>NC_084705.1:17988916-19258366 GCF_033807575.1 Cydia pomonella | reverse complement strand
CCTTCACAGTCGTAAATGGACATTCTTCTTCAGTACCAAACTTTTGTGTTTTAATTCTGTAAACGTACTTTACAGGCTTAGCAAGCTAACTGAATTTCTATAAAATATAATTAGAGCCCACTGTTATCAGTGGGCTCTAATTATATTTTACCGTCTGAACCCTTCACAGCCGTAAATGGACATTCTTCTTCAGTACCAAACTTTTGTGTTTTAATTCTGTAAACGTACTTTACAGGCTTAGCAAGCTAACTGAATTTCTATAAAATATAATTAGAGCCCACTGTTATCAGTGGGCTCTAATTATATTTTACCGTCTGAACCCTTCACAGCCGTAAATGGACATTCTTCTTCAGTACCAAACTTTTGTGTTTTAATTCTGTAAACGTACTTTACAGGCTTAGCAAGCTAACTGAATTTCTATAAAATATAATTAGAGCCCACTGTTATCAGTGGGCTCTAATTATATTTTACCGTCTGAACCCTTCACAGCCGTAAATGGACATTCTTCTTCAGTACCAAACTTTTGTGTTTTAATTCTGTAAACGTACTTTACAGGCTTAGCAAGCTAACTGAATTTCTATAAAATATAATTAGAGCCCACTGATAACCATGCGTAAAATTATAAATAATATATGTGATAATACAGGGTGGGCGAATATGTGTGATACACTTTTTTTTAAATGTAATTATTTTAAATGCATAATTTATTAAATATTTTTTTCAGAAATATATCATTCAGGGTTGGCAATTTCCGCCACATGTGTACCTCTAGCAGCAAGCATTTTGTTCTCAAATATTTGTGTTGTTTAAAACACGTTGTTGGTTCGATTAATTTCGAGAAACAGTGATTGGTACTGACTTATTTCTGTGGGGCTATCTAAAATAACGTATCTATGGTAACAAGCTGATGAAATTGAAACAGTTAAAACCGACCATCCAACACAAATTTACTTATACAACGCCGAAAATGTGAGAAAATATGCTGAGAATTGCGATGATAAGCGCTCACAATTGCTTGCTGTTGTGGAGGACATATGTCAGTGTCAGACATTATGTTCCGCGTGTATTTGCCAACCCTGAAGAATATATTTTAAAATAATACTTAATAATTTAAAAAACAAAATGTATACTTGTTATTTGCCCATCCTGTATATGTTTCACTATATTGTCGAAAGGAATCATTAAACGGGTCAAACACATTTCAGAAAAAGGTCACTTCTGTGCACAATACATTAAAAGTAACGACCCGGGTAGGCGGGTATATATATACCACGTTTCTCTTATTTGAGTCTTAATTAAATATACTAAAAAAATATACTCCACTTGTAAAGATTTGCTTAAGATTCTCTTAACTTTTTGATGTCTACAGGAAACACGCGAACCAGTTAAGGTGCCGTAGGTTCAGAGAGCGGAGTTTTTGAAAAATCGTACCGGTTTTTTAGATAAAAATACGATTCCCAAACATTTTATAAGCAATCATGAGGATTTTCTCTAGGGACTTAAGGAATTCGAAACCTATTTTTTTTTTGACTTTTGCTCGATAGTTAAAATCTTCACTTTAAAATTCTGAAACAATTTATGCACAAAATGCGCAATTTTTTTTAAAAGATACAGCAATTAATATTCAAAATAACATCAAATTAATATTCAAAATTATTATATCCGCGGTCCCGAGCACTTATCCATCCACGGGACAAAATCATTTCACAGGGGAAAGTTCATCGTAATTAAAAAATATATTAGAATTAAAAGTTCTTCATGACTGAAAACAAAAAAAAATTGTTTCCATATCCTGCTTTATTCCAACCATTCATGGCTTAATTTCTTCATACTTATATTTGTTTTTGATTAAGAGAGCTATTTACATTTGACCGCTCGCGCTCGCGCCCCTGGCAGCAGCGCAGTACGGAAACAAAGTTAATTAAAAAAACCCGGCCAAATGCAAGTCGTAACCACGCATTGACCTAACAATTTCTTAATGAACAGATGAACGTATTCAAGGACACACTTTGGCATGAGTAGTCTGTTGTCCTCTTATACATTTTCAGTTTTTGCAATTTTCCTTGCACTTGAGCTTTATATTTTAAGACAAATGCTACGATTCTAGATCAAATAAGGTTTAATTTTCTCGCGAGTATTGTGTTCACATGCAGCATAGAAAAGCGTTTGTCTATTTCGTTGACTTAAAACTTTTTTTTTTACACACCAAGCTCTGATATATTATATATTTCAGTATTTTTCACATTAGTTTCATCTCGATACCCAGTGTGCAGCCAAAAAACGAAAAGCATACTATTCCTATTAAAGGTCCGTTTTTACTTTTTGTGGCATGGAACTCTAAAAATAGTTTTTCATTTTCCAGGATTCGGTAGACTAGGTAACTTTAATAAATATTTTTTATTTATATCAAGAAACGCAAGGCATGCATCTTCACTCTCAGACGTATTGGATCCTAAAAACTACATCTGATCTGGATCTGATCTGTCAGTGTTACAAGTGATATTTCTTCAACCAAATAAATCAGTTTTGACACTGACAGATCAGATCCTTATGGATCCTAATTCAGATCTATTTCACAAGCAGTTGTTATAATCTATATACGCCTGTCTGTATTTAAAAATCCCTTTGATTTCAGGATGTTCCCGACTTAGACTAGTGGGATTTGAAAGTAGATAGGTAACCAAATGGATTTTTTCCATTGAGAAAAGATAGTATTTGAGATCTTTTGATGTGCGCACCGAAAAGTGAGACTTTCCGGTACATTAACTATTCAAGAGGACCCTTACTTGATGTTTCTCTTAGTTGGAAACCAATACACACAAGTGGGCTTCTGGTTATACTCATATACTCGTAGAGTTCTTATTTGTATATAATTTGATGTTAGTTTTCATGGAATTCGGAAGTAATCGCAAGTATAAAATTGTTAAGTTTATAGCAGTATAATTTTTATCGAAACATGAAAATTACATCTTTCTGTATGTGATACCCTAGCTCTTAAACGGGTGCACCGGTTTTCTAGTGGTGGTTAATAAACACATTTTGTCCATTTTATCATGTTTATCATCCGTTTTTTTGAAAATACATTTATTTATGACAAAACAGACACGGATGACAAAAACATGTTGACAATACAATGAATTAACATTTAGCGCAAAATGCCATAAAAGGGTCACGACTCAGCATGTAGCTGGCAAAGCCAGCGCTGTTCTTCCGTTGTGACCCAGGCGTACGCCATTGCATTGCATTGCGTTTGAAGGTTATTTAGCTCCTTTGTTAGTTGTTTAAACGTTATTTATTTTCTTTATGGCTAGATATATAAGATAAAAAATTCGTCATAAATTAATATGATTTAAACTGTCTACAGGTTTGGATATGTCGGTTGGAAGGTTATAATTATTGCATATTACTCATGCATCAATTATACTAATTCTGACAATGGTTTGAAAAACCATCCTGTATACCTGTTGATCTGCCTGGTCTTGCCTGGCCTGTGCGTACTGCATGTACTGCCTGTAAGGGTCCCAGGCGGAGTGAGCTGAGGACGCCACCACAAGCGCGCTAAGTAACTGTAACAAAATAAAAACAAGTACAAGTTTAGTCAAACAATATATAAGTATTACACTTTAAGTTTATTATTAAGCCTTTCGCTACCTACGCAAAAAACTACGTTTTCAATAAAAGAGTGAAGCCTAATCAATTTTCTGTTTCTTAGTCCACCGGCTTCGTTAAACAAAACATGGGCAATAACATCATCTCGCTTCGATTTATATTAATAAGGTTAAACACAAAACTCAGACCCACAAATGTATAGTTTTACAAAGTAGGTAACGCTATATACATAAAAATGTTGGTAATGTGCCACACAAACGTCGACAGCGCATTACAAATGTTTGATCGATCGATGTCAATCATTTAGCGTCCATAAGAAGCAGAGTCAAGTGGTCCTTTGTAGACTATATTTTTTGTTGTTAAAAACCCTTCCTTAAACTATTATTAGGAAACTAATTTTCTCGAATTAACACACCTCAAAAATTAAATATGGGGAATTTGAAGAACCTGGAACTAAACCGATTGCAACGCCTTCTGCGTATAGCTTTGCACGTTTATCATCATTATATTAATAAAATTTCCTCGCTTATCATTTGGGTCTCATTGTTATTCTAGTAACCAACTAACAAGAACGTCGGCACTTTGAGTGACTTCATGCCCGAGTACCTACCCAATGACGCCTCGCGAACTAGCCTGCGTCCTATAGATACCGACCCGCGAGGTAGCCACTCCATCACGAAGTAAGCTGGTGTGAAATCATGTGCTGGCTTCAGTTAAATAATCTATTGTTAGTATCTTTATTGCCGACTCTTTGAACAGTTTTAAATAGATATTATGACAAGCTGTTTATTACTTATGTCGGACTAGTTAATTATAAAGACAGGTAGTAGTCAAAAAGAGTTACTACATACTTCATAATTGACACAACAACATTAGCATGGTCTCAGTGTTATTATTGAATTTTAAAACCGAGTTTAACTATATTTCAACGGCATAATTTGAGCATAGGATGACATTTCCTTATTAAGTAGAAAGCAGATGAATAATACACAGATCGTACTAGTCCCAAACTAAATAAGGCTGATATACAGCTAGGTACTTTAATTTTACTAGAAGACTCTATCTATCTATCTATCTATAAATATTCAAACAAGAAAAGCAAGTTTCCAGGTCAAATTGGCTTAGCTATTTGAAATTTGAACTTGCGCCAAAATGGAAGTGGTTTTATAAAGCGTAGGTACCATTTGGAAACAAATATGAAAATGGAAGTGAATAACAAAAAAGTGACAAGCTAAAATGAAGAATTGAATGCGAACACGTCGCTGGGTAATTAATAATTAGCATTTTGTCGCTATACTTACTCAACCTCGTATTTATATATATAAGATACGTATATCAGATCAGATACGAGTTTGAGTAAGTATAGCGACGATTTTGAGTATTTATTTTTTAAGTAAGAGTTAATTGCTAAATATATTTAGTATATTTATTAAAAATTCTGTATTTGTAGAGTTTCATAGTCCAAAAGGAACCCTTATAGTGTCTCTCCGTTCGCGGTTTAAACCAGCCGTATTGGTAGCATTAGAAAGCAGAAAGGAGATCGTCGATTTTGTATAGGCACTTGGGTCTAGAACAAACTGGAGCGTTTTGGATTATAACGAACGTTTTATTAATCGTCAGTATCTCTAGATTACGATGGTAAAAACAAAATCACGAAATAAACCGGGAATGTGGAGAAATCCTGCAGTGACTGCAGTATAAATATGTATCTAAAAAAAACCGTTAAATACGTGCGGTATTGTTTAAAAAAAATTACAGAATCTGGAGTGTAAATAAACTGGAATCATTTGCTCATTAATATAAAGTAATATTTAGATCTTGGTTGTAGTTCATTATTTCCTAATGATAGTGAACATATTGTTAATTGACCATTTGTAATACGTCTTTCAACAATAACAAGGTTTATTTAAGGTTGGCGTTGCTAACAAATATTTGACAGATTGAAAAAAGATGGATGGGTTTTGTTGTATCAAAGGAGTATACTTAATATCATTATTCTGAATACATCTCCAAACTTTAAACTAAAATGTAAAGTAAAGTTACAGTTACGAAAATTTGGCCTTATTTTTTATTCGCCTCAACCCATGGTGTGGGGTGATCTTGGATAGGTCTTGCAAAATTAACAGGTTTCTGTGATTTTTTTTAGTAAATAATTTCTAAAATAATTACTCCGAATTACAGAACAAAGCTTCCTCATCTCCTCTAACATTTATACATCGTTTCCGACAAATATAAAAAAAACATCATTAAACTTTCTAATACACTACTTATTCAAACTTGAGCAGTTTAGTAAAAGGGTGTAAGTGCCGTAAAATGCTCGTAATTGTTTACACATATGCGTAAAATCGTATACTAAATTTTTCGTAATTTGCAGTTTAGCTAGGAAACAAACGTTATGTATTATCTAATTTATAGCACTCAAATATTTTAGACCCCAGCCTTGCGGATGGCGTCTTAAAGCTGGTATTGTATATCATACGCATTGTTGGTCTACTCGTATTTTCTCGTTACGCTCAAGACACGGCGGTATATCACGAACGGCAGCGATGTTTGCTTTCCTCTGATTTGAGCGTTCAATCTCGTCTAAGGCATTTAAGCTTTCAAGGGTTTTTCGTTACGTTAAAATAATGAATAAAGTTTATCCTCTGACGCAATTGGGTGAGAAAGGTTGATATTTTGATAAAAATCTCACTATTTGACAGATAAAATTTCCATGGAGTCGAATTTTGCCAGTGATTTGCAGCACTTCTTCTAAAAGGCGGATACGACAACCCGCAAGCGCACCCCTCGGTCATGGTTTGCATCGGTGATGAATACAATTAAATCTGTACTAATCAAAAAGTTTAATATGAAAAATATTTTATAAGAAAATGCCGAACTTAAAAGTTAGGTAAACAATAGTTATTTGTACAACAAGAGAGCAAAGTTTGATATCTCTTCGAGTGCTTGTTTTGAGTCCCGTGCAAGCGAAAGATTCTATAATATAATCTAATTTAGAATCTTGAGCGTAGTAAGGGATTCAAAAGCGCACGAGATGTAAATAACTTTGATCTCGTGTAGTACACAAAATTTTTCACGTCAGTCAGCCATCAAAAAATACAACCTGAAAAAATGTAATCCAAACGGACGGATCAATATTTCACTCATGTTTTCTGAAGGTATTCTAACAATTAACTTTACCGCAATAAAACAAAACGAAAGAAATTTCAATAAAATAATACGAAAATAATGAATTAACGAACAAACAACGACATAACGAATTGACAGTTCAATCGACAACTTTTTTTTGTAAAAAAAAATTTTGTCAGATCCGGTCCGAATTGCGGATACTACTATTTGTCAACTATAGTAGAGAAAAGTAGTTAAGTAGAATAATTATTATTTACTGCGTAAATTTGTATAAGTTCATTGTTTTGATTGTATAATAAAATACGTAAAATATGGTGTTTTTATTAAATTTTAAACTTTTATTTCATTAATTAATTATTACGAATGAAGACTTGTAGGGTGTTTTGGAACGATGCGGTCTGACTTATTTCGGGGGTCTATTATAAACCGTCAATATACCGTTGAATTACGTATGCACTTTTTTGTCTCTTTCTTTTTGCTAATGACGTGAAAGGGATAAAGACAATAGAACCCAAATATTTCGAACTTATATTAGGCCCCGCACGTTGAAATGACATTTAAATCTAAAGGTCAATTGTATGTTATTTTGTCTCACTCGGTGAGCAAAATGCGATTTTGCTCACTGTTTTTAAGCAGCAAATTACCCTTGTTCGAGCTGCTGACGTGAAAATTTTATTAACATTAAAAAGTAGTCATAAACGCACGTTCCCGTTCGTATTATTTCACCGTAAGCAGGATAATATCACAACAGTAGTAAATCTTTTCGCAGCGTGGTTACGTTGTCGGATATAGGCTGATATATAGTATTGCTGCCCGCTCCCATTTATCCTGCATTTAGTGTTGCGAAAGATATAAGCACTTTGTCGTCCTTTTAACCCCATTAACTACTTAATTAGGTTTATTTACAAACAAATATGTGCAGTTTAGAAATAATTGATACTAATAGAGAAATGTTAGTACATACATTTTTCAGCCTGGTTGGAGCATTTCATTTATTTTTAAAAAGATTTTTACTTATTTAAGTGCATTTTTTTCTGTTATGACACAAATTTTTCGGTATTACTAATTAATAATAGTAAACTAGACCATACGCAGTAACATATTTACTTGAACAAATTAACTTAATATTTTACATATTTTATTTATACACATTTATTCAGCAAATACAATACAGATTATAACAGTAGAAATTAAATAAATAAATAAGTAAATATCTGGTAAAACGTCTGTCAGTCGGAGTGTGGAAGGGCGGCACCATCATCGAAACCAAATAATTTCGCTGCTGGCTTCCATTTGTGGCGAAATATATAATATTTTAATATTTTACAAGTTATTTTTATTGTTTGAAAAAAATCACTTTTAAATCATCACTTTGTTTGAGATTTTTTAAATAAGTTCTAATAACGCATACATTAGTTTCGTATATTTCACTTATAATATAAAATAAAAACTCACATATGCCTGAATAACACACATCGTTGCTAGTTCCCCGGTGTCACAAGTAAAAGTAATGTCACAATAACCAGCTCACCATTTTATACTTAGTCTATCATAGTACATTCCAATTTTAGGTAACTCCGTATCATTTTATTTTTCATCATAATCCAGTGAATAAGATCGATCAGCTCAAAGTAACCAAACTATTTGATAGGTCTATGTTATTTGGACACGTTATATCATCGATGCTTGTGAATGTGACTTAAGTGAGTTTTTACCATATTTTTAGATGCATTGCTGGATACATATTGCGCTTACTATAATATACAGATTGTGGCGCAGTAATGGATTTTGTGTACTAAGAAATTTGCATTATCAGGTTACTTTTGTAATACGCAGAGAGTTCGTTGTGGTTTTATCTTACTTTTTTTTGTTTATTTACCTCTGCCTTAATTGAATGAACTGCTTCGAAGTGAATGTATTTAAAAATCTATGAATGTACGGAAGGATTTGGCAGCAGGTACTGCAATGTGAAAGGTTGTAAGACTTGTAAGTACTTATTTGCATAATTAGACGTCGCATACATTACGTTACATAATATCGGTATTTATGTATTTCCATATACTAACAGCAGTTGCAGTTGAACTTTCACTCAGGTTGGCATAATGATTTTCATCGTCGTCGTCAGATACTTAAATAACATAAAAAATTGTTTTCTTATCGGAAATAATAAATAAATGCCTCATGCGGACAATAATCAAATAACTGAGATATATGGAGTAGATAAATACGATCTAGTTAGCTTCAAACCAGAAGTGAACTGGTTATTACTGAATCAGTAGGCCATCTTGTACTCTTTCGTAACTTTGTATCAAGCGAAACTAGGGTCAAGCACAGGGTGTCTCGCCAAGGTGACAATCGCTTGCGCTATGACAACGAAACGCTTTGTGTCTCTCTATCACTCTTCCGTAGATATTACTGCGACAGTTGCGTTTCATTCGCTACGGAGCGTAAACGATTGGCATGTTGTGTTGTTACTAATGTTAAAGGTGCATCAGAGCGGGTGCCGTTCAGTTTTCGTACAAAAAAAAATGTATAATTTCAAGTCGCATGCGTTCAAAGTATATAATGAACGATTTGCATAAAAATAAAATGCATAATTTCATAAAACATAACGTTTAATTACCACAATATGTACCTACTCAATTATCATAAGAACATTTGATATAATGTTTATTTTAACTACTGTCCACTTTCATAATATACATTTAGTGTAACGATGTATGCAATACAGTACACTTTTAAACTTTACCTATACATAACTATTTGCGTTTTCAGTAGCCCACAACATTCGATTTGCAACATACACTAAAGTAAGTAAGTTTGTTAGTTACCCATAATTTACAAAAGGTAAGACAAAAGCCCTTCGGAGCGGGAATAGAAGCTCCGCGATGCGGGGCTTCGTAAACTTTTTAGCGGATCCTAGCTGTATTTGTAAACATAAACATTATATGACGTGTCTATTTAGTCGATCTATGCAAAATGAAGTTATGCAAATTGATAACTGATTATACGTTATGAAATTATACAAGTTTTTATGCATTTTACTTTTATTTACTTATATAACTAAAAATTATCTAATCCGTTCTTATGCAAAATTAAAATATAGTATTGGTTTTCATACGAAATTTATACGTTTTTTTTTTGTTTTTTATTCAGGTAATTACAGCACAATACTAAACGTAATTAAAACAAAAGTATCGTTAAACCAGTAAGGTTTATCTCGATATTCTAACTCGATATTGTTTGTCAATAGGTGGGTATTATACCCACCGCAACCACGTCAAAGCAATGCATACTCGTATAGAGGAGACAGGAACAGGTAAAATTGCATGCAGCTTTATTTTATGCTTTACCTAATTGAGAAAATCTAAGTACGTATACCGGAATAGCATAGTGAGTAACTAGTGTAACATCGACCTTGTTTTTTGTCGACAAAGTGCAAACATCCGCAAAAAACAGTCAAGTTCCACGACGCGTGGTGTAAAAAGTGCAAAACAAAACCGTTACAATCGTTACATCATTAGAATAGGCCAAGAGTCATTGATTTGGATTCTAGACTTTCGCGGCGACGATTGCGAGATGAAGGGGCTATTGGGTTTTATCTGTCTATTATTGTTATATGAAAGAGATTCTGGTTTAAAAAAATGCTTCTGTTGACAGCTGATAGATCACATCCACAACAAATCCAGATTAAATTCATAACCAGTTATTATAAATAAAACAGGTAGTGACATAATACTTAACTAATAGGTACTAAGGTTATTATGCACTATAGCAACCACGTATTTGTCGCTTGCCATAAGTACCTTGTCAGGTTATTCGTATAAAGATACAAGCAAATATCGTCGTTTTCGCAAGCGACAAAATGGGACGTTTTGCCGGCCGCGTTCACATATGTGAACAAAACGTACTATTATTTATTCTGTGACAAAACTAATACAAATTATACCTAGGGCGATCTCAGTTAACGCAATTAGTGTCTATGTACAAACGAGACAGCGAGAACTAAATTTGGTATGAACATTTCGACATTGTTTAATTTTAGTTCATTGTATTGATGCTGCAATTTCATTATCTTGTACGACACCGCCTCTTAGTCTATTAAAGAAACGGCTAAGCATTCTAATCATGCCATCTCTTACATTATCAGATGAAGAACAATCACTACGATTAACCAGTACAATGGCCTTCCGGTAAAAGGAATACATCTGACATAACTAAAAACATATTTTAAAGAGTACACTTTAGATGCATATCTTTCGGTTTTGCGCCATATTGGTGATGGCGTCTCGTGATTATTGTTTTTTGCTCATTAATGTTGTATAAAAAAGTATAATAATTATTGATAGCTTAGTATTAGTTATTATGCAGTAAACTAATGTGAAAGTGTGCAGATATTGAAGAATATCTTGAAATGCGTTTTACCATTATTCAGTCAACACTTGGCGGTCCACGTGACTGTTTGTACAGTCCAGCTATCGCTTTACTAAGAGCTCATTACCAAAGAAAATTGATCGTAATAGAGAGGTAAAGCTTAAGAAAAAATCATGTCCTTTAGTTAACATCAAAAACAGATGGCTCTGTACTGCGCCATATTTTTAATTGTCACTGAATTGTCAAACGTTAACTTTTGACACTATCGCAAAATTTATGGAGCTATATAGCGCCATTTTATTAAGTTGTCAAATTCGAAGCATTAAATTGTCTTAGACTTCTTTACTTTTAAAACCTTTAGACGCATAAAAAAAAAAGTTCATGCAATAATTGTGACAACAGTCAGTTGGACGCGACGCAGACGGGCCGATGATGTTTAATTGAGTAAAAATTAACATTAATTTATATGGGTGGAATTGGTTTCGAGTGCAAATGAGTTACCTTCATATGTGCGTCAGTTCACCTTAGTTCTTGAATGAGTTATAAATCTTCTTCTCAAAGTCAGAATAGGTGGGTTTGAGAAATAAATATTCTCATGTTAATAATAAGTAAGTATTAAGCATAAACGAAAAATTACATAATATTAAATTGAGTTGGGAAAAGGAATATAATTTTTGCCTACAACAGTTTCATATAAATTAAATATTGCCAAGACTCGGAAATTAAAAATGATTTTACTATATAGATAATATAATATTGACATGGCGTGAGGATTAGTTTTCTATCGGAGACATTTTCTGCGTTGTACGGTAAGGTTCCGCTCTGAAGCTAAATTACAGGGGCCCATTTCTCGAACGGTATTAGTCTAATATTACTAGTGTATTGCCATGGTAACCCTTACGACTTGACGGTTCATGAACTAATAATATTAGTCTATTACCGTTCGAGAAATGGGCTCCTGCTCAACCAATATTATCTTTGATATCAAAGAGAAATGTTGCCGACTCCGCCATGCCACAAATCACATAAGCCCGATTTGGCCACCCCTGTCCAGTGAATTTAATAAGGGTTTATACCGTTTCTTGTCCTATTTGCTTTGTAAACTTGTAAAATAAATAACCTTTTAGTTAAATTAAGTATGATAGTGAAGAATACAATTTTTTTATGTTCGATTAATTTTGTCCCTAGCCTGTCAACTCGACATTATTACAAAAAAAAAACAGCATTTTCTTTTGATCGTACATACAAGTAGGATTCCATGAAAACCATGATTCTTTATGACTTTTACTTAGGTACGAGTATCTATTCCTTTTTGTAATAAATCTTCGTTCTGTTTTTTCATACTGGCTGTGTTTGAGGATGAAAAATTTTGACTGCACTTAGAATTCTAAATTTGATCCCGGAAAAAAATCCGCATCTCTTATTTTAGATTGACTTCACTGCAATATTTGAATTGTTCACTGTTGCTAATATTTGCAAGTTAGCCAATTGAAAAATACCCAACGGGAACAACCCGCCAATTAACAGAACAAGGAAAATTGTTTTTCGCACAATAGCGTTAGCAAATTAATCCAATTTGCGCATCAAAGCGCTACCCATAGAGATCCATGTTCGCTATTGTTTAGCGGACTGAATTTTCGCCAGGGTAATCATAAATGTTGGATATATATTTACACAACACTTAATTTGAAGTTGTTTTGAGAAAAGAAAAACACTATTTTACTTGTGTAGTGGTCTGAACTTTGTGGTTTGGTAGCCATTATAAAAATTTATAAAACGTTTTTTTGATTGAATGATGAACTGCTTGCGTGCAATGACTATGAACGCTGAGGCGGATTTCAAAGACGGATATATATTCAAAATACAGAGAGCTACAGCAGAGTTATTTCTGGTGCAGCATTGCAGCAGCGGGAAATGTCACCGGATCGTTTCGATCAGTATCGACAACTTGAAGGAAGACATTTTGAATGACATTATCTTCGATAAATTTGTACTCAGATTTGTACATAAAAAGCAAAGGGTTAAGAAGATAATTATTTGTTTAATACTTAAAATGCAGTTCTGCTGCTAGACAACCTGTAGAAGTTCAAACTATTAAAGTAGTAGAAGTAGGTAGCTACACTTACATTTATAACCCAATAAAAAGTTAAACGTAAAAGTTATTGGCTCATTTACCTTAAGTTTCTAGCTTGTGGTAGGTAAAGCTGGACTTGTGGCTTACGAGCCATAGTGACAACGGATACAATACGCCCTCAAAAAGATCGTTGTTTGCTTAATTAAATTTCTTTTTCACAGACTTATTTAAGTATTTCTAAAGAGACATCTGCAGGCGCCTGATCTGCGTGTTTGCGCTTGCGCGTAATTTAATATGACGGCTGATTAACACCGTATAATAAGAAGACTCCACGAACTCGCGTTCCTCTAATATTCAGCTTATTGCCATATGGCGTCACTTCCATCACTTTTTTTTGGTGCTTAGACCTCTATTTTCGCGTGCGGGTACCCACATCGCCATCTAGTGAACGGAAGTTGAGTTATTTTGACTTCAAAATAACTAGACTAAACACCTAGGTACTTACCTAGCTAGTCGACTCAACTTAGGCACAGTTAGGTTCAATAGTTGAATACTGAAGGAACGCGACTTTGTTTAGTAGAGAGTTAAAACACATAACTTCACCCTCAATACAAGCCTTATTGAGCTTACTGTGGGACTTAGTCAATTTGTGTAATAATGTCCTATAATATTTATTTATTATTTGTGTAATAACTTATAATACATAATATATAATACTTAGGTGAAACCTTGGGAGCTGCTACGAATTGATTGAACGTAAGTATTCTCAATTGTCACTGTGTAACATGTGACATTGTTATACAGCGGTGTTAGTCATAATATTTTATAAAACTAAAATGGACATAAAATCCGTGTCAACTCAAAAAGTTAGTTAAGTCGAGCAAATAGTCAATTGAATAGATTTTGGAAATTAAGGAATATATTGCGTTGATATACGCATTAAATAATTTTGTTACCCTAATTAGGCAAAATAATCTTTGATTAAAATTGGTATTTATTTTCGACTGCCTTTTGGGACATTTCATGCAGGATAGATAATTATGGCAAGTTGTAATGTGAAAATTCGGCTTTTTTTAAATACATGTGTGATTTGTGATCATGTCAATGTATAATTGATAAAAGTATGCATATGATATGCATTCAAACAATATGTCATTATCAAGTAACATTAAAGTAACGTATTTCTGACCTACTGATTTTTCTCCCGTATGGTTAACGGACTTGTGGCGCTAAGCTTTTCTTAAGGCAGACCGAAGTCGTTTAAGGCCGACACACGATAAGAGTCGAGAAAAAAGTGGAATTAAAACTTGTGTGCTTTGGTCGCGACCTCGCCGATAATGCTGGACTATTCCGAACTAAGTATTCCGAACTCCGGTCACGTAGTCAAAGATCACTATTTTAAGATACTTTGTCTTTGGATCGTTCTAGTCGTAATTTATAATCAAATTATACTGCTATATCGTTACAATAACTACGTTTCCATTAGCGTCTGCGTGGCGTGAACTCGATCGCATTTCCTCTCTATCGCGCCAATGCACGTCGACATGACATTGATACCTATCTTTGCCTATTTTTTATTAGATTGTTCTTAAAGTAAATGTTGTACCTAATAAGCTGCGTGTGTACGTGTGTTTGTTTGTGTGGAGGTGTATATGTGTCAGTGTATGAATTGTATAGGTACCTACTATAGTATTCATTATAGTAAGAAAATATATATTTTAGTTTTATAAAACGCCCCTATGATGGGACTGGGACCAGTAATGGGATGTTATAGATAGACAAATCCTGTAAAACAAATATTGAACATCAGTTTTTAAACGCTGGCACCATTTTACCATAAACGAGAGCCAAAGAGCTGATCAAGCTTAATTTTGCATTGATATTTGTTAGTTTGAAAATTAATGGCCAATCCTATGACGAGTACAAAACCATTGTTTTAATTTGTAAATAATATTGAAACCAATTGCAGTAGCTTTCATTAAATATATGGAAAACATTAAGGAAGAATAGGACATTCCACTTTTAACGCATAAATCGGTAGAAATAATTTTACAGGTGTCGATGAAACATCAAAAATACTCCAATTTTTCTCTTAAATGTCCCATGATTGGTGCCGTTAAGATATGAGATATGAAAATAGTACCTATATTATTATTTTAACATGTTTAAAAGAAGGTCAGTGTCCTATAATCTAGCTGTATAAGCCACTTAAATATACACTCGCGGGAAAATAATACGGGTCAGTACGAAAAACTAGAATATCTCCTAAAATAGTAAAGCTAGGAGCATGAATTAAATTGTATATTATAGATAAACTTAGAAATTGTATATAATTGTTTATTTAAATAACATAGTAAACACGATATCAATTAATTATAGGTAAAAATTCAACAGTGATACCTCACACACAAAACAAAAAAAAAATTAATACTTCGTATTGCCTCCTCGGGCTCTTCTTACAGCTTCTAAACGATTGAGCATACTGTTTATTAAGTTTCTCATGCGTTCTTGCAGGATATTAGCCCATTATTCCACTAACGTCTGTTTCAGGTCTCTAAGTGTAGCTGGGGCGAGGTTTCGATTTCTTACACGCCTCCCGAGCTCGTCCCATGCGTGCTCAATCGGATTTAGGTCCGGGCTTCTCGAGGGCTAGTTCATAGTGTGATGCCAACCTCCTCAAAATAATCTTCTACAATCTGAGCTGTGTGGCCTGGCATTGTCGTGCATGAACATGGAGTTTTCACATATATTAATTAAATATGAGCCGACATGCTCATTAAGAATCTCTTCCACATATCTGGCACTAGTTAACGTTCTATTTTGTATCAAAACTAATTCCGTGCGACTCTCTGAAGAGATTCCAGCCCAAACCATAACAGACCCACCGCCGAAGGTAACTTTTTCTTCAAAACACGATGGAATAAAAAGTTAATCTGGCCGTCTGTAAACTCTTCGCCGCCCGTCATGTGCATAGAGCATAAATCTGAATTCGTCAGAAAACATAATTCTTGCCTATTCTTCGTCACCCCATCGCCTGTGTTCGCGTACGTAAAGCTTTCTTGCTGTTCAATGTCCTGTGTTAAATTTTGGGCTATTTGCCAGTCTATGTAGGGTCAAATTAGCTGCACGAAGCTGCCGCCTTACAGTCCACTCGCTAATGTCATCTCTTCGGGTCTCCCGAAGTTGGTTTTTGACTTCAACTGCAGTGAGATGCCGATTTCGGAGCATGCTTGTAACAATAAATCGATCTTCTCTAGCCGTAGTACATCTCGGCCTGCCGGTTCCTGGTTTTCGAAGGTTCCTGTCAGTTTCTAAGAAACGTTGGAGGACTCTCTGCACCGTAGATAGTGACACGACTGTTCTTCTTGCTGTATATCTCTGACTTCTGCCTTCTTGTAACAAAGTGATTATACGTGTACATTCATATTGCGTTAGCGACATGATAGTAATTCAATAATGACCATCAAAGACAATAATAACAGCCTTTTATCGTTTTGCTTTGACAGATTGAAAACAAAAGTGAGAAAACAAGCAAATGTGAAATAAGCTCAATTTGAATTTAGTACCACATTCGACATTTTTTTTAATAAAACTTTTTACAGATATCTTGTAGAACATTGGAGATTCAATTCAATTAGATATTAAATTCTCTACAATATACAGTTAGTTTCCTGCACAAGTGCACATACCGCTATTAATTTGCAAAATATAAGGGTTTTGTCACTGACCCGTATTATTTGCCCGCGAGTGTATCATAACTACCTACTAATATAAATATACTATTCTACTTATATAAAATATCATGCTTAAAATTCAGTTGGTATTTGTATTACAAAATTAAATACTTGTTTTTAGGGTTCCGTAGCCAAATGGCATAAAACGGAACCCTTATAGTTTCGCCATGTCCGTCTGTCTGTCTGTCTGTCTGTCTGTCTGTCTGTCTGTCTGTCTGTCTGTCCGAGGCTTTGCTCCGTGGGCGTTAGTGCTAGAAAGCTGAAATTTGGCATGGATATATAAATCAATAAAGCCGAGAAAGTCGTACAATAAAATCTAAAAATTTAATTTTTTTTAGGGTACCTCCCCTACACGTAAAGTGGGGGTGAACTTTTTTTTTCGCTTCAACCCTAGAGTGTGGGGTATCGTTGGAAAGGTCTTTCAAAACTAATAGGGGTTTTCAAGAAACATTTTTTGATAAAGTGAATATATTCGGAGATAATCGCTCCGAAAGAAAAAAAAAATGTGTCCCCCCCCCTCTAACTTTTGAACCATAGGTCCAAAAAATATGAAAAAAATCGTGGAAGTAGAGCTTAAGAAAGACATTAAATGAAAACTATAGCGGACATGATCAGTTTAGCTGTTTTTGAGTTATCGCAAAAAGTTTTCCCTTCATAGTAAAAAGACTTATTTTAATTAGGTACTGATTATGCAAATTTGCCAATTTGTTTAACTCAGGTGAAAGGTACCGTTTCATCCCTTGGTTAACAATTTACTATACTTTAAGCTCCAGTTTAGCTTATTATGACGGAAGAGTAACTACGGAACCCTACACTGAGCGTGGCCCGACATGCTCTTGGCCGGTTTTTTTTTTCATGACTCCGACCAATTTATTTGAATACGTATGCGTTAAATCTGTATCAGACTGGTATCGTATTGTATGTTTTCTTATTGTGATTGTGCCTTTTGAATGCAAAGAAAGTTTTATCTTTTTCAGTTACTTCTCTATTGTGCATGAAAAGATGATAAGACAGTAACAAGTGAAAATTGTGAACTCCATCTATGGAACGGATCATCGAGGACAATTAGTTTAAAACTGCAGTAGAGTGAATTTGATAACACAGCAGATACATCAACATGATACATATGCATGTATTGGTATTGGTAATGCTACCAACCTATATTAAATTTGATTTTAAATGTAACATCAAAAGCTGAATTTACAAATTATAATTCTATTATTATAAAATATTTGCCGTTTTTAGTAAATGCGTGACAGTTTAAGCAGTCGAAATTATAAAAAAATCGATCCCCTGTTTGAAAGTAGCACGCCTACACACTGCTGCTACTATGAATGTAATAAAAGGAGGAAGAATGTCAGTGTCACCGTTGAATGGGTATTATAAATTGCGAGATCGAGGAGTGTTCGCGAGTTTCAGCTGTCAATAGAAGGCCATAACAATAAAGGAGCATATGGCGAGCGATCGCGATCGGCGAGCGCAGACGAGACCGGCTCCCGCGGTGCGGTTAAGAGGATAGGCCACAGGCCGGGCCGGCCCCGACCGCTTCTCCATATAAACGTAGTCCCCATTTCCCTCTCTGGATATTAACATTATGCAAAATGTTTTTATCTATTTTGATGTACATTAACCATAGCTATGCCCCTATGTTTGACTTTCGATTTTTTTTATTTGTGTAAAAAAGTGTAAAACAGATTTCATAAAACTTTTACCTAACCTAACTTTTATAATAATCAGAAATTAAAAAAAAAAACACACATAGGGAAGGGGCTGTGGTTAATATAAAAAAAACTGTGTCAATTCTTTTTGATAAAGTGAACATCCAAACAGGAAAATGAGGACTAGGTACGTTTATATGAAAAGGCGGTTCCGGCGCGGCCGTGGCCTATCCTCTTAATGATTTCATGCCTGGAGCTCAAGCGTACCTAAAAATATATATGTATAAATGTATGTATGTAAATAATATATGTATATTGAAATACGAGGGCTGATTGAAAAGTTCGCGGCCTGGCCAGTAAAAATGGTTATTTATGATACAGGTGCGAAAAAGCAGGAAATTCGTATCGAGTGGTAATAAATTAACACACGAGTTGCGAATTACTTATTCGCACGTGTATTGTACAACGTTTTATAGGTACATATGGCCCTTTAAATTTTTGACATAGGCACGGAAAGTGCTCACCAATTAGTGTAGCACCAATGTACTGTAATAGTACTTTGATATAGAATACTTAAATACCTAAGTTATTTTGTTAAGGTTATCACCTTACCGGATTTTTATTGTGTACTATTTATAATAATAATTATTCTGCCTGAAACACAGGAACTCCTAGTTCAGGCATTTGTAAACTTTTCCTTATCCTTCCTTCCTTAGTCTTTAAGTGCTACCACTGTACTATACTGTTTTCAATAAATTATTTGTATTTGTTTGTTGTATTTGTTTTCTATGTATTTAAGTATTTGTATATTCTATAAGTATGTCGTTGTCTGAGTACCCACAATACAAGCCTTTTTGACTTACCGTGGGACTTAGTCAATTTGTGTAAGAATTTCCCTTTATTATTTATTTGTATTAAAAAAAATTGAGCTGGACCCCTATTTTGCTTGGTTTGTATGAAAGCTTCTTCAAAAGTGGTGTTATGGCCCTAGAAATCAAATGTCACGAGTATATTGAGGTTGGCGGAGACTACGAGTAAGTACGTAGAGAAATAAAAAATATTGACGAAATCTTATGCCCTCAAAGGTATGTTCATATTATAAGGGTAGTAATTTATTTTCATGTGAACATAATAAATACGTATTTTGAAATTTTTGACATCATCGTATTATGTCTGTTGGTAAATCACTTTATAATTTGCCGTCACAGAATGATTGCTAGTTATTTTTCGTGTTATTTTCTAATATAACAATATTATTACATTTTGAAAGTAAAATATGAATAGCAAATCCTTGCCCAAACCGTTTACATCCGCTAGAGTTTGTTGTATTTACTAGCGGCCAACTAGCGGCTATAGAAGCTTACAAGCTGACGTGCTTTTTTGCACTTTTTAGGGTTCCGTAGCCAAATGGCAAAAAACGGAACCCTTATAGATTCGTCATGTCCGTCTGTCTGTCCGATTATGTCACAGCCACTTTTTTCCGAAACTATAAGAGCTATACTGTTCAAACTTGGTAAGTAGATGTATTCTATGAACCGCATTAAGATTTTTACACAAAAATAGAAAAAAAAAACAATAAATTTTTCGGGCTCCCCATACTTGGAACTGAAACTCAAAAAATCTTTTTCCATCAAACCCATACATGTGGGGTATCTATGGATAGGTCTTCAAAAATGATATTTAGGTTTCTAATATCATTTTTTTTATAAACTGAATAGTTTGCGCGATAGACACTTCCAAAGTGGAAAAATGTGTGTCCCCCCCCTGTAACTTCTAAAATAACAGAATTAAAAATCGAAAAAAAAATATGATAGGAGTATACATTACCATGCAAACTTCTACCGAAAATTGGTTTGAACGAGATCTAGTAAGTAGTTTTTTTAACACGTATAAATGGTACGGAACCCTTCATGGGCGAGTCCGACTCGCACTTGGCCGCTTTTTTAATGATAACGTACTTTACTACTTTCAATATATCAATACCTATTCGATTAATCTTTCATGAGTTTTCTACATCGGCTTATACGTTCAGTTTAGGTACAATCAGCCTTAGAGAGAGGTGATCCCCCTGCTTTAACTCTCATGGTGCAATATTGTGTAGAATTCTGACAGCTGTCATAATTTGACGTTTCAGGGATAGTAAACATTTTTTTGACTGTACATATTATTGTCAATCATTAACTCTTATTTAACTGAAAAATTTCAAAAGTCAGTTCCCGTGAACGAAATTACTCGACGAACTATTCAAACTATACACATATAACAATGAAATGGCAAAATACCGCCTAAAATGAAGTCTTCTAAAATCATTGCCTTACTTAAGCCTGAAAAACCCGACGACAGAGCAGACAGCTACCGGCCCATTGCCCTACTCAGCGTTATTTATAAATTACTGGAACGTCTGATCTACAACCGAATATCGGAAACTATCCTTTCGAAAATCCCAAACGAACAAGCTGGTTTTAGGCCGAAACGGAACTGTTGCGACCAGGTCCTCGCCCTTACTACATATATAGAAGCTGGTTTCCAATCAGGAACAAAGTCTTCTGCAGTCTTCATAGATCTCACGGCTGCATACGACACCGTCTGGCGTCAAGGCCTGCTCTATAAACTATTAAAAGCTGTTCCGTGTCTTAAGATATTTAGAGTGATCGAAGATTCTCTCACAAACAGATCATTCCAAGTACATCTGGGCCAACATCCCAGTAAAACGAGGGTTTTGAATAATGGTCTACCCCAGGGATCTGTGCTCGCTCCCCTGCTCTTCAACCTCTACATCCACGACTTACCTGTCACGACCTCACGTATATTCGCCTATGCTAATGACCTAGCCTTAGTAGCGCAGAACAAATCCACGGAAACAACAGAAGCCATTTTGGAAAAAGACCTAAAGGCCATGGATGACTACTTCCAGCACTGGCGCCTACGTCCAAATGCAAATAAGACAGAGGTCTGTTGCTTCCATTTGTCGAACAGGTTAGCGAAAAAAGAATTAAAAGTGAAATTTAGAGGGACACTTTTGCGCCATAATTTCTGCCCAAAATATCTTGGTATAACCCTAGACAGGAGCCTGACGTATAAAAACCACCTTAGCAAGTTGGCTGGAAAATTGAAGACCAGGAATAACATAGTCCAAAAGCTAACAGGAACTTCATGGGGTGCCAGCGCTGCTTGTTTAAAGACGTCCGCTATGGCCCTCGTATTCTCAACGGCGGAATACTGTGCCCCCGTGTGGATGAACAGTGCACATGTGGCCGGTGTGGATGTTGAGCTTAACAGTACAATGAGAATAATCACGGGCTGCATCTCGCCAACGCCTTTGTATTGGCTGCCGGTCCTTAGTAACATAGCACCACCGGACATCCGGAGACAGAAATGCCTAATACGAGAGGTCACAAAAATTTCTGATAATTCTTCACTGCCGATACATAACGACCTGAGCAGTCTTCAAAACACCCGACTCAAGTCTCGAAACCCACCGGCCAAAATCTTTCACACCCACAACCCATCACATCAGGACGACCAAGCGTGGATGAGAGCATGGGAGGCTCAGCACAGTGTAGACAACACCATTTTTGAGTTAGACCCAGGGAAACGGCCTCAAGGGTTCACGGAAAGCCGAGAAATATGGTGCAGACTTAACCGCCTCAGAACTGGCTTCGGTAACTGTGCGTACCTCTGGCACAAGTGGGGGTGGAGCGAGTCGGCGGCGTGCGAATGCGGACACCCAGAGCAGACGGTGCAGCACATGGTATTCGAGTGCCCCGTCACGAAATACAACGGACCAGCTGAGGATTTTAAACACCTGACAAAAGATGCGAGTATTTATCTGCAGAAATGTAAATTTTGAATTAAGTTTTTTATATGTATGTAACCAGTGTGTAAACGCCATACGATAAATAAATAATGAAATAACAAAAATAACACAGACAAAAGAGAGCAAACACATTCGCACGTTCAAATTGCGAACATGAGTCATGACATAAACAATTTTGCAATTTGTTTGAAATGGAGGGAGATGTAAGAAGAACACTCACGGCTTGGCCACGACATCTCGCGTCGACAGCAGCGGTGAGCAACGGCCATAGGGTAGAGTGGAATGGAACACAGAGACCCGACTTTTCGTGCCTTTTGTTGAAAACGAGACTAGATAGTATAAAATATAAAAATTATAATTTTAGACCAAAGGTTTATAATATATGAAAGTCATTACAATGATACCGGTAACAATTATTTATCACCCCAGAAAAATCCCTGATAATTTCTCACTTCTAAATGTCCACATAAAAATTACCCTATCTTTGTTTTCACGAATAATGTATAATGGTGCAAGATGCATGTAACTGCGTCGAAATATCGGGAGCTCCATAAAAACAATATAAAAGGTAATCACGGTTTATAACCCGGTCCATTTAAGTCTAGTGAAACTAACCGTGAATCATTCAAAACTAAAGGTATAATGGTGGTTGCAAGTAAAAAAAAACATGTCAAAATGTATTTTCAATATTTTATTTTGGCTTGTCTCTAGAAATTTAAGGATTATTTTTTTGCCTGGTATCACTAGGAAACGTCATAATTCCACGCAATACCATGGTTTACAATAAGTCTATGCAGGGGGGGTCACCTCTCTCTGCAGCTGACTGTACATAATAAAACTCGTAGCAACACGGCAATATTGCAGCGTAACAAAGAGACCAATTCAAACGCACAATAACATCAGAATGATGTCATTTAGGCGTCGTGCGTCTTGCTCATGCCAATACATGTACGGACTAGTACGAGCGAAATGCACAATAACTAAATGAGATTATTTGGATGTTTTGAATTGGCGTGAAAATGGCAGCGTTTTAATTCCGATTCCGGAATATTTTTCAACCATGTTGATGTTTGAAGTAGCAATTCGCACTCCAGTCGATGACGTCCGACCCTCGGCGCCAGAATAAATTTCAAAATTTAACAACTTACCTTACTTAGGCATGCGATCTTTGCTATACGCGTTTATGACAAGTCTTATACACTTTTGATCTTTGTTGTGTTTTATGTCAGTCAGTTTGCTAAATTTCCTGTTTGTTTTTTATATAATATTAATAAAATAAGTACCTATTTGAATGCGTGTTTTCATCATCATACGTCATACAGTCCGCCGTTAGCTATCAGCATTATTGCTATGGCGATGTCACGGGCACTTCCACTGTTAATTTCCTTGATAAAATGAGTCACGGGTTGAATGTTTTTGTCGCGGCGGTAATGGTGCGGCAACAAAGTCACTCATTTTTTCAGGGAAATTGATAGTGACAATGGCCGCGTCAACACTGCGGCAGTAATGTCGCAACAGCAATGCAGCTGCAGTTGCTATCCAAATGTCACCTTTAGTCCGTCGTATTCGCACAATTCAGATACTAAATCAAAAATCAGACACAGACACATCGACATTTTAATATATTATACGTTTCTCGTTTAGCGTGCCGTCAATACACATTCTGAAGGCGGATAGTGAACGCGAATGTGTGAACGCAGTAAAAGCGCCCGTTAATATTCGTACGAATGTGTATTTGTGGAACAACATGTAGCTAAAGACTGGAAAGTAAAAACTTATGTTTTAAACCGGAATATAAAAAAAGAATATAAAAATAAATTTAAATTGAATATAAACACTAAGGATTTGGTGTATGAATTGTTGATAACGTCATGAAGTCTAAGAATTAAGGTAAATTTATTTGTTGATTAACTTTTTCATATGAGTGAACGATACACAGATTATACAAATACAGCTTAAACTTGACCAATTGTTTATCATAAATTATTAATGTGTCACCCATCCGCTGCTGAGCGGATGACTGATAATGATATTAACCTTCATGAAAAATATTTAAAGACTCGATGCCAGTAGTCAAGCATAGTTAGCATTAAAATATACAAAACGTAATTATTTAGTGACCTGATTTAACAAAATATGATGGTGGACTTATGTAGGTGTATTATTTGTTTAATCACTATTCTGGTCAGAGGAGGTGAGTGATGATAAGCGTGTGATCCCTATAATATTACTAGAATCCTTGATTAACTATAGTATCGCCAAAGTTTGGTAATTAAATAAAAAAGACTGACAAACCAGATACAACGCCGCAAGATTCGTAACTTTTGTATGGATTTTGACATTTTAGTTATTTGCGTATGAAAACTCCCTTCTCCTTTTCTAAGAAAACGTTTCGAAAAATTTCTAAACGTAAAATTGTACTTGATTGACCTCAGTTTAGACACAAAAGTATCTATATTTAAGGCATAAGTAATAAAGCATTTTGGGAATGTTCCTTTTTAATAGCGCCATCTATTATAGAGTTAGCATTTTTTAACCTTCTATAAGAGCTCATTAGATGGTGTCCCTTAATAATAATATTCTTAAAAAGGCTTATTGGCCTTTGAAATAGTTGTACCTAGAGTCTTAATAAGATCCGTTTGTTGGATTATTTATATTTTTCCGTATCTAACAATGGTACTTTTTTAATGTCTTCTGACTCACAATCGTTTTTCGGTTTACACCATAATATATTAATAGTTATAAATTGACTTTCAGGTGAATCCCTCCAATGTTGGTCATGTTCTTCTATCTATGAGCCGGGCTGTGACGATCCGTTTAAGCCCAACGATCTTACGGCGGGAGCAGAGTATTTTCTGTTCGACTGCAACCACAATTATATAAATGGAAGTATGGAGGACCAGGAACTCATGGAACATGTATTCGGTACTGACGCAAAACCCTATTGCAGAAAAACAGTTCGTCAAGGTAAGGTTAATCCTGTTATCAGTATATGGATCAGAAACCAAACTGGAGTGAGCTCTCTATTTTAGATTAGTCTATTTCTGGTCCCAATGTCGGCCGGACGTTATTTAGAATTGAAAATATTGAAAATTAACTATTACAAATTGAGTCGTAAACTGTAACCGTCCGTTACGGTTTACGGCCCAATTTGTAATGGTTAATTTTCAATATGGTCAATTCTAAATAACGTTCGGCCAATACTGTCTGGTGCGTTGCCGCCCGAAGGTCGTAGCCAAGCTGACCATCGTTTATTGACGAACGTCAAACCTAAAGTAAAAAAAATATCGATATGGTAGATGCGAACGAAAAGTACATGATCCATTGAATCGTAAATCATAAGTAAATTATTTATTTGCGTGAATAGGGTCAGGGGACCAATTTTTTTTTATTTCGATCGCTTGATTTCGTCCATGGAAAATTTGTGGAAAACGGGAATTGATGTTTTTGAAATACGAGCAATAGAAGTTAGGAATCTAGTGGTAATTTGTGTAATGATCACTCGTTTTCAATTCTATAAGTAGAATATAAATGCCTAGCAGTGGAGTGGAGATATATTAAAGGGAGCCAATCGTAACCGTGTACTGGAAATTCAAAATCGGCTTCCAGATAACAGTTGTGAAATGTTTCAATGATTCTCCTAACTCAACAGTCCACAAACACTATACAAATATTAGACCTGATTCTGACATAGAAATGCGTTAGTAGCCTAGCGGTCAGAGCATGCGAGTATCAATCCGAAGGTTGCGGGTTCAAACCCCGGCTCGTACCAATAAGTTTTTCGGAGCTTGTATACGGTTTAACATTTGATATTTACCAGTCTCTTTTCGGTGGAGGAAAACACCAGACTAATATCAATAAGGCCTAGTTTCCCCCCTGGGTTGAAAAATCTCTCTGAAGGTACTCGCCTTCGTAAAATTAGTGCCTACGCCGATTCTCGAGATTAGTTGCCAAGCGGACCCCAGGTTCTCATGAGCCGTGGCAATAAACCGGGACAAATGCTAGAAAGAAGAAAGCCATTAATGTAGTGTTTTCTTAAATATATGAAATGTCATAGCATAAGGTCAGGTGGCAACTTATTAAATATTCCCACACACATTACAGTGTTTTTTTTTTAAAAGCAGTTTTTTTTGTTTTCCAACTACAAATCTTTTACAACTTCCGTTATTTCTATAGTATCTATATGTCACCAGTTGTAATAACTAATTCAGGGTGTTGTCTAACAAAGTTGGCTATTTCAAAAACATACAAGCAAGGAAATGGCAGAACTATGCTTAAAAACATCGGTGACTGGAGACGTCCAATCCACAGATTACACAGATACATTTTTTTGGTATCGCAATATTCTTATCATATCTATCCCATTACCCCAGACCAAGATTCTATATCTGAGAATTGATTTGACATATCCATAGTAAGTAGACATAGCATTTTTGCGATCCGACGTTCTACGCAATCTATTCTACAGACGATCTAATCTATTTTTCACCACACCAACTGGTAAAGGCCCTCTTGGTGTTCAAAAAACGAATGAGAAAGTTGCATTTTATCCACATGTGGGACAAAGTAATCCGATGCACATTTTGAGCTGTTTCCTTTAGTTACCTAGTTGAATTGACTTTTCAATGATGATTTTGAATTATATATTTTTATTACGTTTATTTGGATTTGATTTGATTTTATTTGTATTTCATAGTTAGTAGTTTCCTCGCGTTGGTGTGGTGATATATGTTGTGTTTCACTCGGAGGCAAAGTTTGTTTAACCCTCGTGCCTTGAAACCCTTGCAACGCTCAAGATTCCACTTCTCAAACCACTCGCTATGCTCGTGGTTCATTTTTGGAATCTTTCGCTTGCTCTGGTATCACGCATGCGCTGGTGGCACGAGCGGTTCAACAACAACTTTGCCCCCTTGTAAAACAAATAACTATAGTCATGTGCATACATTTTCAATAACATATTTTATTTACAGTATATGGGATAACCATCGTTCATCGCGGATGCTCTTTCGGTGACTTTTCTAAGGACTGTTCAAATGGCCATGGCACCTGCGATAGCACAGCCTGCTACCAAGACGGCTGCAACGCGTCCACAACCCTCAGCCGAATTACCTTGCTGTTTACACCTATTATTACATTATCACTCTTGTGTTAAATTAAAATACACTCCAAAAAGCCGCAGACACTAAACAAAATTAAAGAAAGCAAGTAAAATTCCTATAGTAAATAAGTTAATGGTCGATATATCAAACATACTTACCAGAGCCTGAGCTTTAGTAAAATAGGGCTGTCATATAGTAGGTGCCAAATTAAGTATGAAACCTAAGTGATGTTATGTTGCTTTTATTTATTCGTATGGCATTTACAGAGTCGCTTAATTATAAATTATAATACAATATCTAAGTTCTTCACCCATTGGGCAGCGTTTGTATCAGGTGAGTGAAGATCTAGGGCCTCTCCAATTTCCGTATCGGGCAATTATGTGTAATGTGGTGTATAGTCTGCACTGGGGCCCCGCAGTCGCATGATGCTGGTGAGTCTTGCCAACCACACTTAAACAAGTAGTCCGCACAGCGTCCATGTTGGATACGGAGTCTGTCTAATTGGCATCATTCCTTCCTAATGCTGAAAAGCCATACGGCTTTCTGGTAGGGTCGTACCTACGATATTTAGGCTGGGCTTTGGCAGGTTGGATTTCCACTCATCTTTCCAAGTGTCTTTTATATTGAATCCGCCTTGCGTCAGGTTTTGAGCGGAGGAGGAGAGGTTTTGATAGGGCGGGTGTCGAGACTTCAGACGATGCTGTGGTAGATTAAGGAATTCCTGGCGGATCGGCAGATTCGGGTCGCTGTGAATTTTGTTCGCTTCTTTTACCAGTGCCAGTAGACGACAGTCTAAGATGAGGTGGAGGGATGTGGCTTAGGGCTGGGAGCCATTGTATGGGTGTGGATTTGACCGTACCTGAGATACATCTCATAAAATCTCAAAAGTATTACGCAGTTGCACATCAACTTTCTCTGTGTGAGCACTATTGAGCCAGACTGGTGCGCAGTATTCGCCAGCAGAAAGCTCAGCCCAGTTGTACGAAGAACGTCCGCTTTTGCACCCTAAGTAATGCCAGTTAATTTGTGGAGTATTTTGTTCCGAGTCCCAAGTTTTTTGCTCAGCTTTTGAAGGTGGGGGCCGAAAGTAAGTGAGCGGTCCAGGGTCACACAAAGATATTTAGGGTGCGGGTTGAAAGTTAATATTTCACCATCATATGCTACCGTTGGGATAGAAGCAGCTTGTTTGTTGTTGAGGTGGAACGTCGAAACTTTCGTTTTGCTGGCATTAGGAACAAGACGCCATTTCTTAAAGTATTCATTTAGAGAACCTTAATCTTTGTTGAGCTGTTCTTCAGATACCTCGAATGTCTTGTGCTGGTGCGCAATTGTGATATCATCGGCATACACACATTTCCTAGAGACTGTTTTGGGTAGGTCATAAGTATATAGATTAAAGAGCAATGGCGCCAGCGTGGATCCCTGTGGTAACCCATTGTTTAAGGTTCTAAGGCGACTCTGTTTATCTCCTAGATGGGCTACAAGTTCCCTGTTCCTCAGCATATTGTCAATCAGTCTAACAATTTTACGACACGGGACAGCTTTCATCAACTTATAGTAAAGTGCCTGTTTCTATACGGTATCGTAGGCTGCACTTAAGTCAATAAAAGCAGCTACGGTTTTCAAGTTCTTCTGGTAGCCAGATTCTATGTGCGTTGTGAGAGACAGCACTTGAGCCGTGCAGTTACGTCCAGTTCTAACCCCTGCTTGTTCGACGGGGACTATGCGATCAATGAGAGGGGTGATCCTATTCGAAATTAGTTTTTCCAGGAGCTTGAATAATGCACTAAGTAATGCGATAGGTCTATAGCTTTTCGAGTCTTCGGCTGGTTTATCGGGTTTTAAGATGGCTATTATCTTGGCATGTTTAAAGCCTGGTGGCAGCGTGTTTCTTTCTAATATGTCCGTGTTGAAAGCAGCCAACCGCTTGCGGCAGTTGGCGCCTAAGTTCTTAATTAATTCATTGTAAACGCCATCTTCTCCTGCAGCTTTGCCCAAGTTATGTTGCTGTTTTACTAGAACAATTTTTATTATTCTTTGACCTTTGACCTTAAACTAAGTACATTTCAATACATTTAAATAACAGCAGTACTCTTACTACTCTGTCTGTACGGTTTGCTTTTTTTAATATTCTGGTTTTTATAAGAACTAGATTACTGCAAACAACGTTAAAAATGGAAAAAAATGCGCCGTAAACAGACGCCTAGCATACAAATTTGGCAAGATTAAACGCAAAAATCTAAACGATAGGATACAGATTTCCTTTATCATTTCGTTCCCAAAATTTCGTTACGATTAATTAAGTTTTGGAGGAGGAAAATGTCAATTAAGAAATAAGAAATCAATTTAGTCTAGTACGAGTAAATGTTTTTACTATCGATTTAAACTTAAAAAAATAAAACCTAGTCACGGAAAAACCCGACAAATTTCAATAGGGAGTAAGTACATAATAGAAGGTGGGGAGGGTCGATCCCTAGGGCACACTTCATTTTAAATTTAACCAAACGTGATACACTTTTTTACGCTAGCAACACTCATTTATTCGTTCCTAACTTCACTTTCTGTCATGGCGCTCTTTCGAAAAAATCAGCGGTTTGAAAATGGCGGACGGTGAAAGAATTACTGCGTATTATATTACATCTTCGGTAGGTTGTAACTGGATTTATTTAATAAAATGAGATGGAAATGCTGTTAGTGAGTATGCTTATTTTATTTAATGTTTATTGAAGTGTTGATTAACACAAGATTCAAGTACGGCACGTTTTATAATCTCACTATGTATGGGGAGACTTTGTTATTTTTGGGGGAGATATGATTCCAGGATCATGTCACCCCAAACCCTAAAACTGTACCTTGCAATCAATTAATATCACAAATACTTATTTTCTTTTCTTTAGGAAACCATGCTTTAAAAGTATACGACCAGAGAAACACTGATTTAAACTTTGAATACTTTTGACTCATTATTGTTTATTAAACCGAGATTTAATTTGATACATATAACTTTAAACATTATCATTATAGGTAACTAAGGTCTAACAAAAATAATCTTAAGTCTTTGCGTATACTACTTGTTTACTTCTTAGACGGCCCGGCAACGGCCGCAGTCCAGATGCTAAGAAATTGTTCACTATTCATCCTTTGTTTACCTTGTCGTCATGTTAAAAATGAAGTTATCTTGGAATACAAATAAATAAATGTAATAAACTGCACAACATGTTAAGTGTAAATTGATTGGTACGTGTTGAAAATTATATGTAAGGACGGTTAATCCTGACCCACCGTGATACAGTTCTTACTAGTACGGGGGTCAGATGACACTTACTTGCCTGTTGGTTTTGTACCATTGAAATTATGTAAGTAAAACAATGTAAGTAAGTAGTATAAGCACCTTTATTAACTCAATAAAATATCTTTATTTTTATCTTATCTTAAATTGAACGTTTTACACACAAGGGATTTTACCTGGTCGACAAACAACACTCACAACGATGCTTGGTTTTTCAACCGGCGATGTTTGTTTTCGGTTAAATTTACTAATGACTGGGTTCTATGTGGATGAGATCCGTCAGCCATCGTCCCGATTTAAATTGCGATGATTTTTTTTCAATGGCTTTCCGACCTTTTATACTATAGAACCGACAATCTGTAGTAAGGATTTTAGGATTATGCATCTCAAACACCGTCCTCGAAATGTGCGCGGTAAATTTAAAACCTTAATTATTCGCGATTTTATTAAATTATAACGACCAGAGAAGGTTTGAAACCAGTAGATAAATAAAAATTGATTGCTTTTTTAGTTTTTATTTTCTGATGGTACAAATATTGATTACCAGTTTTGTGCTGTTTTATAGGAAATACAATAATTCAAAATTCAAAATTTATAATTAAAAATAGAAAGATTATGAATGATTCGATTTCTTGATAATAATTTCCTTTAGATCAAGTCAATAAATTACCGTGAAATAAACCCTCGAAGTCTAGCATTGCCGCTTAAAATCTATTTACCAAGTGTGAATTTGGGAGACTTGATCCCTTCGGACTAAGACATCTTATTGCCGGAAATATAACTTCTAAGTATTCATACTGCAGATGCAGTATATATATGTTTGCAGTGTATTTTCTTAATTCTAGATGCATTGCTTATTGCGATCTGAGCTATATAATCAATGAGAATCTGCTATAGCGAAACATGGTAAAAATCTGTTTACTATATGTCCCAAAGACCTGCGACACTTGATCCCCCTGGGATCATGGCTCTCAATTAGGAGTAGACAAGCCTCCCTAATACAAGAGACACTCTGTAAAAGTCTACAGTATGGAATTTCATTAATTAATGGTCTAATTTTTCGTACAACTCTGTTCTTATTCAAACTACTAATGAATAGATAAATTCTAAATCGTATGGTCTATAAAGTATTTCAATACTGCAAATAATTAAGAAAATTAAGTCTATAAACAAAAGGGGTGATCACCCTCCCCAGTTTCCCCTACATTAGGTCCTCAGTGTCAATGTATCTACAGTTCTATATATAGGTAAACCATATAGGGCATACCTTTTTAGATTTCGTAACTAAATTAACGCTACGCAACTAACTAGAATAATTTCTAAAACTTTACATAGAAAATGTTACTAATGAGGAATTTGTTGAAAATTAGCTTCGTAAGCTTTTTACTCGAAACCTGACTTGGGCGGGAAAGTTTGTATACACAGTTTAGTCGGAAGTGGCTGGGCGGTAGCTTGCGCTTTTTTAGATCTCGTTTAACAGAGAATTTTCATCAAAGCTTAATTAGTGGGAAAAAGTACGTAATCATGCAAAATTAATGTATTTTTACGATAAATTTCCTCAACATGTCCTACTATGCTAGAACTTTGCCTGGATTGAAAACACAGTGATTCCCAGTTAAGTATCAGCAGCAAGCTCTGTTCCCCATAAACACATATAGACCGCGGGCCAGGAGCATATTTCGTCAGTCATCGCCTCCCGGCTGGTACTTTGTCAGATGATAGTTTAGATGCTGTTTTAAACTAAAAAAAAAACCGTCAGCCGGTTCTATCGCGGTGGAATGACCGTCAGCTGTAAAATGAACATGTAAAAATATGCGCCTTACCACTTTATGTGCGGCAAAGTATGCGTAATGTGTTAATTGCGTAATCCGTTGATGGCTTTTCAGGCGTTTACGCCTGATAAAATGCTACATGCAAAGTTTCATGATTTGTTATTGCTATCATAAAAGGTATAGCGCTTATTTTTTACATGTTCATGGGACCAGCTGATGTTCATACTACCGCGATATAACTGGTTGTCGATTTTTTAAATTAACAACAGCAACTGAACTATCATTTGACAAAGTATCAAGGGAGTCGATGACAATTTTTTTTGTTTTACGTGTTTCGGTGGCTGCTATTGCTCAACCCACCAACAGAGCGGCAGCTGACGTCCACGAGGGTTCATCATACCTAGCCGTTAATCACTACACGAGTTTTCAGCCGGGAGGCGATTGGTCATGGAAATTGTTCCTGGCTCGCGGTCTAATAGTTATGTTCTCATTGATTGCTCTAAAACTATGTACTTACAATAGCATAAGGTGTATCTATATGCCTTTAATTAGTTTATGTAACTTCAGATACCATATTTAAAAAAATACAGCGGATTTAAGTGTTTCATACAAAACTTGTTTATGCTCTATTTCGTTTGTTTTATAAGCTGGAGCTATACACCGTGTTTTTATTGAATTCCGTTAACTTCGAGGTATCGGTAAGTACGTTTAAGGAAACTAAATGGCATGGTTCATTAAAAAAAAAACTATGTTAAATTTTTTAATTATTTTTATTTTTGTAAAACGTAATTAAATGTTGCATATAGCGTTGTTGTAACACGGGCATTTCGTTGAACTTAACCAAACAATTGAAAACTGTGACATATCAATGTCATTTCGAACATCAATTGTCCGAGATAGTACTTACGTTTTGTAGCAAATGTATTAACTCATACTAAACACTAATCAATATGTAAAGAGGCCCTTAGCCAAGTGTACACGCTCATAAGGGTCTTATAAAAAAAAAAAAAATTAATTATATCCGAAATGGAATTAATTAGAATACCGGTGTCTGAGAAAGTTACTTAATTTAAGCTCAGGGATGCACCCTTGAAATTAACGGACAAAAAAAACACGGTGTACAAACTAATTATAGGCATAGATATACCTCATGTCATTGTAAGTGCAATCAAACACGTAGTTTTAAAATGAGAACGAAACTCCGTTTGTATAGGAAGGTGAAAATCGGCCGAGCTTGCTGTGGACTCTTAAGTGATTCCACAGCTGTCTATGCGAAATTCCTAATAATGGAAGGCGACCATTATTATAACCATATTTATAATAAGATATGATGTTAGATTTGGACTTATAGACAAACAATATTGAGAAAGCTTACGGGAATAAAAAATATAGATTATATACCTTTGTAGTGCACCAATTTGTCAAGAGATGGCGCCACCTCCGAGATAGAACGCGCTAACGATGTGTCGACGTAGAAACATGACCTCCGAGATGCAAATTACCGATCGATGTCAAAAGTTAGGAGCGGATTAGTGCTTGGTTGGCTGCATTCAAGCTATTGAACACCTTCCAACATTAATCTTGCGAACTATTTCGATAGCAGCACGGTGTCTCGGTCGAAACGCCTGCTGACGTCACGATAGTTTCGTTAGTCTTAAGTCCATACAGTTATATTAGTAGTTCTTGTTATTAAACCGACTCAGATATTTACGTTGTTTTCGTCTGCGGAGCGTAACCCTCACTACAGTGGCGTCCAACTCGGGCTCGAACGAACCCAAATACGTGGTTACACGACTCGGAAGGAAAACAACATATCCTGTGAAAGCTCTCCAGAGGAAAAGTGAAAACAAGATGTCTGTCAATCTAACTCAGGAGCAGTTCCAGCAACTCTTGGCCAGCATAGGAAGTAGTCGGAAAGGCAGTATGACGTCATGCAAAGCTACTTATAACGGTCGAAAGGATAGAGAGACAGTGGAAGCTTTTCTCACGGCGGTGCAAGTTTTCAAGAAGCTTGAGAACATTAACGATAGCGACGCACTAGCTGGTCTACCTTTAATCCTGCGAGACGAGGCTGCAGTGTGGTGGCAAGGAACCAAAAACATTATCACCACATGGGCTACATTTGAAGATGCACTAAGAAACACGTTCGCTCCAAAGAAACCCGTATATGAAATTTATTTGGAAGCTTGCGGGACCAGGCAAGGTCCAGAAGTCTCTACGGACGATTTTGTTACAAAGAAGAGAATGCTGTTCTCCGAACTTCCCAGCGATGAAGTTCTTAATCAAAAGCAGCAGCTTAACATTACTTATGGGCTGTTAAATCTTAAAATTAGGGAGAAAGTCCCTATAGAGAAAGTTAAGGATTTTGATGACCTTCTAAAGCAGGCACGCACCGCTGAAGCCTTACTAAAAGAGAAAGCTCTGGGGGAAGGGAGGAAAGAAAGCAGCGATAAAACTGCAGAGGCGTCCAAATCCGACACTTCGGTCCCAACGCGTGCGAAGAAAGCGTCTCGATGTAATTTCTGCAAAAAGCTAGGTCACGTCATAGAAGAGTGTAGAAAGCGTAAAAAGACAATGGAAGCTGGCAATGGACAAACGGATACGGTCCTGCCAACATCAAGTGATGTGAAGTTCTCCTGTTATGGATGTGGTGCACCAGGGGTTTATCGCAGTAACTGCAAGATATGCTCTAACAAGCCCAGTGATACGCTTGAGAAGAAAGGCACATTAGGATTTTGTGCTATAAATATACAATTAGAGATGCGGTCTCGACCAATGGTGTTTCTCGAGGTCAATGGCGTTAAAGGTAAAGCCTATGTGGACACTGGAGCTAAGATTAGCGTTGCATCATTGGAACTATACGAGTTGTTAAAGGCACGTGGACAGATTTTCTACGAAGAAATGGCGACAGTGACCTTGGCAGATGGGCACCCAAGATTGCAAAGAGTACTAGTTTTCGAGGCTAATGTTGTCCTTGGTGGGCGTCGCTTACACGCCCCTTTCATCGTACTACAACAGTCCCATGACAACCGGACGTTGCTAGGAATCGACCTTATGCAAAAGGCTGGCATCATTTTGAATATCGCACAATTCACGTGGAGCTACATAGACCAACCACAACAGGAGTTTGAGCTGTACCAAGAGAGGTTCATCATGTTTACACAACCAGACGCGACCGCTTCTAAAGTCCCAGTTGCTCCTAAAATAGTCGTTGCTCCCAAAACCGCAGTTGCTCCTAAAATCGTAGTTGCTCCTATTGATATGGAACGAGGGAAGAGACCGTTAAGGCAAGCAATTGCTGCTGGTGAAGCAGAGTCTACAAAGGCTGAAGGAGCCGCATTGCCTTCGAAAATTAACTGCTCTCAAGACAAACTTCTTTTCGACGGATATTCACCAAGAATGGAATACATGATGCGAGATGCCATCCAGAATATTGAGGAAGCTGAGTACAACTTATCTCCGCACGCGGCCACGCTCTTTGGTGATGTCGGCCTATGCGCCATAGATGTATCCACCACTATGGACGAAGTACAAGCAGCACAACTCGACGGTTTGCTGCAGAAGTTCAAAGACATATTCGAATCGAATGGCAATCCAGTGAATGACGTGGAACACATAATAGATACACAGAATCATCTACCCATATCTGTCCCTCCCTATAGACTGTCCGAACAAAGGAAACAAATTTTGAAAACTGAAATCGACAAGATGTTAGCGGACAAAGTGATCGTACCTTGTAAATCTCCGTGGGCCGCGCCAGTTGTAATGGTCCCGAAGCCAAATGGGGAAGTACGAGTCTGCGTAGATTACCGAAGGTTAAATTCCATTACAGTGCCGGACACATATCCAATCCCTCGCATCGACGACCTACTACATGAAGCAAAGTCCACGGCTTACATGTCAGCTTTAGATTTAAAGGCTGGGTATTGGCAAATACGCGTACGAGATTGTGACCAAGCAAAGACTGCTTTTATAACGCCTTTCGGAATTTACAAGTTCCTAAGAATGCCTTTCGGACTTCGGAATGCTCCGTCGACTTTTCAGAGGTTAATAGACAGATTCCGTGTTAGTCTAGGCCATATCAAGCTACTTGCATACTTAGACGACTTGATCATCTTCTCCACGACATTTGAACAGCATCTGTCTGATCTAAGAGATGTTTTCGCCAAGATGAGGGAGTACAACTTCGTTGTCAACAAAGACAAGTGTCGCTTTGTTTGCACCAGCGTAAAATACTTGGGTCACCTGATTACCCCCGCAGGTCTGCAAGTTGATCCTGAGAAAGTGTCGGCTATTTTAAATCGACCTCCCCCGACCAACGTGAAACATCTGATGTCTTTCCTGCAGACCTGTTCCTGGTATCGGCGGTTCATAAGAAACTTCTCCAACATCGCCGAGCCACTCACGAAACTCACCAAAAAGAACGCTCTGTGGACGTGGGGTCCTGAACAAGAGAAAGCGTACAAAGAGTTGAAAAACCATCTCACTTCAACCCCAATACTTGGGCAAGCAGACTTTACCAAAGGTTATACTATCAAGACGGATGCGAGTAATTATGCACTGGGTGCGGTACTTGTACAAGGTGAAAAGGAAGAAGAACACCCAATTGAATACGCGAGTAGACTTCTAACATCGGCAGAACGAAACTACTCGACAACAGAGAAAGAAGCGCTCGCAGTCGTGTGGGCCATCAAGAAGTTCGCGGGTTATATTGAGGGTGCCCCTGTTACAATTGTCACCGATCATCAGGCCTTACAGTGGCTGATGAAGTTGAAATCTCCGACTGGTAGACTCGCTCGATGGGCTCTACAGCTGCAGGCTCAAGATATCCTCGTTAAATACATCCCAGGACGAATCAATGTTGTAGCAGACACCTTATCGAGGCCACCATGCACGGAGGACACCCAAACTGAATGCGGCGTGTGTATGGTCACGGTCGACTTGCGACCACGCAGCCCTGCTGAAATAAGGTCTGAACAATTGAAGGATGAGAGACTGGCAAAAATAATTCAAGCATTGGAGGACACCCAAGGCAATGAAAACGCCATATATTGGAGTAGCAAGGGCTACTTGATGAACGACGGCCTTCTGTATCGTCACAAATTAGATTCCAATTCGGATGAGGCACAACTAGCTGTACCGGAACACGAATGGGCCAATGTGTTGGCCATCTATCATGATGATCCTAAAGCGGGACATTATGGTGCTGATAAGACGTTTCAGGCCATATCACGTAGATACTATTGGATTGGCATGCGGAAGTACATTGAGAGTTACGTTAAACTCTGCATCAAATGCCAACGATACAAGCCTTCTAACCATAAACCGGCTGGACTTCTACAGACTCATGCGCTAAGTCAGCGATTCGAAGTGATCTCGTTTGACCTCTTTGGGCCATTACCTCCATCGTCTGACAATAAAACCTGGATCTTCATCATCGAAGACATAAACTCTCGTTGGGTAGAACTCTTCGCCTTGGAAGATGCCACAGCGGAAAGATGTGCGATGATTCTAATAAACGAAGTCTTCCTTCGGTACGGGTTCCCTAGAAGGATGATCAGCGACAACGGGCCGCAGTTCGTCAGTGCCATAATGCAACAAGTTTCCTTCTGCTTAAAGATCAAGCATGCCTATACGCCAGTATATCACCCCGAGGCAAACCCCGTAGAAAGAAAGAATCGGGATCTAAAGACGCAATTAGCAATCATTATTGGACAAAACCATAGGGAGTGGCCAGAACACCTCCCAAGCATCAGGTTCGCCATGAACACCGCAGTCTGCAAATCGACGTCTCTCACTCCAGCCTACATAACTTTCGGGCGACAACTGAGAACGATTGATGACAACTACAATGACTTTCGGCAAATAGTACTCTCGGAAAACTTCATACCAGAGATAACGCCGAAGTTGTTGCAACTAGTAGACACAATAGAGAAAACTAGAGAAGTGCAAGAGATAGAAGAAGAAAAGAGAAAACAACTGGCGGACCAATCCCGTCAGATTAGACCAGACTATGTTGAAGGTAACATGGTTATGGTGTCGTTACACCCACTGAGTTCCGCCAACAAAGGCATCAGCGCCAAATTTGCCCCGAAGAGAGACGGCCCGTATAAAATCACCAAACAGCACGGACCCTCTTCATATGCAGTCGCAGACCCATCAAACCCTGGTGTGTGCCTCGGAATCTACCATGCTTCAGCGCTGACACCGTACACTGGCCCAACCAATGAGTTACCTACTCCCGCCCAACCTTTGAGGAAACGAGGTCGACCACGTAAGGCACCCCAGCCAGATCGTCCCACCCGGGGTCGTGGCCGACCGAAGAAACAGTGAGTTACCCTCGTTGGGGCATCTCGGAACCAAATAGGGGGGAATGTAGTGCACCAATTTGTCAAGAGATGGCGCCACCTCCGAGATAGAACGCGCTAACGATGTGTCGACGTAGAAACATGACCTCCGAGATGCAAATTACCGATCGATGTCAAAAGTTAGGAGCGGATTAGTGCTTGGTTGGCTGCATTCAAGCTATTGAACACCTTCCAACATTAATCTTGCGAACTATTTCGATAGCAGCACGGTGTCTCGGTCGAAACGCCTGCTGACGTCACGATAGTTTCGTTAGTCTTAAGTCCATACAGTTATATTAGTAGTTCTTGTTATTAAACCGACTCAGATATTTACGTTGTTTTCGTCTGCGGAGCGTAACCCTCACTACACCTTTGAATTGTACGTACTCATATGGGCGGGAAGATTTCAGAACTCTGGACCGCGATAGAATGTAAGCTTAATTTATTCGTAGTAATAAGTTAAAGAGCTGTGTTTCAGATCCGCTAGTTTGTTTTGGGAAAGCAACATTCCGAAACACCCATATAGATCCGGTACCTATTTAATATGTTTTAAATTTTTATTCTTCACTGTCATGTATCTGTGATTTACATATCTAAATATCGGATAGAAAATAGCCTAGGTTACGTACAATTTACCTTTCTTAAAAGGGTTACTACTTCGACGTGTTATTTTAAAAGGTAAGGATGTGTGGTCCAGAAGGCGATGAAAATGCATAACCAGGTAAAAAAACACATCAAGAACTTATAAACTTTTCTTATCAAACTAACTTTTATGATAAGATTTTACGCACGGCATCCCATCCGCTCTACATGCAAATTCTGCTGCCGTTTAGAGAACAATTTTAAGTCTCCTCGAAGTTTTGCGGCACGTGTGGAGGTTCACGCCAACAAGAAGACATACCTGGTTAAGTTAACAAATGGCTTCAGCAAATGGTTTCAGTTTAATAGTAATTTTCAGTGAAATAAATATACTTAAAACATTAACGAATATGACTTGAAAAGTATAGTTGCCTTGACAGCACCAGCGCTTGCAAACTTAGCCAAGGGGATGACCTAGCTCACTATAAAGTGTTATTTGAAGCAATTATTTGTCTCAGATTTTACATGTCTTATACAATCAATAAATCTTTGGCCGATTTATAATGAAGTACATATACGTACCTCCGAGAGGGCGATAAGACAAGGTAAAAAAAATCTATCGATCACGTAATTTAATGCACTGAAACCTTTACGGTGTGGCGAATTCCGTATTCTAACGGTTCGCAGCACGATCGTTTTCACGAATACATGCATAAAACCACACCTGTCTTCGCAGAGCACGGAGAGAATATTATTGTAGTTTCTGCGACACTTTTAGCACTTTCCGTAATTCCAGGGGACTAGACGTCTTCCGTTTCTTGTTCTTACTGTGCGATTTCCTGTTTAAAATTATACGTTTAAGTTGTACTTTCAAAGTCCATTTTAACATCATAAAGGTTAGTTTTACGCAAAGTTCTTAGGAAATTGCTCTTCGTGATAAGAGAGTAGCGAAGTAATAGTCAGTAGTTTAGATAATATGAACAGTACTTTGCTTTTGATAATGAGAGGTTGGGTTTTGTTATTACTTTTAAGGGGATAAGTAAGTTGGATTTGTATACATATTACAGTGAGGCGTTCATTTAACATGTCGTAGCCAGTTCACAGAATTTGATCATTTTATTCATAAAATTTCAATGCCATTTAGAACTGATCATTTCGTGAATATGGTTTGGTTAGGTTTGAATTTTTCATGATGTGGCCAACCGATCATTTCATGAAATGATAGACACCAACCAATCTGGCCACGACATATACCTACCTACATACATCGTTTCTGTTATATACTATCCTTTTTACCGTGACTTCATTTATGTATAACGGTAAAATACCCCCTCCCTCGCCCTTAGCACATTTTACTCGTATCAACCTGTTTAGGGGATGGATTCTGAAATTTAAAGTATGTCATGTCTTGTACAGTCAGCATCAAAAGTAGCGGATCAAACAACGCTTCAAAAGTATCTACCATTCTGTGACAGCTTAACAAAGTGATGAGTGTAAATGATATACTTTTGAACGTGAATTTTTGAGATTTAATCTATAATTGGAAAAGTTATCCGGAGTATCATATACTTTTGGCGCGTTGATGAACCGCTACTATTCATGCTGACTTTACGACGTAAACTTCATGCACCCTCATAAAGAATAAAAGTGAGTCAAAATGGAAGTAGATCTCTGATGGGCCAAAGATGGCGCCAGGGCCGGATTTAGGGGAGGGCAACCGGGGCTACTGCCCCGGGCCTCCACAAAAGAGGGGCCCCCCACAATAGAGAATTCGGTAAATTTACCATTTTATTTGGAAAAAATTTGGGGCCAGGGGGCCTCCACTCCTTTATTGTCCGAGGCCTCCAAACCTCTAAATTCGGCATTGGATGGCGCTTTTATTGACTATCCACAGGCCGCTACGGTCGAACAGATCCTGACATTATGATGATAATTCTGTCCCCACCGTTGTGTTAATGTTGACAGAAATGACGACATATGTTGTTTTTTTTTAAGAATATAACACTCCTGTACGGCTACCACCAGTTTGACACTGATATATTCGCTAGCGTGTGCGTATTTGCTTTCCATGCATCTCGCTCGTTCTCGCATATAATTGCAAGCGAGATGTATAGAAAGTAAGTTTTGCAGTCGTTAGCGATTAATTATGACAGTTTGACACTGCTAAGGCAGAGATGGTAAGGCTACTGTACACTCTAAATTTACAGGTAAAATATTGCAATTTTTCCAATATATATTTCTAAAAGTGCTTTATAAAATTTAATCTTTACCAAAAAGCATAAACTTGAAGTTTGAAATAGCCTCCCCTAGTGCGAGACTAGAAAAGATCATTAACTAATAGTGGGGCGCAGTCCAGTCAGAGTCAGCTAAGAACTTTTTGCTATTAATGGCAGCACGATAGGTTTATCTCCTGAACTTCGGATTTTAATCTGACAAAACCACACGAAACGGAAGAGCTTGTTGTACGGTGCAGAATACAAAATGTTGCGGATGAATTTGTTGCTAAAGTAAAAGTTATAAAAGTAAATTTGTACATCAGGCTAAATTTATAGTGTGTACAAGAAATAAGAAGCGACTTTGAAATTTCTAAGGGAAAAAAGGGGATGAAAGTTTTATTTTGAGCTAGGAACTTGAAACTTGGTTAAAACGCATTACATTAAAATATAAGAAAAGTCCTTTCACCGTTTTTGAAAATTCATTTCTTAAGGTGCTGAAAAGGGAGTTGAAAGTTTGTTGTTTGTTTGATTTTTAGTTAAAAAGGGTTGAAAGTTTGTGACCCGAAACGATTTGAGTAAGAGACTTAAAGCTTCGTAGGAAGACACAACATTATAAAACAAGGAAAGCAATTGCTACGTATTCAAATATTCATCCCCCAAGGGGATTAAAAGAGGTTGAAAATATATATGGGTACGAAATTTTTTGGAGTGAGGGACAAACTTCGTAGCAAGAATCAAATAATAGGAAACAATAAAAGTAATTTAATAGTTTCGGAAAATTCATCCCTCTAGAAAGCGGTTTGATGTTGTTTGACGGAATCGATTTAAGAGACTTGAAAGTTCGTATTAAAACACAGTAATAGAAAAGAAGAAAAGTAATTACAGTGTTTTTAAAAACTTATCCCTAAGGGGGTTATAAAGGAGTTGATAGTTTGTATCGGGTATGAATACATTTTTGAGTAACTTGAATTTTTGTAGAAAACTACAATATTAGATAAAAAGAAAAAAAATTTGTGCGTTCTTGAAAAAATCTTTCTCTAAGCGGGTTAAGGGAAGCATGAAACTTTGTATCGAAAACAATTCTTTGTAATAGTTTTCTTAGTAACGTAGGAAGCATTATTATAGGAATATTTATTTATGTAAGACATATTTGTAAGGCTGCTTGGTTTCTAAATAAATTAAGTGAAGGACTTGAAACTTCGTAAAAACGCATTATGACAGGCGAATTTTACGTGTTGCCAAATAATTTACCTGTTTATGCTGCTGAATGTTTATTGTTTTATTATTATTATTTTTTATTATTTATTTATTTCAAATAACAAATTGCACCTTACAGCTAATGCCAAAGCGGCACAAATTGAAATACATTAACAACATAAAGCATTAACATTATAAAGCAATAACACATGAGCAGCTAAGACACAGGAATTCATAACGGTATAGTACTCTCAGGCATCTCTCTTTCTAATATCCTCTTGCATTCCATTATCACTCGCCCCATCGCACTCACAAACAAATCGCACTGTGGCTGCGCCTCGAGCAGGGAGTTGAGCAGTGCGTGAGCGCGCGCGACCGGCGCCTGCGCGTGCGCCTGCGTGCGCGCCGCGCCCCCCGCCAGCAGCGGGTGCCGTCGCGCGCGGGTGTATTGGTTAGGTACAAACAGGCGCACACAGACTTCGACAAGTTTTATACTATCAATTTTATTTCTAAAGATTGCTAATATAAACTTGGCTAAGGAGAGCGACCTTCGCAACTGTAAGGAGTCATACCCTAGTTGACCCTGTAAGAACAAGGTGGGGTACATGTAAGGATAATAGACGTATATCCTCTTGTACAAAGCCCTTAGGTACATTTTCTGGACCTGTTCCAACATAAGAATATATTTATTCTCATGCGGACTCCAGACTACAGAATTCGTCTCTAGCAAACTCCGGACGAGTGCAGCATAGAGCACGCGAGTGGCGCAAACGCTCAGGGACCCAGAATTACGCAAAACGAATCCGAGCCTCTTATACGCCGCATCAGTCACTGCCTGAACATGATCGCGAAATGAGAGTGCAGGGTCGAAGAGCACACCTAGATCACGGACGCGGGCCGACCGCGCTATACAAACGTCACCGATGGCATACTCGTACTCAATAGGACCACGCGATCGCGAAAAGGTCATCATCTCGCACTTACTCGAGTTAAAATATAATTTGTTTTTGAGGCTCCAACGGTAGACCGCGTCGACATCTACCTGTAATTCCTGACAATCCTTCTCGCTTTCGACCGATCTTATTAGCTTTACGTCGTCTGCGAACAACAGTAGTGTGGAATTATGCACTTCTAATGGCAAGTCATTTATGAGCAGTACAAAAAGGAATGGTCCCAAGTTAGACCCTTGACTAATGCCGGAACGCGTGCCGTAAATCTCGGATATATAGGGTCCGTACTTCACGTACTGTGTTCGATCGGACAGATAGCTCGCAAACAACTTAAGAAGCCTCGGAGCAAATCCCACTGCGCCTAACTTCAGAAGAAGAATGTCGTTGTCTACGCGATCAAAGGCTTTTTGGAAGTCTCAAGTTTACGTAAAATTATAATAATAAATATGTGCAATGACTGTTATATGCCATACACTGCGAATCTATAGATACAAACACTGCATGTATCACGAATTAAATTTATACCTACTATCACTCAAAAAAGATTTTACATATTTGTTGTAAATGGCGACTACTTACATATATCCACGGTAACTAAACAGAAATATCTAATGTTTCTACATATGACATTCTCCCCAGGTCTCTTGTCACGTGCCTACGATACTCGAGCCGGCCGGTACGATGGCAAGAGACCTGATGGTATGTCGCTGATACCGTGGAGGATGGGACGAGTGATGGTGTGGGATGCGACCTGTGTGGATAAACTGGCACCGTCTCACCTTCACGGTACTACAAAGAAAGCGGGTGCAGCTTCCGAGGCTGCCCCCTCACAACGTCTCGACGCCAATAACAACTTTGTTCCTTTTGGTTTCGAGACCCTCGGTGCGGCCCGGGAGCTCAGAGCTTCTTTACGGATTTGGCCAAACGGCTGGTTGATGTTACTGGGGATAAAAGAGCTGGCAGCTTCCTCGCTCATCGAATAAGCGTTGCGATTGCGACTATGCCTCAGGGGCTCTCTTTAGTTTTAGATTAGTTTAAGTTTGTATTGTAGCTATATTTACATTTTGCTCTGTTTAAGTTAATATGTTACCTACATAAATATAACTTTCAAGTTCCTTGTACTGAACTCTGGGTTCCAAGCACATGGGAGATATATAATATCTCTTCATTGCATTATCGCAGTTGCAGAACCAAGAGTTACCAAACTGTGTGTAACCGCTCAATGATCGCTTACTCTTGTCCCGAGCATCTGGCAGCGCGGGGCGGCCACATAACAATCGCTGCTATTTGACATTAACGATCCAACTTGCCCCATTACGCGAGATTACGAACCCGTTCGGATACTCCCTACTGCTGAAAAAGATGTCAGACTTTGTCATGAACGGTACGGAACGAGCTCTCTTTGGTTTCTTTTTGCTGAAACTCTGTTGCATGGTCTGTGAGCGCGTCTCGGGTAACTAAATAAGCAGCAATCCATATGTAACGTGTCCCTAAGAGAACAATTTAAAAGTGTACGCAAATATTTATGTTTACTTAAATGTTTTTAAAAAAATTATGTGATTTGAATATCATGCAATATCGATCTGAGATTTTTAAAAATCTAATGAGACCCCTTCAAAATACTTTGCAAATAGCTGCTCTGCATGCCGTACTTATATTAGGCATTTGGCATAAGTATTATTACCTATCATAGAGTTTAATTGACACTCTGCATGATTTTACTGTATCAGACAATTTCATGGACTACATTATTGAGTGCGATTTTATCGATTATCCTCGTTTTGTTATACATTGTGCCGCTACCAGCATATAATTCCACATTTCACGTAAATTTACCAACGGAAATGTGAAAGATACGTACCAACAAAACAAAACATATTTTTAGGACGTGTATTTTTTGTGTCCGCATACCGCTTACAAATGTTTTCAATTTGAATTTTAAATCTGTGGAGTGGCTGCCACTTTACTTTTTTGTCGGGAAAATTAAATGAGATTTTCCTGAGCGAGGTAACACTTTTCTTTAGTCTGCTATTTGTAGCTACATAGATATGCTTATTTTTGCTAACTAGCAAGCCAAAAGAAAGGGTTCTGTTTTAACTATTGAGTAAGTTTGTGGTGCGTGTTCCAGCGTAGCGTTGAAACTACTGACGCAATTTTTACAAATAAGGTGTCAATCTATTTGTTCATGGGTTTTATTTTCAATAGTACTAGTAGTAGCTATTTATGAGATATGTATAGAATCTTTCATCGATTGATTGACCCAAAATAAGTTTTTGGATTGAACCCGAGAATTCGTTCTCATATAAATCTTTAAAAACTTTCAACCCCATTATCACCCTTTAATTAAAAATTGGTTCATCAAAAGAGTCTTAGTGCATCTCTCATACCTTTGAGAAATATTTTTTTCATCACACTTGCTCGAAAATCATCTTATTTCATGCAAGTGTACTGAAGTACAAAGACCTTTATAGTTCCCACGGGAGTTATGGATTGTAAAAATAAACTATAACTCCCTAAGGAATTATAGCTTTTTTTATGTCACTTATTCATACAAACCAAGTAGCATAAATGAGTTTTACTTTTAAAATACTGACGTTTATAATTTTTTTTTTTTATGTTTAAAATTATTTAATCTGATTAATTCAATTTGTTAGTTTTAAATTTAGGTTAAGATTTTTGTAAGTAGCTTTTAAGATTTTCATTTTGTATCTTTGTTTAATAAAAAATAGGATGATGATGATATAAAAAAAAATAAACAGCTGTTTAAAATGTTTTTATATGATTTTCAATCGTGGTTATAGATGTGCCGTTCTCGAGAATGTTCTCGCGCGAGAACATTCCCCTTAATAAATGGAGAATATTCTCGAGAACGGCACAACTATAGTCGTGGCACAACCTGTCAAGAAATTACAAAATTGCGGACGAATGTTTGATATGACACCGAATTTAAGAATTGTTTCGCTCAAAATTTAGTTTTTTTCTTCGTAAGTGTGGTGAATAACATTATGTATAACTCCGGGGTAAGAATATTGCAAACTCGGATCTTTAATTCCTTCCTACCCAAACCTTCACCAAAGTAAGTGAAATTTTTGGACCTTCGTATCCAAAATTTCACTTACTTCTGGAATTGCGTTCTAGGGTTCATAAGAAAGTAGACCAATTTGAGCAGCAGCGTCTGGAAGACCTAGATGCTAAGCACTAAGTCCACTTACACGTACACCCGTAACTCGACTGGACAATTCCATTGCGCGTCGTGTGATCGCATTTTCAAGACAAAGTTTGGTTTTGCGAGCCACATTAGGCCGCCATTTCATAATCCGGATAAGAATTGTTGATGGAGTCGGCATTGGCGTATACGGCAAGGAAGATTGATTGATTGATTTTTACACGTTAACAGTCTCCATCCTACATGTATGCATTTCCTCGTACGTCCACGCAAATTATTTAAATCACACGTCCATGCTCCACACTAAGTCACTAAGAAAAAAACAAGCACGCACTCGAATTAGAACAATAACTTTCTGTACGCTGCTGTCAAACTAGCCAAAAATATTATTATTTATTTATTTATACAAGGAATTCCAACAGCTATAAAAATACTTTAAACTTTTTAGATACGAGTAGTAGTACAGAGCCAATTACAGGAACTCGAAAATAGAAACTGTATATATGATTACAAAATACACACTAGATACAAAAGCACATGGGACACAAGATATTACAATATAAAATATATCAAATACACAATTAATAAAAAAGAGAGACCAAAAAAATAGATATGAGCAATAAGTAAGAACACTTATAATACATAAGAACACACTTATATTATATAAGAATTATCCCTAAATTATCAAGCAGTATGAAGTTATATTAACCTCTGTGGGTACCTGGTCGTATCTTCGAGACCCATATGTGGGGCACGAACGTGTGGAGATAGTTCAGCATGACCCATATATTGGGCACTGGACTGTGAACGTGTTAAACACGTTTAACTAGGGTATTATAAATCCTAACGACAACTTTGAATGTACCTATATACACAGGTAACAATCCTACAGTTGACGGAGCCTGTAGGCGGATGGTGTACCTAACTCAATTTTAGTTCGTTTTCGGATTGTAGTGTACCAAACTATACCGAGATAGAATTCTACTGAACTGAATCTAAGATACCGGTTAAACCAGCGTTACTTCTAAAACTGACTTTACGTTATTAAAAATATATGTATACACACTATGCGTCTTGTATGAGTTTCCGTTTTATCATTGTGGTCGGAGCAGTTTAAAACTCGTAAAAAAAGGCTGCGTGGTAATAAAAAAAAAAACTATAGGCCGAGGAGGCGAGAGCGCTCAGCCTTGAGTTAAAAAAGAAATCCTCATTTATTTACAGGGTATCTTGGTTGGTACTACTTGAATGATATTTTTTTTTACTTCTATAAGCATACCCATCTTTCTGGCAGCAGTTCACGGTGAGACAGGGACAGGTTTCAGTGTTAACCAAAATTAACCTAAGTACTTATAAGGAAAAATACGATATAATGGGTTTAGTAGTCCTCGCGTAATATTATTTTATGTTAGAAGTAAATACTTTATTTCAATTTGAAAATAAAACATAATTAAACTATAAAACTTAAAACCTAAATCTAAAAATAAATAATAATAAACTTAAAATAAAATACTAAAAAATATCCCCCTGCGGCATGGTGCCGTAGATACTGGCAGCATTTCCTCGCTGTATTGCAAGACTAATTCTTTTAGCGAGGAAGCTGCCAGCTCTGCGGTCGCCGGTGACCTCTGCTAACCTTTTTGAAAGGTCCTTAAAGAGTTTAAGAAAGTAAATTAATTAAAAACTTGCAATTCTAACATAATATATATAAGGAGAGGTCGCAGATTCTTCAGCCTACGTTTTTGGCTGATACCTAATGATGATCAATTTATGACACTTCTTTTGTATATGAGATTTATATAATATTACGATTTTTTTACGATTTTTATATCACGACGGTGGCAAACAAGCATACGGCCCGCCTGATGTTAAGCAGTCATCGCAGCCTATGGACACCTACAACTCCAACAGAAGTGTGATCTGCGCGTTGCCGACCCTTTAAAAACCTCTTCTTTTGAAGAACCCCATACTGTAGACCTTCGGGAAAACCTCGGATGGGAGCTCATTCCGGAGCCAGCACAGCTGGAGAGTCAGCTGGAGTTCCTAAAATTCCTCGTAAACCGCACAGTACGCGACCATTTAAATTCTAGGGTGTGAGGATGAACACCCTGTTGACGGCGAGCGGTGCGGTGATAGAAAGTGGCTGTTGGCATCTTATCAAAAAATTCCGACCGAAACCCGATTTTTACCGACACCGAGGATTTGGTTTTGACTCAGTTTCGGTAGAAACCAAAACATTTATATTTAGACGTATTAAATTCGTTGCATTAAAGGCCGGTGGTCTTTGGTTTTAGACATAATATAAACAATGAAACACGACAAAATTGCCAAGCAAATAATAATTCCACCATTTCGACATAACATAATTTATGCAAATCGTATAAGAAAACTAGCCAAGTGTGTGTCGGACCACGCTTATTCTAATTAAGAATCAAACGCGATCCAAAAGTACAATTTTGTAAGTTTCGGCAGTTTTTCAGCCGAAATCGAACCTTCGCCCGAAACATGTTTTTTAGTCCAAAAATTAGCGAACTGAGACTTCGGTCGGACACTACATTTAACACTATGTAACATACCTACACATTCATATACAGTACCCCTAGTGTAAATAAATTCGATTTCGAAACGTGACGTACGCGTTTGCGTTTAGTCTCATTTTGTATTGGATTTAGAAAGAGCGCGCCAAGCGGTAGACCAGCGGTTGAACAAAAATGGGTTTCGATAATATTAAAGTTTTTTCTTTTTTGATATGTCATTGGGAGTATGTTAAATAATACTTTGGTAAAAAGTTAGAAATTTTAAGGTTGAGCTTTCGGTTATATTTAAATATTTTAATTTTTGCTAATAACTAAGTAAATATAGAATTAAAGTTACAGAAAACTTTAGCATATCGAATAACACTTCAATTTATGTACAATTTTCAGTTTTTAGAAATCTGGAACAGCTGCTTTCTGGTAAACGTAAAAACACGAGTTATTTTGTAAATATAGAATTAGAGTTGCTGATATTGCAAAATTACGATATTATCGATCAACTTAGTATTCTAGTAAAAAGTTAGACATGTAGACAATGTGCTTGTCTAGATATTGATTTCAGGTTAAGCAGTATAGCTAATATTGAATTAAAGTTTGTAGAGTTAATAATAATCGATCATCAACAATGATCTCAGTTACTAAACAAAAATTTAGAAATATAAAATCACGGCGACACTCATTACTGATATGTATGCATTCCTTGCTTATATAAATACGTTACGTTTCAAACGCGCGGCAAGTTTGCGCGCGCCGCGCGCTGTGGCAGGAGGCAGCGAACAACGGTAGTGGGGAGCGGGGTGCCCTTGACTGCGTCTACGGTCCATCAAAAAAATTCCTAAAGCATGTTTTAAATTAATAGCAATAGAAAATTGTTATTTTGTTGTTACTATAATAGGTATTGCCCGCGGTTTCGTTCACGTAGAATTCGTTATCGCGTTACATGAATATTATTTATTTATTTAAACTTTATTGCACAAACAAAAAAAAAACACAAATGGCGGACTTAATGCCAAAAGGCATTCTCTACCAGTCAACCATTGGGTCAAATAGAGACAAAAAAAAACACATTCTCATACAGATGACCACCCTTCCTTGTACCATTTTAAAAGCCAGTTGCAGCTTTTCTTTCCCGATTTTTTTCAGATGTTTGGACTTGGTATTTTCCTCGCGATAGTTATTTGTTTTAAGGGGAATGTTGTTGTTAACCGCTAATGCTAATATTGATAACCGATAGTTATATAGAGATACGTTATAAGGTATGTGCACCCTCATGTTATTTATTTCTGATAAGAAATAAATGTAAGACAAAATTCAGTGATACATTTCAAGTAGGTTGCCTTGTAAGATTGCGTACGGATAGTTTTTTTGTTTGTTATTTCATCGTATGATATTATTATTATTATTTATTATTATTATTTATTGTTCGGAGAACCAACAGCTATAGATTGTACAATAGTTATATATATAGATAACAAAGAGCCAATTATAGGTTCCCACCGGTAGCAACAGGTTAACAGATAATTGGTGGTTAGCACTAGATTTTTTTTTTTTTTTTTACAACGTGTTACCACTAATATTTTTAAATATTAATACTTATTATATTATATACTGAACAAAGAAACCAAAACTTATTAGTAATCTTAATACGTTAATCGATACAATAATATGCCAACACATACGACTCGCTCACTCAAGTAATTTGTCTGTTAGAATCCGTCTTATAGTTGTGATGTTGCTATTAAAAACGTCTATATCCCGCTCCTTCGTTAGTTCATTTAGACTTTTACCAGCTCGTAGTAGAAAGCTATTCTTTCTGTAATTACGTGATGAAAAAGGAATTGAGAGGGGAGGGAAGTATCTTTTAGACCTAGATGGAGTATTGAAGGAGAGCTTAGCGAGCAATTCAGGACAATCAATGTTACCATTTAAAATATTAAGTATATAAGTAATATCTGCAATCTGTCGACGTTTATGTAGTGGGATAAGGTGATGTTTTTTACAAATATTCTCATAATTGGATGAATTATAAGGAGTTTTCATTTTAAAGCAGAGGTATTTTACAAACTTTTTCTGTATACGTTCTATTCTGTTAATGTAAATATTATAACTGGGGTTCCAAATTTGAGACGCATATTCAAGTTTACTTCTGACATATGTACAATAAAGAACTTTTATAGTTTTAATTTGGGTAAAATGTAAAGAACTACGCATTATGAATCCCAAAGTCTTGGTAGCACCAGTTACTATATTATCTATATGAGTATCAAATAAAAACTTTGAATCATGGGTGACTCCCAGGTCCTTCATACATGACACAGATTTAAGCACATGATCATTTAGCTTGTACGAAGTTGGAATTGAACTTTGTTGTCTAGTGAAGGTTAAAGTAAAGCATTTAGATACATTTAGATCTAATTTATTGGTCTGGCAATATGCAACAAGACGTGTAAGGTCATCTTGTAAAAGAGCAGAGTCATCCAATGAATTAATTTTGGTAAAAATTTTCATGTCGTCAGCGAAACATAGCAATTTGGAAGTGTGGAAACAATCACTGATGTCATTGACAAATACATTGAAAAGCAAAGGCCCCAGCAACGATCCTTGAGGAACGCCACTGGGAACAGTTACCCAGCCAGACACATAGTTGTTAATGACAACAGCTTGCGACCTATTGTCAATATAAGACGTGAACCAGCGCAACAAATCACCGTGAATACCCATATTACTTAACTTGAGGATTAGCAATTTATGGTCAATTTTATCGAACGCTTTACTATAGTCTGTGTAAACTACATCTACTTGACTACCTTCAGACATGACTTTAGTTACATAATCATTAAGGAGTATCAAATTTGAAACGGTAGACTTACATCGCAGGAAACCATGTTGGAAAGGACTAAAATAATTCTTAATTGCCGCATATACTTGAGTATAAACTAGTTTTTCAAGTACTTTAGCAAGTATACAGAGTTTTGAGATTGGCCTATAATTAGTTACTTCCGTTTTTGGGCCTTTCTTATGAACGGGTGTAATGTAGGCTGATTTCCATATGGAAGGGACGTTACATTCAGCAAATGAGCGCTTGAATAGTAGAGATATTGGAATCACAATTGTATTCGCGCAATTAATCAGAAAGAGGGCCGGCATATCATCAGGTCCAGCTGATTTGGACGGATCCAATTTTAACAGTAACTTTATAAGAGCATCTGAGTTAACTTCTATATTACTTATATGTGAGATAGAACCACCCACAGAGGCAACCGGCACCGCTTGATCAATACTAGGCGCAGAAAATGTTGTATAGAAATAGTTAGAGAAAGCCTCACATATATCAGCGGCCGTATTGACCAATCTTTCGTCATACTTTAAACAACTCGGTACACCATGTGAGCTAGAACGCGACTTAATGTAGGACCAAAACTGCTTCGGGTCTCTAACGATATTATTTTCGAGGCGTCGAACATATGTTGCAAAACATGACTGTTCAAGTTTTTTGACCCTGTCCCTTTGAAAATTAAAAGAGATTAAATCTGATATATTACCATATGTACGGAATTTTCTTAGATATTTAGATTTCTCTTTGATAGCTTTTTTTAGCGCGGGCGAATACCACTTAGGAAAACTATCAGTATGACATATTTTACTAGGGATATATTTAAATCGCAGTTTTTTAAATGTGGAATAAAAAAAGCTAACCGACTCCTCTAATGAGCGTCGCGAGAATTCATCCTCCCAATTAATCAAGGTCAACTCGTTGTTAATGGAACTATAGTCACCTTTATTGTAAAAATATTTTATGCGAGGAGCGGGTTTTAAACTACTTATTTTTGCAAATTGAATCGAAACTAATATAGCTTTATGATATGGATCAATCGGTACTAAAGGGTCCGAACACTCACTAACATGTACTACATCATTGGACAAGACAAGGTCTAATAACTTACCATACTGGTTACGGACATCGTTATATTGATTTAAGTTTAGCGTGTTTAACTCATCAATTAAACTACACTCATCGTTAGTTTTATAATTCGAGGGAATCAAAGTAGAATGCTGATGTGTCCATATAATATTGCTCATATTAAAATCGCCTATTATTAAATACTTGTCATCACACCCACGTAATACCGCTTCACCTAGGCTGTTGAGGAAATTAGATAATTGCTGTGAGAAGGTATTACCATTATTTTGTTTACGTAAGTATAAAACACATAGGTGCAGTTTAATTGATGTGTTTTGATGGCCCTTAATAGTCAAGGTCACCCATAGATCCTCGGCTGTTGATTGATAGGTAGGTTGCGGAATGACTGCCAGCTCCCTGCGAGTAGCTATAATAACGCCACCTCCTCGATTTTGGCCAGTTACAAGCGGATCACGGTCTCGCCGCCAAACGACATATCGATCATCAAATAACTCCGTGTCCAATACTCCATCTAGTAGCCACGTCTCTGTTAGTAAAATTATGTCATAAGATGAAATGTTTAAGTTACGATAAAATAAAGAAGTTTTGGAACGGAGCCCCCTCACGTTTTGGTAATAAATTGTAGGATAAATACCTCCCTCGTTATTATTTAAAGCCATTTACGAGTGCAATATACGCAATAATAAAACATATCAACAAATTAACCGAGCTAGGTAAACAGTGAATTAACTTAAATAAGCGTATTAGGTAAAATAACTTCATTTGCAACTGGAAATAAATGTAACGCAAAGTAGAAATCGTAAGAGGACATAAGCGGTTTCTAGTAAGTGCGAAAGAGCGAGTAATTAAGCATAACTTAAAAGGTCGATGATAGACGAAGACAAATATAGTTAAGTGAGCATGCCCTGAGCGGCGCATCTGGAATGCGTATAGCGATAAGCCGTGCACCCGATAACAATAAATAGCTGGACCGGCCGGGCCGGGCCATGCAGTGATACTCAAACTTTGGCATACATGGCCGAAATTGTTGTTAGCACAGGTTGACACAACTTTAGCGAACAGAGAACACTTTAAAGACAAAAAGAAAACTAAGATCCAAATTAAAGTAATCTGTTTAAATCACTTTCGTTGTTAATGACGTAAACTTTCGAGTTGTCATCCTTGCGTACGTGAATCTTCGCAAATTTCACCCACACATATTTATAGTTCTTGGATTTCAATTCGGTTTTCGTTTTTGTTAGCAGCATTTTATAATCAGGTGTTAGATGATCATTTACAAAGATCTTGTTATGACAATCCTTGAATCCGAGTTCTTCCGCTGATATAGTCCTCCTCAGTCTCGCCGAAGCAATGAAGTTCTCTTTAATATATCGATTAACGAAACTAACGATGATGGATTTTTCTTTAGAATTGTGAACAGGAATCCGGGATATGTAATTAATACTGTTGGTTTCTATCGGGAACCCAACTATCTCGCCGATGTGTTTCATGATGGTGAAGAGGTTCTCATTATTCTTGAGTGGGACACCTTTAACTTCTAAATTGTTTAGACGGTACCATTGGTCACGATTTGTGATCTCACTCTTAAGCTGAGCTAACTGTTGGCTAAGTGAATTAATTTTGACATTATTTGCTTCGAGATCGGGTATTTTCTTCTCAACTTCGTCTAAACGCAAAGTGCATTTAGTCAAATTAGCACTATTTGATTCGCAAGAATTTTTTACCTCAGCCAGCTCCAATTTTATATCTTTTACGTCTTTCACTAGACCTGGGAGACACGCAAGGTGAACCTCCATTTGATTCAGCTTCACCATAATGGAATCAAGATCAGTAGCCTTGGAAGTTGTAGGTGTTGGCTTTTTGCATTTTAGGCACTTCCACGCCGCTTTTCGACTAGCGCTGAGTTTTCTGTATTCTTGCTCAGTTTGGTTAGCACAGCAATATCCTATATTATTTTCGCAAGATCCACAGCGAATAGCGTCACTAACATCGTCACCACACAAAGCACACTGCATGATAGAAATATTTGTAAACAAAAATGAAACTTCGAGAAACACTGGCTAGTAAGACAAGTTCCGTAGGCTAATAAGTGGACACGTGCGACGTAGGCGAGCGAGCGCACCAGACTGACACATATATCAAATGAAAGCTTATTTGAAAGTTGCCGTATTAAAAAAGTTGGTCCAGTTAATGGTCGCCTAGATTAACCGATTTTTATATAAAATGTAGGCAACCATGGACTGGACCAACTTGTTAAAAAGGCAACCTAGTACAGTTAGTAATATAGTACCTGGGCGACCGAGCTTTGCTATATTATTATTGTAATATGGTGGTGATAATGTACATAAACTTAAAAAGTAAAATGAGAACTGACAATAATTATTATTTACAATCGATTTTAACCTTACAGCACTTGTCACAGAGTAACGCCATCTATTGTCGATTTCTCTTATTACATAGGTCATTTTTTTTTACTAAATTAAACTTGTGTAAAACAATAAAAATTAAAAAATTATATATAAACTTGAACATATAAAAAAAACAAAAGTTAGTCACCGGGCGAGATTCGAACCCGTAACACTCGTTTAGCAGTCCGCGTCTTAACCCGCTGGACCAGACGGACAGTGGCCGGCAACACGAAATTAGTGACTATATTCTGCGTCGAAAGAATAACGCATGAAAACTCGAAAACACGCGTTTTCCCAAACATAAGACTAATCTAGATAGATTGTATACCCCCAAAAACCCCTATATACCAAATTTCAGCGAAATCGTTAGAGCCGTTTCCGATATCACAGAAATATAATTATATATATATACAAGAATTGCTCGTTTAAAGGTATAAGATAAAATAACTTTTCTTTTGATATATCATGTGACGTTTTCGTTTACACACTAAAAGCACAGTGTAAAAAGTAACAGTGGGCCGACGCCTTTGATGTTTGCGTAAATGCCGACACCGCTCAAGGTCTCCGTACCTACCTAGGGTTATCACAGACTTACACAACTGCCCAAAAGAGGATGGAAATGTTTTTAGTTTTCATGTTGTATGATGTATGTGTACTAATTTTACAAATGACGTCCATTTTGGAAATAAAGATGGCGGACGTCACTTTTTTGAAAAAGTCGTCATGGGTGTTGTTTTCTGGGTTTTTAGGGGTGTGGATTTCAAAAATGGCATCTATTTTGAAAATAAATATGGCGGACGCTACTTTTTGAAATGGGTGTCGATGTGTGTAGCCGTGATATCAATCACCTTTAATTCTAAAATGGTCTCTATTTTTGAAATCTGCACCAACAAGAACCGCCAAAATTGACGTCATTTTTGTAATTGGAACCCCGAGGAACCTCGGAGATGACACCCATATCGATTTTTAAGAAAAATTAATGTCCGCCATCTTGGATTTCAAAATAGACGTCATTTTCGTAATCGGAATCCTGAGGAACCTCGGATATGACACCCATATCGACTTTTAAGAAAAAATAATTTCCGCCATCTTGGATTTCAAAATGAACGTCATTTTCGTAATCGGATCCCCGAGGAACCTCGGAGATGACACCCATATAGATTTTTAAGAAAAATTAATGTCCGCCATCTTGGATTTCAAAATGAACGTCATTTTCGTAATCGGATCCCCGAGGAACCTCGGAGATGACACCCATATCGATTTTTAAGAAAAATTAATGTCCGCCATCTTGGATTTCAAAATGAACGTCATTTTCGTAATCGGATCCCCGAGGAACCTCGGAGATGACACCCATATCGATTTATAGAAAAAATAATGTTCGCCATCTTGGATTGCAAAATGGACGTCATTTTCGTAATCGGAACCTCGAAGAACCTCGGAGATGACACCCATACCGATTTTTAAGAAAAATGAATGTCCGCCATCTTGGGTTCCATAATGGATGTCATTTTCGTAATCGGCACCCTGAGGACTTTCAAAAATAATGAAAACATCAAATACTACATGATACATATACAAACAGAAGCAAGAAACAATTTCTTGCTTTTTAAAGTCTTAAACTACTCATAATTTCTTAAAATAAGTTATAAAACATGTCCGCCATTTTGAATTTGAAAATTGATATCATAATTATGATATATTTTTGTTTACACTGAGACAAATAATTAGCACATGTCGTATGAAATATTTTAATTGTGTGTTCTTTTTTTTTTATACTACGTCGGTGGCAAACAAGCATACGGCCTGCCTGATGGTAAGCAATATCCGTAGCCTATGTACGCCTGCAACTCCAGAGGAGTTACATGCGCGTTGCCGACCCTAACACCCTCCCACCCCTCGTTGAGCTCTGGCAACCTTACTCACCTGCAGGAACACAACACTATGAGTAGGGTCTAGTGTTATTTGGCTGCGATTTTCTGTAAGGTGGAGGTACTTCCCCAGTTGGGTTCTGCTCTAGATCTGGAATGACATCCGCTGTGCTGTGCCCTACCACACAGAGCCAGATGACATTTACAATGCCCATACCTCTCTTATAATGCCTGTGCTAAAAATGTGATTGCGAACTACCTGCAATAACTATACAGTACCTGGGCGACCGAGCTTTGCTCGGTTATAACTAACTATTTATTGTAATATGGTGGTGTATAGGTGATAATCTTAACTACATTCTTTTACTAAATTAAACTTGTCTAAAACAATAAAAATTAAAAAAATATATATAAACTTGAACATATAAAAAAAACAAAAGTTAGTCACCGGGCGAGATTCGAACCCGTAACACTCGTTTAGCAGTCCGCGTCTTAACCCGCTGGACCAGACGGACAGTGGCCGGCAACACGAAATTAGCGACCATATTCTGCGTCGAAAGAAAAACGCATGAAAACTCGAAAACACGCGTTTTCCCAAACATAAGACTAATCTAGATCGATTGTTTACCCCCAAAAACCCCCATATACCAAATTTCAGCAAAATCGTTAGAGCCGTTTCCGAGATCCCGGAAATATATATATACAAGAATTGCTCGTTTAAAGGTATAAGATAATTAGGCATTAAAACACTCGTGTGATCTTTTTAAGAAACTCACTTCGTTCGTTTCCTAAGCCCACACTCGTGTATTTTAATGCCTTTTATTATGTAGCAGTAACATAAACTACTAATATATGTTGAAAGTAAGTACAGGCGGCTAACACAATGGTAACAAAAGACAAAAGTTTTGAAAATGTAATTTTCATCATCGTCACTTGGCTGTACATTTGAGGGCCTATCGCGAACCATGTTCGACGTGCTACCTCTCTGTCGCACTTGTAAATTCGTACGTAAGTATGACAGGGAGGCAACACGTCGAACGTGGTTCGCGGTAAGCCCTCTGATGCCACCTCCATTAGTCTTTTGTACGCCGGTATAGCCTTCGACTCAATGTATAATCTACACTTTTTATGGAAACGTAGTTCCTCCTTCCCGTAGAAATATTTAACTTTCCCATCACCAAGAAAGATTATTTGCTCGCAGTTATTAACTGCTCAATTCCTCGTTTTTTCTCTGTTACTAAGTCAGTACAGTACAGTACACATATCAAACATTTTTCACTCATTTTGAAGTCATAATAACTTTTATTCTATAATTAAATTCATGTAATGTCCGCATCTAATTTATGTGCACGATAAACAAACAAATGAATGATTTGAAAGAAAAGACAAACAGCGCTTGCGAAGCTGAGCAGGGGGCGCGGGCGGGGCGAGGTATCTATCGCTCACTAGGTCGGCTACGATAGGCTCCCGCGCGCCGAGCCGACATGTTGACGGACCAGCGCGGCGTGGTTATGAATTTCGCGCCTTTTTAAGTTGATTTTACTATTACAATGCAAGCTACACACAGATATTTCTACCTTTCCATAAAATGGCTGCATATATTATTTTATAGTAATAGACTTATCTCTACGGACTTTAATTCAATATTAGATCTTACAGGACAAAAAACGCATATTAATTGTAAAGCACATATCCTATTCTTCTAATTTTTTGCCTTGCCTATTAACTTAAGAATTTAGATATGATATTGTGCATTTTTCAAACTTTAATTCAATATTGACAAAATAATAAGCTAATTTGAGTTTGACAAAGTAGCACGTTGATTTTTTTTCTAAAAATTTGATAGCATAAAGCCTCATACATATTATAAAAGACGATGCTTAAATTTTGTACTTTAATTCAATATTCAAAATTCATCAGTAAAAATACATAAATACCTTATTTATATCTAACGCTCGTTCAAAATTTTCTTCATATATTACAAATATGCTTAAAAATATGTCCCATACCAGATAAACATCACTTTTCACTCTTTAGAATTATCGAAACTTATAGGGCAAAAATCCGGTCCCACTATTGGTCTACGGGACGTTTTGGAAACTCAAAATCCTATACAAAATGAGACTTAACGCAAACGCGTTCGTCACGTTATGATGTCGATCAAATTTACACTAGGGGTACTGAACACATTTCATTACTTACTTACAGACGGTTCCTCGTTTTTACTTTGCCTAATTTAAATGTATTTTCATAAATTATGCCGGTTGTCGTCATATTGTCGAATTCATCAATCCAGATATCCATATGAATGTTGAACTCGAGGGATCTTGCTTACATAACTAATATTATTAGCTCATGCTCGTAAAGTCAAAATCGGGCGAGCTAGTAAACATTTTGGTACCTATTGTATAGAGTTGGGTACGTATTTTCAGAATATTGTTTATTAAAATAAAGTATTTCATTTGTAAAGATAGGTATTATTGGAAAGTTTTAATTTTAGCAATATTAATTCAATTTAACTTTTAAAACTGAATAAAATGTAGCCAAGATTTTCGTATTACGTATTTCAAACTAAACAGGATATAAAATGTAATTATCAGCAAATGTATACGTGTAAAATATTTACCTACCTTTACAAATTGGTTTTGTATCGTGAGTGCTGCTGCTGTGGTTCACGATAGTTGGTAAACGACAGCCATAGCATAGAACTAAGTGAAAACCTAATTTAACTCATCCAACATAATTTAGTCCATAGAAGCTAACTTTGCACCGATTTGAATATATCAAAGTGTCATATAAACGTCATATTTTCATAGAAATTTGACATTAATGATGACTTTGCTAAAATTTATAGCTTGGCCCAAAGAAACAATAATATTATAGAGATGAAATTGGGGAGGGAGAGCTGACCGAACGAGATGCTCTTATGGAACTTTCAGTTGAAGTAGCAAAGAAAGAGCTATTATTGTTTGTTCTCGTCATAGTCTCACTTTTCGTTTCTGCCTACTTCTAAAAAGTCCTAAGTGACGTACACGTTTTTTGTTGCCCACCGTTTTTATGGTGGTGAACATTGAAACCGACCAAATTACGTAGGTTGTTTTTGGTATCTTGTTAGGAATGTTAAAACGTGTTTTTAATTTTGTCGCATTGCGTATGTTATGTCCCTCACAGGCGCACGCGTATGGCACATCTATATAATACTAGGACTATGGCTTGGTCCAAATCTATGACATGCGAAAAGTTACATACCTAGACGTGTAGCTTAATGATGTGAATATACTCGTCTTTGACAGTCTTTGTGCGACCAAGAACATCACGTTCGAAACAGAATGATAAAATAATGACAAAAAGGGCTTGCTATTTTTTAGCCCGGGCGGAAAGAAGACGTTATATGCCTTTAGGGTGAGAACCTGTTTGCACGTTTATGATTTGCAATATCTCCAAACATCCGTTTTGGAGCTATTGCCCGGACCCCTTAATAACGTTTTTTTGTAAATTATTTGTGCCCCGAAAATGTTTTTTGGGTAGAAGACTGTCCCAGTCGGTGACAGCACTTAAGAAAAATTGCATAAGTTGTGGCTCTCATGTCCGATTCTTTCTCTATTCAGGCAGCTCGCCTTTATTAAAGTCTCCCTGTCAAAATTAGACAGTATCCGAACCACGGACTTATAAGATTAACCGGATAGGGTACATTGGCCAAAAAGTGTGTCCACATGAGAAGTCAAGGTTGGCCGTTTCATCTCTTTCTACTCATGGTCACCAAGTTATATGTATTTGGGATATTAGGATAACGTGGAATATATAGTTTGGCCAAGATCTTTTCTCATTTGTGCATAGTCAGAGAGAATCTTACTGTCTTTTTGCTGTGCTAGTATTATGTAAAACGCTTCACAAAATCTTACTTAATTTAGTCGTCCTGAAAGCTGTTACTGATAGCTGATAGGCGTACCGGGCCGCCACCATGATCGATCGTGAGGAAGGTAGTCCGCCGTAACTTCTTTCGATATTCGCTCTCGCTTACACATACTAACAGCTGGGGGCTTACCGCAAAAACCGTAATTCGCAAATTGCGGGGATCTTTCTCTTTTACTCTCACTAAGACGTAATAAGAGTGACAGAGAAAAACGCCCGCAATTGATGAACTTCGATTTTCGCGGTTATAGCCCTGGTTCCATGTGGATGAGATTTATATTTTCTAATTAAAATACTTAAGATGTTACGATGCCGGACATGTGTTTGAAAATTAATAAATGGCGGCCATTAGCCGCCACTGTCGAACTCAAAAATGGTCACGATTTTTCATTTGTAGTCTGCCTCTTTCGCACTCATGGTATGTTCATATGCGTGATGGCTTACGTTTTGCACACTTAAATCTATAATTCTTTAAGCGTCATCTACTCATCGTAGATCTGTGATTGCAACTAGTTTTCAAATTTGCCGCCTTTTTCTACTGACGGAAATGTGTATCCAACCTATATCAAATCGATTAGGTATATATAAATAGTTAGTTAAACCGTTTCGGACTTTGGATTTCAATTTTGGTAATTAATTATTCTGTAATAGCTATCATTCCACCAATTTAATAATGCCGAAATATAGACATACCTAATTAAATAAACTTACTTAAGTACTTAATAAGAATTGTGTAAAACTGATTCACATCGTGCCGACATCATGGTCACCCTAATGAGTTTGACAATTATCGTCTTGTATTTTTATCTTAAAATTGAATGATTGTGGTTCACCTGTAAAAATATATACCACAAATCAGCAAAACTTTCACTTTTAGAACCTGTCACACAACATTTTTTTAACGCAATTAAATGCTGAGCTCCACCATTCACGTGTTTTGGAAATATCTCGAAAATATGTCATCAAGTTAGGGATACCAATTAATATTCAAAGTTTCTACAATATTTACCATATTAAAATTATGTTTTTTTTTGTTATGCACATGCTTGGTTTAATCAGTTAATAATATTGACATCATAATTATTTACAAATTACTTAAAAGATTTGAGAACCGCACTCTGTATATAGCACTAAAATAGTATAAGAAAGTATTTAATTTCAGTAGTATATCGATATAAATACTACCACAATGGTATGTTTTTAACATTGGCAACATGTGCGAGTGAGACACCACGCCCCACTTTTGCTATCTCAAGTGGACCGTTTTCTCTAGTCTGGTAAGAACACCTTTCTGCCTCCGTGATAAGGTTCAATTTACTATAATAAAAAGAGTTAGAGTGTGCTCCATTTTATATCTCCATGGTCCGAACAGGTTTGCTTTAAAAAAATCCTTAAGTGAACACTTTGCTGGCATTAATCTTAAATAAAAAAAAATCTTAGTGTTTCTGCTTTGTAAGTTCATCTGGTTCCATATATATACTTATAATTAATTATATATATATATATATATTTGTGTCAATTTTATATATATGTATGTTTATGTTTCAGTATTTCTTATGATTGTATTGTGTTCGTACATGTACCTTTGTATCACCCTCACCCTTTGTACCTCATGTTTTTACACCGCCTACAACTTATCTGCTTTGCCTAAAGATTGACTGGTAGAGAATGCCTTACGGCATTAAGTTCGCCTATTGTACAGTGTATTTCCTTATGTGCAATAAAGATTACATAAATATATATTAAGTTAAACAATAAATGCGTTATTCTTCACAGTCATTATTTCTTCACAATCGTGTTTCTTCCTACCCGCGATTCTATACATTTAGACCAATAGTGGGACCGGATTTTTGCCCTATAAGTTTCGATAATTCTAAAGAGTGAAAAGTGATGTTTATCTGGTATGGGACATATTTTTAAGCATATTTGTAATATATGAAGAAAATTTAGAACGAGCGTTAGATATAAATAAGGTATTTATGTATTTTTACTGATGAATTTTGAATATTGAATTAAAGTACAAAATTTAAGCATCGTCTTTTATAATATGTATGAGGCTTTATGCTATCAAATTTTTAGAAAAAAAATCAACGTGCTACTTTGTCAAACTCAAATTAGCTTATTATTTTGTCAATATTGAATTAAAGTTTGAAAAATGCACAATATCATATCTAAATTCTTAAGTTAATAGGCAAGGCAAAAAATTAGAAGAATAGGATATGTGCTTTACAATTAATATGCGTTTTTTGTCCTGTAAGATCTAATATTGAATTAAAGTCCGTAGAGATAAGTCTCTTACTATAAAATAATATATGCAGCCATTTTATGGAAAGGTAGAAATATCTGTGTGTAGCTTGCATTGTAATAGTAAAATCAACTTAAAAAGGCGCGAAATTCATAACCACGCCGCGCTGGTCCGTCAACATGTCGGCTCGGCGCGCGGGAGCCTATCGTAGCCGACCTAGTGAGCGATAGATACAACGCCCCGCCCGCGCCCCCTGCTCAGCTTCGCAAGCGCTGTTTGTCTTTTCTTTCAAATCATTCATTTGTTTGTTTATCGTGCACATAAATTAGATGCGGACATTACATGAATTTAATTATAGAATAAAAGTTATTATGACTTCAAAATGAGTGAAAAATGTTTGATATGTGTACTGTACTGTACTGACTTAGTAACAGAGAAAAAACGAGGAATTGAGCAGTTAATAACTGCGAGCAAATAATCTTTCTTGGTGATGGGAAAGTTAAATATTTCTACGGGAAGGAGGAACTACGTTTCCATAAAAAGTGTAGATTATACATTGAGTCGAAGGCTATACCGGCGTACAAAAGACTAGGGAATGCAAACCGGTTTTAACCGAAACCGAAAAAACCGGTTAAAACCGGTTTTTTTACGGAAACCCAAAACCGGGTTTTTAGAATTTGAAAAAACCAGTTTCGGTTTTATTCGGTTTTTATTTATTTAACTAAGTTGCATGTTTTATTCATTTTAAGGGTGTAAATCGGTCCTAAACCGGTTGAATCGACATCAAATCAAATAATGTGGTGTTGTGTTAGTTTGATCAACAAACCAAAAAAATAATTTTATATAATTGGTTTGTTCCTATTCCTAGTTACAAATAACATTAAGTCTTTTGACAATTCCCATACAATACAATAAAATAGTCAGATATTCTGTCTTTAATTTCGTGATAAAATCGTGTATATACGAGGGCTGCTATTTATATATACGGAAACCGGGATTACAATCTTCTTAAATAGTATATTTGACCTCCATGGTAAAATTTGAACTTGTTTAAGTGCTGGCTGGCTAGTGTTTTGTTTTTGACGGGCTTTAAATGTCATCTCGCTGCAAGAATGGAACTCACTCGTGAAAATATTCGTGCTATGATTTATTATGATTTTCGGCGTGGTTTAACGCAACAACAGTGCATAGATCAACTAACTTCAACTTTTGGTGATGAAGCTCCATCTAAAACTACTGTGTATCACTGGTTTAGTGAGTTCAATCGTGGACGTAGTATGCTTACGGACGAAGTTAAGGCAGGTCGCCCGAAATCGGTCGTTGTACCACAAAATATTGAGGCTGTGCGAAAACTTATAATGGACGACCGACATGTTACGTACCGCGAGATAGAGTCGACTCTGGGTATTTCTATGACTAGCATTAATAGCATATTACATGATCATTTAGCTGTAAAAAAATTTTTTTCGCGTTGGATACCGCACAACTTAACTAAGGAGCAAAAAGATGCTCGCGTTGAATGGTGCAATAAAATGTTAAAAAAATATAACCGTGGTGACTCAAAGGCCGTTTATAACATCTATACAGGTGACGAATCCTGGATCTGCATGCGATCCCGAAACGAAGCAACAATCAACGGTATGGGTGTTTCAAAATGAGCCGAACCCTACGAAAGTTACTCGTGCAAAAAGTACATTGAAACAAATGGTGGCCTGCTTCTTCGGTATTAATGGCCATGTAGCTACAGTGCCACTAGAAAACCATAAAACGGTTAATTCAGATTGGTACACGACCATTTGCTTACCGGAAGTATTTGAACAAATTCGTAAAACTAACCAGCGACGAAGAATCATTCTTCATCATGACAATGCCAACTGTCATACGTCACGCGAAACAACTCTATTTTTGGAAGGTCAAAATGTGGAATTAACGGGTCATCCGCCGTACAGCCCTGACGTGGCACCCAATGATTTTTATTTATTTCCCAATATAAAAAAAAAATTACGCGGTCAACGATTTTCGACCGCTGAAGATGCTGTCGACGCATTCAAACAACACGTTATGGAGGTACCTCAGGCGGAGTGGTAGAAGTGCTTCAAAAATTGGTTCACACGAATGCAAAAGTGCATAGATCATCAAGGGGAATAGTTTGAAAAACAATAAAACCATTTTCAGCCGTGTACGTTTGTTTTTTTTGTTTCCGGATATATAAGTAGCAACCCTCGTACTATACTAGCATTCGTTTTTACACGTGAAGCAATCTTTTCTTTATTCCATGGCGATGAATTTAAGAATTGATGATTCTAAAAACCGAAACCGGTTTTAACCGGTTTCGGTTTTTTTTGTGGTAAAACCGAAGAAAAAACCGGTTTTGAAAAACCTCCGGTTTTTGCATTCCCTACAAAAGACTAATGGAGGTGGCATCAGAGGGCTTACCGCGAACCACGTTCGACGTGTTGCCTCCCTGTCATACTTACGTACGAATTTACAAGTGCGACAGAGAGGTAGCACGTCGAACATGGTTCGCGATAGGCCCTCAAATGTACAGCCAAGTGATGATGATGAAAATTACATTTTCAAAACTTTTGTCTTTTGTTACCATTGTGTTAGCCGCCTGTACTTACTTTCAACATATATTAGTAGTTTATGTTACTGCTACATAATAAAAGGCATTAAAATACACGAGTGTGGGCTTAGGAAACGAACGAAGTGAGTTTCTTAAAAAGATCACACGAGTGTTTTAATGCCTAATTATCTTATACCTTTAAACGAGCAATTCTTGTATATATATATTTCCGGGATCTCGGAAACGGCTCTAACGATTTTGCTGAAATTTGGTATATGGGGGTTTTTGGGGGTAAACAATCGATCTAGATTAGTCTTATGTTTGGGAAAACGCGTGTTTTCGAGTTTTCATGCGTTTTTCTTTCGACGCAGAATATGGTCGCTAATTTCGTGTTGCCGGCCACTGTCCGTCTGGTCCAGCGGGTTAAGACGCGGACTGCTAAACGAGTGTTACGGGTTCGAATCTCGCCCGGTGACTAACTTTTGTTTTTTTTATATGTTCAAGTTTATATATATTTTTTTAATTTTTATTGTTTTAGACAAGTTTAATTTAGTAAAAGAATGTAGTTAAGATTATCACCTATACACCACCATATTACAATAAATAGTTAGTTATAACCGAGCAAAGCTCGGTCGCCCAGGTACTGTATAGTTATTGCAGGTAGTTCGCAATCACATTTTTAGCACAGGCATTATAAGAGAGGTATGGGCATTGTAAATGTCATCTGGCTCTGTGTGGTAGGGCACAGCACAGCGGATGTCATTCCAGATCTAGAGCAGAACCCAACTGGGGAAGTACCTCCACCTTACAGAAAATCGCAGCCAAATAACACTAGACTCTACTCATAGTGTTGTGTTCCTGCAGGTGAGTAAGGTTGCCAGAGCTCAACGAGGGGTGGGAGGGTGTTAGGGTCGGCAACGCGCATGTAACTCCTCTGGAGTTGCAGGCGTACATAGGCTACGGATATTGCTTACCATCAGGCAGGCCGTATGCTTGTTTGCCACCGACGTAGTATAAAAAAAAAAGAACACACAATTAAAATATTTCATACGACATGTGCTAATTATTTGTCTCAGTGTAAACAAAAATATATCATAATTATGATATCAATTTTCAAATTCAAAATGGCGGACATGTTTTATAACTTATTTTAAGAAATTATGAGTAGTTTAAGACTTTAAAAAGCAAGAAATTGTTTCTTGCTTCTGTTTGTATATGTATCATGTAGTATTTGATGTTTTCATTATTTTTGAAAGTCCTCAGGGTGCCGATTACGAAAATGACATCCATTATGGAACCCAAGATGGCGGACATTCATTTTTCTTAAAAATCGGTATGGGTGTCATCTCCGAGGTTCTTCGAGGTTCCGATTACGAAAATGACGTCCATTTTGCAATCCAAGATGGCGAACATTATTTTTTCTATAAATCGATATGGGTGTCATCTCCGAGGTTCCTCGGGGATCCGATTACGAAAATGACGTTCATTTTGAAATCCAAGATGGCGGACATTAATTTTTCTTAAAAATCGATATGGGTGTCATCTCCGAGGTTCCTCGGGGATCCGATTACGAAAATGACGTTCATTTTGAAATCCAAGATGGCGGACATTAATTTTTCTTAAAAATCTATATGGGTGTCATCTCCGAGGTTCCTCGGGGATCCGATTACGAAAATGACGTTCATTTTGAAATCCAAGATGGCGGAAATTATTTTTTCTTAAAAGTCGATATGGGTGTCATATCCGAGGTTCCTCAGGATTCCGATTACGAAAATGACGTCTATTTTGAAATCCAAGATGGCGGACATTAATTTTTCTTAAAAATCGATATGGGTGTCATCTCCGAGGTTCCTCGGGGTTCCACTTACAAAAATGACGTCAATTTTGGCGGTTCTTGTTGGTGCAGATTTCAAAAATAGAGACCATTTTAGAATTAAAGGTGATTGATATCACGGCTACACACATCGACACCCATTTTAAAAAGTAGCGTCCGCCATATTTATTTTCAAAATAGATGCCATTTTTGAAATCCACACCCCTAAAAACCCAGAAAACAACACCCATGACGACTTTTTCAAAAAAGTGACGTCCGCCATCTTTATTTCCAAAATGGACGTCATTTGTAAAATTAGTACACATACATCATACAACATGAAAACTAAAAACATTTCCATCCTCTTTTGGGCAGTTGTGTAAGTCTGTGATAACCCTAGGTAGGTACGGAGACCTTGAGCGGTGTCGGCATTTACGCAAACATCAAAGGCGTCGGCCCACTGTTACTTTTTACACTGTGCTTTTAGTGTGTAAACGAAAACGTCACATGATATATCAAAAGAAAAGTTATTTTATCTTATACCTTTAAACGAGCAATTCTTGTATATATATATAATTATATTTCTGTGATATCGGAAACGGCTCTAACGATTTCGCTGAAATTTGGTATATAGGGGTTTTTGGGGGTATACAATCTATCTAGATTAGTCTTATGTTTGGGAAAACGCGTGTTTTCGAGTTTTCATGCGTTATTCTTTCGACGCAGAATATAGTCACTAATTTCGTGTTGCCGGCCACTGTCCGTCTGGTCCAGCGGGTTAAGACGCGGACTGCTAAACGAGTGTTACGGGTTCGAATCTCGCCCGGTGACTAACTTTTGTAGTTTATATATAATTTTTTAATTTTTATTGTTTTACACAAGTTTAATTTAGTAAAAAAAAATGACCTATGTAATAAGAGAAATCGACAATAGATGGCGTTACTCTGTGACAAGTGCTGTAAGGTTAAAATCGATTGTAAATAATAATAATTGTCAGTTCTCATTTTACTTTTTAAGTTTATGTACATTATCACCACCATATTACAATAATAATATAGCAAAGCTCGGTCGCCCAGGTACTATATTACTAACTGTACTAGGTTGCCTTTTTAACAAGTTGGTCCAGTCCATGGTTGCCTACATTTTATATAAAAATCGGTTAATCTAGGCGACCATTAACTGGACCAACTTTTTTAATACGGCAACTTTCAAATAAGCTTTCATTTGATATATCATACGATGAAATAACAAACAAAAAAACTATCCGTACGCAATCTTACAAGGCAACCTACTTGAAATGTATCACTGAATTTTGTCTTACATTTATTTCTTATCAGAAATAAATAACATGAGGGTGCACATACCTTATAACGTATCTCTATATAACTATCGGTTATCAATATTAGCATTAGCGGTTAACAACAACATTCCCCTTAAAACAAATAACTATCGCGAGGAAAATACCAAGTCCAAACATCTGAAAAAAATCGGGAAAGAAAAGCTGCAACTGGCTTTTAAAATGGTACAAGGAAGGGTGGTCATCTGTATGAGAATGTGTTTTTTTTTGTCTCTATTTGACCCAATGGTTGACTGGTAGAGAATGCCTTTTGGCATTAAGTCCGCCATTTGTGTTTTTTTTTTGTTTGTGCAATAAAGTTTAAATAAATAAATAATATTCATGTAACGCGATAACGAATTCTACGTGAACGAAACCGCGGGCAATACCTATTATAGTAACAACAAAATAACAATTTTCTATTGCTATTAATTTAAAACATGCTTTAGGAATTTTTTTGATGGACCGTAGACGCAGTCAAGGGCACCCCGCTCCCCACTACCGTTGTTCGCTGCCTCCTGCCACAGCGCGCGGCGCGCGCAAACTTGCTGCGCGTTTGAAACGTAACGTATTTATATAAGCAAGGAATGCATACATATCAGTAATGAGTGTCGCCGTGATTTTATATTTCTAAATTTTTGTTTAGTAACTGAGATCATTGTTGATGATCGATTATTATTAACTCTACAAACTTTAATTCAATATTAGCTATACTGCTTAACCTGAAATCAATATCTAGACAAGCACATTGTCTACATGTCTAACTTTTTACTAGAATACTAAGTTGATCGATAATATCGTAATTTTGCAATATCAGCAACTCTAATTCTATATTTACAAAATAACTCGTGTTTTTACGTTTACCAGAAAGCAGCTGTTCCAGATTTCTAAAAACTGAAAATTGTACATAAATTGAAGTGTTATTCGATATGCTAAAGTTTTCTGTAACTTTAATTCTATATTTACTTAGTTATTAGCAAAAATTAAAATATTTAAATATAACCGAAAGCTCAACCTTAAAATTTCTAACTTTTTACCAAAGTATTATTTAACATACTCCCAATGACATATCAAAAAAGAAAAAACTTTAATATTATCGAAACCCATTTTTGTTCAACCGCTGGTCTAATTATGAAGTCCACGCAGCTGAATTTTATCACATACTAGGTAAATAGCTGTTATAAGCGGCAGTGTAAATAGTGTATATTCTTAGCTAAAACTCAGAGATATTACTGAAATATACATATATATATATATGTCCAGGATGATGAAGGTTTATTCATTTGAATACGTAAAACAGTTTACGTGCCGTTTCCGCTCAATTTGGAGCTGAGGAAAGAGGAAGTCGGGGAAGGATAGGTACCTATACAGAAGCGCGTGGTTGTAGAGAATAAGATGGGTTCCTCTAAATACTCGTATCCTCATAACTTGTATGCAAAGTGCATATCCTTCTCTATTTCATCCTGTTACCCTTTGTTGGAGTGGAAGGCTCGAATCATAATTTCATTCGGTTTTTAGTAATAAAATGGCTTCGGACATACAAGATATCGCCCATAGTGTCCTAGACTGATGACTAGATAGATAGGCTGATGGCAGAGCTACTGCCTCAAACAACTGCTTTTTTGAGCAGTTGAGACCGAAACGCCGATGAATGTGAATTCCACCGAACTGGGGTTGTGGGGACCTATACTACCACGACTGTATCACCAGAGCCTCGTTTGTTATCCAGCAGGGAGCACCATGGAAGCAGATTTGCCTCCACCGCCGCAGGAGCGTGCAGGTGAGGTTGACAGTAGGGCAAGCTAGGTATTAATGCTGTTCTCCTCTTACCCGCCGCGCAAAAAGATGCTATGTATGTAAAGTGTAAATTAAAAATAAATACCATTTTCACCACACCAACTGATAAAGGCCCTCTTGATTGTTCAAAAACGAATGAGAAAGTTGCATTTTATCCACATGTGGGGCAAAGTAATCAGATGCAAATTTTGAGTTGCTTCCTATGTTAGTTACTAGAATTGACTTTTAAATGATGATTTTGAATGATTATGTTTTATTACGTTGATTTGGATTTGAATTTTTTGGTATTTCATAGTTAGTAGTTTCCTCGTGTTGGTGTAGTGAAAAATTTTGTGTTTCACTCGGAGGCATTGTTTGATTAACCCTCGTGCATTGAAACCCTCGCAACGCTCAAGATTCTCAATATTAGCACGAGCGGTTAAACAACAACTTTGACCCCTTGTAAACAAATAACTATTTTTCGTTTTATTACTATGCACATTTGCTTCATCATCTGGGTTTTGTAATAATATACTTTATAAGGAAAAACACTGACAACTTATTGAGACGTTACATAGTATTCAATGTGCCTATTCAAACAGTAAGTCCACCATTAATCGCTATAAAACGTTATGGAACATGGAAGGTTCTGTAACAAATGAAACGTCTCGGCTGTCTTGGGAGCCATATTCAATTTATGACGTCACTTCCGCTACGTTACACCGGACTATTGGCACTCTAACGGCCATTGACTTGAATGTGCTCAAAGCCATCTTGAATTTAATCTCCAAGGAAACTTAAGATCAGTTGTAATATATACTTCGTGTGAATGTATATATTACAACTGATCAAATAAGATTTTACTTACAATTCTTTATTGCTCGGCATTTTATTTACTTATATGCAGAATGTTGAATAAATATCATGTTATCTCAAATATACCTTATAATATTCTAATATTCCGTAAGAAGTATATAAACATAGCCCATTTTATTTACTGCTCTCAAAAGTATACTACTCCGTTTAGAGCAGCAGTAAAAAAGGACACAAAGACCCTTGCCCAAGAAAATACGTAATCAGTAAAAAAAATCAACGCTCAAGTACGAGAATATCCTTAAAATTGTGTGTTGTGTAAAATATACCCCCAACAGTAGTGGGACCGGAAGTTACGAGTGCGGGTGAAAGGGTTTCAGCCCTTAAATAGGGACATTTGTGTGTATCGTTACGGGAACGAGACGACCGGCGATACATCATACGAACAGAATGGTGAAGCGCATCTTCTTTTCAGAACTGCAGAATGGTAAGCGTATAATCGGTGGCCAGTACTTACGATATATAAGGACAGAACGAAGGAAGGACGTTCTGAAATATAAGGACATATGAAGAGATGCAAACTAGAGCCCTCTGACTGGGAGCGAAAGGCAGCGCAGCGGCCGGAATGGCGGCGCCTCGTGCATGATCGAGTCGGCGACTTTGAAGCTGAACGTCGTCGCAGCGAACTCGACCGAAAGCGAGATTAGCTTAAGGCTCGGCCGCCAAACAAACAGTTATGTAGGTGGTGTGTTGACATGCCCAAAATGCGCTCGGAAATTTAGTAGGAAGGTTGGGTACGCGAGTCATCTAAAAGCGCACCACCGCACCAGAGAGTGGAACAGCTACACTCTATTAACAAATGTCCACTCCAGAACACACAGTCGCTGTAGCCGAAATGGGGCAGGAGTAATCATCATCATCATCATAGGGCGTAAATAGTAACACAGGAAATTTCTAGTTCCTAAAATTACAGAATAGCTTAATGCATATTAATATTATAATTCCAAAAACATCAATGTGTAATGAGAGCCAAGTTCATTACCTATTAAGAATATGCGTCGTTGTTGACTTTGCCGGCAAAAGAATTGAGATCTAGCCAAGACAAATCCCGAACATTGATTACTTCCCAAGTGAACTAGAACTTGGTACCCATATAGATCTCTTTTTTTTGCCGGCGAAGTCAGTCAACAATGACGCATATTCTTAATATTGAACTTGGCTATCATTTCACATTTACGTTTTTGATGGGATATCGTTACTTTAAGAAATTATTAGTATTCATTACAGTTGATTTCGAAACTAAAATTTATTTTAGCTATTACAAATTCGATAGGCGCTTAGTGTGTATGTAAAATATAACAAACTGTTTTTGTAAAATATTAAAAATCGTAGCAAATCACTGTTTCTTTATCTTTGTTTCATAATCACACAATTACTGACAAATTTCAACTTGCTAGGTCATCTGGGAGTGGTCAGGTTTTTGATGTTAGGTCAGTCAGTCAGTGAGAAAAACCCCGATTTTTAGATGTTTGTATCTTAATAACCGGTTGAACTATATTAATGAAATTTGGGGTTCTAGTTAGCCTTAAGGGTTAATTAGCCATATAGATAATAAATGTATCAAATTTCATATGTTTATGTTTGATACATTTTGAGTTACGTAGGGGTCAAAAGTGGCTCCAAATCCGTGTAATATAAGCACACGGCCGCTGCGTCGCTAGTTCTCTTATTTTGAACTTGATTTGACACACTGCTGCGTGTCTAGATATAGATAAATATAAACAAATAACATAAAATCTTAGGAAAAAAATTGCAATTATGCGTACCTCGGCCTCTGAACGCACGCCCTGAGCGTCACGAGCGTTCACATTGTGCCGGCTGCCGTCAGGGTCCAGCGTGTACATTCCTGGTTGCGTAGTCAACGTGCCAATCGTTAACGCTCCGTAGCGAACGAAACGCGACTGTCACTGTCATGTCACACTAATATGGAAAAGTGATAGAGAGAGATGACTATGCTACGATAAACCTTGCAAGCATAGATTTAATACTACTGTATAAATGTATGACTCCGCCATTTTGAAAAATTCCAAATCAGAATTGACAAAAAATTATATCTAATCGTCGGACCGGCTCACAAAATTTAACAAGAACTGGTTGAGAGAGTAGAGAAGAACATCTGGACATACGAAAGCAGTTTCACACAAACTGAAACGCTAACGCTCGGTCAGTAAAAATATGTGACATGATATTAAATATATAATGAATTGCATGTTACAAATTGATTTATATAACCTTACATAACTGCGGCATACGGAAGATAACACTTGGTAATTAATTTAAAAATGCAGAATCGTTTTTAGGGTTCCGTAGCCAAATGGCAAAAAACGGAACCCTTATAGATTCGTCATGTCCGTCTGTCTGTCCGATTATGTCACCGCCACTTTTTTCCGAAACTATAAGAGCTATACTGTTCAAACTTGGTAAGTAGATGTATTCTATGAACCGCATTAGGATGTTTACACAAAAATAGAAAAAAAAAACAATAAATTTTGGGGGTTCCCCATACTTAGAACTGAAACTCAAAAAATCTTTTTTCATCCAACCCATACGTGTGGGGTACCTATGGATAGGTCTTTAAAAATGATATTGAGGTTTCTAATATCATTTTTTTCTAAGCTGAATAGTTTGCGCGAGAGACACTTCCAAAGTGGTAAAATGTGTGTCCCCCCCCCCGTAACTTCTAAAATAACACAATGAAAAAAAAAAAAAAAATATATGATATACATTGGCATGCAAACTTCCACCGAAAATTGGTTTGAACGAGATCTAGTAAGTAGTTTTATTAAAATACGTCATAAAATTAAAAAAAAAAAATTTTTTTCATCAAACCCATATGTGTGGGGTATCTACGGATAGGTCTTCAAAAATGATATTGAGGTTTTTAATATCATTTTTTTCTAAACTGAATAGTTTGCGCGAGAGACACTTCCAAAGTGGTAAAATGTGTGTCCAAAGTGGTAAAATGTTGAACAAGATCTAGTAAGTAGATTTTTTTTTAATACGTCATAAATGGTACGGAACCCTTCATGCGCGAGTCACTCGCACTTGGCCGCTTTTTTCCACATGTAAAAGACAAGTGGAGTGCTCGTTTTTATTGATTACAATTATTTATTTACGTGAGGGAGAATCTGGTGGAATGCTTCATTACAGTTTTCCGCAGCGTTATGTAATAAGATTTAATTTATTTTTGTTTTTTAAGCTTCGCATAAAAGGCAGGTATACTTGGCGGGAACGTGTGTCTCAAGTACTTAATTATTTGGCACGCGAATTTATATAGTAATTAAATAGTTTAACAAAAGACGTGATTTGCGAAGTAGTTCTTTATTCTCTAAAGGTGACATTCGGATGGCAACTGCAGCTGCATTACTGTTAAGGTATCATTTCTGCAGCCTTTAAGCGGGCGCTGTCACTGTTAATTTCCTTGATAAAATGAATGAGGTTCGTAGCCGCATTACTGCCGCGATTATAACGTTCAATCTGTCACACATTTTACTAAGGAAATTGATAGTGACAGCGAACGTGTCAATACCAGAGCAGCAATAGCGCAAAACAAATGCGGCTCCGCGGTCTTAATCCGAACGTCACCTTAATGCAACTTAGTCGTGAACACCACGCTTCCTGGCGCTCTAAAACGTCTTGGGCTTAAATATTTGTCTACGTTTTCGTTAAAAGGCAAAAGTTGTAAGTTGAGGGCGATCGACAATTTTCTTTTGTAAACATAGTAAAAACCGACCCACCGTGTAACAAAAAACAGGGGAACTAACTAAAAGTTCCCTTTTTGCACAGGAGGTATACGTTATTGAGAACTTTCGCAACAGTTTAGAACTCTGTATATAATTAGGAATAAAATTATAAGAGGCTTGTCGGCCTTTGTTAGATTATCTCAGAACTTTGAACTTGGTTTGAATGATATTTAGGAGCAATACTCTGAGAGATTATAAGTAATTAAAGCGAGTTTTATTCATGTTCGCAACAACGTGTCATTTAATTAAAAATACCTTTCACCCTTCTTACCTACAATATCAATAAAATAAAATATAGTTATCATTTGTAAGGGATGAATATTACAGCTTCAAAAATAGTCAAAATTCTAACCGTGTAGCGCTTCTTGCTAGTGTTGGTTAAAACTCGAGTCATTTGAGTCCCCTGCTTTAAAACTCGACTCAGTTTTTCAGACCAACATATTAAGTCTAACCTCGAGTTCTTTTCAACTTGTTAGCGACTCGAGTCTTTTGTAGGGACTTGAGTCCTTTTCATAGAACTCTAAATTTTTTTGTTTGCAAACTTTCGAAATGCTTTGTCTTTAAGTAATAAGTTCGCTTTTTAGCGATAAGGCCGACTGTTGTTACCTGTTACTATTTTACTTTAAAATTTATTTGTAGTTTTACATGTATGTAAAATGTATAATTGTTGGTACAATAAAGAATATTTACTTACTTACTTAGTTATATTTAGCACACAAATAATACATTAACGCATTTTTTTTTACTTTTATTTAGGTTAAACCTATGAAACTGTTGACGGAGTCTTTATTCGGAGGCTCGAGTCTCTTTGACCTCTCTTAAAAAATACTCAATAAATAACTCGCCTCGGGACTTAAAAGACTCGGACGTTTTTTAAGCGCCGAGTTTCGTAAAAACGAGTCAAGTTCTTCAAATTCAGACTCAAAAGACTCAAGTTCCTACTAACACTACTTGTTACTTGAGATGCGATGATGAACCTTCACTGAACCTTCACTTCCTGTAACACTCCTCAACATCCCTATCAATGTATGTATCTATGAGTGGACAGATAGTTTATATCCAGTATATTTTAGTAAACAATACTTAAAACGGGAAATCATTTCAAAGCGGAAATTATTTCGAGCTATGTTTTTCGTTTGGTATCTACAAGAAATATTTCAATTTTATAGTAGTGGCAACAATTAATACCCCCTTTAAGGTTGAAAGCTCATATAAAATCAATAATAATGTAGTACTTTGGTCCTAGTATTACTTATTGAGGGAATTCAAGTGAATGGAATGCATAAGTACGTAGGTGTATTTGAGTAAGTACCAAGTAGCTCGGCGGGCTTATTTACAGAAGTGATTTAACCTCCTTTTCTCGCAACCACTACGCCGTGAACCTATCGTTCCACAAAGGAAACAGCACTGCGTACAGTGGTCTCATGAAATATCTACAGATGTCTCACAGCCCGGCTGGTCTCGTTTGTCACGTCGCATATGATCTATGTCCGCAACTGCTGCGCTGCGGATGCCACTCCGTCTATAAAATGGTTTATGATTGGTCGTTTACTGCTGTTAAAATGGAGTAGCACTGGCTGCACGCCAGACTTGACTCGTATGATCGGTAATAAATGTTTTAGTATGGAGTGTATAGAGGTGAAAATTCCGTTTATTTATTTGTGGTGAAGTGCCCGGTAAAACATTTCAACAGAAGAGACTCGCATGAACAATCATACTCATTAGTCAACTTTATACTCCCCCTTATTCATAAACGTGTACTAAAGTTACGATGGCGCTAATAATCATTTGTCGCTTTCCGACGTATTGGTATGATGGAAAGGGACAAACGATTATTAGCGGCATCGTAACTTTAGTATACGTTTATGAATAAGGGGGATAAAGTATTAATTCAAGTACCCAGGTACTTACTTAAAACTACAAACTTCTCACATTTGGCTTTATTTGGGTTATTAAAGAAATGTAACTCATTCGGGAATTGTTTCAAAGACATGCAAGTATTTGTTTAATAAACACCTAAAATACCGAACGCGCAGATCAGCGCCACCTGTGTGGGCTATTAAACTAGGGGGCACTTTTGTTTCTTATAATTTGCTTATAATGTAAGGTATAGTTCGTGTCATCCACGATGACGTGCAGATTTGTCAAATCTAACCTTTAATGACATGACCATACGAGTCAACACGCGTCGTCGTGAATTATTGTACTCGACAACTGTTTTGACTGTGCATACTATACTATCTTATTATATCTTCTTATTATTCCTTACAGAAAACCGAAGCCAAATAACACTAGACCCTACTCATAGTGTTGGGTTCCTACCTGTGAGTAAGGTTGCTAGAGCTCAACGAGGAGGGAAGGCAACGCGCATGTAACTCCTCTGGAGTTGCAGGCGTACATAGACTACGGAGACTGCTTACCATCAGGCGACCCGTATGCTTGTTTGCCACCAACTTAGTATAAAAAAAAAACTTTTTTATTAATTTGATTTCGATTGTAGTCAGACACATAAATACAAATATTGTACTTTTATATTCTAAAGATGCCTCCGATTGAAAAAAAACACGCGACATTAAAATGTGCCTCAGAAACAGTCCTATAACAGTTTGTCCTCTCTTCAGTTATTTGAGTTGTCCATTCTACAATCCGTAGCATCAATTGATACCTTCTATTGACACTGCCGGAGTTCTGCCTAAGTTAGTTGCAATAGTCAGTGGAGCGTAAATTCAAATAAGCGCAGAGTGGCTTCCAAACTATGTCGACAAGAAAACATTGAGTCTCGTAACTGTCTCTATAGCAAGCTAAAGCGAGAAAGAGATATAAAGATACGGTCTTCCGAGTGTTTTGTGTTAGGGTTGCGCTTTATAAAAAATCTCGAAATTTAAGATAATTTCGAGAAAAAAAAAGATATTTCCCTTAAGCATTAAGCCTTACTCTTAAGAGGCCGGTATTGAAAGGAAAGTGAATTTTTAATAAGTAATTACTAATTAAAATTATATTAAACCGATACCTATGAAAAATACATTAAATAAATATTTACGTTCAATATAGTTATTGTCTTAGAGATATTAGGAATACACAAAACACTTACATCTATTTTCGATACCTTTTGAGTAAATAAAGAAATATATAGAAATACATTTTACGTTATTACGCTTTAATTATGTGAAAAATAATATATTACGGAGGATAAAGATAAATAACCGAATAAATATCAGGCGAGTAGGTATGTGAGAGGACTCAATCTACTCAAAAAATAAGCTCTCCATAAGATTTTTTTGAGTTGATACTCACAACATACAATATGTGTATGTAAATGTATTTTGTTTTCGTAATAAAAATATTTCAAATTATCTTAAGAATTCTCATAACGCGTTTCATTTTTTTGCCACTTTTGGGTTATTTCTAGTCAAGCTTTCAATCAGGAGGTCGCCGGTTCAAACCCCGGCTCGTACCAATGAGTTTTCGGAACTTATGTACGAAATATCGTTTGATATTTATCAGTCGCTTTTGGCGAAGGAAAACTTGTTGAGGAAACCGGACTAATCCCAATAAGGCCTAGTTTACCCTCTGGGTTGAAAGGTCAGATGGCAGACTCCGTAAAAACAAGTGCCTTCGCCAATTCTGAAGATTAGTTGTCAAGCGGACGCCAGGCTCCTATGAGCCGTGGAAAATTGCCGGGACAACGCCAGGAAAAACAAGAAGAATAACGATTACGGACTCTTAATGGCCATTAACGGCGGCCTTTATATTATATGTATCTTTTTTACCATACCGTATTAATAACAAATACAACAATCGTCGGCAACAATGTAATGTAATATGTAGAATTCATTATTGAATAATATGTATCTTTTTTCTAGTTTTGTTTTGCATTAAAACCTAAAATACCTATAAAACCGTTACGCAATAACCTTATAATTATTTTGTAACTATTTACGGAGTAGTGTTGTCAAAACCGTCGACTTTGATAGGAGCCATTTTAGCTAACGTATACAAGAGTCTGGCTAGCCAAATATTGTTGACAGATATTTCCATGTTGTATCACCAATTGTCTATGATTAAAAAAAAAGCTAAAAGTCTGTTGTCAATTTCTGTAATTCATTCAAATTGTTCACGGTTTATAATGGGTTTATTTTAAATAATATTAATAATGAATGACTATACCGAGTGAGGTCCGCGGACTATTATTTAAGCTCATAAATAATTACGATAATGTGCGAAGTCGATGTGATGCGATGTGCGTTGTATAAAGAAAAACTGCTATGTTTACAAGTCGTAAAAAAAATTTGTAGGTTGGTGCTCTATTAATATTTTGATACTTTAAGTATTAGTTTTTATTAAGTACGTGAATTTATTAATACCTGAATCTCATGAACAGGATAAGTGTGTAAAAAAACGGATAAACTATAAGTTCTCGAAAATATCATTAAAATCAAAGCATTGGAACGTAACGAGTTAATGAAAACTAATATTTAGAAGAAATCTGTGGAATGACTGGTCAGTAGTAAATTGCTATAAAAATATATAATATATATAAATATCTTGGCGAAACATGTCTATATATGTCTTTGTACTTTACATAGAGGTAGAAATTACGTGAGCTTACTTTGAGTGCACGTCAACTCCGTATACTAACTTATTTCCGTAAATGTAATTATTAATTAATGTAAATATTAACTTATTTCCGTAGGTACCTTACGTGTGCACAGAAAATCAAAAATATTTTCTAGTATCAAAACTACACAAAGTGTGACCAGCCCCAGATTTTTTTAATTTCCCGCCAAAATATTGTGTAATATTTCAGTAGCCAGACTCCAAGGCTTAAAATCTATCATAGGCGATCATGATTCTTCACAAACGCAACATATGAGACATGAAATATTCGAGCCCTTCATTTTATAAAAATAATTAATATATGAATTATGTACCTACCTACTTATCAAGAAACATCGAGTGAGGATTTTGTTTTTAATTATTGATTGATCAGTGATTGACAGCCTTACGTGGAAAGCTTGATGGAAAGCGACAATTCGTCGACAGATCCTAAGATGTAGGTAGCTTTAGATTGATTGATTGGATTAGAGAAAAGTACTTCGACATAGCTTTTTTGTTATATAAAACGCAAAATTCTTCTCCCATAAATGCAACCCTACCGCGAAAAGCGGGTTTGCCGAGAGTTCGTTAGAAGACATCCTTCAACGGAAACGTTTCTAGGCATTTGCCTAAGGATTCTCTATTCATTGGAAGGATTTCCTTCCAATGAAATGAGAAATGTTTTGAATTGTTTTCTAGTTGTATGGTGAAAATAAATATTGGTGACAGGTAGATAAATCTGGGCACCGTTAATCCGTTAATCCGTTAACGCGTAAATAAAATTGCATTTTTTGAATTGTTGCGATACTTGCGATAGTGATCTACTTATACGAATTGTTAGTTTGTGTTCTGGCATTTAACAGGTTATAAAAAAACGACAAAGAGCGTGTCGGACCAAGCTCAGAGTAGGGTTCCGTATTTGCCCATCTACGTCATAATACGGGGGAGATTACATTCACGTGATGGAGTGTTGATATGTCTATCAACAAGATTTCTCCGTTCTAGCCGGCAGAGTGGCTCGTCTCATTGCCTCCGTGAGCAGGGATTGGCAGGCGGTACTGCGATGCCACAGGTTAGTAACCACCAACCATACATTCTTGGCCTCGGTGCAATATGCTGCTTCTATGGCCCCGAGAGAGGGAGTTAAGATGCTCCGGATCAGGTTTTGAGTACTATGCACCGAGGACAAGAAGGCAGGCAAAGACACTCTAGAATCAACATGTGGCATACCAATAGAGAGGTATTTAAAAAGGATGCTAAAAACGTTTTTTGATTTAGTGAATCATTTTGAAAATAATCGCTGTGAACTGATTTTATCAAAAACGCAGGTAAGTGCCGGGTAGATACGCTTTTTTGCTCCGCTTCCACTGTGTGTGGTGCGAGACGCACTTGGCCAGTTTTTTTTATTGCCAATTAATGGGTAAAAATTGTCGCGACCTACTAATTGCAGGATTAAAAAAAATACTCTTGGAGATATAGAGTAAAGTAATAATAAAATATCTGGCTGATTTAGCCACTTACAAGTTACAGCTTTCTTACATAATTACATAGTAATATCACCTACTTAAGGCTTCACTGCAAAAATGGACTATTTGCAAAATAAGGTAGTTGAAAGTGCGTCAAAGTTTCAGTATCTCCAGGAAATAAGTCACGCGTAAAATGTAACTTTACAAAGATAGTTTCGAACTCGGACTCAAACTTTGCGAAACTTCTCTGAAGACTAAACCGGGGTATTTGGTAAGTATTTGCCGACTTAGTGTAAAATATTGGATGGACAGTACATTGCTGTACGTCTTGAGCTATTGCAGCTTTTTACCTGACAACCGTAGACTTGTTATTGTCGTATCGATCTCATTCCTTAGAATTACCCTTACAAGTTTTAATCTTGGTACTTTTGCCTTTTTACTATTTATAACATAATAATAGTCGCTTATCCTTCTTTATGTTACTTTATTAGGTACTTAAAACAAAAAAAACAATATTACTTTGCTAATCCGCGATTTAAATTTTCGCGTATTAGCAAAGTAATATTTTTTATTTTAATTAGTATGGATTTCCGCAAAGTAACGCCTGATTCTATTCTTTATTTATTAGGTACTACGAGGAAATGCGAACTAGCTAATAGGTTTAAGATGAATTAACTAGTATTCCTTATGTTAGATTGGTTTTGTAATTTGGTACTGTGCCGGTAATTTGGCGTACCTATGTACACATCCGACACATGAGTAATGTAAAACATGTCAGTGTCAGGTGTACGATCCCACAGTATTTCCCTCGAGCCTGGAAAGTCTCGCCTCGATAAATCACCCTATTTTAAATTTAAACCAGGCAAATGTTTACCTTTGCTCCTTAGCTATGTTTAATTCGATCCTGCTTAGCGAACTTTGAAACTGTTTCGGTTGGGTATTTCAGTCTTATATCACTATGGATATTATTCAATAATGGTCGAAAGTCGGTAAATGGTAGTGGTAAATGGGTGTGGGTGCTTGTCGTGCAGCTGGACACCTGGTTGGGACTTTCAGACCATTACCATCACCAACCGGTGGTAATGGTCTGAAAGTCTATGTTGATCAGGATCCTTAGGTCCATGTTGATCATGATTACTTTAATAAACGTTGACTGGCCCTCTATAGTAATGGGTGCTCTAGTAAACGAGCTTGGGTGATATGAGGGTTTATAAACCTACCGAAAACAACACTGCGCAGCGTCTGTGCAAGCGTGCAGTGTTTTGGTCGCCTGATTGGCGGTACGTCCCGCGTTTTTTTTCTGGGTTGAGTTTGACTGGGGAACTACATAATATTATATTGTGGAGATTTTACTTTTATGTGACGTATAGTGTATGTGTAAGGTTAGGGTAGGTTAGAAAAATCTTGTCGTCGTCATATGGAGTATTCCACTAAATTGTGCTCAGTAAAAAATGCTCAGTAAAATGATCATCGAGTTGAAACGTTGAAAAAATGTAGGTACAAAATAAAATGAGTTTAAAGAAGCACCTCACGGAATGCCCCAGTTCGAGCTTACATATTACTGACATATTAGCTAGCGTGTGCGTAACTTACTTTCTGTGCATCTCGCTCTTTCTCACTTATAAGTGCAAGCGAGATTACGCCAAATTACGTAGACGTTAGCAAGTATGTCAGTAAGGCTACGGAAGCTTCAGTAATCATTTGACTTTTAATGTTGTCAATATCTCATTTATTATTTTGACATGATGTTTTGTGAAGACCGTCGTGCTCAGTGACATGTCAAACGCTTCGCTTGACAGACAGACGAAGTGTGCGAAAGAAAATCAAAATGAGTATGTTAGCCATCACGTATATGAACAAGTCATGAGTGCGAAAGAGGCAGACTACATATGAAAAACGTACCATTTTTGAGGTCGAAGTCGGCCGAGTCGGCCAAGATCATATTGCCGTATTTTTTGACGTGAAAAATATAAGAGAATCAAAAAATATATATATATATATATATATATTAAGTAATTTAGTCAAGATGGTGTCATGTTGTAGTGTTTCAGGGCCAAAAAACCCAGGAAAATACTTATTTCACAGGTAATTAATTAATTATGATATTCCTAGCGAAATTTTCGTAACGATATTTTATCAAATTAACAGCATAAAAAGTGTAAAAAGCCAATTTATACAGTGAGTTTTTCTTCAATTGCGTGTTAATATTTCATAATATTACTCAATAATTTAGAATATTTTGTGTAAAAACTTAAACTGTTACTTTACGCTAGGGCTTGACAAAATGTTCATATGACTGTATCGATAACTCGTCGGTATATTAGTACGAGTAGGTATGGAATTAGTTGTTCACAAGACATCATTAAGATATACCCTTTATAACCGACTTAAAATGTTTAGCGATAAATTTAAACTTCACTTTCCAACACGGTACTTATATTTTAACCACTTTTCCACGGCTTTGCCGCCAATACAAGGAAACACATGACAGCGTATACACACCCAACCCAACGTGTCAGTAGGAAAAGGCGCGAAATTCAAACGTTCTTTGGTAAGTCAACTCTTTGCGCCTACTGTTAACACTTAGCATGTGTTTGTGTTAACGACATCGCACATGTTATTCCACTCACACCCGCAACCGACAGAAACCTGCGCGCCGCGTTCCTTAATGCTTGTTCGGACTAACTACGTTAGTAATTTAGTCAGGTAGCGAGTATTTTAGTTACTAAACGTCCCTAGATCACCAAACCAGGTGTGAAAAATAAAAAAAATTGCAATGAGTGGCGATACGATTTTAAGTCGACACGAGTTGCGAATTACCTATTCGCAAATGTATCTTACAACGTTTAACAATACATATGGCCCTTTAAATTTTCGACATAGTTACGAAATGTGCTAATTATCACACTATCACTATCAGTATTGTTATTTACTATGCGTCTGCAATAAAAGAAAATTAAAGGTACTATAGGCGCTAATAGGGTCTAATAGTATTAATAATACTCATACCTATAACATTTTATATAAAAACAAACACATTTTGAAGTAGTCGATAAAGCAGTTAAACATCGATAGATGGATAGATGGTAACATGACATCACTATTTTTGTTTGCACATAGACAATTTACGCACACACTTGCATTTCATTTTTGATCACACTTTTGAAGTTTGACAGTCGTTCTATACTATCCTATATCTATGGTTGTGCTTGATATATGTTATACTGATTAATCTTAGGTACACTAAATATACAAAGACATATTTTAAACAATTTTGATACTCACGTTGTTGTGATAGGCATTAAGGTTAGAATAATAAAAAAACTTTTAAATAAGAATAATAAAAAAACTTAAATGTGATGTAGCGTTAACACTAAGCCTATTTTTGAGCTTCCGTTTTAACTAGATCATATCTAAATACATATTCGTATAAGTATAATGCACGGAAAATTTTTAGAAATGACTGACGCAGTTGTTTAATTTATTTATTCATACGTATTTAATCCGTACATATGTAGCTAACGGCCCCTAAATCGGACAAACGTCGCCTCAAAAAGCCTCACAATTGGAAAAAATAAATCTTCCTCCTAGCGGTTTATCTCAGTAGTTTTATTGTTCGTAAATCTCTTGTAGCCGCTTGGAGCCGGGAACCCAACCCGCGACCTTCGAACCGGCACATAGGATAACGTTGAAACAGTATACCTAAGTATTTCAGTAAGTCTGGCTGAACTGAATAATATTTAAAACATCAATAAATTGCTCTGATAATTAGCTTAAGATAATTATATGTATGTAATACTGTCTTACTATTCATAAGTGCTTGTTGCTAGGCCTACATGAATAAAGTATATTTGAATTGAATTGAATAACGTTTTTAAGTTTTACTTGTTAAAGTTAAATTTCAGTAGCTCAGTATATAATAGTATAGAATTTAGAAACGGGGTTTATAACGTCACGTCATCATTCTCAGCACAGTGGGCGTAAATTAAGTAAAGCTCGTCGGAATAAGGGAAGATAAATTATAAACATAATTTTATCATTGTAGTTAAACATAATTTTATCTACGATCTACGGTCCGTTTGCTAGCGCATATAAAAGAGATAATATTTTATTTTATCCTTTTTGAAGTCGGTTTTACTTTTTTTAAGGTTAATTATTACATGTAAGTACCTAGCCTACATTTATGTGCTTTTAATTATGTGGTTTAGTTGACCTTCAAATAAGCGTGATACAAAATTACTGATAAAACTAATTTTCCAATGGTATTAAATAAACAAATAAATAAATATTATAGGACATTATTACACAAATTGACTACGTCCCACCGTAAGTTCAATAAGGCTTGAGTTGCGGGTAGGTACTTAGACAACGATATATATAATATATACATATTTATACAAACTTAAATACATAGAAACATCCATGACTCAGAAACAAATATCCATACTCATCACACGAATAAATGCCCTTACCAGGATTTGAACCCGGGACCATTGGCTTCATAGGCAGGGTCACTACCCACTAGGCCGGACCGGTCGTCAAATTAAAGTTGTTTATTATTGAAAATAGCATAGAAATCTATTAATGCTGATTAATAGACACTTACAATTAGAAATAAACCAGAAGTGCTACTGTTTTGACGAATGTTCTGTGTTCAATAAGCACGTGAGAATTTAATGCCGCCATATTTTGTTGAACATTTTTCCTTGAACTTTCCAATAAAGGTATGTAGGTACTAACACCGAACAACAACGTATGATATATTATTAGCTCGATTTTAGGTATCTGTTTTTAATTATTAAAAAAAGGACAAAACCTTTTAGATAAAAAGGCATCAATCTATTTGCCCAACCACCAATGATAAGCTCTTAGAAAAAGTTCTCTTTGGCAGTAGGTATTATGTAGTTACACAAGATTTATTGGCACGATTCTTGTACTCTAAGTATTTAGCGATAAAACAGGTCGAACCTATATCAAAATAAGCCGATTAAAATTGGAAGCCGAGAGGGATCTTAATGGACTTAATACTTAAATAGTCGAAAACTAATAAGTAGTTGGTTTTTCGTCTGCTTTATAGCTAATATAAATCAAGAGATTGAATGAATATCCTTTAATAAACTTTTTTTAAAGCAACTTTATTAAGCGACTATTTCGCTTTTGGCCCTGTAAATTGAAATTCGCGCGATATTTTTTTAATAATCATTTAAAAAATCATTCAAATAAAACTTTTCGAGGTAATTTACTGCCTGGTGTTTGTTTAAAACAAATATGCTTTGTAAATATGAAGCGAATAGCGGCCTAGTTTTAGTTGTTGGTTCGCATAAAGTTGGCAGCTCGTTATTATGCAGCGACGACGAAGCATGCAAATGCGGATCACCGGGTTTGGTTCCCGACCCCGCGCAGATGGCCGCTAACCCGGACACGTGCCACATGAGTCTTCAGTTAATCATTTGTGACAGAAATATTAACAGGAGGCGTATTTCGTAAAGATATGAATAATAATAATATAATAAATTCAGCCTATATACGTCCCACTGCTGGGCACAGGCCTCCTCTCATGTGCGAGAGGGTTCGGGCTATAGTCCCCACGCTAGCCCATTGCGGATTGGGGACTTCACATACACCTTTGAATTTCTTTGCAGATGTATGCAGGTTTCCTCACGATGTTTTCCTTCACCGAAAAGCAAGTGGTAATGATATTTCGTACATAAGTTCCGATAAAGTCATTGGTATACGAGCCAGGATTTGAACCGGCGACCTCCGGATTGAAAGTCGGACGTCATATATCCACTCGGCCACCACCGCTTATATGAAACACTTAAGAAATGCGTAAATCTATGAATATAGTATAGTAGTGCATCAATAAGTAATAATTGGAGCAAAAAAAAAAAGATAACATTAATTTGTAATTGTACAGCTGCATTACTTTTATAAGAACTAAACTCACTTCAACTTCTGATTTTTAATAAGATTTGAGATAAGAACAGTTTGATGTTTTAGTTTTGTGCGAATTGATGTAATAAAGTAAAGATGCTAAACCACGCAGAATTTCGGATATTTTATTGTAATACAAATGCAATCTCTTCCCAGAATGACTGGTTTATCCTAGGTTTGACCAAAGCGTTTGGGCAAATCCCGAAATAAATTCCAATTTCGGCCTTCGACTGAAGTGTTTTAAGTCAAGCCTAGAAGTTCCTAACTTTAAAACACTTTAACGCAGTGGCTTACGTGAGCGAATAACTCGCGATGCGACGCACGGTGGCGCGGCGGCCCAACGGCATTCGCGTTCACAACGAGATCGCCCACGTAGGACACTTCCATAGGTATCAAAGGATTAAATTCAACCGCGCCACACCCCTTCGCGTTCACGAGTTATTCGCTCACGTAAGCCGACACCTAATACCTAATTGAAGATTCATGTGTTAGGTTAGTATTTGAGTAGGTAGTTCGTGATACTTTATTTTATTTTAACGTTTATTATTGTTCGACATTGAGACGTTTGACCCTTCGAAATATTTGTTTTTTTTTTGACAAATAAACACATAATTGACAACATTTAATTTTTAAAACATCTGAAATTTTACATATGATTTCGAACAATTTTGCTTCCTGAACACTGCAATATATTTTTCACGTCAGCAGCTCGAAAAAGGGTAATTTGCTGCTTAAAAACAGTGAGCAAAATCGCATTTTGCTCACCGAGTGAGACAAAATAACATTCAAGTGACCTTTAGATTCGAATGTCATTTCAACGTGCGGGGCCTAATACAAGTTCGAAATATTTGGATTCTATTGTCTTTATCCCTTTCACGTCATTAGCAAACAGAAAGAGACAAAAAAGTGCATACGTAATTCAACGGTATATTGACGGTTTATAATAGACCCCCGAAATAAGTCAGACCGCATCGTTCCAAAACACCCTACGAGTCTTCATTCGTAATAATTAATTAATGAAATAAAAGTTTAAAATTTAATAAAAACACCATATTTTACGTAATTTATTATACAATCAAAATAATGAACTTATATAAATTTACGCAATTGTTACGTAGTAAATAATTCTACTTAACTACTTTTAACGATCTCTACTATAGTTGACAAATAGTAGTATCCGCAATTCGGACCCGACCCTACAAAGTTTTTTTTTACAAAAAAAAAAATGTCGATTGAACTGTCAATTGATGTTCGTTAATTCATTATTTTCGTATTATTTTATTGAAATTTCTTTCGTTTTGATTTATTGCGGTAATTAAAGTTAATTGTTAGAATACCTTCAGAAAACATGAGTGAAATAGTGATCCGTCCGTCTGGATTATATATTTTCAGGTAGTATTTTTTGACGTGAAAAATTTTGTGTACTACACGAGATCAAAGTTATTTACATCTCGTACGCTTTTGAGTCCCTTACTGCGCTCAAGATTCTAAATTATAGAATCTTTCGCTTGCACGGGACTCAAAACAAGCACTCGAAGAAATATCAAACTTTGCTCTCTTGTTGTACAAATAACTATAGATAAATTTAATATCGCTTATTACAAGAAATACAAAAGAATAAAATAAAATGTATAAAGTTGTAATTTTACCAATTCTACGGCACAATAGGTGAAATGCCATTGCACAAGAAAAAAATATTGTCATAATATTGGGTTTGACATTGTCAATTAAATACGACGTACGAGATAGAAAATTCAAAACAAAGAGAAATTTATTTACATAATTAAGTTGTTATCCACTAATCGTTATTAAAATGGGCAAAGCCGTGTATGGATCGATGAGGTACTCATATACTCGTATTATATACTCCTCCAAAGTATACCAAATTTTGTCTCGTCTAGTACCTACTGCAAAAATAATTCGTCGAAGATATCGAACAAACATTGAATTACATTACTTACATTCGTTAGTGTTTAGCGCTGGTGGCCTAGCGGTAAGAGCGTGCGACTTGCAATCCGGAGGTCGCAGGTTCAAACCCGGCTCGTACCAATGAGTTTTTCTGAATTTATGTACGAAATGAAATATCATTTGATATTTACCAGTCGCTTTTCGGTGAAGGAAAATATCGTGAGGAAACCGGACTAATCCCAACCAGGCCTAGTTTACCCTCTGGGTTGGATTGGAAGGTCAGATGGCAGTCGCTTTCGTAAAAAACTAGTACCTACGCCAAATCTTGGGATTAGTTGTCAAGCGGACCCCAGGCTCCCATGAGCCGTGGCAAAATGCCGGGACAACGCGAGAAAGAAGAAGACATTCGTTAGTGTTTATCCGTCGGTCCTTTGTATCTGTATGAAAGCCAGGTGTCGTATTCAGGTATCAGTACCGTTATTATATATCCAAAATCGTCGTAGAAATCTGATATTTTATCAAAATTGTTTTAAAACAACAACGGATAAACGGACCACTTTAAAACATTGACAATGACATCGACAACGTCTTGTCAATGAGTTTTTTTGTCGATCGAGACAAGACTTACGCCATTTTAGAATAAGTACACATTAAACAATTAATAATAAATTAAATACAAGTCTTAGTGAAAAAAGAAACTATCAGCGTATTTATCGTTTCAATTTAAATGTCGAGAAGCAATAAAATTACAGGATCAGGAATATGAAATGTTGTCAATTACGCCATTTTAACATTCTACTTAACACGGCTCCAACGGCGTTTCTTATTACAACTCTATTACGTTTCCTCCGAGGACCGATAATTCAGTAGACGTAACAAAATTCGTGCGCCAACTTCGCCCAAAACATTATACAAAGGCAAAAAGGCGACGGAATGTTTCTTTCGAAAACTCGTATTATGTAACTTTTTAATAGGATTAAGTTACGCGGAAGTTTTTGCTAAATCATGAGTGATTACCAATAGTCTAACGTATTGCTAAATGTTGTTAGTAGTTTGAAGATGGAATATTTATCAATGCCTGATATTATTGGTATATATTTGCAGCTTGAGAGCGAGGCAGTCAACGATAATACCAACGGTTCCAGAGGTAAAAGCCTACTTTTATTACTAGTGTTTTAAAATGTTTGTTGGTCATTTCAAAATGTGAATCGCATTACCTTGCCACTCTTGTGTATAAAATGTAACTTTCTCATCAGTTTTTAAAGAATAAAGAGAGCTTTTCCGAGCTGATGTGGTGAAAAAATAATCTAAATAACCTTTTTTTCCTATTATACGAGTATTTACCGTTAGTCTTAATTAAATGCACCATATAGATAAAACACCTTAGAAAGTATTGGTCACAAGATGGAAGAGGCGAAGTGTCGAGTTTTAGCTTTTATTACACGAAACGGAGGATGTCTTCTAAATTGTCTTCGGTTTCCGCCTCTATTCCGCACGTTAATCGGTCTAATCGATTACCAAGAGCCCTTTGGTGGTCCATCGTATCGGTGCCAGGCCTTATTGGATTAGCACGCTGTTAACATAATATCTATAGCAGGTAATGAATAGGAGTACCAATTATCATAAGTACCAATTAAGCAAGCATTAAGCTTTGGTACTTATATAAATTTGTATACATTTTAGCTCTCTTTACTTTTAAGAGGATAAAACGGAAAACGCAAGCTAGTCTATTTGAAAACCAATTTTAAAAACTAGTTGCATCGTGTTTAGTCGGTAGCTTAAAAACCAGCCATGAGAATGTCGGGCCATGCTCAGTGTAGGGTTCCGTAGTTACCCATCCGTCAAAATAGACTTTTCGCATAAACTCAAAAACAGCTAAACTGATCAAGTTTGCTATAGTATTCTTTGAAAGTCTTTACTAAGCTTCATTCTTACGATTTTTTTCATATTTTTTGGAACCATGGGGGTGGAGGGGGACACATTTTTTCTGTGAGAGTGATTATTTCCAAAAATATTACGTTTATAAAAAATGGTTCTTGAAGATCCATATTTATTTTGAAAGACCTATCCAAAGACACCCCACACTATGCAGTTAAAGCGAAAAAATAATAGATAATCTCGACTTTTCATGTAGGGGAGCCACACTAAACAAAAAATCTAGTTTTTATTTTACGACATTGTCGGCTTCATTGATTTACATATATTTAAATATGTGTGTCAAATTTCAGCTTTCTAGCACGAACGATCACGGAGCAAAGTCGCGGACGGACAGACAGACAGACTGACGCCTCTGACAGACATGGCGAAACTATAAGGATCCCTAGTTGACTACGGAACCCTAATAATGGATTAAGTAGAAATAAAAATGAGTTTTGCATGTACGCGTGTTATTTTAAATTTAACTGTGACTTCTAAAGCGGTTTATCTCTTTATGGCGCTTGACGATACGCTCAAAACTTTGAGTCTGGTACCACAAATATTCGCCTGATCCTAAGAACGGCGCCAGGGGATTTGCTCGGACGAAATAGCAAGCACGTGACCGCGATACAAACGATGGTGCAATATTGCATGCAACCGTCATTTTAATCTTTGCTTAAAATTCAACTCTCGATTCCAGACAATATGACGCAATAAATAAGTTAAATTCTCCTTTGACGTTATATTCCACACTAAGCTCTATTGCTCCTAAGGAAGTTTTAGTAAGCACAAAGACAAAAAGGTATTCTTAGAAAGCTGGAATAACAGATAAATGGATTCTAATAATAGAATTATGTTTTATGTTATACCTTCTATTTTTCTTAAATTTATCGAATTGTCTAATCCGGAGATACCAATGAATTTTGTATTGAACGGAACTTATGTATTGAAATATCATTTGATATTTACCAGTCGCTTTTCGGTGAAGGAAAACATCGTGAGGAAACCGGACTAATCCTCTGGGTTGGGAGGCCAGATGGCAGTCGCTTTCATAAAAACTAGTGTCTACGCCAATTCTTGTGATTGAGCCGTGGCGAAATGCCGGGAGAACGAGAGGAAGGTGATGACTGAATTGTCTTATTTTACTACCAACTTTATTTCCAAGAAATCATATTTAGTTAAAATACCTAAGATACGGTTCTGCATAGCTCCTACATAAAACCGACATAATTTAGAAAGCCGTCTGTCGACTGAAGATTAGGTTGTCACGTTCCATATTACTGAATGCGATTTGCAGCAGAGGTGACCCGCCTCGCCTGGGCGTGCGGTGTTCGAATAAATCGGACGATATCACGGCTTGCGGATGTCATCCGAATAGCAGCCATTGCAAACGTAATGAAGTCCTCCTTGTCCAAGATATACGTCTACTGGAAATAAACCCGAAAATTAGGAGTACGAGTAGGTATAAAGTAAAGGTCTCCTAGTTTGATTAGTAGTGACCCAGGTTAGTAGTGGGATGAAATTCAAGTTCAAGATGTGACTTGGCTATTTTTTACTATCAAACCAAATTTGTAAAAAACAACATAAACTAATATAATAAAACCTGTACTTAAAAACTAGTCAAGTCAAATCTTGAACTTGAATTACATACCAACTAAAATAAAAGCATTGTAAACAAATTCGATACAGAACTTGACACCCATGATCTCAATTCTTTTGTCGGCGAAATCAACAACAACGCTTTTACTCTTCATATTGAACTTGGCTCTTATTTCACATTAATATTTTTGATGGGATACCATTGATTTTTGGACATAAATTAATAGTTTCCATTATTTATTAGTTATTTGTAAAATTACTCCATTATTCACTAATACTGTTATACTTAACTTTGTTATTACTTTGTTGCTATTAATTATCAATAATTTTCATTTTTCAGATATTTTCCTGTATAAACACTTAATAGCCTACCTTGATGCCAAATATCAAGTTTGTAGGTCATCTGGAAGTGGGTAAGTATATTTTTGACCTATAAATTAGCCTTATTTAATCTAATAATTACCAATATATGATTATTTTCCATCGGATTATCAATCAATTTTCAGTTTTAAGATTTTCCTCATTATACATCTAATAGCCTACCATGATGCCAGATATTAAGTTTAGACATCTGGAAGTGGGATAGGTTTTGATCTATAAAACAGTCCAAAAAATGCCGGTTTTGAACGGTTAATTTATCAATAATTGATTGAGCCAGGGATCGGAACCGGTTTTTTGCAAAAACATCGAAATAACCATATATTTCGGTTTATCTTATACTCTAAATGTAGGACTCAGTTGTGTTTTCAGATAACGACTTCGTATTGTTAGATTGCCTAATTAGAAATGAAGTAATTAACAAAGAACGAAAAAATACCGTTTTCGTTCCCATACAAAAAATACCGGTTTCCGATCCCTGGATTGAGCTACGTTTACGAAATTTTGTGTTCTTAACAAGCTAAGAGTATTGAATAAATGTGACAAATTTCATATGTGCAGGTTAAAATGGTTCGTGTAATATTATATACTTTTTTCTTCGAACTTGGCTGGACACGCTGCCTCGTGTATAAAGTAAGTAAATATATTATTGTAAAATTTTCGATTTAAACAAATTTATTTATGTATAAGTGGTAGTAGTAAGTAATAGAGTATTAATTACTCAAACGCACTAAACGGGTAAATGGATTTGATCGATAATCGGCACACACATACTCGTAGATTACAACTTTACAACCTGAATAAACAAACATCCAATATCAAACATCAGATGCGTGCAAAGGAGAGGAGCTACAGTCGCACTCTTCTTCTCCTTTGCGATAATTAATTCATTAGATCTCTTAACTCATATTAAGGTCAGATCTGATAGATGTTACGTATGAAATGTCGATATGCTTTTAATGTAATTCTAGTATTAGGTCCTTACTTAAATACATATTTAAACAGCTGTGGGAAAGATTGATAGCTATCTTTATCTTACTTAATCAGTCATAAATAAATAATAAATAAATATTATAGGACATTATTACACAAATTGACTAAGTCCGACAGTAAGCTCAATAAGGCTTGTGTTGAAGGTACTTAGACAACGATATATATAATAAATAAATATTTATAAATACTTAAATACATAGAAAACACCCATGACTCAGGAACAAATATCCATGCTCATCACACGAATAAATGCCCTTACCAGGATTTGAACCCGGGACCATCGGCTTCATAGGCAGGGTCACTACCCACTAGGCCAGACCGGTCGTCATGTCAGTATAATGCTGATATTTGATATATTTTGTATTCATTATTCCAGCATACTTATAATTCGGTATTAAAAATATTTCGATAAAAGGTTTAAAACATTTTTTGATAAAGTCATTTTTTTTGTGAAAACCCGAAAAAATGGGTTCTGCAACTTCAAAAATATGGAAAAAAACTTAAATTCTTTCAATGAAATTTATTTTTAACATGCTCATTTCGCAAAAAATCTTCTCTTCTTATTAAAAAGACGTAAATACTACTGTAATATAATACCCCTTTTTGGTTATTACGAGTATATAGGTATTAACAACAATAAACTTTCCTCACAAATCTGTCTGTTGTGACTATTGGGCAACCACGGAACCCTACGCTGATCGTGTTCCGACACGTTCCTGGTCGGTTTTTTAGTTGCCTTATTAATAAATATTAAAAATAACAGAGAACTACTTAACCTCATATATCAAAATTGTATACTTTCCTTGCGACTTCCAGTTGAATTTCAACCCGCCTTATGGAAATCAGGTCACGCTCTCCTAATGACTGACTCATTAAACGTTCTTAAGGACATTCCTCCACCTGCAATCAGAGTAAATTGACCTCTAGGGACATTTGTGACTGATAAGTCTCCGGACGTGACTTTATGCTGTTTGAACTTTGATTTTGGCTCATTGACTAAAGATTTAAATGAAATCCGCCCCAAAAGAAGTGGATTTTCGTTTACAAAGTTAATTGGCGCCTATACTTATCTACCTCTGATGTATTTAGAGGTTTAATCAGATGTATTTAGAGGCAAATCGATACGACTTCATTTACTTGATCTGATAATTTACCAGCATATATCATGGCGGTACTTATTTGCTTTCAGTTGTAACAAACTACTTCACAATGTTTCCTGAAAGCGCACTTTGTAATATAAAATTAAAAATTTTCGCGTTTTAAAGACATATTAAATTACACTCGTCGTATTCGTTGTTTTGGACTATTGACAATAATTAACATGTGTTTAGTGGGTGGTTTGAACATGTGATGGGGTCTATATAACGCATAATTTTTAAGCCTATTTTCACTTCGCATAAAAGCTATTGGCATAATAACGTTGGTATAACTATTAATCCGAATAAATGGATTATCTTATTTTTTAAGCGCATAAAACGCTTGCCTTGCCTAAAAGATTTTCGCCCTACAGGTTAAATATCATAAAATTCTTGTCGAATCCTTCTATACGTATAACCCGTATAGCCTAAATTCGAATAACCTAATTTTTTATGCGCATATACTTGTCTTGTCTAATAAATTTCCATCCTACAGGTTAAATGTTATAAGATTCTAATGTTAAATCCTTCTATACGCATAACTTGTATAGCCTAAATCCAAATATCCCAAAACTTATACTACTAATATGTAAGTTACCCAATGTTAACTTCTTGACGATAGTTTATTAATGCATAATATCAAACCTACAGTCCATCTTTGTGGGGGTCGCAGTTCTAACCTAATCTTACCTGCATTTCTGGCAACAGTTCGTCTTTGTGAGGGTCGCAGTTCCAACCTAACCTAACTCGTCTTTGAGGGGGTTGCAGTTCTAACCTAACCTAACCTGCTTTTATGAAAACAGTTCGTCTTTGTGAAGGTCGTAGGTCTAACCTAACCTAAACTGCTTTTCTGGCAACAGTTCGACTTCGTGGAAGTCGCAGTTCTAACCTAACGTAACTTGCTTTTATGATAATATTTTTTTTAATGAGGGTCGCAGTTCCAACCTAACTTAAGCTGCATTTCTGGCGACAGTTCGTCTTTGTGGGGGTCGCAGTCCTAACCTAACCTAAACTTCTTTCCTGGAAACAGTTCGTCTTTGTGAGGGTCGCAGTTCTAACCTAACCTAACCTGCATTACTGGCAACAGTTCGTCTTTGTGAAGGTACTCAACTGAGCTATTAAAATTCCTGATTTGCGGGTCTAGCCAAGATAATAATCGTTAGCAAAAAAAAAAACAAACCGAACACTAAGATAAGCGTAATAATGTATACGAGTATAATGAAAGCGTTTTATTGTTTCGTTTTCTATGAACGATTGTCATCTTGGCTATGCCCCCTGCTGGTCCTACAAACAAATAAACGCAGTATAGTAGAATAAGCGAGTAGTATAAAAGTTACGTCGTTTTATACAGCCTAAAATTATAACATCAATTTAATTAGTAATTTTAATTTTAGGATTTTCAACATAAGTAGAAGCATCTGTTGGGCGTATTGAATAATATGAAGTTTGAAGTTATAAAAATCGGACATTAGTCATTTTTATATACGGCCAAATAATATCATGCGCATAATATATTATGAAATTTGAAGTTATAAAAATCCGACATTAGTCATTTTTATATACGGCCAAAGAATATTATGCGCATAATATATTATGAAGTTTGAGGTTATAAAAATCCGATATTAGTCATTTTTATATACGGCCAAATAATATTATGGGCATAATACATTAGGAACACAGCTTTTTAGGCGATTTGAAGACGACAATCCATTTTATGCGAAAAAGAGGGCACTCTATGTGAGGTCTATCCCAAACTTTATCATAGACTTTTTTTGGGGTAGTTACACCAATATCTGTTTTGACATTTTGCTGGGACATCATTTAGCCGCGACCATGACCAGTGTAGCCTGTGTCGAAATATCAGTAAATAAAGGTAAAAAAATAAATTCCCGGTTATAAATGTAATTTAATAAGCACACTTAGTAGTAAACCAAGTTGTCATTGGACCGACTAGAAAATAACTAATAAGATACGATATACAGGTACATAGAAACAAAAATATGAGACTCCAGACACAACTAAGTATCTAATACTCGTATCTAAAAAGCAATCTCGGTTTTCCTGTCTCATAAGCAACAATAGTCGTTCATCCTTCGGGACATAAGATTCTGTAGAAATGTGTTACTTTAGTTAACACGTATTTACAACTAAGGTATTTGTGGTAAGGTATGTGTGAGGGGCAAACGTCACTTGACATAATATTGTTTCCACTTGTATTTTAACACGCTTCACTTCGCATATTTTTGGAAATCAAATCTAAGATATAAAATTTGAATTTGGACCATTTAGGGTGCCTGATTGAGCTAAAATTTGGCACATTTGCTTAACAAAGAATAAGTTCAGAACAAATTCATAATCTGTTATTGCAATTAGAATAAGCCTTCAGTTCAATACCTACTTTTAATCCTTACTTGTACCAACACCTTTTTCCAAGCCGCCGAAACGTGAAAAGTAAACATTATTATAGGTACCACCCACTAAAACTCGTATACGTAGCCAACATGCCATCGTTAACGTTCCGTATCGTAGCGTAGTCATCTCTCTCTCTATCACTCTTCCATATTAGTGCGACAGTGTCAGTTGCATTTTTTGCTCCGGAGCGTTAATGATTGGCATGTTGGCTACGCGGGCTGGCATGTTTTGTCAAGCCCTGTTTTAAAATTTCGACAAAACATTAAAATCTACAGTTGATAAAAGATATCAAAGTTTATACTCGTAGAAGATCAACTACCCTTTTAAGTAAATTATGGACCAGTTCAAAAGCTAAGTCCTTATCTTGAAGTCTGTTTCAATACAACTGACAGTTTTGTTTAACAAAATACCTTTTATGAACACTGGTTGGAATACCGCACGTTACACTTAGGCGAACAGGATTTGTACTTTGATTTATTAATAACATGATTATTGAATACCGAGCGCAAGGAAATATTCACTCCAGGTGATTTGTAAGTGAAAGGAATATTTTAGGGGATAATGGCTTTCTATGTTCCCTGTAGTTGTCGTTGTCGCTCCAAAGAGGGCAACGTAAAGCTAGATAATACTCGTACGAACAAATACACGGTTGTTAAAATCACATAATTCCATGTACTTATGTAGTTTTCTAGCAATTCGTGATATGATAAATTTGACAAAATAACAATATACAATAAATAATATAATAATATCACTTTAGCTTTATGAATATGGTATATTAAATGTTTTTTAACGCACTATTAATTTACTAACATAAATATAAATAAAAGGAAGATATTACAGTTATTTTCGCACATTAGTAATATCTCATAAATTAGGTTACTTATCCATATACTTATTGTCATCATCATCATTATAACATCGCCCAAAAACGTTTACAGTTAGATGCAGCCTCATCAAGAATATAGACGATGACTGGGAGGCTAATTCGAACATACTTACATTACATTCATATATCAAAATGATGTTTGTTATAATTCGCGCGTACATTTCGCTCGTAGACACCGAGTGTGGAGAAATGAAGGTCGACCAGCGATTTGTAGTGTCGAAATATGTTTTTTTTTTGTTGAAACTGAAACCGAAGGTTCGGCTTTGGCTCTAGTTTCGGCCGAAACCGAAACTTTTGTAGACTTGTTAAAATCTTTTTCAAAATGTCATAAAACCGCTTTTGTGCTCTGCGTTGACGGTCCGGTGGCGCCCTCATTAGGGGAGTTGTGTTTTCTAATAAACCAATTAATTTCTGTATACATAAATCAGAATGTTAATATCTACTCCTTACCCCACACAGTCCTACCCCACTACTTGTACTACTTGTTTCCCAACGTTTGGTCTTTGTCACATAGTTTAGTTTTATAGTACGAAGTATCATTTAGTAAGTTTCGGTCCGGCTGAAAGGTACGGCCATGTTTTTCCCGAAACTGAAACTACAACCGAAACAAGATTTTTTGGCCGAAACTAGAACCGATTCTTTGGTTAGATACTAGCGATTTGGCCTAGTATGCAGTTTGAAAAGTGCAGCGTAAAATGACTGGTAGGCATAAATATTTAAAAATTGTCATTTTCGATTCACGGTTGGCAGTATTCAAGAGGCAGGTTGTTAGGGTTCTCAGCCATCATACTTCACAATAATATTAAGCAATTTGACATGTTAAAATTATTTATGTTATTCTGTGATTTAGTGTAGTTTTAGAATATACATATGTTTTTTTATAATTTTAGAATAGTTATTGCTCGTTTTGATTTTATCTCGCTGTGCATGCTTATTTTGGATGGCATTCTTATATAATACCTACCTTTCTATATATTGTAAAACAAATTTGAATGTTGTCTGTTTAGTGTGCCTTTAAATAAAACAAAATAAAATAAAATTGTAATTTGAACTTTCATACTCTACTTACTGAGAATACTAAAACGCTACAGTGTTAAACAACGACTTATTCAAAACAGTGGTTCATTTCCATTTGAATGTGCGCCCGGTCCATTGTTTATTCGTCTTAATACTTTACGCAAAAACCTATCTCGCCTGGGCTTAATTTATCTTTGTTTGGTGCCTTAAGATTTACTCTTTGAGGTTCTACGCGTATTCCGTTTACGTTCTAGACAAGCGGCCCGGTGTTTTACTAGTTCCACTCTTATTTAAATAGGAATCTATTGAAAGGGGACTTTTTCTTGGGTTGTTTTTTAGGGCTCCGTCGCCAAAATGGCAAAATGGAACCCTTATAGTTTCGTCACGTCCATCTGTTCGTCCATCTTTCCGTCCGTCTATCTATTCCTATGCCACAGCTACTGTACTCGAAAACAATAACCTATATTTCAATGTAATTTGGATCATAGGCCTACGCCTTCGGCTCCGGCTCACATTGTAACTCACGCCACTCGCCTTTTTTGACCCTTCTTATACAACTGTTGCATAAAATACTATAATGTGTACATACATACATAGGGTTCTTTTTTTATGAAATTCCATTTCGGATCAAAACGTTTTCTACTAACTAAATCTTAACAAATCATTTTAACTTTAATGTCGATGGCTTCATTATAATATATTCTAAGTTTATAGATTTCGCTTTTTAGAAAAAGAAAATTGTTTTGCCAATTTTGAAAAAAAAAGGGAAAACCTATACACTTAGCTTTTGATTGTATCATTAACATACCAAACAATCATGGAGAGTGGAAGATATTTTTCACGCCACTGTTCGAAAATGTGGCAATAGATGGTCTAAAACCAAGCTGGAAAGTAGGCAATAGCTGTAGCACCTGAATCACCACTGCTACAATGTTTCATTGTTATCATCATCTGTCATTGGTGCGAGTATAAGGTCTATTTTTGGCGCAGCTTTTTCCTTCAAAAATAAAATAAAAGGTTACTTATTTATAGGACCAATTACTTGTTTAAAAAAAAAGAAACGTCAAAACCATTCATATCACGCTTAAGGCGTTTTTACTTTTGTAGCTGTTTGTGATTTTTTAGCAAACAAGATTCGGTTCGGTTCGGATTCGGTTTGAAGCAAACAACAGAAAAACGCCTCTTCAAAGTGATAAAAAATTGGCTTAAAGGACTCGCATCCAAACCATAATTGTAAAAAAAAAGTGATAAAAAAGTAAAAAGGCGGGATCGGAAAATACTTACTGAATTGAATAGTAATTGTATTGTTTGACAAAAAAATACAAGAAACACGTATCTACGCTATAAAAATGAGTTCTTCTAGCGAAGAAAATATAAATGTTCCTGGCAAAAATATTAATGTAAATATTAATTTCTATTTAAGTACTTAAGGATGGTTTGACCCTGGTGCCGTGGGAAAGGGGTAAGTGCCTTTTGTGGGATGCCACCTGCGTCAGTACGTTCGCCGCCACGCACCTTGGCCGCACCGTGCGATCGGCGGGAGCTGCTGCTGAGCAGGCGGTGTCCCTAAAGAGGGACAAGTACTCGGGGCTGGCAAGCTACTTGTTTGTTCCCCTTGCCGTGGAGACGTCAGGGTGCTGGTGCGCGGAGGCGAAATCTTTTCTTGGGGAACTGGGGCGGCGCTTGCAGGAAAGGGGTCTCGACCCCCGCTCCGGGTCGTTCCTAGCGCAAAGGTTGTCCATCGCGGTTCAACGCGGAAACGCAGCAAGCGTGATGGGCACCTTTGCGTTGGGAGCGACGCGGGGTGGGTTGTTTGACTAGTTTTTTTTTTTAGAGGTTTGTTTATGTTTAGGTTTAGTTTTATTTATACTTAAGTTGATTTGTTAGTCCTTAAGTATTTTAATGATTGTATTTTTTTATTTAATTACCAAAAAAACATAATTTTAATTCAATAATTAATGGTGTTTTACATATTTTTACATATTAATCATGAATGTACCTATTTTGCAAACTTTTTTAAGTACTTATAGTTATGCAAATGTTTTCTTATTTCCTCGCAGTAGTCGTGAAAAGCACTATGTAATCTCTCCTCCTACAATAATGTACTATAGAAGTGGAAAAAGATTTTCTATGTTTGTATGGACGATCACGTGGTATACTTCCCTCTTAAGAACCACGCATTATAATAACGCACAACCCTATTTTTAAAATATAAGGAATTGCATTCAGTTTTTAAGAAAGGTAAATTATTGATAAAAGCATTTGATGTGCTTTCCGCTCGCACCAACATATTGATTTTGCATTAATTGACTGAAAACGTTCACCACAAAATCAATTTTATATCAAAATAGGTTTATGAATAGGTACGCCTATTATATTTATAATATGTATATTACATGCGTTAGTACGAGATTATTATTTTTATATAAGTGTTTCAATTCTATTTATTTCCAGTTGTTTATGAACAACTATGTTTTATATAAAACGTAAAAATTCTATAAGATATTGTTTTACTTGATTTCGCTACTAACATTCGAGAGAAGATAAAAAAGTTTAACGTTGTTACTCTTAATTACACTTCATGTGTTAAATTGGTTAAGTATTTTAAAATTCCTATCAAGTTCGTCCCGCTATTAAACCTTTAACCTTCGTTTATACTCCAATAAGTTTCAAAGTCCGATCCAAATACACTGGATGCAATAAATCAGTAGTATCATTCAATTTTTTTTTGCTTGTTCGGAAATTTCGCTTTTCGTATATTTTCGGTTTCCTGACCAAAAGAGTTTAGTTTTATAAAGTTTCTTTTAAAAATGTAGACACCTATTTATATGGCAAAAATTACAACCCTATAACATCAACTTTTGGTATTTTTTCTTGAGGAAAATTTGTAGGACTTAGTTAATTTTTTAATCTGGATTATATTTAAAGGGTGAATTTCGGTAAAATCACCCATTTCATTCTCTTTTGTTCGGGCGCCAAAACATCTCGTACGCAATCGATTCCTTTCAACCCTTGGTTTACAATCTACTGTTTCATTTGCTACAATGTGTGACAATTTGAATTTGATATAATTTCAATAGGATTAGTAGTACCTAAACCTAAAAATTATACCTATACCTAAGAAACCTACAAGTTACCACTGTATGGAGTCCATAGGGAATATAGTCCCGCACAGTGCACAGTGTAGCATTAGCGGACAATCAGGCTTATCCGCTATCATTCTTAAGATGATGTTTTATAATACGATATTTTTGAACCCTAACTACTGGCGAAATATATTCAATCCATTACTCAAATAAGCAATAAACCACTCTCCACGTATGAGAGATGAACAAGCCATTCGAAACGTACACTGATATCAGTACCCCTAGTGTAAATATTTTCGATAGCGAAACGTGACGTACGCGTTTGCGTTAAGTGTCATTTTGTATGAGATTTTTGACTTTCCAAAACGTCCCGCTTGGCGCGCTGTTCAAAAACCCATACAAAATGAGACTTAACGCAAACGCGTACGTCACGTTTCGCTATCGACTAAAATTACACTAGGGGTACAGAATGAGATCTAACTGACGTTATTCAATTATCGTGCATGCTAGTATATGTATCGACACGGGCGAGACGCACGATAGTCACGGTAGTATGTTAATTTTGATGTCAGTGTACGTTCGAATTGGCCTGGAACACTAAATTATCAGAACCCCTAGTGTAAATTTATTCGATATCGAGACGTGACGTACGCGTTTGCGTTAAGTCTCCTTTGTATGGGATTTAGAAACAGCGCGCTAAGCGGGACGTTTTGGAAACTCAAAATCCCATGCAAACGTGTACGTCACGTCTCGCTATCGAATAAATTTACACTAGGGGTACAGTAAACTGGTCGTCGACTTACTTACCAGTCTGTATTCTACGAGTATAAACTTATCTTTCGAGTAGCATGTGTACTTACATTTAACGGGTAAAGGGTTGATAGGTACTGATAAGAATAAGAATCAGTGTGTTATGGCCAAGGTGAAGGCTAGTGTAAGAGTACACCTGTCCATTTAGAGTCGGGGCGTAATCCGGGCGGAGCTACGTGTCCCGGTTAAGTCTAATGGCTATGGATTGCAGGCTTTCAATCCACCTAGCTTAGCCTTTAACGAAGTTTAGCATTTATATATGTACATTAAGTTATGTAATAGAACGAAAGGCAATGAATGAGACCCATTAATGTTTAGGTCATACTGAGCAACTGTTACGATGGGACAAAAAATTTGGCTGATTCACATTTTGCTGCTCTGATGATGAAATTTCCGATGGGAGAGTAAAATTTTTTGCGGATCGGGGTTGTTCCCATAGTGAAAGTTGCTCAATGACCTTTAATGGGTATCTTTCTTTGCCTTTCGTTCTGTTACATACTGTATTATAACTTACTTTACTCATTAGGTGTGTGGAAATTCGTTTAAGGATCCATTCGGCACTCATCCAGACGACTATAGGTAACGCGCTCATAAGTATGTAGGTACCTAGATTAGTTGGACTGTTTCATAATGGCCGACCGAGGCAACCCTTATTCCCAAGAACCCGCAATTCCTCAATAAGTAAAGTTCTCAACACAATCCACGAATTAAGCATTCCTTGGATCTTTCAAGTGATCGTTAGCCAAGCTCTGCAGTGCTGAGTGGAGCAAGCATGGGGCTGCAAGCGGGGTCGGGATTATGTAATATTGACTTCAGTTAACTTTTGGAGTAGTTACCCCAGAGATTTCAACTATCCTTGAAACATTCAACTATCCTTGATACTTAGTGTAGCTCTGTATGTGTACATACGAACAATACTATTTATACAGGGTATTTTTAGCCATGTGTAATAGTTTACGGTGTGCATATATACTATAATAGATCATACTGAACAACTTTTGTTATGGGACCAACCTCGAAATCCCGAAAAAAATTGACGCTCCCAAACAAAATATCATCATCAGACCAGCCAAAATGTATGATTTTTTTGCGGTTACGGGGTTGGACCCATAGTAATAGTTGTTCAGTATGACTTATGTATTCACACCGTAAATTATTGCAGGTGATAAAAAAAAAACACCTTTTATTTAGGGTAACAGCACCAGTGGCCAGCCAGGGACCAGTAGTCAGCCTTTAAAGTCGTTTATTGGTCATAAATATCTGGTATATTCGATTAAACAAATCGCGAGTAGTCAAATAGGAGCTCCGATTCCTTATTCGTTAATACGTAACGCGGCAGGTGCGGTGAGGTATCGGGGAGAGGAAATATACTCGTTCATAAAGGTGATGTTTGTTGACGAGAGCTAGAATGTCATGTCCGCCATATTTTTTACTGCACGTGGTGTTCTTTTAACGCGTGAAAAAATATATGTTTTAATATAAAAAGTTACTGTTTTTTGTTAATGATGGGTTTATTGGTTAGTTTATCTATTAAATTGCGTTATATTTTAATAGAAATATCAATATTTAACTTATAAATTGAGGAGGTTGACCACTGGATACCACTTTTTTTACAAAAAATCCAGTGCCCAGCCTCCCGCGGCTGACCTTTGGGTTATTAGTTATTTTTTTTATTTTCGATCCAATACGACCGTTAGGACCGTTACATTTACATTTTCAAATTTAGTTAGGCATGTCTCAGTCAATTTAAAGTAAAACCCAGTAGTCAGCCGCATTTGAAATAACGTTTTAATGCGGCTGACCACTGGGTTTCACGGATCCAGTACTCAGCCATTATCTTCCTTGGTACGTCGCTGCCAAATATTATGAACTTTAACTCATTTAAATAAGGTTCAAAAGTGTATACATACTTTTGTTGAGAAATATTCCAATATCTAACGGGCCCCTGCACGGGTTTCACCAGCATTTAAACCGATTTTAAAAATAATTAATTCTATTAAATAAACAGATTCATTAATAAACAATAAGAAGATATATACAGTGTTTATTAGTTTGCAAGAATAATTTTAAGCACCTATGGCCTACAAATTTCGTGGCATGAGAATTGTACTTATAAGAGTATAAGTACCTACCTATACTCTAGCTTCCTACCTAGGAATGATAAATATTATAATATCGTTAACTTTAATACAAATAATAGTGTTTTTTATTTCATTGTTATTAATAGTTTATAAAGGCTGAGTACTGGGTACACAAAGGCTGCTTACTGGATTTTAGAGGCTGACTACTGGAGAAAAGTGCCATTTTTTGTTTAATCTTAATTATAGATATTATAAAGCGGATTGTTATTTTTTGACATACTTTGTTTTAAAACTATAATAAACAATTGATCTAACCATGTTATGCGTTTATTTATCTGACTAATCCTGTAGAAACGTCGAGAGTACAAACTTTAAAAATGCGTTATAAGGCTGACTACTGGTGCCTTTACCCTAGATGGATACAGATGGAAGTTTAGCCAATGTATAATAAATAATAATTCGATTAAGGTATGCCAAAGAAACTTCTGATTATAACAAAGTGGCTTTGATCCTTAGAATACTGAATAAGATTTCCCGTTCAAGGAAATTGCTATTGGCTAATATTGGTATTCCGTGTTTTCATTAAATAAAAACGAAACGTTTCTCTATACCATGACAATATGTATTATCCTCCGAAAAGTCATGGCACACGACGTTTTTGTCAACTACCTTACCCATGACCTTAACCATGAGTTTCCGTGCATCTAGCTTGCACCAATGTCGGTACGAGTTGTGAGTTAGTTTACGTAGTCGCTAGCGAATGTGTCAGTATCAAACTCGTGGTAAGGATCGATTGCTGGTGCATGTCGAGTATAGATTCAATATTCCCTAACTTCGACAAAAAAATTGGAAATTTTGTAATGTAATGCTGTTAAAATAATATCAAACAAAAACTTTGAGTGTGTACGTAGACAATAAACTAAATAGAGGAATAAAAACTGTTAACAAAACGGTAATAACAAAGAATGGAATTGACATTTAAGACGAAAGGGGACGACCGCTCTGAAACCACCTTTCCATACAAACGTAGTCCCCATTTTCTTCTCTGGATATTAACATTATTGATAGGTAATATTTTTACAAAATTTGATGTGTTTTAAACATAGCTATGCCCAACCGTTTGATTTTTCGATTTCTTCAATATTAAGAATTAGGAGCATTTAAAAATTTGTATGAAACCTGTTTTTGGCTCCTAACTTTTATAATAATTAAAAAACAAATCATTAACAGCTTTATTGACTCCGCCTCACTTCTTGGACGGTTATTATTTAAGATACCTCAACGCACTGCACGCCATAAGAAATTATTTGCTATCCCTTTCGCTCGTACAAAATATTGCTCAAATTCTTACTTCAAACGTTGTCTCAATTAAGTATTAGAATATAAATGTATCCCATATTGATCTGTTTTCATATAAAACCTGAAAAAGTTTAAAGAAACAAATTATTACTCACTTAAGATCGAAATTATAAAAAACAACAATAACAAACTGTTTATTTAAGTAGATGACGTCAGTAAAAAAAAGTAGGTTTGTAATAACCTCTGCATATTATTATAACATAGTAGGTATTAACTTAAGTATATAACATTCTTGTGTACCCCGTGTGGATGTATGTACGAGTATCAAGGAACCTGCCCGTGCACACATATACATGGATGAATGAATACAGATTCACTCAAGTTACTGATAACTTTGTTACTTACTGATAACTTTGTTTTCCGCTTACTGCTCCTACACTAGCTACTTAAGATTAGAACATATTATTATTAAGGTAGGGCACTCAAGGTCTATTAACACATTGCTTATTATTACATATTTTTTTGTATAAGACTGTTAGTTGAATAAATAAATAAAAAAAGTCGAAAAAAAGGTCGGGCATCGCTGTGATAACAATTTCGTGTCTATAAATTGGAAAATGAGGACTACGTTTGTATGGAAAATCGATCATCCTCTTTCTTCTTAAGATGACGTTCGGATGCAGCTGGATAATGTTACAACAGTAATGCAGCTTCAGCTGCCATCCGGACTCCATCTTTAGGTAAACAAGAAAAAACAGGACTCGCCCACCGAGGGTTTCGTACTTTTTATAGCGGCAACATAAATGAAAATTTCAACTGTCTATCTATCACGGTTCATGAGATACAGCCTGGTGACAGACAGACAGATGAACGAACAGCGGAGTCTTAGTAATGCGTATAGAACCCTAAAAAGCAGCCAAAGAAAAGATACAATATCTACAAATTAAACATGTACTGTGTAATCTTTCTGAAATTAGCGTCATTGTCAGTTCTACTATTTTAAGTTCTCTGTTGCCTAACTTATTTTATAATATCTCTCTATTTTACGCAAAACAATTCGTTTTTTTTATATGGAGCCTATTTAATACCCATGCTTTAGCGACGGTTAGAGTTTTTCATACAATGAATAAATTTGTTTTTTTTTTTTAAATTATCAGCTTCTTAAATAATTCTGGGCAAAAAAAGTAAGAATCAAAAAAGTATTGTGTAAAAAAATACCTACATATTTCACCTTTTTTTAGCCGTTTAAGACAGTCTGTAGAATAGACCCGCAAACATGATATCTCGTTACTGCGCGTTTGTTGCAACAAATCATTGTTTGTGACGACACGAGGCTGCTGCGGGCGTAGTTAAAGCCTTGAGCAGCGCTCTGAAATAGTTTTACGGGCAGAGTTTGCATACAATATTGCGCAGATGAATAGCTCAATTTATGCTTTGAGGTTTTCATAATTTAATTCCAACTAAAATATTAGTTTCCGTGAAGTTGTTTTTGGAACAAAAGGTGTGTTAAATTGGGCTTAGTCTAAAAACAGAACAAAATGTTAATTAGAAATAGAATGCAGTCTAGTAACTTTGATTTTTGACCTTGACAAATTCGTACATTTTTCCGATCACTGCATCGAAAGAGACATTTGTTTTTTTTTTTAATAAAACTACGTCGGTCGAAACGAGAAAATTTATTTCTCGGTTGGGATGACTTTTCGGAAATATATTTTCTGTAACGGAATTTAAAAGCTTATTCAAAATTGCTGAGCTCTTACCTAATTAATAATCAGTTTGAATTTAACAATCGCAAAAACTTTATGGAGTAGCTTGTAAGCGAAAATATGGGGTAATTAAAAAAAATCAAATTTAACATAGGCTGACCAAACTACTCTGCATGGAATCATTAATGTCAAATTTCTATGAAAATATGACGTTTATATTAATGACACCTCCTCACTTTGTTCTGTTCTAGTGGGTACAAAGTTAGCTTAGACGGACTCTATGCATATGACATTATGGAACTGGACTACACACCTATTTATAAAGATGAGAATTCTGCTAACCTCAAAAGTAGTGATAATTATCTTTTTCTTCAAAATTTTAGGGATCCTATGATATAAAATAATATATAAACGAAACTATAATTCAGTGCAAAGTTACTCAGATTCATTTTGGAGGAAAAAGTTATCACTTCTTTGGAGGTTATACAATTTCTAATCTGAAAAGGGTAATAAGTGTAGTTTCTATCCATGCGGTTTCCGCGAGAGGAGTGGGCGGCAAAAGACGAAACCGCAGATCTATTTCACCTCGACATCCGTCAAGTCCCGCCTGGTCGAGTCGAAGAGGACCGTCGTGTCTCATGTTCCTTAAACCGTATCAGAACCGGAATAGGTCACTGCGTTTATCTGCGTAAAAAATGGGGCTGGACTGACGCAGAGAAATGCGACTGCGTGCAACCCTAAACAAACTGTATACCACATGGTTATTCGAATGCCCCATAACCAAGTATAACGGGTCACCCATAGATTTCAAAGACCTCACGAGCGACGCTATCGACTACTTACGGAATGATAAATTTACATTATGAATTGTATTTAAATACTAAAATATAGTGCAAACTTGCCATACGATACGATCAAGATCATACGATAAAGATGGATTCTAAAAAACCTATAAAGGGAAGATTCCGTGCAAATTATATTTGGGAATGACTTTAAGTAATCTAAATTTAAACGCAGGTACTGGGGAGTCCGGTCACGAACCCATCGTAATATTGTAACTCTAGTTACTCTGATTCGGTGCAAAATTTAAATTGCAGAGACAATCTCTACAATCTAGGTGATTTACTTAATCCGGCCCTGGTAGAAAAATGTATTACGGCGCTTTGAGGTTTAAATTTAATCGGAGCTGTAATTATAATCGGTTTTAACATTGTAACCTTAAGTTATGAGTTTGTTGATTGTAGATGCTCCTAGGACCTGTAATTCAATGGGTACTCGTGAAGCCTAAACATGAAACTTTAACCAACGCGATTAAATTTATCACAAGGTAATATCAATTTTCAGCACATTAATTATCATCGTTAGTACAACGGTTGGTTTCATTTTCAAAAAGAAAATGTAGTACTAGTCTTGTCACGATTGCATACTTACTATCCGTTTTTTAAAACGAATATGTGGGTTGCTCTTTTTGCGTCACTCCCGCATTTAAATGTCGGATGTCAGCCACGATAAAAACGCAATTGTTAGGACCGAGAGTGAGTTTAGTCTAGTACTATCCGTTAACGACTCTGTTAAAAATAATCTTAAGGTATATTAGATATATTTTGATGACCGGTTTGGCCTAGTGGGTAGTGACCGTGCCTACGAAGCTGATGGTCCCGGGTTCAAATCCTGGTAAGGGCATTTATTCGTGTGATGAGCATGGATATTTGTTCCTGAGTCATGGGTGTTTTCTATGTATTTAAGTATTTATAAATATTTATATATTATATATATCGTTGTCTACATAAGTACCCTCAACACAAGCCTTATTGAGCTTACTGTGGGACTTAGTCAATTTGTGTAATAATGTCCTATAATATTTATTATTATTTATTTATTAGAAGATCAAGAATTGCAATTCGCCATTCTGTCGGTATCTTCCCTGGTTATTAGATCTCATCTGGTTCTATCTCATCTAGCTATTTAGTATGCGCCACAGATCACCGCCGGGACAGGGACAGCGCTCGCAGTCGTAACTCACGGGCCGTCTCTGCCTTGATTGATGTACTCTGTGTCACTTAATTGCCTGAAAATGCATTTATTTTGGATTGGAATTGTCACATATTACCTATAAATTTAAAGGCTTGTTTTATAGGTTGCCGGATTAAATCGGATATTTGGATGTTGTATCTACTCGGTGATTAGGTATTTATTTCACATTAGGGACACAATTAAAATATATTTTTGGCTGTCCTTCTCATTTACGGAACAATCGAGTCCCGGCCATTTGGGAGTGAAGTACGAAGACGAAGCCAAAATAAAGAGGCCTTTTTGACACTTAGGTAAAATGTACCTAAGGGGTACACCGAGCAGATGCTGCCCTGCTCATGTCATGGGACGCACGCAGACTATTGAGAATTTATGGAATCTAAAATGTACTAGGCTGTTGGGTGAAAGCAATCGACTAAATACTAGGCTATAGGATACAAAACCGGAGGCCAAACAGAGAACGAGACATCCAATTTTATTTCTGGTACAGAGCCATTTCAAAAAGCGACGTCTATGATGGCCCAAGGTCAATATCGACACAGAGGGCTGGGGGTAGAGATTTGTTTTTGGATTTTAAACAGATACCTAGCCAACTGGCCACTTAGGTATGCTTTCACATCTATCCTCGATAACGCAGTTCTCGCAACTCCAATCTGGAAGGCTGGCTAAGGCAGGCAAGAGGCAGTGCCCTGTACCACCACCACCCACCACCGGGTGACAAAGCTCCCCAGAAGTGCTCTGGTGCGTGAGGTCGCTACTCTTTATCAGCTCGCAAAAACTACCCTACGTTGACTGACTGTACTAGTAAAGACTGTACCAGCAGGTCGTTACACTACCTATCTCACACACTAAAAATAATTGTTATTGGATATTATCAGCACAATTTGGTAATAATATTTACACGGGTTTTAATTGGACTCAAACTCTTTTAAAAAGTTAAGACAAGTCGCACCATTTAGGTAAACCTCTGGAAGTGAATCAATTTAAAGGCGTGAAATATTTCAAATTACTTTATCGGTCTGAATTATTTTGGTTAACCGCCAATTGAGCTAACTTTGTGTATTACTCCTTTGACGCAACTCAAAGGGTACCAGAAAACGGAAATATTTATATTTAATATTTATTTTCGCAATTAATTCTAATTAAAACTTTTGACATATAATACCACGCGGGTTTGATATTATGTCAAACGTCGAAAAGCAATAAACAGATTGGCGCTGCGTGGTTGAAGAATTTTGCTTATAGACGCATCCGGATTTTGTAAAAACAATACGAGTATATGTAATACGATAACGAGTACGATATGTACGTAATTACATTGCTCAGCTCACGATTGAGTTCCCTATTTGCAATTTCCTCCCGGTTCTTCATTCTCATAGCTTGATTACTTTATACATACAATTAATCTTGGTAAAAAAACACTGCGTTCGTCACGCGACAAATCTGGGACACATTATCCCATCAAAAACCATACATGTAAAGAGATGCGGGTCTCGTATCGTTTTTATGTATTCGTTTAAAAAGGTGTCTAACTCACCTCGCCATCATCGTGTGGTCTGCCAGATCCTCATTTTGAGCTGGGCTGCCACTCAGTGGCGATCTTGGCCCACGGCTCACGCGGCATATGGCAGAATGACCAGCCCAGTATTGACACAGTGCATTACGTTTATTTTCGATTATATTTATTTTTGATATTTACTTTTTATAGAAATGTACTAGTTCCACACAGACGAAGTCACAGGCATTAATTTGTAAATAAATGTTATAAAACTTATAACTGAATACATTACATAAATGTGGCTAAAGCTGGTAAAGATTTATCGAAGTTGCTTTAAAACAATATTTCTTCTCCCAATTTAAACGAATTAAAATCGATGCTTTAATCAGGGTCGCAATCAAGTCGAGTGACGTGGGCAAATAAATCCACCGCCGTCACGTCGCCATCAATATGTTTTCGGAATAGCCGCCCATCCATCGAGATACTAACAGGCCAATTCGAACGTGCACCTGATAGTGTAGACAAAAAATTTGTTCACTAATGTTTAACCAAAACAATGTTGGCAAATTTTCATTTTACAAAAAACGTTTCACCATAGTATTATTTGGCAAATATGTTATTCCGCAAATGTATCATTTTACAAAAAGTCACTTGACAAATAATCATTTAGTAAATAATACATTATTACAATATGTCAAAATACAAAGTATCAATTTTATATTTTTCATGTCACCTAGTAATATGTTTAGCAAATTTATACATTCACCAAATGTCATGTAACACACTGTTATTTGATAAAAACGTCAGTGTTGAAGGTACTATTCTGCATGGTTGCAATTTTCATTTGGGCAAGATTATTTTGAGGTAAGTTACTTAGTTGCAAGACAAGCAAGCAATCGTTGCTTACATTTTTCGCGTTGTTAAAAAAAAAATAACCTCGTAGCCTAACCTAACCTATCCGAGTCGGATTGCGATTATTCAGAGGTAAAATTATTAAAATCGCTGTCAGTTCATTTAAAATTACAATAATGATGATTGAAGTGTGTAAAATGTATAATTAAAATATATGATTTGTTTCAAAATTAAATGTTTCAATTCGATCCATAATATAAATGATTAGTACAGAAACACATGTCAAATAATACATTATAGCAAACATTTTTTGACCAATGAAAGATTTATTTGTTAACTTTGTTGGTAAATAATCATTTGTCAAAAAGATCTGTTATGAAATGAAATTTTATTAGTTAATTATTTGGTAATAAGAATAATTTGTCAAAAATATTGTTGTAAAAAAATGATTTGCTAAAATATAATTTTGCCAGTAGTTGGTTGCCAAGTGTCAATTTGCTAAACATCTTTTGGCCAAACGACAGGACACCAAAAAAATTCAACACGGCTCTCCTTCTTGATGCGACTGGCAAATCATATTACTTTATGGAAACCTGGTGTTTTACCTAATTTGACCCCCTAATTTGAATTTGAATCCGAATTAGCCGCTTGCCCGATCGAGATCTTGACCGGAAGTGAGATATTCAAGATGGCGGCCAATATTGATGGCATTTGCGGCAAGGTTTGACTGTCAGTACATAAACCATTGCCATATGATACATGTACTGACAGGCAAGCCAATATACTGTATGTAGAAATAGTATGCTATGTTCTGTGTTTACTAACCTTAGTTGTAGGAAGACTAATTAATTATTTATTTCTTATTGCTACTAACACATGTATCAATGTTAAATTTTAAATGTATATTAATGTTATGATTTAAATGTATAATTATGAAACTGCTCTGAAATAAAGAATATGATTGATTGATTGATTGATTGAATATTACCCAACATAGCGACCTTAATGAGTTCCTTGTAAGGAGACTCATATTTTTTTGATATCTCTTATAATAAAAAAATATTGCAAGAAATAACAGTAATAATAACACGTTTTTTATGCAAGTTTGGTTCAAAATATACATCCCTTTAAAGATAGAAAAATCGTCGTATGCGTCGCACCGAAATTCAAAATCCCCGTAATATGGCATCGTTGCAACACAAAATGGACTCGAAGGGCTTTGTGCAAAGTTTCATTACAATCGAACACGTAGTTTTAAAATGAAAACGACACTACATTTGTATGGGAAGGTAAAATTCGGCTGAGACTCGATAAAATTCATACTTGCAAATGAATGCGTTTTGGAATGTAATACCATCGCGGTACCTGTCGGATTAGCCTCTCGTACTCGTACTTAAACAAGTGATTGCGATTGGGTAATAATATGACCAATCACAATTCCTGCCGAGGTACTTTGGAACTCGAACGCAGTGAGAGCGCCAATAGTCCAAAGCTAAAATGATGCCTTTCACCCGAGTTAAACACTCTACTTTTCATTTTGAACACGAGGAAAGTATATTAACACATGTATTTTACATGTGTTAATATATTTTTAATAGCATTTCTTGAGGGTATTTACATTAACCATTTAGGTAAAAGTATCGTTACTTGTATTTAAGGAATCGTGAATTAGATATCAGAATGGCAATTGTATAAAAAATTCATTTAAAAGTAAATTTCATTTGCTTATCGTAAAACAAGAAAATAATAATCGTAGGTACAGTCAGCATCGAAAGTAGCGGATCAAACAAGGTTTCAAAAGTATCTACCATTCTGTAACAGCTTAAACAAAATGTGGTGGTTCTATACGAAGAACAATTGAGACGTTAAAAGGTATTACTTTTGAACGTAAATTTTTCAGATTTATCAATATTTGGAAAAGTTATCCGGGATATCACATACTTTTGGCGCGTTGTTTCATCCGCTACTATTGATGCTGACCCTACTTGGAAACCAAAATGCTCAAGTGCAGAAACGTATCACATTCTGCACACTTTAGAATAAGAACGACCCTCTTATTTTCTTTCGTTCAGAGCATGAAAAATAAAAACTGTTATACAACACAGCAGTTTTTTCTGCCATAAAATCTTGGCTTTAAAAGTTTTATGCGTCGCGTGTTCGCTTAATTGTGTTAAGAAGTGCCAAACAAATTAAATAGGTACTTACCTACCTACCGTGATGAGTTACCCAGGAGACCAATTCGCACTATCATTTTGATAGGAAGGTATCTAAATGATGTCATTTAGTTATTATTCGCTTTTGCGTTTTGGTCGTGCTAATACATGTACGAACAAGTATGACACGCGCGCGCGAATGATATCAAAATCATATAATTTAGAAATCAAAGGATACGTCCGAATTGGCCTCCTGTATTGTATACAATTATACATTCACGAGCAAAGAAATGGAATCACTCCACATGTTTGGCTTCTCCGCTCAATAACTTTTCCAATTTTCATACAATCCGAAGAAAATTACCTATATCAAATCAAAGCTAATAAGAAGAACCTATTATAAAACACTTTCATTTTAGATTTGGCGACTGTAATTTTTCCCAGCATTTTTAAGTCTATTCTTATAAAACAAGGATGGAAAAGAGATGACAGCTCCTTAATTTTTTGTCAGATGGTTGAAGTAGAAAGTATAGTTTTCATTTGTTAACTTTTCAGTTATGCCAGTTGAATAAGGAGAGAGAGAGTTGTAAGTATACAATAGTTACATAATGAGATTAAGTCTTAAAATCTCCTACCTTAAGGGCACTCGGCAATTGAAAAGCTTTCATTATAATACGGTTGTACAAAATGATATTATTGTATTTTTAACATTGAAGAAAGGGTAACTGAGTGTAGCAGTATCTGCAATTGATAAAAACAGTAATTTAAATAAACAATCTTGGGAGTTATTTTACTTTCTTTTAAAGGTAAAATTTATTCAATCCCCAAACAGTAACGAAGAAAATGTAAAAAACGTGTTATCTGCATACGTGTTCGGGACACATTACAAATGAGCCGGCACCTGAACCTCGGTCTAGAGACGGCCTTACGATTGTCGATAGCTTTAAATTTTTGACTTTGGATATTCCGGGATATCAAAATCACGTTATAACTAGGATTTGTTTGTTATCCATTTGCATTGTAGGAAGAAGGAAACGCCTTGTTTTAGATAGCCCTTCTGTACACTTAATGAATCGTTTAAAAAATCTATAAAATTAATTTTTAATTTAATATAACAACTTTCGACGACCGGTTTGGCCTAGTGGGTAGTGACCCTGCCTACGAAGCTGATGGTCCCGGGTTCAAATCCTGGTAAGGGCATTTATTTGTGTGATGAGCATGGATATTTGTTCCTGAGTCATGGGCGTTTTCTATATATTTAAGTATTTATATATTATATATATCGTTGTCTAAGTACCCTCAACACAATCCTTATTGAGCTTACTGTGGGACTTAGTCAATTTGTGTAATAATGTCCTATAATATTAAAAAAAAAAAACTAAACAGATTTTCGGCCATTTTAAATTTGTGATGATGTTTATGTATAAAGATATTCAGAAACGTTGGACATACATTTTCTAACAAACTGCTGTAGTAGATAATTTCAAACTACTGTAAAAAAATCTAACCTATTTTAACTAGCAGTTACGTATAAGATTTTATTTACGAATACTACGGAGGTTAATCTAGATATTTCACATCACAATATTCAATGGTGTGTCAATCTTTCAAATTCGTTTACTATTCGTTGTGTTTTTTCGCAAGTTTGACCTGCTCAAAGAACCACTTTGGCCGTACCTTAGTTTTCGATAACTATAACATACATATTACCATCGACCTTTTCCCATCTCTCACGGCGCCGTGTCACGCTTAAGGTGTCTTTGTTCCAAAAAGCGGATTAATCTTCGAGCGACCGATAACACGTTGCTACGCGATCCCCGGAAAGATTCTTTAATATATATTTCATATAATACTCGGGATGGCTTTATTTACGTGACACAGAAGATTAATAATTTGGCCTCAATAGAGTATGTTCTTAAGTAAGGAATGGGAAGAATAGTGGAAAATTCACATCGTTTTGACTATGTTTAAAAGTGTAGTGATTAATGAATGTAACTAGATGAAAATAATGTAATTGCTTATGTATGTATGTATTATGTATGTAATGTATAACTTAACAAATATTTATTATTTGCTTGCGGGCGGTAAATCGTCGGTTTAGTAGTAGATCCTTAAAACTCAACAGCAAAAAGTACCTTCTTTTTAATAATATTGTACCTAGGTACTAATTTAATTGAACTGAATTATTGGTGTTTGCTACGAATAATCGTATGCAAAAAACACAAATTAAATCTGTATTCGCAGGTAGAGCCACTCTCTTAAAATGGTTCTTTTGTTTCTGCACGAAGAGACATTGAGAAGGTGCACTGTTTATTGCATGTCGAGCGCTTGTTCATGTATTTTCCGGGTCCATATTCATAGTAAGGTCGTAAATTTAATAGCAGAACCCACTACCGAAAATGGTGTTTTTCTAAATTAATATATATTTTTCACTACACCAACTGGTAAGAGCCGTATTGATTGTTAAAAAACTAATCAATTCAATTTTGAGTTGTTTTCTTATTTTGCTGCTGGTAAAATTGACTTTTATATGATGATTTAGAATGATACATGTTTTATGACGTTCATTTGATTTTATTTTATTGGTATTTCATAATTAGTATTATCCTCGCGTTGGTGTGGTGAAAAATGCTGTGTTTCACTCGAAGGCAGTTTGTTTAACCCTCGTGCCTTGAAATTGAAACCCTCGCAACTGTTAAACAATTGTTAATAATGAAATAATACTCAAAGCCCTGAGCGAGTCATATTTATTTCAAAACTGCTACTCCTACTATTTATTAATAGCAAAAGCCTAAAGCGCAATTATTTCTCAACTACTTACGCCAAGATGTCATTTGACAGTAAAATCAAATAAGGGATACTTAATTAATGTTAATTTAGAATAAGGAAAACCATTGTGCAGGTATAATATTTATTAACACATTATCAAAATCATATGCACGTTTATTAAACTATAAATTACGTAATCACGATTATAGAAACCATAATGCACAATAATAGTTAAATCTAGAAAACCTAGCTTCCTAAATGATAAGTACTAAATACTAGAATACCTAGGTATTCTAGTATTACTGGCAATATTAAATAACGATTTAAATTACAACTGAATTGTTAAGCAAAGACGACTTTAACTGAATTTAAATAATTAATCTTAACTTTCATAACCCTATTCAAAGTAGAACACTATTAACAGCATAGTACAATTTGCAACGTCTATAGAGCTATAGTCACTATCACTATAGTTTAACGGTTAAATACAAAACGTTAGAATTTAAATTAAAGCTTGATATTAACCACAAACGCGACCGCTATTTAAATACAATGAAGAAAGCAACCAAAAGCCGTTAGACACTAATTGTAAAATCAACAAACAGCTAAATCTACCAAAAACACAGGTAATAGCAGGCAATTACTAAATCTAGTACTTATCTTTTAGCACTATCCAACAACCAATTTACAGTTGTTTTCGCTACCAAAGTTCCAAGCGTAATGGCCGCGTCGGTCTAAATTTTCAAACGGCTGGATAACGAACTCCCCTCCAATAATCTGGTTACAGTTGCCTCGGCTAATCACGTTGCGAGGTTCCAGTGGCGTGATTGGTACGAACGTCGCTGATTGGTCCGTTTGGTAGGAATGCTGGCGCCATAGTTGCGACAAGCGAGTGCCCTCTTGCGGCCATGATAGAAACGGAGTGGTGTGACGTGTTGATGGCAGTGACGTTGCTCCATCGACGCAACCGTTGCGCCATCTATTTGCTGCTCGAGAGACTTCTATGGCCGTTATTGACACTCGTCCATCCTGACGACTTTGCGACTCTGCAAAGGAAAGAAAAAGAAAACAAGGATTATCTGATTTTCATCACTAATAGAGATAGTATAAATTACCCAAGTAAAAACCATAATATGTCAATTTTGATTTGAATCTCATCCACTTTAATTTTCCATCAATTAATCCATTATAACCAATATCTATTTCCATTCTTAAACCATAGTCACTCCATTAATAGCCAACATTCATATCCAATAATAAACTATTCCATCCAACAAATATCTCAAATTTGTCTTTTAAACCAATAAATAACCATATAACCTCTTTCATATATTTTTGCTTGTTTCATAATTTATCCAAGTCCTTTATCCCAAATAAATAGAAATATCCAAGGCTAATTTATCCTTCCAGTAAATCAATTAACTCCTCTGTACTATCTACCTGACTATCATCAGAACTACTTTCTGTCACATCAGTCTCCCTCTGAAATCTCTTTATTGAATCCGAAGATACTAAAGCTTCAAACCGCTTATAGCCCTTCACTCCTTTAAGCGACGTAATTACGTACCTATCGTTACCTGCCACTTTTGTAATCTTATATGGTCCACTGAATTTTTCTTTCAGTTTCCGCCTCACGTTAATGTTTCTATCAGCCGCGCCTTTCCACAGTACTAAATCATTTACCTTGTACTTCGTTGGTCGTTTCCGCTTTGCATTAAAATGTTTTTGCATGACCTCTGCCGTTCTTTTAAGATTACCTGATGCAGTGCACCGAGTTTGCTCCGCAGTTTGTTCGTCGTCGAAGGAATTTCCTGCTATTGCTTGATATCTGCTACGGCTTGCGCTAAACATTAGTTTGAAAGGAGTAAATCCAGTAGATGAACTATGTAAATTGTTCATACCCCAAGTCACCTCAGACAGCTTCATATCCCAGTCTCTCTCGTTTTCCACGCTGGTATTTAATGAGTCTAATAATGTACGGTTATACCTTTCAACCTGACCGTTAGCACGAGGGCACGCTACTGCGTTAATGATATGTTTGATAAAGTTTTCTAAACAGAATTGTTTGAAACTTTTGCTCTTAAAACAGGAACCACTGTCGGATATTATTCGTTTCGGATATCCAAACGAACAAAATATATTAGATAGAGAACTTATTACCTCTCGAGCCCTCGTGGTTTTCACAGGAACTGCCCAAGTGAATTTTGTGAAGGAATCGACAACCATTAGCAAATAACAGTTACCTGCACGGCTCTTGCAGAACGGTCCCAGATGATCAATGTGCACTGTATGAAGTGGCTCTGCTATCTTCTCAATCGGGTGAAGTTCACCCTCAGCTCGCCCATACTGACTCCTCTTGTACAGACAATCTAGACAGGCGTTTACATACTTACGTATAAATCTAGTCATACTAGGGAACCAAAAGGTGTCCTTGATAATCTGTTCACAGCGTTTTAACCCGGGGTGTCCAATACAGTCGTGAAATTTTCGTAACACATTCCACCTCCCGTACTTAGGTACAACCAATCTTTCCTTACCACCTGCAATAACTCTATACAACCGCTCTTCTTTTAACTTATAATTGTTTTTAATATCGGGTTCGGCCTCACCTGATTCCAGTTTGGTTTTGATGATACGAATCTTTTCATCCTGATTTTGAAGACAGACAATCCAATCGAAGACATCAATAGTGTTGATATCAATTACTTGCGGAGGCTCGACCGGACTTCTGCTGAGGGCGTCTACGTGACTATGGGACTTACCAGGTTTATGTTCTACTTCCATGTCGTATTCCTGAATAAGTAACCACCATCGTACTATTCTTGGAGTTAAATCCTTTTTCTGGAAAGTGTAACGCACTGCAGAGCAATCTGTGACCACTTTAAAATGGTTACCTACCAGGTAAATTCGGAACCGTCTTAAAGACTCCACGACTGCCAAGGTTTCGAGCTCGTAAGAATGATACATCGATTCTTCTTTGCTCGTTTTTCGACTAAAGTAGGATATGGGTTTTAAATTACCGTCTTGCTTTTGAAGTAGAATACCAGCTAATCCTCTGCTACTGGCATCTGTATGAACCTCGATATCGCCTTCTCGGCGAAAGAGAGAGAGAAGAGGACGAGTTGTTAATACCTTTTTCAACTCCTGGAAAGCTTTTTGTTGTTGTGGGCCCCACTCCCAGCCAACATTTTTCTGCAGCAACCTGTATAGATCATAAGCAATACCTGCATAGTTTTGGACAAACTTTCTGAAGTAACTGGTGAGCCCCAGGAACATACGCAGCTCATGAATGTTAGTCGGCTCCTTATACGCCAACACTGCGTCGATTTTTTTACTACCTGGTCTGATACCTTCCTCACAGATTTCATAGCCCAAGTAATCAATTTTTGTTTGCAAAAAGAAGCATTTCTCCAGATTCAAAGTCAACCCTGCATCTCTAATTATTTGCAATACTACCTTCAAAAGATCAAGACCTTCCTCTATGGAGTTTGTAGGGAGCAGCACATCATCAATATAAGGCAAAACCTTGTCATGGCGCAGAGTTGAGAATATACGATCCATTAACCGCTGGAAAACTGCAGGTGAATTCGCGAGGCCGAATGGCATCCGAAGGAATTCGTAATGCCCTTCAGGTGTTACAAAACCAGTTTTATGAATATCGTCTTTAGCTACCGGAATCTGATAAAACCCTTGAGACAAATCGAGGCTTGTAAAATATTTTTTTTCACCTAACTTTTCGATATGCTCCTCTATAACCGGCAAAGGATATTTGTCCTTCACTGTTATGCTGTTAAGTTTCCTAAAGTCTACACAAAGACGAAAATCTCCATTTTTCTTACGTACCAGGATAATTGGGCTCGCGTAATTGGAGGTGGATTCCCTAATGATTCCATTAGACAACATATCCTCAATCTTCTCCCTCATCACGGTCTTCTCAGAGTAAGATAACCTATAAGGCCTGTAACATACCGGCTTATCGGAATTTAGCTCAATGTTAAGTTCGATTTTGTTCGTAACTCCCAATTCACGCGTGTCCTCTGAAAAACAATCCGAAAATTCTTGCAAAATCTGACTCAATTTATTTAAAACCGATGGATCCTGAATCCCGCATTTAATCTTACTAACGTCTACTTTCATTATCGAATTTACCAATACATCTGTTCCTCGAGGAGCAGACACGGATGTTTCTTCCACTACATACCCTCTAACTAGCAGTTGCCCCTTTTTAAAAGCCAAAGGATTCGTACCCTGATTTATAACAAAGACAGAATTAACTGGAGCACAGTAAAGAGAAGAGGGAATGCTGTACTCTACATCATTAAACCTACAAGAGCGAGTATCCACAAACAATACAGTGGAATCTTGAAGAATTTCGTTACTATCAGTCTCCACAAATTGAGCCGTATTAGCAGGAATAACCGTATCTGAAGAACAGACCAATCTTACCTTTGAAACCTCTGCATCTGCACAAATCGAACTTATATGGACTATCTCCTCGTTGGCAGGCTCCTGCTTACTCCTCTCGAAGGTAACCGTTGATCCTTGAATAACTAACCTGTACAGACCATTATTAAGAACTGGCTGACCTACAAAGACATCGGCTCCTTTCAGGGGAATGTTGACCACCAATGCTTCAGATTTAACTTTAACCCCGTCGATAATAAACTCTACCGATACTTGATCACAACAACTGACTTGTGGCCCGTAAAGCCCATTAATAAACATGTTGCATGGTTGTAAATTGAGATTTAGTTTACGAGAGCATTCCAATGTAATCAGATTCCGTCGTGCCCCCGAGTCTAAATAGGCTCTTACCTGATGACCATTTAAACTGATGTTTTTATAATAGCAATCATTTACCTGGGAGTCAACAAGGTTCACCGAAGCCTTCCGGAAACACTGCTCTGTCTTGTGGTTCGTCTTCCCACAAACGTCACATTTAACAGCGTTGGGATTCTTCGGACACGACCGCACGACGTGACCTGCTTCCTTGCATAAAAAACAGGTTACAGATGGTTTGTTTGATGATGATATAGACTTCTGTTCTCCTGCGATCACTTCCTTTGATGTACCAGGAGCGTTAAAATCTCTGCCACGCGTTGAATATTGTCGGTTTGGAGGTCCCTTTTTCTCATCGTTCATGCACAAGAACTGAGAATATAACTCACCAGGGGTTCTGTAGTTACCTGCTCTTGCCGAGGTCTTTAAGTGAAATGGTAGCCCTTCGATCAAACAAGACACAGCCTTATCACCAGTGATTTCGCATTTAGTTAACATGCTACATTTAGAGTAAAAATAGTGTGTCATTGTCTCACCAAACAATTTCTTTCTATAGATCATTTCCTTAAGAGCTTCCGCATAATCCATGTTTTGAGGAAAAGCTTCAAGAATTCGCTCCTTCCATTCAAACCATGTCATTTCGTAGCTCCGTAAAGCATTATGCCACATCTTTGCTAAACCCGACAGGCGAGACTGCATATAATAGCTTTTAACACTATCAGACCAACCGTGAATTGCGCCCAGTTGTTCAATTTTGTTGAGCCATTGTTGCGCTGGTAGCTCCGACTTCTCAGGATCAAACTCCGGGATAATGTCAGGTTTCACCATAACACCATAATAATTTGGATTGATCCTACCAGGTTCATCCAGCGCAGCAGGCGGCTCGCGATCCACAGATTCTCGCGGCCGCCAAGGAGCCCAACGCCTCGGTGTACGCTCACGGCTGCGCCTGCGGCTACTGCTGCTGCGTTCTCGTCGTTCCAGTCGCGTGTTGTCCCACCGCACCGGGCTACGGGACCTGCTCCTACTATGTGAATCCATATCCCACTTCTGAAAATGTTAAACAATTGTTAATAATGAAATAATACTCAAAGCCCTGAGCGAGTCATATTTATTTCAAAACTGCTACTCCTACTATTTATTAATAGCAAAAGCCTAAAGCGCAATTATTTCTCAACTACTTACGCCAAGATGTCATTTGACAGTAAAATCAAATAAGGGATACTTAATTAATGTTAATTTAGAATAAGGAAAACCATTGTGCAGGTATAATATTTATTAACACATTATCAAAATCATATGCACGTTTATTAAACTATAAATTACGTAATCACGATTATAGAAACCATAATGCACAATAATAGTTAAATCTAGAAAACCTAGCTTCCTAAATGATAAGTACTAAATACTAGAATACCTAGGTATTCTAGTATTACTGGCAATATTAAATAACGATTTAAATTACAACTGAATTGTTAAGCAAAGACGACTTTAACTGAATTTAAATAATTAATCTTAACTTTCATAACCTTATTCAAAGTAGAACACTATTAACAGCATAGTACAATTTGCAACGTCTATAGAGCTATAGTCACTATCACTATAGTTTAACGGTTAAATACAAAACGTTAGAATTTAAATTAAAGCTTGATATTAACCACAAACGCGACCGCTATTTAAATACAATGAAGAAAGCAACCAAAAGCCGTTAGACACTAATTGTAAAATCAACAAACAGCTAAATCTACCAAAAACACAGGTAATAGCAGGCAATTACTAAATCTAGTACTTATCTTTTAGCACTATCCAACAACCAATTTACAGTTGTTTTCGCTACCAAAGTTCCAAGCGTAATGGCCGCGTCGGTCTAAATTTTCAAACGGCTGGATAACGAACTCCCCTCCAATAATCTGGTTACAGTTGCCTCGGCTAATCACGTTGCGAGGTTCCAGTGGCGTGATTGGTACGAACGTCGCTGATTGGTCCGTTTGGTAGGAATGCTGGCGCCATAGTTGCGACAAGCGAGTGCCCTCTTGCGGCCATGATAGAAACGGAGTGGTGTGACGTGTTGATGGCAGTGACGTTGCTCCATCGACGCAACCGTTGCGCCATCTATTTGCTGCTCGAGAGACTTCTATGGCCGTTATTGACACAACGCTCAAAATTACATTACGCTCGTGGTTTAATTTTGGTATCTTTCACTTGCTCGAGTATTAATATTGGCACGAGCGGTTAAACAACAACTTCGCCCCTTAAACAAATAACTATTTATTTACCTCAACATACAAAAGCAACGTTGTAGGTAGTGATTTTTTGTTTAAAATGTAGACATTTCTATTAGTCCTTAATATCTATAGTAAAGAAAAAAGTTTCTCTAAAATTTTACTTGGTGTCGGTATAAAAATAAAAACTAAATAACAAAAGTCACGACCGCACTATGAGTGCTCCCCATAGTTATGCAAGGAATTCCGGTAAGTGGGACCAAGCATTTTTCATTCCAGCAGAGGACAAAATGAAATTTCCCGCCCAACACCAAATGCGGGAATACAATAATTCCCTTAGAAATGGGAATATTATACGAAGGTGGATAAATAGGGAGAAAATAAAACACACTCCATAACTCAAGTAAACGGCTTAAACTGAGTTATGCTTTTGAACTTACGGTAAATAAAAGGAACTGAGTTTTCTTATAAGTAATACTCAATACTAGATTATAACAAAATGTATTAAAACTACGTACGATTGTGCGTGAATTTTGGTAATTCATCTTATTTTCTCTCAATTACTTTGTTACATAAAATAATTGGAAACAACTAGGTGAATACTAGTTTTAATTGATTTTTTAGGGTTCAGTAAATTAGTACCTATTACAATCTTCAAAAAACACAGTATAGGTACAAGTTTTAAAACAGTCAGCAACTCACACATACACCTGGATTTCCAAGCTTCCATTAGCTACGTTTACCGTTTTCCATCAGACAGCCAGTCTTAACTTAAGTATGTAGTAAGTTTGTTTGCCACAGGAAAATTATAAAACTAAACTGAAATGAAATATATGTGAAAATATTATTAACTTGGACATTTAAATATACATTGGACGTTTAAAATTAGCAGACACGGGTTAAACTGATATGGATTTCACAATTAGAGCCGTCTGACGCAAACCATGAATGCTTAATGCGGTGGCGGCTCAGTACTTTTCAGAGGTCATTCCGTTTAATTTGAACTAAATCCAGCTTTACAATTTGGTTTAATTAATTGTCCCTTTAGTTTAGGTAGACTTCAACTATCGACCAAAACATTATGGCAGCGATTTAGAAATTTTTTCGAGATCATTTAACAATTGGAATGGCGTAGAAATGACGGGTGACGAATTTGGGCTCTTAAAATACAACGCCTTAACTGGTCAATATGATGTTTACACATTTATTTATATCTTACTAAACTAAATACATTTGGTATCCTATTTTCTCTATTGTTACTTGTACTGCCTACGTATTGAAAAAAAAATATATATATTAGAGTCCCTTTATCTTCAGTAATCTGAACTTACAATAAGAATAAGAATTGTTTATATAAAAGAAAAACCGTATAACATTAAAAAAAATATCCTGCGGCTCCACACTTTATTCAATGTATTCAAATGTTATGTGATTGCTTTAACTCCTTCCATATAAAATAAATAATATATTCTCTTATCTATACAGTTTTTTTTAATGGCTAAACGATCAAAGTTGGATATTTCAAAGTTGATCTGTTTGTGCGAAGTAATTAGTTTGCGGCGAGGGTAATGAAGCGAAAACTAAAGTTAAGAGGCAGTTCATACAACAATATCCGTTATCCAAACTAATCTCACGATTATCTTAAACAATTTAAGCCAATAAACAGGATGTTTACGCAAATGGGACAGGGAGGAAAACCAGAAACTAGAAGAGATGACTAAGTTTGTTCTAAGCAACCACTAAATCTATTTTAGATTAACAAAACTACATTCATATTTATTTATTTATTTTATTTCAAACATATTTCCATAACATTACAGTCGCAACCAATAAAAAAACTATAAAAAAAACTCACGTCTAGGCGGTTGTGTATGTAGTTTTAATTTGTAAAAATGAGCTTTAATATTTTTAGTAGTGTAATTTGCTGTTTACTATTTGGTTAATATCAATGTTGTTAAGTACTGGACATACGCACGGGAGGAGACGCGCGGGCGGCGGACAGAGCGCGACGTCATCGCGGCAAGCCACAAGCGCCGCGCGGCACACACTCGGCTTCACATACTCCACCGGCAACGGACGAATACCGTATTAGCTTTTTATAATTGTTTGGCTGGGATTTAGCTATAAAAATAGGCTGGTTTATTCCGCCTTTATTACAGCTAAATCCCGGCCAAACAATTATAAAAAACTAATACGGTATTCGTCCGTTGCCGGTGGAGTGGAGTATGTGAAGCCGAGTGTGTGCCGCGCGGCGCTTGCGGCTTGCCGCGATGACGTCGCGCTCTGTCCGCCGCCCGCGCGTCTCCTCCCGTGCGTATGTCCAGTACTTAACAATGTAAATATTGATATATATTTAATGCTTTATAACCGCAAACTTGTTTATTTTCTATGATTTCAAAACATTGACTTCTCTTTAAGCGCGGCGGGTGTTAAACGCCTAACGGCTGGCGATGACGCAATGCCCGTTGATTGATGACGTCATGAGTATGTAACTCATTACCTCTTTATGTGAGGAACTAAGTTTAAGGCAAGTGATGAACTTATCAAAATCAGAAATCGGGTGGAAATAATTAGGTTAACAAATAAGTATATCCATAACCTGTAGAGGAAAATCAGCCTTTTTGCTATTATTACTTATTTATTTCAACAATTTAATTCATTTTACATATATCGGGTGCAACTAAAAGGAATTTTCTCCCGTTATTGTTAGCATTTTAACACGTAGGTATACGTACTCTTTTTTATTTGTACTTACTATGTCGGTGGCAAACAAGCATACGGCCGACCTTACGGCTGCTTATCATCATAAGCAGTCTCCATAGCCTATGGATGCCTGCAACAGTATTACGTGCGCGTTGCCGACTTTTAAAAATTTGACATGTAAAAGTACCCCCTGTGGCCTATTTGCTCAATAAATGTTTGATGTAAAACGAAACTTTTTTTTAAATAAATAAATATAATAGGACATTATTACACAAATTGCCTAAGGCCTACAGTAAGCTCAATTAGGCTTTAGTTGTGGGTACTTAGACAATGATATATATAATATGTATAAATATACATAATACATAGAAAAACACCCATGACTCAGGAATAAATATCACACTTACGGACAAATTTACAAGTGCGACAGAGAGGCAACACGTCGAACGTGGTTCGCGGTAGGCCCTCTGCTCTCGGGCCAAATCCGTCGCGCGCGCCCTCGCCAGTTAGCGCTGTTCATACAATTTCTTATTAGACGGGGCGTCCGTTCCGGATAATCCGCGTCAGCTAGCGGAGGCCCTCAGGAATAATTTATCTAAGGCAATTAACTATGTCGCATAGTTGTTTATTTATAAATTTAAAGTAACGGATATATTAGCCACTACGGAAAAGCTAAACAGGGACCTCGTTCATATTCAACAGTGGTCGGAAAAGTTTGGCCTATTTGTAAATCCCGCCAAATGTCAGGCTGTTATTATCGGTAGCTCTCGACATCTGGCCAAGTTGGATCTGGATACGGTTAGGCCGGTGTGTTTCAATGGCACTCCTATACCTTTTAGTCCATCTGTAAAGGATTTAGGCGTGCACTTGGATTGTACTTTGAGCTGGAGACCGCAGGTTGCCGAAATCAGACGGAAGGTTACGGGCACCCTTCACGCTCTTAACAAACTCAGACACTTTTTGCCAGTCAAAACTAAAACTTTATTAGTTAACACCTTAATCCTACCCATTATCGACTATGGTGATGTGTGCTATCCTGACTTAAACGAAGAGCTACTTGACAAGTTGGATCGTCTCCTTAATAATTGTATCCGCTTTATCTTCTGTCTCCGGAAATATGATCATGTGTCGTCGTTTCTTTCCCAGTTGGGCTGGCTCCCTATTCGTCAACGGCGTAATATTCGTATGCTCTGCGCTCTCTATTCCATTCTCAATCCACACTCCCCTGAATACCTTAAACACTTGGTTCACTTTTATGGTGCTTCTCGTGACCGTCAATTTCGCTCTACTCTACTCTCTATCTACTTTCTATCTCCCCCCCCCCCCCCCCTCATAGAACAGGCTTCATGTCTAACTCTCACGCCATTCAGGCAGCACGTCTCTGGAACGGTCTTCCCCCTAACATTAGAAAAGCTCCCAATAAGTCTGCTTTCAAAAAATCTGTGCGTGATTTATTTGCTGGCAGTTCAAAGAAAATATCAATTAAGTATCAGCCTCACGAATCGATTGTGTACATTATATATATTTATCTATGTAATTGATGTATGTATCTTTATGTATTTAAGTAGTTTATAATTAATTTTTGTGAATTAGTACTACAATCCGCCTACAATCTTTTCTGCTTTGCCCTAAGGTTGACTGGTAGAGAATGCCTCATGGCATTAAGTTCGCCTTTTGTACATTAAGTTTTTATTGTGTGCAATAAAGTTTAAATAAATAAATAAAGCTGTTTTAACATCACCGTTCTTCAATTTACTTCTTGAAATTTCATGTGCGTAGAACTTACTACTATTTCCATATAAACATTAATCTCCTATGTTTGTATGGAAATAATCCTATTAATCCCCTTAAGAGATTATACCCGGCATTAAATTATCCTGTGTAATATCAACTCGTTGTATAAATATCAACTCAATTTTCCAACACCTTTTTAGGGTTCCGTAGTCAACTAGGAACCCTTATAGTTTTGCCATGTCCGTCTGTCTGTCTGTCTGTCTGTCCGAGGCTTTGCTCCGTGGTCGTTAGTGCTAGAAAGCTGAAATTTGGCATGGATATATAAATTAATAAAGCCGACAAAGTCGTACAATAAAATACCCCCCTACATTTAAAGTGGGGGTGAACATTTTTTTTTGCTTCAACCCTACAGTATGGGATATCGTTGGAAAGATCTTTCAAAACTAAAATGTGTCCCCCCCTCTAACTTTTGAACCATAGGTCCAAAAAATATGAAAAAAATCTTGGAAGTAGAGCTTAAGAAAGACATTAAATGAAAACTATAGCGGATATGATCAGTTTAGCTGTTTTTTATCGCAAAAAGTTTCCCCTTCATAGCAAAAAGACGTACACCCACAGTTCATCCCTTGGTTAACAATCTACCATACTTTAAGCTCCAGCTTAGCTTATTGTGACGGAAGAGTAACTACGGAACCCTACTCTGAGCATGGCCCGACATGCTCTTGGCCGGTTTTTATATCATTAGTTGGAAGTACTCGTCTGGTCCTAGAAATAATAAATAGCAATTTAAGACAGATCTGCCCTTAGAGTCGTTAACTACCCACCAAAGTTTTGACGACTACCTCTCTGATAAAAACTATTATTTTCATTTACTTTTTAAATAACATGATAGTAAAACTATCTAACATTATAATAACAGCAATATAATAAGCAGATTTACTGCGAAAAAGATATTACTTACACTTCTCTGAGAAAAAATGCACTTTTTTGCCATCAAAGATCAAATCATAACTTGCACTGACACCAGAGGGTGCAAAATCACCGATTAGCATACATTACTAATTTGTTTTAGGAGAAAGTACCCTTGCTATATCATATATGGCGCTAGACGTCGCAAATGAGCGCTTAACTTTGCAAATTCGCGCGATATCCGATACCTATTTTTCGAGACAAAAACGACCCACTGGGCATATATTGGCTAAGGTGCTTTGGGATAACTTCGCACTTTGGCAACACTAACGGCCCAATTTGAACAATGCTTATAAGATGTCGCAGCGATACGATACCTATCCTAAGTATATCAAAAGTGACATTTCCTCAGCGAAAAACGTTACTTTCGACACTGACAGATCGGTATCGTATAGTTGTGACATCTTATAAACATTGTTCGAATTGGGCTATTACGCTACCTTTTTTTTTCTAGGGGGGAAAATGCATTCCGCATACCACCCGGGTGGGGGGGGGTGACCCGGTGGTTATGTGGGACGAGACGGGAGTCTAGGCTAATGAGGCCCACGGTATACCCACTAAAAACCCCCCATTTGCCACCTCGCCGCCTTATTGGTGGGGCTACAGAAACGCTTGCGTACTCATCCGCGACCCCACCGGCGGCAGCCGCCCGCGAGCGGCTCCTTCGCGAATGCCCGAAGGCCCTTCACGCAAGGCGCGCCAGATGGTTCGACGCGCCTTCCTCCTCGGTCTCCGTCCTGCAGTGTAGCGGACCCCCCCGAGCCCGCCACAAGGAGACCACGGGCGCCAGAAAACTCCCCAGCGCCCGGCGGCAGATGAGGTCCATGGTTCTGCCGCAAACCACAACTCGGCTGCAGAGGACAGGGAGAACGGCACACCGTAACACCGACACTCCTCTTCCTCTGCAGCCTCACCAACGCCGCTACAGCGGAACGGCCCCGCCAAGGTCGCAGGGGATAGGGAGAGTGGCGCATCGTGATACCATCACGCCTCTTCCCCTGCGATCCCACCTCGGCCGTCGAGGATAGGGAGAACGGCTCACCGCAATACCGACACTCCTCTTCCTCGACGGTCCACCTCCAACGCGTCACAAGCGGGCTTACCAAGCCCACTTGGAGCGTCCTCCTCGGGCCAGCCCGCACCTCAAACAGGCCGGCCCTGGTTGCCTCTTCGCTTCACCGTGGGAGACCAAGCCACGGCTACTAAGCCCCTCCACCACGACAAGGTGGGCAACCCTCAGGGGGGAGCTATTACGCTACCTACTACAACTCTTATCAAGGCATCTTTCTTGCTCTGACTACAGTTAAAGTAATTTGCAATTTTCAAAATTTTACCATCTTGTTTTCAATTATTATTTGTACATTATATAGTTTTGCTCCAGTGCTATTAATTATTTACATAATGTAAATAGTGCATCTTGATAAACATGCAAAAATGGTTTCAATAATCAAAGGGATATACCGTAAAATTATTCAAAGGAATAACTTATCAAAAAAAAATAATTGCCAAAAGCCGTTAAGGACAAGACGGGCTATTGAAAAAGGCACAGATTTAAAACATTAAAAGTGCTCTTTTCACTTCGAGATTTCCATATTCTGTAGGTATAAGGACTATAAGGGAATAAAAAAACGGGGTGAATGGGGCGATATTAAATTTTTGTCAGAACGCAATACTTGGGTCGCTTAAAGGGGTAAAATAAGGCTGTAAAGTATTATTAGAAACGAGGACGCTATTGGCAGAGTAGTTCGTAATTGTATAATAAATAATACTCGTTCTCACTTTTTGAGCATTGAGTTTTTTTTCTGATAACACCTCTACCGATTAAAAAAATACTTCTTTGGTTGTATTATGCTCAGGCCTTCTCCTTTGGAAAGCGATATTATTATAACCATGGTGAAGTTGAATTGCCGATAGAGATCATAATTGATAATATTGTAAACAGTTGTATGACGGGACTCATTTCTTTGCTAAAGATTATTTGGCCAGACTTACCCGAAATATTCTTGCCCGATTTATATAATTCGCTCCGATGCTAGGAGTAGAACCCTTTCAATTTTGTTATTATCAGGTCTGAGATCTGATATCTTTAAAATTGTACCTTGGAAAGTATAATCTTTAGATTGGATTGAATCAATGAAAGTCTTTGGTCTTGAGATTAAATTTTAAAGTATTTTTTAGGTCAGTTTCTTTTGTTAGTCGCATTACTAAACCTTTTTCTATCCGGAATCGTGTGCCAGATTAATTGGCGCGGACGGCGGGCCTGCGGGAATTTGTTGCTCACACGGGGTGTTTTATTAGGGTGGGGTATTCTGTAAATTGGACGAAACTGGCAGCCGCCGCTGTAAATCATGTTGTTGGCGATAAAAAGTGTCGCAAGGTAAGAGAGGTTGCGAATTTTCACGTTTTTAAAATAGCAATAGAATCTGTGCAAAATAAGGTTTAAATACCTTTGTTTTATCGCCAATTTTTCCGTAGATTTTCGTTTCACATAAATACTTACAAAAAAGTCATAATGTAAAATAATATTTACACAGAATATTTAATTCAAATAATTTTAGTTCAAAACTGTAACTACATTTTCCAGAACTAAATAAAAAAATAAATTTGTTCTAAGGATACTTTGTTCATGTAATTTCATTTCACAGAAACATCTATATGTAGAAAATTTGATTCTTATAAATACGGTTTACCAACATTTAAGATACAGAACAGTTATTTAGACGAACATTAAATTAATAGAATTACATTATTAAACTATTCTCCATACATATTTTTGTTTGGCCGAGAATCATTGCAACGCCGTGTATCGTTACATACCAAATTGTAAAAAGTACGGTTTTATGTGAAACAAAAATCTACGGAAAGATTTGGCAATAAAACAAAGGTAAACCGTTATCTGCTAAGTATATTTTTATTTCAATTCAGTAGATTTCAGAATAGTAATTCTGAAATGTATTTATTTTAATGGGTCGCAGTTCTAACCTAACCTAACCCACTTTTCTGGCAACAGTTCGTTGTTTTGAGGGTCGCAGTTCAAACCTAACCTAACCCACTTTTCTGGTAGCAGTTTGTTGTCTTGATGGTCGCAGTTCTAACCTAACCTAACCCACTTTGCTTGCTTCTGTTCAATGTCTTAGGTCATTATATTGTCAATATTGAATGAAACAAAATTAGAATGTCTATATTTTATTTAAATTGTAGTACAAAATAAGAAATCATTTATCCAGCCATTTATCGTTCTTTGTTCAATTTGAACGAATAGGTGAAAGTTAATTGTGTAAAATAATAGTAGGAAGTAAAAATATTCTGTGTATAGTAATTATACAGTTAGTATTTTATAAAAATTCAAAATATTTTAATAAATATTCTGAATTTTAATTAAGTTAAAAAATAGGTTTTCTAAAAATGTATACTTGAAGTGTGTTTCATTTAGATGAATACTAGGTGAAAGGTAATTTAGTGAAGTAATAATAGTTGAAAACAATATTATGTGAACTGTAGTGTCGTACAAGTAATACTCAATGGATAAAAATTCCACAGTTAGTACTTTATTTTATTTAAAAATCTTCCAATAAATATTCTGAATTTTAATAAAGTTGCATAGTATGTTTCTATGAAATGATTAACCGAAGAAACAAAATTAATAGTAACAAATTTCGATTTCTTCGGGTTCGATTATTCTATAAAACAATTTCTTTAAAACATAATTCGTCAAAAAATTTGGCGATAAAATAAAGGTACACCGCAAAATAATTTGAGTACTTTTTAACTTTACGCACAGGATATACTATGTACATGCAGTGAATAGATGTCATCAAAAAAACTATCGATGCTGGTCGAATATTCCCGTAGCAAGACTCTGTTACTATCTGATAGATTGACGTTTATTATGATCGTTATAGGACGCCACTAGGCCAGCTATCTTTCTTAATATCTCGTGTTTCCACCGTTTAAATTGTCCTCCTTCGTATATTTTCCCTTCCCACGGGTACCATTCCGTTACTAATCTTGTCCACTTATCTATTTTTTCCCTTAACATTATTTTACATAACCTAGCTCTACATTAATAATTCTGACCAATTACGAATCGACTTCCTTGCCGCAGTGAGCCACGTGATTGGTCAAAATTATTAGAGGAATCCACTGTCCTGTCCAACAGTGATCGGTGCGTTTAACATTATTAGTATTATAGGTAGCAGTTGCCCCCGCATGCTGTTCGAATTCTTGCCCGCGGCTCGGCTTAATGATTTTGCAGTTATAAGGAAAGGAGACGGCCGTTTCTCAATACAAAGAAACGCCAGAAAAGAACAAAAGATTAGGTGCGCCGCACGAAATTTGCGACAGACGATTTCAAGATCGCGCGGGTTTTAACCTTTTTCTTCCATATCTCTGAAAGTATATTTCTGTTTAAAACTTTAGTGGTCAAACCCCTCGGATGATGGATTAGCGATTTTTTGCTGAAATTATACTGCTATCGTATGCAGGGTAACTCTATACAATTGAAAATAAATGAAAATTAGACATGTTTTTATGATTTTTTTCTATCAAGCTAACTTTAACTTCTTAGTGTTTTTCTAGTCTGCCCTCGGAAATATAGTCTAGATTCCAAATGTTTTTTCATTTCCTATGCTTTTCATTAAAACGTGTATGAATCCATAATAAAAACTACAACTTTGCATGAGCCCCCTCTTAAGTAGTAGTTAAGTATTAAACTATTTAGTAGACGGGAGTGAAGTTTTCGTCGGTGAGTGGAAAGCATTCATTTTTGATCTAATAGTGGAGGGGCTTCGTTTTTGGTTGGTTGCATTACCAACTAATCCCCTTTTCTTCAAGGAAATTGGCAGATACAGCGGTGGTTTTCATGCCGCAGCAGTGATGTCGCAACAGTAATACAGCTGCTGTTGCCATCTAAATGTCACCTTAAAAGTTGCCCAAAAGTCAAAAATCACTATCCATCTCCTACCCCAATTGCCTCCTATTAGACTCAGGTTCACTCTCTTTACTTATATTATTATTATTAGAATTATAAGAAACTAATTTTATCAGTTTGAAGGTATATTTTATATCAAAATTCGCTTCGGCTTTTTATCTGGGACATGAGGGCAACGTAGGCAGACCGTTGGGACTGCGTTAGACGATATCATGCCGACAAGCCGGTTTAGATTTCTTGGGATTTAAACTTAAGATATTCAGGAAATTTCTTTTTTCCCTTATCCCTGGGATATAAATCCTTATATCTGTCCTGTAAACGGTATTAGTGGGTCTGAAGTTTGTTGACTTTTGTTATTCGGGGGTATTATTAAAAATTTACAGGTCTTGGAGGTTTCATTTACAAAAATGAATCTATAGGTAGTTATAATATATGTATACTTAATACAAATTGTTGACTTGACGTAAAATTGGAAGACTGAATGGAATGAATATATATATGTGCTTACATATGTAGCAATAATTATGTATTTACACTTTTGAAGCTTACTATTTTGTAACTATGTAGGTGAAAAATGAAAATATATTCGGTGTCGACTATATCCTTAATATATATTTTTTTTGTTTGAGTAGATACTTAATACAATACGTGATGTACTGGTACTGCTATTATTTAGTGACACAATATAAGTCACCTGAGAACATCGTCAGGCATGCTGTTAGAACGTGGCTATTGACAAAAGTCCCCGAATCTACTACATAAATAAAAATATCCCTTTGGACCGCCGCCAATTGAGTTGATTAAATCTAAAATGTTATTAATTTTCCCATCGACATGTATAAAAAACCTCTATTGATATCGAAACTAATCCGATGCTATACCAGTAAATTCATTGCAAGTGCTAGTAAGCTTAGTGTAAGTTTAGACTCTAGAGGATCCGCCTTCATTAGTGTTAAAACATGGACCAACAGATCCCGCGAAATTATGGGCGTCATCTAAAAAAATCCCTACTTCGCCAAGCGCACTAATAAATAAAACGTCAAGCCTGTAGCTTTGGAGCGCTACAAAATCCGCGGGCACACACGGGAATAGGTTAGGTAACGTGCACGTAGCATTTGGCACAATCTCCTCTGTACTGGATCGATATCAAGAAGAAAAATATTGTATTGGTCCAGCAATGTATAATGACAATTTACATCTTTAGATGTTAATTATCAGCGTGCTGAAACATTATTTCTTCATACAGTTGCTTAAAAAGTGGTACTTTACGCGGCTGTTTAGCTACCACAAAGTCCGTTTTTGCGAACATCTCGAACCCGTAGGTTCACAATGACACACTTTGCACACTTGCAATAAAATGTACTACGTCATTATCTTTCACGATTAACTATATCGTAGTGTTTGTTTAAATGCTTACTGTTTGCGAAATAAAAAACAGTTTTTATTTATTTATTGCCAGACTACGTAATCGATTGATTTGCTCTTCGAATATTTTATACATGTATTTAAGATGCATTCAATACCATGAATAGAAGTCCTAACGTTATGTAAAGTACATAATTTTGGCTTTTTAAGTTTTGCGAGTTAGCGAGATCTACCATATTTTGATATAGGTATTAACGCAAGTACATATATTTTTTCTAAAATATTTCATTCCATCAACAAAGTCGAAGTAACTTAAGTGTTTGTTTAAGTAAGTACGTCAAGAAATCGGTTCTATACTAATTCGAAATTAATATATCAAACCCTGAAATCAACCTTCTATTTTTCGATCTTTGTACGTTAGAACATCATTATAGTCCGTGTGTTTTCTACTACTCTACCGCTGAACATTAATTTGAAGAGCAATTAAAACTTTTGCCAAGCATTGGACGCTTTTTAGCGCCAAAAATGTTTTACGCCTTGTATCTGAGTAGTTAAAAAAATGTGTCGGAAGTTCTTTGCTCCAAGCATTACTAACCTATATTTATATATATATATCTGTTAAATATTAAATTTGTAGGCGTTTGTTATCCATAAAATATATATTAATTAGAGACCGCAATAAAATAGGCAAGATAAATTCAGAAATCAACTGAGTTAATTATAGTTATGAAGGACAGGAAATGGAGTAGGTAATACAATAATACTGCTGGGTTTCGTTATTGTTAGTCAAAAGATTTTCGCTTTCTTGCTCTAAGAGGTTAGGCGGTAATAAAGATTAACGATAAAATACCTACTACTTGATTGAGATGGGTGACTACAGTGTTTCCATACACATTTCTGATTTCTCAAGACCTGTCAAACAATCACGCTGCTGACGTATAGTATATGAAAAAGGCTTTTGCATTGATTTATATTTTCACACCTTATATCAAAATATTAATCGCGTCGTGCCTTCATAGAACAGACTAATGACGTAATGACCAAATATTGTTTTCATCACACTTAAACGGTTTAACTCCCGTAAACGGTGTTATTGTATACCGGGCATAGTAGATTTTGTATTTATTCCATTATGCCCATGGGCATAATGGTTTTTTATATCATCTACACAATTTTTACGCAAGGAAGTTGAGTTTTACTTTTATAGTATATACTTTTTTGCGTATATTTGAAAATATTTAATTTGATTAATTTAATAGCCGTTAAAAAATATTTCTACCAATTTTCAGTCGTGGCTGAATGCTTAACCTGTCAACAATGACAAATATGGCGGACGAATGTTTAAAATGTCACCGTATTTAAGAATTATTTCGCTTAAAATTTAGTTTTTGCCTCACAAGTATGATGAAACACATTGTGTGTGCCACGAGCGGTACAAGAATTACGAACTCGTGTTAATTCTTGTCTACCGCCCTTAAGGTGGTTCGATTTTCATACAAAATACAATCGCTATTTATTAATTAATTACACAATATTATTACATAAATTGTTGCGCATCTATCTACTTTCGAATATTCATTTGCGCTAAATTAATAGAAAAACTTTGTTTCATACAGAAATCATGCAATAATCAACGTTATATTTTTATAAATTTTACTCATGTGTGTGTGACAAATGTCGTGTCCAAATACATTGCGACGTTGCCACTCCATGCCCCGGGCGGCCATCGGCGCGACGTTGCGATGTTTGACGCGTTTTTAGCTGACTTTGTCGACACTGACACTCAGTGTGACCAGGCGTACGATAATTGTCGTACATGTACGATAATTTGGGCCCCGGTATGACGTAATGTTCCAAAGAGCATTATCGTACACTAAAGTACTATAATTTCAGCCCTTGGATGATGCCACCTTAAAAGTCTAGTAATTTGAAGCAAAATATGACACTTTCTCTCAGAAATAGGCTAAAATTAGTATCTTTTGGGTTTTCGGCTCCTTGGTGTAAGTTTAAAGTTTAAAATGTCACAATTTCCTGTATACCGTTTGAGTCTATCCCAAAAATACACAAACATAAACAGATTTTTTGCGCAATTTAGACGAAAATTGTATTTTTTTTATTATTAATTCGAAATTTAAGCTTATTTTGCTAGACATTTTTAGGGGCTGCCTTTTTGATTGGCGTACGATATTTTTTTGAACGGTACAATAATATTGACACTCAAGTACGATAATTCTCTTCCGCTCACCTGGCAACACTGCTGAAACTTGACAGGACCTGGGGGCCTACCGCGAAAACCGAAATTCGCAAATTGCGGGGATCTTTCTCTTTTACTCTCACTAAGACGTAATTAGAGTGACAGAGAAAAATGCCCGAAATTGACGAATTTCGATTTTCCCGGTAGCCGCCCTGGTGCTTGAGGTACTTGATAGAAAACAACGCTGCCGCATGTTCTGAATTGTGATTTTATGTGTTTTTGGTTTGAAAATGATAGCAACGTCTAAATCAAGTTACAAAAATCATCGATATTCTGGTCCGCGAAAAACCAAGAAAAATGTAACTGTAATTTGGAGTCTACAAAAATGACCAATTCATAGAAAATATGACCTAGAAACTAGTTCACTTTTATAAAACTCAATTTTGCTCGAGATTGTACTTAGGCGAATACCTAAGGGAGCTAAGTGTATTGATCTTGAATAATTACCTAGTTGGCTAATACATATTTATATGACTCCAACATGATATGGACATTTACATCATAACTATTATACCTAGTTGGTTACTAAGTTCTGTTACTCGATTTCTTTCTTTCTTCCTAGCGTTGTCCCAGCATATTGCCACGGCTCAATGGAGCTTGGGGTCCGCTTTGACAACTAATCCCAAGATTTGGTGTAGGCACTAGTTTTTACGAAAGCCACTGCCATCTGACCTTCCAACCCAGAGGGTAAAACTAAGCCTTGTTGGGATTAGTCCAGTTTCCTCACGATGTTTTCCTTCACCGAAAAGCGACTGGTAAATATCAAATGATATCTGTTCTGAAGTTCTGTTACTCGATTTGCAACCTCTTTATTTCCGTTAAAACAAATGCTACCGAAAAAATAAAAAATGACTGTTACGAATCGTTCAAAAATGGACTCATTTTTGATCCTTCATTCGTTAGGTTAAGTCATGAATGTTTGCAATTAAAAATCAATATTTTTTTATATAATTTAATTTAATGTATCCAAATATTCTTATAATTAATTTCATTCAGATTGCATATTTTTTAATTAAAATATTCAATGAAATTTATAAATTCAATCGTTATTCAATATCTCTATGTTCTAATTTCACTATGGTAATTTTATATTCAAAACTTTGACAGTTTACAGAGCTTTTAAAAACTTACGGTTGCTATCCAATTCCCAACGACTGTTCACTTTGCCACTTTTTGTATTCTTGTATTTTTTTAAGTAAACCAGCGTCTATACTACAGTCCACTATTATTTATCACCTCGACAACACCTGAGACCAGCGAAGATTTTACAATGACATAATGTGGTGGATTTGTGAGCTATAATTATATACCACACATAACGCTTATCTCGTCGTATCTATAATGAATTGGGGCCTAAAAGAGAATCGTATTCCAATTTTTTGAAACGCTTGTATTACTTTCTATATTAACTAAAAGTTGCCTTAAAATTCAGCTTTTATACTAAAAACGGCTTTAAATATGTTAAATTAACAAAATATATTTTGACAGATGCTTTCGCGCCCAAAACGCTCTTTGAAAATTGTATGACGTCACAGTTTACGGTTTGACACATAACTACATACACACGTAGAAGATACGAACTGTCAACTGACATTTGTCCTTTGTTGTTTAACGCCTAACTGTCAACAGTGTATGTTAATCCGAGAGTTGTGACGTCATCAGAATCTTCAAAGACGTTTCGAGTTTGGTCACGTGACGTGTGCCAAAATATATTTTAAATTCAATATTTACAAAAATATGGTCATTACAGGTCCCCTAAAAGTAGTTTAACATGTTCTTATAATCCAAAAGAATTTATTGGGATACAATTATGCCCTAAGATTTGTAGATGGAAACAACCCTATTGCGATACACAAATGTGGGCACCCGCCAAACATGATTTTGGGTGTGTCATACTCAGGGCTAACACAGATTCATTTCTGTGAAAAAGGTGTGAAAACCGGAAACTGGAAACCGTTCTCGAACCAATAGTGAAGCCCTTAAGCCACACCCTATTTCAAAACCAGCCATGGATCTTTGAACAGGACTCAGCTCCTGCACATAAGGCAAAAACAACTCAAGCCTGGTTTCGAAGGAACAAAATTGACTTTATTGCCCACGAAGACTGGCTGGTCCTCCAGCCCGGACCTTAACCCCCTGGATTATGCCATATAGCAGATTATTGAGGAGAAAGCCTGTGCTAAACCCCACACAAATCTTAACTCCATCAAGCGGGCCATAGTTAAGACAGTGACGGAATTAGACATGACAATCGTGCGTGCCGCTATTGATGACTGGCCTCGTCGTTTGAGGGCCTGTGTCAAAGCCAGAGGAGGCGATTTTGATGATCACGTCGGGGTCACCAGTATGGGGAATGCAGATAGGTGCGTGGCGTATCTCAGCCACAGAAATCCAAACACACCAATTTCTCCAATAAATATTATAATGTCAATTATATACAACACAGAAGGAATATTCAAAGTTCGGAAGATAGAAACACAGAAGGTAACAGTACGGAAGAACGATAGAAACAGAAAATAAACTATAAATTAAAGCGAAAGCAACAGCGAACGTTATGCGTCTAGCGGTCATGAGCGACATGCGTTTCGCGTCAGTATCGTGCATTGACTGAGGTGGGGCGCGGCGATAGCCGGCCGACACGGAGCGCACCTCAAAACCGGGTGCTCTGAACAAAGGACTGCTATCACTGTGCGCGTTTGCATTGCACCCGACTTGTTGGCACCGTCAAGAATTGCCGGATGATATGTAAACATAACGTGCATATTGTTATTGTGTAAATGTAATATAATATTGTATTCGTTTATATAGTGATATAAGTAAATGTAAAGATATGTATATAAATAAATATAAGTGTATATATTAATATTAGGTTTTATATAAGTGTAAATATGTAATTAATTAAGTTTAGTGTAAGTAAGTGTAAGTGTGGGTATAAGTGTAAGTATAAGTGGGAAAGTAGCCCACATCATTGTCATATGTAATTCCTGATTTTGTGTACTTCATTTTAATATATACTTTATTAAACTTTCGTTGGTATATTTTATGTAGATAAAGATTATTGCAGTAACAGAATTTAATAACCAACTAGGTAGAAAACAATGCAATACATAAACACATAAATTGGATATGATGTGATCCGTTGAATGAAATTGTCAATAAATAAAATAAATAAATAATTTTCTATCTCTAGGCATTGTGTAAAACTTCTAGTTGTGTCAAAATATCGGGAAATCAATAATATAAACAAACATGGTAAATATCTCATTTCTTTTTATAATGGTTATAAATAGAAGGCCATGCAATTTTGTAATTCACTGTAATTTAATTAAATGTATCGTAATTTTTTTTTATTCTACTGTAAAATACTACCTACTTTTTTAAAGGCTGGGCAGTAAGTGATTGCTTTAATTTTAGAACAAAACAGCGTTTTTTTTTTAAAAAAATACCGGAAAATCTGACTTACAAATTTGGACTTTTTTAGGTTCATTCTACTTAGAATCTTCTCCACCCTAGCATTAAAAAAAGATATCCTAAAATATCCATACCATTACGTTTACGTCACATTTTAGTGTGAAAGAAATTTCAGTGTAAAACTAAAATTTCAATACAAATTTTCGGGTTTTTTTAGCACGAGGATTGATTATGCTAGTGATTCTGAGTTGGAAGAACCCAAAAATATCATGATGTGTGAGAATCAGATTTTTAATATTTTTATGGAAAACGCTCAGATTTCTCATAAAATAATTTATTAATAATAGGTACTTGATAATACTGATAACAAAAAAAAAAAAATGAGTCTCGAACCCACATCCTCTTGCATGTATTTCCACGTACATACCGCAACGCTATTGAAGCCTACTCACGCTGTGCCAAATTGTCTACTACAAGGATCCCAGTAAGACTGTTTGAATGTGTGAGTGATACTTAGAAATAGAGTCAAGAAACATTCTGTCGACATTAAGGGGTAGTTTTTGTACAATGAAGTGTTCAATGTTTGTTGTAATAGTTCAATATTTATTTAAAGAGTGCGCTAAACATAATTTACAGTATAGAAATACCAAGACTACTCCACAAAAAAATTTAAACTCAAAATTTGCAATTGTGGCGCCATCTAATGAGGTTTAAGCTTTGGGTAACCTAGTCGAACCACCTTAATACACAATGCGAGATTTCGTTTAAAAAATGTTTTTACTATAATAGTTTCATGATACTGGCAATTTTAATGTTGGAATGTAAATATAAAGTAGGCTAAAAATATTCATGAAAAAGCACTTTGAAGTTGGCAAACTCGTTACGAATCAGGCCTTATTTGCCAGGCTTATGAGAGCAACATAGAACTTGCCGTATAATATCGTTCCCATTATCAACCCCGGAATATCATTTGCAGTAAGGAACATCTTTTGATACACGTGCACAAAATAAAATTCGGTAGGTACCTAACTAAATAAGAAAGGAAATAGAAATGAACGGGATCATTCAGGGAATCTGGTAATTTTGGTCCGATAATTGTAATAGATATAATGGCAAATTTGCTTAGAAGGGATGATTCTTAAATACAATCTGGGAATCCATAATCTAAAATGATAACAAAAAAGGGTTGTTAATATTGTGATTTCCGGAAATACTTTATTCAATTTACGAGGCTGTCAATAGACAATGATGTTACTTAAATTCTAGTGTTGTTGTACAGTGTTTTGGTGAAGCTAGAAAAAAAACCGAATATTATTAATTGTATCAATAGTGTCACAATAGCCTAAATTTAAATGGATTTACTATGGTTGCCCGTGTTCACTTTCTTCATTATTCTAAGTTTCTGACAAACGTTCATTAAATAATTATGTTTAGACACAGATGGTTAATATTAAAATTAAAATAATGGTGCTCAAAGTAGAGGGCAGGGGTTTTTATATTGTCGTAGTACTCAACGTTCTAGTGAAGTCAAGGGAACGCTCTTTACTCGTACAACATACTACTAAGCCAAGTACTGCCAAGTCTTTTAGTCGAGCAGCCTGTGTATGAAGACAAAGCGAGCCTACAATTCATTGAGAGTGCAGATCAGCAATGCATTTAGAATAATGTTGGGCTTTCCTAATGCATCTGGCATTTTTTTTTCTATGGGACCGGTCGTCCAAGTTGGGCTACTCTCCATATATAGGTAATTTTCGCGTCAAAAAAATTTTTCTTCTCCGTTTTCCTAATTAGAACACGATACCTACCGAATATGCCTTATAACTCCACTATTTGTGTCACACCTTGTAGAGTAGTAAATAATATTATCGATCTGGCTTAATGACTTATTTCGGCAAAGTAACACAGCATTTCATTAAAATATGCATTACAAATATAGTAATCAAATTAATTACATAGGTACGTCAAGGAAAGCAAAATAAGATGTATTATTTCTTTGTCTTCTTACAATGGAACGCTTTTACAGTTTCAGTTCCTTAGTTTTAAGTCAGTAGTTGATATAGAACTCAACATGACTTAACTATTAAAAAATAATAGAGGTCGATGATAAGTTTCAGTTAATTGAGGTAGTGTGCATGAGTTTGTCCTCTCCTTAATACACCAAATAATATACCACTCGCTGTCAGCTGTTAACTGTTGTATTGACAATTGGGTCACTACAATAGTCTACAGCAGTTTAGCATTAACTAATAAAAAAAAAAACAAATGGAAACCTAACTTTTGCTTCCTATGCGTCGTAGGCGTGCCCACCCTGTATTTAAGTCAAACATTTATAATTTGGGTGTTCCAAAAAACATATTTCACTTCAAGATGTCCTGTCCACTGTTTTACGAGAAAGAACAAACAATGTTTCCCTTCTTGAACACAATAATACGTTACCAAAGAAACTGCGAACTTCGATCACAACAAACTCTGATTCGGATGAATAATGGAAGATTTGAAGTAGCTCCTCAGTGCAAACATTCCGGATTCTCATTCGGTATGTAATCGAAACTACATTTTTCTCCCGATGGCTATTCAAACGTTAGTATTACCTGTAAGTATAAAAATCTCGCAATTCATTCAAATGTAGTCTAGAGAGAGGTAGAGTTAATTTGCAGCTGTGTAAGATTGGAACTATTCAGACTCTTTGTTTTTAATCAGTTTTTAATTGCGATTGGGTTTTTCGTTTGTAACTTTATTACTCATGGAAATTAAGAGTATAAGAAGTCTACTACTTATTTAAAAAAAAAAACACATTCAATTCATAAATAAGGTTTTTATTATGACATAAAAATATGTTTCCCTAGTTTTAAATCCTGTTTAAAATTGTATTGTTTTGAACATGTTTTTAATAATCAGCATTGTAAGGTTAAATGAGAAAAAAGCAAATCATTATAAATTGTATATGAAAAGCGAAAAATACTAATTTCAGATTAAATTAGAGTAAAGGATGATTCTCGTTAGAACGGCTCGGGTCTGGGCCGTGGCCGGATGCCTAAATGTTGGTAATTTTTTTTTAATACCACGTCGGTGGCAAACAAGCATACGGCCTGCCTGATGGTAAGCAGTCACCGTAGCCTATGGACGCCTGCAACTCCAGAGGTGTTACATGCGCGTTGCCGACCCTTTAAAAACCTGTACACTCCTTTTTTGAAGAACCCCATACTGTATACCCTCGGGTAAACCTCGCCAGGGAGCTCATTCCACAGCCGGAGCGTCCGCGGGAGGAAATTCCTCTTAAGTCGCGCACTGTGCCTCTTAAACCGCACAGTGCGCGACCATTTAGGCTCTAGGGTATGAGGATGAACACCCTGCCGACGGCGAGCGGTGCGGTGATAGAAAGTGGCCGTTGGCATCATGTCAAACAATTCTTCAGCGCACAGCCCATTGTACAAGCGGTAGAACACACACAAGGAGGCAAAGTCTCTCTTTAGACTTAATGGTTCAATGCCGTTTGTGAGTTTGGGATCGTCGACGATTCGTACAGCGCGCCTTTACCCAAAAGGCTTGGGTAATACTAGTATAGTGTACGCATATGCCCGGGTAAACTTGACTTTAATTAACCTTCTAACATTACCCGTAAGATATATAATTATGTAGGTATGAGGAATTCCAAGTTTTCTTCCTCGCGTTGGCCCGGCATTTTTGCCACGGCTCATGGGAGTCTGGGGTCCGCTTGACAACTAATCCCTAGAATTGGCTTAGGCACTAGTTTTTACGAAAGCGACTGCCATCTGACCTTGTAACCCAGAGGGTAAACTAGATCTTTCTTACCGCTAGGCAACTAGCGCTTTTGCCATGAGGAATTCCACGTTAGTGAAATAATTATAAGTTACTCTTACTTAGTTAAGTTAATGTATTTTTTAAGGAAATGACTATTGATGAGTTACGTCCCAAAACATACAATCTAATAATCTCATCTTTAACATCGTCTTCCTGGTGTTTTCCTGGAATTTGTGCACGTGTATTTTTTCTTTGCGAGCTGGTGTTCTACCACCGGATGCTTACCTATAAAACGTATTATAAAAATAAATATTACTACAATCCTTTCCACAATCCTTAGATACTTACAACGCGAAGTTTATAATACTGTACTACTAAAGTTAAGAAGATCTTCTTACAAAATTATACTTAAGTAGATATAATGCACATTTTGTCATTTAGCAACTTAATATCGATATTTCTGGATATTCTTGTGTCCAAGTCCGGAACGATTAATAGGCCAAGAGCCACGGTATCATAAGTTAATAATATACAGGTTGATTTTGTTATGTCTGACCATAGTGTGAGGGGTGAATATATAGGTCATACTGACCATGGCGAAAAAAATATGCCGCTGTTCCATAGAAAACATTGACATGTGATTCATCAAAAAGTACGGGGCTGGCCGCATAGTAAAAGCGGTTCAATATGACCAAAATATTCATTATGTTATTATTTGTATGTCTTTCCCATCACGGAACAATGGTGTTCCGGATCTTTGGGAGGCGTGCGCGCGAATCCTGTCCCACCCACCCTCCTTGCGGGTAACAGAACTCCCCAGGAGCACTCGGGTACGTGGGGTCGCTACTCCCCAACAGCTCGCCACAAGCTGCTCTGCGTTGAAATTATGTTACTATTATTATGTTGTTGTAGTACAACATACCATATTAATTCTATACAGAGTGATTTTGTAATGTCTGTTCTTGTTGTTGTCCTAAAGCACCCCAGAGGTGCAAAGGGCCTTCACAAGCTCGCGCCATGCCTTCTATTTTCAGCTCGCCTTTTGGCTCCACCCCAGCTCAACCCGACCGATCGTAGCTCATTTATGACGGACCGTTGCGAAGTGTGTACAGGGCGCCCGGAGCCACGGCTTCCGTCCGGCGGTTTCCAACCGAAAGCTATGGTAGCGTTATTCGTTTCCTCTCTTCGAATAGTATGTCCTATCCATTTCCAGTAACACGAGTGATATTCCGAAATTTTTGGAAAGTAGGTATTAAATAACGGCATGTACAATTATCGCACACGCACGACCTTGTTGCCCATTCTAATTCGTAGTGTGTACATATTTTTGGCACTTGGTCCTGATCCATGTCAATATTTAATTCCTTGACTGTACAATACTAAATACTTCGGGAACGATTTTAGCCGATACAAAACTAAGCAAGACTAGGAGTACCGTCGCGTTGAGAAAATGAAATGATATAATTTTTTTACCAGCGTCTCTTAGGCTATTTTATTGTAGAGGAATCACGCACACATCTCGCGTATAGATTCAGAACAACGTATTGAATTTTGGTCACGTAACATCTTTGTATTTCCGTGTTTTGGGTTCCGTAAGATTACATTTATTATTTTGTGAATTCTATTGAAAAATGACCATTATATCCAAAACGACTGAATAATAATATAAAAAGATAGAGAAATATTTTATTCAGAGAACGCCGTATTTTACCTTTTTATGGCTTGTGGCCCTTAGACTAGTATATTGTACTGGACAAATAACCCACCACGAGTCATTCCCGGTGCAAAAGTACCCAATACACTCGCAGCATTTACGCGGTACATCGCGATGGATAACCTTCATACTAACCAGGAATGACCCAGAGCAGGTCCGGGTAGTCTCCTCTCCGTGCCTCTGAGCACCCAAGACCCAGTGGTATCCACTGCGAAAGGAACAAACAAATACCCACCCAAGCACGCATACTTTTCCCGCTTTCTAAGGGCGGCTATGTCAGCAGCTGCACCCGCTAATCCTGCCTTGCGACTTATATGTGAAGCAGCAAAAGTGATAATGCCTGTAGCGTCCCAGATCAGGCACTTTCCTTTCTGCTAAACTCCAACGTCATACCATCCGGCCCCTTGCTATCTCCACCATAGTGCCGCAAATGCATACATCGAGTACGCACCTACGCACACATCGCAGCCAAATTTTATTAAATATATATTTTTTATTATGTTTAAATGTTTACTATTCATTTTGATACGTCTTACGAGTAATTCACCTCAAATAGGAAGGGTACCCAACTGTCCGACTCCGATTTGATTCATTTTGATAGGTATATGTTATAGAGTAGTCTAAAATAACGGACACGTATTTTTTTTAGCTGCCCAAACTCAACCTATTGGGAGAAATTGTCCTCCAAAGTACTAAAAAGTTACTAAATCTTCTAACTCCTATAGAAAGTGATGCTCAAGCAACTTGCTAGTTAATAATGGCTTGTTTGAGTATATGTTTGAAAGCAGGAAAAAATAATGTACACGTGTTTTGTTATATCTGCTTAAACTCAAGTTTTCCTAAAAAAACACCCGTCTTTATGTGTAACTATAGTGATAAGATATTATAAAACTTCGAATGTCGATTTTTTTAGGAAAAAATGAGTTTTAGCCGATATAACAAAACACGTGCTCATTATTTTTTGCTGCTTTCAAACATATACTCAAACCAGCCATTAACTAGCAAATTGCTTGAGCATCACTTTTTATAGGAGTTAGAAGATTTAGTAACTTTTTAGTACTTTGGAGGACAATTTCTCCCAATAGGTTGAGTTTGGGCAGCTAAAAAAAAATACGTGTCCGTTATTTTAGACTACTCTATAACATATATAAAATTGAATCAAATCGGAGTCGGACAGTTGGGTACCCTTCCTTGTCAGTGTATTTTGCATAATTCTAAATACCTATTGGCGCGCGCGAGATGTAATGTGAGTAATATAAAATCAATATTGACAATCAATTCGACACCGCGTCAAACTGTAAGTGTTTTCCTCAAAACCAATAAATCATTTACGAATCCGGAACCCTAGACGGTATTCTGTCCGCCGCTTCACACCATCGTGTTTACTTATTGAACTTAGCTCCAGTGTCGATATCGGTGGTTCCAGAGGGAATCGTGTGACCAACGATGAGAAAGCAGTGGTAGGCATATTAAGCAGATATTACTGACATTAAGTTTAATCTCTATTGATACTGAATAATTTTACTTTTTCATTTGTTATCATTTTCATTGAAATCAGTGGTGGAAATCTATCAAGGAAGGCTAGATACAGATGCTGCACGAATCTCTTATCAACAAATTAGCTGATAAGAGATCTAAAGAGCACGGTTGCGTCACCAGCTCATCAGTCTCGACATATTCCTGTATAAAATTTGGGCGCGCTTACCAGTCTGTATTCTAGTTGTTATTGATTTGTGCAGCTACCATAAAGTGATTTTAATTTAATTTCTACAAAGATTTTCGTAGTAAATCTATTATAGCCCGCTGCAATAAACTTTAAAAAATCTTCCAATTATATTAAAAATCGAAAGGCTTGCGGAAAAATATATTAAGCCAAGCAAACCCTAGTTAAATCTGTTGTTTATAAAACATTATGTTTATTAGTTAGTTATGTTTTTGATGGCATCTCATTTCTTTTTTTAGATAGTCCTACTTGTTCCTTCCCGGTACCTTCTATTTCTTGAATTCCATTTTATTATACTATGATTTATTCACTGCAGTTATTTATGGAGTTGGTGTATCTAGAATACTGGATCGAAATTGCAAAATATTTGAGTTTTTCCTTGAATTATACACTAAACACTAATTGTATTCTAAATTTGAAGCTTCCATGTCTGCTAGAGCCTTAGAGTTTTGATGATCGGTCAGTCAGTGACAAAATTAAGAAACTTTGACCATATATAATTCTTAAACTACTGGTACAAATTAAATGAAATTTTAAATATACTGTGTGTTACTGAAAACTTAGGCTTCTAGTTTTATCCACAATGAGGGTGTAGGGGGGTCAAAAATGGCTTGAACTGCTTTTAGAAAAGGATGGCACGGCAATGCCGCTTGTTAGCTCGACTTGGCGCCGCATTGCCGTGCGTACAGATTAACTAATTGTAATTTAGTTTCAATGAATTCCTGTCGAACACGATCGGCAGCGTGAAACTAAAACCCGATTATAAGGAAGTCATATAAATTAAAGCTAAATACACGATCGGTATTACAGGGAAGTAACCGAATATATTAGGAAGGATTGTAACTAATAATAATTTCTCACATTATCTATGCTGTAATTTTAGAATTAATATTGTAATAATAGGGATACCTAAAGCAAACAGGAATTGTCAGACTCGTCTTTGTTGCCACGCTTCCGCGGCATAGCTCAGTGTACTCGTAGCATTTAGTTACTATTTACATAGCTCAGCCTCTTATTAGTCGTGTTGTTCTGTACACGTTATTATATGTTACATATAGCTATTAGATTTAATTTAATTTAATTAAAATACGTTTATTTCAGACCTGGGGCTCACAAAACTTGTTAGTTATAATGTCAGTCTATATTACTACCGATACAAGACGTAAAGACAATAATATAAAATATTGAACCCAAATTTTGTACGGATATATTTTTTATTTTTATATGGGGATGTTGTAAAAGCCTAACCTAGCTAAGCTAGTTATAGTAATACCTCTGTATATATCTATAATGTAAATAAATAATTTTAAAATTTTACCTAGCGAAGAAAGATGAACAAGGAGACAATCCAAATAGTTAATTAGAAAAATAGTAAGATTCCAAAACAATCAAAATAATCAACATAAAAATTACATTATAATATGAATATCAAATACATACTCAGATGGTGTTCAGAACACATCCAAAGGGACGTCACGGACGGCCGCTTGCTTCCGAAATTTCCACTTTGGATGCGTTTTGCGGAAAGGCATGAAATCGAAAATGAAGACAATTTTTCCTCACTTAATCTTTCCTCATTTGAGAGATCTAAAGGACCTTGTTTTTCACGCCCTCGGTAACATATATGTACCACATAAATATTCTATTACCCTCGACATTAATCATATCTAAGAATATTTTTTTTACAATTCAAACAATGAAATCTAAAAAAAGATAATCTGTTCAGAATAAGTATGAATTTCCACTTTGGATACGTTCTGAACATCTGTTACCTATTTAGATAAGTATGGACAGATAGTAAACTTTTTTTAAAGTAAATCGACGAAATTGTCCTTAATTAAACAAGAACTACTTAAAGTAAGTTTCACAGAGCTGATTTTTTTTTTATTAGTAAAATACCACATTAGTAATTTTAAAAACAATGTCTGATTGTGTTAACTACATACATTATAAAATCGATAAAGAACCTTGTTTAAAACACGATATCAAATAGAAGCTAAGAGAATCTTGAATAAATTTCTTCAGATGCTCCGTTCGTTTGGTCGTTCAGTCGCTGTGTGTTGAAAGAAGCGGTGAAACCGTAACGTTTTGAATTGGAAATCAACTGGAATATAGCTGGTCAATAGCAGTGCAAAAAATGTTGCGCTTTTTGGTTCTTTTTGGTCTGAAGTATCGAAAACTAACCACATCGAAAAGTTTCAGACTAAACAATGTTAACAAAGTTAGTGATACTCGTACGAGTAGTCTTAGTGCAATTTTGGATACAGTAAAAAATTGAAGATAAATCTGTGCGGGAAGTAATGAAGTTCTCGTTAATAATCGAAAAAAAAACATTTTTCACGTTATTTAAGTAAATAAACTTTAATGGATATCATATATAGGTACGAAAGAAAAAGTGATCAATGCCTCCAGTGCCCAGAGGGCCTAGCGCGAAACACGAAATTTGACATATGTTTGCGATAGAGAAATCGCGTACAAAACATTGTATCGTTTACAAAAGCGCTAGATGGCGCTGCTAGTGGAGGAATTCACTGGATTAGGGCTGAGTTACAAGGGTGTTATCTCATATGTGGTTCAAGCGGAGGCACGGACACCTAGTAAATGCCCAAGATTTCATATTCATGAATTTCGATATTTGCAGAATATAAATCCATAGGGTCCATATTGGGTTCCATAAAAGTTTAAGCCATACCTTTGATATGCATAACAAGTTGTGTCATAATCATCATTGCGCATACAAATGAAAAGTCATATTATATTGTGTCATACATTTTTAGCCATAATATTATTTGATGACATATATAGCAGTTGTCATATATTTTTTGTGCATACCTAACGAACCTAACCAGAAAATTTATGCAAATTAAATCTATGACTGTAAGAATTATGACATAACTCATTTATGACAAAAACCCAGTTATTCTCAGGAATAATTCTGACTTTTTATGACTTACAATTTTATGCATAAAGTGTTATGACAATTACAAATATGACATAAGTTGTTATGCGACCAGAGGGAGTCCCGTGCGACTTGCAATCCGGAGGTCGCGGGTTCAAACCCCAGCTCGTACCAATGAGTTTTTCGGAACTTAAGTACGAAATATCATTTCATATTTACAAGTCGCTTTTCGGTGAAGGAGAGGAAACATCGTGAGGAAACTGGACCAATCCCAACAAGGCCTAGTTTACCCTCTGGGTTGGAGGGGCAGATGGCAGTCGCTTTCGTAAAAACTAGTGCCTACGTCAAATCTTGGGATTAGTTGTCAAGCAAACTCCAGGCGCCCATGAGCCGTGGCAAATGCCGGGACAACGCGAGGAAGAAGAAGCAGAATATAAATAATCCCACCAAAAACATATTCATGTAAAATGTTGCCAAGACGAAACCATAAGGCTTGAACTGTCAAAAAGTTATCAGATCTCTTGTAGAACCAAGCTTTTAACTCTACTAGCGCTAACTTCACAAACTACACCTTAGTCAAAATATGTGACTGGGCAGTTTCTTTACTACAATAACTATTGTACAGTCAGCATCAAAAGTAGCGGATCAAACAAGCTTTCAAAAGTATCTACCATTCTGTAACAACTTCACAAAATGTGGTGGTTCTTTATGCAGAACAATTAAGACGGTAAAAGAAATACTTTTGAATGTAAATTTTAGAGATTTATCTATATTTGGAAAAGTTATCCGGAATATCAGATACTTTTGGCGCGTTGTTTCATCCGCTACTATTGATGCTGACTGTATTACAGAAAAATGATGAACAGTGAATAAATTTTTTCACTTTACGCCCATGTGATGGTAGCGAAACGGCCAATCCACTATTTTTGACTAAAGTGTAGTTTTTGAAGTTAGGGCTTGTAGAGTTAGCTTTGTTCTATATGCAAGCTTATAATTTTTTGATAGTGCGAGGCTGAAACACAAAACAAATCAAAATATTTTCATAAAAACAAAATGATTTGGTCCTCAGTTATATCTAAATAGTTAAATAATAATAAAAAACTGATAGTGTCTGAAAGAGGTATATTTTGTTCTGCAAAGTTTGTTGCAGATTAATATTTATATATTTAAAATGTTTTTTATGAACATCACAAGAAGTCTTGCAAGGGCCAGTCAAATAAAAATAAAAATCCAAAACGTGTACATAAGTCTTCTTCTTCTTCTTCCTCGTGTTGTCCCGGCATTTTGCCACAGCTCTGGGAGCCTGGGGTCCGCTTGGCAACTAATCCCGAGATTGACGTAGGCACTCGTTTTTACGGAAGCGACTGTCATCTGACCTTTCAACCCAAGGGGTAAACTGTACCTTATTGGGATTAGTCCGGTTTCCTGACGATGTTTTCCTTCACCGAAAAGCGACTGGTAAATATCAAATGATATTTCGTACATAAGTTTCGAATAACTCATTGGTACGAGCCAGGGTTTCAACCCGCGACCTCCGGATTGCAAGTCGCACGCTCTTACCACTAGGCCACCAGCGCTCAAAACCTGTACCTAAGTAAATAATTTTATTGATGTAAGAATTCTCAGTACTTCGTGACAATTTATCCCAATGTAATCGAATACCGTATGTGAGTCATACTGGTGGTGACTCCTAAATCAGTCTTAGAAACAGAAACCTCTTTGCGATCAAATTCTTTTACGCTCATGTCAAGCTGATAAATGGCTCAAAATATCAACACTGACAACGCAGCAGTGTATTAATTAAAAACAGTACCTACCTACAAAAAAAGGTATTTCCAATGCCAAATAAATTGATTTCCGATAAAAAGAGTGGTCTTATAAAAAAGGGTGGGGGTTAAGTATTTAAATCCTACAATACAACTCGTATTACATCAGTTACGAGGTATTATTGAAAAATTATATAAAATGCTAATAATATCTATTGAAGGCATTAATTGTTTTTGGGAGGGATAAGATTGAGACTTGTCTCAAGCCAAAAAGCCAATTTGAACTCACAGTCCGATATCATTTTGTTATGATTCGCCTTTGCGTCTCGTTCTCGCCAATATACAGGTTGATCAATCCAAAAAGATTGAGTTTCATTATTATTAATTTTAAAATCGAAGCCATGTTTCCTAAGAACAGATTTGGCTATCTCAGAATTTCTAACTTCTCCATACTGACCGTTTTGGATTGATCAACCTGTATATATATATACAAAAACAAGTACGAGCGAAATAGACGCGATAAAACGGTAATTTTTTCATAGTGGAATATAAGTTCGAATTGGCATCAAGACTTATAACCTACTTGCAATTAGAAGTTATACCTTTGTTATTTTAACCTGTCTTTAGAACGTATCTGTAGTAGTGACTACTGACTACTACCACTTAATGTGCTGTTCTATTACTAACAAAACAGTATGCGCACCACTCATCCCCATCTAATCTGATTTGCATAATAGAGTACGTACTCGTATTTTGCCGTAAGTCTTGCCTATGTTGAAATATATTTCACCATACTCTACAGGCCTTAAAAGGAATCAATAAGGTACCTAAGTTACTATGTGCATATAGTAACATTGTTTCAGCATTTCGCGATATATAGGAATACGAGTAGTACTTACGGTATAAGTATTTGAGTCGGACCAAGTTAACTCTGCCTTGTATTTGCTATGAAAAATATGACATGACTTGAAAATATGTGACCGCGGCCGGCCAAACGTCCCACTTTGTCGCTTGCCATATGGACGAGATTTTCTTGTATCTTTATACGAATACCAAGGCGTCCTTATGGGAAGCGTCCTTATGCTGTTTATAATGACATGCCTTCACTTTGTTCTGTTCAAATCGGTGTAAAGTTAGCTTAGACGTACTCTATTCAATTTGTTTGACTGTAACCTTTTGTACATGCTTGATATTCACGTAAGTGTGGAACGAGTAAGTGTATGGTACTCATATTGCACCTTAATATGCAGTAAATTCATGTTCTTCTTGAGAGTGAGCTCTCACTGAACGCAAGCGTGAGCGAGATGGAAGTGCGTGCTCGGGAGCGCGAATATCTTGTCTTTTTTTTGTGTGTTTTTAAATTAAAAAAGTAGTCACTGAGTCTCTCAAGTATAATATTGCTCAGTTTTAGAAATAATTTTCTATACCTATATCTAATTTTTTAGACCTATATCCGTGTTTTTATCCATTTAGCAAAAGTAAAAAATCAGGATTCGAATCGCTGAAGTCAGAAAGAGAGAGATGCCTCAAGATAGCTAATTAAATTTATAGCGAAATATCATGTTTTAAATTTTTTGCGTGTTTTAACAATAAAAAAATCTCTCAATTAATACAGCGATTGATAATAAACATATATGACGAACTGCCTATGTGGTTTCTAGACCTATATTCGTTTATCCATCTAGCGAAAGTCAAAAATCAGGATTCGAATTGCTGAAGTCCCTAGAGAAAGGCCTAAAGATAGCTAATTATATTTATGGCAGTCGTATTGTGATATTTGTGATGCAAAAAAGCACTACTTTCTTGGGTTCCGTACCAAAAAGGTACAAAGGAACCTTTATGGTGCGACTCTGTCCGTACCAAAGAGCATATAATCACTACGTTTTAAGAGACGCGACTCCCATACTAGCGAGTGGAATCAGTTTGTTTCGCAAATCATAACCAAAATGTACGACAAAGAACTGTCAAAGAACCATAGTAACAACATAAGCGATTTAAATAGTGTAGTACGCTACACGCTTGCGTTTCTTATCGATATCGATAAAATGGGGAGAGTTGAAACATAGACTCCTGTCTACAAATGTTGTACTCGAAATGTAGTATCGAGTCCACATTTAAGTTGTATGTTATATATTGGATAGTTCTTTGAGTGGACTAATACGTGGTCGGGCTTAATGTGGACCCGAATTATTTTTATACAGTTTTTAAGTCGAGGTTTTTTTTATTAATAATAATAATAATTTTCAAAATGATTTGCACATACATGTTTCAATTTAAAATGTAACTTAACTATGGGACGATGTATCAGGTCTTCGTTTCCAACAAATTTGACCCTGCATCTGAAAACATACAGATTTGGATAAACATGACTTTAGCTACAGTTTATATTCCAAGTGTTTGCTAATGATTAATGAGATCTTCAACTGATTATTTAGCGCTAATATGCATCTACAAATCATGTTTTTTGGCATCCAGTTATCAATGCTGTAACTTGTTATGTATTTATATGTCTGTTAATCATGAGAACCGGTCTGGCCTAGTTGGCAGTAACCCTGCCTATGAAGCCGATGGTCCCAGGTTCAAATCCTGGTACGGGCATTTATTTGTGTGATGAGCATGAATATTTGTTCCTGAATCATGGGTGTCATATATATATATATATATATATATATATATATGTCGTTGTCTAAGTACCCACAACACATGTCATGCATACTTTAGGACTAAGTCAATTTGTGTAATAATGTCCTATAATATTTCTTTATTTATCATAAAAACAGAGATTATTTTCTTACATTTTAGGTTAATATATTAAATAATTACTAGATAAAAAAAATATGAAAATCTTCGACGAATTAATTATGGTCATATTGCATGCAAGTTCTCAGGAAATTTCACATATTTAATTAAATTATTTACACTGATATACAAATAAACCTACAGTTGTCGATAGTTATAGTACATTCCTAGTTCACAACGAAAAAGAATATAATATATCTAATTTTCGATGTGTTTATAGCCTGCTGACCCAAAATAAGGTCAAAAGTATCTAAAGCAATACTTACCGGTCTTCATCCAAGGGAAATTTCGCCATAAAATCCTTTTTTTCGTGATTTTCTCGAGTGGCTCGCTTGCCACATATTTCACACTTAGTAAACCGTTTTCTCGGTGGCATTGTAGCAAACTCGCTCTTTACACACACTACACACACAGATCACAGTTCACTATTTTCGATTTTTTCACTAAATAAAAAAGAAATTGCACGAAATACCGAACAAAACATTGAAGCCTTCATAACGAACAAAACAATTAGGTTTGACAGTTGACTTGATGTAAACTTGACAGAATAAATAGCACTGACGTTTTCTTTTACTTCGTTGGCAATGATTTGCAAAACAAACTCCATACAAAACTTTTTTTATTCCTAGTTGCGTCAGCCTGGTCCGTACGTCCGTCCGTCTGTCACAACGCTAAAATATCACGAGAACCACTTAAGCTATCGATTTTAAATTTGGAATAGTTATGAAAAACGCTAACCCAGACACATTGAAAGTATTATAAATTGTTATTTTATTTTTTATAACTATGGGAAATGCCCAATATGAAGAGGGGGCAAAATTTCAAACTCTAGTGACTATGTCAAGTTAGGTACTCGTATCATCTGAAAGAGCTCAAATTGTACACTCCAAAACAATGTTTTTTAGTAGTGGAAAAAATGGATTTATGGAGAAAAATAAAAAAGAATACCCCCCCCCCCCCCTTATCTCTGAAATTTACCGAAGAAAAATTATGACAATTTTACATAGTATTAACATTACAAACTAAATTTAAGTTACAAGAATTATAACTATTTATAAAATAAACTAATATAACTAAACCTAAATAAAAAATAAAATAACTACAATCTAGCCTCCAATCTACATTATTTTATAATAAATATTTTTACCCATGAAAAAAAAAATAACATTACCATAAATTTTACAGGAAAAATATAATCCGATGTCTATCTTGGTAACTTTATTTCATTAACAAAAAACACTTCCGAATTCAGTTTGCAATTAAACCCACTTAATAAGTGTGTTTATTACACTGGGAATTTCTATGAGATTACTTTAAATACACCTTTTTTCAAATAAAAAACATATTTTTGAAATCGGTCCTCATGATAGAGAATTATCCTCGAAAAACCAACATACGTGCATTACATAGTGCCAATTAGTTAGACAATTTGCCGATAGATGGCGCTGTATATCAAGTACCTATACTAAGTATAGGTACTTGATCAAAAGTCTTTCACCATTATTTTTTAATCCGTTTTCTGAACATACTGTATTGTACCTTAACGGTGTAACGTGTTAGTCGTCGCGTGCGAGAATTGTACATAATTGGATCACGACGAGCGAGTTGATTGCTCAAACGGAGCCAACATTCGACTCGGGCCCGACGTTGGATTGACTCGATTTTACAACCATTATCGCTCAAAGAAATTCTGCTTTAATTTAGACCCGCTTTTCAGGTAGCAGATGTAAATTCAATTTTAGCAGATGTAATTTAATTTTAACCAATAAATAATTAAAGTTGTGAAAGGCTAAAATTTTCATTAATTAATTATTTTGTGGGTACAATAAGGTCTTTTAAATAACTAATAAGGTAAGTCGTAATTTCGAGATTTTTAATCAAACGTACTTATTTAAAATGTATATTTGCGTACATATAAATTATCATAGTTATCCCGACTTCTGTCTATTCTCTTACCAGTCATACCCACTTTTTGCAATCCTGCACCAAACGAAAACTGTATCTGTTTAGCCCAATGGTTGTCTGGTAGAGAATGCCTTAGGGTGTTAAGTCCGCCATTTGTACTCTTTTTTTATTTATAATGTCTTGCGTTGCGTTGGCCTCTGTGTAAATAGCATATTTATCATGTGTATCAGATTAAATTCTCGGAAATCATTCAATCAGATTCAATTCTGTAGTATTTGATTATAATTTTCATTACGGAAGAATTTAATAATGTATTTAAATATAACGATTTTTTTTTTCTCCAATAATGAAAAATAATATTTTATCCGTAAGTATTTTAATGCTACGAAAACATACCCATGTTCAATTATATATCCAAATATCGAACATTGAGTTAAGAAATCGCTAGATTGTACATAATTGGATGGAGTAACGAAACCTTAAAAGCAAAGTAAATAAAATATCAAAGAAACCGAGTTAAGAAATCGCTAGATTGGAATAGCTCATGACGCCATTTAATTTATTTACTCACATCTGGCCGATTTCAAATACTGATTAATATATAAATTATAATTATAATTATATTTATTATTATTATTAAAATATTATTACCTACTGCGTATTTGGAGACGACTAGACGAAATAGTATTTTATGCAACAGTTGTATAAGAAGGGTCAAAAAAGGCGAGTGGCGTGAGTTACAATGTGAGCCGGAGCCGAAGGCGTAGGCGAACATTGTAAAGGAATACGCCACGAGAATTTTTTGACCTACTTATGCAACGTTGCATACAATATTTTTCCTACGAGTCAACAAAAATAAATCTTAATTTAGGTAAACAAATTACAGCAAAAGTATATAGCCAAGACGCGCGAGCATACCTTGTTACGCGCCCGGCCCGCCCCGGGCCGCGGCCAGCCGGTCAGCGACACCTCCTCGTAACTCATGAGGCCCTGGTACTTGCTACTTGCTAAATTATTTTATGGACAGTTTTTTCTCAATTTTGGCCACCGTAGCCTACGGAGACTAACAAGCAACGCTAAGCGGTCTTCGTAGTCTATGGGTGTTGCTATATTACGGGTGTCACATGCGTGTTTCTGACTTATGAAGTAATTATTTTTACTATGCAACCAAATGAATATTTTGTAAGTTGGCAGCAATGCACTTAGTTTAAAACTGTATTCGTTTTGGTTTTGTTAGGTTGGTAGCCATTAATCGCAGTAACGTTATAGCGTATAAAAGCACAAGAGCTTTTATGAGGAATAGACAATATAGATTTTTCTTGAAATCTTTTATGTATGTTCTTATATTCGTGTTAATGAATGCATAAATGACAGATAACAGTAGAGGAGTAGGAAAATTAATAAAAACACAATCGAACTGAAATAATTCAAGTTTGAAAGTTGTAATAATGTTTTGTTACCAAATGTATGTTAGTACATATAAATTATAATATTATTATATTGGGTAGTCCTAATCGTATTAATTGTAATTTAACTTACCTACTTACACATTTTATTTTGATTATCCATAATTAAGTTAATATTAATTTTCGGTGACTTCTCACTGAATAAAGTACTAAATAGTGTCGGAACGGTACTATGATTTTGAATTATGTAGGTAAGCACCTCACCTACCTACTTAAAGGATGACTCACGTAGACCGGGACGGGTCCGGGCCGAGGCGCGGACACGTCATTTTCTATGACGGCTGATCGGTGATCACGTGGTGCTTTCATAGAAAACGAAGCGCTGGAGTTTCTTATTGGTTTCATTTTTGTCAAGATCAAGTTCTGATGATTCATGAGGAATCCATCGCGGGAACTCCTCAAAACATATAAGTATATAGTGATATTTTTATATAGTGTTTTTTTCTTCAACAAATCAAGTATTTACTTTAAAAAAAGCGATATTTGATGAAGTGAAACTGCTAATGAAGACTAAAACGGAACACCTCAACGACATGTATTTCATGTTTGGCGATATGTTTTCTTCGTCAAGTTTTCTCAGCAACTTTTTTCAAGGTCGAGTTCATCATTTCATGAGGAATAGGGAACTCCTCAACTCTTATAAGCAATAAGTATATAGCGTCGTCCAGTCGCGTAATCTATTACCAAGCAATTGCATAATAACAGTGCTATTTGGTGAAAAGGAACTGCACATGAAGAATAGAATGGAACTCATCCACTACAAGTATTTTACGTTTTGGGGCTAATTGTAATTGTTATGAGATCGACTATGATTGTTAATTATTTAAATGGCATTTCAAGCTTTTTTAAGAAGTCGTTTTTTAGGGTTCCGTAGCCAAATGGCATAAAACGGAACCCTTATAGTTTCGCCATGTCCGTCTGTCTGTCTGTCTGTCTGTCTGTCTGTCTGTCCGAGGCTTTGCTCCGTGGTCGTTAGTGCTAGAAAGCTGAAATTCGGCATGGATATATACATCAACAAAGCCGAAAAAGTCGTACAATAAAATCTAAAAATTTAATTTTTTTGAGGGTACCTCCCCTACACGTAAAGTGGGGGTGATTTTTTTTTTTTTGCTTCAACCCCACAGTGTGGGATATCGTTGGAAAGGTCTTTCAAAACTAATAGGGGTATTCTACAAACATTTTTTGATAAAGTGAATATATTCGGAGATAATCGCTCCGAAAGAAAAAAAAAATGTGTCCCCCCCCTCTAACTTTTGAACCATAGGGCCAAAAAATATGAAAAAAATCGTGAAAGTAGAACTTAAGAAAGACATTAAATGAAAACTATAGCGGACATGATCAGTTTAGCTGTTTCTGAGTTATCGCAAAAAGTTTTCCCTTCATAGTAAAAAGACTTACTTTAATTAGGTACTGATTATGCAAATTTGCCTATTTGTTTAACTCGGGTGAAAGGTACCATTTACTACACTTTAAGCTCCAGTTTAGCTTATTGTGACGGAAGAGTAACTACGGAACCCTACACTGAGCGTGGCCCGACATGCTCTTGGCCGGTTATTTTTAATTATTTGTCATACCGATGACAGAGAAATGACTTTAGGGGTTGTACACGAGAGTGATTTGAAGTTCTAGATAGAAATAATAATCTGACCACTAAGCAAGATAAGCGCATATCAGGAAATACGACACAAAAGTAATTAGAGGCCTTAAAATTTTTAGAAGAAAACAAATTAGGCACCCAATTTTCAAACTCAAAGACGAGTATGTATCAAACAAGGAGCTGATTAAATCCAAAGTGGTTCAAAAGTTCTACATAACTCTATGTATACGCATTGTCACCAGCGGAACCTGATTCACAAGAGACAGCAGGTCCCAGAGCGGACAATATTCCGAGATTTTCAGATCCTGTCTTACCGGCTTTAATCCGAAAAGAAGTTGAGCCCTGAGGCATATGAAGAGAGAGAAGGCGGTTGGTGAGGATGGCGTGTACGTGGGAATGCTAGTCTCATGTGGCGTTCTCTGATAAAAGCTTGTTAAAGAACTACTGGACAATCAATGTTGCAACAAATGTACAAGTGGTTCGCTAAAGTCCTGTGCAATCTATTGTTACTACAGTTGGATGAAAATCATATTACCGAACATTCAATGGCAGATCATTTTTAGGGTTCCGTAGCCAAATGGCAAAAAACGGAACCCTTATAGATTCGTCATGTCCTTCTGTCTGTCCGATTATGTCACAGCCACTTTTTTCCGAAACTATAAGAGCTATACTGTTCAAACTTGGTAAGTAGATGCATTCTATGAACCGCATTAAGATTTTTACACAAAAATAGAATCCCCATACTTAGAACTGAAACTCAAAAAATCTTTTTTCATCAAACCCATATGTGTGGGGTATCTATGGATAGGTCTTTAAAAATGATATTGAGGTTTCTAAACTGAATAGTTTGCGCGAGAGACACTTCCAAAGTGGTAAAATGTGTGCCCCCCCCCCCCCCCCCGTAACTTCTAAAATAATAGAATGAAAAATCTAAAAAAATATATGATATACATTGCCATGCAAACTTCCACCGAAAATTGGTTTGAACGAAATCTAGTAAGTAGTTTTTTTTTAATACGTCATAAATGGTACGGAACCCTTCATGGGCGAGTCCGACTCGCACTTGGCCGCTTTTTACAACATAAAGCAGTTGATGGAACTCGTGCTAAACACTCACACACACAAATCAATATGTATTCAGGCCCTAAGGCAAGTGTACACAGTCGTAAGAGCCTTATTAGATAAAAATAAAATTATGGATTATCTTCAAAATGGAGTTAGAATACCGATGTCTTTGAGAAATTAAGAGGAAAGGGGACGACCGCTTCTCCACTACAAACATAGTCCCCATTTTCCTCCCTGGATATTGAAAAATATTTGAACACAATTTAATGTATCTATATTGACCATAGCTAAGCCCCGTTTGTATTTTTTTAGATTTTTGATTATTGTAAAAATTAGGAGCGAAAAGAAGATTTCATACAAATTTTTAAATGCTCATATTTCTTATAATAATTAAAAATTCGATTCTTATAATAAAAAAAAACATTACTATGAGCATATCTGTGCTTGATGTACAACTAATTGTGTCAAAATACTTTCAATAACGTTAATATCCAGAGAGGAAAATGAAGGTTACGTTTGTATGAAATGGCGATTTCGCTTCCGTCTTAATTTAATCTCAGGAATGCACTCTAGAAGTTAAAGGATTTTAAAAAGAGCACGGTGTATAAATATAAATTAGTTTTCTTAATGGTTTCACAGTCCTATATTGATCATCGCAGAGGATCCAATCCTATTTCGTGTCAGGTTTATATATGTGAAATTTCACGCAGATCGGCGCAGCGGTTCATGCGAAAAATAAACAATGTAAGCAATTTATTGTACCCGGAAATAAGGTGTGCCTACAATGTAAGCTGTTTTTACGCGTTTCGAGTCTTTCTATTACTCTTGCTCCTGTCATATGCACTCAAAATATTTCGTAGACTTTTAAAAATATATTATGTTTTATTGAGGCATTGTTTAACTGAAACGCCGTGCAAAAACCTGACTGAAATGGCGGACATTAATGTGTATGTATAACAAAAATGCAACCATGTTATTCGTAATGGAAAGAGAAGTGTTTTCAATGTTTAAGATTAGATTAGATATATTTATTTCTAATTGGAAATTAAATGTTATCATAACTTATTAAAACTGATAAATGATCAAATTAAAAAAAAATATGTCCTAAATTTACTTGACTGAAATATGAAATGTTAATGTTGTAAATAATAATAGGGCGTCCTAGATAATATAATGTAAAAAAATCAGTAGGTACTTAATATATATAACAGTAATAAAATACAATAAAATAAAAACAAGAACTACAATTTTAAGTCAGTTTTAAAATAAAATATTAATATTTGTTTTGTTCACCGTACTGTTTATCTGAGTTAGTTAAAGACGTCAACTGGATATTTTACATTTTGTTCCGTTTCTGTCGATAGTTTAATAGTTATTTTTACAAAAAGAGAGCAACGTTTGATATTTGTTAGAGTGCTTATTTTGAGTCCCGTGCAAGCGAAAGATTCTTTAACGCATTCACTGCTAACGTTTTCGTAGCACTACACGCGTAGCAGATTCTAGCGTTTTCCCGCTTTGTAGAGGAAAGCGACTACGAACAGAGCGCCCGCCGAGCGGGTTCCCGGCACTCAATGTGTTAATAGATCTAATCTAATTTAGAATCTTGAGCGTAGTAGTAGTAAGAGACTCAAAACCGCACGAGATGTAAATAGCTTTGCTCTCGTGTAGAACACAAAACTTTTCACGACAGCAGTGAGAACATATTTGGAAGGTAAAAATACTATCTGAAAAAATGTAATCCGTCTTCATCACATCACTCATGTTTTCTTAAGTATTCTAACAATTAAATTTAATTACCACAATAAAACAACCGAAAGAAATTTCAAAAGAATAATACGGAAATTATGAAATAACGAACATCAATTGATAGCTCAATCGATAACTTTTTTAATGTAAAAAGAAACTTTGTAAGATACGGTTCGAATTGCGGATACAACTATTTGTCAACTCTATAGTTGACAAATAGACTTCGTTAAAAGTAGAATTATTTACTTTGCGTAACAATTCGTAATGTTTTTAAGTTCATTGCTTTGATTGTATTATAAAATACATAAAATATAGTGTTTTTATTTAATTTTAAACTTTTATTTGATTAATTCATTATTACGAATGAATGAAGACTCGAAGGGTATTTTGGAATGATGTGGCCTGACTTATCTCGGGGGTTTATTATAAACCGTAAATATACAGTTGAATTACGTATGCACTTTTTTGTCTCTTTCTTTTTGCTAATGACGTGAAAGGGACAAAGACGATAGAATCCAAATATTTCCAACTTGTTTTAGGCCCCGCACGTTGAAATGACATTCATTCGAATAGTTAGAATTCGGTAGTTATAAAGGTCACTTGAATGTTATTTTGTCTCACTCAGTGAGCAAAATCACATTTTTCTCACTATTTTTAAGCAGCAAATTACCCTTGTTCGAGCTGCTGACGTGAGAATAAAATTATTTGATAGCATGTTTAAGAAAAAGTACCTACTTTTTAGAAGTTATCATCTGGGGAACCCATTTGCCATCGCCATTAAAGATATTTAACTACATGTACGGAGAACCCATTTGTCTCGCCATTAAAGATATTCATTCATTCATTCAATTTCTTTATTTATAAAATAGTACATTTTACACGTCAACTAGCTAATTACACTTCAATATTATAGCATATTATTAAGATAATTACATTACAATATTTTGCAATTATTATAATCTAATATTTAATTAGGTTAGGTTAGGTTCCAGATGGCAAAGAAATATCTTGCTCTGCTTTGGTGCTTTTCAATTTGTTGTTTGTTGTTGTCAATAAATTGGAAATTTTATTAAAAGATGCAATAAAGTCATATTGGACCAATTAAACTGTTAAGCCAAGTATTCGCTAAGTCGGACGACTTATCGTCCCTGCCATACTTTCATCGGCCTTACTGTTGACACGGCGGCTTTACGGACAGAGCTTAGGAAAGTTTCAGAAAGCTTTCATCCGACTTTTATGTTTATCAGGTACATAGATATTATGGGACAGTAATCCTCTCCCAGCCTACAGCGGCACATACCATATATATAATATCACGTCCTTTTTAGAGTTCCGTTGTCAACCGTTGTTATAGTTTCGCCATGTCCGTCTGTCTGTGTCCGTCCGCGGCTTTGTTCCGTGATCTTTAGTGCTAGAAAGCTGCAAATCGGCACTGACACAAAAATCATGCAAGGCGATAGAACGGTCAAATAAAAACAAAAAAATTGTAGGATATCTCCTATACAAAATTATTTGTTTTTGCTTTAGCCTAAAGTTTGGGGTATAGTTGGGTTAGGTCTTTCAAAACGAATACGGGTTTCTAACAACTATTTGTTGAGAAACTGAAAAATTTCGCAAAGAAGCGCTCCAATAGAAATAAATGAATAAAAAAAAATTCCCCAACCCTCCTCCACCCCTCTAACTTTTGATCCATGGGTACAAAAAATGAAACAAAATCGTTGAACAAAAGCTTAATAAACTTCAATGAAAACTATACCGAACACGATCAGTCCAGCCCAGCCGTTGTTGAGTTATTGCAAGAAGTTTTCTCTTCTTAGTAAAAAGACGTACAATGCGCAGCGACTCCTTATGCTTGTGGGTAATGTGTATGATACTTAACTAGTGATGGCTAGTGAGTAAATCAAACGAGAAATACCGAGTAAACTCTCAGTATTTACTCAATTTAGCAGTATTTACTCGTTTAAAGTTTATACCTAAATTGGTGGTTCTGTTTAGAGTGCTGAAAGGAGCTTTTTGTAATATAGGTGCATTTTGTAAGCCGCTACTGAATTCAGTACTCAAAATTGTAAGAAATATTCTTTTCTCAAACTTGCTATGAAATGATGACACGACTTACGTTAAATTAGGTCCGGAAATACTACATATCATGTGCGATGAGTGAAGATGATACGAGTATGTAAAGGAATTTCATACTGCCTTACACACCTAGGACTGTAAAGCAACCTTCTTTTATTTTTTAACGTCAAATTGTGACACGACGTCTTGCATTCAACCATCAACAAATATTTTTTTTCAGTTAGCTTGGTGCGGTCATTTGTTGTGCATATTCGTTGCTAAGCAACGGCGGTGGCGCATCGCGCAAGCGCGCGGACTTACGCGCGTAAGGCACGTACGCGCACGCGAGTAGTTCGCCACAAAACAAATTGACTACATTTTTTTTTAATTGCAAGTTTGAGAAAAGCACTATACAAATCTCGGCGAGAAACGGGGTTGCAGGCCAAGTAGATATAGACGGCTGAGCGTAGCGAATCTATAGTAATGTACTATTTAAGGGGCCGACTCCGTAAATTTAAGTAATTATTCTCACAAAAAAAATAGAAATCACCAACGTGTTACAACAACATTAAATGGGTCTTTAAAAATAACTTTTTTGGATAAATTTAATACTTTTGGAAAAAAACCCGCTCCTAAAGGCCGAAATAATGTTTATCCCTCCTTAACTATCAAACTAAAGTTCAAGAAAAATATGAAAATATATCGCGAGAAAGATTACAAAAAAAAATACTTTGAAAATGATCGGTTGAGCCATTTTAGGTTTATAGAACTTTATTTTCTCAAAAAAATTATACTCGTACATTTCACTTCAGATAAATTTAGCTAATACAGATATAAATTATAAGTAAGTATAGCGAGTGCGTACTTACTTACACAGCACTTAAGTAAAACTTAAATCTAAATAAAAACTACAACGTATGATTTGTTGTTAAGCAAAACAACGTTTATTACGCGCACAACGTGTTCTTCGTTAGCATTTTTGAGTTTTCTTTAAAAAATCCTTAATAAGAGAACATAACGCACTTTAAGGCGACATGCAGTTGTCTGTGTTCTTAAGTTCTCTTAAGTATATTTTTTAAGTAAATACCTTCTTATTAAAAACAAAATTGACTATCACAAATTGCCTCTCATTGATGATAACCCTTTTTTTTCAAAAATGAAGTGTCCTATATGTTTTTTAACATGTAAATATTGTTAATATATAATATATTAACACTCTTCAATAAAAAACAATTTAGTTTTTAAATCTCACTTTTTAAATATTTTATTAGTTAGGTACCGTTTTTACTCACCTACATGAGTAAATACGAATATTTATCGGGGGCTTTGAGTAAATACTGAGTATTTACAACGTAAAAACAAATCATTTTGTATAGGAGATACCCTACAATTTTTTTGTGTTTTTATTTGACCGCCATGCATGATTTTTGTGTCCATGCCTATTTGCAGCTTTCTAGCACTAATGATTACGGAATAAAGCCGCGGATGGACACAGACAGACAGACATGGCGAAACTATAAGGGTTCCTGGTTGACAACGGAACCCTAAAAAGGACGTGATAATAAAGGTATGTGCCGCTGTAGGCTGGCAGAGGATTACTGTTCCATAATATCTATGTACCTGATGAACATAAAAGTCGGATGCTCAATACTCAGTATTTACTAACCCCTACCCTATCTCTATACTTAACTAATAGGTATAGCCCCCGTTTAGCCTATTCTGACAAAATGGTAACTACGGAACCCTACACCGAGCATGGCCTGACATTTTGAATCTGCCTTTGATTATAGCATTTTTTATAATTTGCATACTTTTATCTTTTAAATTTCCTTATTATTTTCTGATACCAACCTAACCTCCTGAGGCCCAGAAGCAATTGTTTTTTTTTAATTTAGTACCCTCTATTGTTAAATATTATATATCAAAATTAAACATTGAATGTTGAATATACATAACGTACGCAGGACTTCTTGAGATTAAAATCTTTAAAAATATTAATAGAAACTTTTCTTTCCCAACTTCATTTGCCCATGAATAATCTAATAGTTATCTGAACTTAAGTTAGACAATAAGGCCAATGTCAATGACATTCTAGTAACTCGCATCTGGGACGTCCTTCTTGCTAAAATAAGACAATGCTCGAATAGGTTTGCTTTCAACTGAACTTAATGTGATTACTTTGCTGGCAGAACTGAAAATGCCTAGTGTTACTGCATGCTTTGTACGTTTTACCTCATTGATCAGCTCCTACTTATTTGCTGTTTTTTTGAGATAACATTTATTTAATAAATAAAAATTATTATGCACATTTTTTATATAAGAGAAAATTATTAAACTTTGAATATGACCTACAGTAAGCTCCATTAGGCTTGTGTTGTGGGCACTTAGACAACGATATATATAATGTATAATATTTATAAATACATAAATATATAGAAGACACCCACTCAGGAATAAATATCCGCGCTCATCACACGAATAGATGCCCCTACCGGGACTTGAACCCGGGACCATCGGCCCCATAGGAAGGTTCACTACCTACTAGGCCAGACAGGATGAGAAATTTTCTACAGTTTATCTCTAAAATTATATGAAAAAATACAATCAGATTCTTTACAAAGACATTGACAGTTTCTCCTCTGATTTTAATAATGATTGTCGTTTTTGCGTTTACTCGAGAGCATTCGGGGACATATTATTCCACTTAAAAAGTAAGAAAATCGAACTGTCTTCGTATAAATACTTAAGTAAAAATAAACAAAATCTTTTCGTAAAAGAAATAATATTATATAATGAGAGGTATAGTTATGCAATCTTAGGTTTATTCTCATGCACGAACCCCTACTCTGGTGGAGGCAAAGACCTACATATTTAGTCCTTTATGCGTCGCAGCTTCACCATCCGTCTTTTAATCCGTCGTTTCCAAATTACCTCGTTTATATTTTTAACGTCTTATAATCGGTATTTATATGGCAAAATTTACTTAACTATGGCCTAATTACGAAGAAAATGTTTACATGACCAAAATTTATATGTACTCGGAAGTATTTATAAAATACTTGTAAAGTTGTAACGAGAAACATGTGAACTTAAAAAATAATCAAGTTAACCTACTTATATTAAACATAAGGAGAGGTCGCGTGTTCAAATCCTAGCTCGTACCAATGAGTTTTTCGGAACTTATGTACGAAATGTCATTTGATATTTATCACCAGTTTTTCGGTGAAGGAAAACATCGTCAGGAAACCTGCATACATCTGCGAAGAAATTCAAAGGTGTATGTGAAGTCCCCAATCCGCATTGGGCTAGCTGGGGGCTATAGCCCGAGCCCTCTCACGCATGAGAGGAGGCCTGTGCCCAGCAGTGGGACGTATATAGGCTGAATTATTATTACATTAACATAACCTATATTTTACCTAGTATTTACCTACGGAGGGAATATACACTCAAAACTTGTAAAAAATTAAAGATTAAATATTACGTATTCTACGTAAAGCAATTAAGAAGAATGTTTATAACGTTGTTAAATGAACACTAGTATTGTATTTCCCTTGCACTTTTCTCTTATATTATTAAAAAAACTGAAAAGAATACTTAGTAAACAACTAAAACCTTAATGGGTCTCTCTAGTTTCCTTTCTCCGCAGCAGTAATTACTGCGGAAATGTCTTCTATGCAGCAAAGACTGAGGTATATTTTGATACCGAGAAAGGTAGGGCTTTTGTACAACTTGGACTGCAATATTCACATTTTGTCGTCTCGCTTGATACGATTATTTGGTTAGATTTGGTAGAGGTACCTATTAAAACTCAGTTTTTTGTAAACTGGAATAGATAACATACACGAAACAAATAGTTTTTAACTGATTTCTACACTCCGTCTAATGACAGCTAACAGTTTTTACGAGCACCTGACATAAAAACGATATTTGAATAATATGGAATCATGTCAATTAGCTGTCATTAGCGCGGGCGTCTCGCTCGCACTAATACATGTGCGGACAAGTCTGATAAACGCGCGAATGAAAGCTAACTGATATGATTCCAATATGATTAAAATATCGGTTTGATGTCAGGCGCACGTTCGAATTCTGAATTATTCTGTATAATAATATGATCAGCTCAGCTAATAAAGACTATTTCCAAAAAAGCTTATCATCTTATTATAACGACTTAAGCGACGTAAATACTGCGAAGATATACGCCCTTTTGTATTGTATGAAGGTGTAGAACCCTCCATTATTCGTGGTCCGACGCGCAATGGCCGGTTTTATTTGTATTTATTGTGATTTAAGCGTGTCCCTGATTTTTCACTCTTATAGAAACTCGTAAAAATCACAAGAAACTCATGCATAATGGCCCACATTGCAAACTTGCATCAAATATTGTATTCGATCGATCGAGGCGCCACCCATAAGATCCCAACAAATTAAAAACCTCCGAAAGTGGCCTTACATACTTAGTAGTCAGCAAAATTGTGGAAAATGCTTCTTAAGAGTAAGTTTCCATTTCTTTACAGAACTTAGGTACGACATTTTGTTTGAATCATTGTTTGGTCTATGATCCAACTCTAATGATTTTTCCTTTTCGTTTGTCGGCGGGAACTTGTTAACGTAACGTCTGATCCTGGACTCGTATGATTTTTGCCGCAATACCATCGGGAGACTGGCCAAATCATTAACCAGAATCATTAAAATGTTCAGATGTGATTCGGCTGGTACTTGAAAAATGTAAAACTTCCTATTTTGCATGTTTATTACGAGCTTTGCCTTTGCTACCTGAAAGTAGAAAATTATGGTAGAAAAGCCAAAACAACTACGCAGCTGCAAAATAGCCACCTTAATTTCTATCATCATATATATAAATACCTTTAAGTACACGTCGTTAACATGAGAAATAACCATGATCTAGAAGATACCTTACACCTAATCATACCTTGATACCCAGTAGTACAAAACTGCAAACTGGGCGTGCTATTTAGCAAAAAAGATTTGCGATAGCCTTAAATTTGGGTATTCTTACTTCATTCAAATACTATCACTTGGTAAATAGACAATTACCTACAGTACACGTTCATCTTAAAAATCCTTCCTCCCTCCTCTGTTTTGTGTCAGGGGTTAGCTAATCAGTTGTTAAACTCGAAAACAGTGTTTTTGGCTCATCATGAATATTTAGGGACAAATCGACCCAGTCCCAAACTAAGCAAAGCTAACATCACTTATTTCTTGTTTACACGCCTGCAGGTTAAGTTCGGATCGCGGCTACTGAGGGCCTACCACGGAAACCGAAATTCGCAAATTGCTGAGATCTTTCTCTTTTACTTCAATGAAAGCGTAATTAGAGTGTAAGAGAAAGATGCCCGCAATTTGCAAACTTCGATTTTCGCGGTTATAGCCTCCCTAAAGGTCACATTCCAATTAAGGCCCTGCGCCCTGCATCGAAAACAAATAGGGTTTTTGAAACGCGGCAGTGAGTGGTTAGCCCCGGATACAAACGAATAGGTACGATTTTCGGATGTTTGTTGACTATATGATCCCATCAAAAATGTTTCCAAGACCAAACCATAAGTCTCGCACTATCAAAAAGTTATCAGTAGTATCATGTAGCTTCCAACTTTACACGCCCTGACTTCATAAACTCTACACCATAGTTAAGATATGGGTGGCTTAGCCGTTTCGTTACTACTTACAAGAACTATTGTATAACAGAAAAGTAATGATCAGTGAATACATTTTTAACCCATTTTTTGTTGCAGACTGCCGCAGCGTTATTGCTGCAGTGTTGCTAGCGAAGTGTTGCAGTGTCTCGTCACTGCCAATGTCTTTGATAAATTGCGTGTTTCGCCACAAACTGCTGCCACAGAAACACTTCGATATTTCCGATTATCGTTTCTTCGATTTTCGTTTTTTTTATAAATTAAATAAGTTAGAAAATTTAAAAATTTGCTTTTCGCTCGTAACTCTTACACAAATCAAAAAGTCAAACGAAAGGGCGTGAATTTACCATAATGTCAATATCCGGAGAATAAAATGCATGGGAACTACGTTTGTATGGAGAAGCAGTCATCCACTAGGACAAAATTATATTACACAATAAATGCTGTACACACTGGTGTGAAAATACGAAACCGGTCTGGACCCTTATGGGACTAATTTTTTTTTTGAGTTGTAGTTATTTATTTCGATCTAAATTCATGAGTCATGAATCATGACTCATGTTCTCATGTATAGATTTTAATTAAGACGATGTGGTTGGAGTATCAACACATGGATGCGGCATATAGCTGAATAAAATCTAAAAAATTATTTATCTATGAATTTATAAATGGGTTCCGTAAGGTTGCACAACTTAAAAAAAATCAAGTTAAAAAAATATTTTAATCTGAGTGTATGATTGTAATATTTAAAATTCTCTACGTGTAGGTACTTTTATGTTTCTCTTACAATAAAGTGTTTTACTATTACTACTAAAAATGTACGTCAAACTAAATAGCCTGCCAGTTTAACCCATATAAAAATAAGTTATTATAGTTACTGTCTGGCGCTGTGTAGTATAAAAAGTCATGAATACAGAATAGATAAAAGAGATTTAAGGTTGTGACGAGTATAAAATAATAAATTCAGTCAATTGTTTAGTTAAAAAACAGTTTGTTGACCTTCAGCGGCGCCTACTAAATTTTCAGTACTTTAATATGTTTTATGGTTTCCGAGTAAAATATAAATTGGGTGTATTTCATTCGCCAACAAACTGTTTTGCAGTTAGGCAAAGTTTTGTAATAGTTATAAGTGTTTGTTGTTTATTCGTTTTTAGTTTGACGACCGGTATGGCTTAGTGGGTAGTGACCCTGCCTATGAAGCCGGGACAATCGGTTCAAATCCTGGTAAGGGCATTTATTTGTGTGATGAACACAGATATGAATTTGTTCCTGAGTCATGGGTATTTTCTATGTATTTAAGTATTTATAAATTATATATATCGTTGTCGAAGTACCCAGAACACAAGCCTTCATGAGCTTACTGTGAGGTGAGACTTAGTCAATTTGTGTTACGTATAATGCCCTATAATATTTATTTATTTATTTATTATTAATAACTGTGACGTCTATAAGATTTCCGTTTGGGCCATTTTGGCTACGGAAACCTAAAAAGGCTATTCGAACGTGCACAAACCTAACATCGAACCAATACTTGAATCATATCAGAGCCCCTAGTGTAAATTTAGAAACAGCGCGCCAAGCGGAACGTTTGGGAAACTCAAAATCCTATACAAAATGAGACTTAACAAAACGCAAAGCAAGTCACGTTACGCCATCGAATAAATTAACACTAGTGGTACAGTTAGCTGTCATTCGCGCGTTCATTTTGCTCTGACTTGTCCGTACCTACATTTATCCGTACTTACGAGCGAGTCGCCCGCGCAAATGGCAGCTAACTGATATTATTAAAATATCGATTTGGTTTCAGATAAACATTCCAATCGGCCAGTATGTACCTTTTAAAAATAAGGGAAAATAAAGGTCCACCTAGAAAGTTAGTTTGGCTTTAAAAAAAACTAGTTATAACTAGTTTTAACCGAGGACTTTGGAAAAACTAGTTAGTAAATAAATAGCAATCATAATTTTTATGAAGAAAAAAAACCGACTTCAATGAGGGAGACCGGTGAAAGGACGATTATTGTTGATTGTAGATTTTATACAATGTAATTAAAAAGACAGCGTTCTACGCCTAATTATGTAGAAAAGGAGGTAACATGTTTTTTTTTTTGCCACTGCACCCACCTTGACACATTTCAGATTTGCCTGGCAATAGGGTATTCGACTGTATTTAAGATAAATTATTTCACACCATGCATGAAATAAAGCACCAGATTTAAAAAACTTAAAGAATTATTAAAAAAACTAAATAGGATAGGATATATATAAAAATGTGCCGCGAAAACCTAACTGCTTGGCAAAGAGAACAAATTGCCAAACGTGAACTATGCATCATTGAAGAGTTCCGTTCTGTTCATCATCAGCAGTTCCACTTCATCAAATGTCACTTCTACAAATGTAAATACTTGATTTGTTAATGAAAATACTAAGGTCACTATATATATGTCACTATATATATATATATATATATATATATATATATATGCCCTTAACATTTGAGGAGTTCCCTCCATTCATCATGGACCCCATCATCAGAACTCGAACTTGACAAAAATTTGTCTTGAAAATCGAATTTGCTTAACAAACACAGCGAAGAGGACAAATCGCCAAACGTATACTATGCGTCGTTGAAGAGTACCATTCTGATCATCATCAGCAGTTCCACTTCTTCAAATGTCACTTTTTTAAATGTAAATGCTTGATTTCTTAAATAAAACACAAAAATCGCTATATGTATGCCTTTCATATTTGAAGAGTTCCCTCGATTTCTCATGGACCCCATGGTCAGAACTCGAACTTGACAAAAGTTTGTCTTGAAAATCTAATTTACCTAACAAACACAGCGAAGAGGAGAAATCGCCAAACGTGTACTACGCGTCGTTGAAGAGTTCCATGCTGATCATCATCAGCAGTTTCACTTCATCAAATGTCACTTTTTTAAATGTAAATGCTTGATTTGTTACAGAAAATACAAAAATCACTATATGTATGTCCCATCCCATCATCAGAACTGAGTTTTGACAAAAACGGGACCAATCTGTATATATATAAATTCAAACAAAAAAATAATTTTCAAAATCGACGAGGGGGGTGGGGTTAGGGTCGGCAACGCGCATGTAACTCCTCTGGAGTTGCAGGTGTACATAGGCTACAGAGACTGCTTACCATCAGGCAGGCCGTATGCTTGTTTGCCACCGACGTAGTATAAAAAAATCGGTTCAGAAATGACGGAGTTATGGAGTAACAATCATTTAAAAAAAAACATACAACCGAATTGATAACCTCCTCTTTTGAAATCTTGAAGTCGGTAAAAAAATTACTTTTGACATAGGGATTTATGTAATGTAGGTTAAGCCTATAAAATAAATGTCAAAATTATTCCTACATATCATTAATAGATAGAGAAACAAGACGTCCTTTAAGTAATATATGTAAAGTTAGTTTGATTAAAATGTTTTTTTTTTTCTATTTTTCTCTTACCGCGAGTGATTCTTGCAGGGACATTGGCAAATTCCTGACTTCTAAGTCTAGGAAAAAAAAAATTATCAATATATGGTATGAAAAACATGATGTTAGTCCATAAAGCTAACAAATCTAGGTTTCTATAAACAGTTGAATTTTAATTATGTTAGGTATGAACAGAACTGCTCATCGCACAAAAACAATCTGTTGCCAAATATTAGAACAACAACACGAATAATTAGCCGTTTCTATCCATCGAGGGCACGATGAAAAATACATAAATTTAATCGCGAAGAAAAATCTGCTCTCAATCTTCACCAAATAGATACGAATACAAGATATTGAAAAGGCACTGATCATCATATATCACATATCACATAATAACATGTTCTGTAATACAACATGTTATACCGATGTAGCTTTATTTGACGTTCATAAGTGCATATCTAATAAAATAGCATAAGTGTTTGTTATTTACGTATTTATATTACAGAGCTCTTTGGTTACTTTGGCCAAACAAGATTACAAATGCTAAATATTGCTTACTCTATTAATAACAGTATCCATCCATAATCATCAGTTTACTGGTATTAAATTATAAACCTAAGCGTTTCCTAATTTATTTGTCATAAGCTACGTAATCGAAAGTTAGTAGGTACCAGATTTTTGTACCTATTTTCTGTATAATAGTTTCAAATCGACCTGCAAGATTTATAGCACTGTTACAAGTGAGATTAATATACCTAAGTGTGTTAAAAAGGTTTGCAAGTTTTGTCCTTTTGTTATACAAATTTTCATTAATAACAACTGAAAAAATAACAACCTTGCCAGTCACGATTTAATTTATAATTTTAGGGAGCCCTGTGAAAATATTCGTCTCATCCACTTTCTTTTCGCATCCTTTAGGTATTATATCCGACCGTATTTAATCAAAATTCATAATAAACGGTACTCCGTCCTCGATTCAACCATTATGAAATTCCCTGCCGTCCTTTTGACAATATTAGTACGGGCGTAGTAGTAACAATACCTACGTAACTACTAGTTAATTGCTTTGTGCATGGTATACCAACACTCACACAGGTTGTAAAGTCTATATCCATTCACTTGCTTCATATTTTTCAGTGACCTCTATTATTATAATAAAATAAGGGTGACAGCTGGTAACTACAGTTATCAAAAGCAATTGAGTGGATATTATAATAAGCTTATATGCTTCTATTTGCACATACAGTCAATCGGACCGATAATAACTTTAAGATACGTTAAATATTAGGTTGAGATATGGTATGGATCGGTTATATCAATGTCAAAAGCGACGTTTTTCTTAGAAAAAAATGTCACTTTTGATACTGACATATCCGATCCATATCGTATCTAGATTATTCTAGACCTATTATTTGAAGTATCTCAAAGTTCGAATCGGGCCGAATGCTTAGATGCTTAGAACATTTGCCATAGACAATTTGATGTAGCTATAGAATCATTTGTTTTCACCTAGCTTGAAAGAATACTCAATATGAGTTTATTTCTTGTAATATTATTTGAAACATGGAGGAAAATGCTTTACATCCGAGAAAAAGTGAGTGTGTCTATGAAATTATACAGATTCATAGATAGATAAGGTAAGGGACCAGGAACATTCGGCTCTAGAGCAAATGGGAAGTGATTTTCCGCATTTATATCAAACAAATTATTTTAAACCTTAGAAAGACAATGACAAAAATAACAAGGTAGACATACTTACCAGACATACGGCTTTGATTCTCTTCTTAAACTTTTTGGAATATATAGTTGATATAACACTCTTAATTAATTATTACATCTGGCCAAATTCAATCTACCTACCTGCTAGGTTATAGTTTTTATGAACCGTACAAAATTACTTACATAATTGGTAGGGCTTTTCACAAAGATAAGAGGACGAACAAACGTAGTCCCCATTGTCCTCTCTGAATATTGACATTTTGGAATATATGTTTTCATAGTTTAATGTATATTAACCATAGATATGCCCCTGCGTTCGACTTTTTTAGATTTTTGTATTATTATATAAAATTGGAGCGAAAAACAGATTTCATAGAAAATTTGAAATGTTGTAACTCTTATAATAATGAAAAATTCGGGCATAGCTGTGGTTGATATATTTATTTTATTTTATTCATTTAAGCTTTATTGCACGATATAAAATTGTATCAAAAGGTGATTTCACGAGGGTACTCCACTTTCGTCTTAAGTATGGGGTATTTTTGACAAAAGATATCCCGCTCTTTCATTATACAACTATTACGAATTAATTAAATAGGTTAATCCACAAGGGTTTTTTTGAGTTAATAACCTTAAACTTACACACTAAAGTGTAAAGAAATCACTGTCAATTAGGTTACCTACTATGAAACACAAACATATTCTGATTTATAAAAACCTGTCAATCTTACATTCTCATTTTAATATTTCCAATATACATAGATAATAAAGTTACATTAGTTAATGTTTAGTCAACCCGAACGTCTGTCTGTAATGCATTGACAACAACTACCTATTTACTGCATTCGATTGCAGATAATAAGTTGGATCAAAAAGTACTAAATAACTATATAGAAAATTATTAGAATCATCCAATCCGCAATTTATTGCCTGCCTCGGACTTTAATAACGATATTAAATAACATTATGATATCAGACTATATAAAACGTAACGACAACGTAATCTTTTTTAGCCTTTTTGCAAATTTTTGGTATATACGAAACTTTCGACAGTTTGAGATAAGGTTTTATCTTTGAAAAATAGGAGGCACCCCCGGAATATATTTTGCTAGAACGACGAACTTTGTTGCTAATGCTGTCCTGACGTGTTTAAGATTTTTCTTACTTACGCGTGTTTCAGATTTTTCTTACTCTTGTTATCTGATTTAATGTTTAAATAATTTGTTTCCTCCTAATTTATTATTAGTTTAACTCGTGTATCTACTTTTACATATCATTTATAAAGTCATCGAGCATTATAATCAGAACATGGAAAAGCGAAAAAAGCCCCAAAATGTAACCATGAGTGTAGCGAGTGGTTAAAAAAAGCGGCCAAGTGCGAGTCGGACTCGCCCATGAATGGTTCCGTACCATTTATGACGTATTAAAAAAACTACTTACTAGATCTCGTTCAAACCAATTTTCGGTGGAAGTTTGCATGGTAATGTATATCATATATTTTTTTTAGATTTTTCATTCTGTTATTTTAGAAGTTACAGGGGGGGGACACACATTTTTTCACTTTGGAAGTGTCTCTCGCGCAAACTATTCAGTTTAGAAAAAAAATGATATCAGAAACCCCAATATCATTTTTAAAGACCTATCCATAGATACCCCACACGTATGGGTTTGATGAAAAAAGATTTTTTGACTTTCAGTTCTAAGTATGGGGAACCCCCAAAAATTTTTTTTTTTTTTTTTTCTATTTTTGTGTAAAAATCCTAATGCGGTTCATAGAATACATCTACTTACCAAGTTTGAACTGTATAGCTCTTATAGTTTCGGAAAAAAGTGGCGGTGACATAATCGGACAGACAGATGGACATGACGAATCTATATGGGTTCCGTTTTTTGCCATTTGGCTACGGAACCCTAAAAAGTATAACAAACTACTCGCAACACATGCATATACTAGCAACGCTCAAGAGAGCGACGCAAGTGCAACAAACTTTGCTGCAGAGTTTTGATACAAGAATTTTCGCCACACCTACGCGAAACACAAAACAAACGTACTCAGTTCCGTTTCGGGATATTATAAGGAAACATATAAATACAAAATTAAGACTTGAGAAAGTAGAATTATTGTAAAGCAAATGATGGAATTCGTCTCCATGACATCCAAGTACATAAACAGATAAAAAATGTGTGAACTCATTCTTTCGGAACAAAAGCAAATTTAATTCTCGTTAGTCATGATTATCATGAAAATTACCTAGGTACGTACATATAGCACAAAAACGTACCTATAGTTATATTCGTAAAATGATTTTGTTGCCAAAATATTTTTTGTTGTGCAAATATTTTGATTGCGGCAGTACAAAGAATATTATAAACGCATAAATGAAGCGCAATAGTCCGTGACTCGATCCGGGACCGCCAGATTACCGTTTCAGTGCGTTAACAATTTTGCCAACATTTACGCTGACGTCATCGCTCAAATGAATCCTTTTACGACTTCTTTCTTACAACGTACTTATCTTACAATTGTACTTATTATTTGAAGATTTTTTTGTAAAATAAAATGAATCATGAAATTTTAATCATATAACAACCTGGTAAGTACCTGCGTCAGTGTTTGCTGGCAAACATTATTCTCATTTTAATATATCGTTAAATTTTCATGATTGAGTTTATTACACAGTCTAAGGCACATATGCAATTATATAGGTATACAATTTAAACTCAAGACATTTATCATTCATTCATTTAACTTAAGGTTTGTCTGAGAAACCCTATTCTAGTCCAATCCTATTCAAATGTGACACCCCTACTATTTTAATGGCCATCCCAAACAAAGTGTCAAACGGAACATTATACCAATATGGCACTTGGTCCAATTTACTCGCCCCTTCGGTACCCGAAGCACGTTCTACCCTGTCCTTTGAACGCATTTTGGCGGTAAAACGACAGGGGAATATCAAATAGTGGAAATAAGTAGGTACTGTCCTAGATTTTGTATCATTTTATTGACGTTAATGTCATAAATCATATTTTTGTAGCAACGTAGATAACTATTTTGATATCAATAGTAGCCAAATTACTCGTATAATCAAGATAAAGGGAGATGGATTTTAATTAGACCAATTAATTAGTAGGTACGTACATACTTACCTATTAAGCCGACCTACGAAATAGGCAAGGTTTGAATCTCTGTAATTAAAATAGGAAGTGATTATTTTTTAATATAGGGATATTGTTATGAATATTTAAAAAAAGTACCTCTGAGCTGCACAGCTCAGTTTTTTTTTAATCTACCTATAAATGAGCCAAAAAACAAATTCAGCGTAGGAGGTCCTTTTTATTTCAGTTGAATTAGGTAATATGGATTGTTAGTTATCTACGTCAATAGGTGTTATCGAATTTAAACTATAGTGTAACATACTAGTATTAAGCTAATTTGATCATAAAAACTATACACGCACTATTAGAGCCTGAAAATGGAGTTTCTCCGAAACACGTCCTGCGACTTGCCAGTGACTAAAACACGTGAGTAAAATTAGCTTGAAGTTTTGTTTTGTCCGTATTTTCATACTATTTATTAACCGACTTCAAGATTTCAAAAGGAGGAGGTTATCAATTCGGTTGTATGTTTTTTTTTATGTTTGTTACTCCATTACTCCGTCATTTCTGAACCGATTTTGTTTTTTTTTTGTTTGAATTTATATATATACAGATTGGTCCCGTTTTTGTTAAAACTCAGTTCGGATGATGGGATCCATGAGGAATCGAGGGAAATCTTCAAATGTGAAAGGCATACAAATGGTGATTTTTGTATTTTCTGTAACAAATCAAGCATTTACATTTAAAATGTGACATTTGATGAAGTGGAACTGCTGATGATGATCAAAATGGAACTCTTCAACGACGCATAGTACACGTTTGGCGATTTGTCCTCTTCGCTGTGTTTATTAAGCAAATTAGATTTTCAAGACAAATTTTTGTCAAATTCAAGTTCTGACGATGGGGTCCATGAGGAACCGAGGGAACTCCTTAAATATTAAAGGCATATATACACGGTGCTCGCGAGGAACCCGCAAGATTTTAACCACGTACTTCTGAGGCCAAAAGAAGGAAAAAAAAATGAGTTTCAGTAAATTTCGCAAAAAAAAATTTTTTTCATTTTTTTTTTTCAAATTTTAAAAACAAAAAAAAATTATACATAAAAAATTAATGTTATGGTAAAACTGGCACTGAAAATAATTTTTTACGATTTTTTTGTTAAATCTAGTTCTTGCAAATGTTACTTGTCACTTTTTGACATCTATCAATAAGAATATTTAGACTACGCCCCAAAATGGCATCATCGCGATCGAAAAGGCGTTTTGCACTAAGTTACGATAAGATGTTTTTTTTACATTGGTATTAACTCTGAAACTAGGCGAAATCCAGAAAAGTTTATATGACATTTTAGTTTCTACTCGTAAATGTGATCGGTAATACACTGTCAAAATCTCTCGGTTTCCTCGTGTATCACCGTGTATATTGATCTTAGTATTTTCATCAACAAATCAAGTATTTACATTTGTAGAAGTGACATTTCATGAAGTGGAACTGCTGATGATGAACACAATGGAACTCTTCAACGATGCATAGTTCACGTTTGGCAATTTGTTCTCTTTGCATGTTTGTCACGCATTTAGATTTCAAGGCACATTTTTATATTTCTATCCTATTTAGTTTTTTTAATAATTATCTGGTGCTTTATTTCATACATGGTGTGAAATAATTTATCTTAAATACAGTCGAATACCCTATTGCGGGTATCTTACCAGTCAACCATAGGGCAAATCTGAAGTGTGTCAAGGTGGGTGCAGTGAAAAATAAACATGTTACTTCTCCTTTTCTACATAATTAGGCGTAGGACACTGTCTTTTTAATTTCATTGTATGAAATCCAAAAACAACAATAATCGTTCTTTCACCGATCTCCCTCATTGAAGTCGGTTTTTTTTTTCTTAAAAATTATTTTGTGCTTAGATTACTCTCCCCTCTTATATTATGTCATGCATGTCATACAATAGAGAGGAAAATCTCAGCCGTAAAAACAAACAATAATATATTATCGAATGTGAACCACCAATATCATTAGCTTGTACGGTCACTACTAGCCTTATACGCTCGTCATAGTTTATGTTGTGTCTGGCAAATAGCCAGAGCTATGGCCGATACTCTGTCCGTATAATATTGTTAGACCCCGTGAAGTGACAGATACACACTATCCCAAAACACGAGCAAGCTCACATAGTTAGCTAGCCCATGTGACTCTGGACCTAAGTTGAAATTGATTAAGGTATACATTGCATTGACCTAGATTTTGATTTAGTACATTATTGTGCGAGAGAAAACGTGTTTGCTAAAATTAAGTACATGTATGTAACTACTGGCTTTGTTAATTACAAATAACAACCCTCTTTAGGAAACTTGCCTACATGTCTGAGAAGCGATTTAAAGGTTAACATTATAAGCGAAGTCACCGATTCGCACAGACAGGGACAGTGCAGCGTGGGAACTCTTTTAGTATACGAGTGCACGCTTGTGATTAACACTGGAATTATATACCTACATACGTCGGGTATTTTTTTAATAGATCAGTTAAGGAAGCTTACTGGCATACTGACAGGCCGGCGTGTCAAAATTATCGTACCGATGAAAGAAATATCGTACGCCTATCAAAAAGGCACTAGGTACTCACAAAATTTCTTGCAATATAAGCCTATATGTCCAATGTATACTGGATGTTTCCTGTAACAGGAGCAATAAATTAAACTGTAGGTTGTACTCCTCAAACTGAACAACATTTCAATAAGTATATGGTTTAATTATTTGCTCGTGTTACAGGAAACACCCGGTATAAGTAATCAACGACAACGCAATCCCATCTAAATTACGCAAAAATTAGTTTTATATTTATGTATTTTTGTGATAGACCCAAACGGTTTACAGGAAATTTCGACATCTTTGAAGTAATGGTATACTGAAGGAGCCGAACACCCAAAAGGTGCTAATTGTAGCCTATTTCTAAAGGAAAGTGTCAATATTCTGCTTAAAAACTAGACTTTTTGGGTGGCATCGTCCAAGGGCTAAAATTATCGTGCGTGTAGGATAATTTATCGAACGCCTGGCATCGCTGCCGGCTACTCTTTTAAGGTTGACGAAATATAATGTGAACCGATCTCTCGAACAAGTGAACAAGATCGGCTCACTTTATATTTCGTCAACTATACTGGGCATACTGGCCTCTGGCCAATTGAAAGCTGATGATGTCTTAATAGCAGTTAGGTACCTATAGTAAATAATGCACCTAACTTATGAACCCACTTCGTCACACCAGCTGTATAAAAACATATTTATTTTATATTTACCTTCAACGCTATAATAAATTAAGCTCTCTAATAGAGATGTCTAAAGAAGAAAATTCTATGACCTTGGCTCACGGCTCTAGACATCGTCAGGTAGTTCGCATCAGCTCTTTTGGCAATTCAGAAAAACGTATGACGTTAGGGGCTTTGTGTAGAAATACACAGAGCAGTTTAAACTTCTTCCTAGTTTGTTGTTTAATTATCAACATATTTACAGACACGTGGTTGAATTTCATTCGATAAATATAAGCAATGGACAAGTATATCGATTACAAATAAACATATGTACATAGGTACTTTCTTGTCTTGTTTTTTTTTTCGTTTATTTCTTTCTCCTGCTTTTTTCGCTTCGCTGTATTGTAATGTACCTAGTTATTATAATGTAGTTATTATAGAGTAGTTATTATGCCTATCCTTGAGTGTGTGTGCGAGTACCTCCTACGTATGTAAATCTACGTAAGTATATGGATCTAATTAAGACGAAAGTGGAGGACCCGCGCGAAATCGCCCTTTCATACAAACGTAGTCCTCATTTTCCTCTCGGGATATTAACATAATTGAAAATATTTTGACATAATTTGTTGTATATCAACCACGGCCATGTAGGGGACGTTTGATTTTATTCGATTTTTTAATTATAAGTGTAAGGAGCATTCCAAAATTTTAATGGAAACTGTTTTTAGCTTCTTATTTTTACAATCATCAAAAAATAGAAAAAAGTCAAAACATCGAAAAAAAATCGCGGATTGGCCTCTTGTTATTTCAATCAGAATAATCCAGTTTTAATTAAACATACATAACATATGTTGCGCCGCCCCAGCCTGTACTTGTAGTACCGTTAAATCACTGCGTAAATACCTTGTCTACAAAACTTTACCTAACTACATTTTTAAATAAGATTGTTAAGAAATAAAACGATGTTAGTAAAACATCAAAAGCAACGGTATATATACACTCTATTATTCACAAAATTCTCATATCATAACCATATTTTATATTCGTATTATCAGCTCAATAGAAATAGTCCACACGCGCCCCCGGGAGCGTAAAAGTCGTTCACACGTTGAATAATGCGCGGTGGTTACGCCGCTCTACAGCGAATACAGATAAAACATACAGAGAATTCACTTGTTTAATAGGCTACAGTTTCCTATAATACGAGTAGAATTGCTTTACATCAATCACGAAATGAAATTTATGTAAACACACGAGAGCACATTCTGAAAGCATGAGATTTTTATTTATTTTTTGGCCTATAAAATAGAGTTACAGATCCGATTGTATAATACACAGAAATAACAAGTAAGTAACACAGACATACGAATAAGAAAGCAAATATCCATTATTTTCGACAAGCTTCGCACCCATTACTGAAGACCTGTCAGACGGCGTGGATATATATATAGTTAGAGAGAGGAGAACCATGGCCGTTTGCTGTAATATGCTCGCCTGCAGTTTTCACAATGCACGAAACAGGTTAAGGTCACTCTTTTTAAGGCCTACTGTCAGAGTTTCTACACGTGCAGCCTGTGGGTGAGATATTCTATTAGTACCCTTAATACACTAAGGGTGTAGCCTTAGCACGGCATTGTAATACAACAACGCATTTAGGATACTGATGAGGCTGCCGCGTTAACTGCAGTGCTTTAGGTATGTTCACGGAATCCAGGACAGATGGCTTTCACGCCATTATGCGTAAACATGCGGCATCCCTGATGCGACGCGTGTACGCCAGTTCCAACAGCGTCTTACGCGTGGAGGCCAGCAGGCTAGATTGTCCGTTCCAGCACCACTGGATGAAATTACATGTCCGGTGATAGCGGGCAATCTAGACTGGGCAGTTAGGATAGGAAATTATTTGTAGCTTTTGTTTTAGCCTTAAGTAATACTAGCATTATTTTTAATGTTTTGTTATACTGTTAATAACCAAGGTATGGATACTAAATGTATCTGAAATAAAGTTTTCAATTCAATTCAATTATTTAAATATTATTTTCACAGAACAGCACCAGTGGTCGAATTTTTGAAGTGAAAACTTCTTTAGCGGCGCTGTGCACTTTTTGTGATGGGGAAAAAATGTTAAACTCGCGACAGGTCATGTGACCGACAGATTCGTCAGATTGAAAATTCGTAAGACGGACACGTGACCTGATCGAAAAACTGTTACAATTACAATGTTATTGAAGAGAGGAAGTATCCCCCTCTCTTTCTACCGCGCGGCGAAAATGTATGCCTGCGCCTGCAGTTTCGATTAGGTGGCGCAGGGCGCTTGCAATGAATATTGTATTTTACCACATAAACGATAGTACTTTTAAGTATAACTACATTCGTGCAAAATTATTCCCTAACCATTCCAAAATATCAAAAATGCACAGCATTAATATTCAAGTTTTTACTTTTGCCGGCACTTCCGGAGTGTAACCCGTTGTTTTTTTTTATATTAGATTAGGGGTTGAGGAGACGAGTTATCGGGTGAACCAGCGTAATGTGGCATCCAGATCCAACAACTTCTAAAGCTGTTGCTATCGCTACGCAACCTCAGTGGCAGGAACACAATACAATGAGTAGGGTCTAGTGTTATTTGGCTGCGGTTTTCTGTAAGGTGGAGGTACTTCCCCAGTTGGGCTCTGCTCTAGATCTGGAATGACATTCGCTGCGCTGGGCCCTACCACACAAAGCAAGATGACATTCACAGTGCCCATACCTCTCTTGTGGACGTAATTTAAGGACGTACCTACCCGGGTCCTGCACAGCGACGCCATTTTCTACAGCGCTGAATAGACGCCGACGCTCAAATGCCGCTAGTGTTTGGTGGCCAAAAGTGCCGTGTGAATCCCCATCAGTGTAATAGAGCGCGCGTAAAAGCGGTCACGGTCAAATATTAGAAAGCGATTGGAACTGGACGTTTCTTCTAAATCTGAAGGATACGCAAAGCTGTATATGTACTCTGTGCGAAGCTTCCCCGGTTGCTTGTTTAACACACTTTTATTGCCGTATGCTTAAACCACAGTTACCGTCGACGACGATGTTTAAACTACAGTTATAAAACTGTACTTGTGGGTTTGCATGTAAGTAGGAACTCAATTGTATTACTTGTTTGGGCTAAATTTTGTTGGCTTTCAGGTTTTAAGGTCTGTTTTTTTTATTCCGTAGACAAAAATGACATTTCATATGTAAGACATGACATTTCTTAGTACCACATGAAATGTCATTTTAGTCTACGGAACAAAAAAACAGAATATAGATACTCAACTAGTAGCTGTCCTGTATTATGACATTTAAGAGGGAAGTATACCACGTGATCGTCCATACAAAAAGAGAAAACTTTTTTTTTATTTGTCTTATAAATCTTTTCCATTCTTCATGTTTTTTTAGTATGTTATTGACACAATGAAAAACTAGGTTTATATATTTTTCCTTTTTTTTACAAAATGTGCAAAACAATTTTTTATAATTAACTGCAACAGGACAAAAATTGCGAGCACGTAAAGGCAAGGACATATTTCCTACCACAACTAAGTAATTTAACACATTATATTATGCATAAATACATTTTTAAACTATTTTTAACTATTCCAAGTTGTGATTCCAATATTATACCTAAGTAAATTTAAATTAACGTTACAAAACTATATTTACATTACATGCTGCGTTTGCTTTGAGCGTTTGATCTGATGTTGTCTGTTAAGTGACGATGAATATCGGAACAAGCGATACTGTCGCGCATCGCTTCGACTTCGTAGTACAGGCCATTTATCATTCGTCTGTCAAATTTAGTGACTAGTGTTGTTCGTTCTACCAAGGCCCCCCCACGTTGTCTGTTCTGAATACAAATTTGAATACTCAAGCCGTAGCCATTTTGGTGCTTAGGTTACACTGCTTTGTATGTTTGCGTAAAAATGTGTAGGTATAGGTTTTTCGGGATGTGGACTGGTTGATTTTAATCATGTTATATATCGAGAAGCGCTATACACCGGAACGGTATAGTGATTATACAAGCTTCGAGATCTTCACTAAAAATAAACATCATAACAATATATATGCTAATGGATAATACATATTTTTTAATATCATAAAATAAATCAATTCTTGCAGAAAACGTATTATAGTTATTTATATATTGTAATTAAAAATAAGAACTTTCTCTTCGTTTTAAGAGCAATTCCTAGCTGAGCAACTTATCAAATCTCGAATTTTTGAAGCTATGTTTCTGTCGCGCTGCGGTGGGCGGGAGTACTTGCGTGCGATGAGGACAACTGCAGCTCGGACTAAAATTCCCACGCAAAAAACTCAAAAATCGAGGTTTTGCTCTCGACAATCGTTATGAAATTATGGAAACTGCAAGAAGAAGAAATAATCTATGCTGCTATGTTTTGATTTTTTGTATATTTGTTGTCATATTTGAATACTGTGCCTTTTTTTGCTGCCAATCCAATTGAACCGTTTTGCGATGTTCATTTCATTTCATTTATTTATTGCATTCCATGGTACAAACAGATGTTATCTTAATTAAATTGTCACAACATGGACCTTAAGTAGGGTATAGCAAGTTTACCTTAGTAGCTGAATACTTAAAATTACCTTACAAAATTTTCGAGGCACTTAGTTTCTTCAAACTTAAATAATCCAAAAAAGCAAAACATAGCGGCACAGATATTGATGATATTGATCTTATTTGAAAAAAATCATTGCTCTAGGTTAAAAATCCAGAGAGGAAACAGCCGAGAGCGTTTGTTTGGAAAAATCGCAACTAGGAATTCCTCTTAAGCTATATCGTGACGATAAAATCGCGTGACCTGATAACCACGATAAAGAATAAAAGAGTTTCTTGTTAATTTTAGGTATAGTGAATCCTTTAAAATTGTACGAAATGTCGATAGTTTATCGATATGACTTTTCACATTGTTAATCGTACATAACTCTCTCTCTCTCTATCTTATATAGGTATACAACATATATACATAATCGATTTCAATCGATATCGGACAGACGAATGATATTAACAATTAATAAAAACACAATTTAGCAGTTATTGATATAAAAGGAGGATATTTTGAAAATATACTTCTATATGTTTATACGTTTAGTAGAGTCTTTGCGGAAAGAGAAGAGCCGTAGGATTTGTGGTCGTGCCAGTGCTATTTTATGGTTTTTGATATGCTGACAAGTCAGACGGGTGGACCAAACCGCGACCTTGGTATGGCTTTCTCTCTTATAACTACGTCCTCGACGGACGTACTATAATAATAATAATAAGACCCCAGGGCAGCTTGTGGCGAGCTGAATGTGAAGTGACGTCCCTTGGGTTCCATACCCCCGAGAGTCGGTCATGCCCCTCTCTCCGACTAGCCTTCATTGGCCGGCTGGAGTGAACACTGAGCAGGGGCCGCAGGAATCTCACCTCTGGCTTGCCTTTACCGGCCGTCCAGAGTGGGGTGTCAGAGCTATATGCTCGCAGGGTGGAAGTGAAATATGCATAAGACGCGAGTTGGCACAGTGGCTGCTGACAGCCACTGGGTAGAAAGCGGCGCACACCTCTCCGCACCCTGAGCCGCTCACGTAATGTTGTCTCCTTGTCGCTCTGTGCGAGCGGCCGTTTTCGGGGACCCATATTGTGAGTTGGCGAGTCACCACCTGTCCATTTTTCGTGTTTTTCAACATATGATCAGGGCAGGTGCCATAGTCACCTCCATAGTCTCGGTTACCAGTCCACTAGCAACTCAACCCAATAGCCCGGTTTCTTTTTGTACCTTTTTCTTATAATAGTCCTACACTAACCGGGGCTTGTCCTTGGGTGCACTGCTATAGTGTGAACAGGGATAATCGTCGGTTGATGTCACATTAATTTTAGAGTTAATTGTCTTATTAAACCCCTTTTAATAACTACGTGTTGGCTTCGGCCCCACGCACGCCTTCCAAATGCCCGGGACCCCATGGTCCCGAGAATTTGTAAGAGATATACAAATAATAATAACAAATTATTTATTCACGACCAACTTGGATCATTTTGTGTTAGTGACAATTTTTATCTTAACGCTATTGTTAATATATTCATATGTATTTAATTATAGCAAACTATATACTATACTTATGCTTCTTATAAATAAATAAATAAGCGGATTCAAGAAAATTCGCCTAGGTACTCACTTATTCCTGCGCACATGAGTCATGCAGTAGGTAGTTATTTAAATATAGGCCATCAACCCTATCCGCAAGCATTGTCAGGATGCTGTTGGAGCTGGCCTGTACTCTGCGCACCAGGGATGTGGCTCGCTTGCGCATCGTGGTGTAAAACCAGTCTACCCGTGCTTCTGCGAACATCCCTGACGCGCTACAGAATCTAGACAACCCCATCAGCACCCTGTACGCGTTGTTATATTGAACGCGCAGAGCATTGTACCGTTTAAACGTATAGTCTGCCCACAGGTTGCTTGTGTAAAAACTAGTACAGTAGGCTCTGAATAAAGTGACTTTAACTTCTTTAGAGCATTGAGCAAACCTGTATGCTGTGTGTGTACTGTGGACCACTTTCCACAGATCGAACAGACATTTTATTAATGTGCCTGAACTTATAAACAAAACAATAAAAAACAAAGTTTAACGAAATCAATTGCCCAGTCAAAACCTATGTTTACCTGTGTTTATTTTCCTATAAAAATGTCCATATAACAAAGGAAAATGACAGCATGTATCGCATGCGATTTGTGATACATTTATCACAAATCGCATGCGATTTGTTGGAAGATATGTAGAGGCTTTAACTGTACACCGATTTTGATAGAACAAAGTGTAGTGTCAATTGTCATTTTAAACTAAATATTTTCATAAAAGTGAGCCGTTTATGATTACATTTCTGCACATTATCAGCACATGCTATGCGAAATTATCTTGGTCAGACTTTCCGACTAGTTTGTACTGCATTGTTTTTACCTTTGAAAGTAGAAATCTATTTCGGACCCAAGTTCCATAATTAAAAAGTCATGTTTGACATTGACACTAGTGACAGTGAGGACAGTGACAGTTTAATAAATATTTGTGTATTTTCTATGTTCACTTTATTTCGGAAACCATGGAAGAGTATGAGAATATATACAAAAACGTATGTCGTGTGTGTTTAAAACAAAGTAATGAACAGAACATGGTTTCCTTATTAGATTTTACCAGCGTTGACGGCTTAAGTTGCTTTGGCAAAGCTATTCTAGCCTTCACAAGTGTTATCATCCAATCGAACAATGTTTTTCCTACTTTGATGTGCAATGACTGTTTATTTTGCCTAAAAAAAGCTATTTCTTTTAAACTAAAGTGCGAAACAAGTGATAAACAGCTTAAAAAGTTGGCAAATCAGTGTTTTTCTGAGACGGAAATCAAAACGAAAGTTGTCGAATATGTAATGTTTAAAAGTTATTTTACTAACGAAGATCTGCGAGGATGTTCAAGTTCTAACATGAAATGTGAAGTAAAACCCAAGGTATTCATGCAAAACATCGCTGGAATAGATAATTTGGATGTAGAAATACCTGTGTCTCGAGAAAGTTTCAGTGATAATTTTCCAGATAATTCAGATGAATATACTCCTAATCTATCTCATTCCGATGAAAAACCTACCCAATCACAAGACGAGGCCGACGTCATTCTGGATCGTATTGAAAAACTAATAGGCTCATCTACAGATATATCATCAATAGAATTTAAGAAATGTTTTAAAAAGCAAACCTTCAAGCGGCATAAAAAACTCGCTCGAAGACATCAAATGCAACTTCAAAGCATAGACTCATTTAATTGTAATGTTTGCCATAGAGTCTTGGCTAACAAGCATTCATATGATAATCACATGCAGAGACACAATGGGTGTAGATTTGTCTGTGAACATTGTGGCAAGGGATTTCCAGTGCTTACTGAGCTACAAGTACATCAAGTGGCTGTCCATGGTACTGGACCATACCTACAGTGTCGGCAGTGCCCATACAAAGCTCCACGAAAATTTAGTCTAACTGAGCATGAAAGGATACACACTGGTGAGCGTCCATACACTTGTGAGAAGTGTGGCTTAACATTCCGAAGAAGATTTGTATGGAAGAAGCATCTCATCTACCATAATGAGAAAACTATTCAATGTAGTTTATGTCCCCGTAAATTTTATCTACGGAGTGAAATGTTAGCACATTGTAATAATGTTCACGAGAGGATGTATGTGTACTTGTGTAATAAATGTGGAGCAACCTATGCTAAGGCTGCTACTGTCAGGCGGCATTTAACAGAAAGACATGGAGTGCCAAGAGACTTGCAAGGCAAGGTAATTAGGATTAATAAAGGGAAGGGGGACTTCCCAGAATAAATTATGCTGCACTTACCAAATCAGATATGTGCAGGTTTTAATCAAATGATTGAATACCTTATGTGTCTTGTTACTAGGTAACTATTTGTCAATCAAAAACTTATTGGAAAGTGCAACAATGGTAACAAAATAATAGTATTTTAAACAAAATACTAAAGCTGGTTTATTTTTTTGACTCCTTGCCACCAACAAGGCTGTTTGAGTTCATTCAATAGGAAGATACTTATACAATAGTATCAATCTTATTTCTTCCGTACTATTCTATTGTATTTGTTTAGCTTAATTATGTTATATAGTTTTTCACTCACTGTAGCTACTACTATGATATGAATTTACTTTTAATGTATAATACTGCTACCCGAAGTAGCTATAAGCAGATCAGATGATCAACGTGAGCTGAGCATGCTCCTACTGTCTTAACAATAAATTTATGCTCAGGACATTTTCAACCTTGCCCACGTAGTAACTGCTGCTGACAGAATTAGATAAAACAATGTTATTTTTTAGCTCTAGTTCACTATCATGCCATAATCAGATCAAAATTACCTGCAGATTTTTTTGAGCATTTGTTGCTTGCAAATGATTTAGACAAAATGCAAGTAAATTTTTGGAAGGTTAGCACATTAATTTGGTTAAAAATGTACCATTTTATAATAAAATTAAAATATGGTAAAAATATATTTTATTTTCCCACTTTTTGCATCGGGGGTTCAAAATGTGCCCAAAGAAGATGAGTTCAACCTTTTTGATACCTACTTCCACCGATATTAGTATTTTATACAATCGTGATATAATAGAGAGCTTTCCAGTCGAGCACCGTGTTTAGGCAAGGAAGCTTGCTGATTTGACTAAATAAGGCTTTTTCTACGAGTCATCTAAAAAAAGACTTTTTACTATTAAAACCAAAATAATTAATGAAATTGGTAAGTATCTCAGTAGACAAAACTGTAGTACAAAATAGGTAAACGCGCGACCCCGCGCGACCCCGCGCCCCGCGGCCCGCACCCGCGCCCCGCGGCCCGCACCCGTTTACTCTTTTTTATGGGAGCGCGGCGGGACGTGATTGGTCTTTTTAGGATTCCGTAGCCAAATGGAAAAAAACGGAACCCTTATAGATTCGTCATGTCCGTCTGTCTGTCCGATTATGTCACAGCCACTTTTTTCCGAAACTATAAGAGCTATACTGTTCAAACTTGGTAAGTAGATGTATTTTATGAACCGCATTAAGATTTTTACACAAAAAAAAAAAAAAAAACCATAAATTTTGGGGGTTCCCCATACTTAGAACTGAAACTCAAAAAATCTTTTTTCATCCAACCCATACGTGTGGGGTATCTATGGATAGGTCTTCAAAAATGATATTGAGGTTTAGGTTATATTAGAATATAATTTTTTTCTAAACTGAATAGTTTGCGCGAGAGACACTTCCAAAGTGGTAAAATGTGTGTCCCCCCCCCCCCCCCCGTAACTTCTAAAATAACAGAATGAAAAATCAAAAAAAAAATATGATATACATTGCCATGCAAACTTCCACCGAAAATTGGTTTGAACGAGATCTAGTAACTAGTTTTTTTTAATTCGTCATAAAATTAAAAAATTTTTTTTTTTTTCATCAAATCCAAACGTGTGGGGTATCTATGGATAGGTCTTCAAAAATTATATTTAGGTTTCTAATATAATTTTTGTCTAAACTGAATAGTTTGAGCGAGAGACACTTCCAAAGTAAAAAAATGTGTCCCCCCCCTGTAACTTCTAAAATAACAGAATCAAAAATCTAAAAAAATATATGATATACATTACCATGCAAACTTCCACGGAAAATTGGTTTGAACGAGATCTAGTAAGTAGTTTTTTTAATACGTCATAAATGGTACGGAACCCTTCATAGGCGAGTCCGACTCGCACTTGGCCGCTTTTTTTTTATAGATGAATACAGCGAAATTAATCTTTTAGTTGAGTTTGGTATACGAAATCTTAATTCAACCATTACAGTCGACGAGTAGAAATAATATTTTTCATAGCCTCGTGTAGCCTTGTTTTTCTCATATAGCCTTGTTTTTAAATGATATTATTTGATTATTTTTTCTTCTTACATGTTGACATTTTTAGTTTTTTTTTCTAGTATTTTTAATTTTTTACTGACAATTTTTTTAAATTACTATTCATGTTTTATTTTTATTTTTGGGATATCTATTTGAGCGGGCGATTTATTTGAATTAGTTTTAATATTTATTTTTATGATGTTTATTTTTGAAATATTTTTTGTATGCATGTGCCTGGATTTAAGATTTTTCAAACACAATGTAATATTGTTATTGAATAAAAAATGATGATGATGATGGTATAATTAATGCTGTGGCCCTAGTGAAAACCGGGCAAGTGCGAGTCGGACTCGCTCACCGAGGGTTCCGTACTTTTTTGTATTTGTTGTTATAGCGGCAACAGAAATACATCATCTGTGAAAATTTCAACTGTATAGCTATCACGGTTCATGAGATACAGCCTGGTGAGAGACGGACGGACGGACAGCGGAGTCTTAGTAATAGGGTCCCGTTTTACCCTTTGGGTACGGAACCCTAAAAAGGATACAAGTCTCGCGCAGCTTAGGTGTAAAAGTGTTACGTGGAACTTACATCCTTTTACACCTGCGCTGTCCGAGACTTGTATCCAGTGTTGGGCATTCAAGAATAAAATCATTATTTATATAAGGATTCGTAAGAATAAAATCATCTTAATGTTATCTATCCGGCCGCGAGATACTGTCGCGACAACCATATGCTAGGCCTACTGCTCGTAAAGGCTCTCTTGATTGTTAAAAACTGATGAGAAAGTTGCATTTTATCCACAAGAGTGGCAAAGTAATTTGATGCAAATTGTGAGTTGTTTCCTTATGTTAGCTGGTAGAATTGACTTTTAAATCATGATTTTGAATAAGAAATAATTTAATAACGTTCATTTGGATTTGATTTGGTTTATTCTTATTTTTTCCTCGCGTGGTGCGGTGGAAAATTTTGTGTTGGCAAAATTTGTTTAATCCTGCCTTGATACCTTCGCAAAGCTCAAGATTCCACTTTTCGAAACAAATTTGGCTCAATTTTGGAATCTTTCGCTTGCTTTGGTATCAATATTAGCACGAGCTGTTAATCAACAACTTTGCCCCCTTGTAAAATAAATAGGTAACTATTGACGTGTGCCATTATTATCCACGACTCAGGGAAGAAACATTTTATAGAAAATAGCAGAATCGTACTCTTTAATAAAAAACGGAAAGTTACAGATCGATGAAAAGCTATTTCACGAAGCGGCGGTTGTGGCCGAAAATAACTTGTGTCATGTTCAATCTGTACATCAGTCGGACTCTCGGTACTATTTTACACACTAGTGGCGCGTTAAAGTACCTAATTTAAGTTGTGAAATCATTTGTTGAAGATATTAAGGTCGAATATAATGAAAAAGGTCTGTCTTGTCTCCAATATTTTATGTAAATACTTAATTTATTTATAAAATATAACATTTTTAATATAATATATCTAAACCAACTTATTAAAAAGCATAAAATACAAAAAAAATATAACTAAAGGAAAGATACATATCTAAATACATATATTTACAAATATAAAATGGGGGCTAGCTCGTCGCCCGATGGTAGGGTGCCCAGAAGGCTGGTGGCATTACCGCGCTGTATGGCGATGCCAATTCGCTGGGTAAGGAAAGAGCCAGCCCTCTGGTCACCGTTGATACTACTATCAATGAGACTCTTCGCCAGCTCTCTAAATATACAGTGGGCTCCGGTTCCCCAGGGCCCGTGGGTCTCCACCCCAAACGGCTCAAACATGCAACCAGAATCAATGGATGCATATTTGCTCGGCTGCTTCGGCGGCCGTTCCAGCCTTGATCGAGATCCCTGGAAAGTGGGACGGCGCAAGGGTATCCACACATGTGGCGTCCCAAACTAAAGGCCGTCCCAGCTTCCAAGGAACCAGAGTCATGCCGTCCGGCCGCTTGCCGTCGTCCCTGTCTAAGCCTGTGGGCTCTAGGACGTCTGGTGCCCCGGCACTGGTAAAGGCCCGGCGCAGAATGTCATTGATACTGGCATGGCGTGGGATGCGGCCTGCGCTCCTGCTGCAGGAATATTATCATTTGGGTATTTGTTATGTTTATTTATATTGATGTTGCAGGAAATATGAGTACACTTGCTACATATGTACAGATGTGCAGTCACGTCTGAAAAAATCGACCCGATCGAAGTGCCAAAAACATGTATACACGACTTTATGGCCCATATAATAATATCGGCACTTTGTCTGTATCGATATTTTCAGACGTGACCGTACACATAACAAAAAAGCTATTAGAAAGTCAAACGGATGATTTGGAGTCCCGCATAAACCTGCTACATATCTTATACCTTTAAACGAGCAATTCTTGTATATATATATATATATTTCCGGGATCTCGGAAACGGCTCTAACGATTTTGCTGAAATTTGGTATATGGGGGTTTTTGGGGGTAAACAATCAATCTAGATTAGTCTTATGTTTGGGAAAACGCGTGTTTTCGAGTTTTCATGCGTTTTTCTTTCGTCGCAGAATATGGTCGCTAATTTCGTATTGCCGGCCACTGTCCGTCTGGTCCAGCGGGTTAAGACGCGGACTGCTAAACGAGTGTTACGGGTTCGAATCTCGCCCGGTGACTAACTTTTGTTTTTTTTATATGTTCAAGTTTATATATAATTTTTTAATTTTTATTGTTTTAGACAAGTTTAATTTAGTAAAAAAAATTAGTTAAGATTATCACCTATACACCACCATATTACAATAAATAGTTAAAACCGAGCAAAGTTCGGTCGCCCAGGTACTAAATATTTAAACGTGCTAACATGGTTTCAATATTACGATAATACGCTAACAAACCTAAAATTCTGCGTACAAGCGTATGCGGCTGCAAATAGTTTTCAAGATCTGTGTAAATGCGGCACAGGCTTGCAGTGCAGCATGTGGCGGAGCGGCCGTTCGGAGAACTCGATTCCCGCCCTATTGCTTATCTACAGTACAGATAGTGCAATCACGTGCAACGTCCAAATTAGCAAAATATATCCTAACACAATATCTTTGTTATCATATAAATAAGAATGTGCGTTAAAGGTGCCACTTTCGGCCTTCACTATTTGATACTGATTGTAAAGCTTATTAAGAAAAGGACAGCCAGAACAGTTCCTGCTTGCCTGCAAATATTTTTGAGGTGCCTCTATTCGTAGTATCCGTATCATTCTGCCTTGTTCGTCCCGCCACCATGGCCACCATGGGAATTGGGTCTAGGCGCGGATTTTCTTACGTTGTTATTTTGCCGCTGATTCGTACAGTGGTCATCAGATATATCAGAGGGGCCCATGTGCTCAAAAATATCTGAAATTGCACTTTAAAGCCTCGATAATTGAGTCTTTATTGATCAGATTATCGTGAACACTTTGGCCGCTGATGGCGACTGGATAAAACGTTTTGCTTCCGGCTTCCTAATACGAACAGCTAAGTAGTGGATTTCACTTTCTTAAAACCTATTCCCAGGTTACCAACATTTTGAAATCTGAAGGCAAATATACCAACACCATTTAGGTAATCTATTTTCTACCTAATCGACACAGGTGGGATTGTGGTTAAATGGCATTTTCCAATAATACAAAATTGCCTATTTCGTATGTCCGCGATAACAAGATTTAATTAATGTACATATTCAGTACACGCATCAATGCAGATGGAAAATCTTAACGACAACGTCCAATCCTCTCTGATCTTATAGGGGACGTCCCAGGCGAGCATCAAAGTGGCAGTTACCCCTTCGCCTGTCAAACGTTACGACCCGGCGCAGGTACCCCTAGGGACAGCAGACGCCCCGGCAGCCACCAGTTGCTAGCCTGGGATTCAATCTAAGCAGTTAACTTAGATTTTATTGGACGATTGTATGGTGACTTAGAAGTTTTGTAAGTGGACTAATGTAACTTTGCTTTTCGTGAAATAATTTTGCTCCATGAATAGGTAATTGATTATCGTCCAGGGGCCTATTCCTTAGATGGTATATATAGAAAATTACAACTGTCCCATAGTTTACCTAAAGAAAATAACAATGATAATAATAGCGCAATAAGGGAGATATGGCCAACATTGTTAACGGTTGGTTAGTCAAATTCAGAACTGACATATTAGAAAGCTTGGCTCGAGCTCACATTTTTTTATAGTCACTTGTTTCACTATGTTTTTCATTATAATTGCGAGAAAATAAAAACATTAAGTATAGAAGGTATGTTACAGAAAATTCAGAGCCTAGTGTATGTTTTTTCTTCGTACATACTCAACCTTTTTTTATGAGAGCCACAAAGACGGTTTTGCCTATCTACGTATACCAGGATCACCTGGCAGGCCACCTAAAGCAGCCCGGCGGGCCGCAGTATGGCTGCTATAACGCCTATATAACACAAACAAAACAACCTCAATATTTAAAACAGCACACAGTTATGAATTATATGGTACTTGTAATACTTAATTAAATCATTTCATGGGATATTTATTCAAACATGATAGAAAATCAAATTACTTATTTCAATCACAAACTAAAAGTACCTTCATAATCGTATTTGTACAAATTAATGCTATTATATTATAATTAGATATATACGTAATAGGTATGTCAAAGGAAACATGTCGGATACAGTATTTCCCAATTACCTAGCCTACTTAGGAACCTAGCGTTTGTTGTAAAGAATAATTGGCCGTCACTTGTTATTCTTATTACATTTATAATATCAAGTTAAGAAGAAAGGGGACGACCGCCCTGAAACCGCCTTTCCATACAAACGTAGTCCCCATTTCCATCTCTAGACATTATTGAAAATATTTTTACACAATTTAATGTGTTTTTCAACACACTTGCTCAAAATGACGTTTTTATTCCACTGATTTTTGGCTTATAATATTAAACACGAACACGCGTGCTTTTTCCAGTATATTATACCACTCGTGCTTTTTCATTATATTATCCGAGTGAGTTAAGAAGGTAACTGATTGCTATTTGTGCACAGCATGCAGTCACAATCAATGAATGAAAAATTGTACGCCTTACGACACAACATAGTGATACGATGATATGGGACCTGTACTGATGTATACATACCTATGTTGGACAAATAAATGCTTTTGACTTTAGACTAATAGTATGTATGGAAACGGAGCCTTCATAAATTGGTCGAGTAGATTTTACAACGTGGACTGGTGCGAGTCAGCGCTCCGCCCGGCCGCCGGCAGCGGGGCGAGGGGCGGCAGGCAGTATGACGGATGCAACACTGCATACTAACAGATTTAACAATTAAAATATGAAAGTTTCTTATTTCCTCGCAAGTGTGTTGAAAAACGTCGCATGAAACGCGTGTGCTATGGTCAGTACACACATCGGCTTTCTTATTGCGCGCTCGCTTGCAGCTCGCGCGGACAATATCACCTCGTGTATAATGACCAACTTAGCACACTTGTATCATAATGTACTATTAATCATAGCTATGCCCGACCGTTTGATCTACTTAGATTTTTTAATATTATAAGAGTTATGAACGTTTAAAGCGGTGGTGGCCGAGTGGATATGACGTCCGACTTTCGATCCGGAGGTCGCAGGTTCAAGTTCAAATCCTGGCTCGTACCAATGAGTTTTTCGGAACTTATGTACGAAATATCATTTGATATTTACCACTAGCTTTTCGGTGAAGGAAAACATCGTGTGGAAACCTGCATACATCTGCGAAGAAATTCAAAGGTGTATGTGAAGTCCCCAATCCGCATTGGGCTAGCGTGGGGACTATAGCCCGAGCCCTCTCGCACATGAGAGGAGGCCTGTGCCCAGCAATGGGACGTATATAGGCTGAATTATTATTATTATTTGTAACATTTAATTTTTTTTATGAAACCTGTTTTTCGCTCCTAACTTTAAACTAAACTATGACTAAAACACATAAAAATCTGTAAAAATATTTTCCATAATGTCAATATCCAGGGAGGAAAATGAGAACTACGTTTGTATGGAGAATCGATCCTCTTTCCTCTTAATATTTATTCATATCCGGCATGAAATTTTTACTTCCAAAGTATCAGACATTCTTCGCAACACAATAAGGTGATAAATTATTACCAGCATCCTCCATTCTCTAGCAATTACTATGAAAAATACAAGCAGCAGTTAAGAAGGGTTTTATAAGGCGGGGGACCCGAAATTAATATGTCGACGAGAAAAATGGCAGACTGGAGGAAATTTCACGAGATTGCTAGTTGAAATAATGTCTAGTGAGTTCGGAGTTGTTTATTAATTTGGTACCAAGTTTTGAGAGATGATTTAGCTGTCTTCTTCCTTAATTTTTCTTGCTTATTTTTAGGGTTCCGTAGCCAAATGGCAAAAAAACGGAACCCTTATAGATTCGTTATGTCCGTCTGTCTGTCCGATTATGTCACCGCCACTTTTTTCCGAAACTATAAGAGCTATACTGTTCAAACTTGGTAAGTAGATGTATTCTATGAACCGCATTAGGATTTTTACACAAAAATAGAAAAAAAAAACAATAAATTTTGGGGGTTCCCCATACTTAGAACTGAAACTCAAAAAATCTTTTTTCATCAAACCCATACGTGTGGGGTATCTATGGATAGGTCTTTAAAAATGATATTGAGGTTTCTAATATCATTTTTTTCTAAACTGAATAGTTTGCGCGAGAGACACTTCCAAAGTGGTAAAATGTGTCCCCCCCCCCCCCGTAACTTCTAAAATAACAGAATGAAAAATCTAAAAAAAAATATATGATATACATTGCCATGCAAACTACCACCGGAAATTGGTTTGAACGAGATCTAGTAAGTAGTTTTTTTTTAATACGTCATAAAATTAAAAAAAAAAAATCATCAAACCCATACGTGTGGGATATCTATGGATAGGTCTTCAAAAATGATATTTAGGTTTCTAATATCATTTTTTTCTAAACTGAATAGTTTGCGCGAGAGACGCTTCCAAAGTGAAAAAAATTGTGTCCCCCCCCCCCTGTAACTTCTAAAATAACAGAATGAGAAATCTAAAAAAATATATGATATACATTACCATGCAAACTTCCACCGAAAATTGGTATGAACGAGATCTGGTAAGTAGTTTTTTTAATACGTCATAAAATTAAAAAAAAAAAAAAAAAAATTCATCAAACTCATACGTGTGGGATATCCATGAATAGGTCTTCAAAAATGATATTTAGGTTCCTAATATCATTTTTTTCTAAACTGAATAGGTAGTTTGCGCGAGAGACACTTCCAAAGTGAAAAAATGTATGTCCCCCCCTGTAACTTCTAAAATAACAGAATGAAAAATCTAAAAAAAATATATGATATTACATTACCATGCAAACTTCCACCGAAAAGTGGCTTGAACGAGATCTAGTAAGTAGTTTTTTTTTTAATACGTCATAAATGTACGGAACCCTTCATGGGTGAGTCCGACTCGCAATTGGCCGCTTTTTTTTATTACAAATGCTCGACGAATCATCAGAAAAATACAAATTGACAAAAATTACGAAATAAATCTAATGAACATTTCGTTTAGTTTAGAATCAGATAAAGTCAGACAAAAAAGACTAGAAAATTATTGAGGGAGCCACTGAGCGTAATCAGGCAACATTATGTAAGTATTAGGTGTGCGTTCACATTCTGACACACAAGCGCATCTTATAAACGTTAGCTCTTTGGCACCATGTGAATGCTACAATATTTCATTGATTAAACATATTTATTAAGAAATCTTCTGTTGCTGGATTTTGGTATATTCGCTTGCTCGGGTATGAATATTAGCACGAGGAGTTAACAACTCTACGCCCTTGTAAAACAAATTACTACTTATTAGCTGCTATTAATATAATTTCTACTTTTACTTATCCGTTTGTAAGCCGTGTACCCACATAGGTACCTATACGAAAAAACTTATTTACGTGTTTTATTTATATGAGTTTGAATTTTACTGTTTATTCCATAGATCTAAAGTAAACATAAGCCCATGCATACAATTCCGACCGAACATTCTCGTTAAGCAAAACACAGCGCCATCTGTTGTATCCTGCGTAAACTACGTGGCCGATGGTCACAGCAAAGATACTTACAATCAATTCTCTTTGGTCAGAGACATACATTAAAATAGACTGCACTCTCGCCTCCAAAAACGTGTCTAGAAAATGAATCGAGGGAGACCTTAGTCCCTTTCTTTCTTTAGGGCGACAATGAAGTGAAAATTGAATAAATCAGCGATTGATAATAAACATAGGTAGATGAAGAATTAGCTCTGCAAAATGACCCCACACACATTGTGCCGAAGCGGGCGTGGCGTCAACATTGTGCCGCGGAGCTATTTAGTTTGCAAATGGCGGCCCGTTGTCACAGTCGTAGTATGAATTATTCAAATTATATCTTTAACAAAATAAATATGCCTTATTGTGCGGATAAATGATGTGCTAGTCGTTCCAACAAACACTGGAAAAAATATGGGATTACTTTTCACGTATAGTTTAGCTAGAATCATATTATTTTAAATTCTCTTGATCAAAACGGGTTTTATATGGGGTTGATGTCATGCATTTTAAACAACTATTCATATTAAGAAACTTTCATTTTTAATTTGTTCAGGTTGTTGTTTTAATAATTTAAATTTGTGATAGTAAATACGAATCGTCGTTTTAGGTGGAGGTTTTTTATGTGTACTTTTTAGTAAGTCCTGGTATCTTGCTGCTATTCATAATTCATAACTTTTCGTTAAGTTCGCGGACGGCTGGACCGATTTGGCTATTTTTGGTATTGGAATATTTCTAGGTCCAGGGATGGTTTGAACGGTGAAAAAATATGGAAAGAATGCGAGGAAAATAGTATAAACAATAATGATATTTTCCTATACAAACTGTTCCTATGACGACGTGTTCAATACGTATTTGCTCTGATCAAGCTGAAAATCGATATCTGAGGATCCTAGAGGACCTTTATAAAAAAATCCCACGATATTGGGCACTTGGGCAGAGTTAAAACAGAGAAATTCAAGATGTCGGGCGTTTTTACCAAATTTGACTTCAGACTCATAATGAAGGGTAGCTCAGATCCTCACATATCGATTTTCATCTTGAACAGAGCAAAAATTAAGAAATCCAAGATGGTGGGCGTTTTTTTTTTTCATTTTTGACCTAAGATTCATTATAAAAGTCCTCTTGGATCCTCAGATATCGATTTTCATCTTGGTCAGAGCAAAATGGAGAAATTCAAGATGGAGGGCGCTTTTACCAAATATGACCTCAGAATTATAATGAAGGGCCGCTAGGATCCTCAGATATCGACTTTCATCTCGATCAGAGGAAAAATGCAGAAATCCAAAATGACGATCGTATTTTTTTTTCATGTTTGACCAACTATTCGTTATAAAGGTCCTCTCATACTCCGATATCGATTTTGATCTTGATCGGATGAAAAAACTAAAATTCAAACCTGCTACGGGTTGTTTTTAATTTTGATCTCAAATTCATAATAAAAGGCCTCGCGGATCCTCAGATATCGGTTTTCATTTACATCAGAGCAAAATTTAGAAATCCCAAATACCAGCTGTCTTTTTTTTTCAATTTTGACCTATCAAATTTACATTACATAATTTATATCTGACATATTTCTGTGACACCTAACTAAACGTCGCAGGTACCTTATAAGATGAACGATATTCATTTTCATTTATTCATAAAATTAAAATTTTACCAGTCATTGGTGTAATATTAATAAGTATGACAGTTAAAACACAATTCATCAAAATAATTATCATCAAAAAAAGAGTAAAATAAAAACAATAAATAACACGTAATAAATAATCAATACAATTTACATAGTTAAAATTAAAACATTACATTAAAATTAAATTGAATTATTATTATAATATTCCGACATATCGTAAAATGGATTTGTGGTCAGCCAATTTTTTTACTTTCGCAAAGAATGTCTGATCATTATGAATATTTTTAATGTTGTCGGGTAGTTACAATGTATTAATTGGTTCGAAGGCTTCATTGCCTTTAAACACGTGCGATAAACGAACAAATAATAAGCCTGTATTTTAATACATTAAAAAAAAATATCATACACAAATATTGCATTTATAACATGTTCTATATTGCATGAAACCGTCTACTTAGAGTTGGGTTTCATTGTCTTGTATTTTCAAGTGACAACGCTACTGCCAATCACAGCGCCTCATTTTATTATAATAGACCAATCGTAGTTTGGGTGGTTTAAATTGACTAATCATGGTCAAATGAAGTTTCGTCGAAAGAAACAAGACCTAAACTTGGACGAGTTGCAATTGGTCCGTTATGAGTATTGCGTGTTTTAATAGTGGGGCCACTTTTACGCTGATATTTTGTTTGACATTAGTTTTCTATGTTTTTTTCGTTCGCTGGAATAAATGTTATCATTGTTGCTACAGCTAAACAATCCATGCTACTATTTTTATTATTATAGATGTCATTATTATCGTTTTTGCCGTGCTAGTTTATTAACTTGTTCTTGTTTGCTAGTTTATTATAGTAACTTATTATGTACCTATGTATCATACTGGTATGCAAATAAATATCTCTTTCTTTCTATCTCTAAATATTTATGCTTAAGGCTCACCGGAAGAATATTACATATTTTGAACAAATTTCTATAATCTTTTTTATTTTTATCTTTAGTTTTATTATTATTAACTAACAGTTTTAGGAATCTTACTTGCTTACTTTTTAATTTGTTTAAATTAGTTTTAGTTGTTAATCTCATAATAAGCATTGATTCATCTGATACATATACCTAAATACTTTAGGATATCCAAAGGAACTTTAAATCTTAAATAACTTCACTTAAGAACATTAAGTAGGAATAAGTGGGAGTCAACACATATTAAAATGTATTAGATGAGTACATTCTTTTTTTATTACTTACATACAAAATACTTTATAACGAGAGAAGCTTGATTTGTACTGAATGTCAACATTTAAAAGGACAATTTTTAAGTGAGTTAATAAACTAGCCTACCTACCTTACCAATAAAAAATATATTTGTTTTAATATATATGGTAATAGCAGAAGTCTCCCTCGGGCTATCTCGCCGGCACGTTTTTTGGAAGAGATAGTGCAGTCTACTATAACATGTGTTTTTTTATGTTTTCGCCGCATTGCATCTAGCGCCGAGCAAGGTCAACCGATCGTCATAATGATAAAGATAAAGAGTTTATTTTCCAAGTAGGCATATTACAATGCGTTTATGAACATCAAATAAAGCTACGCCGGCTCTAATCCTACACCTCTGACCCGAGAAGATTTAAATCCTTCCTAAATTGTAGGAGTGTATCCCAATATGGGACCGGCAAGAAACTCGGCGGGACACATCTTTTCAAAACATTACATCTTACATTAAACGCGCTCTATCTCGTGCTGTATTAAAAAAAATACTTAAATAACATTACCTATCTCTCCCTTAGTGTTTGAAATACATAGTTATTTTTTACTCTGTGGTTGATATGTTGCTGTTATATGTTGGTATATTTTTGTTTGTGTCTGATATATTTATTATGTATGTATGTTTATGTATATCTATTTTATTTTCTTATACGTGTATGTTTATTGACCTTAATTGTGTTTATGAAAGTAGGCTTCATAACGTTTTTTGCAACACCTACTCTTTTTGATTAATTGTTTTTGTTTCCGCTACCCAAAGGTTGTCTGGAAGAGATCGCTCTTTAGCGATAAGACCGCCTGTTGTCTGCTTCTATCACTAATCAATTGTTTTTTCTTTAAGCTGTATATTTTACTGAGGTGTGCCAATAAAGAATATTCTATCTGTCTATCTTATAACTGACATGCATTAAATAAATAAAAAACAATTTAAATTAATATGGAATTATAAAAAAAACATACAGTAGGTACTTTTTTTATAGAATTTTGGTGCACTAGATTGCTAATGCAGGACGTCCTCTTATGATAAAAATGATCGCTTAAAATTTGTTTTAAGCAAGAAATTAATGTAATCTGAAATGATTTACTGATGATATGAAATCTCATAAGTGTATTTGATTTTCTGTAAGTTTTTACACAATTTCACGACGCAGTAAAAAAAATGGGAATGGCATTACGTGACGCTCTTCCACTGCGCAATTCGCCACACGACTGAGCGAGCGCAGAGGTGTTACTAAATGCGATTTTGACAACCATATATTGCCCCCTTCGTAGTGCTCGTAAGGCCCGTCTTTACGAAATAATATATATGTCTATGGTTTATTCTAAATTATTACCATGTACGCAGTATGTTTCAGACCCTTCTTTTTATAGCGTCTTAATAAAATAACAGAGCCCAAGGAAACTTGTTTACCTCGGCCTACTTTCTGTTTTATTACAGGTGACACCCGCGAGCTTAAAGATCTGCTCTGTGTAATAAATTGTGACAGTTTGTATGATGAGAACATCATCAATGTTTATTCACTGTAATTGTGTGTGTGAATGTAGGCTTCATAACGGTTTAGCAACACCTACTTATTCGATTAACTTCTCTATTCCGCTACCCAAAGGTTGTCTGGAAGAGATCGCTTTATAGCGATAAGACCGCCTGTTGTCTGCCTCTACATTTAATCAATTGTTTATTTTTCTTGTATCTTTTTACTGAGGTGTGCCAATGAAGAGTATTCTATCTATCTATCTATTTGTGTGGAAATTTACCCACTAATATTAAATTTATAGCTTTTAATTTGCAAATCAAATATTGAATACATTTCTAAGTTTAGATTCGTAAATTCAATTTTATTACAAATATCGTATTACCGCTGCCACGCCGTTATTCAACCCATTAAGCACCTGCGAAATCTATTGTAGTTCGTTCTGGCACCTGTCAAAACCACAGCTTACCGGTATTTGGTGAATTTAGCTGATATAAACGATTTAAGGTCAATGTGGGGAGGAATATCTACTGTTTATTTAAAATAAAGTTTGACTGGATAAAACTGTAGGTTATTATATAAGTAAACGGCATGACCATATAGGGTAATAAGTATTTTATTTTACCTTTTCTTATAATTTATTGGCAAAGTAAGGTAAACTTATCTTAAAAAAAGGTATTTTTAAAACGCTGCGGCTAGATGGTTTTCACGCCCTAAGTAAGGTAAGACCATCTGGTGTTTATTGATGCGTAAATTGCAGGGGCGGATTAAGAAGGCGCGGGGCCCTTAGCACAATAACTCGCGGGGCCCCCCTGGTTAAAAAAAAACGGCTACTTGCGAGTCAGGCTCGCACCCCGAGGATTCAGTACCATCACAACATTTAATTAATTCTATCTCTATTACGGTTATAAAATACAGACCTCGACCTCCTAAAGAGCGGCTTAAATTTAATTTTTCATTGATATTTGTTAGTTCAAAAATGAATGGCGCCATACATCCCATGACTGGAGCAAAAAACCAGTTTTAATTGGTTAATAATATTGAAACCAATTGCCGTAGTTTTAAAATCTCATTAAATACATAGAAAACATAAAGGCCAAATTCGACATATAACTTTTAAAGCGTAAAGCGGTAGAAATTTTACAGGTGTCGGTGAAATATCGAAACACTCTAAATTTTCTCTTAAATGTCCCATGATTGGTGCCATTAACGTCTTTCTTCTTCTAACATATTTACCTTCGGTTTCCATCATCAGATCAGGACGATCCTTGAAGGGTCGATCTCAACATAACATTGCATTGTCACCGATTTTTCTCTAGTAGGCGAAATTTTAAAAACAAAATATGTTGAGAGATGGTCAAATAAATAATTTGCAAAATTTGAAAACAACTTACGAAAATCGCAAGTTAAATTCAAGCATGTTGGGATACTGTTTAACAACATTCAATAATAATAAGTTAAATAAAAGCTTGTATAAACAGGTGAAACGTGAGTCGGATTTAAGAACAAAGCGGGTAGGATGTATCAGGGACGCAGTGGGAACTGGAAACCAATTGTCAAGTGTGTCAAAAAACAAGCTCAAAAGCTGAGTCTCTCCTATTTCGCCGCGTTCCCGTGCGAAACTGATAGCAAAGCTGCAAGAATAAAATCGATGCCCTAGTGTGAGCGAGTCTGTAGCTTCGTATAAGGATGGAAGCCCGTATAGCGTTCTATCGCGGCGCGCATCCATGCAAAGGCTGAATTGTAGTAGAATAGAATAGAATAAAACTTTATTTTTTATAATTAAAGATACAGAGTTATGGCCTGCCAAGCGCAAGCAGTATTATTTTACATATATGTCTTAGGTATCAAAAAGATCTAATGTAAAGTAAATGGGGCTCAGTTCAGGTATGAACTGGCTCACGCTAAAGCTATGTATACATTTAAATGACAGGGATACGAGGTGGGGCCATTCGCTTGGAGAGTGGTTTTCCTCTTTCTTGTTTACACACATAGTCAATTTCACCAGTACGCAGACCAGGTGTTACGCGGAAAATTAGCAGCTGTTTTCAATGCCATGCGGTATTGTCTCTCTAATTCAGTCAACCTAGATTTACTCATTCTAGGGTAGAGTTGATTTTTGTCTCCAGTGAGACCTTACTATACCATCCTATAATTGGTGCCAGCATACCGCGTACCTGTTTAACCTTTTTGACTGTATTTTTTGCATGTTCTTTCATAACTAATCTTTGGTCAAGGTGTACGCCAAGATATTTAATACTAGATGTTATTGGTAGGTTTTCATGTTGGAGGCTTATGGTCCGGCTGTATTTCCGTTTGTTAGTGAACATGGCGCAGTCCGTTTTACTAACGTTGCACTTCAGACCCCATTCCTTATAATAGTTTATTACCATTTTGGCAGCCCATGCTGCACGTCGCGATGCAGTATCTGGACGACAAGCTTCATTAAGAATGCATAAATCATCAGCATACTGTGATAACGTTAAACCAGCTATGTTATTTTTTGGTATGTCACTCACATAAAGATTAAATAAGATTGGTCCCAGAATGGAGCCTTGTGGAACCCCATGCGGAACTGGAATTGTTTTTCCGTACATCGTGCGAAGTTTGCCACGCACTTCTCGGCCTGAAAGGTAATTCTCAATTAGTTTTATTACATTAAGTATTAGCCATTCCAGCGTCGAACAGTTTCTTACTTAGCCCCGCATGATTAATGGAATCAAACGCTTTACTAAGATCAGTCGAGACCATTGCTACACTGTTTCCCTGAGCTAGGGCATCGGTAATCACTTTTCCAGTCCGTAAGATTTGAGTACCCGTTCCTTTACTTTTTGTGAAGCCATGTTGATATTCTGGAATGAGTTCTAGTCGATTGTAGTAGAACAGAGTTTGGAATGGAACCAGTGTGAACTCGGCTTGCCTGCTGCTCGGCCTTCATTCTCGCTCGAAAGTACGACTCATGGGATCATTTGGTGTTCCGGCCCTGTTGGGATGGGATGGGATTTCGGCCCGGATGCAGGGCTTAAAATTCGGCCTACGCGGAGCCCCGCTGTTTTCTTTTTATAATACTTTGACAATTAGGTTGGTTCGATCACGATCACGGCTTTGCAGCAACTCCGCATATTTTGAACTCCCGGCCGGCCGGAAGAACGCGCCCTTTGGCCTCCCACTGCCGCAAAGCTGGCCATCATCCTTCCTTGCTTTCCACCAGTTTGTTATTTAACACAACTTCTTTTGTTCTTCTCCGAGCTCTGCTCTTTCCTGCAGCTTAGCCATGCACAAAAGCTTTGAGACACTGCACCTTCGGTTTATGTGAAACTCTGCTTCCGGTCTTTGCATAAGTCGTAAAACTCCATGCATTCCTCAACCTTACAAACTTGGTACCGTAATAAAGAAAAATATGTCAAAATTGCCACTGACTTACCAAAAAAATACATTGTAAAAAAATTGTGATGGTACAGGATCCTCGGAGCGCGAGTTCGACATAACTTGGTCGGTTTCGTCGGTCGGTCGGTCGTGCCGAAATCGCATGGTCAGGGTCGGAGCGCGGGGCCCCCCCTAGGCGCGGGGCCCTTAGCATATGCTTTTTCTGCTGTTCGGTTAATCCGCCACTGGTAAATTGATAGATTAATAGGTGTGTCTGCAAGATACTTGGTATCTTGCTACCAGTGAACAGTGTGTCTGATATTCAGGGAAATAACGTTGCAATTTCAATATGAATTTTCTTGCTTTTAAGGTAAGGTTAGGTTCTATCTAATATCGGCCGGTTCCGTCCATTTGGCATAACTTCCGTGACCCGAAACGCATCTGACATAACCTATTTGGCAGAACTGTTTTTCGACGAATGTTAAATTTGCAGAAAGCTTCAGTTTGTATAATATACAATAGCCCGAATGGTTGCGAGTTGCGAGTCCAAATCTTAAATAGCTTATTGTTATGTCAGCCGAATTTTGATAATAAGAGTAATTTTATTTTGCGTTTGTTTAAATGTCCGAAACGTTATTGGTATAATCTGTTTAGCATAATAGGTTTAAGCTGAATGTTTACATTGCAGAAAACTAATTTCGATTCCTTCAATTTTGCATAACTTCTATGACCTAAAACGCATCTGTCATAAGATACTCTACATACATTAAATTTGGTAGAATTGATTTGCGACGAATATTAAAATTAATGAAAACGTTGGTTTGTAATGCGAAGTAATTAAATGACCAGCCGTTTTTAAAACTGATTTGCAAAAAAATACCCATTAAATCAAAAGGTCACCAAAATGTCAAGGTCATCTAATACCGAATCAGAGCACTCCACTATCAACGTGGTCTTATCTGCCCTATACCTAGACAGCAATTGCGAAAACGGAGGCGCGGAGAGACTGGCTGGTCGCCTTGGCGACCAGCAAGCCGAAGTTGCGGAGCCGAGTGTAGTGACCGTGCTTCGTCACGCGAGGGCGGAAGGGCTGCTCTTGCCCAGCGCCGGAGCTACCCACATCCAACAGTTTCATGTATTCTTAAATTGTGGAATATTCGGCAAATTTATTTCTGCCAAAAAATATTCGGCCTACAAATATATATATATGATTCTTGCAAATATGCAAAACTTTTCTATGCCATAAGATTTTATGCGTGTAGTAGTTTATGCGTAATAGGGAATTGTAAAAAAATAAATTATTACAAATAAAATTATGCGAAATGAAATATATAACGGGTCTCAATTCGGACATTTGATTTTATGCCAAAAGATACTTCGATCAATAAAAATTATGCGTAGAGTACGTATGCGCAACGTTCTATGCAGTACCAAGTGAGTTTATGGTAACTGTATATTATGCCTATGGAGAACCAATATCGGCATATGTCTCGGAGATGAGGTTCTAAACCTTTTATTTTTAAGTCCAAATATTTTTAAGTAAAAAACAGGGTCGTAGCAGAATAAGGAATGCGAAAATGCCCTTTAATACATAGGTCACTAGATACGTTTTGCGATAGACAAATATGAAACAAAGAGGTGGCCTATCACATATACTTTTTAAAACTATATTACCATAGACAATGATTAGCCGAAAAAAAATTACTTTCTTTTTAAAGGGTCAAGCAGGCTAAGGAAGAAGAAGTGGCCCCTGTGACGAATGTCGGATTTTGATAATGTCATTTGTTGGCTATCTTATAATATAGAAACACCTTAACTTTTAGCCTTGATCTTGAACCGTCACCGAGATAATGTCAAAAACGTCATTTTATGGACATAATTTTCTAGTCGTTTTCTCCTGTAGGGCTAAGATGGTCGGCTCTTTATCATTTGTCACCATGTCTGTCACGTTCCAACAAGTATGTAAGTGCGAAAGTGACGGGCATAGTGACAAGTGATAAAAATGGAACCATGCTGCCACCAGTGGCGGATTAACCGAACAGCAGAAAAAGCATATGCTAAGGGCCCCGCGCCTAGGGGGGGCCCCGCGCTCCGACCCTGACCATGCGATTTCGGCACGACCGACCGACCGACGAAACCGACCAAGTTATGTCGAACTCGCGCTCCGAGGATCCTGTACCATCACAATTTTTTTACAATGTATTTTTTTGGTAAGTCAGTGGCAATTTTGACATATTTTCTTTATTACGGTACCAAGTTTGTAAGGTTGAGGAATGCATGGAGTTTTACGACTTATGCAAAGACCGGAAGCAGAGTTTCACATAAACCGAAGGTGCAGTGTCTCAAAGCTTTTGTGCATGGCTAAGCTGCAGGAAAGAGCAGAGCTCGGAGAAGAACAAAAGAAGTTGTGTTAAATAACAAACTGGTGGAAAGCAAGGAAGGATGATGGCCAGCTTTGCGGCAGTGGGAGGCCAAAGGGCGCGTTCTTCCGGCCGGCCGGGAGTTCAAAATATGCGGAGTTGCTGCAAAGCCGTGATCGTGATCGAACCAACCTAATTGTCAAAGTATTATAAAAAGAAAACAGCGGGGCTCCGCGTAGGCCGAATTTTAAGCCCTGCATCCGGGCCGAAATCCCATCCCATCCCAACAGGGCCGGAACACCAAATGATCCCATGAGTCGTACTTTCGAGCGAGAATGAAGGCCGAGCAGCAGGCAAGCCGAGTTCACACTGGTTCCATTCCAAACTCTGTTCTACTACAATCGACTAGAACTCATTCCAGAATATCAACATGGCTTCACAAAAAGTAAAGGAACGGGTACTCAAATCTTACGGACTGGAAAAGTGATTACCGATGCCCTAGCTCAGGGAAACAGTGTAGCAATGGTCTCGACTGATCTTAGTAAAGCGTTTGATTCCATTAATCATGCGGGGCTAAGTAAGAAACTGTTCGACGCTGGAATGGCTAATACTTAATGTAATAAAACTAATTGAGAATTACCTTTCAGGCCGAGAAGTGCGTGGCAAACTTCGCACGATGTACGGAAAAACAATTCCAGTTCCGCATGGGGTTCCACAAGGCTCCATTCTGGGACCAATCTTATTTAATCTTTATGTGAGTGACATACCAAAAAATAACATAGCTGGTTTAACGTTATCACAGTATGCTGATGATTTATGCATTCTTAATGAAGCTTGTCGTCCAGATACTGCATCGCGACGTGCAGCATAGGCTGCCAAAATGGTAATAAACTATTATAAGGAATGGGGTCTGAAGTGCAACGTTAGTAAAACGGACTGCGCCATGTTCACTAACAAACGGAAATACAGCCGGACCATAAGCCTCCAACATGAAAACCTACCAATAACATCTAGTATTAAATATCTTGGCGTACACCTTGACCAAAGATTAGTTATGAAAGAACATGCAAAAAATACAGTCAAAAAGGTTAAACAGGTACGCGGTATGCTGCACAGTGTGACAAGAAGCCTCATTTTTGGAGATGTTCTGTTGATGGTCAAAACCGGTAGCCTAGACCAAAACAATGCTACGACTAAAGCTCCCGATTGCCAAATATTGCTAGTTTTTGAATAAAAAAATATTGAAAATCAACATCTTTTTAACCGGGTTTTTATACAAATATAAAAAACGAGTAAATTATAAGCTTTAGGTCAATATTTTAAAATAACTCAAATACAACTTTTTAAAGACTTCACTGACCAGTAATTGAAACACGCAATAAGTGAATCATTTCGAAGTTATTAATATTATTTTAATATACATTTATATTTTTTTTCTCGGAAACTACACGATATTATTTTCTGATTACTAAACATAAAAATAGCATTCTATTTCTCCTACAAGCTGTAAAAATTTGGGAATTGTATTGTGTGGACTATCAAAGTTATCAACAAAGTTAAGTTATATCCGGATTACCCGGTTTCAGGGTTGGCACTAACAAGTTAAAACAATTTATTTTTTAATGGGATACAATTTGTTATTTTGGCGTATTTATGATCATTGAGGTATAGTACTAGAGTCGGCATCTCTATCAAAATGTTTCCGCACCTCAATGAAGTGCCGGAACTTCATTTTGTTTAGTACGTCTCCAGCTACTGGCGAGATGCCACGAATGTAACGAAAATTAAAAAAAAATATTAAAAATGCCTTTGTGCGTTATGAAAATGTATTCTAATAGTATCAAGAAACATAATAAAAGCAATACAATAAAAATCCACTGCGAAAATATTCTTGTTTTAAGCTCATTTAGATTATTTCGAAACGTCACTTTAAACACTCGTGGTGATATGCCATTTTTACTTTTTACATTTCGCAGATATAACACATAGCTACTAATGATTACCTACCTTATTGTTTGCAGAATATATACACAATAATGATATATTACTCTTTATATTGTAATTATTTGTAGTAATTTTCTAACATTTAAAGAGTATATTATGCTATAAGCGCGATTTTACCAAAATTGCTACGAGTACGAGAGTCAAATAGAAAGAGTTTTATAATTATTTTTATAAATTTTAATTTCGCCAGTGTCACGTATGTAAAAAAATCAATACACTTTTAAGAAAATAAATACATTTAATCTTATTATATTATATTAGGTTAGACAATATTCAAATATGGCATCCCTTCACGCGTGTATTAGGATTTTGGAATCTTTACACAAGTTAGGCTATAAAAACGAAGTGAAGCAGTAGCGCATAGCGCAAAATTTGGAAGAATACCGCCTCGTTAAAACAAGGACAGAAAAAATACAGGAAGATATTCGGAATAAAATAGGAGTTTTAGTGGCACCACAAACGATGGTAACACAGCACGTACCGTATTATGTTATGTGATAAGTACCGACATGTTTTTGCAGACATTATCGGCGTTGAGAAATGGCTGCTAGACGGACTATATACAATATTAGTCGATTTATCTAGTAGCTTTCCAATCGTCTCTCTCAAATTTGCTGACTTCTGCAAGCAGCTTGCTTACAATTACGCGGAAGAGCACCACTACCGCTGGCACCCTATGACTGTGACTGTACATAAAATCTTAGTCCACGGAGCCGCAATCATAGAAAACTCTTCTGTGCCAGTAGGGATGCTCTCGGAGCAAGCGGCAGAATCCTGGAATAAATTTTGGCGACATGATCGCGAATATCATACCCGTAAGTCAGATAGGATCAAAACTATGTTTGATCTTTTTCACAGGGCATTGGTATCTTCAGATCCAATCGTTTCTGCCCAACGCCAAAATCAAAGGCGAAAGATGTTACGAAAACAACCACTTCCTGCCGCCGCATTAGCCTTGATGAAAGTACCGTTATTTGAACCCAATCCGAGTACGGCCTCTGAAACAAGTGATGAAAAAGATTGCGACAGACCCTGTGACGATTTTGAACTCTTAGAAGCCAAACTTGTAATTTTAACCGTCGAGGAATATTAAATATTTTACTTTCTTACACTACCTAATTTGTAGGTACCTAACTTGTTCTCATATCCGGATATTGTGTGACAACCCTAACAATACATTTAAACATGCCATAACTTCAATAGTCCATGGAATTAGTTAATGAAATATTTATAGCATATAGAAAAGCTAAGTAGCTTTCCGTTGTACAAAAATAACAAAATAATATGGTGGATTTTTCGAGAAAAAAAATAAAAACCAAAAATGACTAATTCGCTTCTAATACCGATATGAATGCTGTTAGCACTGTGCTGATTATTACGTTCCATAGTATTTTGATATTTCTAAAAGTTTTGTTTGAACTATTTTTTTATTATCGGTATCGTTCTCAGCGTATTTTGAGTTTTAGTCAATACCCGGGTACATTTTTCCTGACTTTCAAAAAATTATTTCTCATAAACTAGTAATATTTGGCAATCGGGAGCTTTAGTCGTAGCATTGTTTTGATCTAGGCTACCGGTTTTGACCATCAACAGAACATCTCCAAAAATGAGGCTTCTTGTCACACTGTGTGCTGGCACCAATTATAGGATGGTATAGTAAGGTCTCACTGGAGACAAAAATCAACTCTACCCTAGAATGAGTAAATCTAGGTTGACTGAATTAGAGAGACAATACCGCATGGCATTGAAAACAGCTGCTAATTTTCCGCGTAACACCTGGTCTGCGTACTGGTGAAATTGACTATGTGTGTAAACAAGAAAGAGGAAAACCACTCTCCAAGCGAATGGCCCCACCTCGTATCCCTGTCATTTAAATGTATACATAGCTTTAGCGTGAGCCAGTTCATACCTGAACTGAGCCCCATTTACTTTACATTAGATCTTTTTGATACCTAAGACATATATGTAAAATAATACTGCTTGCGCTTGGCAGGCCATAACTCTGTATCTTTAATTATAAAAAATAAAGTTTTATTCTATTCTATTCTACTACAATTCAGCCTTTGCATGGATGCGCGCCGCGATAGAACGCTATACGGGCTTCCATCCTTATACGAAGCTACAGACTCGCTCACACTAGGGCATCGATTTTATTCTTGCAGCTTTGCTATCAGTTTCGCACGGGAACGCGGCGAAATAGGAGAGACTCAGCTTTTGAGCTTGTTTTTTGACACACTTGACAATTGGTTTCCAGTTCCCACTGCGTCCCTGATACATCCTACCCGCTTTGTTCTTAAGTCCGACTCACGTTTCACCTGTTTATACAAGCTTTTATTTAACTTATTATTATTGAATGTTGTTAAACAGTATCCCAACATGCTTGAATTTAACTTGCGATTTTCGTAAGTTGTTTTCAAATTTTGCAAATTATTTATTTGACCATCTCTCAACATATTTTGTTTTTAAAATTTCGCCTACTAGAGAAAAATCGGTGACAATGCAATGTTATGTTGAGATCGACCCTTCAAGGATCGTCCTGATCTGATGATGGAAACCGAAGGTAAATATGTTAGAAGAAGAAAGACGTTAATGGCACCAATCATGGGACATTTAAGAGAAAATTTAGAGTGTTTCGATATTTCACCGACACCTGTAAAATTTCTACCGCTTTACGCTTTAAAAGTTATATGTCGAATTTGGCCTTTATGTTTTCTATGTATTTAATGAGATTTTAAAACTACGGCAATTGGTTTCAATATTATTAACCAATTAAAACTGGTTTTTTGCTCCAGTCATGGGATGTATGGCGCCATTCATTTTTGAACTAACAAATATCAATGAAAAATTAAATTTAAGCCGCTCTTTAGGAGGTCGAGGTCTGTATTTTATAACCGTAATAGAGATAGAATTAATTAAATGTTGTGATGGTACTGAATCCTCGGGGTGCGAGCCTGACTCGCAAGTAGCCGTTTTTTTTTAACCAGGGGGGCCCCGCGAGTTATTGTGCTAAGGGCCCCGCGCCTTCTTAATCCGCCCCTGGCTGCCACTGCTGAACTATATAAGGTAGAGCAATCAAACCAAATCATCGCTACAAAGAATGAGTAGGAGTGTAACTCAGATTTTTTTAAATATTTAATTCCCTGAAAAAATAATGATTAAAATGTCAGAGATTTTTTGACAGCTCTTTTTATCAAGGAGCTGTAAAGGCACACCTATGGAAAAAAAAACATAAACTGCAAATAATATTAGCTACTACCATGCGAAAAATCAATTCAATATAATTAGTGTAACATACTTTTAAAAAAATGTCAAAGAAAGCGTAGAGAGTTCCACACATACTACACGATTTGGCAAGAATTATTTCCTAGGGTGTTGTTTCAAGTTTGATTGAAGAATTCCCGGTGTTTGCGCATAAAAGAGCGAATTGAGTAAATTAGACTTGTTTAATTTTTGGAAGTTTAAACAAATATATGCAGGGTGTGAATTTAGTCATCTGCAATAATTTACGGGGTGAATATACAGGTACAACTGTTACTATACAACCCTGAAAGCGTGAAAAAAATTTACTCTCCCATACATTTTGGCTGAGAGTAAATTTTATTTTCAATATTTCGTGATTGGTCCCATAGTAAAAATTGCTCAGGTATGGCCTATACCTATATTCACCTCGTAAATTATCGGAGCTGACTAAATTTACATCCTGTATGTTTCATAAGAAAACAGTCTCCATCTTGAACACTTTCAAAGATAAATTAGATACAAATAACTCGATAACACAGAAATATAATTATATTATTAAAATGAGTCACGTTTTTCAAGTCGAAAGTTGCTCGATATGTTTCGCTCCATAATGGCGAATGTAAACAATTTGCAGTCACAGTTATTATTATTAATGTCTTCACTAACTTACTAAATATCCACCTTCCACTAAAACCTTTAATACCTAATAGGTACGTACTAAATACAACCCTTGAATAGATAGCGTAATTCAAGATTGAAAAGCACTGGCTTTCGAGTTTTCTGTCCTACGTTTATGTATGATGAACCCTCGTGGACGTCAGCTGCCGCTCCGTTCGTGGGTTAAAGAATGGCAGCCATCGTAACACGTGAAAAATAATAGTCGCCTCCCGTTTGATACTTTGTCATATGATGTTTAGATGCCATTGTTACTTTAAAAAGTCAGCCGGTTGTATTGAGGTGGTGAGAACGTCAGCTGGTCGCATAAACATGTAAAAAATAAGCGCATTACCTTTTTAAAAGTTTAAAGTTTCAAAGTTTTTATTTGCTAGAATCATGGTCAGGTACTATGTGATGGACTTAAAATAACATGGATCAGCACAATTCACCATTTTTAGTGGCATGCAAATTAAAATATACAATTTGAAATAAATGAATTAATTGAATTAAAATAAAATTAATATCATTACAACTAAAGTAAAATAAAATCACAGTCATAAAGAATATACAATGTCAACTTCTAACCTAGGTATATCAATTATTTAAAAAATCATTTAAGGTGGTTCGACTAGGTTACCCAAAGCTTAAACCTCACTAGATGGCGCCACAATTGCAAATTTTGAGTTTTAATTTTTTTGTGGAGTAGTCTTTGGTATTTCTATACTGTAAATTATGTTTAGCGCACTCTTTAAATAAATATTGAACTATTAAAACAAACATTGAACACTTCATTGTACAAAAACTACCCCTTAATGTCGACAGAATGTTTCTTGACTCTATTTCTAACTATCACTCACACATTCAAACAGTCGTACTGGGATCCTTGTAGTAGACAATTTGGCACAGCGTGAGTAGGCTTCAATAGCGTTGCGGTATGTACGTGGAAATACATGCAAGAGGATGTGGGTTCGAGACTCATTAATTTCTTTTTGTTATCAGTATTATCAAGTACCTATTATTAATAAATTATTTTATGAGAAATATGAGCGTTTTTCCATAAAAATATTAAAAATCTGATTCTCACACATCATGATATTTTTGGGTTCTTCCAACTCAGAATCACTAGCATAATCAATCCTCGTGCTATAAAAACCCGAAAATTTGTATTGAAATTATAGTTTTACACTGAAATTTCTTTCACACTAAAATGTGACGTAATGGTATGGATATTTTAGGATATCTTTTTTTAATGCTAGGGTGGAGAAGATTCTAAGTAGAATGAACCTAAGAAAGTCCAAATTTGTAAGTCAGATTTTCCGGTATTTTTTTAAAAAAAAAAACGCTGTTTTCCCTTTCTGCCCAGCCTTTAAAAAAGTAGGTACTATTTTACAGTAGAATTAAAACCTTTTTTTACGATACATTTAATTAAATTACAGTGAGTTACAAAATTGCATGGCCTTCTATTTATAACCATTATAAAAAGAAATGAGATATTTACCATGTTTGTTTATATTATTGATTTCCCGATATTTTGACACAACTAGAAGTTTCAACGGATCACATCATATCCAATTTATGTGTTTATGTATTGCATTGTTTTCTACCTAGTTGGTTATTAAATTCTGTTACTGCAATAATCTTTATCTACATAAAATATACCAACGAAAGTTTAATAAAGTATATATTATAAAATAATGAGTAAAATGAAGTACACAAAATCAGGAATCACATATGACAATATCATTCAAAATCGCCTCCTCTGGCTTTGACACAGGCCCTGAAACGACGAGGCCAGTCATCAATAGCGGCACGCACGATTGTCATGTCTAATTCCGTCACTGTCTTAACTATGGCCCGCTTGAGGGAGTTAAGATTTGTGTGGGGTTTAGCACAGGCTTTCTCCTCAATAACCTGCCATATGGCATAATCCAGGGGGTTAAGGTCCGGGCTGGAGGACGGCCAGTCTTCGTGGGCAATAAAGTCAATTTTGTTCCTTCGAAACCAGGCTTGAGTTGTTTTTGCCTTATGTGCAGGAGCTGAGTCTTGTTCAAAGATCCATGGCTTGTTTTGAAATAGGGTGTGGCTTAAGGGCTTCCCTATTGGTTCGAGAACGGTTTCCAGTTTCCGGTTTTCACACCTTTTTCACAGAAATGAATCTGTGTTCGCCCTGAGTATGACACACCCAAAATCATGTTTGGCGGGTGCCCACATTTGTGCAACGCAATAGGGTTGTTTCCATCTACAAATCTTAGGGCATAATTGTATCCCAATAAATTCTTTTGGATTATAAGAACACGTTAAACTACTTTTAGGGGACCTGTTATGACCATATTTTTGTAAATATTGAATTTAAAATATCTTTTGGCACACGTCACGTGACCAAACTCGAAACGTCATTGAAGATTCTGATGACGTCACAACTCTCGGATTGACACTGTTGACAGGCGATTAACAACAAATGACAAATATCAGTTGACAGTTCGTATCTTCTACGTGTGTATGTAGTTATGTGTCAAACCATAAACTGTGACGTCACACAATTTTCAAAGAGCGTTTTGGGCGGGAAAGCATCTGTCAAAATATATTTTGTTAATTTAACATATTTAAAGCCGTTTTTAGTATAAAAGCTGAATTTTAAGGCAACTTTTAGTTAATATAGAAAGTAATACAAGCGTTTCAAAAAATTGGAATACGATTCTCTTTTAGGCCCCAATTCATTAAAGATCGACGAGATAAGCGTTATGTGTGGTATATAATTATAGCTCACAAATCCACCACATTATGCCATTTTTTATTTTTTCGGTAGCATTTGTTTTAACGGGAATAAAGAGGTTGCAAATCGAGTAACAGAACTTCAGAACAGATATCATTTGATATTTACCGGTCGCTTTTCGGTGAAGGAAAACATCGTGAGGAAACTGGACTAATCCCAACAAGGCTTAGTTTTACCCTCTGGGTTGGAAGGTCAGATGGCAGTGGCTTTTGTAAAAACTAGTGCCTACGCCAAATCTTGGGATTAGTTGTCAAAGCGGACCCCAGGCTCCATTGAGCCGTGGCAATATGCTGGGACAACGCTAGGAAGAAAGAAAGAAATCGAGTAACAGAACTTAGTAACCAACTAGGTATAATAGTTATGATGTAAATGTCCATATCATGTTGGAGTCATATATTAGCCAACTAATTATTCAAGATCAATACACTTAGCTCCCTTAGGTATTCGCCTAAGTACAATCTCGGGCAAAATTGAGTTTTATAAAAATGAACTAGTTTCTAGGTCATATTTTCTATGAATTGGTCATTTTTGTAGACTCCAATTACAGTTACACTTTTCCTGGTTTTTCGCGGACCAGAATATCGATGATTTTTGTAACTTCATTTAGACGTTGCTATCATTTTCAATCCAAAAACACATAAAATCACAATTCAGAACATGCGGCAGCGTTGTTTTCTCTCAAGTACGTCAAGCACCAGGGCGGTTACCGGGAAAATCGAAATTCGTCAATTTCGGGCATTTTTCTCTGTCACTCTAATTACGTCTTAGTGAGAGTAAAAGAGAAAGATCCCCGCAATTTGCGAATTTAGGTTTTCGCGGTAGGCCCCCAGGTCCTGTCAAGTTTCAGCAGTGTTGCCAGGCGAGCGGAAGAGAATTATCGTACTTGAGTGTCAATATTATTGTACCGTTGAAAAAAATATCGTACGCCAATCAAAAAGGCAGCCCCTAAAAATGTATCTAAAATGCAAAATAAACTTAAATTTCCAATTAATAATAAAAAAAGACAATTTTCGTCTAAATTGCGCAAAAAATCTGTTTATGTTTGTGTATTTTTGGGATAGACTCAAACGGTATATAGGAAATTGAGACATTTTAAACTTTAAACTTACACCAAGGAGCCGAACACCCAAAATATACTAATTTTAGCCTATTTCTGAGAGAAAGTGTCATATTTTGCTTCAAATTACTAGACTTTTAAGGTGGCATCATCCAAGGGCTGATATTATAGTACTTTAGTGTACGATAATGCTCTTTGGAACATTATGTCATACCGGGGCCCAAATTATCGTACATGTACGATAATTATCGTACGCCTGGTCACACTGAGTGTCAGTGTCGACAGAGTCAGCTAAAAACGCGTCAAACATCGCAACGTCGCGCCGATGGCCGTCCGAAGCATGGAGTGGCAACGCCGCAATGTATTTGTACACGACATTTGTCACACACACATGAGTAAAATTTATAAAAAAAATATAACGTTGATTATTGCATGATTTCTGTATGAAACAAAGTTTTTCTATTAATTTAGCGCAAATGAATATTCGAAAGTAGATAGATGCGCAACTATTTATGTAATAATATTGTGTAATTAATTAATAAATAGCGATTGTTTTTTGTATGAAAATTGTAAAAACATTTATCAATGAGCCAATGTCGGAGTTTCCGTTGAAATAAATTATCTGGTAGCAGTCTTAAATCTAGAGGAATATTATTATAAACTTTTCCTGACATCATGTAGCAGTTGTTATTATACTGGGCTGAATTAAATAGTGGCTGATTTATCCTATTAATATCTCTATTCCTTAACCTTGGGTTTTGAGTTGGTTTTAAAAAAAGCTCAGGGTTGTTCCGCACAAATTTAGCTTGTTCATATATATAAATGCTAGCCAAGGTCAAGGCTTTGAATTTTGTAAAAAGAGGTCTGCACGAATCTAATGACCCTACTCCACCCACAGCACGTATACAACTTTTTTGCGTCAAAAATATCTGATTAACAGCTGTAGAGTTTCCCCAAATAATGATTCCATAACGAAGAACAGATGTGACGTAACCGTGGTAAGCTGTCAGAGCAGTTGATTCATCTGCTACCCGTCTCAGTCTTCTTAAGGCAAAGACAAATCTACTTAGCTTGCTACAAATATTTGTTACGTGCTGTTTCCAATTAAAAAATCTATCGATTGTTTATGATAGTAAAATAACAAATCTTTGGATTTACACATTACGCATACTTTGCGGGTTGCGGGTACAAAGTGGTAAGGCGCGTATTTTTTACATGTTCATGTCATTAACTGACGGTCTTTCCACCGCGATACAACCGGCTGACTTTTTTAAATTCATGATAGCATAAACTATCATCGGACAAAGTATCAGCCGGGAGGCGATGACTGACGATATAATTATGCTCCTGGCCTGGCTCGCGGTCTGTAGGTACATGACACCTCAAGTAAGTTACATTAATGCTACAGTGACTATTTTAATTCAATTATTAATAACAACCCTAATAATAATTAAAGCAGGGCGATGTGGGTTGCCATCAACACTGAGCTAGGTTGGAAGCCCCGCGAGCGTGTCGACTACACCGAGCTGCTCGTCGACAGTGCCAGCCTGTCCCACTACCCCACCACTCCTACTCCTACCACTATTCCCACTAGTTACTAATGGTAACTATAGTTTTTTATTTTTCACCGGTGCGCCGCGCCCGCTGCAGACCGCGGCCTGATGAAATAGCCTGTAGCTTTAGGACTTAGGATTCTGATTTAAATAAGTATACTTCGTGTCATCCACGATGACGAGCAGATTTGTCCAATCTAACTTTAGTAATATGACAAAATACGAATCAGGCCACGCGTCTTTGTGAATGACACGATCTATAAAAATGTGAAGCGCTTAAACTAACTTTGCACCGCCTAGAACAATGTAAGGGGGAAAAAAGTATAAAAGTCATATTTTCATAAAAATTTGACATTAATGACACTAATGCCATGTAGCGATGCGTTTATCCATCCGAATACGGACGAAATAAAAATTATAAGTTCTTGAAGTTTTATTGTGTACTTTGGCTGTTTGGTATTGCTGCCTTGGTATTAGAATACTAGAATGAAACGATATAATAAGTAGTTATTTGTTTTACAAGGGGGCAAAGTTGTTGTTTAACCACTCGTGCTAATATTGATACCCGAGCAAGCGAAAGATACTAAAATTGAACGAGAAGTGGAATTTGAGCGTTGCGAGGGTTTCAAGGCACGAGGGTTGAACAAACTTTGCCTCCGAGTGAAACAACATTTTTCACCATACCAACGCGAGGAAAATACTAACTATGAAATACCAAAAAAAAAACAACTCAAATAAACTTAATTAAAATGTATCATCCAAAATCATCATTTAATAGTCAATTCTACCAGCTAACATAAGGACACGACTCAAAATTTGCATCTGATTACTTTGCCCCACATGTGGATAAAATGCAACTTTCTCATTAGTTTTTGAATAATCAAGAGGGCCTTTACCAGTTGATATGGTGAAAAATAATGAGTTTATTGTATGAAGTTAAAGTGGTTTGAAAAAAGTGAGGGAAACGTTAAACGCGGCGATCATGTGTTTGGTTTCTCGTAAATTTAATTTCAATTTTAATATTGTATCAGTTTCAGGAAATTGATAATTTGTAAGTATAAAATTTTTCACATAGTTTGAATTATTGTATTTGTATATAAATTATAATACGTGCGATTTCGTAGTAGTCGGTAAGTTTTTTCTTGTATTCTCCAGATCCTGGAGGTGGAAATCTCCAGGTCGGAAATAATGTAACTATTGATTCGGCCATAGACACAGACACTTTTGTGGATAGCAGAAGAAATAAGATACATAAACGATGCAAAAAATGCAATAAAAAAGGAAAATAATGGCGGGGGCTATTTGTGAACATACAAGACACCCAAGCTCTTTTGTGCTCTAGCATTCAGCCCACCATAAACTCGTCTGATAATTTAAATACAGGTAATAATAATAGCACTTCTGATCGGTCCATCGCATTGAGGGCTGCAATCTGGGTCTCGTGTCAACCACTCTGTCCTGAACAACCAACCTCTCCATAGCGTCGTATTCCCTGCGCGCCCTGTGCGTCAAAATTTGTATAGCAATGTTATTCTCAAATCATGTAGATGCAAATTTCGCCAAAAATGGCCTTGGTTTGCGGCATATATATGCGGATGAGGACATTTTATCGAACATTTCCGTGAACATTGGGTGTGGAAAAGTACTCAAAGTGCGGTGCCTAAACCATAGAGTTACGGTTAATGGTTCTGTTTCGTGGCAACCCTCTGGAACAGTTGTTCTAACTTTCGATGGCCAAGTTTTACAAAAATGGGTATTTTCGTGCTGTACTCACTGACTGTTGAATAGTATATTTGTCCCGCACCCGCAATTCAGTGTTACAATTGCACTAAATTTGGTCAACCAAAAACGAATTGTAGATATATATACCAAAATGTTTTAATCACGGTCAAGTGCACCCCGGTCATAGCTGTTCAATGGAGGAAGAAGATGCCATTTGCTGCTTATACAATAATTTTCATAACACCACGAACAGGCCTTGCCCGGAGCGTAAGCGACAGAAGTAAAGTTTTAAATAACTATACAGTCGTATAATATATGCCGCAGCAGTAACGTTGCAACAGTAATGCAGCTGCAGATGCAATCCGAATGTTACCTTTATGTTATTTGTAAAAAACAAAAGGAACTATTACATGTCAAGGCAACTAAATATTTAGACATTTAAGTAGCTATTACCGGTGGTGCATTGGATATTTTTAGGGTTCCGTAGTCCACTAGGAACGCTTATCTATAGTTTCACCATGTCCGTCTGTCCGTCCGTTCGCGGCTCTGCTATGTGATGGATAATGCTAGAAATCATGGCGACAGAACGGTAAAAAAAACTACAAACTTTTTTTTAGGGTACCTCCCATTAAATTTTTTTTCGCTTTAACCACACCATTGGATAGGTCTTTCAAAACGAATAAGGATCTCCAAAAACCACTATTTTGATAAAATTAATATTTTCAGACATAATCGCTCCGAAAGAAAAAAAAATGTGTCTCCTGCACCTTTGAACCATGAATCCAAAAAATATGACAAAATTACAATAGTTTAAAAATAATTTCAATGAGAATTATAGCAAACATGATCGTTTCCGCCATTTTTGAGTTATTCTAAAAAGTCTTCTCTTCTTAGTAAAAAGACATACAAAGTACTGCGAAGGTACTCCCTTATGCTAGCAATGTACAGTACCCCTAGTGTAAATATTTTCGACAGCGAAACGTGACGTACGCGTTTGCGTTAAGTGTCATTTTGTATGAGATTTTTGACTTTCCAAAACGTCCCGCTTGGCGCGCTGTTCAAAAACCCATACAAAATGATACTAAACGCAAACGCGTACGTCACGTTTCAAAATCGAATTTATTTACACTAGGGGTACAGAATACTTTTCCCTTAGGTAATGTACTTTCCCAAAACTCGCTTTGTCTATTCTGACAGAATTGTAACTACGAAACTCTACACTGAGCATGGCCCGATATTCTCTTGGCCGTTTTTTATTTGTTTGCCCTGTTACAAAAAAAGATCTACTCCTAGCTTAGACCACGACCCTGGCAGTAAATGCGTTATACGCAAAGGTATAATACCAATTTTAAACTTTCAAAACAGATAACAAAGTAATAAATTTCCACATTGAAAACCGAATACGTCCATTATCTCTTAAGGAGCTTTACTTTACCAGAACCAAAGTTCTAAACAATATAATCGGAGCATCTTCACTTAAGGAAATTCCGGGCAAATGCCATGGGAGGGTCTGATAAGATGATGAATATATATGCACAAGATAGTAAGCCGTAATAGCGTAAGCATAAATTGCTTTGCTATTCGTAGGGTGTTGCGTTTGTATGGAAATTTATGTAGGGATAATAATTGATGATTTTCTGACATGAGAAAACAATTTTATGTAATAATGTTAAAAGAAGAACTATATAGAAAATAAAAGGTAAATTCAATCTGTATTATGAAATATTGAAGAAACAGTTGATTTGTGGTAACTTAATACTCAAAAATAATAATAAAACGACAATGTTGTTACTATTATCAACGCTGGATTTATAGTTCGTGTCATCCACGATGACGCGCAGATTTATAAAATCTAACCTTTAATAACATGGCGATACGAGTCAAGGCACGCGTCTATGTGAATGACACGATTTAAATAAATGACCATACCACAAATAAATGACCATACCGGGATTCGCACCCACGACTTCAAGCTTATCTTCGCCTTTTAGAGATGTCTTACAGTTGCAATTTGAACGATTGTTTAAATGATGTTTATATGTAAATACAAACATATAATGCGGTTATGTGCTGTTGTAATGTTTGACAAGTTATCCATGCCTACACAAACAAGCACATGTGCGCAGAAAAAAAAATACACGAATGTCTACGCTTCTTCAGTTCAACCGGATTTAGTACAAGGCAAAGTAGGAAATTGAGATTGCTTAACAAATATATAAGACTTATTCCACTTACGCCAACTGCCACTTATAATAGGTTAGATTTATTTTTTATTCCAATTCGGTCATATCTGACCTAATTGGAAAGTTGTCGACAGAAAAAAATCTGACCTACCTGGACACCAGTATGGACTGTAAGCTGACAAAACGGGAATCCAATATTGACAGCAAACTCACATACCTGGAATCCAATATTGACAGCAAACTGACATACTCGGAATCCAATATTGACAAGAGGCTGCCCTACCTGGAAGCCAATATTGGCAAAAAGCTGACCTGGACCCCATTTCTCGAACGATATTAGTCTAATTTTATTAGTGTGTTGTAATGGCAACCCATACAATTGGACAGTTTGTGGACTAATATTATTAGGCCCACTTGCACCATTCCACTAAGCCGGGGTTAACCGGTTAAACCTGTAGTTACCATGTTTCCCAGTACAATTTGACACTAGGTTAACGGTTTAACCGCTTAAGCCCGGGTTAATAGGTTGGTGCAAGTGGGCCTTAGTCTAATACCCTTCGAGAAAAGGGCGCCTGGCTGGACTCCAACATAGACAGATAAGACAGAAAGCTGACGATTGAACTCCATTATAATATCACCAAATACGGTTCCGATCATTCCGTCCACTGGAAACCCTGGGGAGCAGGGAGGCGGGGAGGGAATGTCAAAAATAGGAGAAAGAATTTGTTTAATAAAATGTTGGTATATGAAACTAAATATTTATTGACATTTCGTACCACTCCTAACTACTGAGAGATACACGATATTGCGAAATTTAATAAATTCTTGCTTAAACAAGTCTAATTAATAGCTATTACTTACTAAAGTGAGTAGGCTGTATCACTGAAGTAAAGTAAGCATAATTATGTGACATGACTGCTACAGATACTCGATAGTAATATTGTCTGGCATTAACTTGGACAAAAATACAGCTAAGTCCCGCTTAGAATAAATAAGAGAGTGACATTGGGAATAATAGAAACTGATTAAGATGATCATACCGACCAATCATGTATGAATCATATTCATATTTTTTGCCATTCGGGATAAATGAGCCCGTAATAACAACAATCAATCACCGTATTTATTACGTATGAACCTATGTATAAATAAAACTCTTTCAGTTGTACACCTTGGGTTCACAATAAAGTTCAGAGGTCTAGTTATTCATTTAAGATAAAAAGTTATAGGTACAAATACCTTATTATTCATGTTTTTAGTTATTTATTATATTTATATATGGGTTGAACGCTGATTTAATGCTGAATTACTGACTGATTTAACGTAATTTTCTGTCTCGGTTTTGCATAATTCTATGTAATATTCGAAAAAAAGTTATAAAAACATGCAAAAAATACACGGCAGGTTCAAGGTGATTTTGATCTCTATTTATTTATTTTTATGATTACATGGTCGAATCTTCATCGTGAGGAAACCGGATTAATCCCTATAAGGCCTACCTTTACCCTCTGGGTCAGATGGGATCAGATGGCAGTCGCTTTCGTAAAAACTAGTGTCTAGTGGACTCCAGGCTCCCATGAGCCAATGGCAAAATGCCGGGACAACGCAAGGAAGATGATTAAGATCATGTGATAGTTGAATGTTGCATAAAACAAAAGCGGGATCTAGTGTACGTGTGCGTGTGCGCGTGCGTGCATGCGTGCGTTCGTGTGTGTGTGTGTGTGTGTGTGTGCGTGCGTGCGTGCATGCGTGCGTGCGTGCGTGCGTGCGTGCGTGTGTGTGTGTGTGTGTGTGTGTGTGTGTGTGTGTGTGTGTGTGTGTGTGTGTGTGTATTTCATGTTTGAAAAGCACTAAACATAGATCAGCGTGAAAAGAGGTTGTGGGCCTCATAACTACCGGCCTCACTACGTTCAGTTGTCTCTATATACTTATATGTATTGGGCCGGTCACCTCTTCACGGTCTCTGTAGTAATGTACTACTCTATTTCTGGTGTTTTTTTCTTTATAAGCTGCAATATTATATTGATAATATAATTTCTCAATTACATAAATAAGCTAAGCTAATAATGGTGCTGATGACGAATATGACAGTATTACCTACTTAATTTTTTAAATGACAAAAATATCTGATAGCTGATAGTCTCTTATAGTCAACAATCAAATATTTTTGTCAAAAAAATTATATAATCAGGATATACCGTCCGGTGACAACCAAAACTCACTAATTACTAAAACATAGTTATACAAAAAATATACTTTATTAGGTATATGATTCACTGTGGCTATGAACTTGTGGTGGTAATTAGTGAGTGTTGGTTATCACCTGACGATACATACTTACAGACTTACGTGAACAAATCTGACATTCGGTCGATAGGTCGGGTCAGTATTGTAATATACTTTCATCAAGCATTGTACCTAAAGCTGGACGCACACACAGGGCCCGCCCACACAGGGACGCCCGACCCGCGCCTGTAGCCTATGTGATGTTTTGGGAATGCTTCCGGCACTGAGTTTGTATGGCGGTTCCGGTAATCCCGGTTCTGGTATTGTATTTGTATATAAAACCAGTAACTGGGAGCTCTCCCTAGTCCCTATTATCCCTAATATTTGCGAAATTAATTATTTGAGGAGGATTGATTTTTTTTTTTAAGTGACTGAAAGGTAATGATGATATATTTTTTTAGAATTGGCTCAAAAAGCCCTTTCATCAAGTGATATCATACATGATAGGTTTCTGAACATTTTTTTCCCCATAGGTACACAAAATATGACATCATCACTCCTCTCCTTTTTTTGTCTTTTTTTGGTTCTATGGGTCAAATTGATTCAAATGGCCTAAAGATCAATCGTACCAATTTTCATGCTTTGAACACAATTTGCAGCATTTCACTGAATTTCGGGGTGTACCACTAGCACTATTAAAACTAGAAACTAGCTGACTACAAGCGCCGCGCCGCTCGCCCGTGTGGTCACGCGCCCGACCCGCAGCCGCCGTGTGTGTGCGTCAAGCTTAAGAGCATCTTGTGAATCACGTTCCTTCCGTATAATATTCCGTATTGAATGTTGTGGAATCGAACTTGTGAAATTAAATTCTATAGTGATCTGCTTGTACAGAATCTCACAGTGTAATCCGAATCAATTCATAGATAGATTGGAGAGTTTTTTAAATTATATTGGTCAAAAATATAAAAATAAATATGTGATTATTTGTGGAGACTTGAACATTGATACTCTTAAGGATTCCCAAATAACAAAATTATATAGTGAGGTTTTGATCAGGTATAACTTACAGAACCATATTTCTGCAGCAACTCGTATCACCAGTACATCTCAAACCTCTATTGACCTTACAAATATTTCAGACTCTAAAACTGTTGCATGCATCATCCATGATATTGGTCTATCAGATCATACAGCTCAGACTGTCCATATACAGGTAAATGAAAACACAAGTCCCAAACAGTTTTGTCTTTTCCGTAGAGATTTTAGTGAAGAGAACATTTTAAAATTTGTTAGCTGTATGAAGAATTTGAACTATAATAATGTTTACAATAAGTCTAGTACTAATGATGCATTCAACGAGTTTCATGATCTCTTGGGGCTTTTTCGTGACTTATGTTTCCCTTTCGTGAAAGGAGTAATTTCAGAGAAACCGAAAAAAGCTAAATGGATCTCAAGAGGTCTAAGGCTCTGTTGCAAACGTAAACGCACCTTATATCTACAACTATGTAAAAGCAAAAATATACAGCTTAAGACTATATATAAAATATACTCAAAAGTGTTACAGTCTGTCATACATAAAGCTCAGAAGAGAAGCAATTATAATTATATATCTAATGCCACAAATGCATGTCGTGCGACTTGGGATATAATTAATAATAAAGTAGGTGAATTGCGACAACCATGTTATATACACAATATAGTAAGTGATAATGGTATTGTATATAACCCTAAGGATGTTGCAGAATTAATTAACAACTATTTCATTGATGTATCCAACAAGTTCCATCAAAATTATGGATCACCGCTACAAAATTAGGATCGATTGTCCCATAGCGTTTTTTGCAATCCCACTACACCAAAAGAGATAGACTAGAGACTATTAAGAAATTCAAAAACACTAAATCAACTGGATATGATGAAATAAATTCCAAAATGCTTAAGGCTTGTGCCGAATCGATATGTGTACCTCTATCGTATATCTTCAATCTTTATCTTGCGGAAGGAGCATTTCCTGAAAGACTCAAAAAGTCCATAGTCAAACCCCTGTACAAAAAAGGGCCAAAAAATAATGTAGTCAATCATAGACCCATTTCACTAATACCTGTCCTATCGAAAGTGTTTGAAAAACTTATGCATTCTAGACTTGTCAATTTTGCCAATAAATATCAGATTTTTCAGACCAGCAGCATGGTTTCAGGGCTAGTAGGTCTACATCTACGGCAACTTTTGCTCTACTTAAGGATGTCGTACAATGTGTGGATAAAGGACAGCCAGTCGTAGTCCTTTTTCTGGATATGACAAGGGCATTTGACTTGGTTGCTCATCAGAGACTTTTCACAAAGCTTGAGCACTATGGAGTGCGAGGAAATGTGCTTCGCTGGTTGGAGTCATACTTAAGTCACAGAACGCAGTATACAGAAATTGTTAGGAAGGAAAACAAATCTTTAAACACCTATAAATCGAACTGCAGAGAAAATAACTTTGGCGTGCCACAGGGCAGTGTCTTGGGCCCATTATTATTTTCATTTTACATAAATGATTTGCCTAAAGCCGTAGATTTTCCTACAGTATTATTTGCAGATGATACTTCCGTAGTAATACCATGTACTGATATGCAAACATTTGAAAGTGATATTAATACAACCCTGAACGCTTTAGTCAACTGGCTGGAAAATAATAACCTATCAATAAATGTAAGTAAAACTAGGTATATGCAATTTAGAACAAGTAGGCGACCAAACCTGAAGCTGAATATATCTTGTTTGGGTGATATTGTCAGCGAAGATAAAAGCTTTAAATTTCTTGGTATAGATTTGGATGAGCATTTAACCTTTAATGTGCATGTTGATAGTGTTTGTAGTAAAATAAATAAATTTATATTCCCGTTGAGGAAACTCAGACAAACAGTATCTCGAGAATCAGCATTATTGGCATATCATAGCTACATTATGTCTACACTCAGATATGGTATAATAGTATGGGGTAGCTCATTTGATGTGCCAAGGGCGTTTATAATGCAAAAGAGATGTTTAAAAGCCATCTTCACACTGACACAAATGGAATCCTGTAAGCCAGTAATGCAAAAGAATAAATTGTTATCTCTGCCATCTTTGTACATATTTGAAATGGCTCTCTTTGTTCGCCTTAATGAAACTTATTTAAAAAAAACAGTGATATGATAAGTTACAATGACCGTATTTCTAGACAGCGCAATCTACTAGTTTTGCCAAAAACTTGTCTCAAACAAACAGCTAGAAGTTCGTTTTATATGTGCATAAAATTTTTTAACAGGTTGCCAGCTGACATAAAAGACCTTCCAATCAACAAGTATAAAAAAAATATTTTTATGGCTTTGTGACATGTGTTTTTATTCCATACATGAATACTTTGATTATGAAATTGAACAGTTATAGAAATTTGAAATTGTAATAAATCGCTGCATGATTTTTCTAATGTCAATAATTAATCTGACATGTTATTTTTAATATTTTCATGTTATTTTATGTTATAGTGCGACTATACCTACTTCAAATTTGCATGCTACACTAAGCAGAGTAAGGTTGAACTAACATTATATACTATGTTATGCCATTATTGAACATTATTGTACACCTTTGTAAACCCATATTCAGCAAATAAATAAATAAATACAAATATAAGCTTCTTAGATTATTAAGGTATTCATTGCTTCGTATGTTTATTTGATCTTTACTTACTCTCAGGAGCTTGAAAGCACATTATTGTCGTAACAAATGAAATGCTTCCTTTTCTTTTAGCTTTGTAGACGCTACTTTTTTAGGATTGGCAAGGTTCGCAAGATATACTTACTCTCAAATATATGTAATCTGTGATGGGATAAATGTGTTTGGACGGATAAGTTTTTAGCACCGACACGATAGGCTTATTCTTTCGTAATTATTTACACTACTTTTATTTGCTCATTATGACCAATTCATTTTTTTTTGCCCCTAAGGTAAGTGTAATTTTAGATATTTATTAAATTCTTTTCTTAAGGACTCTTACATTAATTAAATGATATTGGCAATTAAGCGTAAACACATAATTATTTACAACGTCAAGAAAAAGTGATACTTAATTATAGTTTATTTGACATTTAATATGATTTACAACATTAAAGTACTAGTAGTTTGTAAGAAGTTTTTAATTTCTCATAAAATCGGGAAACCTCCTTCCCGAAGACTTATTATCTGTCCCGCCAAAATCAACTTATGCGGCTTTTACTTTACTTAATTGTTATACGGTTAAATCTTGGTTCTCAATGATCTGTGATGTGATGATCGTGATTTTGATTTTGAAAAAAAAAGAGGAGTGCTGTCTCGAACGAAACTAGGTACCATCAAACGCCCGTGTATAACCCAATTTGTTTACCAAATCTCATTTGGCCGACAGAAGGCCTGGTTCATATCCGGGGCGTAATGAAGGCCAGTGTGAGATGCGGGTTCGTGACACTTTCCTGATGGGATGGGATGAAACTAGTTTGAAATTTGTTCGGCAAAAACTACTCAAGCCCGATGATATTTCCATAATGCTTGCCTAGCGAAAAGTCTATAACCTGTATACTTAATAAGCAATATTATATTACTATCGGATAAACGCCTACTCAAAGCTCTCAATTGCCAGTGATCCGCGCGGTTCTCTGTTCGTAGTCGCTTTTTTGCGACAATATACGGAAAATACGTGTTATCGGCTACGAACGTGGCGCGTAACTCGCGCTGGCAAAGAAAGCGTTAAGCACGATGCGGGTCAATCAATTCTTCAACACATACTATGCTGACTTCATTTAATTGAGAAAAAATATATATTACAAAAATGGTAACTCGGTATTGGAAGCGTGCAAAGCGGGTGATGGGGGAAACCGGAACGATCACAGCGCTTGATGTGGCCAAATATGGCAAACATGCTACGTGTGTTTCTGTTAACTCCCATACTATTCCGTTATTTTGTTCACGTTTTTTGCTTTAAAATCATATTTACCATAAAAATAGGTCACAATAGCTGATAAATGGTAAACTGCAATAATACTGGACGAAACAGTAATAGTAAACTTTATATATTTCCAACAACGAGCTAGAAATTAGGCTTTTATATCATATAGTATTATTCCAGGCTCACCAACGTAACGGCTAAACATTTTATCTAGTCTGTGTCAACGCAGAGTTTTGCTTGGATGTTAATAAAATAGTATGGCTAATACAGTGTACCAAAATTAGGTAATTGTAATATTAGTTATAATGACAGTTACTGAAAGTCCGTCAGAAACAATTTTGGCACGCAGAGTTGTCTGTCGTCTATCACAACAAACGTTATGACAAGCGAAAGAACTTAATAATATGTTTTACCATAAAATGAGTTGATTAAAACCTGTGAAGAAGGGCAAAACTTATACTTGAAAGCATCATACGCGTCCCCAGGAAGAGGATCACGAAGTGGACCATCAAAACAATAAAATATACATTTTTTCATTGAATTTGTAACGAAACAACGACGAAGAAAATTAATTGAATAATAGAAAATACACAGATAATGTTGATTATTTTCAGTAAAGCAAAAGTCAAGTGTGTTTAACATTAAAAACAAAAAGATTCCGAACATTGGTAACTGTATTATAGTAAACATTTTTAAGGAATAATCTTTATTTTGTTGAGCTCATTATTTGACAGCTCCCCAGTAGTAACGAACGCTAAGCGGCGCTGCCATCGTGCACGCCCAGTTAGGCAAAAACTAGGGACTAGTTATTTCGCCAATTTAAAATTCGTAGTTTTCTGAACAATAAAACCGCTAGCTTAAAACAAAATGGTTAATTTATCGGTACAAGTAAATATCGTGAATTCAATTAATCACTCACAAGTAAAATTTATTCTCAAATTATTCGATTTTTTAAGTAGGTAGGTACTTATGTATTTATACAATTTAATATTAAAATAGTCTTTCTGTACTATAAACTAGATATATAAGTAAACCAGTTCTGGAAAATTGCTCTAATGGATTATAATTCAATTAACGGTATAATTCTCGACTAAATTACTTTTTTGGAAAGTCACGTATTCGCTGAAAGCATGGCTGTAAATATTATATGAGCCTTCTTGACAAAACCAGATAATGTATAAATTAAACCGTAGTTCACTTTTAGCTATTAGATGTCTAAATATAAATAATGTTAAGAAAGCTTATTACGGCTACTTTCATTCAATACTAACATACGGTATTGACCTATGGGGCGACGCTGCGGACCGACTGAGGCCATTCAAACTCCAAAAACGAGCGATTCGGTGCATATCTGGGGTCCCATGGGACCATCCAGCACAGGAACTATTTAAACAAACAGGAATTCTCACCCTACCGTGTTTATATATCTTCGAAGTGGCAAAATACGTAAGACGTAACCTAACGCAATTTCCGACTCGCGGCAACGCACGCGGTGCGAGTTCCAGAAGGCAAAATGAACTTTATCCCCCTAAAACGCGACTTGCCAAGTCTAGAAAGTGTATGCACACGGTAGGGCCTAAAGTATATAATAAAATACTACTCGAGTTAAAACAAACTGCGAGCGACGAAAATTTCAATAAAAAACTTAAATCTAAACTGGTGTCTGATGCATACTATTCTGTCGATGCCTTTTTCGAGACCTAGCACTGTATCTAGTGAGTAAAACTATGTACATATGTGTATATATATATATACATACAAAACAACTGGTTCGTTAACTCAGCCTTGCCTCTCAACTATGAGAAATATTAAATAATAAGACTTAGCTATAAGCACAATGGTACCTGACATGTAAAATTTTATTTTATCAATAAAGTATTGAATTGAATTGAATTGAATTAAGATAGATTATTTTCGTTGCAGGTACTTACGTCCGGTGCCAATTTCTTAGCTACTAAGGGCGCAATCCAACATCCGTTCTCCCTAATTCAATTTGGTCGCTGTGATAAATAATGTCTCGCGACAGCCGCTAAGTGCACGAAGCTACGGATATTATGTGAAGATATACCTGTGCTGCTATTTCCACGGCAAACCGAGCTATCAATATAGGGTTATTATAGCTGCTATAAATATAGCAGATAATCAAATTAATAAAATGGTCAAAAAAGCGAGTGGTGTGGTGTTTAGCGAAGGCGACCAAGATCGTACGGTTTTATGAAAACTTGTATTACTAGACTATATTTAACTCTATTTTATTACAAGAGACTTTCACTCCTTTTGAGAGATACACATTTTCGTGAAAAGTGTTTTTGGTGTCAGCCTATGAGAACTAAGTATACGAGTCTATAAAACGAAAACTTGTTAGGAATAACTAATCTACATTCTGTTTTCTACTCCAGCACTTCAATCTGTCAATTAAATGACTGACAGTGATATCTATAAGTAAATCAACTTCATTTAAGTGGTGACGCTATAATATATTCGTCGTTAGGATCATAAGGCAACAGGGTGCGTAGCTAACATGCCAATCGTTTACGCTCCGTAGCGAACGAAACGCAACTGTCACTGTTGCATATCGAGAAGGTGATAGAGAGGCACAAAGCTTGGCTGGCGGTCTTTAAATTCTCGGACTTTTTTAACTTGGCTCAGCTTCGATTTTGTGTAACTTCGGCCATTGAATTTAAAAAAACCCTTATTATGTACCTGTTGTACAAAATACTATTGGCGATGTAACAGTTTTGCACTGGCCGTATAGTGAGGCGGGTAGAAACACTTTTTTACACACTTCCTTATGATATATATAGCCTGATATGGTTATAATAATATATACCTTATATAATATGAGATAGAAAGAATGCATTAAAAACACTATACTTTGTTATATTAGCATTAGAAAAAGGGTAATCAATCTTGAAGCCACTTTTAAATAATAAGCCACAGCAAATATCAATTATAGCATATATAATCATTTACATTCTTTTGGTTTCATAGTTACTAGTTTTTGAGGGTGTAGTTAATAATTTGGGACCAGGGGGCCTACCCCTGGGTCCCTAAGTAATTAGACCCGATTAATCGTTTGTTCTTTTACTTATATTTTAAGTGGTTATGTTTTTGTAGCTATGTATATTTCTTAAATAAAACACATTCTAAAATGAACATCTTTTTTATTAGTTTTATTACATAATGTGGCCTGCTGTAAGACTATTACAATTTAGGTATTTACAACTTTAACAATGACAATGACAATACTTAGGGATACCATATACTTACATGAATCATATTATTTACAACATTTTTATAGTGATTTTACACTTTACAGTGAGACATATAGTCAATGTTATCGATGGTCAACGTGCTAAATAACAACTATTGACACCAATTGTAGCTGTATAAACACTTTAAAACGAATGAAACGCCTTTTAAATAAGTAATTAACTAATTGCGTTTTTACGGTGACATTTAAGATTAATTGATAAGAAGTAGGTATAAGCAATTGATCAGTATGTAAAGGGTAAGTTCCTCATAATTTTCTGCCTAGATTGTAACGCCAACGTTTCTGCTATAGGATGTTTAATAGATAGTAGTGTTTCAAAAGAGAGAAGTTGATATTGTTTAGAAGGCTATTGTTCAAAACCTCGTTACCATACGACCAGCATGTATATTTTTATTTCTACTAAAATTCTGATTTATTTCACTATTTTCCAACTGATAAATGAACTAAACATCTGAAGTTACGCAAAGCGTCATCAAAGATAAGTAGATACAGCCGTGTTATGAACTGTCAAGCAGAAAGTGAAATTAAAATTAATTAATACAAAAAGATGCTATTTAAAAATATTCAAAAATTTAATGACACTAAATATTCTCAGAAGCTACCAAAAAGTATGTCAGTAAAATGTTTTCCAGTTCCCCGTCAACTAGTTTAAAGTGATGGTTTTCGTAGGTTTTAACAGTTTAAACTGTAATTATTCAAAAAATAATAGATTACTTTTCTAAAGCGTTCCTTGAAAGCAGGACAAAGTACTTAGTGATTTAGCAGGAAGCATTTCTACTTCAAAGCATCATATTCGTGCTTTCTTTCTGCTGCTGCTGCTGAGACATTGCGTTGTACTTAAAATAAATTCACTATTTTTCAGTAGCGCGATTCGCGCCCTACTTCATGTAGCATTATTACAGTATTGCTCCAAACCCTAAATTTCAACAGTATGGTGCCAAGTTCCCTGATGTGTAGGATAGGACCATACTTAAGATAAGAACCCAAACAGATCAAAATAACAGATTAATACGATTTTACAATTAATGTCACTTCATTAATTGCCTGTAGCTATACATTTTATTGGCATATATTATACCTAATTCAAATGATACTGTCGCACTTAAATAAACGTCGTCTTTTTATTGATAAGTAATGTATCATCGTAAAATTATGAAGCTTTATATAAAAAGGTTGGGATGTAGCAAAGGTTACGCAGGACTTTTTCAATAGTGGGATATCATTATGAGATATGTTTTTTATGGTTTTATTGTATAGAATATGCCAAAATGAATGTGTTTTATATAAAAAAAAAAAAACAAAAACGTATTTTTGAAACTTTGGGTGTTTACATTTTTAGAGTAACATATACCTTATGCACATAAAAAGTATAAAAACCCAATAAATTAAACACAAAATCGTACCAAAATCCAAATCAGAGCACCTCATTATCCAGGTGATCTTGTCTGTCCTACACCTAGAGTGTTATGTAAATAGCTGAAGGCGCGAGCATTAGTGAGTAGCGCCGAACCAGGGGGCCTACCGTGTAAACCGAAATTCGCAAATTGCGGAATCTTTCTCTTTTACTCCAATGAAGGCGTAATTAGAGTGACAGAGAAAGATTCCCGCAATTAGCGAACTTAAATTTTCGCGGTTATAGCCCGAAGCGGAGCCCGATTTCCGCCCCGCCGCGCCGCCGCTTTTTATTGCGTCCCCTTTGCTACACCTCAACCTCAATAGCTTCACTGAACTTTTATAATAAACATCAGTAGAGTTATATAATTTTGAAATCAAATGGCCAAGGTTATTTCATTCTGAAAAATTAACCTACTTGTAATACTTCCCTGTTTTTACAAATATTGTATATAATTTTAACATTGATATTCATTAACAATAATTTATTTTAGTGATGACATTTTTACATGGACACAGTAAATTATACACTTACAATTATTTATATGTTAATCATTGCAATATGAAAACGTTTTTGCGTGAATGTTCATGAAACATTAAATATAAATAAAAAAAATGGATATACCTACAAGTGAACATCTAACTACAAGCAATGGTTACCTAATGGCTAAATGCTCGTAACTAAGTTTGCTTCATAGATATTCCGTAAACGAATAACAACTTCTGCATGTGATATTTACACCAACATTAATTACTTATTTATCATTGATCTACTGAACATCTCATTAGTATGAGGTACTTTGTATCTAAATAGTATTTTATACAATCGTGATATAATAGAGAGCTTTTTAGTCGAGTACCGGGATTAGGCAACGAAGCTTGCTGAGTTGCCTAAGGTAAGGTACGAGATTGAAAAGCTTGATTATATCACTATTGTATACAATACTTTTTCTACGAGTCAACAAAAATAATACTTTGAACTAATAGAAGCATATAGGTAAACAAACCAAAAGTATACAGCTATTTAAGACACGCGAGCAGCCGCGATACCTTCATACTCGTACGCGCCCCGCCCGCCGGAGCCCGAACGACACATTCTCATAACTCATGAGGCCCTGGTACTTGCTCCTTGCTAAATTCAATATTTAGACAATTTTTTTCTTGATTTTGGCCACCGTAGGCTATGGAGACTAACAAGCAACGCTAAGCGATTTTCGTAGTCTATGGATGTTGCTATATTAAGGGTGTCACATGTGCGTTTATGGCTTATGAAGTAATTGTTTCTACTGTACAACCAATTGCAATTGCTCTGCAATTGTTTGTACTGTATAAATAATTAATTTGAGCTATCGTTTTGTTTCGTCCTCTTGACCAGGGTGAGCTGTGGTCAATTTGATTATATTTGACTAAACCGTTTCGAAATGAATATTATAGTTTAGTTGGTAGCCCATACATGAAAAGTACCCAATAACAGTTTGGTATAAAAAATCTTAATTCAACCATTACAGTCGACGAGTAGAAAAAGATGTTTTGAGAATGCACCGTTTATGAATTTGAGGACCTACTTAGACTAAATAATACTTGAATCTCTCGTCTAGCCTTTCACTATTAAAGTAATGTGAAAGCAAATTAAACTATCAATGTCTTTAAATTCATAATATATCATATTATATTATATAATGTTAACGACTATTTCAGAATAAAAAGATTATCAGTTGTTCCAATTATTTTATACATAGTTAATTTTCATCTGTAGGGAGAGCGGCTACAGGTTTATGAAGCAGGAGCGGCTACAAAAAATACACTTGTGAATGTCACACTGACCTATAACGCGTCAGATTTTGGTTTGGACACAAGCTCGCATCACGGAATTGACGTATGTATCACGTTTTCATACACATAGGGAAGATATTTTGGCCTCTAACAAATATAAGTAGTAGAAACATTATCAAGGTGATCGTTTTTGGACTTGATCAATTTCTTAATTTCATCGTTTAAAAGTTAAAAATTACGTTTATGTTTGGAGGACCAATGTTGCATTTTAATTTTATTTTACTTGCGAACCGTGTATGAGTAGTAAAAAAGCGTTCTATTTTCTCCCTTTAATTGAAAAAAAGTAGTCACTGACAGATGATTAATGAAAACAATGAAAGCCCGTTGATAGTTCAGACAAAGGTTACTTTGCAATTTCTATTACTAAACAAATAGTAAAAATTACATTTCCAGTTATAGATTCGTAAAAAAATACCTCGCTCGAGAATCTCAAGGTGACATTTTCCTTAGTATGAGATTGTGGACTTGCATCTATAGTTCAAAATGAGAAATGAATGTCACTATCTCTTCGTAATAAACAAACTCCTCCCTACATTTAAGTTAAAATAACCTACAAGGTGTATTTCCGGCTTGAGTTCGCGCATATTTTATTTAGATTATTGGTTACATACAAAATGAAACCACCAAAAAATAACATCAGATTCGCTAGAATGAATTTAAAAAAAAACTGTTAGGCTCGGCTACTACTCGTAACACTGAACAGCAGTAAAAACAAATCTGCATGCAATAAGTACGTCTCATTGTCGCACTAATGAATGCTAAATCGATTCACGCAAAAACGAACCGTCCTACAAAGGTTTCAGAAAAGATACTCGTATTTATCTTAGCTACGTTCTGCTAAGGCAGTTAAGCTTACGATTGTCACCGTAGGGAGAGGTTTAATATCGTTAGTGCTGGTAATAGGAAGTGGCCCAGGATGTAGTAGCTCGGCGATGACGATTGCATGGCCGCTGGGTTTTCACCTGAAACAAGAGTGTAATGTTAAATATATAATATAGTTACCATGTAACAACTTAATATAATGTTACAAGGTAAAATAGTTTTTAAATTTATAAGGTTTTACTAAATGATTAGTTTATTCGTTTCATAAACTCATGAAAGTTTGCAGGATAATATTAAATGCAGTAAATGAGAATAAAAAAAAAAAACAATATCGAAAAAAAAAAAAACATTTTAGCATGAATCAAAAAGCTTTTTAAGCAAATTGTTCGTTTTCAAAAGCACAACAGCCTTTGTTGGCTATTACATAAAAGATTTCTCATGAAATAAAAAGGTTGAATGTATTTCTGCTAAATAAACTTGCCGTTTGATCTGTGATATTAATTATTGTTAACTGAAATTCGTGAATATCTTTATTTTATTAATTAATTCAGTGTATTAACTGCTGTTTATTTTTGCGTCTGACAGACAGCAGGGGCGCGATATTACCTTAAGCATATTTTAGCAATAAGACGTATCGTTAAACGGGTAACAAAAGGCAATATTTAATACTTTTTACCTACGTATTGCAAGGGATATCTAAAGTTTAAAACAACGATTTTAATGAAAATGTATTAATCTTAACTGTTCTAAATTGATCACAAAAAGTAAAATTTTATCTTAAAACATTACTAAGATTCTTAGTTTTGAAATAAAATTAAAAAATGAAAAAATCACAAGTTTTAATAATTCCTTTCTTAGAATATATCGAAAAATGCTTCAATGGCAGAGCCGTTAATAGATGTGATTGGTTAAAAAAACCGAGTCTCAGGCATTTACTCATTCGTTCATTCAGCCGATATGAGAATTTTATGGTCAATAAAGCTTTTTGATTGGGATTTGATCGCTGGATTTTCTGAGCTTTACCTATTCTCATGTCCGAATTTTATATGAACATAACCTTGGCAACGATATCGTAGAATATTAAAAAGTTTATACATCTAAAAACATTATAGCGATAAGGCCGCCTGTTTTTATAGGTAAAAAACTTTACTACAACCCTTCTTACGTGGTGCGTGTACAATAAAAAAAAACCGCATAAGTATAATTAAGTATAATTATCTTCTTCCTCGCGTTGTCTCGGCATTATGCCACGGCTCATGGGAGCCTGGGGTCCGCTTGACAAGGAATCCCAAGATTCGGCGTAGGCACTAGTTTTTACGAAAGCGACAAATCCTGACCTGACCTTCCAATCCAGGGGGTAAACTAGGCTTTGTTGGGATTAGTCTGGTTTCCTCACGATGTTTTCCTTCACCGAAAAGTGACTGGTAAATATTCAATGATATTTCGTACATAACTTCCGAAAAATTCATTGGTACGAGCCTGGGTTTACAGTTAGATTGTTAGAGTATTCGAATTTGTCAAATATTCGACTATTCAGCCGAGCTCATTTTTCGAATATTCGAATATTTTTTATTACTCGAAAAAATCTATTTCATCCGATATAGGTACAGTTTATGTGTGTTTTTCCGGGTATTTTTTACAGTGAGAGTGATATGACCTTGTAATATTTTTTATGATATTTTTATATTATTTATTGTCAAACTAGGTTTAGTTTAAAATGAAAAATGGAACAGTTACTATTTAAATAATGCGGGCCAAAGCACTTCCCCATCCAGCATATACCTACACGTAAAGACATAACAGCTAAAGGAAAACTCATTCAATTCTCTACAGTATCCTTGTGCATCAAATCCCAAATTCAAACTATTTCCTATAACGTCTACAACTGTTGCGGCTGTTGCTCATTCTCACTGGTTTCTATTCTACTGGTTTTGCAAATGGGGATAGTAAAGAAAATAAATGACGCTAAGGAGGTTTATATGGAATATTGAATCGTCCTAGTGTTAAGTACGTATTGCTCAACGCTTTTACGGTTGCAGCCTCTTTGGGTCCCATATAGATTAGGAGTCCGGGAACTGCCTAACAATCTTATCAGAATATTTAGCGTCAGTGCAAGTTATTATTAGCCAAATAGACGAGGTAAACTATTACGTTGGCAACTAATAAACCCGCCACTTTTTTCGATCGATTGCCAGAACAATGTAGAAGCTTCTAGAGCATTTCACCGCAGTATATAAATCGAGCGTGAATCAATCACTCCACCATTGCGCAACTGAACTTCAAGGAGTAAAGTTTAGAAGAAATATGGAGATTTCTTGTAGGGAACTTCGACTACTCCTACGTCACGAATTTCGTTTAGGTCGAAAAGCGACCGAAGCAACTTCAAATATATGTGCAACGATGGGTGAGGATGTGCTCTCTTATGATACCACTAAGCATTGGTTCCGGAGGTTCAGGGAAGGAAATTTTGAACTTTCTGATGAACCTCATCCAAAAAGAGAGAGAGTTAAGAGAGGTATGGGCATTGTGAATGTCATCTCGCTCTGTGTGGTAGGGCACAGCACAGCGGATGTCATTCCAGATCTAGAGCAGAGCCCAACTGGGGAAGTACCTCCACCTTACAGAAAATCGCAGCCAAATAACACTAGACCCTACTCATAGTGTTGTGTTCCTGCCCGTGAGTAAGGTTGCCAGAGCTCAACGAGGGGAGGGAGGGGGTTAGGGTCGGCAACGCGCATGTAACTCCTCTGGAGTTGCAGGCGTACATAGGCTACGGATACTGCTTACCATCAGGCAGGCCGTATGCTTGTTTGCCACCGACGTAGTATAAAAAAAAAGACCGCCTACAATAAATGTGGAGGAATTAGAATAGCTTATAGAAACCGATCCTAGATTAAGTTCACGCTGTTTGGCAGAACAACTTCACTGCTCACACACTGCAATAGAAAATCATCTCCACGCCTTGGGATTCACTTGGAAATATTCTACTTGGTTGCCACATGAACTGACGAGTTTACAAATTCAGAAGAGAGCCGACACATGTATGGAGTTGCTAAGTTTTCATCGTACCACTGAGTGGCTGCGTGATGTTATCACAGGGGATGAAAAGTGGGTCCTGTATGTCAACTATACCCGCAAGCGCCAGTGGCTTCGAGCTGGGGAAACGGGCGTACCGACACCAAAACCTGACACAAGTAAATAGGTTCTTTTGAGTGTGTGGTGGGGAATAAATGGAATTATTTACTGGAAGCTGTTTAAGAGAGGTAGGGCACAACGTAATGTCATCACGCTTGAATCTGGAGCAGCCCAACTGGGGGAGTACCTCCACCTTACAGAAGACCACAGCCATAATAACCTGCTGCCTGCTCTGTAGGTACGTAGTGTTGTGTTCCTGATGGTGAGTAAGGTTCCCAGAGCTCCAACCCCCAACCCCCCCCCCACTCACTAATGATGATGGCGCAGTTAAAGAAGCTACCCCAGGAGGGTACCAGCTGCGGTAGCGCTGGAGAATCCCTCGCTGGGCTTCCATGCTCAGGTAACATCATACCTGAGCGTGGACGCCGAGGCTGCCCCACGTCGTACTCTGGGGGGGGGCAAAACCGCGCTCAATCGTCTGCCATCTGCCCGAGGCAAGAGCAAAGCAGCTGTGGCACCCCCTGCCACCCTGACCGTGGACTTCTGCAACATCAGGGGTTTACATTCTAATCTTAATGCTGTCCACCTACACCTCGAGACAGCAAAGCCGGCCTTGCTCTTTTTGACCGAGACGCAGATATCGTCACCGGCGGACACATCATACCTCTCCTACCCTGGGTATGGACTGGAACACTCCTTTTCGCCTAGGGCTGGGGTGTGCGTGTACGTCAGGGATGATATCTGTTCTCGCCGCCTCAGAAATCTTGAAGGTAGGGACCTTTCCACCTTATGGCTGCGTATAGACAACGATGACCATCCCCGCGTCTATTCGTGCCTATATAGGTCCCATAGCGGTGATGCCGAAACTGACCGACTCATGGAGCAGATCCAAATGGCTGCAGACTCTGTGCAGCAACAGATCCCATCCGCTGAGATCATTATACTTGGCGATTTTAACGCCCACAACGCCGAATGGCTTGGTTCAAGCAAGACTGATCATGCGGGTAGATCTGTATATAACTTTGCTCTGGCATATGGCCTGACACAATTGGTTAGTGCGCCTACGCGAATCCCAGATGTGGAAGGCCACGAACCTTCCCTGTTGGACCTTCTGCTGACCTCTCATCCGGCTGACTATCGTGTATCCGTTGAAGCCCCACTCGGTTCTTCGGATCACTGCCTGATCCGGAGTACAGTGCCACTCGCGTGCCCGCCGCGTCGGCGAGTTGCTTGTAGCCGCCGTGTGTGGCACTATAGGTCAGCAGATTGGGACGGGATGCGGTCCTTCTTTGCATCCTACCCTTGGAGGCAGGTTTGCTTCACGCCGGATGATCCCAACGTCGTTGCTGATTCTGTTGCTGACGTGGTGCTACAGGGAATGGAGCTATTCATTCCGTCCTCTGTGGTTCCTGTTGGTGGCAAATCCCAACCCTGGTTTGGTCATTCCTGCAAAAAGGCCTCTCGCCGAAAGCAAGAGTGTTACCAAGCCTGGGTAGATGCAGCGGCAGTACGGGATGTAAAGACTAGCGCATTAAAAAAGGAGTTTAACTATGCCTCCAGGTCCTTCAAAAGAGTTATTGCCAGAGCAAAGTCGCTGCACATTGGTAGAATTGGCGAGAAATTAGAGCGCCTTCCTTCGGGAACTCGTGCGTTCTGGTCTCTTGCCAAAGCTATCCAGGGGAATTTCTGCACGCCATCTTTTCCGCCTTTGCACATAGGAGATGATTCCTTGGCCCACGACGCAAAAGACAAAGCCGATCTTTTAGGTAAACTCTTTGCGTCCAACTCGACTTTGGATGACGGGGGATACGCGCCGCCGACCATACCGCGGTGCGAGAGCTGTATGCCGGATGTCCGGTTCAACCAAAGTTCAGTGCGTAAAGCACTTCTTTCCCTCGACACTCATAAGTCGAGTGGGCCCGACGGAATCCCTCCGATTGTGCTGAAGATATGTGCTCCTGAGTTGGCACCGGTCTTAACGCGTCTTTTTCGGCTCTCTTACTCTTCTGGCGTAGTCCCAACCTCGTGGAAGTCAGCTTTGGTACACCCGATCCCTAAAAAAGGCGACCGCTCAAATCCATCCAACTACAGGCCAATAGCTATAACCTCCCTTTTCTCGAAGATAATGGAGTCCATTATCAACTGCCAGCTCCTTCGGTACCTAGAGGACCACCAGTTGCTTAGTGACCGACAATACGGATTCCGTAGAGGCCGCTCGGCTGGTGATCTTCTAGTTTACCTGACACATCGTTGGGCACAGGCGATCGAGACAAAGGGTGAAGCATTGGCTGTTAGTTTGGATATAGCGAAGGCCTTCGATCGCGTTTGGCATAAAGCACTTCTTTCGAAGCTACCATCTTATGGGCTTCCCGAGAGATTATGTGTATGGGTCAGGAGCTTTCTAGCAGACAGAAGCATAAAGGTCGTAGTTGACGGTAAATGCTCAGACTCCATGTCTGTGAATGCTGGTGTCCCCCAAGGCTGTGTGCTATCACCCACCCTATTCCTTCTTCATATCAATGACATGCTGCAAATCAGCGGCATTCATTGTTATGCTGATGATAGTACGGGTGATGCGTCTTACACCGGCCGCACTAATATCTCTCGGGAAAACGTCATAGAGAGCCGGAACAAACTTGTGTCTGAAATTGAGACTTCCCTAAAAGAAGTCTCTGAATGGGGTCGACTTAACTTAGTCCGTTTCAACCCTACCAAGACACAAGTTTGCGCGTTTACCGCAAAAAAGTTAGAGTTTGTCGTATCACCTCGTTTTGAGAGCACTCCCCTGACTGCCACACCCGGTATCGGAATCCTTGGCGTCGACATCTCGAGTGAAGTCCAGTTCCGCGGCCATATAGAGGGTAAGGCTAAATTAGCCTCAAAAAAGCTCGGTGTGCTCAACAGATCGAGACAGTATTTCACACCGGCCCAACGCCTACAGCTTTATAAGGCGCAGGTGCGCCCGCACATGGAATACTGTTCTCATCTATGGGCAGGGGCACCCCAGTACCAGCTTCTCCCTCTGGACCGCATCCAACGAAGAGCGACTCGAATTGTCGACTGCCAGTGTATTTCGGATCGGCTTGACTCCTTGGCGCTGCGTAGAGATGTGGCCTCGCTCTGCATTTTCTATCGCATGTACAACGGGGAGTGCTCCGAGGAATTGTTCGGATTAATCCCTGCCGCTTCTTTTCGCCATCGCCCTACGCGACAACATTTCCATCCTCACCACTTAGATGGTTGGCAGTCCTCAACTGTGCGTTTTTACAGGAACTTTCTGCCTCGCACTGCTAAACTGTGGAATGAACTGTCGCCTGCGGTATTTCCGGACCGATACGACCTTCAAACCTTCAAGAAAAGAGCGTACTCCCATCTTAAAGGCCGGCAACGCACTTACAACCCCTCTGGTGTTGCAGGTGTCCATGGGCGGCGGTAATCGCTTACCATCAGGTGATCCGTCTGCTCGTTTGCCTCCTCTACCATAAAAAAAAAAAAAAAAAAAAAAGCTCTTGCCAACTAACAGTACAATCACAGCTGTGATTTACTGTGACCAACTGGGTCGTATTGCGACTAGTTTACCAAAAAATCAAAGTAAAGTGTACTTCTTACATGACAACGCCCGACCCCATATAGCTAAAGTGACTCGTGAAAAAATAATTTCACTTGGATGGACTGTCCTTCCCCACCCACCTTATTCACCAGATCTTATGCCTTCTGATTTTCACTTGTTTCGTTCGCTATCTCATTATTTAAAAGAAAAAAAAATCATGGATGAGGATTATCTGAAAACCGAACTCACTGACTTCTTCAATCAAAAACCGAAAGACTTCTACAGGGAAGGTATTATGTCTTTACCAACGCGTTGGCGACAGATGATAGAAAACGGTGGTGCTTACAATATCAAGAAATAATTGTATTTAGTTCTCTAAAAAATAAAATAATCTTGTACAGTGAGATGGTAGGTTTATTAGTTGCCAACCTAATAATATGGTGCTAAAATATTTTACTGTGTGCTACTTTTATTTATTAGTAAGTGAATTGGTAGCGTTTATATCTTGCCATACAAACTTTTTCTGATCATGTAACAAACATTAAATTAATACAAGTAGGTACTATAGGCATGTAAACATCTTTGTACCATATGTAAACAGTATATTATATAGGTAAATCTACGAAAAAATCGCAATAAAATATACTAATCATTTTCTTCCTCTTCAAAAACCGATATCCTCATTAACAGGAACATCAAGCTCAAATATAAGGAATCAACCTAATGAGCACCAATTTACTGATTTACTCAAGGAAACGAGAACACGAAAATTCAATTACCTTCTATAGATGCTTAGAAACATGTCATAATCTCCTTAGCTCGTTACATAATAACCGTTTTAAGGCATTTAAAATGGAGCAGAGTTGAAAAAACTTCTTGGAAAGTTAGACGGATTACTTAAGGTCCAGATTTTAGGAAAAGTTACTTAATGGTCTCATTTGTGCAAGCGAGATTTTGCTTGGAATCAGAAGACTAAAACTTTTTAAATACATTTTAGATTTATAGACTTGAATAAAATATTTATACGAAAATGGACCCGGGTTCCTATGTCCTTAAACTATGTCTAAAAGAGAGGTATGGGTACGGTGAATGTCATCTCGCTTTATGTGGTAGGGCACAGCACAGCGGATGTCATTCCAGATCTAGAGCAGGCCCAACTGATGAAATACCTTACAGAAAACCGCAGCCAAATAACACTAGACCCTTCTCATAGTGTTGTGTTCCAGCCGGTAAGTAAGGTTGCCAGAGCTCAACGAGGGTGCGGAGGGTTAGGGTAACTGATTTAACATCTCGATTTGCAGGCGCCGATAGGCTACGGAGACTGCTTAGCATCAGGCGGGCTGTATGCTTGTTTGCCATCGACGTAGTATTAAAAGAAAATAATCAAAGTTATGAATTATTTGTCGACTATAACGTAAAATATCAAAATTGTTCTTACTTTATAAGTAGGCTAATCACTTAATGATTGCCTCTTTAAAGTGCTGTTAATGTTATGTTTTTCAAAGTAATTCATCTGCAGCCTTTAAATAAAGTTAAAGGGGCTAATCGTCAAAAAGGCCCTGAACATGCCAAACTAATCCAGAGGACGAGGTAGATCCCTCGCTTCCTGGTTGACTAAAGTGCCAAAGAAGATGAAACAGGACAGCCTAACTACGTAGACAACCCTGAACAGAACTCTTTGGCGTAAATTTACAAGGGACCCGACCTCAGACGAGCTGGGAAGAGGATTGCCCAAAGAATAAGAAGGACTGATTGTTGGAGGGGGCAATACTAGTACGCGTATACATGTTTAGAGACTTTTATACAAAGTAAGCTATTCAAACGATGCAAAACGTCACTATGTGCGAAATAAATACATTGCCGCTCGAAAAAAAAAATGCTGTTGTGGTTAAGAGTAAATTAAAATTTATTTTCAGAATCATTTTATACCACTAAAACCTACTTACGTCTCGTTTAAGTTTGTGGTTATATCAAAAATACACGGAGTATAATACAGGGTGATTCATGAGACGTGAGCTGGACTAAGCCTACACAATCAGTAAATGTTAATGAATCGTTCACCATCATATTTAAGTAAAACAATCACGCTTTTTATCTGTTATTTAACTTTTTCTTAAGGACAAATTTGATTATCTACAATCATGGACACCCTACAACACTTAATTAACAAAGATAAAACCTCTTTAACCGTTATGACAGCACTTTGATTATGAAGAAAATAAAATGTCACACTTGAGTGAGATACGATTTTATAAAAGTAACCAGACTCCGATGACATTCAATTTGTTACTTATTATGGATAAAACAAAGAGGGTGACCATAAATATCGTAAATAAAATAAAACTCTTTTTTTTGAACAGTAAAAATTAAATTAACGTTAAGCTCACAAATACTGGTACGAAACAGTTGCTGATAATTTACCGAATATGCAGGCTTGATCCTGCTCACGTCTCCTGAATCATCCTGTATATACATAGAAAACACCCATGACTCGGGAAAAAATATCCATGCTCATCACACGAATTACCAGAATTTTAACCCAGGATCATTGGCTTCATAGACAGGGTCACTTTGCCAGACAGGTAGTCCAAATTATTCATATTAAACTTTAACTTTCTCAAATGTTTGCTGCGATTTTATTTGGAAAATTGACTGAGATCAAACAAAGTCTTGTTTCCCTCTGCGTTAAAGAGGCCTATGGAGTTTGTTTGCGTAAAAAAAACAGCAGGAATGCCAATTCTTGGGGTTAGGCAACTGAGCTGATTTCTTACGTTTTAGCATGAAATAAAAATCAATTAATTATGTTATGGTGCAAATTTGTAGTCCGTTCTTGTTTCTGAAATTTCATTTCTTTGCAAAACTGTCTATCGGAGTAACGTAACGTAAGTATATAAGTTAATTGTCTAAGACATGTTTTTATTCACATAAATTGAAATTTAACGTCTCTTGATTTTATGTATTGTGAAGGTTGGATATCTTCACAGTCTTTTTGAAGATAACTGGCAACAGTTATACATTTGAATTCAGAACTATCGCCCTGCCAGATGAATAAAGATCTGCAGACGGGCATTCGGAAGGTGGCATTCATTTAGGGTAGTCGATATGTGTGATCTTGCTAAAAGAAAAAAAAAGTAATATCAGAAATCTACGTCTGAGTTTATATTCGCCACCACGGTTAAACCACATTCCCTTATTACAGTCCTAACTAGATACAATGCTATGATGTTTCCATGAAAACGAAGAATTAAGTACACACGACCTTTTGGCGTTATTAGGGTATCGGCGCTTTTGAGTTAAAATCGGAAAATTTAGCAATTGCAGAGAGCTTCCTGCGGGCCGACAGCTTCGTTCGATCGTTCGTCTTTTACCTCTCTATGTTGGGCAGTATTTCGTACTTACTTGAAAGGTCGGACTCTCCGAGTCACTATCGATGGAGCGGATATAGCGGAGAGGAGGCACACGTGCAATCGGGGGTACCTACCGGCTCGGTCTATGGTCCACTGGGGTACATCATGCATGTAAACAGTGTGACAAATGTAGTGCGGAACTGCTCCACTTACATGTATGATGATGACACATGTCTACTTTATGCTGACAAAGACCCTAATATCATACAAACATGTATACAGGAAGATTTTGAAAATATATTCAAGTGGTCTCACGATAACGGAATCATTTTGGATACAGAGAAAACAAAATTTTTGCTTATAAGTTCCCCGTATACTAAAAAGTGCCATAATCCTGTTAAATAATTGGTCACACATATGATTAAAATTATTGGTCACACATATGATTGTTTACATACCAACAAACATAATTGTAAATGTAGAATAATAGAAGTAGTTCAAAATTTCAAATATCTGGGTTTAACTATAAATAGTCACATTAATTGGAAAATACATATAAACATAGTGTGCAATAGGCTAAGGTCCATATTATGTAAAAAATTATCTTAAAAATATTGTAAATAAAAAAAAACTTACGTATCATTCACTGGCTGACGTTGTAATTGGATATGGATTGATAGCCTACGGACATACTTTTAAAACCTATCTAAACCATGTGCTTAATTTACAACTGAGACTGTTAAAAAACATTACAAACGAAAATACCATAAAAACCTGTAAGAATGATAACGCAGCCTTATTCAAAACATTAAGCGTCATACCAGTGCATGACAAGGTTAGATATTTATTAGCAACTGATCAGTTTAAATGTTCTGAGTTTAAAACGCCGCGAGTGCACACACGACCGCAAAGAGGGTCAGAGCGCCGTAGGTACGCGGAGCCCACCGCCAACAACTACTATGGTCAACGAACGCGCAGCTATCTTACACCGCGAATTTTTAACAAAATTTCCTTTGAAGACGAGTGTAACAGCAAAAACGTGTTTAAAACGAAACTGAAAAAGTTGCTACTAAATACCTCAACTCAAAACGTGCCTCAACTTAAAAATAAATAAATAAACTATAAAACAATCCCAAGCTTGGGCAACTAGTTTTTACAGATAAGAAAAACAATACACACCTACATACATACTCACCTACATAAATACTTAGATAAATAAATAGTTCATAAGATCGGGTACACAAAAACTGTAAGTGAGTGCAACATTCGCCGATAAACGTTATGTTTGGCGATATATTATGTAATGTATATTGTACCAACTTTTTTTGATAAATAAATAAAATAAATAAATGACCTACATGTATTTGAAATACAAACAAGTACTCGTATTTTGTATAGGTAAGAGTATATAAATAAGCGTCCTTATACGCTATATTAAGATTGATATTGATATAATATACATCAATTTATGATCAGCATATGCTACTCAGCAGCAGTTGAGAGTCTGTTTTGACTGACATTTTGAATACACGTAGATTCATTCACCAAGTAGACGGAAATTAATTGACATAATTAATTTCCGTCTAATACAACGTACAAATGTGTCTGCCAGATAGATCGGACGTCTGACGTGTATGGTGGGAGTTGATCCGACACGGACAGATCTGAACATATATCCTTGGCTAATAAGTATGGGAATTAAGATATTTTGAAAGGAATTTATTCTTTAATTCATATTCCGTAAAAAGTATTGACAGATAAGTTTCGTAAAAATTTATAAAATTTATTTTGTATTTGTAGTACATTCTTTTGGACACTGTATGTTGTACCTACACCAAAGTAAGTAGTTTATATTTTGTAGTTCAAGTACTTTTTAAAATGTATTTTGTAATTTGTATTTGAAATACGATGAAGCCAGCACTTTGTCCGTCTGTTTTAAATTTTAAATTAACCTTTAGTTTTAAATTCCTTTTAAGGACTGCATAAGTATTATTATTATTATTATTTCGTGATTAAACGACGAAAATATCGATCAATTCAATCACTTTCATCTTCCGCTGCTAGATGGCGCCTGTAGCGTATATAAGTATAGCAGTGGCAAAAAGAGGCGGGGTCATTGCCCACCCGCGCGCGCGGTTGGGAGGCTAGCCGCCATTAACAACCAGCCTAGGCTAGGGGTAAGCAACTTTTTTTTTTAACATTTAATTTTTTACTTCTTTTTTGCATTTCATTTTATGTCTTTCAAAACATGGAAGTGACATTTCGTAATTGTAATTTGATAGCGGTTATGCCTTAAAACGATATATTTGTTACACTCGTTAAGTATATATATAGACACGGAATAACAATACATTTTAAATAATGTGGGCTATCATTCTTTTAATTTTTAAATTTACGACAGAAACTCTATGCCACTTGACAATTTATGAGCCTGATCCAAACATTTTAATATTACATAAAAGGGCTTAGCGGGCTTATGGTCAGGCACAGCCGTATGACTTTTGTGAAAATTGACCTTTAGGAAGTTCAAAAGAAAAAGAGAAGTGTAACTACCTATCTAATGAATGAATTATAATTAGCTAGAACATAAATTTCATACGTTAAGTGCAGTATCACGCGGCATTATGGTTTAATATGTAGTTATTCAGAGAAGATGTAGATTTATAAAATCTAAGCACAGTTCAAAAAATGATGCATTAACATACAAAAGTGAGAGCTCTAGTTGAATTACTGTAGTAAGATACTTTTACTATTTGGCGATACCCGACACCATGTAGCTGACGTGAAAAATATTATCTTTACGGGAGCTATAGGCACTCAAATCTTTTTTTTATCATATCATATCAGTGATTCAATGTACACGCGGTAACTTGGCCCCAATTTTAACCTGTACCTTTAAAGATCTCCTCATAATGTCTAGGATATTTTAGATAAAAACATTGAAATCAGTTTCAGTGGATCTTAACTTAAAAATATGACTCAGAGTCCTGATTACATAAAAAACTAAACGAAGTGGTTTTTCTCAAAAAGGGATACTATAAAATAGATGACTACTTGGGAGACACGGAATCATGGTCAAGTATCCAGTCTCAAAAGCTGTAATAGTTTTGCGTGCAGTGTCCCGGAGAGGCATATGGCGCTGTTGTTTCTAGCTATTCAACCGTACCTATGTATGAATGTTTGTTATGTTTTAGTTATTTTGATGAAGACATTGACATATTAAATACATAGTAGTTATGTATTCTGTAGAACTAGTTTTAAGATTGTTAGCTTGACAGTCTCCTGACGTGAAACATGTATTTCATACAATTTTTTATTTTTTTTATTCTTTGACATTTGGAGAACCTTTACACCTCCAAATCTTATTAATGTCATTATTATTGTGTATTATTATTTTTCTCAGACCGTGGGGACCTTATACATCTCCAAATATAATGTATTAACCGTGGAGACTATACGTCTCTGTCATACTGTATAATATATTTGACTTGGTACATAGTAGTTATGTATTCTGTGGCATTAGTTTATGAGACTGCTAGTTTAACAGTCCAGACGCGGTTTATTTATTTAGTATAAATTTTATTTTGACACTTGGAGAAACTTTTTACACCTCCAAATTTTATTAGTATTAGTACTCTGACATTGGGGACCTTTTACATCTCCAGATTTAATGTTTGTGTGTTGACGACCAGTCTGGCCTAGTGGGTAGTGACCCTGCCTATGAAGCCGATGGTCCTGGGTTCAAATCCTGGTAAGGGCATTTATTCGTGTGATGAGCATGGATATTTGTTCCTGAGTCATGGGTGTTTTCTATGTATTTAAGTATTTATATATATTATATATATCGTTGTCTAAGTACCCTCAATACAAGCCTTATTGAGCTTACTGTGGGACTTAGTCAATTTGTGTAATAATGTCCTATAATATTTATTTATTATTTATTTATTTAATGTGTTTTTAACCATAGAGACTATACATCTCTATTGTATTGTAGTAATTATTTATTTTAAGATTATTATAATGTAATGTTTACCCAGGTTACCCATTGGCTGTTGTATTTATAAATGTTATTATTTGTTTTTCATGTCATTATATGATGTTAGTATAAAATATGTTGTATTGACTTGTAAAAGAGCCTTTGAGGCCTACTTGCAGAATAAATTTTTGAATTTTGAATAATTTTTAATAAAATATAATTAAAAATTTCGAGCCGAGCCGAATCAAATATGTTGCCGTAATAGCATTCATTGTTTAGTACATTCGAACAAAAGCTAGTTTTTCAATATCTGCTACGGTCGTTATGTGTGGTGAGGCAGAAAATTAAATGATAGACGACGGTTGTACGAGACATTCTGAAGGTACCATAGTAGATTGTTAACCAAGCATTTACGTACCGTTTGTGATTTTATATGATGTTTTACTTGTTTCCAAGGACTTCCTCAAGGAAAATTTAATATGATTAGGAGTTAACATGTTACTGGAAACAATTTCCTTGACATAAGATTATCCTCCTTAGCTTGGCTCTTATCTTTTCTTTGCAGTTTGAATATTTTTTATGTGTAAGCAAGAATGTAAGTATGTTGGGCTATGCTGTAAACTTATGTTTGAAATAAGTAAATGATATACCTACTTGATATTTGTAAGACTTATTATTGTCCTTAATAGGTACGTAAAATTAATTTAATTTTGCGATTCAGCCATATATATGCTAATATTAAGACGTTCTTAATCGAACAGAACCTAGAACTTAACTTCATACTGTAACAGTAGCTGCTCTGTTAATTCTCGTCTTATTCCCGGCCGTTTCCCGGGGAATCAAAGGAAATTGTAAGCCCGAATCCGCAGAAGCTTTAGCTTTACATACATATACGATGCAAATGGGAGTTAAAATTGATACGGAAGCTAACAAGATTGCGGATACGATTGCTCAAAATGTATAAATAATAAAAATAAATGTAAAACGTTGTTGCAAATAGAAGAATAACAGTTTTTTCGAAATATTGTACTTCCCGCCACGTCATCCGCGTAGGAGAGCCGGGGTTTCAACCCTCAACCTCCGGATTGCAAATCAGACGCTCTTACTGCTAGGCCACCAGCGCTTCAATTGCCAAAGTTATACTGTTTTTGGTTATAAAGTAACAAATATCTAAATAGACAAACTTATAAATACAATAATAAACGAACGAAATACATATATCGATTTTAGAAGGCATCTATGCATATCTACTAGATGCTACACAAATAATTATTTGGGAAGGCACACGGCCACAGTTGTTGGTTTTTTCCTATATGACTATTCTGAATCCCAAGTCAAAGGTCACAAAGTCAAGTTCATATTACTAATGAAAAAAATTACGCATCTAATTTAAAAAAATCTTCAGGTACCCGGGCGAATCAGGTTTTATACCGACACTAATCCGCCCACGACATTATAACATGAATCGAAAAATCGCCTATAAAACTATATTCCTTTAATATAATTTTATGTTATATGTTTAAACAAGCGATTTTCTCTATATTACTCCTAAAAGGGTGTAGCAGGATAGCCTAGGAAAAATTGCCCCCAGCGATTTTGGGCCGAAACTGTAATCAAACGATGCCTTTTGGGGAGGTTATACTCTGCACAAAGTTTCATCCCTCTGTTACCCCCTGGGGGTGAAAAACACCCGATTAACCCCAAAACTGTTTTAATTATTTTTTCCTTAACTATGAAAGTGACGAATTTCAATTTTTTTACAAATATTAATAAGACTAAAAGCTATGTGTTAAAAAAATAATAACCCCCTAACCATTTAAATTCTTGTAAAAAAAAAACAAAAAAAAAGTATCACCCTGTATATCAAGTTTGGCTCATGGTACACACACCATTTTTTTTTTCAAAAATGAACCAATTTATATTCTACATTATACAAAAGTTTCATGGACCTACTCCAGAAGGAACACCCTTACAGCATGCACTTAGGCATACAGATGATATGGCTACCACCAGTTTTGATATTGACATATTCGCTCACGTCTACGTAAATTATTTTCTACACATCGCTAATATGCGAGTACGATTGAGATGCATAGAAAGTAAGTTACGAATAGACGTAAGCGAATACCTATGTCAATGTCAAAACTAGCGGTAGCGCTAATGGTCTGGTAACAACCATCAAAGTAGTAACAACCGAGTATTGACATTTGCGCCTATTAGTAGTTATTATTCGAAAAATTCGACAGCTTTCTAAGATTCTACAGTTGTCGGTTGCATTAGGTGACATTCGGATGGACGAATGACGTTTATAGCTGCATTAAGGTAGCGCTTGGTTCGGATATCAACTGCAGTTGCATTACTGTTGCTACGTTGTTGTTGCCACCACTTTATCCGTCAATTTCCATGATAAAATGAGTGTGATATTTGCTGCCCCATTATTGCCGCGATTATGACGTTCGTTCCATCATTGTCAGGTGAAAATTGTCACAGTGATGAAACAGCTGCTAGGTGTATGGAGTTTTCATTCTTACCATTAAATATGTGGACGTATATACTAGCAGGAACGGCGTTATTGGGCACACAAGTATAGTTGCCAGCGTGTTGCACAGACGCCGCTGGTATGAGCAGATCCGAGACGCGCTGCGCGGCGTCGGTGGTCACGTTGATGCCGCGCTCGGCGTCGTAGTTTATCATACGGCTGTTGTGATACCTGACGACAATAAATAATACTAATATACTGTACTCACTTTAGTAAATGAAGCCTTACTAATATAACGCGATAGAATTTCAACTACTCAAATAAAGGACAGGAGGTTGTACCTTACCCTATCTACTATTAAACTAATTAACTAAAATTCAACCAGGATTAAATAAAAATAGGAAAATAAATAAATTTGGCCATGTGATCGTCTAGTGTATTTACGTTGTGAACCTTAGTACCCTTCGTCTTTTATGTGAAAACTAATACGATTTGGGTTTTTCAAAACTATCCCTAAATATCCTATGAATTTGTATATATTCTATTGTTAGACAAATAAAAAAAATAGTAAATAATATATATTTTTTAGAATTTATCTCCTACCGGGCCCTACCGTGACCAGTTACCGTGAACAGTAGTAAGCCCTTTTTGTTTGTAATTTAAAACTTATATTTTCCTTTTAATATATCTCTTCGCTAACCTAGCTAGCTAAAGGAAAATATGTATATGTAACCATTGTAACCATAAGTAAATATATTGCAAAGAATAGTAAGTACAAACATACTTTATCTACTGTCACGCCCGGATGAAGACGGGTCTCTAAGCTAATTAATACCCATTTTATTTTATTTTATTTTATTTTTAATAGGTATTCCTAAGCACTATGTAATATTACTCTACCAACGTTTCGTAACCTAATTTCAGACGAGAAGAAACGCCAAGAAACTCATCTAAATGTACTATTAATGTATGGAATACTGAAAACAATCGTCTTTTAAATATGACTTTATTTACCCTTTCATTCCCCAGTTATAGAAAAGCTCAATTGTCACTAGTGAACTGCTCCGCCTGTCACTAGCTCCCTATAACAAAATTATTTAGTATGTCCTCAAATAACTTTGTTCCCCTATCTCACCCAATGTAAAAATATATAAACCTTCAATCATATTTAATGTACGAGCCTCAGTAACCCATCCATATGCTACTGAAGATAGATTTTAATTTATTTTTTAATTAAAAACAGTTAAAACTCTAATGATTTTAGTTTTGTATACAATCAAACTAAATGTGAAAGAAAATAAATAAACCTAACACCCAAATAATGACTCTACCCTAACTCTACCCCAAATTCACCTATTCTAATGTGTGTAAAACTAGAGGCGAACCTCTATTTTTACAGGGAGGAGTGTGTGTGTGTGAGGGACCCTAATTTAAGCTCTAAACGTTCGGCCGACAAAACCGAGGTATAGCAAACCCTAGTGTCTGTGTGATTGCCTCCCCCCGTCTGTGTTAGCCGAAGCCTGGGTACAGACGAATAAGGCGCCCTAATCATGTATATAATGTGTATAAATAAATATATTTAACAAGACAACGCTTCTTCAATTACCAACAGATTTCAATGAGTAAGGATTACTCCTAATGGTCCACACGTGAGACCCTCATATCCCTCTGTCAGACCTTGAAGAGAACGTAAGAGGTATAATCGTCACCTGTGTTGGTAAAAAGGCTGACGCCAGGCCCCTCTCGCGACCTGGACCTAACTCTCTACTGGATTCCCGAGTAAACCTGCTTGTCACCGTTTGGTTAGGTGTACTCGGTAGGTTGACCATGCAACCTGACACTGAACTGGCTCTAAAATACAAAAAATCCACAAAAATAAGTAAGTATTGACACTAAAATAACAATTGAACAGTTTGACAAAGAGCAGCATAGTAGCTACGCAATGTCAAACATTCAATCGTCAAAATATCAACCTTTGTTTTTACGTCTACGAATAAGCCAGAGAAAGTGACAATCCGACGGTCAAAAATATAATAGCGGTCCTGGCTTAAAACTGAGCTATTTATAACATTCGGCAAACGCTCCAGACGTGTTAGACGTTTCTCTCGTACTTATCGTAGGGTAAAGGCACCAATAGTCAGCCCCTCCACGAAATTTCTATGTTCAAGAACGTCTCATTTGCCCACTAATTGACCAATAAGAATTATGAATGTATTTACTCATCAATAATTTATTTTTATATTTTTATATTTTATTATATTTATTATTATATTTTTATAAAAAATAAAACGTAATTTAATTTAGCTTATGGTATATATGGTATAATAAATATTTCATTATTTTTTTTTTTTTTTTAATTGATAAAAATGTTTACATGACATTACAGTTGAACCAATGCGTCACGAAACTTAAACTAACTAATAATTATAAGTATTAACAATTATAAAAACAATAATGGCACATTAACAAATTAAATTGGGACAGTTGAGCACCTAGCATCCATCGACTCACAGAATCTCAAGCACTCACTATACACTGCCGCCCATCGCCAAGCAAATAGATCGCATTCAGGCGTCGATGCCAGGAGCGCATTGAGCAGTGAGAGGGCGCGGGGCAGCGGCGAGTTCCTGCGCGATACGGTGCGCGCCGGCGGCACGGCCAACAGGTCGCGTTGTCGTGGTCTGAGGGCCATTCTCGGGACGTCCGGAACAAACAGGCGCACGAGACCAGAAACAACTTCGGGACAGTCTGACTCCCCACGCAAGGCTCGGCATGCCATGACAAGGAGTTGGTAATTCCGCCTGACCTCCAAGGAATTGTACCCGAGGGAGCCGAGAAGATACTTTGTCGGGTACAGGTACGGATAGAATCCGAATATTTTTTTATAAAGGAACCTTAAAAACGCTTTCTGGACCTTCCCAAGCAGTAAAGCATACGTCGACTCGTAGGGGTTCCAAATGATCGACGAAGTCTCCAGCTTACTCCTTACTAGACCATTGTACACCATATTTATAGCCACCGGGTCATGAAAATCGCGAAGATTTCGGATTACAAAACCCAGCCTTTGAAAGGAGCTCTTCGCGAGAGAAAAAATATGCTCGTGAAAAGTTAGCCGTGCATCGAACACTACGCCCAGATCCTTGACGGAAAAGACACGATTTATTGGCTCTGACCCCAGTATATAATGCCCATATATAGCGGAACGAGAGCGGCTAAATGTACACACACAACACTTGACTGGGTTGAAATGAAGTTTATTGTGCAATATAATGCAAGGGCCCTTCCGCCAGCAATCAGCCTCCCGTCTACCAAGACACAGCCTTTAAGTACCCAATCTACAGCCATCCCATTTTAACGCCTGGCTATTGGGTTCCGAGTTCCGTGATCTCAGTATCCAGTGGTTAGCCACAGGATGACTACTGAGTATTTGATGTATTTCAATGAAATAAAGTCATAATAATGTAGATATTTAAAGGTCCTTGATTTAACGACTTACATTGCATTTGAAAATAAAAAAATCTTGAAACCTATGCTCAGCCTCTATCGGCTGGCCTCTGGGTCCACGATCCCTTTAAAATTACTGCCTCAAACCCAGTAATCGGCCAGGGCTTACTTTAATATGGATTTATATTAATTTTTTTTTACTTTTTCCAGATAAATTAAGTATTAATTACGTGAAGCAGTGCACATGCTTTTAAAAAAATATCACAATTCGGCTGCTAACGTCTGATCAAAATACCATGTGACGCTCCAAAAAAAATGGCGCATATGACATATCCCTTCATGTCAGAAGACAGCACTTCTTAGAAGTAGTGTTGTGGTTTATGCTAAACAATTCTTTTAAAAATTAAGTTACTTTTCAATTCATACTTTATTAATCTATAATAACACCTACTTTTGGCATGAAAATCTGAAAAACTTTGATATTTACAAGCAAAAAAAAGCAAGAAAGGCTGATCACTGATGCATGGCTGAGCACTGATGCCTTTACCTTATACGTTTGACTAGTTTATTACCCTTTAAACTCGAGTACCAATCACTTTTTCTGATTAACGACCCACTACGAAGCATGATTTAGTTAAAGTCTTTGTTTGTTGTTTAGAATTTCTCGTGAGAATATTTTGCTTCTATTCCATTAAACTTAGGGAATTAATTTATTAGATATATACATACTATTTACTAGTATTTTGATTAATATTGGAACATAATAATTGAGGTTTGTAGTTTATGAAAATGATATGGACCGATTATTTGTGCCAATTATTTTTATATGTTAACTAGATCTGCTAATGCGTCTAGTTACAAGGTTCTCAAAGTTTCGGTGTGACTAAATATGCAATTGTATATTCGAGCTACAATGTAACATGATTCTTACATACAATAAAAAACTTTGAACTTTGAACTTTGAACTAATTGAGACTATTGAGAGGCATTAGGATCAACCGAAGCGGGCGAAGAAGGGACGCAAGCCAGACTCACGAGTGAAGGAGAACAATATGATAACATCATTATCATTGTGATATCATTTTTATGTCAAAATGTAAGCTTGAATTGGCTTCTGTCTTTGAATGACAGTTTCGTGTCGGTAATTGGTCCATAAAGTTAAGGGTGGGTATAACATACCTTATGTACACAAGCACAGAGTAGTCAAATAATCAAGAATAAATATCAGCTTCCCTATCCTACCCCGCCGCAAGATTTTTTATTATCGCGTCTCCGAATCATCTTTGGTAAAAATGGTTTCGTATTTTATCCGGCTATTCCCCGGTAGTATTTCAATACATTTTTATTAATATTTTTGCAATTCAGTTTTGTTATTATGAAAACGGACACATTAGGTACTGTGTATTTATAACTTCGTTACAACGTACAATTGGATTTACCTGACCGCTAGCGCTGTCAAAGGCACTTAAGTGCAATGTACGTAAGCATAATCAAATAATTTTAGGCACTTATTTATTGGCACCATAGTTTTTTTACATTTTGAACCCTCACAAAGAACCACATCTAGTAGGATGTGGCTGACCCGTCTATCAGAATGTTGGAGGAAATAAACCCACAAAAGGACACATTGTTGAAGAAAGGTTTTTTTTATTATTTTAAGTGAGAGGTGTTTTGTTTGCTGATTAAACTCGCTCTAGTAAGTTTTGACAGAATGAGAAAAATACCAACTTTAAAATTGACACTTGATATTTACGTTAGCGACTGTGTAAACTTGACGGCATCCGCACTGATAGATTGGTGCGATAGAGAGGGAGTTCAATCGAGTTCACACAGTCGCCAACGTACATTCTTAATGCCAACTCGTGCTAGCTGTGTCTAGGGCCTTCCAGGCATAATTCGCCGTATTACGTCGCTATATTAGCCAAAGTAAGTACTTTTTGACGGTAGTGTGTGTGTGTGATACTAACTTACTTTCTAAAAGACACAGGTATTCTAATTAAATTCGTTTTGAAGAGACCTAATCAATAATTATTGTATCTGATAATGCCTTTCTGAATAAGCACACTAACGCAAATCACTTTTTATCCCTGTAGTTCGTGCTACTGGGATACATATAGATAGTACATAAAAATAATGAGAAAATTAAAACTTCATTCTCTTTCTAATCATCTCATAAAAAAAGAGAAGTTGAAAATATGAAATAGTTACATTTTTGTCAATTGATATTATTAATTGCCTAAAGGGACCCACCGATAACCAGTTCGCCGGATGATTATCTTTAACTGTCAGTTAATCGCAAAAGGTCACACACTAATAGTTCAATTTCAGATGTCGGACTGACGACTAACAGGAACCGAGAGTGTGTGGCCGCTTGACGATTCCGGTCGGCATCGACAGATATCGGTCGGACAGTCCGTGGTCTTGGGGCGAAAACTGACGACTTTCAATTGCTAGTGTATAATTACAGAGGTAGCAGCAGATCATTGCCGGCAGGCGAAAATCGTGTGTAGACGTTATTGGGCTAGGACGGCAGACTGCCCGTTAGGACCAGAGACTGCAGGCGGACTGGTAATGGGTGAGACCATTATCAGATGTTCGAAATGAAATTGACATGTCATTATTTTCAATTGTTTGCTTGAATTAATTATAATGCTTGTTTTACAGTAGGCAGTGGAGTTTTTAATTATTTTGTATAAAAAAAAAAGAAATTTACAAAAACGAACTATGCCATTTTGTTTAGTTAAATGTATGCTGTATTCTCTGTATTTCTTTCTATTGATGTATGCAATAATAATGTTAGTAGCAAAAGGTGCAATTTACAAAATATAGGTTCTTAAAATTCAAGGGCCAATGCACAAAATATTTTATCTAAGACAGCAGCAAACACCTAAAATGATAAATAAAATCAAAGTAAATACCTAACCAAGAGTAAATCAATTTGGTTTATAGATCTTTACCTAGAAATTAGCATTTAAACACAACAGTTGTACTATATTGTATGCATATTCATAATAACTCTGCTATTATGATCCTATTGACAACCGCCACGTCGCGCCGCGCTTCAAAATTAAGTTGATTCAGATATTATCACTGTCAATGAAATTTTCTTTTTAATAGTACTCGAGTAGAAAATGAGTATGTGTATTGTGTTATTATAGGGCAGCCAAAATTCGGTACACAATGGGAAAAAGTTTATAACTCGAGATATAAAAGTGAAGAAATGTGAGTTACAGTAGAATCACATAAGGTTCAAATTTCTTTAATTTTATCCCACGAGTTATCAACTTTCCGCCGTGTACGGAATTGTTGTATGACCTCTTTTGTAAACAGGTATCTATACTATATTGAGTAATATCGGTAAGATAAACGACTTAGTAAATGAAAGATTACCCACTGTATGTAGGTATAGCTCGCATTAAATGATTCCTCTAATTAAACCTAGCTACAGGCGGCATTCATTACTTGCTAGCGGGAACTGCCTATTCACCAATTGGTAAATTATCCAATTTAATAGTTCACTTAAACTATCTGTGAATTCAAATTGTCTTGTAGGTAATTTAACATGAACTCGTCGTAGATTATAGCCCAAATGCTCTCCTTTGTAATCCTTTGAGACTGCCGCTTTCAAAATATCTCATATAAATATACCTATAGGAGCAAACTAAGCGTTACTGTATTAAAGCAATTTAGGTAATTGAAAACTATTTACAAAGTCCACATTATAATTTCACCAGTAATTGCGAACCATTCAAATTATTTAAATAGGTATTGTTTTTTTTTTTTTTCGGAAATGTCATGAAAATATTAAAGATTTTAAAAGTAAAGATAGGCCTGTTCATATAATTTCCGCTGAACCTTCTATGTAAAAGCAAAATAGAGCCATCTGTTGTATATTGTGTTAACTACGTATCCGGCACCATAGACATATATTGAAGTAGAATGTAATCCAGCCTACAAAAAACGTACCGAGCAAAATAGCCCAAGGGAGGCTTTCTCCCGTTATTTCTTTAGGGTGACGATGAATTGATAATTAAATTAATGTTGCCATTGTTGCCATATCTAAGCTATTTCGCTCGGCACATTTTTTGAAGGCGAGAGCGCAGTCTATTTTAATATGTGTCCGTGTCCTGGTGCTAAATAGTGCGGACGCGTAGTCACAATAAAATAAATTGATCGCTGAAAATTTGGATAAATCTATTAGATTTTCAATTAGTAATGAAAACTATTTCAAATTTTCATTTTTATGGGTGTTAAGCTTATATTCAATTTGACATCACTATAATGCACATTTTATTACAAGAAAAGAAGTGTCAGTGAAAGTTGATCCAGTAACGTGACTTGATTTTGGCTATTTAGCATTGAAACAATGAATAAGTTGAGTAAAATTTTACCCTGAGCCAATAGTCGACGGCTGCCAAGTCAGTTGCAATGTTGCCAAGATTCAGTTAGAATTAAGCTCACCAAACGCGTTGGAATTATATTACTTACTATGGTCGAGATGGAATTAAGTCAATCGTAAAAATTCATGATTGTACACGTTCGAAGAAAAACCGAGTAACGCCGCAACAATATTTACACGAATACACTCTTTTTTTTAACTCCGTTATTTTTAAGCGTATACATTCCTGAACGTAAATTTATCAAGTTAATTTCTCAAAGCACCAGTATTATTATCATTATTAATTATTTTTTAAGTTTCTACTTCGTAATGGGGTCAATATGATATCATAATGAATGCCGATATCCTCAATTTATGAGAAAACTATACCAAACTTGGCTTAGTAACTTTAATAATAAAGATATCAAGATAAAATTGAGATATAAATGTCGTTTGTATAATGATTTTGGTTGCGAGTGTGATGTTTTCTCAATTGATTCGGTCAAGTTATGTTCTAATGTATGGGGAAGACAAACAAATTATATCCAGCTTGAGATGAATGTAGTATTGGGTATGGTGATTTACGCACACTAGCTTCCCCTCCCTCCCCCTGACGTAACCTCTCCTTATAGCATAAAATATGTCCCGTTTGACAGTAGCCAACAGGCCAATCGTTTACGCTCCGTAGCGTAGCGTAGTCATCTCTTTCTATCACTCTTCCAAGTGCGACAGAGGCAGTTACGTTTCGTTCGCTTCGGAGCGTAAACGATTGGCACGTTGGCTAGGCACCCTGTACTCACGGAACCTTAAGATTTAATACAAGTTAGAAAAAATATAAAAAGGAGTACTTTTTTATTAGGTTAATTCTTAGAAAAATACTTGCGCCTGAAATTTCATAATAAAATGAAATATAATCAACCGTAATAAGACTGCAAACTAGCATACAAATTATAAAATATATCTTAAAAACTAAAACACACACTATGGCTTTGAAGCATTTCGCAACCCCGCTATTTCAGGGAGCAGGGAGTGTTAAATAGTTGGCTATTCGCTGCGTCCTGCAACACCCTCGATGCTGCTGTATGTGTCCCGATTACACTACCTTACGAAGGTCGAGGACATCGTAAAGTATTTACGAGTCAAGTCTGGATTCGCCCTGAGGGTCGCGAAGTTGGAATGTCGACACAATGCGAATTTCGACCTTCACAAAGGAGGAGTTTTGGCCGAAGGGGTCAAGTTGGATCCAAGGGTGAACCCAAGTCCAGTCGGTGCCCTGATTCTGACGCGCTGGCTTCTTTCTCTTCTCCACCTTTTTGAATCAATTTCCGTCGCATCGTGACTCCCATAGAGTCGGCTGTTGAGATTCTGTACCCCTTTCTTCAGCCGTCTTTCTTCTAGACTTGGACGAAGCAGGCGGCTTAGCGGCAGTAGCAGCGTTGTTTTCTTTTGGAAATTCGATAAGTACTTATTTGTAAATGATAATGAAAATATAATTTATAATTACCTAGTCCTTAGGCTGTAAATGTAACCGAATACGCATACACACCGCCCATATTATCCATAAAAAAGCGGCCAAGTGCGAGTCGTAGAGTGCCATTTATGACGTATTGTAAAAAACTACTGTTTTATCATTCTCCTATTTTAGAAGTTACAGCGGAGGGGGAGGGGGGACACATTTTACCACTTTGGAAGTGTCTCTCGCACAAAATATTCAGTTTAGAAAAAAAATGATATTAGAAATCTCAATATAATTTTTGAGGACCTCTTAATTTTTGAAGAAAATGTTGAATTTCACTTCTAAGTATGGGGAACCCCCAAAATTTATTGTTTTTTTTTTCTATTTTTGTGTGAAAATTCACAGAATACATCTACGTAGTACTTACCAAGTTTCAAGAGTATAGTTCTTATAGTTTCCGAAAACAGTGGCTGCGACATACGGTCGGACAGACAGACGGACATGACGAATCCATAAGGGTTCCGTTTTTTGCCATGTGGCTACGGAACCCTAAAAAGGGTTCATTACAAAATCGGTCATACTCATTATCAGCATTTTAAAGTAATTATTTACACTAAAACTGTGAATTAAGAGATAAGGTGTAGGTACTAAATTGAGTTAAATACAAAATGTATATGAAAATATTAATTTCCAACAGTAAATCTCGCATTGCTCATATAGCCTATATGATATAGGTACCTACATATATTATTATAGAACGGAGAATGTGCATTGCAGTCTCTTCTGACTCTTTCTAACTAAATATAAATAAATAACTGTTGATAATAGTAGTTTATGTGACTGCTACATAATAAAAGGCCTTAAAATACACGAGTGTGGGTTTAAGAAACGAACGAAGTGAGTTTCGTAAAAAGATCACACGAGTGTTTTAATGTCTACATAATTATCTAGTTACATACACTATTTTATCTACACACATATTATAAACTTTCTATGGAATATTCACTAACCCAAATTACAGCCTCCGTTAGGACATTGTTGCCAAATCGTTGCTCTCTTGGCGGAACTCGCGGATATGTGGTGGCGTCACCGAAATATATTTATCGCTTATTTTACACGTAATTTTTGGTATAGTTACCTTGTAAACAACAAAACATATTCATTTTATACTTAAACTTATTAAAAGATAAACTGTACGTCAAATAACGGTAAATGAAAACTTTTTCACTTAGATTTTGATTTTTTTTTTAATTTTGAGTCATACTAGAGTCGGGGGCCTATTTCCGTATCATTCGATACAAACTAACTTGCGATATATGTCAAAATTGTATGCAATTGACATTTCATTTCGAACAAAAAGGCATCTCGTCGACTGATATTAGAATAGAGGTCAAATCGAATTGCTTTTTTTTCAGAGATGTTCCAAATTTGAATGCCTAACCAAATCAATTTTGATGTAGTTATGAAGCAATAACTACATTATCACAGATAAGAAATTTGTTGTAACAAAACGGTTTACCGTAATGTTGGCCATTATTTACGGATTTTGAAGGCATCATAGAGGGTTTATGATATGTATGTAGATAAATAAATTTATTAACGTAATTGTTATTTTCATTTAAAGATGTGTCAAGAGCAAATTTGATAAATTAAAATTTGTTCCTAAAATGTTATCTCACCGGTAGATTGTAAAAGCGGTATAACTAAATATTCAGACAGTTTCATAGTTCTAAGAACATGACTAATAGGGAGCAGGTGCCTGGAATCGCTTGCAAAATGGCACGTTATCGATTTAAGGCTTCGCATTTGGCAGCAGAGTTTGAGAATTTTATTAAAATATCCCAGTGAAATTTCATTCGCGTCTGTCGATCGATACTAAGAAAGCTGTCAATATTAGATACAATTATGAGGGGCACTTTGAAGATGTTTTCATATTCACATTGATTGGTTACCTCGGTTTTTGGGAATTTAATTGTCTTAGAAATTATCGATTCTACTCCTTTGAGGTTAGGTTAGGATGACAAATGCAGCAGTGTTATTGTTGCATTGCAACGTTAATGCTACAGCGTTGTCTATGTTCTTGCTTTACTTGCTTAAACATTGCTTAGAGGGGCAAGGCCGTTATACTAGGATCTGAGATAGTATAAGTGTAACTTGAAAAAGAATATAGTTATGTAAGTATGATCACATATCTGCCTTCCGCTCGCAGCTTGGCTGGCTTCCGATGCATCGTCGCAGGGATATACATGTGCTGTCATTACTCTTCAACGTGTTATTTAATCCTACATCCCCTACGTATCTATCCGAAAGATTTAGTTTTCTGGCTACTGTTAGCAGTCACCGTCTGCGATCTAGTACAAATCTGACTAGCCATTCCGCCGAAAAAGTCGCGTGTGTACTCTAGATCTTTCACTGCCTACTCAGTTAAGCTGTGGAACGATCTACCAGTGGATGTAAGGAAATCGCAATCTGTTGCCTCACTCAAGGAGAAGTTGAAAAAGTTGTGATTATTAGACTCCTGATATTAGAACTGAGTACTTTATATTTATATATATAATTTGTTTATGTATGCATATCTTTATTTATAATATGTATTTTATATATAGATGTATATAGGTTTATGTATATGTTATAGTTTGTGTATTCATTCTACGGGTTTTCTACTTTTTATTTTATTTTATTATTATTGATTGCTCTCGTCCTACTTTTATGTGTATCCAAAATTCTCATATTGCTAGTCTTAATATTGATTTGTCTTTCACCTGTTAGTGTTTGATCCTTTGGCATTTTCTCAAAGGTTAGCTGGAAGAGATCCCTTTTAGGGATAAGTTCGCCTTTGTACATAACATTTGTTTTTCTTGTTTAGTTTTGTCTGTTTTATGTTAACCTGTTTATGTGCAACTAAGTGACATACATACATACAATATTATGCCCACTAACCAGTAATTTCATTTCTTTATAAACCATCAAAAATATTTGATACTACAAGTATGCAGTTACTTTAAGAATATTAGGGATATAACGTCAAAATATATCACATTAATTAACTTTTGTTGATTTCACAATAATTATTGTTTCAATATATTTCTGTAAAGTTTTCATGAGCGCATGAATCTATTTTGCTTTATTATTTATTTATATGAAGCAATATTTACCCTATTTAAACATGTAAAGCCCACAGTCGGGTGTGCGATATTCAACTTGTTGTATTTCATAATAATGGTTCAAAATTAAATGAATATTATAACTCATTACTAAAGCAGCTTCTCCAAAACTCGTGAATACTACAAGTAAATGGGTTAAAGTCTAAAATAATAAAGGTTGTATCGGCTACTAGCCGGCGTAATCCGTAGAATACATTGTATGGGTGAACTTACTATGGTATGCGAGTAAAGTTGTACTGAGCGTTTCTACTCCTGGTACCTTAATCAACTTATAATATAACTAAATAAAATTATGTAAATACATACACATACACACACCTATATATATATATATATATGAAGACATAAATATCCGTACTGGTTCTAGACCTAGCTTACACAAAATATTGAAATATTGTTTTTTTAATGTATGCTTACCTCAATATTCAATTTAATCATTAATGAGAGTATAAAAAAGCTTCTTTATTGTATAATTGATTAGCTAATTGTGTCTCAGTAAATGCTTAATGTAATTCATGTTCATTGATGTATACCTACTATTCTGTAACTACCTTTTTAACTATTTACTATGACCACGATTTGACCTTGTGGATTACTGTAATTGGGTTTATATACCTATTTAAAGTTTAAAATTGCACATGTAATTATTATAAGCTGTTGTAATGCTGAATAAATATATGAAAAAAGTCAAAACTATGTTAACGTCTTTCCTGTAGACATACTCAAAAGTTAAGGGCTATAAAGGTTAATTTTCTAAAACCCTTACCCACATGAAATGATACTCCTGTTACTTGGATAAGTATGATAAAATCATTACCTACATACCCATTGCCCAGAAGTTGTCCAGAGAGTAGAAAACTTGTGTGCTCATGAGAACTGTAAAATGACATGCTGCAAATCAGCGGCATTCACTGTTTTGCTGATGATGATGAAAGTATGTACGGGTGATGTCTCTTACCAGCGTCAACAGCCGCGCCAATATTTCTCAGGAAAACATCATTAAGAGCCTGAGAGACTACTTATGTGGCTGATAAAATGTGGTCAAAATCTTACCAGAATACAAAAGCTGGTGCTTCCGTTGTCTGCACGATGGCGCACTGAAGACGTAAAGTCGAGCCTGGCTTGAGATACTTCTCAGTGGGACCCGAAATCTGCGCGCGTGCCTCTGTAATAATTACAATACTTTAGTCAAGATCATAACGCTTTATCATTCAAGAGTTTGGCACTCATGATTAATTAACTCGAAATGAATAATTATATGACGTAATTAAGTCGAAATGAATAATTATATGCCATATATAATGTAATTATTGAAACATACAAATCGCTAATCAATCAATTTTTATTATGATTGAAAGGGCCAGAATGCCATAGTAAAAATCACCCTTGGCTGAAAATCGAATATTCTTATGCACGTTTATTTGTATTTTTATTAGGAATAATTTTATATGAATATTGTGCCCTAAATGCTTACTGTATGCGAAAAAATAAGTAAACACATTTTTTATTTTTTATTTGCCAAACTGTGATGGAATGACCTCTTTTTCGGATATTTTATACATGTATTTTAAGATACATTATATATAAAAAAATGGGAATCCATAACGTTTTTTGAAGCATATTATTTTGGCATTTATATTTTATTTATAACTGCTTCCGAGTTAGCGATACCTACCATATTTTGATATACATAATATACGCAATTTAATTTTCTATTTATTTATTTTTTCAGAAATATTGGTTTCGATCGAAAATGTGAAAATAAGTTATTTGTTTAAGTATACGAGTACTTACTCGTATATTCAAATCGGTTCAATACTTCGACCTGTCATTACGTACGAAACGCAAGTTTTTGAAATTCGACTCGATCACGGCGGGCGGCATATTACTTTTTAGGCACGAATTTAACGGGCAGCCGTGGTAGCTAAGTACTGTGTTCGATTGGAATTTCAAAAACTTTCTGTTTCATAATGATGAGTCCTAACTATTGTACGGATTCAAATATTAAACTTATGTTAGAAACCTTAAACAAATAAATTATGTTTACATTGATGATAAAACAAAAAAAATAGTATAAAATTGCGTATTTTATATCCCATCAAAAAAAAAAAAACATGTAAAATGTTGCCAATATACGACCATAAGCCTCGCACTGTCAAAAACCTATCAGATCTTTTGAAGATCCAAGCTTCTAACCCTTATTTCAGATTAGAAGCTCTACACCTTAGTCAGAATGTGGCTAGGCCGTTTGGCTTTCGCATGTGTACGATTAATATCCTAGATACCAAATTTCAGCTTCCTAGGACTTTAGAAAGTACCTTAAGGGTTTTGATGATCATCAGTGAGTGAGTGAGTGGGTCAGTGACGAAATCGTTTTTTTAGATATGAATAAAATATAAAGTAATTAAACAGATAACAAATAGAAGATATTGCCGCGCCTCGCATATGTACACAATTACACTAACACAACACTTACACAAATACTACTTGAACTTGTACATAAGGTACGTCATAAAGCGTTACACAAACTTTTATGTAAGGTCCTGGCAGAATATCAGGGATGTGGCTTGCCGCATCATCATGCTGAGCCAGCGCCAATTCTCTGCCACGACACATGATTATGTCCTTTTATGTTTTTATTTCTTTGTTCAAATCGTTAGTTTATCTTTTAATTTAAGCTGCATGCCAACGTTTAATAAGTATCTCCTTGTAATTACCATGTACATATGTTGTGGAAATGAATAAAGTGTTTATCTATCTATTTATCAAAGTATGAGAGCCATACAATTGAAATTTTTCATGCTTGATAAATCTACTATTGGCGTTATATCCCGCAAATTTTGTGTATCTGGTAGGTGTAGTAGTGGTAGTGAGTGGAGTCCTATGCTTCCTCACACGGTTTGATTTACACCGGTAAAAAGAGCGAAATAATGGTTTTTAGGACCGGTAACAAATGTCACTCACATGTACCTAATGGGATTACTCTCGAGAGAGAGTCAGTAGGTTTAAATACTTAGGGCATATTGTTACCGAGAACTTAAAGGACGAAAAGGACATGGAGAGAGAACGGAGAGCGTTGTGTGTAAGGGCGAACATGCTGGCCCGAAGGTTTGCTAGATGTTCAAAAGCGGTTAAGATAACTCTGTTTAAGGCATTTTTTTCATCCTTTTACACGGGCAGCCTTTGGGTCAGCTATATCCAAAAATCTTATAATGCTCTGCGAGTGGTGTGTAATAACGCCTTCAGAGTGCTGGTCGGGCCACCTATGTTCTGCAGCGTTTCCACTATGTTTGCGGAGGCACGAACCGAACGCTTTGCAGCAATTACACGGAAGAAAGCGGCCTCATTACTGTGTAGAACCAGGGACAGCACAAACAGCATTCTGAGGATGATTGATGACCATGTCGTTAGTTAATTTAGCTAAGTCCAACATAACTTTTAAATTTTAACATAGTTTTGAGTTTTATTTTATTTTATATGTAATACTAACAAAAATTAGATCATTGTTGTCATAAAATCAAAAATAATAAACGAACTGAATTTAATTGAATAAGCCAAACTCAAGTTATGAGGGTTCAAAAAACCGACGAAGCGCTTCGAGAAAAGGTAGTGTGCCTTTGCGGTTCGCTTTGCTCGTGTTAGCGGGGGTCCTACCGTGCTCCCAGATCAAAATATGGTAGGTGTCGCTAACTAGCAAGCAGTAATAAAAAATATAAAAACCTGAAAAGACAAAATTATATATTTCAAAAACCATTAGGATTCTCATTATTGTTTATATAATATATGTTATATACCATTATTATGTGTATATGTTACTGTAAAAGCCCGAAGTACGGTAAAACCTAGGATATACCGGTAAGACCTAGGTTTTACCGATGCCGATCGGTAAAGGCCCGAAATGTGATATAATTATTGTTCACTTCGGGCTTTTACCAACATGGATTTGGTAAATCCTAGGTCTTACCACGGGGACCGGTAAAGGTTGAATCATGCACTGGTTCTTGACATTATTAGATGAAAATCTTGTATCAGTGTAAGGGGCGTTACATGTAGCGCCATTTAGAGTGATGCTTCGTATTGTTTCGGCTATTTTACTAGTCATATAGATCTAGGTCTTTCGGTTTTGCTGAAGGTGAGAGTGAACTCTACTCACTGCAAATTCGAACGCCGTGAGTAGGTATGTAGAAGTCCTGAGAGCAGAGTAATGTACAGCGTGTCACATACCCTCTGTAAGCAATATGCCCGGTTGGTGGGAGTTTTCGGGCTGTAGCTAGCCGCTGTAATGGGTAACAGAAACGCGTTCCGTATGTGCTTCGTTTTCCAGATGACTAGGGTGCACATTATTGGCATCTTAACTAGGTACCAAGGTTTAGGTATAGTTTGCAGTAAAAACAAATTAGGTATCTATTAATAGTTCTCGCTTGTTGAAGCGATCAAATGACACCCAGACTTTCAATTAAATCAATCAATCTTGAGGATGCTGTTGCGGCTGCCGAAGCACTGCAGTGCGTCCGGCATGTTCGCGGAGGCGCTAGTAGATGACTTTTTTGCCATTAGGCGGAAAGAATAATCGCCTCCATGCTGAGACGGGTGCGCGGCAGCAGCAACAGTCTACTCAAGGTGTTGGCCGAGCGCCTCGACTGCCCCGTTATAAAGTTTTGGGTGGAGGTGGCAATTGGCAGAGCGAATAGAGTATGGCAACCTGCGCATATGTTTTACTAACTAATTTTTTTAAACCATGATTCAGATTCAAAACGATATGATTTAATTATATCGAATTCAATGAAATTGTTAAAATTATGTAAAAAAAAAATATTTCTAATCTTAGGTTCAATAAAAGTAACTTTTGCATGCTTATGTTAGGTAAGTTAGCAATCTTTATACAATTTGTTAAGTTTTTGTTTTATGAAACTTAATGGGCATTTCTATTTAAAGTTGAATATTTTTTTTTTTTTGTGTTAAAATTGGGATTTATTATTATTATTTACACTCAGAATCACGAGCTTTTTCTATTTATACTGAGAAAAAAGTATCTTCGAAATATTTGGACCGTTTGGTTACGGTTTTTAATACAACCTTCTATGACCGTAAAAAACGGACAAAAAAAAATTATTACGGAAATTTAGGGACACTTTTTTCTCGTATTAGGATGGAAATAATATAAAAATTCTAAAATCGAATGCAAGTTAACTTAACAATAACTTTAAATTGTATAACTTTAAATTGTAATGCCCTAATACCCTGTTTCATTTTAAACACATTATAGGATTGTAACAAACTTTACGAAACATAATGAGTTCTCCCAACGAATGCCCTGAAAAGTTCACTGTTTCACGGAGATTTGGTGAATTGACCTAAACTTGATTAACAATGTAAAATGTGTACATGTATTTACGCAGTAAACAATACATAAAAATTTAATCGACTCGAATTGTCGACTGCCAGCGTATTTCGGATCGCGTTGACTCCTTGGCGCTGCGAAGAGAATAGATGTAGCCTCGCTCTGCAGTTTCTATCGCATGTACAACGGAGAGTGCTCCGAGGAATTGTTCGGATTAATTCCTGCCGCTTATTTTCACCATCGCCCTACATGCCACAATATTTCCATCCTCACCACTTAGATGGTTGGCAGTCCTCAACTATATGTTTCTCCAGAAACTCTAACATCCTGCCTCGCACAGCTAAACTGTGGAATGAACTGTCGCCTGCGGTATTTCCGGTCCTATACGACCTTCAAACCTTCAAAAAAAGAGCGTACTCTCATCTTAAACGCCGGCAACGCACTTACAACCCCTCTCTGGTGTTGCAGGTGTCCATGGGCCGCGGTAATCGCTTACCGTTTGCTCGCTTGCCTCTTATATCATAAAAATATAACAACAAAAATGTTTACAACCGTTTAACCCAACCCAAATTGAAATGATAGATCAATAATAGATTCCCGGAATTGATATGTTAATTTAACTACAACTTATATTGTCATAATTAGAATATACAAAACAGTTTAGGTATCAAATTGATATATATGATTATAATGGTATATAATCTGATTATGATGTGCGATGTATCGGCTGAGCGCTGACACCAATATACCTACTATTAGGCGGACAGTTCCTAAAAAATGTGGGTTTTCCATTTTCATTATACGTTCCTTATTACTAACTACAGCACTATTGCTGCGCGACATCACTGCCGCTAATGTGTAAATCGATGTTGCTGTCCTGATTATTGACATTTGCGGCAGAACTGCTCCGCTGCAATACTGCGGCAGAACTGCTCCGCTGCAATACTGCAGCAGAAATGCTGGTACAGTCTACAGTATACCTTAATGTATGGGCAATAAAGTCGTATCTACATATTTTTGGCACTTTTTTCGTACCGATATTTTCAGACGTGACCGTATAGTCTTTTTTAGACCATGTCGGTGGCAAACAAGTATCCGGCCCGCCTTACCAGCAGTCACCGTAGCCTAAAGATTTTCATTGCTTTGCTGTGTAGCTCCTAGAGGCTGAATCCCAATTCCGGACGTTACCGTAAAGGATTCAAAGTCGACATAATTTTTGACACGATACTTAGTAAATAAGCTCAGATATAGTTTTTAGTACCTGAATAAAAAAAATAACTTTGCTCGCTTTTTTGGAAAAATGATCAGTTTGTAAAGAAAAATCTATGGAAGTGTAACATTGTTTCTTGCCTACTGCATCCATTGTAATCATACACATATGTTAAATTGCATGAAGAATTTGATCATTATTTTAACCACTTTCTTGGCGGGAAAACTTAAATGAAGAAATACAGCTCGTAAGACGTTGAATCAACGATCACCGTTCCCTTCGAAAATCTTAAAGTTATCTATGTAAACTTCTGTACAAAATAGGTGAGCAATGTTACCTACCATTTTTGGTATTTTTTATACAAATCGCATGCAGCATTTTTAAATGGTTGTCACTTTTGAGAAAAAGTTTTTTCTGTAATGTATTGTATTTCGGGATGTAATCAAGCGATTTGCTTAAAATTTTAAAATGATGTTCTTTATTTAGAAATGAATCGATACTCAAAAACACGAATAGCAGTTGTCATATAAAGAAAAAAATAAGACAAATTTTTTTTATGTAGCTGTGAAGTAGTGACACCTCTATTTTTTTTCTATTTGTAGACCATACTAGTACATTAGTCTACTACTTGCCTAAATATCAAAAATTTCCAAGCGGTACTTCCTACCAAAAAAACAGCAATATGTGTGGTCAAGTTCTGCACTGAATCGGTGTTTTTTCAATGTAGTATACAAACTCTTCGATTGTTTGAGTTTTCTTATCAGGTTGTCGTATTTAAGCAACTAAATAGCTTCGGCCATATGTAATGTCGAGTAACTTTTTTTGTACAGTTAACTTTTTTTATTTGGTGAAATTTCGCAAGTGACAAAATATGTAGGAGGAATCTGGTAGATTGAGCCATCATTCAAATTTCAGTCGAATTTAGCATGTAGGTCATTAGTAGTCTTAAATGTCATATAATCTCGTGCCGGAACAAAACAAATCAAAAACTAGAAAATTTACTTATAAGTCATGTCATAAATGACATGACATGTTACTAATGACACTGTAACAAAATAAACAAATCGCTGAAAGATTAATTCGTCTAAACGGCCGCCATTTTTCATGTGTCAGAGCCCGAAACCGACTCGTGATGGATTCTCTATGCCAGTATTTCAGGCTGAGATAGGTTGTTAGTGCACAGAAAGTTTTATACCAAAAATAAAAGTAGTCCACGCTAGAGATAGTAATTGGATTTTTGGCGTGGAGACCTTGCAAAACAAAGATGAAGTCGTAACAATCTTATGTACTGGCTGTGCACTGTTAATAACGGGTGTTATTTTTCACACAGCCCATTAAAATACTACTTTACTTACAATTAGTCAGTTGTCACTTTGCGGAAGTCGATTATACATACATATATAATCGAATCGAATTTAAACTGTCGTGAGACATACTAACATTAAACATTATATTTATATAATTATATTATATTCCCCCAAATATGTAAATGTGCTAGCCAATTAGTGTGAAGCCTTTATAGTTCTTACCCGTCATCGCGTATTTTGCAGGCAATTAATGTTCTTAACCGTATAAAAAGATCTACGCAAATAAATATTATTAAAAAATAAATAATTAAAGATTGTATTTTATGGTTGTCTATAATGCAACCATTGTAAACTTGAGACTCACTAAATATCGAGTCCCTAAGTAACTTAAGATCAGTTCCAATCAAATAACTATTAAAAACAAGGTTAACTTGATAAATTTTCCCATGCTCGGTTTAGTTCATTGTTGTCCGCTTTCTGTTAACTATATAGTTTTTGCGAAAATCGCGAGGACAGAGGATTTTTTTTTATATCAAAACCTGCAACTTCAAACGCATTTTTTATCGAAACTACTGCAAGTAAACTGAACTCAAAATTAGTTCAATTTACTTAATTTTTTGCAAGCTTTCTAGTGCACATGATGCAAGGCTTACAAATGAAAAATAAATTCAGTTTACCCCTCTCTACCCCTCAAATTACCCCCTAAAATAAGTTATAAGCGGTTTTGACACAAAGGTCAATTCGAACGTGCACTGATATCAAACCGATATTAGAATGATACTGGAATCATATCAGTTAAATGTCGCGTGGGTGTTTCGCTCGCGCTAATACTTGTGCGGATAAGTCTGAGTGAAATGAACGCGCGAATGACAGGTAACTGATATAATTCCAATATCATTTTAATATCGGTTTGATGTCATTGCACGTTCGAATTGGCCTGTTAGATAGCGGTAGTCGTTATAACTAGTTACTTCAAATTTTAGGTATCTACGTCAAACGGTCTCTGAGAAGGACGCATTTAAGTAACCGATTTGCTAGACCGAAGTGATGAGTGACCAATGAGTGCAGAAAATAGTGCAATTATGTGACATTTCTCCTGTCTTCTTATCTTCATTAATTTTATGTTATAATGTGATCCAGCATGTTGCTTTTACAATATTTTATCCTCGCCAAGATCTACACACTCGCACTACCTGCCTTTTCTCGAAGCGCTTCGTCGTTTTTTTGATCTCTCATAACTTGGGTTTGGATTATTCAATTCAATTCGTTTATTATTTTTAATTTTAAGACTTAAAAGTTATGTTGGACTTAACTAAATTAATTAAAGCCACATACATAGTCATCAGAATGCTGTTTGTGCTGTCCCTGGTTCTACACAGTAATGAGGCCGCTTTTTTGGGTTTGGTTTATACCTACCAGATAAACAAAATTCGCAGGATATGATTTCAATAGTATTAAACGGCCAAACCACATATTTTGACGAAGGTGTAGAGTTTGTGAAATTAGGGCTTGTAGAGTTAGAAGCTTAGTTCTACAAGAGATCTGATAACTTTTTGACAGTGCGAGCCTTGGTTTCGTCTTGGCAACATTTTGCATGAAAATGTTTTTGGTGGGATTCAATACTGTTTCCAAGTTGTTTTATAAAGGAAATTCTATAAAAAGGAAATAAACTTAGTTCTCATACTACGTGCGAAAATCTAACTTAAAATAAGCGGACACCGGGACAGAGTTATCAAAAATGCAAAACGTGACTTAATTTTAGGCGGGAGGTAGTGGAAACCAGCCGCCTTAAGTTACATCATAAACATTCAAAAATAAAGACCCAACTGTACAAAGTAAATTGTAAATAGAATGTTAATGTTTCACGGTTTTGACATTTCAACCCGTTTTTGATGATAATACGGGACAATACCCACATACATAAACAAAGGTTTAGTATAAAGTACCTGCGTTTCTTTGTGGTTGTAAATTTTTGGGTTCCATTTTAATTTGTTTTAAAGCATATTTGCGAAAGCTTTCTGTCCACCCAGCCATGTGATGTTTTAGAAATGAGCGCTTTTCATGGTTTTTGCTGTTTTGTTTGAGTTTCAATATTTATATTACATTTGTGTTTTTTACTGTATATAATTATGTTCGTATTGTACATAATTACATACAGTAAACAATTAGTTTGTAGATTGCATATTTTACTAGTCATTTTATACAAATATATGATGAATACTGCAATAAAATACTGTGAGTTACAATAGGAGACTCAGCATATGACTGTAAACTTAAGAAAAAATTAAGTCGACTATATATAAAAAGGGTTCTCTATGAAAAAACCATTAAGTACATAAGATAAATTTTTCTTATCGCTTGCACAAATAACTACTTAGACTACATAAAAAAGTGAGCTCGAAATCACTTACAAAAAATAAAAAAAAAGGTCTACCGTAAAAACTTGAAGGGGATATATTATTCGCCGGTACTGTACGGTAGTCAAAGCATACGTTTTTAATATCAAAACTTCCGCGAGACACCGACATATTAAATATGTTAAAACAGGTCAATCACGTATTAAAAGCCAGAAACGTTCGACATGTTTGACTCCGTACCGAGGAGTGTCGTCAATACGTGATTGACCCGTTTTAACATATTTAATAAAGCATACATCAGTAAAAATGATTTTCGATGTTTTAATTCTGATTCCTCTATTACGATATGAAAAAAAAAATGTCGTAAAAATATTCCTATATGGCATTCTTATGTTATTAATCTTTCTAAGAAAAATAAAAAAATTATAAGTTTGGATATTGTGATATTTACTACTCAATCAAGCAAACATTTTTGAACAGATTTGAAAGAGAAAATTGATATCTGGCATGGTAACCTAGACGAACTAATGTATAATGCAGTAAAAAATATTGCACTTCGAGATCAAAGGCTAAATGATAAAACAATACTACGAAAAAGTTATTTGTTTTACAAGGGGGCAAAGTTGTTGTTTTTTATCCGCTCGTGCTCCGCTAATATTGATACCCGAAAGCAAGCGATAGATTCCAAAATTGAACGACGAGCGTAGCGAGGGGTTCGAGAATTAGAATCTTGAAAACAAAAAAAATTTCACCACACCAACGCGAGGAAACTACTAACTTTACTATTAAATACCATAACAAGTCCAAATGAACTTAATATCATCTGATTATTTGCCCCACATGTGAATAAAATGCAATTATCTCATTGGTTTTGAGCAAACAAGAGGGCCTTTATCAGTTGGTGTAGTGTAGTGAAAACAACTTTCCACTTCTAGGTTTTTTCTTAACTGATTACTAAAGTATCAAAAACAGTTTTAGGACCTGTTTCACAATGTCCAAGTAAAGTCCTGAATAAGCTACTTGCCACTTATCTGACGAATAATGATATCGTTGGCGTTTCACAATCTTCAAATAAGCTTAACTAGTAGATAAAGTGTAAGTTAATTCATTTGTTAATTATCTATCCAATACTTAACTTGGACACTGTGAAACAGGCCCTAAGTCTCTAACAAGATACTTGAAACAATATAATAGTAATAATTCAAAGATATTGTAAACACCCAATTACCCACTAACTGGTAACTTTGAAGGAGCCATTTCAATTAGGTATTGAAATCATCAAAGCAATATTACGTTTATTTGTCATAGACTACAACATCCTTGAGGACAAAATATGTCAACAGGTATCTTAAATTCACAATAAAAATAATATTGTAATATACAAAGAGGATGTTGTTGGTGTTGGTTTTTAGATATGATCAATCAGTCTGTATTTTGTAATATTAGGTATTAGGTAATGTTATGCTGGAATGTGGTACCAAAGGTTCAATGTTCCTACCAAAACTCTGTTTCTTCAAAATATGTCAATCGATTATCGCTAGAAGGAATTGCTATTCAAATAGACCATCTTTGATAAACTTTATCACGAGCCGTTCGCATCGCCGACTAGTAGTCGGCGCGGTCTGTGGCCATTGTAAATTTGTAATTTATGTAAAAAAATAGTTTCTCATATATTTGTATTTATTTAAGTATCGACGATTGGTACTGTCTATTTTTTCTACGAGGTTTCTCTTACCCTATAATTTTCCCTAACCCCACCTAACCTTATAGATAAAAAACCGTAACTAAGTACATAAAACTTACCAACAACATCTAACCGTAGAAATATACTGGTGGGCGGATGAGATGAAACCTGGCACTCGTAAATGCCCGCGTCACGACTTTGGACGAATTTCACTTTCAGTGTCCAGTCCTGTAGCAAAATACATTTTGTTTTATAAGATTTTTTAAGTAATATATATAGGAATACATAAAAAAAATTGAAATAATAATAACTGAATATATTTGCAGTCGGTTTTTTACACCTTGCATTTTTTAAGTTATTGTATCTAAATTGCCACAATAAAAATTAAAGTACATATAGGTGTGTACGTATTTATTAAATTACCTTACCTCTGAATGCTGTAGATGTATGGCTTGAAACCTCTGGTCGGAGCTGTATGTGGTCAGGCCGACTGTGAGAAGGTGATAGTCTTTTCTTCTTATCCATGATATCTGCAGACAAAGTAGGTACTAGTACTAGTTTGGCTAAGCAAAGCACATTACTGACCCAACGTGGGCATCTACCCATCACGGAATAATGGTTTTCCGGACATTCGGAAAGCATGTATGGAGCCGAAACCAACACGTAAAGATCATTTTGACACTTTAATGAGGTGTTGCTTGTGTTGCCGAACGGATGCTACCCTTGCCCGTCACAAAAAACCGGTAAAGTGCGAGTCGGACACGCCCACCGAGGATTCCGTACTTTTTAGTATTTGTTGTTATAGCGGTAAAAGAAATATATCATCTGTGAAAATATCAACTGTAATAGCTATCACGGTTCATGAGATACAGCCTGGTGACAGACGGACGGACGGACAGCGGAGTCTTAGTAATAGGGTCCCGTTTTACCCTTTGGGTACGGAACCCTAAAAATGTTGAGTTTCTGAAGGGTTCATTGACCATTTTTTATAGATTTCACGCTTTGCTATTTCAGCTTCGATAATAACAGTTTCGTTAGCATTGGTCCATTGATGACTTAAAAAATCTGCAAATAATATTATGCGTATGATCACAATGGTAAGATAACAGTTTAAGATAACGCAGCGTGAAAAATCATTTTATATCAGATAATCTAATGAGTAATGACCATACATTTGATTGTGTTACGTGGTAAACGCAGCGGTAAGCGCATAAAACAATCGCGCACTCATATATATTTATATGTATTAGCCTTCATATATATTTTTTAAATCGTGTTTTCCGAACAAAAAACGAGCAAAGTTGGCTAGTTTGACGGTATATATTTACTTACCCAGAGGAAACATTAAATTAAATTAAGTTTATTTGATTACCGGTTTGGCCTAGTGGGTAGTGACCCTGCCTACGAAGCCGATGGTCCCGGGTTCAAATCCTGGAAAGGGCATTTATTCATGTGATGAACATGGATATTTGTTCCTGAGTCATGGGTGTTTTCTATATATTTTTTTTATACTACATCGGTGGCAATCAAGCATACGGCCCGCCTGATGGTAAGCAGTCTCCGCAGCCTATGTACGCCCGCAACCCCAGAGGAGTCACATGCATCGTTGGCTCTGGATTTAAGTATTTATAAATATTACAAAGTAACAAAGTTTACAAAGTAAGGTAATGACGTTTTAAATACTTTGTTTACAGTCAAGATGCTTCTTAATTGAGACATTGAATACTTGAGGGCTTATTCGTGTGCCTGTGATGTTAAATCAAATTTTCCTTTAAGATGCATGAAGCTGAATTTACTGAGAGCTATTTTATACGTTGTTTAACCCTTATAAATATTTATATATATCTTTGTCTAAGTATCCTCAACACAAGCCTTATTGAGCTTACTGTGGAACTCAGTCAATTGGGGTAATAATAATGTCCTATAATATTTATTAAAAAAAAATCGTTCATAAAATTTGTGAGCATATAATAACAAAACAGCAAATGTTGAAGAGGGATTTCATTGTTTAAGATAGATCTAGATACGATGAAATTCAAGACCGGGATAATCATTTCCGAAATGTTACACGGCTCAATGCCTCCTCTAATGAACGCAGATCATGTGCCATTGAATTCCAATTACAATGTTGAGCAAATTAAGAGACAATTAAATTTGAGAGTCAAATTATTCGACCCAATTAAATAATCAAGACACAGTCAATCATCACTTATATTTTTATTCAGAGGTAAGATAATAGAAACTTACAATTCGGAAATTTATTTTTCTTTCATTAAACAGGCTCCTATTATAACGCCTGCAAAATTGAAAAACTTCTAATTAAGAAGTTGTCTGTTACATCTGAGATACTCATTCATTATTATAGACAGTTTCATTCCACCTCATAATTAAAATAAGTTGAACAGCCTTTCATATCAATCCGTCTCTTCTTCAACAATTCATCCAATACTATGTAAAAGAGGAGTGAACGCCAGGAAATAAACCATTAGTTTACCACATAAAACAATCGTTACGCGACGACCATTTCAGCAGCCTACCTTACTAATTAATGGCTCGCTTAATATGTTCGTAACAGGCTGCGTTTATTTACCTTGTTGAGTGGGACTAATGTGTTTTGGGCTAAGCGCTAGTTTGTACTGGGTAATTAGCGACTAACCCGTAAATTTAATACGAGTAGAAAGAACGGAAAAAGAACGGAGTACATACTTAGAACGTGATTGACACTCCATTTTTCGTTTTTCTTCTTTATTAGGTACATTTGAACGTTAACAGGTTTTTTTTTAATACTACGTCGGTGGCAAACAAGCATACGGCCCGCCTGATAGTAAGCAGTCTCCGTAGCATATGTACGCCTGCAACTCCAGAGGAGTTACATGCGTTGCGGACCCTAACCTCCCCTCCCCCTCGTTGAGCTCTGGTAATTAGTAGTCTGTTGACCTTTGCGACGAAAACGTAGCATGATAATATTCCCTCAAAGATATTTAACATGCCCGAGTCTTAAATAAAAAAGAAACAAAATACTTTCATTAAAGTCAAGTAGAATTATAATTCACCTTGTATTTTCCGCTTCTTTGGCTCGGCGCATATAATTACCATATTATGAGTTTGCAAATTGCTTAATTTTTGCAGAATCGACTGTTTATTGGGGTTCCGGTATAATTAAATTTGCGCGCAAAATTAAGCTTATTATGTGCGAGCCACCCCGGCTCGTACTGTAAATTAAAGCAGGTAATGTGAATTTCTTCGAAGTTCAGTAAATACCTACATACTTTTACTAATTATAGTCATTAATTTATTAAATTTGGCTTAAGACAAAAAGTAAATACAGTAAATCAGAATGAAAAGTAGAAGAAATGGTGCTAGCAATAATAGAATAAACCTTAACTTTACAGACTCGTAGTGAAGCGTCAGGAAAGCATTTGCTCGTTGAAAGTTGAGTAAGCGAAAACTCAACTGATTTAAACAGTTTAACCTTGGAAAATTCGAGGATTTCGACACGAGAAACCAACTTTAACGCCGAGCAACACGGGAACATTTTTAGGGCCCCGTAGTCGACTAGGAAACCTTATAGTTTCGCCATGTCCATCTGACTGTCCGTCTGCGGCTTTGCTCCCGTGGTTGTTAGTGCTAGGAAGCTGCAATTTGGCATGGGTAAATCAATGCTACCGACGAAATGCTAAAAGAAAAACAAGAAAAAATAAATTGTAGAGTACCGACCGCTACCGGTACCGGGAAACTAAAACATGGAACTCATGTTCCGTCTGTAAATTATGTAATTACGAGAAAATAAAAGATTGCCTACATTTTTTGCACATACCAATTATAATATTATATCAATAACATGAAAAAAAAGTTGGCAATAGTAAATTGTATCATTTTTAGTTAGTGCAGTAATAGTACATTATGATACAAGTGTGCTAAGTTGGTCATTACACACGAGGCGATATTGCGCAATAAGAAAGCCGATGTGGGTAATGACCAATGCACACGCGTTTCATACGACGCTTTTCAACACACTTGCGAGGAAAAAACAAAACTAATAAATCAGATTTTTTTGTCAAAACAGTAAATCAGATTCTTTTGTCAAAACAGTAAAGGTACTTACCTACAATTTTCAAAATGGTGGCTTACAGTTTTAACATCGAATAATTGCACTAAAGCGTGCTAGGCTTGTAGGCACTTATTCGCCAATTCATTGGAATAAGCTACCAACACGTTTAATTTTCCAAGAAAGACTGGGCGTTTTTGCTGATTTTCCATTGAATAAAAGTTTCATATGCCAATTATTATTCACCCGATTTTGATGATAAAAAGCTATTGTTCTCGGCTCTTGCCTCTATTAGTATTACTGGCAGCATCAATTTTATGTGTTCTTCATTTTCAATGCTTGAAAATGACATGTTCGTCAATATATAAACTATAAACATGCAAAACGTGCAAAACTATTCCAATTTTATGACAAATACGAAAAATGGCTGGCGCGTTATTTTTTTAGCACGATTCCAATGCGCGCGCAAGGCAAAGGCGAGCACGAATTCGACGAACAGCCAATTAAAAAAATGTAAAAAAGCTAATATTTTCGTATTTCTTTTCGACGGATGGAGATATTGGAGATCAAATCGATAAAATGTTATGATTATTCATTAATGTAATTTACGTGATAATTTAACCTATAAATTATGTTTGGTGTGATAAAACCTCTTTGAACTAACATTTGAAACCTAAAAGTTTGTAAAAAAAAATGTATTACTCGACCAAATTAAGAAGGCTCCGTTTCCATGCATATTATTTGCAATCATTTATCTTCTTAACTCAGTCGGATAATATAATAAAAAGCCCAAGTGTTATAATATACTGAAAAAGCACGCGTGTTTAATATCTAGGATTATGAGCCAAAAATCGGTGGAATAAAAACGTCGTTTTGAGCAAGTGTGTTGAAAAATTTTAAGATATTTTGTTTACTGATATTAAATAATAAATAATACTTTTATTGTATGGTCGAGGTGAAAATACACTACCAAGGATTAAAACCAACTTCTTAATGGTAAATAGATAAAAAAAGTACTCGTAATTCATAAATCATACACGTCCTAAAAGCCTGGAATTGGAGTCAGAATTTTTAGTGTTTTCTACGCAGACGGTGCCGCGAGCGGAGGCTAGTGGAATTATATAAAATAAAATACTCACAATTCCATCACCAATGTTTCTAATGACACACGGTAACAACGCCGTGGAGCCAATTTGAGAAGTCACAACCGTGTTGTTTTCAGTTGCGAAGTGCTTCTCAGGCGTGTGGTAGAGATCATCCAGCGGCGGGAACGTGACCGTCAGCTCGTTGTGTTCGGGCTTCAGTGTTGGGGGAGACGATGTTGGCGCTGGGGACAATATTAAGTATAGAGATATTATATTAAGAGGATATTGAATTACTGCTTCTCCATAAAAACGTTGTTCATTTGTTTAAAAGCTCCTAACTCTTATAAAAAAATTAAAAATGGGAACTTTAATGTGTGTAAAGAGAAGCGGTCGTCCCCTTTCCCCTTAAATTACGTCGAAACTTATGCACAGTATTAAATGATAATTGAAATAATTAGCTGTGTAGACAGATCTGTGATAATATAAAGAACTATGCCAAATATAACGATTTAAAGACCATGATTTTTTCCAATTTTGTTGTTACGTAGGATTGGTTTTATAACCACACCAAGTTTGCTGCTGCGCCACGTCGGTATGAGTATAACAGCCGTAACAGCCACTAGAAAACTTTTTTTTGGAAATCCCTCGTGACTGACTTAACTTCTTAGATACATTAAATCGTCATTTTGGTACGTTAATGCTCCGAAAAGCAACAAATTCTCCGCCAAGTTGGGAACAACTTCGAGCGAAGCATAATAATATTATTGGACTAAGCCGCTTTTCGAAGTCTTTACAATGCTTGTCTCAATATTTGTTCACTTGCCTGTTTAACTGAAGTGTCAAATAATTTTCTTAAGATGTAATCAGTAGTCGGTACATCTACCCACTACTGATTTGGCCGATTAGTCGGCCAGTGCATTAGTTATGCCTCAGTTCGCGCTACTTAACATATAACCTATCCTCTTCTAATTTATTCGTGCACTACCTGCTTTTAAAAGTTTTTTGTTCTTCATATCCTGCTACCCTAACTTTGTCTGGAAGAGATCGCTTGCAGTGATAAGAACACCTGTTGCTACCTTTATTTATATTGTAAATCTTGTTTGAATTTGTTTTGTGTGTGGTGCAATAAAGAATATTTACTTACTTAATTACCTGCACCGCGTTCCCTACAAACAGGCTTACAGGTAAAAAGCCTGTCACAAAGATTTGACTTCTATCTTTACTTCATTTTGCGATCCTGGCACTAATCATCAGTTGGTTCACCTTATTGGGCGCATATCCACGGCTCTTACGCAGTCGGCAGTTGAGAATCCATCCTCGAGCAATGTGCTCCATCCGGAATTGCCAAAAAATTATATAATTTGTTAAATATTGCAAACCTAAATAAACCACACTTCCCACTATTCAAATGAGCTTAAACTTTATAAGATAAAACTGAAAATGAAAAAAAAGTACCATGGAGCTGATCAATGATGAACACAGGAGGTAGTTTTAGAAACTGTGTGATAAAACAATGCAACTTAATTGAGTTTGGGTTTGTTAGATTATCTCGATGAGTATTAGATGGCTGTTGGAACAAAAGGTACATACATACATTCAGCGATAAAGGCTTGTATTCAAAACGATATTCTCGTTAAAAAAACTTATTTAATTTTTTTATTGTCGATGAACGATTGTCATCTTAGTTACAACCCCAAGAATTGCGACTTTTTATTTTACGGCAGTGATTTGCGGCCTTGCGGGTTATGAGTGAGTACGCGTACAAAAATGGATTCATCAAAACAAATCTCTCCATTTACGACACGGTGACATTTAACACGACGTAAATAAATATTTTCATTTACTTAAGTGTTTTTTTCTTTGATGGTCGGATGGATACTAATAAATACAAAATTATATATTTTTTTTTATTAAAAAAATATGATTTGTCATTTCGTTTCGTCCTACTGGACGTAATATCAGCGGTCCCTTGGGCGTCTTTATAACCTGACTTTACTGTACTTGCTTTTCTGCGCTCTTTTTATATTAAATCCTCTTTTTATTTTATATGACGATCCCAAACTCAAACGGTACCTATTGAACCTTTAAGCCTAAGGAAAGACTTTGCCTCCTTGTGTGTGTTCTACCGCTTGTACAATGGGCTGTGCTCTGAGGAATTGTTTGTATTGATGCCAACGGCCACTTTCTATCACCGCACGTCTCGCCGTCGGCAGGGTGTTCATCCTCACCCCTTAGAACCTAAATGGTCGCGTACTGTGCGGTTCAAGAGGAATTTCCTCCCGCGAATGCTCCGGCTGTGGAATGAGCTCCCTTGCGAGGTTTTCCCGAGGGTCTACAGTATGGGGTCCTTCAAAAAAGGAGTGTTCAGGTTTTTAAAGGGTCGGCAACGCGCATGTAACACCTCTGGAGTTGCAGGCGTCCATAGGTCGTGGTATAAAAAAAAATCTGAAAGTAACTCCGTTAGCGACGTTATTCGATGTATTTCGTAATATGCCTAAATTGAAGAATAAAGACTTTCAGTTTCACTTTCGTCATTACATGTCACTCAACCCTCTACGGCGTTAAACTTTCCTGCCATTTTGGGGAGCATTATGGGAATGTTTGACTTCCTGGCGTAAGTCACGATCTACTAATATGTTTGCCTAGAATAAACCAAATTGTTTTTAGGGTTCCGCACCTCGAAAGGAAAAAGCGGAACCCATATCGGATCACTTTGTTGTCCGTCCATCCGTCTGTCTGTCTGTCAAGACCCTTTTTCTCAGGAACGCGTGGAGGTATCAAGCTGAAATTTATATCAAATACTCAGGTCTACTGTCCCTTGGAGCTGTGAAAAAATCAAACTTCTAAGCCAACGCCGTTTATGCCGCAAATTTCCGCAAATTTTCGACACTCGCAAGGGAATCAAAACCTACAGGGTACTTTCCCGTAAACTCAGAATCTTGAAATTTGGTACAAAGCAACGTCTTATAGCACAGATACCTAAAAGAAAAATTGCGAAAACCGTAAATTTTTAGTTACATCTTATAATAATATATACCTACAGGTTTGTACTTGGTCGATTTTTTTCAATTCAATCAATTTCAATCTATGATATGTATGATCTATATGTTTGATATTCTCCGCATAATCTATTATCGTACTAATACCTGTATGCTTGGACAATACGAGTAGGAACATATCTCTCAATACTTGAAAGTATATCACGTCTCTACTACCGGCTCAACTTTGTCGAGCTTCCAGTGCGTAAAAGTGCTTCTATTGCGGCTAAATCTAACGAATGCCCTGGGACAGAATCTTTGCTTCAAATTGTGCATAATTTCTAACACAACTCATGAAAAGCTTGTATAAAGCTTGTAATCTACAGAAAACTAGCATGCGCACTCACGGCGTTTTTACAAAATATAAACGCACCTTTACGAGCCATCATTGAATTACAAGACATTAACACTTCGTTTCACATTAATGTGACATACCTACTGGTATCGGCAGGAGAGTTTAGGTGAATTATTACAGACTAAGCTATATAGAGCTCTAATCACAAGAACAATTAAATATTTCATGAACGAATGAGTGAATGTCACTTAAGCGCACGATGTTAATCTAAAAAATAAATAAATAAACTTTTTGGTCCATTTTGCAGTTGGCGGTTCAACTCTCTTCTTCCTCGCGTTGTCCCGGCATTTTTGCCACGGCCCATGGGAGCCTGGGGTCCGCTACCGATACCGATAGTTCCAGTACCGATAGTTTCGTACCGATAGTTCTCGGTTCAACTATCGGTACGAAATAAACAGATAGCAATCGGTACGAAAACATAATAATTTTAACAACTAAACGTAGTTTTAAAGCTGTGGAGCCGAGTGGATATGGCGTGGCGCGGGGAAGCGGGCTAGGAGGTAACGGCGAACTTAAGTGAACGGGTATTACATAATTTAGTTGTTAATGTGTGACTTCAACTCTAGTGCCTATACCTATGTCAATCGTGGCTCCAGGGCAAAATTGAACATTTATACTTATTAAAAAAATGCCTCTTGCATCAAGTAATTTATATTATTCGACAATTTATGATTATTAGGGTTCCATATCCAGAGGGTAAGACGGGACCCTGTTACTATGACTCCGCTGTTCGTCCGTCCGTCTGTTACCAGACCAGGCTGTATTTCATGAACCGTGATAGCTAGACCGTTGAAATTTTCACAGATGTGATATTTCTGTTGCCCTCGATGGGCTAGTCCGACTCGCACTTGTCACATTCACATCACGTTTACATAATTTGTCTAGTAAAAATCTATCTATTTAAAAATTTAACCCTCAAATTGAGAGTTTCATTTTAATTTAATAAAACCTTAATGAATTAACACGTTATAATACTCGTGCTTTTTCATTATATTATCCGACTGAGTTACGAGTAAGAAGATAACTGATTGCTAATAATATGCATGGAAACGGAGCCTTCTTTATTTGGTCGAGTAATTTTTTTTTAACCAACTATTTGGTTTCAAATGTTAGTTCAAAGAGGTTTTATCACAACAAACATAATTTATAGATTAAATTATCTCGTAAATTATATTAATGAATAAACATAACATTGTATCGATTTGATCTCCATCCGTCGAATAGAAATACGAAAATATTAACTTTTTTACATTTTTTTAATTGGCTGTTTGTCGATTTCGTTCCCGCCTTAGCCTTGCGCGCGCATTGGAATCGTGCGTAAAAAAAAGAATGCGCCAGCCATTTTCCGTATTTGTCATTAAATTGGAATAGTTTTGCATGTTTTTAGTTTATATATTGACGAAAATGTCATTTTCAAGCATTGAAAATGAAGAACACATAAAATTGACGCTGCTAGTAATACTAATAGAGGCAAGAGCCAAGAACGATAGCCTTTTACCATCAAAATCGGGTGGAAAATAACTGGCGGCATATGAAACCTTTATTCAATGGAAAATCAGCAAAAACGCCGAGTCTTTCTTAGAAAACGTGTTGGTAGCTTACTTCAATGAACTGGCGAATAAGTTTCTACAAGCCCAGCACGCTTTGGTGCAATTATTCGATGTTAAAACTGTAAATCAACATTTTGAAAATTGTACTTTCACTGTTTTGGCAAAAAAAAAAAACTACTTCGACCTGCCCCAAACTAAGCAAAGCTCGTACTATGGGTACTAGACGACGATATACATCCGTATAAATACATACTTTATATATATAGAAAACACTCATTACTCAGGAACAAAACATTTTTTTTTATGTGTGATGTAACAAATAAATGCCCTTACCGGGTTTTGAAAACGGGACCATTGGCTTCATAAACAAGGTAGTGGTAGTGACCCACTAGGCCAGACCGGACTAGTAAATATCAGCTTGTAAGTCAAAAACTAAAAGATTTTTAAAAATGGCTCACACTGGTGAGCCGCATATGTTCATAGGAAGGAAAGGCGAATTTTATTTCACGGGGGCCATTATGCGGCGTGGCCTTGAAGCCAAACCAAAGAAATAGATATTTAAAAAAAAAACACTAAAACTTATTTAGTTTCATTAGTTGTCCCTACTTTATGTTTAGATAGGTACTTTATTTGTCAGTTAGAACTATATATGACTTAGTGGGTTTTATAGCAACCCTATTCCCAGGCAAAGTATAGAAAATTGTGAATAAATTCTAAGCCCTATACAATACAAAAGAACCAAGCTGACTCCTTTCTTCTCTAGGGCCACGCGGCTCATCCTAGATACGGTTTTGCATGAAATAAGTGATTGGTGGCCTGTAAAACAGTTTAAATTGAACACTCACCGACGGCTCCAATGGTTCAATAGAGTCTGGCCCACCGGTGTTCCCAGTGGCTTCAATGGTAATGCCTACTACATTTTTGCAATGGCGTTCAACGTGTAAATATTTGAAAGCGTGATGATAATCAATTTTCTATTCAGTAAGAACTGTCATTTGGATATAAAGAAAATCGAAAATAAGACGGATGCAAAGGGCAGAAAATTAGATTGCTTCGGTCCTAAGGGTCTGCTGCTGGAAGCGCCTGAAGGGGCCCGGATTCAAAGAATTAATTACACATTTCCAGCATGTTGTCGCGACGTAACAAAATTGCGTTTCCAACTCAACATGTGACTACGTGACACAAGTGACAAGACCACATAAGAGTAATATATATATAAGTGAGTAGGTGGAAAAGGGATACTATTTCCTATCTTATAATATGAAAGAAATAATGACATTTTATAACAAATTTACTACGCTTATATTAGCTAGTTTTTTTTTTGTAAATTCACATTGAGGTATTTAAATGGAGCTACCTAATTTATAGCTACATTATTTTATAAGGCGTTTCTTACTCACAGTCTAATTCGAACTTTGAAATACGTCAAACATTTCTTAAAGTTACGATATGGATTGGATATGTCAGTATCAAAAGTGACGTTTTTGTTTGAAGAAACGTCACTTTTGACACTGACATATCTAATTCATATCGTATCTTTATCAAATGTCTGACGTATTTTGAAGTTCGAATCGGTCCGATAGTTAAAAACAGGGGTCGGGTCGGGGTTTGGAGACCCCTGGTTTAAAATAATATTTTAGTATTGGGCAGAACATGACTGTGTTACGATAGTTTTTTTTTCTATCACGGATTTTGAAGTAAGAAATAAACACCTTACCTTAAGATGTATAATTGTTTTATATCTTATATTATCACCATCATAAAACGCAGATTCTATAAACATGGGCCAAGCGTAGCTCGTGAAATGGGTGCCCGCGAGATTGGATGGCCCGCATTTGTTTTTATTTCGGCCGGTGGCCTCAAGCGGAACTTACTAGCGTGGCGTGCTCGAACGACAGATTCAAAGCAACTGACAGAATTTAGGAAGAACATTTGTACGACAATCGTATCTCCTTGATAAAACGAGTGAAACATTGAATATTTTTATGGTGACAGCACTGCGGCAATGACAAAAACGCAATTTATCAAGGAAAAGGATCCTGACATTGCCTATTTTCCAGTGCTGTCTTGCTGCACGCAAGGCTGCAGTCGCAATTCAAATATTAGCTTTAGGAATTTCACCGTGTGATAGATTTGTTTGAGTATAATGAATAGTGGATAGTGGAAATAGTAAAATAATTTATTGTCATACAAGTGTAGAAAATAACCAATTCAATATCGATGTCGAGACTACGAAACACGAGCGAAAGCTAGTGTTTTACAGCGACACGAGTTTTCTTTCAACACTACATTTTAACATTTTACATTACCTATGTACAATCTTATACATTTAAATAACTATATATATTTCGGAGATCTCCGAAGCTCTAACGATTTCGATGAAATTTGCTATAAAGGGGTTTTTGGGAACAAAATATCGACCTAGCAAGATCTTATCTCTGGGAAAACACGCATTTTGAGTTTTTATATGTTTTCCGAGCAAAGCTTGGTTTCCCAGATATTAATAATATAATTGTGATAAAGTTTAGATGTTTTTTAATGAGATCACTAATGCTCCTAATGGTTCCGTCCGCGCGGAGTACACATCAATAGCCACCACCCCCCGCCCGCCGCCGATATCTACTTTTTGTGTAAATAAAACTTTTAATTTATGCAGTATTCAGTAGGTATATTTTCTGTCAGTCTAAATTACTTGCATGCCAGCAAATTAAAAAGTAAAAACAGCCAATTTAATAATATTTTCTAGCATAAATGTTTTCCTTATAAATGTCCTCCAAATTGGGTTATAACAAAATAATTTGATTAAATCCCTATCCAAAACTTCTTCCCGTTTTATTAAAGATATAAAATATTGCGCTGAAATGCAAACGAACTAGCTTGTAGGTACCAAAATTGTATTGCAAAAGTGATTGCTGACAAAAAGTGTGTTCGACAACATAAAAGTGGCTCACATTGATGGCAAACGTTGCTCAAGTACAGGGCCGGCGCACGGACTTCGTGTCCAATAAAATTTTAGTCCAAAAAATCCTTTGGTAATTTTCAGCGCCCGTTTACGCAACCTCTCCCGTGAGTCGTAAAATGTAAAACTTTAGTGGCAAGTGTGTAATTCCCTCTTTTTTAATCGTCGTATTGAAACTTCTTTCTTTAAATTACAATGTGATTTCAACTTTAGCTCTTTTTATTTTCACTGCATTATGCAATATTATTGTAACGTATACCTAAATAATTACAGTCACTACCAAGTGACTGTAATTATTTACAAGTTTTTAATAATAACTGTTTTTGAAGGTGCTTACTGCTGCCTAAATTCTTGAGCAGATTTTACCGTGGACGCAATACAAAATCATTTTTGATCCAGTGGTTATCGGTTTCAAATATAATATATATAAAAAAGTGCAAGCTTAGAAAAAGCGCAAGTATTTTAATCATAATTACCTTCTCCAGCTCCGATGACGGTGTGAATGAGGAGCACGACGACGCAGACGCACTGCTGCTGCTCCACCGGCATCGCGGCCGCGGGATCCAGGCCTGAAACAAGCATTAAGTTTATTTTTCTCAAAAAATCTCGGAAATATTTAAATGTAATTTTATCCGCTACTTTCCTAATCCTAAGAAAAATACATTCTGCTGCGCCTGTCCTCACTCGCTTTTAAAAATCTAATCACCCCTACTAAATCTACGGTTAAAGTTTCGGTATTTTTAACGAAAAGCGGCTAGACTTCGAAGAGACTAACAAGTCCTGAACGTTAAGGACCTTTTTGCCTATCACTGATAAGGCTTACTGGCTACTAAGTAGATACAGGATTAGTTTCGAGGTCTGTATTTGTTATTAATTAATTGCGTTGAAATATTTTTAAATATGCATGATTACAGGCAGGTACCGCTCGAATTCAGATACCACCATTACTGCTGCCGCAGATGTCCAAATCGATGTTGCTCTCCGGATTTTTTATATTTGTGGCAGAAATGCAGTCGGCAGTAATGTTGCGCTGCATTACTGCACAGCAGGAACGCTGCCGTAGTCTGAATTCGAATAGTACCTTAACGCCGCGAATTTTCTATATATATAATATAATATATATATATATATATACTGAAATTAGAAATATTTTAATTTATATGATATTAATAACTCAAGTAAGATCAGATGTTTTTCAATTTTTTTTGGACCCATTCATATGTATAAAATTACATCCCTACCTAACTTTTGCTTTTACTTGTTTTGTTCATATCATACCTTTGTCATTCTCGTCCCATTCAGAAGAGAATGCGAATGATTAATTACTCAACATTTGAATTCATTCGTTCATTCATTTGAACACGCTTATCTATGAATTTGCTGAATGAAATGAATTTTAGAGAGTTCTCGACAAGATTTTTATGCTCTGATGGGTCTGTTAAGATAACTTTGTACCAATTAATACTGTTGTCTACGGGTACGTATTTTGCTTATAAAATATCAATTGATTTCTAAAGCTTTTTTACAACGATTAGAACAAACACATGTCACAACATGTTTGTGCTTTTAGTTTTTAATTGACTTAAAAAAAAGGAGGTCCTTAATTCGATTATGTTAATAATATGGCCTCATACAAAACACGTAATTTATTTTTTTTATTAGTTACCTGTTTAAGCAAATACTCCATTTCAAAATTTCATATTCGCAATGTTTTCATTCATAAACAAACAACATTTCAAAGGTGGTAGAATCACAACAACCAGATTACTCATCGTATGCACGATCATTAATGGCATCAATTCATGCCTTTGGGGCATGGCGGTCCCTAAAAGGTTCTGTATGGGGGCAAAGTGGCCCACGTAATGCTGCTTTGGTCAAGGCGTAAACGTGTTTGTGGTCACCCTCCTTTGAAGTAATAACGTACATACTGATCTTACTGTTTAAGAGAGGGCATCTAAAGTTACAGCATGATTCATTTACCTACTACATGGAGTTACATTTCATTTTGTGTGCAGTGAAATGTTCATTAAATAGAATTTGGTGTCCCTTTAAACTAATCATGTGATTTTTATCTTCACCCTACGTAAATCTAAGTAATGATTATGATTTTTTTACATATATATTAACCGAGCGTTAGCAAAGGTCTGCCTGTCAGGCTGAAAGTTTCAGCTTGGGCAAAATTGCTTTCGTATGTCCGGATGTTCTTCTCTTTTCGCAATCCTCAAACAAGTTCGATGAATTAATACTTAAAATTTTTGTCGATTTAGTTTTTTAATTTATTTCAAAATGGCGATTCATACGGTCTACAGCTCACAGAGCCACTATTTATTTATGTTTCGTTCCTGTGTTACCTACTTAATTCGATTAGCCATTGTTTATATGAACATATTCTCCAACACAAAACCTGGGTGAATAAAAATGTGTCAATCAAGAAACACCGATTTTAATAACAAAATGTCCACAACAATTATAATATTACTGTCTCCGTTTTAATGCCGTTAACCCAATATCCAATTTTCGAGAATACAATTAATATTTTCACAATAAAATACCTACTACAATTACTACAGTAACAGTAAGCGAAATAAGGTGAAATTTTTCGAGAAGGTAACTTCATACTTTTTTATGCCGCAATATTTAAAAGATGAAAAATAAATATAACTATAATACATTTTTAATTAAAATAAAATAACTGCATTAAACAAAACAAAGATAAATAAATATTTAATTCCAGGCCAGAGATCATAAACAAGTGTATCTCTACTTCTTTTTTCTGCGATTTTGGGTACAAGCAAGATGCGTGGCATGCAATATCGAATAGTGATTAGTATAGTGGTACTTGTGCCATAGTCTTGTGCTTTGCGTCTATACGACTAGTAACTACTTTGGTTGTGATCAGAGGTACTCTGGGGAGAGGCACGCAGTTTCAAAATGATTTGTCTTTACCTAGAAAATCCAACTTAGCATTTTACAATATAAAAAAAAGTACAGAAAGACATAATACACTGATAACACATTACGTGTCTAATATTAAAAAGAAAGTCTTTTCAGATTAGATCCATTATCTTACGCATTTATATTTGTATATTCCATATAATTATGTAGTAACAAAAACAATTAAATTATAATTATTAAATAGTAACAGTAATAATCGTCATTTAAAGTTTTAATAAAAATTCTACAATGTTGCCTCAACTCGACCGTGATGGCCTTTAGACAAGACTTTCCTTTTAATCTTACTTCGTCTGGATTTCCATTAAGGTGAGTAAGCGGAGCGTTTTACTTAAATCTATTATTATTTGTTTTGAAAGCTGGCCCAAATAATTCACTCTATTTATAACTATATTATATCACTTTTTAAATTTTCAATCTAAAAAAATGCTCATAGAAAAAAAAAAAACGAAATCTTTTTTGAGATTACTTTGATAAATGTATTTTTTCCTTTGGTCCTAGCTACTAAATGGTCCTACCATTCAATTTTAATGTAGGTAGCAGGTAATAATGAATTTCCATACAATATTTTTTATCCTAAGTTACGTTCTGTGTAAAATAATGTAGGCATTTCCCAGAATAAGTAAAATTAACGTCTTTAAGTTTGCTAAAAAACATGTTATTAATGTTATTTCTTGGAGCATTCCTTACCTAGCCTAGGTACCTAGCAACAACGACGCTAAGCTTAACAAATCCTTGTCCTTAACACCGAGACATAATCTCTGTATAATCCTTCTCAAGATTGGAAACGGTCGGGATGGTTTCTCGCGCGTAGCCGCCTCAGTATCGGAAACGCTGTTATAAAAGTCTTAGACTAAAGCCCAGGAAATGAAGTCATTATTCTAGTGATGATGGTTTTCTAAGTTGCTTAAACTTAATTGCACCATATCATTTTGCGGTAGGTATAGTCAACCAATTTGAATCCTAGGCCACTATAGAACCTTGTCGCTTTAACTACTCTATACATGACATGCATCACTCAATAAGCACTGTCGTAGAAGTCATTATGACATGGTTCTATAGTGGCCTAGGAATCAAATTGGTTGACCGTACCTTCAAGGTGCACGTTGTTATTTTGTATCTTGTAAAATTAAATAAAAGAAAAGCAAAGAATAATTAAGAATTTTACCTAAGTCATACATTTGTTAGTTATTATATTTAACTTATTCACAGGTAATTCATGCTCAAGAAAAAATAAACGAACTTCAGGGCTCCCAAGACGACATTGTATCTCATGCAGAAGTTTCTCCTAATTAACTGACTAATCAACATAGAAGTATTAGAACAAATTAAATTATTTTCAGAAAATATTTTAATTTGTTTTTATTTTAAGTAGAGGACGCTGGTTCGATTCCAGCCTGGGGCATTGGAGGCCTTGGTCACTTTTTCTTAGTATATAACATTTTTTCAGTTTATAATCAACATAGAGTGTAAACAACTACAACTATAAAATTATTTCTTAGTTGGTTATGTAACGTGTAATAAAAAAGGATAGGGGTTGAACATTTGTATGAAAGGCAGTAGTTATAATATTTGTATTCGTGAGAAACTTATAATATGTATTTACATATTATAAGCTAAATTATTTAATTTAGCGTTTCGGAAATTCCTTAAAAAAAATGGTATTTACTTTATTATTATTTTGTACGGACAATAAGTCGGATTGAAATTTTAATGGGCAAATTTTTATATTAGTAACTGAAAACTTTTTTTGTATACAATATATTAATGTGACTTGAAACGCGGAAGTGAAAAATAACAATTTAACTGAACGTCTAGATTAATTATTGTAAAAATGGACTTATGAAAAATTGAGATCTGAAATTGAATTATTGTTTACGTGTATTAGGTCAAACAAGCATAAAGCCAGCCTTAAAGTAAGCGTTACTTTAAAGTTTCCATACACAATACATTTAAAAACCAAATTAAAAAAAAATGTATTTTTTGGTGTTGAAATGGATTCTAAAGTTAGTGGGTTAGGTGGTTATATTATTATAATAACCATACTTACGTGGTCGCGCGCGATTCCATAACTATGCCAAGCGTGACTTCCAGCATGGAGTCGGGCGCGACAACGAAAGTTATGCGAAGCGTTAATTTTTATTTGATTTTTATTATTGAATTCCGTGCCAATGAAGTCGCGGGCAACATTCAATCTGATATAAGGTTTCTAATCAGGATTGAATGGCAATAAGATAAAATTAACATCTTTCTTATTTAAAACTACACAAATTGTAAAAACAATATGAAAGGGTACTTACATTTGTAAGTATCTATTTAGATGACTCCTTATAAAACCATTTCTGCAGAGAATGAAGTTATTGAAAAATTCTACAGATCCGCCAGCCAGTCTTTTGCCATCAAATTTTATTATATCCTTGAGAGCAATGGTAGGAATATGAGGCTACATGAATTCCTATCAAATGTTCCTCGGTTGAAATAACAGTTTGCAATTTCAATTACAGTTTTAATGCCAGCCTGAGCACAAAATGCCTTCCATTTAATAAAAAGCTATCGGATATCGTTTCGTTATCAACATTTTATTGATTGATGTAAGATAGATTTCCCACCGTAAGCTCAATAAGGCTTGTGTTGAGGGTACTTAGACAACGATATATATAATATATAAATATTTATAAATACTTAAATACATAGAAAACACCCATGACTCAGGAACAAATATCCATGCTCATCACACGAATAAATGCCCTTACCAGGATATGAACCCGGGACCATCGGCTTCATAGGCAGGGTCACTACCCACTAGGCCAGACCGGTCGTCATGTTACGAGTAAACTGTCATTAAATTAGGTGTGCTTAAGTATTCTTATATAAGGCCTTAAAAGTAGATTTTTTCCAAAGCCCGTGCATGTAATTTAGACTGAGTAGTGACTTCGTAAACAGATTTCAGACCAATAACATTGTAGGATTAAGGTATAGAAGAGTTATGATTTCAAAAAAACTTGCATAATTTATTTTACATTTATCATAAAACTTAAGTTTCGCGGTTAATAGGAGACACTATTGACCACGAACGCTGTAAAGGGTTCAATGAGTTGGAATGTATTTTAAATTCATTATACCCGATATAATCCGTTTACAGAGTTTTATTTCATTAGCCGAACTATCGTGGTAACCGAAGAAAATATTATACCAGGGTATTTTGCAGCTACATATGTATACAAGGGGAAAGTGCCTTAAAACCTTAAGCTAATTAATTAATTTTACTTAAGGAAATAATTTTGTTAAGAGACAAAACTGCATTCAATTACAATTTTATTACAATTGGCTTGGCTAAAAATCTTCTTGTGTACTAATTATAAGATTTTATGGATATTTTGTACGACACAGACGAGTGTAAGACATAATGTTTCTCGGAGAAATTTTAACATTAACTGCATCGACTAGCGGAATAAAATAGCGAATTATTTTTTTCGGAATTTTTAGTCGATTCAATTCCCGGGCGACACAGGAAAATAAAACAAAAAAGAATGCAGTTTTGTTTCTTTAAAAAAATAAAAGAATGCATCCTTTAAGTAAAATAAATAAATAAATCGCTATCTGAAGGTTATCTGTAAATAAAATACCTATTCGTGGAAATTACTATTTAAGTTTGAATTGAATTCAATATCGTTCTTTGAAAATTTCATTTATTAAGGTTAATTAATCTCTTTCTTAGAACTTGGTATCTATACTCGTACCGTCGATTCAATGCTGGATTACTTCGTATTACTTAGATTTTGTACCCACTGAATTTATTTATTCAAGGAATTCCAACAGCTATAAAAGATACATAATATTAGATGTAATACAGAGCCAATTATAGGAACTCGCAAATATAAACTGTATAATAACACATATATGTATATATTTCTTAAAAAATAATAATGACTTAACATCTAAAGTTTGACTTATATAATAAATTACAAATAAATAAAAACTAACTAAAACTAACAAAAAATGTCCCCCAAATCTGCTCCCTGCGGAAGGGTGCCCATAATGCTGGCTACATTCCCCCGCTGAATGGCAATGCCGATTCTTTGGCCAAGGAATGAGCCAGCCCTAGGGTCTCGAGTGGTGTCGAGGAACCACTGTATAATTACACAAATATATATTTTATTTATTATAAGAGGAGTTTTAATCCGTAAGGGGGGGTGCAAAGGGGGTTACTTACTAAATACCTATAGAAGTGGGATATGAAATTCGCGCAGAGCAAAAGCTAGTTGTGTATAAGTATATTTATTAATTTTTATAATGAAGTTGGTTCATGTTTTTTGTTTAAATATTTCTTATTTACAATAAATCAGACCAACATCAGAAAGTACTAAGTACGAAAGAGGCTGATTACCAGCTCGCCAGACGACATCGGCCTGTCAGTTATTCGTGATTGTCAGCTTTTGCGAAACATAAATACGTACTGCGTAAAGGATGGCTCACTATAGAACGGCCCGGATCCGGAACATTCATCCTTAATAGTTACTTAAAGATTAAACATTGCGATTTTGATGCTGTAAAAGTTGGGAAATAAATTAAACACCCACTTTATTAAGGGTCTTCATATGGTGGAATGTGTTATTCCCTATTTGGACATAAATCAAACGGAATGGCCATTAAACTACTTTTATGGGAGTTTTCTAGGTCTTTTGATGGTCCTTCTCCTCTGTTCCCATTACGTACTTGATACAATGTAAGTAACCCGCATTTAAATTTTTAACGCCATATGCAGAATAAAACATTCGAGCTTGCTGGGCCCTTAAGTAGGTAACTTAAGGGCCCAGCAAGCTCGATTATCCATACAAACGTAGATACGCTCTCTTTTTAAAACAACTAGCTAGAATGCTCTGAAGCTTTGTACTAACAACAGGACAAGGTATATCCAGGACTAGTTCTGTAATTAGGTTATATATCTTTAGATACCATAGTTAAAAAAATACAGCGGATTTAAGTTTTTCACACAAAACTTGTTTTTGCTCTATTTTGTTTGCATATAAACTGGACCTATTTAAAGTAAAAGTTTCATTACAATTCAACACGTAGTCTTATAATGAGAACGAAACTCCGTTCTAATTGGAAAGGTGAAATTCGGCCGAGCTTGTTAGGGACGCTTAAACTTACTTCTACTACTAAAATGATATAACAATGTCCACAAAATGGTTTGAAAGCATTATAAATATATACTTTATCATACTTCATTTCTTTCTTAAGCCTATTTCCAGTGTTCCATTGCTGGGCAAAAGCACCTCCCATGGTTTTCTATAACTCCTGATTTTACTAAATTATGTTTATAAAAAAAGTTTAGTTGACATCTTGAGCTCTAATAAGTCAATTTTATAGGTAACATAATTTTTATGCACTTATACGCCCCTTCTCACCCTTAACGCATATACGATTAATTCTTGATTTCGTTCCGTTGTGGGTAAAAAATACACCACAGAGTAACTTGGTCCTGATACAAATTATATTAAATCCGTCATAAAGTATAAATATTTCTTATCGCACGCAAACTCGGGAAACCCGCGTATCATGGCTGTTCATAAAAAATAACGGTTTCGTTTCCAAGTAATTGGTTTTCACGATTTACTCTCTTATGTACGCGTGTGCTCGGAGATTGAGCGAGATGGCTGCGTAAAAGTGACAAGCCAATTCAAACGTATGTACAGTCAGCAAAACTATTAGCTTAGCACCTCTGCGTACAAATATGTATGCAGGGGTGCCAAGCTAGACACTACCATTAAAATGATACTTCAATCATGTTATTTCGTAATCGTGCGTCTCGCCTGCCTCTCAGTTCAGTCAGTTAGGTGTCATTGTCATTCTGATATCAGTATGTATCTTAAGGTAATTATTGATATTATGGTTATAGTTATGGTATGGCTGCCGAGTGACGATCGTATAGAAAAACCAATCAAATCTTAAATAGTGTATGGAAATGATCGCGTGATTTGTCCTTCGCAACTGTCATCCCGATAATTTTACTTTTAATTTATTGTCGTATTTATTCATTGAATCGGAAGTTAAAACACATATACTTAATACTCGTATTTTGTTGGGCCAAGTTAGAAAATAAAAGGCCCTTTTTATCTAATTTCACATTTGATCATATTACGAGTAGGTAGGTAAGGCACAATTACACAAAAAAAAACGAATTACAACGAAGTTGTAAAGTTGTAAACTGTCTGTGCCAATTGACAAATAATGTACAAATAAATTCCGCCGGTATTTGCGTAAAAAAAAATACAATTACAACGTTACAAATCAAGTAATTCTAAACTTAGGTATGCTAAAACAAAACTTATAACTAAATATTGTACATTTCCAGAAATGACCCACTGCCGAGTTCGTAGATCGTTCTGAGGATCATTATAATAACGTAATAAAATAAAAAAATCTTGGTTTCCGTACAATTAGCTTCATGCATGGATTTTTAAAAGATTGCCATCTAATCTACTTCCCGTAAGATTCAAATGTTTCTTATAAACCGGTATATCTATTGTATATATCCCCAATAAATTTTAAAATTACAAAAGTATATGTGGCGCGCGGGCCGCGAGTGAAAACGCTCCATACAAATAGTGAGTGTGATGTGACCTCATCTCCCTATCGGCTACAAAAACAATATATTATGGTTTAAGAACTTTATTCTCAAAAAGAATTTACAAAATTCGCTTACTTGAGAATACAGTATTTATATAGTATATCTTAGGACTAACATCCAAACAATGTAAAATACTCGTTACACCCATACGCTTACATTAAACAATCTGCATAGATATATACATATATATTAAAACAAAACCGAATACGGCTAATCTCATTTCTATTGGCTAAGAGTTCTACAACCGAAAAACCCGGAAGGTAAAAGAGTTGTTATAAAATTTAGATGTAGTTGAGGAAGGAGCGGGAATGTGAGTCTGAGAACATGACATGTGATAGAAAAGAGATACTCAAAACGCTCTCTGATATATCGAGCTGTAGCGGGGTTAAAGAGAATGCCATAATGAGGCGAAAATATGAGAGTCATGGTGAAGATGAATAGAAAGCCACTTGAGCTGAGAACCGAAGTGAGAGACATGGAGATTTGCGCAAACCAAATATAACCCTAAATTCAATTTTATTGAGCTCGTCTTCCGTAAAGTCTAGATAGCAAGTGTCAGTGTCATTATCTAGTATAAAGAGTAAAAGGGATTGAGCTAGGCCAAAGTTTAAAACAAGAGTTTTCGAAGTCTGCGGAGTGATGCTATAGCAGAAAATATTTACCTACTAACTTCGCTCACCTGGGGCATCCATGAGAGAGTACGATCCATAATACTACCGAGAGTCTTTACCTGGCAAGCTTTGAGCTACCTACCCACTCTTACATAACGGTGCATTTGATGTCAACTCGCGATTTTTTTTATTCCCTAACAATGTTTGCACTTTATCTAGTTTTATTTCCGTCATTTTGGAATCATTTATTACGAGCCAGTAATATTACGCCACGTGTAAACTGTATTTCAATTAAGCCTACTGTCAGTTAACCGAGCTTAGCAGCTTACCGACCAATTTAGTGGTGCCGAAAGAGCCTTCGCCAGACGATAGAGGGGACGAAGTGTTACTTTAACACGTCTTTTTAGGGTTCCGTCGCCAAATGGCAAAAAACGGAACCCTTATAGATTCGTCATGTCCGTCTGTCTGTCCGATTATGTCACAGCCACTTTTTTCCGAAACTATAAGAGCTATACTATTCAAACTAGGTAAGTAGATGTATTCTATGAACCGCATTAAGATGTTTACACAAAAGTAGAAAAAAAGCAATAAATTTTGGGGGTTCCCCATACTTAGAACTGAAACTCAAAAAATCTTTTTTCATCAAACCCATACGTGTGGGGTAACTAGGGTTAGGTCTTCAAAAACAATATTTAGGTTTCTAATATCATTTTTTTCTAAACTGAATAGTTTGCGCGAGAGACACTTCCAAAGTGAAAAAATGTGTGCCCCCCCCCCCTGTAACTTCTAAAATAACAGAATGAAAAATCTAAAAAAAAATATATGATATACATTCCCATGCAAACTTCCACCGGAAATTGGTTTGAACGAGATCTAGTAAGTAGTTTTTTTTAATACGTCATAAAATAAAATAAAAAAAATAATTCATCAAACCCATACGTGTGGGGTATCTAGGGATAGGTCTTCAAAAATGATATTTAGGTTTCTAATATGATTTTTTTCTAAACTGAATAGTTTGCGCGAGAGACACTTCCAAAGTGAAAAAAAGTGAGTGTCCCCCCCCCCCTGTAACTTCTAAAATAACAGAATGAAAAATCTAAAAAAAATATATGATATACATTACCATGCAAACTCCCACCGAAAATTGGTTTGAACCAGATCTAGTAAGTAGTTTTTTTAATACGTCATAAATGGCACGGAACCCTTCATGGGCGAGTCCGACTCGCACTTGGCCGCTTTTTTAGTTTCGTAGTCACGTAGAAATCCTCATAATTTCGCCGTGTCCGTCTGTCCGTCCGTCCGCGGCTTTTTTAGTGCTAGAAAGTTGTAATTTGGCATAGATACATAAATCATGCATTGCGACAGGGTAAAATAAAAACAAACAAAAAAAAAATAAGGTACCTTCCATACAAAATATTTTTTATTTGACCCAATAGTGTGTTGTATCGTTGGAATGGGCTTTCAAAACGAATAAAGATCTCCGGAAACCATTTTTGGATAAAGTTAATATTTATGAAAAACATCGCTCTGAAAGAAAAGAAAATATTTGTCCCTCTCCCTCTAACTTTAGAACCATGGGTCCAAAAAAATATGGAAACAATCGTGAAAAAAAAAAGGATAATAAATACTTTCAATGAAAACTATAGCGAACATGATCGCAAATCTTCTCTTCTTAGTAAGAAGATGTACAAAGCGCGACTGTACTCCTTATGCTTGTAATGTACATGATACTTACTAATAGCCCCCGTTTGGCCTATTTTGACCACTGATTTTGACAGAATAGTACAGTGGCGGGCAAAGTACGGCCCGCAATAGAAATACATCCGGCCCGCCGCCGGTCCTTACAAATAATTTGTATATGACCCGCGAAATAATAAAAATGCATTTCTTTGCAATTCTGGCCCTCCTCTAAAACGTCTTTTACTTTCTGGCCCGTCATGAAGAAAGTTTGCCCACCACTGGAATAGTATAACTACGAAACCCTACACTGAGCGTGGCCCGACATGCTCTTGGCCGATGTTTTATTATATACGTATTATTTTATATTTTTGATCATGGTCGAAACAAGAATCCTCTCAATATGTTTTGGTATAATATAACATTTCACAATTAATCTGACATCGCGACAAGATCTAAATATGGGATTTTGGATTATATGATTATACTCTACAAGTATTATAATGCGATTATGGAATATATTTTAATACGATTTCCAGCTAACATGGTCATTTATAATTTAATTCACAAATTCAAGTTAGTATGTTTTCGTAAAATTCAGTCAATTTTGGTCTTAATGACTAAAATAAACGTTTGCACTACGGGATTTATAGTCTTACCGCTTATTTATAAAACTTCACAAGCCATTATTCCTTTCTTACAAATCAAATTTACAAGTCAAATTGACAGATTAAGACAAATGATTATTGGAATTGAAACTTGTAGCCCGTTTATGAATAATGCCATTGATGTGTGTATTATTAATATTTGAGGCGTTGTATTTGCTTTAATAAAATAGCGTAAAAATCGCCCTATTTTAAGGTTTGTAAAGTTATGTTTGTATATCAGAAAAAGCGGCGCCTCTTGAGCTCTTTATCTTTGTTATAAGTGGGTGTGTTTTATTCTCGGCGACAAACGATGTAAATGCGATGATAATGGGGCTGCTGGTCTCAACTTAATGATCGCTATCCCTTAACTGGGACGAAACGATCATATTTCAAGATTAATCTCATTAATCTAAGAGTGGTTTACTCAACAAACACCCTTCTCGTGTTACGCGTTGGTTAGAGATGGGAAAATCGTGTACAAAGACTAAGTAAAGTAATTGTTATACTAAAATAGCTACACTGTTTTTAATTAACATTTGCCTTAATACCTAATAATAACATTTACAAACTTTAAACCACTCAATATATTGTTACCTACATTAAAGTCACTTACTGTCATATTTTGGAATAGTATAATTTAAGTGACATTTCCCTCTATGAAGGATAGATAGATAGAATACTCTTTATTGGCACACCTCAGTAAAAGATACAGCTTAAAGAAAAACAATTGATTAGTGATAGAGGCAGACGGTTATAACCTGTATTTAGAATACTAAACGTATTGTAATTACAGGAAAATATAAAAGGAAACAAAATAAAGATTTTAAAACTGACATCTTTCCGACAAACTTTGGGTAATGCAATATGTATTGGTAATCGGTATTGCTTTTAGAGGGTTAAGTATACTCGACGTACTCGTCCATACAAACAGAGAAAATGTTTTTCCACTTCTCTTAATATTTTGCATTTTCCATGATTTTTAATACATTATTGACACAATGACAAACTAGGTTTATAGGTTTCCTTTACCTATTACTAAATTTGCAATAAAACATTTTTTTTAAAGCGAAACCTATAAATCTAGAATATATTGCGCTGAAGCGCTCGTCACAGTCAAAGTTATTTGGTAAGATTTACAGTAATTTGTAGTTAGTGGAAACCGATTTCTCCCGAAATCGAAATTTCATAAAAAAAGTACCGTTATTTCGTTAGGATCGCAAAGCTATTTTTCCCTCTTAAGAGGATAGTGGACGACCGTCTCTCCAGCGAAGCGAGAAGCGAGTTAGCATATTATTTGAAATATTAGTATCAACTTTTTCCGCGGGTAAAAACTTGAGTGGAGTGATATTTAAGAAATGACTTGGCGATAATGCGGTTGGATCAGAAGGATCCGATGATAGGACGCAAATCGGACGACTGTTTGCTTAACAATTCAATTTGGACCAAAACCGAATTGAATTCTCTTCTTCTTCCTCCTCCCCTTATCCCACGTTATGTGGGGTCGGCACAACATGTTCTTCTCTTCCATTCTCCTCTATCTTTCGTCACCTCAGCACTCACTCCTTTCTTTCTCATATCCTCTTTCACACAATCCATCCATCGTTTTTTGGGTCTACCATCCGCTCTCCGTCCTAACATTCTTTTTCCTATATGGCATTCATCCCTCCTCATTAAATGCTCATACCACGCTAACCTACCACTCCTTATCTTCTCCGCTACCGGTGCTACTTTCAAACTTCCCCTTATATACTCATTCATAATCCGATCCTTTCTCGTCACTCCACATATCCATCTCAACATTCTCATTTCCGCTGCGTGCACTCTTCTTTCATCCGTCACTTTCATCGCCCAGCATTCTGACCCATACATTACAACAGGTCTCACGATCGTCCTGTAGATTTTCCCCTTAAGTTTAAGGGGCATTCGTGGATCGCAAGTTGTTCCAGAGACCTGTCGCCATTTCATCCATCCCGCATTTATTCTATTTTTCACGTCACGGTCGATGTTGCCGTCACTTTGGATCCATGACCCAAGGTACCGGAAATCGGAGCAGACTGGTGGGGATACACCGTCTAAGGCAATATGGGAAAAACTGGATAAACCACCGAAATCGCAGAACATATGCTCCGTTTTGGTTTTGCTTATTTTCAGTCCCACACTTTCCAGCTTTTCTTGCCATTTTTCCAGTCTGCTCTGGACCTCAAGTGCATTTTCTCCGACAAGAACAATGTCGTCAGCAAACAGCAAACACCAGGGTGCTTCTTCCTGTATGTTCGATGTCAGAGCCTCCATAACCAGGAGGAACAAATACGGACGTAAAGCTGACCCCTGGTGTAAACCTACGGCCACGTTGAACTTGTCGGTTACTCCAGCTTCAGACCTGACGTGAGTACTGGCTCTATCATACATGGACTGAATAAGCCGCACATACTTCTCTGGCATTCCTTTTTCTCTCATAGCCCACCACAGAACCTTACGGGGGACTCTATCGTATGCCTTTTCCAGGTCCACGAACACCATGTGCAAGTTCTTTTGCGCAAGTCTATATTTTTCGCACAATTGGCGAAGTGCAAATATGGCGTCCGTAATTCCCCGGCCCGGCATAAACCCAAATTGGTTATGTGTTACCTCACTTTCTTCTCTCATTCGTCTCGCTACCACTTTTTCCCATATCTTCATACTATGTGACATGAGCTTTATTCCCCGATAATTGTTGCAATCCTGTACATCACCCTTATTCTCAAAGATGGGCACCAGCGAACTGTTGCACCATTCATCAGGGATCGCCTCTTCTTGCAACATCTTATTAAAGAATAAAGTCAGCCACTTCCATCCATCCGCTTTCAGAAACTTCCATACTTCAACAGGTATACCATCTGGCCCAACCGCTTTCCCATTCTTCATACCTTGCACTGCCAACCTTACTTCTTCTACAGAGATCTCTTTCACCATACCTATGTTACATCTATCATTTTCTAGCACTCCACTCCAATCATTCTCTTCGTTCATAAGTTTATTGAAATAGTTCTTCCAGCGTTTTATGCTTTTGTCATCCGTCAAAATCTTTCCTGCTTCGTCTCTCATACATTTCATATGATTTATATCTCTTGCATTCTTCTCTCGTTCTCTTGCTATTTTGTAAAGGTCTTATTGACCGAATTGAATTCTTAATAGGTTAAAATTTGATTTCCTATAGTTTTATATAAGTGAGTTTTTACGGATTTAACATTAGTTTCGCTCAAACCGTTAAAGTGTGGACCATAAGGTGGACTATGTTGAAATGTAATTTTATGTTGCGCTAGATAATTACTTAAATATTTATTATAATCGGTGGACTGTATCAGTGGGTAAATTTCGTTACTTCGGGATTACGTTTGTACGTAATCAATATTTTTCTGTCTGGATATTGGCATTAATGATAATATTTTTATACAATTCACTGTATATTTACCACTGCTTCGTTTGACTATTTTAGTTTTTTTATTATTATAAGAGTTACGAGTGAAAATCAATTATCATACAAAGTTTTAAATGCCTCTTATGATAAACAATAAATTGAAAAAAAAAACAGGCAAAGAGCGATAGCTATGATTAATATATAACAAATTGTGTAACTGTGTTGGCCGAACGTTAGTTAGAATTTTAAATTAACCATTACAAATTGAATCGTAAACCGTAACCGTCCGTTACGGTTTATGGTTCAATTTGTAATGGTTATATTTTAATATTTTTAGTTCTAATTAACGTTTGGCCATCACTATTGTGTAAACATATTTTCTATGATATTTCTATATTTAGATAAGTAGACAAAAATCGGGACTACGTTTAATATAAGAGAAAGAGAGGAGAAGCGGCGTCCATGTAGTTGTTTTTATATAGTAACATACAATTTTGATACACCCTCAAAATTATCGATTGGCGCCAAAAAACATTCTTAGCTTACGGCAGTGCCTAGAGGAACACGATATTACTGTAATACAGGTCTTACCTAGTTCAGAGACCAGTCCCCTTTTATTTTCTTATATTTTCTCGTCTTAATGAGTCTTCTCTCCATCCATTCACCCACCACCACCACCACCACCTCCATATACCATAATTGTTAGTTTGTATTTAAATGCTAGTGCGAATATTCAAATGAGCATGAGGATTAAATCGTATGCAGATGTTTCAGCCAAAACCAAACCCTTAAATAATATATTAGGGAACCCATCTTGATTGTTATTGTAGTGCCTTTTAAGCTGTTAAATATTATATTCACGATTATTGTGTGGAAGGGTCTCATGGTGTCCTACTTACTGTAAGTAGATATTGCGGGTCTAAGTGGGACTTAACAAAGAGATACCCGAATACGATTCAAGGTTGATTTGCGGAACTAAAGGCGACATGGCTTTGAACAGTGGACAATCGTTGGCATATTTAGGGGAAAGGGGGTGAAACCAGATAGAGGGCAATACCAGATAACTCTCTAAACTGACATAAATGTCATTCACGAAAGAAAAAGTGACCAAGGCCTCCAGTGCCTGAGGCTAAAATCGAACCAGCGTCCACTGCAATCGCGGAAAATATCAGTCACTTTTGACTTTCTGCCTTCTACATCATATTCATATTCGTTTATTGATAACATTACAAATTTTACATGTCCAAAGGTAACACAACATATAATTAGGTCGATGTCTGTTTCGTTGTAACTGGACAGTGACCGACTTAATTTGTGAGAAAGAAGACAAGAAGTTTATAGAAAATCCAACGGGCCCGCTCCACGAGGGAATAACAAGTAATTTTATCTCATTGACAAGGTACTGTTATTGAAACCCCTTCTTATTTTTAGAGCTCATTTTCGTTATTTCTTTATTCTATTTCTAATAAAAAAAATTGGTATCAATTACAAATTATCAATTGAATTCGGTAACAATCAAAATAATCAATTTTAAAGTCCCTTTTTAGTCTTTCGTAAATAACTCGTTAACGGTGGCCCATAGCAAAACATGTTCTGATTCATAAATAATCTACATTAAATATTCTAAAATAATATTAGAACACTTTTCTCTAGGATTAATATTCAAAACGATATTAAAGGGGGAAAGTTAATTACAATCAATTCACAGGTCCCTTTTATTAATGTTTTGTAAATAACTCGTAAACGGTGGGCCACAGTAAAAAATGGTATTTGGATACATTCAACATATTTTTAGGAACATGTTACATGATGTATTTTTACACGTTTCAGAAAATACGAAACGCGAGGTTTCATAATTTTTAAAGCTTTGGGAACACTGAAGTTAAAGTCTAAACACTGGATACTACTAGGAACTATGGGCTATTTAATTTATATTATTCTTGATTTGCACATGCGTTATGTTTACATAAAAGCTAGTCAACACATAACATAATTACACAAAGATTCGGAATTTTAATGTTACGGGAAAGATAACATATAAGTGATGTTTACACTGATATAGAGAATTACTAGCTCAATCTAGTTGTCTCCATGTGAACTAAACATAGCGTATTGATGCATTTGGAAAACTTCGCGTTAAAAAATCAATGTTCCGTTTTTATATTTTCGTATATAATTCGTAAACGGTGGCCAATAGTAAAAATGTTGTAAAACAAATAATTTATACAAAAATTACTACAGAAAGATTCAATTCTTTAATAGAAAAAAATCGACTTGACAAAATAGTTTAAAACGCCATTTAAATTATTTACAACCAAAAATAGTGCATCTCATAAATATTATAATTATCCTCAAAACTTTTAAAAATCTTTTGATATATATATGTTCCATTTTGCTCTTCACGAGCAGTTCCATTTCACCAAATAGCACTTGGTTGTTAGATATTGATTGTTATAAGAGTTGAGGAAAATCCTCATAAAATCCATCATCAGATCTCGAGTTTGACAAAAACGTGTCTTGAAAACCTAAATTGCTTAGCAAAAATAACAAAGAGGACATAAAAAAGGTGAATTATACGTCGTTGAAAAGTTCCGTTCTGATCATCATCAGCAGTTCCACTTTCTCAAATGTAAATACTTGATATGTTGATGAAAATATAAAAATATATATATATATGATATGATATAATATTATTTGAGGAGGTTGCTTAATTTTTTTTTATACTACGTCGGTGGCAAACAAGCATACGGCCCGCCTGATGGTAAGCAGTCTCCGTAGCCTATGTACGCCTGCAACTCCAGAGGAGTTACATGCGCGTTGCCGACCCTAACCCCCTCCCACCCCTCGTTGAGCTCTGGCAACCTTACTCACCGGCAGGAACACAACACTATGAGTAGGGTCTAGTGTTATTTGGCTGCTGTTTTCTGTAAGGTGGAGGTACTTCCCCAGTTGGGCTCTGCTCTAGATCTGGAATGACATCCACTGGCTGTGCCCTACCACACAAAGCGAGATGACATTCACAATGCCCATACCTCTCTTATGGACGTAGTTTAAGGACGTACCCGGGTCCGAATTGAGAACTTCCTGTTTTTCAAGTCAGTTAAAAAAAGCGGCCAAGTGCGAGTCGGACTCGCGCATGAAGGGTTCCGTACCATTTAAGACATATTAAAAAAAATCTACTTACTAGATCTTGTTCAACATTTTACCACTTTGGACACACATTTTACCACTTTGGAAGTGTCTCGCGCAAACTATTCATTTTAGAAAAAAATTATATTAGAAACCTCAATATCATTTTTGAAGACCTATCCGTAGATACCCCACACGTGTGGATTTGATGATTTTTTTTTTAAATTTTATGACGTGTTAAAAAAAAACTACTCACTAGATCTCGTTCAAACCAATTTTCGGTGGGAGTTTGCATGGTAATGTATATCATATATTTTTTTAGATTTTTCATTCTGTTATTTTAGAAGTTACAGGGGGGGGGGGGCACACATTTTTTCACTTTAGAAGTGTCTCTCGCGCAAACTACTATCGGAACGGATATTTTTTGCCATTAGGCTACGGAACCCTAAAAAGGAGGAAGTTCTCAATTCTTTTGATTTTTTATATGTTCACCGATTACTCGAAGCCGTCTGAACCGATTTGGAAAATTATTTTTGTTTGTTTTAAAGGGTAGGTATACTTTCCAGGTGACCCACTATAATTTTATCTAAATCGGTCGAGCGAATTTTGAATAAAAAAGACAACAAATAAATCTAAATTTTGAAATTGTATACATCGGTGATATTTTCGTTTAGTCACAAACCTCACTGCCTCATTGGAGGCAGTGCATTTAGTTGGCCTATCCATATTATATTTCAATAAAATACATCTATTTTCCATTAAAAAAATTTAAATAAAATTACTGTTACATAAAAAAACACTCATGAACTAAAAAAATAATAATTGGTATACATACATTTCCTGATGTGTTTGATGTCTGTGCCAAGCCAAATTGGTCCCGATTATCTCCGAAAGTATTTACTTTATCAAAAAATGGTTGTTGGAATTCGTTTTAAAAGACCTATCCAACGACACCAACAACAAACGCAAAAAATATTAAAAGTAAAATCATTTTAAAAGTAAATTGATTATTTAGTACGACATGCCACAGGAAATTGAACGGGAAAGGTTCATATTCGAGTTAATTAAATAATTTAACGCTTCGAGAATTTTGCACAAATTAAGTCGAAAATTCTACAGCAATTCGTAGGGCATTTTATTTAATATATTAAGTCTTTGATCCTTCATTAATAACTTCTACGCGGGGTTGGAGGTTTTTTAACGATTTCTACGCAGACGAACGTGGCGGAGGCTAGTGTAACATTAGTACATTACTGCAGAGACCGCGGCTGCCCTACGCAGAAATCAAATATCTGTGTTTTGTCAAATTTTACAGTGGAGCGAAAAAACTATTTTTTTAGACTTTTCTTGATTACATGTTTACTAGTTAAATGATAGCATTTAAAATAGCCGTGTTTTATTATGCAAGATATCATTAATAGTGTACTGTATTTTTTTTTTTCAAAATTATGAGGACAATCATTCTAAAATGCAAAAACAGGTTTCTGCCTTGAATGCGATAAGATAATTTTAGAGCTTATCTACAAAAAAACAAGTATCTGTATATATTTTAGTGCTTTGGTAGGCTTCTTCTTGATAAGTTTATAACACAAGCATGTTTTATACTACATTTTAGATGCCTATAATGTAGTGTATGTCATGCTTGAGTAAAATATATTAGGTATTTCAATATTAATGCAGTAGGTATTGGAGTATTCCACGGAAATGAAGCTCCTGTTGTGTTTGAATGCAAGTTGTTTTAAAATTCATAGGTGTATAAGTTTTTATCTGGAACAAAGTATTTCTGATTCAAAAATACTTAAAAATTTACATCAATTACTTAAATTGTAGGAAACTACTTAAATACCTAACCAAAAAAGAACTTCGAACCCGACATTCTGTGGAAAATATATGGACGCACGCGTGAAAGACATAAAATTAAAAATGAAAAGTTATAGTTTTGTTTAATTAATAAACATACAATATATATGTATGTATATTACTTACACGTGGTACAGAACATAAAGATAAAAGTACCTATATACATCAACTTTATTCAAACATCTGTACTGACTAGTTCACCTTCCTCTATTAAATCTAGTGATTGTGAATATAACAAAATGAATAAACCAAAATAGTTGCCGATTATTTGGCATTAAGGGCACTAACTTTTCCAAAATCTCTTTTTTTTTGCTGTTCTGACACCTCTGCCGTCTGAGACATTGTTTTTTTTTGGTAATTCGTCAAATTCGTGCACTGTGTATTTTTTAAATCAACAGAATTAAAAGATAGGTATAGGTAGAAACTACTTACCCCTTGTTATTATTTTCTAAACACATATAAACTAAGCATTTGAATTATTCCAGTGTTCTTTGCGTCTTTTCATTGTAAATAATTTATACAGCTAGGAAAACACTTCACTTATCAGATAATAGGCACTTAAATAACACTTCACGTATGTATACAATCTATGACTGACAAACATATGAGAAAACAGGCAAACTGTTCATTAGTTGAATTAAAAAGGTAGTTAATAAATATCAACGATAATTTCTACCCGAAACTCAAATAAATATAAATATAAGGTTTTGGTATAGTAATAAAATAAAAATTTCTACGCTAAAGTCAAGTAACTTCGCGATCTATATCAATATTTCTACGCTGAAGTCAAGTAACTTAGCAAAAGTATCTTTCGAAAGATACTCGATTTCAAGATAGAATTAGGGTATATACTTGACTTTAGTGTAGAATACCCCGTTAAAAAAAGATACTTAGATTTTTTCAAGTTCCGTATTTAGAAAAATATTCATTATTAAAAAAAAATTAAAATATTGAAAGATGTCTTTTCAAACAGTGAATCGAATGAAGTAAAAAAACAATTTTTGGTAAATTTCGAGATACTTGATTTCTGCGTAGGGCAGCCGACCGGGAAAGAAGGGCTTGCCGGCGGAATAGGGATATAAGGCTGACAAGCCCTTTTCATGCCGAAGCATGTATAGCACTTTTCTCAAACATGCCATGCAATAATACCACAGCGAATTAGTGTGGAATTTGGATTTAGTATGAAGGTATGGTTCCATCCGGCCGAGAGCACGAAACTTGAGATGCATATAGCGTTTAGGTTTTTAAGAATAAATAGTTATATAAATATGTTGAGGCCAAGGAGCCGCACTAAATAGTGAATTCGAATTTTCGCGGACGTATTTTGTCTATACTGTTGATATCATGCTTTTAGGGCTATCCCGCACTAGCTAAAATCTCTATGGTTACTCAATGAATTCAGCGGATTATGAATATTGTCTTTGGTCTCTGGTTATACATAAACACAATATTCATTAATCTCTAAATGTAACACTAGAGATTCAGAATACTTAATTTCAGCTAGTCTATAATGGCCCTTACCGTGGATAGTTTAGGCTATTCAAAACCCCGTTATTAAAAAAATACAGTCAAAATGAAACAACAGACGGTTGAATTGCAAGCCTTTAATTGTGTATGAAAATACCATTACAGTCATCTCCAGCTACTGCGCCCGAAGCGGGCTACTTCAAAGCCTAACAAGAAACTTAACGTGAATACTTCATTGCATGTTTGAGAAAAACATATTCTCGTCATCTGGCACTAACTATAATCACATGTTTACTCAATTTATGATACACATAATTTCTTTAAGAACTTATAGTAATAAAAAAACGGGAAGCCTAAGTATTAAGCTGTTGGATTTAATTTGACATTACTGCCAAATAACGAATTAATAAATCAACCGGACTGATTGGTAAGATTGTTCCGCAATTTGGTGTCGAATCCGCAAACAAGGCTGCTGGCTCTCGGGAGAGCTGTGTTGGCATAGCGAGCTGGGATAATGTTCTAACAATTCTCGGCGTAGTCTAAAATAACGAATAAAGTCACAATAGGCACTTGTCCAAAAAAACTGAAGATTGAGTAAGCAACCCCTTAATAATAAATTATTCTTGTCCGAGAATCGAAATAGAAATATTAAAGGTTCAACTTTGCTACGAGCGACTTAAAAAGGTATGACAATGTAGGCCGAGGCTCACGAATAATAAAGAATGTCTTCCGGCAAGAAACTTAGCGAAAAAATTGCGCTCATATTTCAAGAGTTGAAATTAGATAGGCTAAGGACACTTATAAAGTCCCTTTTAGAGTCCGGATAAGAAATTGCTCCGCAAAATTTCACAGAATGTTGATGACGATTTGATTTCTTTTCGGTTGTTTTAGTATTGGGCCGCTACCGGGGTTTTGGAAAAACAATTATAACCAGGTGCTGGGGGCGTATTTTTTTCTTTTCTCACAATCTCACAAAAGAAAACGCCTTTTGTTTTGATTGAATTGACAGATGATAAGTGTTTGTGAAAATAAGAAGAAAATGATTTTTAAAGAGGAAATGACTTAGCGGATTAGACGGTTTTTAATTTTTTGCCATTTTCAATTCAATTTAATAAAGAAATGGTCATTAGAATAACAAAGGGAATATGACGATATATATTTTCCATGTGCCATTTATAATCTTAATTGCACGCTTCAGGCTTTTATGAAGTATTTTAGTATGCAATCTTGCATCTGTCATACTGCCTGCCGGCTCTCGACCCTGCCGCTGGCGGGCCTGCCGCACAATTAGTAAGATTGAATAAATACCTACGTTTTATAGAAAAAAAAAAAAAAAAAAAGTTTTAATATTATCAAAATTACATGTTATAAAAACCTCTTTCTCCCACCAGCAGTGGCCTCGACCCATTTTATGTGTACAAAAGTTTATTTATTTCTATAGTGAGTTTCATATATCACGACTGTCACGCCAGCTCTACAGTATTTTTGTTATATTTATATCATATTTTCAGATGTAGAGGTTAGCTGCTCTTGCCATGCATCAAAGGAAGGGTATTCAGGTACTTTTTATAATGTACATGTGTGTAGTTTAATGTTTAATATATTTTTCGTTTCGGTTTCAAATATTTGAATAATAATATAATAATAATAATAAAGTTTATTGCTTTCACATTGGTGTTCATACAGATGTTCTTAATGAATAATATAATGTTTCACAATATGACACCCTGTAAGGGTATTGCAATTTTATCTAACACTAACACATGAAACAATTATAACATACCTACAAACTACAGAATACACAAAAAAAGTAGTTTATAGTATACCTATGCCTATTTATGGTATTTGTTATCATCTAAATATTCTTGTAAAGAATAGAAACAATTATTTATTAAATAAGTTTTCAAGCTATTTACAAATTTATCATATTTTGATTCTATCGCTATTTCTTTAGGAAGACTGTTGAAAATTCTTACAGACATGTTATAGGGACTTTTGTTACTCATTTGTAAATTACTGGCAGGAAGGGCAATCTTGTTTTGATATCTTAAGTTCAAGTTACTAGTATGACGGTCTTTAGCTTTTATGTATAGGTCGGGATGTTTTCGTACAAATTTGCATGTTTCTAAGATGTAAAGGGATGGCAAAGTTAAAATATTAAATTTTTTAAAGTAAGGTCTGCAGCTTTCTTGATTTTTTATGTTACTTAATATTCTAATACACCTTTTTTGCAGTATGAACAAATCTACACTATTTGTGCTGTTTCCCCACAAAACGATCCCGTATTGAAGCCATGTCTGTGTAAATGCGTGATAAGCACTAAGAGCTGTTTTTAAATCTGAGGTTTTTTTAATATTTCTAAGGGCATAAGCAAAGCGTGATATTTTTAAACTAATTTTATCTATGTGTGTTTTCCAATTAATGTTTTCGTCAATAATTATACCGAGGAGATTGCAGTTCTTTATTGGTCGAATTGGGTTGTCTAGGTAAGTAAAATTAACATTTAATGGACTCCGCTGATGGGGTCGGAATTGAATTAAATTTGTCTTTTTTAGATTTAGTTGTAGATTATGGTCGATTAGTAAGGTGTACTTATTTAGTTGTATTTCTCATGGTCGTCGGAGTCCATACCGGGGCACCGAATGAATATACGGGAATGGATATGGGGAAAGAAAAATCAAGATCAGTAAAAAAAAGGTTGATTTTCCTTTCGCCATAGAGAGGTTCTTGATTCCTCCAGAAGCGCTGGTGGCCTAGCGGTGAGAGCGTGCGACTTACAATCCGGAGGTCGCGGGTTAAACCCTGGCTCGTACCAATGAGATTTCGGAAGTTATTTACGAAATGTCATTTGGTATTTACCAGTTGCTTTTTGGTGAAGGAAAACATTGTGAGGAAACCGAACTAATCCCAATAAGGCCGTAACCTTCATATTCTCTGTCTTCTTTATAGTGTACGGTTTAATCCTACTGCTCTCCGTTATCTCAAAGAACGCTTCAGTTATTTAAATTCTAGTAGATCCTCACAAAATTTCTTTCTGTCCCTCCTTCCTCCTCAAAATTTTATAATTGTTCTTTCACATTTCGGGCTGTTCGCCTGTGGAACTCTCTCCCTATCGAATTAAGACGCGCTCAATCCCTAGCTATTTTCAAATCCCATCTTAAAGACTGCCGATTGCATTTGCCGACGACATCGTTTTGTTCTCCCACACTGCACCCCATCTAGAACAAATACTACAAGCCCTTAGCACGGCAAGTCTTGAAGTCGGACTCGAAATGAACAGGGCCAAAACCCAGTTAATGACCAATGGCGCGAAACGTGGGGTCAAGGTTGATGGGCAGGATATCCAATATGTCGACAAATACATATACTTGGGCCAGATAGCATCCTTCGATGACAGGCAGTCTAAAGAAATCGATCGACGCATCGAAAATGCCTGGAAGAGCTTCTGGTCCATGAAGGCACTAATGAAGGCCAACCTTCCACTGACACTAAAGCGCAAACTCGTTGACATGTGTATCCTGCCTATCCTAACCTACAGCGCCCAATCTTGGTCATTAACGGAAGCCCAGAAGTCCCGACTCAAGATTTGCCAGCGAGCAATGGAGCGCAGCATACTAGGAGTTCGGAGAACCGATCGGGTTAGGAACACCGAACTGCGCTCCAGAACTGGTATCATAGATGTGGGTGATAAGGCCGCTAAGCTTAAGTGGGGTTGAGCGGGACACGTCTGCCGTATGTACCCGGGTCGGTGGGCTAAATTGGCTACCGAATGGACACCACAGATTAGCCGGGGCAGAGGCAGACCAAAAAAGAGATGGCGGGATGACCTCGACGCTTTTTGCAGCGACTGGCGGGAACATGCTCCAATCTAGTTTTTTGCACCTCCTAAATAGTTTAATTAATATTATCACTTCTCCGCTACTTAAAGGTTGTCTGGTAAAGATCGCTCTTTGGCGATAACACCGCCTGTTGTCACCTTTGTCTTCATATATTGTGTATGTCTCTCTGTAAGTGTTATTTTGAGGTTGTGCAATAAAGAGGATTTGTATTGTATTGTATTGTAAGGCCTAGTTTACCCTCTGGGTTGGAACTACTTTTAAACATTAAACATTTATTTTAAACATTATCGGTTTAGCTGTTCGACTAAAACTTAATTTTGTCGCACTCATCAATTTCTTTATAGAACATCTCACAAGTACTTTAGGTTCCAATACGAGTATAATATTGGGTAATTAGTATTTAGGTTATCATACCTACTAGTTAAGTCTCAGACTAGTAGGTATGGTAAGTAACTAGTCTCATCTATCTACTAGACATATGGTAACCTAAATGATTACGCATTCATTTTCCTCAAATTCAAACAATCTGGTTATAGTTATAAGAGAGGAAAATTTTTTGACAGGTTTATACGGCTCTTTCTTCGAGCTAGATCAGACACCCTCTTTGATTTATTAAATTTTGAGCACCTCTAGTAGCTAAAACAAGACCTTTTTTTGAAAATAATACGAAGGTCAAAATAGCAGACTCTTATGTTGTTAAAAATAATTTAAAAGTAGTACCGTCAAATGGAGTAACTGGAATAAAATTAGACAAATATTTATGAACGTGGCTGACAGCAACTTTTTACTTTTTACAATCTTTAAATCGGGGTCTTAGGGTAAAATTTTCAACTAGCTAGATTAGTTCATAGACAAAAAAATTGTCTAAAGGTATCCCTCTGGCCCAAATTACCCCACTAAACGTTTTAATAAAACTTGTATATAAAGTCTTTCTGAAAACAGTCTTATAACTCATCAACAGGAGAATCTGTATTGACCTAATTAGGTACTCGAAGTTTTGTGGGAAAGTGATTGATTATTTGTACAGAAGATTGATCACTTGACTTGGTAGAACCCTTTTTATACTTTGTAGCGGTTAACATTTTTATTATACATATTATACATTATTATTTTGTATAATAGTGTTAATCGTCTCTTTATATAAATTACAATCACAGATAAAACAGGAACTTAAGCAACAAACATTCATACAAAACAGATAAACCGGGATCTTTGAAAAAAAAAACACCCTTCCAAATGCAAGTGGAACTGGCGCCCCAAAGGTTCCGTATTTCGCACATTTTTTAACAATGTTTTTTTTTTCAGTCAATCATGACTGCAGAATTCGTATAGGTTTTTCTGTAATCTGTAGAGAAGGAATTATTTTGTGTTTTTTTTTCTAAGTTGTTGACCCTGTATTTCGGAGATAAATAAATATTTGGGGACAATCTTGCCCTAAGACCCCGATTTAAAGATTGTAAAAAGTAAAAAGTTGCTGTCAGCCACGTTCATAAATATTTGTCTAATTTTATTCCAGTTACTCCATTTGACGGTACTACTTTTAAATTATTTTTAACAACATAAGAGTCTGCTATTTTGACCTTCGTATTATTTTCAAAAAAAGGTCTTGTTTTAGCTACTAGAGGTGCTCAAAATTTAATAAATCAAAGAGGGTGTCTGATCTAGCTCGAAGAAAGAGCCGTATAAACCTGTCAAAAAATTTTCCTCTCTTATAACTATAACCAGATTGTTTGAATTTGAGGAAAATGAATGCGTAATCATTTAGGTTACCATATGTCTAGTAGATAGATGAGACTAGTTACTTACCATACCTACTAGTCTGAGACTTAACTAGTAGGTATGATAACCTAAATACTAATTACCCAATATTATACTCGTATTGGAACCTAAAGTACTTGTGAGATGTTCTATAAAGAAATTGATGAGTGCGACAAAATTAAGTTTTAGTCGAACAGCTAAACCGATAATGTTTAAAATAAATGTTTAATGTTTAAAAGTAGTTCCAACCCAGAGGGTAAACTAGGCCTTACAATACAATACAATACAAATCCTCTTTATTGCACAACCTCAAAATAACACTTACAGAGAGACATACACAATATATGAAGACAAAGGTGACAACAGGCGGTGTTATCGCCAAAGAGCGATCTTTACCAGACAACCTTTAAGTAGCGGAGAAGTGATAATATTAATTAAACTATTTAGGAGGTGCAAAAAACTAGATTGGAGCATGTTCCCGCCAGTCGCTGCAAAAAGCGTCGAGGTCATCCCGCCATCTCTTTTTTGGTCTGCCTCTGCCCCGGCTAATCTGTGGTGTCCATTCGGTAGCCAATTTAGCCCACCGACCCGGGTACATACGGCAGACGTGTCCCGCTCAACCCCACTTAAGCTTAGCGGCCTTATCACCCACATCTATGATACCAGTTCTGGAGCGCAGTTCGGTGTTCCTAACCCGATCGGTTCTCCGAACTCCTAGTATGCTGCGCTCCATTGCTCGCTGGCAAATCTTGAGTCGGGACTTCTGGGCTTCCGTTAATGACCAAGATTGGGCGCTGTAGGTTAGGATAGGCAGGATACACATGTCAACGAGTTTGCGCTTTAGTGTCAGTGGAAGGTTGGCCTTCATTAGTGCCTTCATGGACCAGAAGCTCTTTGACGACCGGTCTGGCCTAGTGGGTAGTGACCCTGCCTACGAAGCCGATGGTCCCGGGTTCAAATCCTGGTAAGGGCATTTATTCGTGTGATGAGCATGGATATTTGTTCCTGAGTCATGGGTGTTTTCTATGTATTTAAGTATTTATAAATATCTATATATTATATATATCGTTGTCTAAGTACCCTCAACACAAGCCTTATTGAGCTTACTGTGGAACTTAGTCAATTTGTGTAATAATGTCCTATAATAAAAAAAAAAAAAAAAAAAATCTTACACAGATCGACCTAGCCTCAAACTGAGCAAAGCTTGTACTATGGGTACTAGGTGACGATATACATACGTATATAGATAATTACATGCTTATATACATAGAAAACCCCTACTCTTTATATTAAAATTGTAAATTGTTTTGTTGAGATACTTACCAATTTTCATTAATTATTTAGGTTTTATAGTACGAGTAAAAAAAGTATAATTTTAGATGACTCGTAGAAAAAGTATTGTATACAATAGTGATAAAATCAAGCTTTTCAATCTCGTACCTTACTTACGCAACTCAGCAAGCTTCGTTGCCTAAAAACGGTACAGGTCTTAAAAGCTCTGTATTATATAACGATTGTACAAAATACTGATATTTTATTTTCTCATTTACCCTCCAAGCGTGTATGTTTGAAATTCAAACTCGTTTAATGGTTCCATTTTTCCCTTTCAGGTACGGAACACTAAAAATGATTTGTAACTTTATGGACGGCCGCTTCTCCATACAAACGGAGTCCCAATTTTCCTCTCTGGATATTGACATTATGGAAATTATTTTTACATAATTTTATGTATATTAACCATAGCTATGCCCCTACGAGAAGCGCTGGTGGCCTAGCGGTAAGAGCCTGCGACTTGCAATCTTGCGGTCGCGGGTTCAAACCCCGCCTCGTACCAATGAGTTTTTCGGAACTTATGTACGAAATATCATTTGATATTTACTAGTCGCTTTTCGGTGAAGGAAAACATCGTGAGGAAACCGGACTAATCCCAACAAGGCCTAGTTTACCCTTTGGGTTTGGAAGGTCAGATGGCAGTCGCTTTCGTAAAAACTAGTGCCTACGCCAAATCTTGGGATTAGTTGTCAAGCGGACCCCTGGCTCCCATGAGCCGTGGCAAAATGCCGGGACAACGCGAGGAAGAAGAGCTATGCCCCTACGTTTGACTTTTTTAAATTTTTTGATTATTGGAAAAAATAGAAGCGAAAAACAGATTTCATAAAAAAAATTAAATGGTCCTAACTCTTATAATAATTAAAAATTCGAAAAAATCAAACAGCTGTGGTTGATATATAACAAATAGTGTCAAAATATTCTCAATAATGTTAATATCCAGAGAGGAAATGAGGACTACGTTTGTATGAAAAGACGATTTCGCAGGGGTCCTTCACTTTCATCTTAACGGGTTTGAGAATGTCCGCCAGTTCATTGAAGTACCGCCCAAACCTGTTGGATCCTCCTGGAGATCTTCTGTTGGTGTGTTTTGTCAAATGATAGAATATGTCCAAGATACACGAATTGCTCGACCACCTCCAGTAGTTACTTCGTTCCCAACCATAATCTTTGGAATCGATTTACCAGAGATGTTCGTCATAACTTTAGTCTTGGACATATTCATCTTAAGACCAATCTTCAAAGAAGCATGGTAAAGGCTTTCAACCATGCTTTGAAGATCTTCCAGGGTCTCGGCAAACAATTGGCAAATCTCAGGTGCGACAAGAATATTGATACCAGTTCTGTCTCATGCAAGCGTTTTTATCACGTCTTCTAGTACCGCCGTAAAAAGTTTGAGTGAAATTTGACGCACTCCCCTTTTGATGGATATTGGGTTGCTGAGTTTGTGAAGCCGAACTTGCAGTGTTATTATTGGTCAATTAGTGGGTAAATGAAACGATCTTGAACATAGAAATTTCATAAAAAGGCTACCTACCGTGCTTTTACCTAGTCGATGATTATCCCGTCGTTCAATTATCTCGATCTACTTAACACATGCTGCGTAGCCTAATTTAACGTACAGTCAGCATTTTTAGAAGCGGAAGCATTTTTTTTACAGTCTTGATTGTTCTTCATATTATATAAATCCAGCACTTTTTGCTAAGCCGGTGGATACTTTTGACGCGTTGTTTGATGCGCTACTTTTGATGTACAATTTAAAATGTTTTGGGATGTGCACACGCTTGAAGTAATGAACGAACTTTGATAAGTATGTGGGTACTTATCAGAGTTAATTAACCACTTTTTGTGGCCCATTTATAACATTTTAGGAACCTGACAGTAATTTTTAATAATTTTTAACCCATTTGATTGCTACATTCTTGCTTGATTGGTTTGTCATTGGTCGGCTGTTTTTTACATGATAAAAGTAACAAAGTACTCTGGTTAAATTCAAGTTTCTGACCTCGAAATCATCAATCAATCAACCATCATTGTCAAATACTAGGAAAACCGTGAAGTTTCGGAACTTTTTTGATTTTGAGAATTTTCTTTACCATTGACTTTACGGCAAAAGAAAATGTTAAGATGCAGGAAATTTTAAAAAATTCTTGTTATATCAAGTATTTGATGATGTCCCAGTAGGCTTTTGTGCTCAGAAACTTGAAATTAACAACAGGATTTTTTTCAATTAATATATAAATATCAAGCCAGCCCTTATTTAATGCAAGGCACCGCCCCTTAGATGGAATGCTTTCAGTAAGCAAAGCTATTATTTATAACAAAATAAGCCAAGGATAAATCAGTTCAAGAAAATTTTCACATAGCGTATGTAAAATATTCTGCTAGGTTGCATCTTTTGGCCGGACAACTTGAAATTCAGCGCAGGTATGTCGCTTTACGTATTTCGGAAAGGTTTGCATTTTGCGATACAAGCAAGCTCAACAAAGGATAGTTGCTTCCGATTTGTTCATCCGTATTCACTGGTAGATTTGGAAGCACAGAATACTAAGATTGTTGCGCTCAGCCAGTTAAAAGCAACCACCGTATCTACTAAAGGCTGTGTTGAAATATCAATAATGATTAAGCGAGCAATTATTTTATTTTAAAAGTATTCCTGTCCATTTTAAAACATATTTAAAACCGGGTCTATCGCGAATTGATTTTGTTAGGTTTATTTCCGGCGTTTCGACGCAGGTTTGTATTTGTATTTTATTTATTTGCATAATCAGGTACATTACAATACACAGGTGTTATTTGTAAAGCAGGAGGTACAAGATACCCTGTCAGGGCATTGCAAAATTCTTAAATATTAAGTTTTAAGTGAGGCACAGTATTACATATAATATCATGCATGAAGGGATTTTTTTTAAAACAATCTTATTGTTGTGTAGGGTCATATCAGTTTGAAAATTATGTCAAATTGATAGATATTAGGATGCAAAATCAGATTATTTATACGTCAAAAGATGATTAAATAAGAATATAATTCAATCAATAAGATAGCTGTTAATGTCAAAAACTTAAAAGTAAAAATAATAATAAGTATCTATGCTAAAGTTAAAAAATGCAATGTCAGTCATGTATTCTTCAATTGAGTAATAGGCTTTGTGGATGAGAAATGTCTTTAACTTTTTACTGAACATACATAATTTGTTTTCCGCCTTTATGAATTCTGGTATTTTATTGTAAATTATTATTGATCGATACTATGACCCTTGCTTGTATATGTTTAGTTTCGATTCTGGGACAGCTAACTTATTCTGACGTCGTGCGTTTTTTTGAAATTAGTACATTATATATGTGCTTACTTACAAACATACTAATTTCATATATGTATATGCATGGTAGAGTCAAGAAATTCAATTGAAGAAAATGGTCTCTACAACTTTCTGGCAGATGTATATTCATAATAATACGCAGGCATTTTTTTGTTCTACAAACATTTCGTGAGCGTTTACGCTATGTCCCCAAAGAACCACTCCATACCAAAGACAAGCGTACGCATAGGCGTAATATGCGGAGCGAGCGCATTCGATATTTGTGCTTCTTTTTATTAGGGTTCCGTAGTCAACTAGGAACCCTTATTAAGCTTAGTTTCACTGGTCTTGGTTATTAACACAGTGTGGTGGTTGGTTTGAAATTGTGAGACCCACCCTAAATTTTCCATAGACTTTCCTTCGGGTAGGTACATAAATATTTGTTTTGACATTTTGCTGGGACACCAATTAGATATCCGCGTCCACGACCAGTAAAGCCTACGTGGAAACACCTTAAATAAAGCTAACAATACCCGCAATGACCCGCAAATATGTCCTAAAATGTATTCCTATCCATTCTTTAAATAAATCATTCGGTCTTAACAAAGAGTGGCACTGAAGAGGTTATACTTCGTACCTACATGAAGTGGAATTCGCTACTACTTTTACATATACAAATCTCGCTCGAGGTACAAAGCGGCAATTCCACTAGTAATTTCAGTACGTTTTGACCAGGTGACAGCCGGAATGGAGCATAAGTAATAAAATGTTACTTTGTTACTCAAGAAAGATTTTAATTTACTATATAGGTAGGTATTGTGTGGGTTTACCTATGTATAATAAATTTTGCATGAGCGGGGTAAATTTCAAAGTATTTGTACACGATACAATCTTTCCACCCCTTTTTAACCCCCTTAGGGGATGAATAAAAAAAACACTGATATTTCTTTTCTAGTATTCTAATAACATGTCATTTTACAAAGTATCAAGTTGCCCACTCGACAAATGTTCGATCCCAATACAAATTATCAACCCTTCTTTTACATGATCATTTATCAATAAAATAACTTTTTTGTTTAATTTTAATAAAATAACTTTTTACAAAGATTCAAGTTACTAGTACATACAAATTTTCATCACCATTTTAACCCCCTTAGGAGTTGATTATTTCAAAATCACTTCTTATTTCTTGTACAAATTATAGGTAACAACACATTATATGTGACCTGATTTACATATTTCAACTTTTTAGCTTTTGTAGTTTCAGCTCTTCATTGGGCGTAGATGAGTCAGTCATAAATATTACACATTGGTGATTTGCTAGCGAGTTGTCAGCGAGGCGAGCGCGCGGCGAGTTCGCCGCGAACGCGCAATGAACGCGCGATGTGGCGTAACAGCTGATCAAAATGCCATACATGACATCGGCTACAGTTTTAAATTAAATAGTCGCTATATAAAATAGTCTTAGCACAGGGCTCTGAAAGGTAGGTAATATCAAAAATAAAAGTATTGTCCGTGAATAATTCAATACAGACCAATGTCCTATTTATACAATAAGTTTAGATTAAATACTCATCTCATTATTACAAATGGCGGCATAGCATCGTTTCCTCTTCTTCCAGAACCTCCTTAATATTCTACCCACCTCCTTTCTCGATAGTTATGGATATACCGACGCCAAGAGCTATTTGCATAATATTAAAACAAGAATACGCTCCGAGAATTATCTTATTGCATTCTTGACCTTAATATTTAATATAGTTTCTGAATGAATAAATTATCCTTAAGAGGGTAGGCCACGGCCGCTCCTCCATACAAACGTAGTCCCCATATTTGTCTCTGGATACTGACATTATGGAAAGTGTTTTTACATATTTTTATGTATATTAATCATAGCTATGCCCGCCGCTATGGTTGACTTTTTATTGATTTTTTGATTTATGTAATAATTAGGAGCCGAAAAGAGATTTTTTTTATCGAGCCCATAAAGCGTCCCACTGCTGGGCAAAGGCCTCCCCCCTAGACGTCCAATATTCTCGATGAACTGCAGTATCGGTCCAGTTGCTGAGAAATGTGACCTAAACAGGTCACAGATTTAGGATTAACTAGATACCGCCAGTACAAGACTTGCGCGAGTTTTTAAGTAGTCTACTTCTCGCTCAGTGGTGCTCATGACATCCTAAGTGTCAGACGTTTATGGCCACGCAACAAAATGCCTCATTGTAGTGTAGGGACTGCGTCATATATTCGCCCAAGCTTAGATGATATTAAATAAATAATATATTAATTTAGCTTTTCCCGTTATGCGCAATGTGCATTTTAGTTAATAGCATACGTAACTGTTTATTATGACCGTTACAGGGATGAGCTTGTAAAAGCATTCTAATATAAGTAATCTGTTTCCTTCCCTTTGTCGGCACTTACCTTTGTGTTAATCTCTCTTTGTTTTATTTCTTTGTCGGTTTCCGAATATTGTAAACTTTAAGTTATAAACTAATTTTGTAGCCAGCGGAGTAATTCGTGGGAAACGTTAGGATTCGCCATGTGCGAAACCGTTATAGGTTCTGTACCGATATTCCTATTGCGTTCCTGATGCAAGGTTATAATCATCGGGATCGCGGGAGTCAGAAGATAGTTCGTAGTCAGACGTCAACACGACAAGTTGTCTCGTACCTATTATCACAGGTTGAGCTTGATTGCCCCAATTGTCTTGTATGTCGACGAGTATACGTAATACTCGTCGACATACAAGACATTTTATACAAATTGTTAAATGCTCCTAACTTTTATAATAACTACAGATTCTAAAAAAATCAAACATAGGAGCATAGCTGTGGTAAGCTGTGGAAATTGAAATTTAGCTGTTTCTGTTAAATTCGTACTACAATGTCTAAAAATCCGATTTCCTTTTCTAACGTCTTTTCGGAAAAGTTACTTTTTAGGATTCCATGCCAGAAAGGTAAAAATAACTCTTATGGTATTTATCTTTAATATCACTCGATCAGATAATATAAGCCAAGATTGATTTATATCAAAGGAAGCTCGAGTGGGTGAAAAACTATCTTATCAAACGGTTATTGCTATTTAAAGGATGGCTCACGCTACACCGGACCAGGGCCGGGCTGGGGCGAGCCAGAGTGAACCGACACACTGGCTAACCGGAGCGTCACGCTCACCCGGACCGTTCCAGGTCCGGGGCGTCCGGGCCATTATCTCTATATTATTCTACCTCTATGCGTTCACACTATCATTGACTCTCCGAGGCTGACTCAGGCCGGCCGGGCTGTCCGAGCTCACCGAGCCGTCCAAGCAACGGACTGTTCATGACAAATGTCACAAATATTAATCATATTGAAAGAATTGGTTCGATGGGAAGCAAGTCGATATGTAAAGAAATAATAAAATCAAAATATTGGCCCTGGCTGCCATAATGGCTGATGAAGAGAATACTACATACTCTAGGGAATTGGGCATACATCCACTTTCGCAGACACTTTCGAAAAAAGGAGAATTACACAACATTATGTGAAAAGCTTTATGTCCACATAAGACCCGAGACTCTTTCGAAGCCACCGTGTTCTCTGCTTAAGGTAAATATGGAACTACAATGCGTGTATATTGTCTCAAATAAATAAGTATAATCATTATTCTTTAGTTATATAATTTATTTCATTGTCAATGATATGATAATCCAACAATATGTACGAAACGGCAGTATTTAGTTCTTAAAGCTCTGCTTCTTCTGGACATTTTTTTATTCCAGTGGTTAATATCTAGGAACTATTAAAATTGGTAACAAATTCTTAGGCAACTGTCTGTCTGGCACTATCAACTATTTCATGTAAAATGTGGAGCCAGCGTGACTAAAATTAATATAAGTACTATGTTTTTATTGGTTTCGTAGAATTGTGTAGCTTTTATTTACAGAAATTTGTTTTCATATAGAGATTGACAGTCATTACTGATTAACTTCTCTCTACGCCAAGTAAAATACATATAACCCGACCAAGTAATGTATTGGCTATACCATCCATATTTAACAAACAAATTTATGACGTTTTGTACTCTTCTTATTTTGGCAAATATATTCCGACACATCCGAGCATGCATATTGCGAAGTTATTCTGGTTTTTCATCTTTCCAATATCTTGGTCCAATGTGTATTTGTGTCTCACATTTTGCTTAATGAGAGAGTGAGACGCAAAGCACATTGGACAATGATCTTGGACAAGTGGAATATCACCCGAAGAGCAGAATTGAGTAACCAGGTGGTCCGGAGGCTCCGGGAAGTTCGGGTTTTGCTCATAGCATGACCGGCTAGCCGCCGCTCCGAGCACCGGGCCACTACAGAGCTCCGGTGATGACGTAATGCTTTCCATAGAAAACGAAGCGCCGGAAGCTCCGGCCCGGCCCTGGCTCGGTGTAGCGTGAGTCATCCTTAAAGCTAAATGTTTGGATCGGCTGTCGTCATCGAAGTTTTGTGACAGAAATAATATTTAAGTACCTATTTGTAAAACCTTCATGTATTATGGAATTCATGAAGGGTGACCTTCCTACTTCGCTAAAACGAAAACTCATGGATATGTGTATTCTTCCGATCCTCACCTACGGCGCTCAGACTTGGTCTTTGACTAATGCTCAAAAGCTTTCCCTTAAGGTTTGCCAGAGGGCCATGGAGCGCAGTATTCTTGGTGTCAAACTGACTGACAGAATCAGAAATTACATCTTGCGCTCCAAAACCAAAGTAGCCGACGTAGCCTTGACAGCCGCTAAGCTTAAATGGGACTTGGTCGGACATATCTGACGTATGCCAAACGACTTGTGAGCCAAGCAAGCTACCGAGTGGACACCAAACATAGTGCGGCGTCACGGCAGACCTCGAAGGAGGTAGCGGCACGATCTTGACGTCTTTCGGAGAGATTGGCCTAATATTGCCACAGACCGAGACGCGTGGAAGAAAGAGAGGGAGGCCTTTGCTCAGCAGTGGGACACAACATGCTAGCAAATAAATAAAAAATTATAAAAAAAAAAAACTATAAATAGAAAATTTTATTACAGTATCTTTCTCAATTGTAGTGTTATTTTTGCGTGAAGTTAAATTGATAAAAACAAAATTTTGGCTTTTCTATAGTCGAAAAAAAAACATTCATAGTTTATTTTAAACTCACTAGTTTACCTAGGTAGGTATATATAATAATATATAATATATAAATATTATAGGACATTATTACACAAATTGACTAAGTCCCACAGTAAGCTCAATAAGGCTTGTGTTGAGGGTACTTAGACAACGATATATATGTATAATAGATAAATATTTATAAATAGTTAAATACATAGAAAACACCCATGACTCAGGAACAAATATCCATGCTCATCACACGAATACATGCCCTTACCAGGATTTGAACCCGGGACCATCAGCTTCGTAGGCAGGGTCACTACCCACTAGGCCAGACCGGTCGTCAAGGTATGCATAGGTATGTACACTGTGTTTTTATTGAATTCCGTTAACTTCGGGATATGGGTAAGTATATTTAAGGAAACTAATGGCAACTTAATAGCATAGTTAATAAATAAATAAATGTATTGTTAAATAATGTTTTGTAACACTATCTCGGACGATCGATGTTTGAAATGACATTGATATGTAACAGTTTTCAATTGTTTGGTTGAATTAAATGTAATGCCCACATTTAATTCAACCAAACAATTGAAAACTGTTACATATCAATGTCATTTAAAACATCGATCGTCCGTGATAGTATTTGGGTTTAGTAACAAGTGAATTAACTTGTCCTAAACACTATTCCATATATAAATAAACATGCTCTAAGGCAAGTGTACACGCTCATACGGGCCTTATCAGATGAAAATTATATATTAATTATCTCAGAAATGAATTTAATTAGAACACCGGTGTGTGAGAAAATTACTTAATTTAAGCTCAGGAACGCACCCTAGAAATTAACGGAAAAAAACGGTGTATATTGGTACCTGAACATGTAATCGTTACGACCAGAAGAAGTCTGTAAAAATATTATACCTACTCTTATGTTCGTCACTCGAGTAAAAACGACATAAAAGCCCTTTATCTTTAATTCCTAATCCGCTTACATCCAACACTTGCAACAATAATTGTAATCTTTCTGAGGTACATATATTTCTTAGATCTTTTACGACGGCTATCCTATATCAAAACCCAGTAAGTACTTCAGACCAAATTTTACAGGACAGCGTAAAAAGTAAAAACATAAAACGTGTCAGCCTATTTTTTTTTTCAATATATTATATATATGGGATATGACAGAGTTCGCGCCGTAGACTTAAAATATATTACTAATGAAATTGCCCCCTTGATTACGCATTTAATTAATACATCCATAGCTACTTGTATTTACCCCAATCCATTAAAAATAGGTACGATTCGGCCGGTATATAAAAAAGGATCAAAAAATGATTATAACAACTACAGACCCATTACAATTCTTTCAAGTATTGACAAAATAATAGAGCGCTATATAGGAGACAAAGTTAATTCGTTTTTACAAGATAATAACATAATAAATAAAAAACAATACGGTTTTCAAAGAAACAAAAGTACCACTCAATTACTAAGCCAATTCAGTAATGAGATAAACGGACATTTAAATATGAAACGGCATGTAATAGTTATTTTCATCGACTTCAGTAAAGCTTTCGATTTATTAATGCATAATACGCTATATATGAAGCTCGAACAGAATGGCATACAGGGCCCCCTACTAGAATGGTTTAAAAGCTACCACAGCAACCGGTATACCGCAGTAAGACTAGGAAATTCATATAGTGACATGTTAAAAACATCGAAGGGAACGGCACAGGGGTCAATAATTGGCCCCACCGAATACCTTTTGTATGTCAATGACATGTGCAATACAGTTGGAGAGGACTATGTTTATCAATTTGCAGACGACACATGCATAGTAGTCTCGGATAGGGACCTAAAGACTGCCGAACGTAAAATACAGGATATATTTGACACCTTGTGTAAATGGTCGCATGACGTAGGGCTAGTCCTAAATGCAAATAAAACGAAGGCTATGCACATATGTTCTTCTCAAAATAAATCAATACACAACCCCGCTATAAAAGCACACGTACATAGCTGTCTCCACTTGCAATGCGATGATTGTGACTGCCCTTCTATCGATTTTGTAGAGGAACATATGTACATTGGTCTTTTAATTGACTGTAGATTTAATTGGCAACCGCATATTGAACACGTAAGTAATAAACTTAGATCAGTATTGGGACGTCTAACTATTCTGAAACATAAATTACCGTACAACACATTGAGGATGTTATACCTAGCTCTGGCTGAATCGGTAATACGGTACGGTATCAGCAGCTACGGACGATCGTATAAAACTAATCTTTCTAATATCTACAACCTACAGAGAACTATTCTAAAAACAATAGTTCCGAAAAATATAAAAGTAGCATGTAACAATAACTACTCAAACCTCTTTGAACACTGTAAGGTGCTTCCCGTACAAAATATAGTTAAATTGTCCATTCTTAAAGAAGAACACCTACACATAGATAAATTAAATGAATATCACAGAAACAATAGATTAAGAAGTATCCCTAATGCACCTAGATTCATACTACCATCATATAATAATGTCTACGGAATGAGAACTAATAATTTCATACTTACGAAAATAATAAATAGCCTTCCGAAACACATACAAGATTTATACCTATCTAACTCTAAATCAATTAAAAAAGTTAAACATTATTTCATATCAAATAATTACGACTATATTTTGTAAACATATATTTGCTTTGTTATATAAATTAGTTTAATAAGTCCGAACCCTTGCTGTAATTAAGCCATTCATGACTTTAGCAGTAAGTAAACATGGAACTCTGCGAATCTTTTTTAAAACTAATTGGAACTTTAATTAATAAAAAAAATATATAGACACGTTGTATGTGCCTTACCAACTTTGTAAATGTGAGTACCGTTGTTAGTATCTTACATATTCCCGTTCCGCTAGTAAGTGATTTCTTATTAGGTGTGAACTGATATAGAGTCAGATAGCCCAGACAGCGGAAGTGTTATTTTAAACGTCAAACATCTATGAACTTATGACGTTTACTTAACACTTGCACAGGCTGGGTTATAAAAACTTTTGTCAACTTAGCTTTGTCCAACTCTATCATTTATCAACTTTCAAGATATTTCGGCTTATTCTCACTAGTTACCAGTGGTAACGACAGAGATTTTTTTATGCCCAATTTTTACCATTGATAACCACAGTATTTACCACTAAAGTGAGATGGTGGTGGTGGACTGGGAATTATTTGCATTATTTTATAACATTAAAGCATATTATGCTATTGTTTAAAATTTGGTCTGAAGCCCTTACTGGATTTTGATACAGAGCAGGCGCAGTGCCCCACGCGTATACTGCGCATTGATAGAGGGCTCGCGGTCGTGTCCGTGATTCGTGAACCCGTAGCCGTGCGCCCGGTTTCGTGTTTCACGGCAACGGTTTTCTGGTCCGTTCCGCACGTGACATTCGGTTACGTGAAATTAGGGTACGTGAATCCGTGTAAATCCGTGTAGGCGTGATCACGGCTTCACGTATCTTAAGAACACGCCGGTTCGGTCCGCCCGCGACGTTGAGTGAAGATACGATGCGGTCTCTAAGAGCTACGAATAAAAATGTATCGTGAGTTTTTTATTCATAGCTCTAATTCCGTTTCATTACTTTTGAATTAAAATTTATTTCCAATAGTAAGGCCTTTTAAATATTAATGAGTAATAGCTACTTTAATAAACGGGTTGCTAAAATACGACAAATAATACGACAGGAAAACTCATTATTTGTGCGATCATTGCACAAGGTACATAAAGCTGTATCTCCGACTCTGGTGGCAAATCTCCACACCCAACTTCTCTTCATTGTTAATAGTTTAAACACACCATTAGAGTAACACTAATCATACACTAACAATAACAAAAAAAAAATTACGAAACAACAACAAAAATAACTTTAAATTCACGGCTAAATTAAAACTTGAAGACCAACTGTGATGTCAGGAGTAACTAATGACAATGAATGTGAGTTCAAAATTCTAAACTGCCCCCTCCAGATTAAATAAAAAATACCATAAATTTGTAAAACAAAACATCGTGGTCACTTCTTTCAACTTCACGAACAAAAGGTAAAGCCCACAGCTACTTATGTATATTGTTTGTTTCATTTTAATAAGTCGCTCGCAAATCTTATTACCTTTGTCTGCACGTGCAACTGCACTTAATCTACAAAAAAAACCCGGTATGTTGGCTTAGCTTGTTAGTCATACAATAAAACACTCTAACAATAATATGTCATTATTACCTTCAATCTAGAAACAAAACAGTACTCTTTAATGTGCCGAAAGTCCGAAACTGATAAGTACTGCAGCTGCGTACTTTTTTTCCGTGGCCCCGTACATGTGTTTTTGTTGAATTTGTTTACCTGTATTATCTTTATCATACCTACTAAAGATTTGCAGAAATTCACCCTTTTGTTTCTTTGGATTAGGATTGCCTTGTTTATATTTAGGCTACGTTATATTTTTTGATAGTAGCAAGCTTTTACGAGTATGTTTCATTCATTTCATTAATTCTTAACAGAAAAAAATTCTTCTCTTGATTTAATAATGACAACCAGTAGCACTGCGTTGCTTAAGTTCATAATTATAATGATACTTACTAGGGAGTTTTACACCTTATATTTATCTGCATGCATCTGCGAAGAAATTCAAAGGTGTATGTGAAGTCCCCAATCCGCATTGGGCTAGCGTGGGGACTATAGCCCGAGCCCTCTCGCGCATGAGAGGAGGCCTGTGCCCAGCAGTGGGACGTATATAGGCTGAATTATTATTATTATTATTATTATTATTATTTATATTAGTGCAATGCAACGAGCAGGTCACTAGTTTTGACTAAAATCAATAGCTGGTTATACAAAAAACAGATTAACCCCATAAATTATTTAGATATAACCATTATATTCAAATCGATGCAAAAAATACAATTTAAGTTTAATTCACACGTAAATGTTTGTCCGACGAACGTCCCGTATTCAATATACTAAGTGGTAACTCAATTCAATAATACCTAGTCCTTACTTATTTTTCTCCCGGGCGTGTCGAACCTACGAGACGTGCGATAAGTACCTATCCAACGGAACCGAGCCCGAAGCTTCGCACACGAACGCAGGTATGGGCTACGTATCATGGCGTGTCACGGCGTGTCACGTGAATCCGGACGCGAACGCAGGTACAAGGTACGTACCTTGCCGTGTTCGTGAAATTCGTGATCTTAGTACCGCCGGGCTTAAGAACCCGTAGCTACGGATCGGCGTGTATCACGGATATCAGGAGCTGATACTCATTTCAGAAACCTAGTAATCTTTGCTTGCTTGCTATGGATGACGACGCTGGAACTTAGTATGGCTCGTCAGTTACTTACTAGGCTTTGATATGGGATTGGTGACTTCCTGAGTTTTATAATGGTAAACCGTCATGAGACATGCTACTGCCTAGGTTTGGAGGTGTCGAAATCTCTGTTATTTATGCCGGTTTTGCAGCAGGTGTTTTACAAATAACACAAAAAACAAAATTCCAGTAATTTGTCCCTTACTAGGTTTTGATATGGGCCAGCCGACGAATGATTTTGCACTTTTGTTTGGCACAGCTTTGGTACTTTTTCCATCTTTTCTTAGGGTAGCAGTTAAATAGTTCTGCTACTGTTTGTATCTCACAAACATTCAAATGTATGCGAGATACAAACCCGCATTTGCATACATTACAATATCCAATGATAACCGTTTGTCCATTGTCGTCCTGCATGAAAACTAAATCGTATCGTCGATATGATCGCCAGAGAGGATTACCGCAATAACTTCTCCAAGCTATATCACTCGAAAATTCCTTTTAGAAATTTGCGTAATCACGGAAAATTGGGGTAAATAGTCGGGTTGTCTTTTATTTGGGTTCATGTTATTTGGGAGGTGGTTATATATTTTTATTGACATGTAGTGCGGGCTAGATGTGACGAATTAGAGTTTAGAAAAAGGAAGTTTCAGCTTATTTAAATTTCTTTTAGGTAGTTTTTTAGGAGAGTATAATTCACTGTTTTTTTACTAATTTGCTGGTCTTTAGGTGAAAATAAATTCTAATATTATTTAGGACCCATCATCAGAACGACCTTGACAAAAATGTTACATAAAAACCTAAGCTGTTGAACGCTGCTAGCGAAGAAGATAAATTGCCAAACGCGAAATATGTGTCATTAAAGTGTTCCACTCTGGTCTTCATCAGCAGTTTCACTATACCAAATGTCATTTTTTGGAACGTAAATGCTTGATTTGTTGATGAAAATTCAACAATAGCCTATGTGTGTGCCTATAAGATTTGAGGAGTTATCTCGAGTTCTCATGGATTCCATCATCAAAACTAGATTCTTGACAATGATCTGTAACTAAATGATGGAATTAAATAATTAAAAAAAACAACCTCCTTCTTTTGGAATTTTAAAGGGTTAATATTGACGGAGGAAGTCCCTTGCACTTGCTTGATGGGTTAAGTGCGTGCGCTGAGGGAACAAAAATGTTGAGTTTACGTTATACAGGTTTGTTTTACGTTAAAACGTTTTAAAGTTAAGTAAAACAATTAGCCGTTCCTTCCGTTGATTTTTATTATGTGTATATTTGATGTGCACTAACTTTACTTGAAGTATTACCTATTCTAAAGCGCGGCCTAAAGTAAATCGTACCGTAAACGGAAAAATGTACAGGAGTGTGATTGTGCCTAGATATGAAGGATATTATGAATAAATGAATAAAAGATACGAATACAAGAAAAGGATTCGTTGAATATGATGCTAATAAGACTTCATATTGGTTTAGAACCCTACCTAAATCAACTCCTTTTCTGTTGGCATGTAAATGGGAGACCAACAAAATAACTCTTCTTTTATTAAATAAGCTGTCTGTTAAGACGAAAAGTATGTAATTTTAGATTTTTTCATTAAAAACAGATCTAGTAATTAGTCGGTTGTCCCAACTACAAACTCATCAAAACTCAGAATACTCACTAGTGAATGTTTTGTTTGGTAAACAAACCACCGACCAAAATTATTGCGTTTTGACACACACACACACACACACATATATATATATGTCTCTAATGCCTCTATTCTACAATGCATAATCGCTTAGCCGCATAAAGATTACATGTGGATTGCGACTACAGCAGCAATAATTTTTAAATTTTACTGCTGAATCGTGATTAAAACGTTCAATCTAAATATGACTCATTTTATACAGATTTATGACAATTTTTCAACCTACTTCAAAAAAAGAGGAATTTATCAATTCAACCGTTTTTTTAACTACAGGGCTACAAACAACACGCGATTCATACCTCGATGTTTACTTATACTTTATCACTGTTAAAATATACGTTGTTGGCAATAGAGTATTTAATAATCAAGTCTAGTATAGTCTATGACCACAGGTATATTGTTTGTGGGTGATGGTATTTTTGTTTTTTTTTTTATGATTATGGAGGAATTGGAGGATATACTAAGTTAAAGTTGGGAATAAAGGCAGCATTGTTGAGCTTTATACGCGCGTTTAATTCAAGACATTCAAGTCCTATAACAGGTTATGGGCTCTCACGGCTCATGATTCTGTTTTTAGGTGAAGATTGCGGCGGGAAAAGTAAGTGCCAAGGGAAAGATACTATCAGAATCAGAATCAGAATATCATTTATTTGCCTTCTTTGTGTACTACATAAATGTCCCTATGGCCGGTGAGCCGTGTAGGCGTGAGTCAGCTAACTTATGTCCTAATGGATCTGTGTTTGCTGTGTTCTATTTATTCGCAATAAGTTTAATACAAACAGATTACGTGTTTTGCTTTTGTGTGCTTACAAACTAACTTATTCTAAGGGGACGCGGGGCTTTCGTTTTATCGGTAGGCCACCGCCTATGCACTTTTTTATTAGGGTCATAGGTTATTTCGCCTATTCTGTAATTAACCCTGAGGGGGTTGAATTCGCCATGCGCCATGTAGGCGTCCCCAGGGGTTTCAAGATCTTTTATTTGCAATCTTGCGATATTTTCCAGCATCTTGGTGTTGAGGTCCTCAGCACGCGGGTGCCAAGCTTCGATGTCAGCCATCTCCCAAATCGCTTCTGTGGGTATTCGTCTTGGTAATTGTGCGGCATTGCCATTCTGTATTGACGTTTGATTTTAGATAGGTTCGTTGCGCTATACCTCGAGAGTAGTTGCACCACTCCGTAGTCCAGCAGCGGTAGGATGCAAGTCTGTATGATGGCCAGTTTCGTTTCCAGTTCTGTCTTCGCGTGGTATCCTATTATAGGGCTGAGGGCTCTTCTGACTTGTTTTAGTTTTTTTACGACCTTCGCGGTGTGTTCGTTTATCTTCATGTGTTTGTCGAAAATGACGCCGAAATATCTGATATGTTTTTGGTAATGCAGCGTTTGTTGTTTCAATTTCACCGTTGGGCGGTATTTTTTCTTTTTCGTAAACATAATGCACTCGGTTTTATCTATATTGCACTTGAGTCCCCATCTAGTATAGTAGTCAATGATGGCTTCAGCTGCCCATTCAGCGCGCATGGTCGCATGGTCTGGGTTCGTGGCTCTGTTAAGTATGCAGAGGTCATCCGCGTACTGTGAGAGTTTGAGTCCTCTGATATGGTCATGTATGTCCCATATGTCATGGACGTACAGATTGAAGATTACCGGCCCCAGGATAGAACCTTGTGGCACGCCGTGAGGTATCGGTTTGACGTCGGTTTCGGTAGTTCTGAACCTACCATTCAGGTTTCTGCCTTCGAGGTAGTACTCAATTATTTTTATGACGTAGTTGGGGACATCTTTTTTCTGAAGTTTGTTGATCAGGCCTTTGTGGTTGATGGAGTCAAAGGCCTTCGAGAGGTCCGTAGATATCATGAAGACGCTATCTCCCACGGCTAGTGCGTCAGTAATTATTTTGCCGGTACGTAGGATCTGGGTCGCTGTTCCCCTTGCCCTCGTGAAGCCGTGCTGGAATGGTGGTTGCAGCCGGTCCACCGTAGCAGTGAGTCTTGTCAGAATCAGTCGCTCACATAGCTTGCCCATGATGTTGAGCAGTGTGTAAGGACGGTATGATGATGCCTGACGGTGATCTTTGCCAGCCTTGTGCAAAAATATGCATACGCCGGTTTTCCAACGGTTAGGGAAGTACCCTGTGGACAATACAAAGTTAGCAAGAGGCACGAATGTCTCATTGAAGACTTCTCCCCCAAGGTTAAGAGCGTCTGCCCTGATTCCGTCTGGACCTGGGGTCTTCTTGTTTTTAAATTTGCTCAGTAAGCGTTGGACTTCGCTCGTAAACGTTGGATCGAGCGGATGAAATGGAGTCGTCTTTTTGGTACCCTCATCTTCTTTTGCTATCTGGGCCTCTTTTACTATGGCTATGTCGGTTGTAGTGCGTGTTTCGAGTTGGAGTTCAAGGCTGCAGTGTCTGGGTTGCCATTTGATTTGTTTCAGTTTATTTTGAAGATCTATTTTATCATTTATTTCCTTCGGTAAAAGTTCCTGTCTCGTTGCTCTTTTGAGTGGTGCGTGAGTGTCAAGCGCTGCGACTATTGCTTTTTCCACTGTCTCAACATACATCTCGCATTCCGCTTCGGTGGTGATGTCTTCGTTAAGGTCGCGAAGTTCTTCTCGCATTGTCTTTTGGTATGCGTCTCTCAGTTCTTCGTCCTTGTAGATTTTCTTTGTGTTACGACATAGGTGCTCTTCTATGTTGTGTTCGATCTCACAGTTAGTAGCCAAGGGAGGTGGTCCGACGACCTATTCCTTGGAAGGAGTTATTCTAGAGTTTATTTACAATGTTTTTAGCCCAGTCAACCAGGGGTCTAAATTCAATGGTTTTTGAGTTATTCAAGTTTTTATGTACCTAAGAATGGCGATTGTAAAAAAAGTACAAGATTCAGGATGGTTAATTTTTGTTTTTATTGTAGCTAGTAAACAAAGGATTACATTTAAGTAAGATAGCCCTATATGGCCTATACTATTAGACGCAAAATTGTCATATCTATCGAATGGTATTAAAAAAAATCAAAAAGTCGTATCTCAGACTTACCGCCTTTCGGCTTAGCAGGGCAATGGGCGTTTAAAATGCCCATTTGAAAAATAATAAGTCCTTATACATATAGGTACTCATATATACATATAAGTACATATAAAAAAAGAAAATTCACCTTTAGACACATTACTTAAGCGCGCGGTTGTTTTATGCGATAGGCGCTGCGAATTTAAAAAAAATCTAATAATCTAATGACCTGAATGAGTGATCGCATGAGTTTAACGCTGCCTCTATGGCATAAAACAACCGCGCGCTTTACTGCGGGATTACATAATCTCGTTGTCCTGACCCATGCAACTACGATAGCAAAATTTCTAACAATACGACAGGGACACGCCTTAGTTTGGAAATTAATTGAATATATATGTGGGTGCAACATGTTTGTATACGCATCAATCTGTGTTCAAGGTCCCTAGTTAGTCAGTCGTACGAGAACAATCTGTCGCCGCGGGATGAGCTGATTTCATTATTTTCTATTCTGGGTAAACACCTACATATTGACAAAAAGTTATATGTGGTAATGGCAATGACAGCTACCTTTTAATATATTCGTAGTCACGCGCGTTGCCTTGCAGCTATGCCGCCCGGATAAAAAATAAAACTGATTCTAACTCAACCTATTTACAGTGGATCAACAAATCGTTTCACAAATCCCTCTATCTTCGACCACTCAGCAACTCATCCGCGTCAGCATCCAATCTGACTAAAATAGTCCGCGCAAAAACTACCCCGTTCACTCACACTTACTCTTGTAAATGTACTCGAGACACATAAACTTTTATGTGTTTATGCGAGCATCGGTTTATTGTTAGCGGCGACAGTGTGGCGATGCCGTTTGATTCAGTCACCCACCTACTAAGTTTTTCCGTGATTCGGTTATGAATCCATATTTTGTATCCTGTTGTAAGAGTTTTATTGAAATACGTACCTAGTAAGTTTTTTGTTTTATTTCATATTTAGTCTAATAAAATTGAGTAAACATTACTAAATGCGGACGGAAAAAAGATACCAAGTAGGGCTGAAAATACATACCGACTATTTACACTGTTGCAAAAAATTGACGTTGTATAAAAGATACCATGTAAGGCTGACAATACATACCGACTATCTACACTGTTGCAAAAACTTGACGTTGTATATAGTAGCCGATTTCGCTTGTTAGAACACCATATTGGTGCCAACAACAAAAAAATATTGTTCAGCATATCTACTATTTCTCAAACTTGCAATAAAATGTTGACATGAATTACTTCAAATAAGGTCCGGAAATACTACGAGTACGTATCCGGTGCGATGAGCGAAGGTGATATGTAAAGCAATTTCTTAGAGCCTTACACAATAAGGAAGGATTAGAGCCTTACGGAATTAAAGGAACCTTATTTCTTCTTTTTTTTCTTTCTTTTTCTTTTTTGACACAACGTGTTGGCATCAAATAGTTGTAGATTCGTTATTTGTTTTTAGCTGTGTAAACCTACGAATGAAAAAAATTGACTAATTTTATTTTTTCATTGCAAGTTTGAGTAAAGCACTGTACAAATCTCGGTGAGAAACAGGGTTGCCGGCCTATATCTACTTAGCCTGCAACCCTACGTTTCCGGGCCCCTATATTAATGTACTATTATTATGAATTACCTAGCAACTACGCATTTGTATCGAAAATGTCTTCAAACACAGATAAAGACGAACTACTTAATTACATTGATAAAGAATTTAAAAATCCAACTATTGTTTGAAGTACGAAAGATTTTAAAGATGAAATTCAGGACCTTAAATAGGTAAAAAAAGCCATATTGTCAGCTCATTAGTATACAGTTTGTAATGTCAAAGACGGTCGGCTCATTCGGGTTAATCCTGTACTCGGATATCATATTCATAAACCATAACTAGCACTGTAAGACCGGAAACCCTGGTAGGAACGCCAAGAATCCTACGCGCTGACGCCTGCCGTTGTCATTGTCAGCTACTGCGTAAATTGTAAGCCACGGTATTTGGTAAGCCAATATTGGCAGAGGCGAACAAATGTTTGGCTCTGAGACTTACGCACACAATATCATGTGCAAATGAAATACCCCCTATGTGTCAAAGGGGCAGAATATTTGTTATGGTTACCTAAGGCAATTAATTCGCATATAGGTATTTAGGTAAGTTGCATTATTAGATATATTACATACACTCGCATCTTATTAACACATTAGTACTTACAAACTCATAATCAAACCGACAGAAACTACACCGAAAGATGTATCTTTTATGGGCCGTATTAAACCGAAAGATATGTGTTATGTGGGCGAGATATTTGCTGCCGCCTGATAGGTCTCGGCAGCTAAGTTGGTTGAGCGATGACCGCGTATCCTGGGGCAACGAATTTCAATCTCGTTAGAAGCAGTGAAATCACCTATTTTGTTTAGTTTCAAGTTTTCTTTACTTGGTCAAATAACAAAAGAACGTTAAATCTAGCAAGTCAAAATACGTGTTATTGCTATAACTAATCTTGCAATATCCTAATAAATTTTGCCTTTATTTGGAACGTTTTATATTTGCTTTATACAACTTTTATAAGCATATTAAAACACATTAAAAATATATCCATCTATTTCTCCTTCAACAAGGCGAGGTAAGAATGTTTATAATATACTATCATTATTTGCAACAGCATCATACTTTAATTTGTAATACAGAAACACCGCTTCCTAACGAGTCAGCCATTAAGTATATTTGCCAAGTTAGATTCACCCGCTGCTTGCTTTATACCTAATTGACAAGTATTTTGCTTAGTTTTAGTCTGAGGTTACGCTCATTAGTATACAGTTTGGTAAATTATTTGACATGAAATCTGACTAAGACTAGCGTTGTTGCTATTAGTATTTATTTTATAGAGCAGTAATTTGGACGGAATGTGTTTTTTACTAAAAAAGTAACTAGTGGCTCTGTGAGCTGTAGACCTCGCGATAAGATGGATAAACTTGTAAAAACAAAAAAAACTTACTTCTTTGAGTCATTATCACAGTGTACTCACAATGCTCTTAAGTGCCATAGATGCTTATGGCACGTAAGTCCCTTATACCAATTTCCACCATTTTGAACATTTCCAAAAAAACGAAATGACAGAAAAATCATATGTAACTACTGGACCTGAATGTCCCTTTATCGCCCACTGCTGAGTATAGGACTCCCTTCTAGTACGCCACTTGTAAGCTAATCTCGTCCACAAGTGACCTGAATGCCGTCCACCCAACGAGCCAACAGACGTCAGGGGCTTCTTTCACCCGAATCCATCACTCTGCCTAGCAACATGTCCCACCCAACTTCATTTTAGTTTGGTAATGACGCAACCCACGTCTTGCACTTTGGTACGGCGACGGATCTCGACATTCCTTGCTCGATCTTGAAGCTTGGTATAAAATAAAATATCGCATGGCATGAAGTGCTAACAAAATTTCACGAGAATCGGTTAAGAATTGAGACCTGCAGAGGAGAACATCCGGACATACGAAAGTAGATTGCCCGAGTCAAAACGGAGACCTTCGATGACGCTTCGGTCAATAATATTATTTCCATTCATTAATAAAGTATAATACAAATAAGAAGTGCCCCTCTCATATGCAACACTTTGTAAAGTTATTTTCATTGATAGCTATTAAACTAGTTTGCAATGATACGAGTAATGAGCTAAAGAAGCAAAATAGTAGATTGTGAATCAAGGGATGAAAGGCACCCATTTCTGTTGAGGTAGTTGACAATTTAGGTATAAATATCGGTATGAATGGAATGGGGAGTTACTTTTCAGAATGGAAATTAATAATTTACAACATACACACACACACACACACACACACACACACACACACACACACACACACACACACACACACACACACACACACACACACACACACACACACACACACACACACACACACACACACACACACACACACACACACAACACATACTTTTGTATTTGTGTTTGCATTTTTTTATTTATTTCAAGAGAAAACTTAAGTGGTAGGTATACATATTTTTTCGCCAAACTGAGGACAGTTTGTTGGCGAATAGTCAAGTCAGTCCAAAATAAAGCTAAGCTATTTGTATTATACATTTGTATGATATAAGTACAACAAATCCAATTAAAATGAACATTTTAATTAACTATCGTAAAAAAAAAAAAGAAACGTACTTGGTATCTACAGTGCTCTAGAGTAGAAACGTATCATTTTCTGCACACCTTTTAGAATAACAACGACACACTTTCAAAACATGAGAAATGAAAAAGCCTTTTAAATGCTAATTTTTTTAAGACGATGACTAGAACTCGTCTCGATGCCTTTTTAAAGTCAAGAACAATTTACCCGTCTGCTGTCTGGAACAGAAAGTAATTTAGTTTCAGGACAAGTACCGACTGCATGTTTCCTTTAAGTAACCTGAAACTACGTTGAGGTTACAGTTGTGTGATGTTGGCAAATTAATATTATTTTAAAACTTGCTTCCACCTAATTAAACTAGAAACTAATTCGTCCACGTATTAGTCGTTATTCGTTAAAGTGGTTTAAACCTAATTTTCATATCCTTATTTGTTTTGAATTTCAAATAATCATTGCTTTGTGTGTAGCTCTAGAATATGTGACACTATATAAGGTATTAGGTATGTTACTTTTTTTAAATATTTTGATATAAACCATACTTAAATTCAATACTTAACTCGTGGGCCAAAACTAACCTGAAGTTTTATCTCGTAATAGATAAGCTGAAACTTAGGGTACACCGGGGATAATTAAAACACGTTATGATTGAAACAAGTAAAATTTTTCGAAAACTACAATAATTACGCATATGACGCAATACTCAGGCCACGCTGTCAGGATTTTTTGTTGAGTCCTATATCAATATCGCTCGAGCGCGCGAGCGATGTAGCTGTGTTGAGAAGCCGTTCAAAAATTTCACGGTATAAAGGAAAGTACCTGTGCTTGCATACTTTTTCGTTTAATTTTGTTTACTTATCTATTTTGAGTACTTGGATTCTTTTGGTGTTTTGGATGGGAACTATGGAATATTTTAATTTAACTACCCTTAAACAGCGATGGAGTGTTGTTTGTAAATAATCTATGACCTTAAAGTAAAATTGCGGTGTGGAGACGGTAGAAACAACGTACTTGACCAGGACTGAAACGTTTCAAACCTTTCAACACGTAACCAACTAGAAGTATGGTTATATTTATGTACTAAAAGTATTTCTTATGGTTATGATTAAAACATTGTTACAATTGATGCAAGCATTTTAGTATGAAACACAATTACGCATTTATATTAAGAGTCCTTATTTTCATATCTTATTATTATATTTTGCTTTAAAACTAGTCATATATCTAAGAAAATTGCAACAAAGAAGTTTAGAAGTCTCGAAGTTTTATTTTATCCATTTTATTAATCAAGATCTTCAGACGCTGATAAATTGTGAATTTTTGCAATAAGTTTGCGAATTTTAGTTGATCTTATGGCATACCGTGTCATTAATAATAGATTAGAAATAATGTATGATTTTTCATTTCGCCAAATATATCACGGTGTTTCAAATGTCCTCACATAGTGTGATAATTTGATAATTGAACACTCTTATCTGGCCAATTGAACCAGAATGCGGGAGAGACATTCTCTTTAATGCCCTATCATTACATAACCATGGGTGGTACTAGGGCTTCCAAACAAAGTTTATATAAGAACTGACTAAATAACCTTTGTTAGATAACATATGCGCATATCTTTTTAACCGTAAAAATAAAACAGTTACATACCATTAAACATATGTAAATTATTTCAATTGTCCCTAGTCTACCCTACCAGTTATTAAAGCGTTAGGAAGTCCCATGCGTTAAGGAGGGATAACGTAATTTAGACAGGGAGAATCCGTGCGTAAAGAACTTCAACATTAGTTGATAGACAATGCGCGTTCAAAGTACTTATTTGTTATTTACATTCAGATTTTTTATAGAGACATTTTTCTTTTTGAAGAGTTAATGGAGAACGGTAGCCAATTTTGACGCGTAGTCCCATCCGCTAATATTGATGCTGAATGTTCTACTGACTATCTATTCTATAGGGTAAATATCATCATATATCCCTTTATCTCCCACTGCTGAGTATAGGCCTCCCTTCTAGTATAGGTACCACTTGTCCCGGTCCTGAGCTAATCTCATCCAAAAGTGACCCACAATCTTCCGAATGTCGTCCACCCAACCGAGCCAACGGACGTCAGGGACTTCTTTCATCCGAAAGCGGCCACCACCCCGTTAACATTTTAGTCCACCTGGCATCACTCTGCCTAGCAACATGTCTCATCCAAGTCCATTTTAGTTTGGTAATGACGCAACCTACGTCTTGCACCTTGGTAAGGCGACGGATCTCAGAGGGCCTACCGTGAACCACGTCCGACGTGTTGCCTCCCTATCACACTTACGTACGAATTTACAAGAGCGACAGAGAGGCAACACGTGGAACGTGGTTCGCGATAGGTACTCTGGCATGAAATTACTTGTTTAGGAAATTGGATTTCACGGATAAAATAAAGATCTTACTTTGTGTCGAACTTTATATCATTAAAATCAAGTAAAATAAACTCATTGCTTGAAATTACGACAAGTTAGTCAAGTTGTAGGGACGCCAAAATTTTACTAAGTTTATCAAAAACGTGCGTGGGTGTAACTTTTTACTCGTACCTTGTAGCTTTTCTGTTCATGCCTATTTTCATTTTTTTATTAAGTAATATGAACAGACTTGTAGAATATTTATCGGAACTTACAAAATAATGATTTTCACCTGTTATCAAATCACCTAGGCCGGTTTAATAAAACATACATTTTTAATTGAAACTGTAGGTTTTTTTTGCCAGTTACCCTGGCAGTAGAACACAGTATGTATGTCTCACAGATGATGAATCCCAACCATTCTACATACGTTCTGGAGTGAGCCAAGGGACTCTAGGCCCAACGTTATTCCTCATAATAGTCATAATGATCAACGGTTTACTAAGAGTCACAAAGTATGCGAGCTGTCGCATGTTTGCCGATGACTTTATAATATTTTTGTAGAATGTTAGATACTGTGACAAATTTTAGATAGACATAAACGCTGTTGTTGAGTGGAGCAGGGTTAATAGTCTGTTTTTCAACGAAAGCTAATATAAAGTTTATATTTACAAGAGCCAAATCGCCAGTTAATCTTCCTACCACCTAAGTAGCGTGAAGATAGCAAGAGAGAATAAAATACGTGACCTAGGCGTAAATATGGACAGGGAACTTAACTGCCGTTCGCAAATAACTGCAATCTGTAAGCGTGCAACTAAAACTTTGGGTTTCATTATGAGATTCAGCTCTGATGTGATAAATTACTTCTCTGCATACAAACTTATATGTTGTGGTACATCAAACAATCCTTTACTTACTTTAAATTACTATTGCGAGGTCTAAAACTAGCATCCTTTTATAATATATCTAAAATTTCTAATAACCTAAAATAGCTACAAATCTGTCTGTCGCCTTTGACCTCTCCACTAATCCCACCTCCTCCCTTCCGGCGGGAGCGCCGTCGGCGACCTCTGGACTCATAGCGCGATAGTTACTCATTAAATAATACTGTTTTAATAGATTATATAGCGAATTTAAATACATCCCCAGGTTTCGAACCCTGCACAAAGTGTTCACCGGGATATTAATAAAAAATAGGTGTATGTCTGAATTACAATGTACCAAAATCTTTTATAGAATATATAAATAGTACCTAATGGAAAATATCAATTAGATACAACAATTTAAATAAAAAAAATTAAACGCCTTAATTGGATATTCTCTTTTAAATATGTGATTGACACAATAAAGACTTATTAACAGTATTAAAAGCTTTATCAAAAATATTTTCAGATATAAGACACCTGAAAAAACTAATGACTTGTTTTATAAATAATACTTAAACAGACACAGATGTCATAATATACTAAAGAATGCGGCCTCGGCCACTGGAGGGCTTGTTCACTTTTATCTAGTCATGATATGTATCTGTTTCAGTTTACAAAAACCCTATATAATCACTTGTACAATACGTACTGATAAAACAGATACGATCAGATCCGTAGTAGCGCCAGTAACCTCATGGCATGATTTTATCAAGAACAGGAAATTAGTTAAGATAAATGCGCCCGCCTGACGAATGATAATTACGTAGGTTAAGAAGACAATCGTGAGATATCTCTGAAGGACAAAGAGTAATTGATATTAGATGAGGCGGCCAGGGAGGTTTTTCTAACGGAGCGGACGTAGTTAGGTGAAAGGGGCTAGAGATGGATGTAGCGGGGGAAAAGTAGCAAATTAATCACTGTTAAAACGTTTCGATAAATTGGTAGTACCTACTAGATATTTTTCTTTTGGTAGTTGTGACGTCTATTTGTGTATTAAGAACGCACAGACCGTGAAGAAAGGTTAAAGTAGGTTATGTGTATCGAACCATCAGGTTTTTGCCTGACTGCGTCAGAAGGAGGGTAATATTTTTCGAGCTTTTATATGTATGTATGTAAATTTCTTTGGCACGCCCTACGGCCCAAACAGCTGGACGGATTTTGACATTTGAGGTGTCGTTGAATTCGTCATAACTGTGGTTGTTATAGTCCAAGAGCCCAGAGCCGCCAGACCTTACTTATTTTGTCGTGAATAAAATGTATGGGATAATATAATGTTCGTATATACTTTTAATGTCTGCATACTTGCTATATTAGCCCGACGGCCATTTCTCCGGTACAAGGTGCTAAACTTTGGTAAAAAGAATACAAACTTATTTTGAATTCTCATAGCTGATTTGTATGTAAGCACCTATGTTTTAGAAAATATAGTTAATAAATTATAATCAACATTGCCAGTCCATTTCCGTCTGCGGTAACTTTTACCAAACGCTTTAAAGTTGTCAAAAAATATTGTAACTTTACTTATATTCTTACTCTTGATGTGCAATATGATATTCAGGGAACTATTACAAACCATTTTGTAAGTAGCCAGACCAATTGGAGGGGCCCAACCATCCCCCAGACCCACATAAAGTTTCACACATACACACATATAAACTTTATGTGGGTCTGGGGGATGGTTGAGCCTCTCCAATTGGTGTGGCTACTTACAAAATGTTATGTATTATATATCATTTTTAACAATATTTTCTATAACCTACATAACAGCCATGACAATTTAAGAAACTACTTACTGCTCACTCCGTTGGCTCAGCGACCCAAAATGAGACTTGGCCTCCAATCTTCAATCTTGGCAATTTAAGAAAAGTTAGTAATATTTTTACCTAACTTAACCACCTTGTACCGGACATATGGCAGTCGGAAAATAAGTAAGGCCTGGCGGCTCTGGGATCTTGCTCTATTACATAGGCTATATAAATTTTAAATTGGCGCTCGCAAATAAAAGGGGGGGGGGGGGGGTTGGTTTATTTTTATCATAGCAATGTGAGTATTAAATGAAAGCCAGTGAAAAGACCATATCTAAAATTTATGTAAGCGATCGGGTTGTTATAATAATGATTCCGAAACGAACGAATAAATACCGCAAAAAGGACGTTGTTTCAACTAACCTACCTCTGTTTTGATTCAGCTCGGTCGTTCCAGCATAATGATTTGATATTGTTCTCATTGTATGTCGAATAAATTTTGTGGAATATTTACTGCTATAAACAATCTACAAAATATTACTGAATCCCGTAGAAGTCATCCACTTTTTTTCATAAGATTGCTACAAAAAAAGTATACAACTGTTTAAAAACAGAATAAGTAGGTCCGCTTTGCCCTCTGTTTGTCCCACAGCACATTTTTAGGTAAAAAATATAAAATCAAATATAGAAAACCGCCGGAACTCTTAGGTATATATCATATTTTGAAGTTAAATAATACCGACCAAAATATAGTTTTAACATATTCATCGATTTCTTTACTTTTCATCTAGTTACCTACATTATATCATACTTATCCCTGGTGCCCAATTGGAACTTATAAAAACTCAGAAGTGTTCACATGAGCATTAAAGCCCGACTAGAAATATATGATAATTATTAAGAGAGTGCTGTTATTCTCAAGTATAGGGTGACAGTTCACTTTAGTATGAAATTTTTTGTTCCAATGTAATTCCGCAATATGGCGAGTGAACATATATCACTTTACATATCCAATATCCATACTTTGACTTTTGCAATAAAACAGCGCCTACTTACTCTAATTAAATAATAATAATAACAACCCTACTGTGGTTACATAATCATTTACTTAATTATATTTTTAATGATTTCCGTTAATTGCATGTCTCACTCCCACAACTGAGACAAATCTAAAGGTTAACCATAATGACACTTCATACGTTTAATCCATCAAATCGTGTTGCCTGTGCCAAAGACTTAGATACATATAAAGATACATAAATAGACACAAAAACAGATATCGCTTTTCGTTTCCTATTATTAAGAAAATCGAAGGGCAATGTCTAAAAGTACTTTGATAGGGATTTATGAAAACAATTCACTTAAAAAAATAATTCTTAAATAGGTACCGTTTGATATTAGTACCTACTTCAACAACTTAAATAAAACCTTTAATCCTGGAGTTGCTAGCATTACTGGCTTATGAAAATACAATATCGAGTTATGCTGACCTCCGCCTAAAGTGGACCATTCAATAGGGATTGACCGCGATCCCAATCCGTTCAGTCAATACCGCGGGCCTATGATATTCTATATAAACCCTTGCAAATAGAGAAGCTGGTTTTTGGTATCCATTGTTTGAAACGTAGACGACAATTATTTAATGGCAACGACAGAAACAGCTGCAATATAAATAAGGAAACAAGAATAGAGGTTCATGCAAATAAGCAAGTTAGATAAGTAGGCATCTGTTAAAAAAGTTCGTTTTAAAATGCGTAAAATATATAACTCCTCAGTATACGGCGTTGCGCAGTCGAACGAGCTTTCTTTATTATTTTTTTTTGCCCGTCATATGTTTTTGCTCCTAAAATTCGCTCGTGTTTTAACAACATCGCATCGCCACTCTCTTAGATACCTTTCTGCGTGTAAAATACTCGATGTTTTATTTTTATAATGCATTACGTTTGGAAATAAAAACAATAACATACCTACATAAAATGAAAGAAGCGGTATCTTAATTTCTGTTATTGATATGTTATTAATATGTTATCTGAGCATCACAACCACACTTATATACCGATTAGCGCTAGTGAGATGCACATATATTAATAACAGATCTGCCTGATCACGCATTACAATGGTATGTACATAGTACCTACCTACATTCGAAAATTCATTCAAATGTTAACCTTATTCTCGCGCAATAAAATTTAACTTTGATCTATAAGGACAATATAACATTCACAACACGTGACGACAAATAGATAGATATTAATAGAAAGATTATCAAGTTCGAATCTGCTTCTATTGTTACGGGTTACGGCCCACTCATCCCGTTGAGTGAAAAATACTAGTTACGTGAATTTTTATACAGGGTGACCTTAGCCATTGGACAAACCCTGAAATCCCACGTAGGGTTACTTCTCAGGAATGCTCTGACGTTAATATTTTTTTAATAAAAGATAAAAAGATAAAAAAATAATTTTCTCGAACAATAGTTATTTGCAATAATCAACAACAAAAAGAAACACACTTTGTTAATCTTTGGCAGTGTTTTTGACAATTTGTTCGAAATATTTGATAATGATGACATTTTTCAAAAGTCAGAAGCTTATTAGTGTCATAAATAAAAAAGATAATCAAAAAGGTCGAAGATGGTTCCATACTATTCTTTGAGGATATTATCTTAGAAGCTACTAACACATACAGGCTGCTCCAAAGTAAAAAAAGGTAATTTTTTTAATTTCTTCGAAACCGCTACACCGGTTGTTATGATACTTTGTACACTGGTTCTAAATACCCTAATGCATATGTACATTTCGGCTTTGTCCTATGGCTAGGGACACACTGTAGGTACTCGTATTCTTTATTTTTACATATGTGTATTTTATTTTCGAACACAATATGTAAGAAGAAGCTGTGTGATTTAATGATATTTTTAGAGTTTCAATAGGCCTCATATTCAGTTGGCTCCTAATCTTATAAGAATTCCGTGGACGAGACGACCGACTGAGCGGGTAGGTATCGATCTTTTCCGATGCCGCAAGCATAATAACAGCCGGCGACAGTTAGTGACTTCTGAAATGCTCTATGAGAAAAAGAGCCAAATCTCAGAGCTTGGGATATCTATATAATTATAGATCTATATATATTTGGTTGCAATAAAAACAAAGCATTAAAACAATCAATATTTAGCTTTATATTGGTTATAACAAAAAGAAAAGACCGTTAAAAATGAATCTCACCGTGATGACGATTTCAAAAGCAATTTATTCCAAAAATAAATACCCTGCCTAATAATATTTATTTCCTTTATACTACTAAACAAAAGGCATCGTAGTTTTTAATCAGCTAAAATACAATGTGTTTGCTATTGTTTATCTTGGTTCATTTGCGCGTACCATCACCCAATCTTAATAATAAGGGCAACCAAGCCCATTTTTACTCTTAGATTTATATCTCTTTGCCTTTTTTTGGGATAGCAATATGCTATTTGTTATCCCTTATTATGTTAGCCCTCCGGCTTCATTTCTGTCAGAATTTATCGATGAAATGTATTAGAAACGACAACTTTGACTGGAGTATTGATGTGAATGGCGGTATTTCGTTTCTTTATTGCAAGGAGCCTCTACGAAAACAATGTTTATAGTACACTGGAAAATATTTTGTCGCAACACAGCGTAAGATAGATACCTACTCATGCTTTCTGAAAATTGTCGGAATAATTGTTAGGTATTATAATGATATACAATTTGACCACTGCCATCGTTTCGATATCCCTATTAAATAGCCTGGCATTACGTTTTCTCGTATAACAAGTATTATCTGAGTTGAGACTCAGATCATTTAGAACGAAAAGGAACGAGAAAGATATAATATAATGTGATTGTGTTTGTCGTCCTGAAATGTATGTACGCCTAAGTTCGATGAGACTACTTAACTAGAGTACCTAGCAATTTTAGCTAACTCCCACTCCTGCTCCCACTCAAATCCTGAAATTATTAAAGGATTTGACTCGGCTAGTTTTTGTCTATCATAGACAAATATAATAGCGTATACGTAAAAAACTAGCCAAGACACATCCTTTATAATAATATAATAATAAAAATAATTCAGCCTATATACGTCCCACTGCTGGGCACAGGCCTCCTCTCATGCGCGAGAGGGCTCGGGCTATAGTCCCCACGCTAGCCCAATGTGGATTGGGGACTTCGCATACACCTTTGAATTCCTTCGCCGATGTATGCAGGTTTCCTCACGATGTTTTCCTTCACCGAAAAGCTAGTGGTAAATATCAAATGATATTTCGTACATAAGTTCCGAAAAACTCATTGGTACGAGCCAGGATTTGAACCCGCGATCTCCGGATTGAAAGTCGGACGTCATATCCACTCGGCCACCACCGCTTGTAAATCCTTTATAATTACAGAATTTTCTACACAGCACAGAACTTGGCACCCATATGGATCTCAATTCTCTTGTCGGCGAGTCAACAACGACACGTATTCTTAATATTGAACTTGGCTCTCATTTCACATTTATGTTTTTGTTGGGATATCATTACTTTTTGTACAGAAATTGCCATACTTATTAATCATGAAAGTAGTTTTGTCAATTGTTAATTTTTTTTAGATTGTTTCCTTTGTATACGCCTAATAGTCTACCTTCATGCCAAATACCAAGTCTCTAGGTCATCTAGAAGTGGGTTAGGTTTTTGATCTATAAGTCTTAATTTCTTATCAATATGTTTTTTTTTTCAATCGAATATTCATTAATTTTCAGTTTTCAGATTTTTTCTCCTATGTACACCTAATAGTCCACCTTGATGCCAAGTATCAAGTTTCTAGGTCATCTGGAAGTGGGTTAGGTTTTTGATCTATAAGTCTAAATTAATCTAATAATTATCAATATATGATTGTTTTTCATCTAATTATTAATAATTTTCAGTATTCAGATTTTCTCCTCTATGTACCTAGAAATCTACTTTAATGCCAAATTTCAAGTTTCTAGGTAATCTGGAAGTGGGTTAGGTTTTTGATCTATAAATCAGTCAGTCACAAAAATGTCGGTTTTTAAACGTTAATTTATCAATAACTGTTTGATCTACGTTTTTGAAATTTTGTATTTTAGACAAGCTAAGGGGCTTAAATAAATGTGCCAAGTTTCATGTGTGTAGGTTAAATAGGTTTCAAGTTGTGAAGGGGTCAAAAGTAGTTCAAAATGGTTCGTGTAATAATACACACGGTAGCGTCACCAGTTCCTTTTTTTGAACTTGGCTGGACACGCTACCGCATGTCTAGATATACCGACTGCAGCGCAATCTACCGGGTCCAATGGTGTTTCCAACCCATCTAGGAACCCGTTAAAATATACACACAAAATTTCATCTAAATCGGGTTCAGCAAATCAAATTTGACGATATACCGATAGCAGCGCCACCTATCGGGTCCAATTGTTTTTCAAACCATCCATATATACTATAACCTTCTCTAGAATATAACAAACACATTTCTGAAAACCACATTAAAATTGGTTCAGCCAATCGCGAGATAATCGCGGACAAATGAAATGAAATGAATGAAATGAAATAAATGTTTATTCAAAAGACAAACCTTAAAACTAAATCACAACTTCCGCCAAACCAGAGTATGGTTTGTTGGCAGACGAGGCTCCAAATAACAAACATACATGCACACATACATACAAACATACGGGTCAAACTGAGAACCTCCTTTTTTTTTAAGGCAGTTAAAAAAACATCCATAGCTCGGGAACAAACGTCTGTGATGAACAAGCAAATAAATGCCCTTACCAGGATTTGAACCCGGGACCTCCTGCTTCATACCTTGTACGCATAGCCGTAACTCATAGTATAAAAAGTTTTGACCCGTTTATTGTAAAACATAACATAATAGATTTTAATATAGTTAGTTGTGTATGTAAATATATGTCTGTATACCTAAGTGTTTTTTTTATTTACCGGAAACTCTGAACGCCTTGATTGTACTTATCACCCTTCGACATTCTTCCATGGTTTAATAATTATCTTAAATTAGGCAGAAAAAGTTGTTTAAATAGTATTAATTAATCAATAATTCATTGTAAGGAAACGCTGTGGCCTAGGTGTAAGAGCGTGCGACTTGCAATCCGGAGGTCGCGGGTTTAAACCCCGGCTAGTATCAATAAGTTTTTCGGAACTTATGTACCTACGAAATATCATTTGATATTTACTAGTCGCTTTTTGGTGAAGGAAAACATCGTGAGGAGACCGGACTTATCCCAATAAGACCTAGTTTACCCTCTGGGTTGGAAGGTCAGAAGGTAGTTGCTTTCGTAAAAACTTGTGCTTACGTAATTTTTTGGGATTTGTTGCCAAGCGGACCCCAGGCTCCCATGAGCCGTGGCAAAATGCCGAGCATACGTGAGGAAGATGATGAATCAATCTTTCAATATCATCTACTACCTATTTTAAGACAGACCGTTAAACACACAGGTTAAACACTACACGAACATTAAATGCCCGGTTTCCGGCGCTTCCGGCACTTCGTTTTCTATGACGGATAATTGGTGATCACGTGATGCTTCAATATAAAACTGGAGTGCCGGACGCCCCGGCCCGGACCCGAACCGTTCTAGCGTGAGTCATCCTCTCATCCTACAGGCGTTTACCTTAATTCCGTATAATCTTGGGTTATGTTCGAAATCGCATAGCCCTTCGATTACCCTGCCATAACTATAACGCCTAAAACGAATGTAACGACCCAATAAACTGTCGGACGTGTTCCATTTACAATGACGGTAATAAACATGGGTCAGTAACTCAATATTATAGAAGAGTGTTTTAAAGATCAAAGCGTATCTTTTGCCTACCTTTTTGAGTAGGGCGCTTGAATGCTAATGTTAGTTTTCGTGTGGGATTTGTTAATGGAGTTTTGTATTACGTAAACGTAGTTGAGTTTTGTAATCGTACTCTTTCTGGTAAGGCATTTTATTAATAATTTACATTACGGGTATGTAAAATTAATGGATGTACTCGTATAATAATGACATGTTTTGCTGACAGACATAAATTAAAGACTTGTTTAATAAAATACCGACTTGCAACTTTAGAATTCAATAGAATAGTAGATTGTTAATCAAGGCTGGTTACTTTTAGCCGAGTTAAGCATTCTACTTTTCATTTCGACTATGAGGAAATACAAACACAAAAATTTTAGGTTTATTACATGTCTTTAGAACAAATTATTAACAGTTTGGGTAGTACCGATACCTATTCCCGCCTTATCCATTTTTTTTTTAATTGTTTGTCATATAATAAAAATGTAGCTACTACCCATGTTATATATTGTGTATAAAAATTATACTAGGTGCTTGTATTTAATATTTAAATATATGAAATAAACATACATATTTGGAAATAAATTAATATAAATGCAGATGTATGTTTAAAATGTTATCATTACGTTACATTCATTCACTCAGACTCACTTTTTTTAAGGCGCGTATATATTAAGGCCGTTTCAGACATATCCTTATTTAAGATCGGATTATCTATGGTTTTAGATTTTTTCCGATCAAAATGTAAATCGCGCCAATTCCAGTTCCTAAATTTCATAACATTAAAAAAAAAAATTTTTTTACATTTAATTTCGATAATACTTGGTTCGAAAACGCGGAAGCTAATATTAGAGCTTTTATTTGAATAATATGGCATCAGTGGCTATTAGCCGTTGCACAAGGTACAATTTTAAAAAAAATACTTTCCACCCTAGAGTGGGAAATGAAATTTTCCACACGGCTATCAGCCTATGATAGGTGAACTTTCCGAAAAGGAGAGATGAAAAATTACATTACTACTGTAAAGTATTATTGTTTATTGAGATTATCGATTATCGTTGTTTTTTTATTTTATTCATTGTATTTAATGTCCCTATTTGCCCAGGTTCCCCTTATCATTTTAAAAACGGATAATTATTTATCATCGATGACTGGAACTGGAAGAGGTATATATAGGTAAAAAATAGTTTCCGACTTTATCCCCGTACAGCTATAGCATTAGGCGTTAAAAAACTTACAAAGGAAATCTAAGAATTCTGAAGAAAAAAAAACGCGACAATACGGAGTACATGTATCAGCAAAACGTTGATAATGCGTATTACTCATTTTGTGAGGCAGCAAATTTGGCGAAAGAATGATCCGGGAGCATTCACGGAAAAGTAATCTATTAGGATGAATGGCCCTATTCAATTGTATAGAGTCAAGGAAGGATGCGAAGCAAAATAATAGTATATATGCTATAGTCTTGCTATATGCTACGTTTTTCGGTGTTGATGTAGATTAGAAAGCTATATGATTACTAGAGGGATCGATCATATTATTATATAAATTCAAGAAGTTATTACGTTTACACTTATTAACTAAATTCGTTTTAAGAATTCATGAGAATTTTGGAGAGAGTAAAAACTGTTTTTCTCAAACATTCGTGGAAATATCGTCATAGTAGGTTGCGAAACCTCATGCGAAGCGCGCCGGTCGTCGGCAATGAATTTTCGTACATCTGCCTGCCTAGGCCGTTATTTCAATTAAAAAACCAATGTTTTTTGTTGTTTACACGCTTTTTTTTGAGAAAACAAATCGGCCGACCGGCCGGGATAGTTATTTTATATTACCTGCCGGCAAGTCCCTTTATCCCGGCCTTAGTATTAATGTACTATTAAAGACCGCGCGCCATTGTTGAATTAACACAAGAAATGTAATTTATCAAGGACATACAATTTCCATCGTCAATCTATTTACCCGGCAGCAATGTGGCGCGGCAATAATATCAGTTTATTAAGACACTAGATACAATTTTGCCTACCTAGAGCACTCAATCTTTGAGCTGGCATTAGAAGTGGGGGAGGTACCTACACTTTACCGAACACCCATATTATTTTTTAAATAAAAGACCTGTCAAAAAATGTGGTAGGATCAAGGTATTAATTATATAAAATAACACCAATAAAATAAACCATATTTAGTGATAATTAAAGTCCTGATTTTTTTTTTCAATTTAAATTTGCCATTCTTAAAGTTTAATGTATTGATGTGATTAGTAATTGTGTCCATACTAATATAAAATACACTACTCTAACACCAAGGCAAAAAAAACATGACAAATACCAGTAGGAATTTAATATTATAAATATTGGGAATAAATAATATGAATATTAATAAGGTAAAACGGATAGACAAACACACAGGCAGACATTGCGAAACGATGGGTTGAAGACGGATAAACCGGATCAGTCTGATATTTTATTTTAAATAAAAATGTTGAGATAAGCAGAGCTTGTCTTATTTTGAATCACAAAAGGCAATCCGCGAGTTTGTAGCTTAAATTTATGTTCCTTTTGAGAGTTTGCTAAATATGGATACATGGTTGATTCTGTTTGATTTTTTTAAAGCTATTATTTAACATGCAATGTATGTATGTATGTTTGTTCGGGTGGAATCTTGCAACTCAATTTTGAAGCAGATATCTTCAGCCGATTGAGCTGAAATTTTGTATACACGTTTAGTTTGGATGACAATGCATGATAAATGTAATGACGTCACATATGTGCGTCATTCTAGATCCAACATGGCGGACCCCTCAACCTGGACACACTCAAGATGGCGGAATAGTTATTTTTAATGCACTTCTACAATATGGGTATCAAATGAAAGGGGTGGAAATTGTTGACAGTAACTCAAAATAACTAAAAAGTAAAAAATAAAATAAAAGTATTTTTTTTTAATAAAAGCTTTTATTTAAATGCTCTAAAAAGAAGAAAATAAAATTTTCCTTTAAAATTTTAATCATCAACTTATAACCTCATTATACACAATTTATATGTTCCTAAAAGCTTATTTTTTTAATAACGTTTCTATTTTCTAAAGAAAGTCGAAGAAAAACTAAAATGCCAATCTGACTCATTTTAGGCTTACGTGGACCAGCGTAGTCTATAATAGTGTTATTTCATCTCAATAAAATAAAGTTACAAGATTAGCTGGAATAATTAAAGAGCCATGTACCTATCGTAGTCTTTTAAGTAAGATAAGAAGAATAAGAGTTGAGTAATTACGTACCCAAATTGCTTTCGGCAAAGAAGTAACTAATACTTAGCCACCGGCTATCGTTTTGAAATAGAAAAGTTACGCCTATAGAAACAACATTATTTTATCGATTGTTACTCATCGTTTTAGACATACTCTGTTTATAATAAACATACATGTTTTTAATAGATATAGCTAGAATGGGATTCTTTTTTCATTTCTTATGCTCTGAAAGTTGAACGTTGTTGATCTAAGAAGTGTGCAGAAAATGATACATTGCTCTAGAGCACTGTACTTTCTAAGTACGTTTTTTTTACGATAAGCAATGTAAATTTTGGTTTTAAGTGAATTTGTTGCTACAATTTTCATTCTAATAAATAACTCCCCATTCCATAAATAACGATATTTTCTGGTTACCCTCAAGAAATACTACTGAAGTTTATACTAAACTTAGCCGTGTTTTATTAAATGCATATGTATTTTACTTTTCTCGTATTCAAAATGGAAAGTAGAGTGTTTAACTCGGGTGAAAGGCACTATTTCAGTCTCGGATTATTGGCCAAACTACCTCCGCAGCAATGGGTGCCTTTCATCCCTTGGTTAACAATTTACTATTTCGACTTTTCGAGCATTACACATTCAGTCTTTTATTTCCCTTTTGCAGCACTAATATAGACTTCCAATAATAAAAATATGTTGTCAAAATACCTACTATGTACCTAATGTAATGTGACTGCTAAAAGTATCACTATTCCCACAAAAGCAATAACAAGCCTTATCCGACTTCGAGGTACCGTAATGAAATTCAAAAGTTTCCTAACCTGTCCCCGGAGAACTCGTAAATAAATTTGAAGGACTGGAGTGGTAATGACGTGTTTTGCAACGTATTTCAGTGTAAACGGACAGGTTTGGTCGCGTTGCTGATAAATTAACGGTGTTTTTACGGTCCTCGTAAAAAATTGAGGTGTTTTTCGCAGTTGATTTGTGTGTTTGTTGTTTTATTATCATACCAATTAAGACTTGAAGTAAATGTATTTATAAGGAAAATAAATAGTAATTATGAGGTATTATATAAATATATATGTTTTGGGAGCCAAACACGAATAAAAAATAAAAGCAAAGTACCATGCCGAGCTCGTTGTATTTTTACTCAGAATAACAAACAAATTCTACAGTAGATACAACCCTTCCTTCAACTTAGGAAGATATTTTTGAATGTATCTAACGTTTAATTACAAAAATGTGCATGATTTGTCTTACTACTTACGATATTTTACCTTATAATAGTTTTGAATAATCTGATAAATTAATGTATGTAAAGTGATATAAAACATGCTCACTCTCTAGCGAAATAATCACTAGTACAGTCATATACTTGTAGAATATTGGCAGCGAATATGAGGCGTGAAATTCAACAAAAGTATTAACTGGCTATCAAACTGACGCCTACATTGTTGGCGTATATCACATGAGTATGCAGCCTAGCTAAAAGCCTAGCACACATATCATAACAGTATTTAATCATGAGTCTAGTCATAACTCTTTGCCGTCTAATGAATAGCATTGTTGTGAAGGGTTTATTCAGTTACTTAATTTCAGAGTCACATGAACCTAGCCGCCGCTATACAATCGAAGTTAAGAGGCAACTGGAGTGGTCATTTCTCCATACAAACGTAATCGACTGTTTCCTCCGCGGTTTTTGAAGCTAGGAGGTTTTCAACACAGATTATTATTATTAATATATGTGTCAGACTGTTTTTTTTTTGTTTCTTACGGAGCCCAGACACAGATAATTTTATTACCATTTAGATCTCAAAATTTCGTTATATTTGGTTAAGTTTTGGAGAAGAACAGTCGAATACGAAACATCGTTTTTTGAGATCTTTACGTAGAATTTTTCGCCTAACCTGGCATTTTGCTTATCGTTCTAGTTTTAGGAGCCTGGCTGGCTGGCTGGAGGAGGTTGGCTTTTTTGGTTTGTATTATTATTAGGTATAAGAATTAGGAGCGAAAAACAAACTCCATATTTTTTTTAAGCTCCGAAGTTTTTAATAGTTAAAAATCAAACAAAGGACAAAGGTGTTGTTAATACACATCAAATTGCGTAAAAATATACTATATAATATCAATATCCAGAGAGGAATCCAATATCTTGAGGTATCTTAGATGTCGCTTTTTGAACACAGTATCGCGCCCCTATATACCTCCTAACATTTCATCAAAGTGTCAAAAGGCCTACGTGTTCACGTAGAGGCCTACGTGTTAACTTTGGCTCCGCGCATGATTCCCAAATGCCCGGAACACCCATTGTTCCGTGATGGGTAGAGACATACAAATAAGAATATGTATTGTTTTGTATGCGTTTATTTTTTTACATTCATAATTATTAAGACCCTAATCTAAGATTCAATGTTAATTAAGGAATAATAAAAAGCCCGCAATTCGTGGCGAGCTGTTGTGGAGTAACGAACAGAGTCGATTGGGGTCTTATTTTCTGGCGTGTCTTCGTCGGTAAGAGTGAAGCTTCAAGGGGCAACGGGTTCTCACTCGCAGGACTCTTAGCTCTGGTTTACCTTCATTGGCTCCGTCCAAAGGCGAGTCCTTAAAGCTATATGCTCCAGGGGTGGAAGTGTTAAGGGACATGAACGCCGCGGAGAAAGCGCAGCATATCTCTCGACATCCCTGGCCGCGTAGCCAACGTGCATATCGTTCACGCTCCGTGGCGAACGAAACGCAACTGTCACAGTCGCACTAATATGGAAGAGTGATAGAGAGAGAGAGAGAGATGACTACGCTACGCTATGGAGCGTTAACGATTGTAACGTTGGCTACGCGGCCTGAGCCGCTCACGCCAGTGTCACGCCTGGCAGTTTTCACGATAGCGAATCCTTGTCTATGGAATGTTATTTCAGGTGTCCGGGTCTGTCTACAATAGCCCAGTATTATTATCCACCCAAACTAAAACCATAGACAATGGTCATAAAGTGTACTGACACTTTCACTTATATCAAAAATAGCCTCCAATACCTGCTGAGACCGGTTTACGGATATCTATTGTTGTATCCGTGAATAAGTTCCAGCAGGAGTTCTACATATTTATATGTTCTTACTATTATATAGTTTTAGCTGTATTTTTGTCTCAGTTATAAATGAGTGTGCCCTGGCGTTGTTACGGTACAGTTGTAACAATGTTTTACTGTTCTAAATCTGTGTACAGTGGTCGCAGCCGATACGTCAATAGTCGGGGAAAATTCCCGAGTACGCGCAATAAATCATTGGAATTGTTCCCAAACAATCGTGATGGATGCTGGGCCGGCCGTTTTTAACCTAGCGATGGGGATAACCTCGCATTTGTCAGGAATGGACTATACCTGATTTACATAGGAAAAAGCATTGGGAGTACAGCTAGAGATCCTTTTCTTATACTCAGTTCGTATATTTGTATAAATCAGATTATTAAAATATAGCGTTCATTCTTTTGGGTATAACCACGAAACCAATTTTTATGTAATCAGCTATTGTAATTAGGATAATTATTGTAATCTATACTGATTTCAACTTTCACGATTTTTACACATTATTAAGTTTTAGAAAAAGGACTTAATTGCGTATTAAGTTTTAAGTTCACTTCCGCCGATTCGAGACCGGCGTTGTCCCCGTGGTCTAGGAGAAGACTGGCAAAAGTTGACATCAACATTGCGCGAGTTTTTTGAACTACCCGCACTTGGTCTTGTTTATTGGTATTGGTGGTGTTGTTGGTTTGTCGGAGGTCAATTTAAAGCCCCGTTCAGTCCCGTTTCTATAATTTAATAATTATTGTAATCTGTTATTAAGTATTTTTTGGGTTCCGTAGCCAAATGGCAAAAAACGGAACCCTTATAGATCCGTCATGTCCGTCTGTCTGTCTGATTATGTCACCGCCACTTTTTTCCGAAACTATAAGAGCTATACTGTTCAAACTTGGTAAGTAGATGTATTCTATGAATCGCATTAGGATTTTTACACAAAAATAGAAAAAAAAAACAATAAATTTTGGGGGTTCCCCATACTTAGAACTGAAACTCAAAAAATCTTTTTTCATCAAACCCATACGTGTGGGATATCTATGGATAGGTCTTCAAAAATGATATTTAGGTTCCTAATATATTTTTTTTCTAAACTGAATAGTTTGCGCGAGAGACACTTCCAAAGTGAAAAAATGTGTGTCCCCCCCCCCTCCCCTGTAACTTCTAAAATAACAGAATGAAAAATCTAAAAAAAATATATGATATACATTACCATGCAAACTTCCACCGAAAATTGGTTTGAACGAGATCTAGTAAGTAGTTTTTTTAATACGTCATAAATGGTACGGAACCCTTCATGGGCGAGTCCGACTCGCACTTGGCCGCTTTTTGAATATTGTTATCAATTATTTCTGAATCTCTTTCAATTGCTCCAAGTTTAGGAGGACGAAATTACCCTTACATGGATACGTTAGCATTTATAAGACATGTATGTTATATTAATACACACTACACTACTTATATAATCAAACGTTACCATATCCGTGATGTCTAAACAAATGAATACCTGCGAGGTTTATTCACAAGCAATACGATAAATTAATACAAGTTCCAACTAAACAATGCTCATCGAATGAACTTCCTACAAGCTTTATCCAGTCTATTCACAAAGTTTTCACAATTACTTATTTCTGAACTTGACTGCAAGTTAGACACAATGGGAGCAGAATAACAACCGGTCATTAGGAGTCTCTAGGGCCGTCAGATAGAATAAAACGAAGATAAGTAGGTATTTATTACTACTGACACAAAAACATGGGTTTTGTTATACTGATCAAGAATACGTTCCCAAACAATAAGGACAATCATAACTTTAATAATTAGTTCGAGCCATGCCCAGTTATTTTAAGACAAAGGCAATCAAATAATAAATAGTTACACTAGCCATGCACGGTCGCCTTCCTTAGAAGCCCTTTATATTTTTTACGATTGTAACCAAGCACCCATACATTATCTTCACCTATCAGCGAGTATCTTCTACGTTTATAACAAATTAAACTTTACTATTTAGTGCGAAAAAGTAGATAAATCGCAACGACTGAACGGTGATGAATTAAAACACGACCGAAGGGACACACAATATTTTGGACTTTCTTAGCGATTATTTCCAAAAGTATACACTGAATCAAAAACGCTCTAATGTTGTTTTTAAAGACATATCGAATGATGTGTGTTATTTTCAGAAGGCAGAGTGCTGAGTATCGCTCCAGAGGCCGTGAGTTCAAGTCTCACCCAAGACAGTAATTTTTCCACTTCTCAATTTATCCTAAGCTTAAAAAAAAAATAACCTACGATTAGATTCAGAGGCTTTAATCCTAAAAAGTTTATTATAGATACTATTTTAACGGTTACGGTTTACTAAATCCCATGCGTTCGCGTAAAGTTAATACAAATACGTTGATTTCATTACTTTTTGCAGCAGTTCATAGGTATAAATGTTAGGCAGGTAAGTCGTCCATCTTAGGTACAAAGTGTAGGTAAGTATTTATCTCAACAATGTGCAACAATTTGATTGTGTAAGTAATGAAAAAGGTGCGGGTACAGCTTGCTGGATATAAACCCGCCCTTGGTCAGCTAATTAGAGAGGTATCGGTATTATTTAGCGAATCATACATTTGACATAAAAAAAGAGAACATTTAGTAGGTAACAAAAGTGTTTACGGGGTAGTTAACACTGGAACCGAAAAATAATGGTATCCTATAACCATAATTATGAAAATAACCAAGGTTATAGGATACCACTATGTTTAAATAACAACATGTATATTTATTAAGATACTGCGTAACCTAGCGTAAATTTTATTCCATAGGTACTTATCTTGTTTGCACGTTGTAAGTGCGGCCGTTTTCTACCACCGCACGATTTGTCGTTCAACCAATCATCATGCACTGTGCGGTTTAAAAGGTATGCCGCGATGGCTTCGGCTGTGAGCTTTAGTAAGATTATTCGAAAAAGGAGTGTGTAGGTTTTTAAACGGACGGTGACGCGCATGTAACACCCGGGTACGTAGCCAAAGTGCCAATCGTTAGCGCTTCGTAGCGAACGAAACGCAACTGTCACTGACGCACTAATTTGGAACAGTGATAGAGAGAGATGACTACGCTACGGAGCGTTATCGTTTGGCACATTGGCTATGGCTAAGCCCCCTGACGCCGCTTGTAGATGAACGGTGTTTTCAACGGACAATGTCATTGTTCAGCGACGTTTCTTGGGTATAGCTGTCGTCAGCCACTGCGAACCACGTTCGACGTGTTGCCTCTCTGTCGCACTTGTAAATTCATGCGTAAGTGTGACAGGGAGGAACTACGTCGTACGTGGTTTTCGGTAGGCCCTCTGGACGTAGTCGCGTAACACGGTCCGTTGTCCGGCGAAAACACCGGATTTTACATCGCATCGGATAACAATCGCTATCGCTTCGACAACGAAACGCTTTATGTCTCTCTATCACTCTTTCATATTAGTGCGACAGTGACAGTTGCGTTTTGATCGCTACGGGGCGTAAGCGATTTTCCCATTGGCTACGCGGCCTCAAGCTGCAGGCCTCCACAGGCTACGGTGAATACTTACTATGAGGCGGCCCGTTTACCACTGAAGTACTTGAAATATGTGATATAAAACAGCTAACGAGGTTACTGGAAAATTAAATTTGATTTAAATTTAAATAAACCCGATTGATTTTTGATTAACTACCGGCCGTTTATAAATTAAAATCCTACATTCTAAAGGTTATTCATATGAAATTGATATTATTTTGTTTCGGTTCATTCCTTCTGAGGTTATATTTTTACAAATAGTTTTTATATGCAAAATTAATTCCTATTTCTGAGATTTTATTTTCACTATTCTTGTATGTTATACATATTTGTAGAAAAACATTGAACTCAAAACACCCGAACATATCAATTTACGCACAAGCTGCCTGTTAAAATTTCAGTGAAAATGCTAAAAATACCTTTAACATTTACCGTAAAAAATACGATATTTTTATTCTTCTCACGTTTACCGTTAACGTGACACAGGGTATAATTTGGGGTTGTAAATGAACGTAAACATTTGAAGACCGTTTTAGAGATCCTTTTAACGTATGTGGCTTAAACATGGCGTAGACATGATACGAAGAAAATAAACACCTGACAGATTTTTATGATTGACCGAGCGTTAGCGAATGTCTCCTTTTCAGCACTTTCAGCTTGGTCAGAAATGCTTTCGTATGACTGGATGTTCTCCTCTACAGATCGCAATTCGTAACCGATTCTCGTGAAATTTTGTGAGCAGGTTCAATGATGAGTTTTTTTTTGTCGATTTAGTTTTTGGAAAATTTTCAACATGGCGGAGTCATACATTTATTCAGTTTTAAGCTATGCTCGCGAGGTCTACATCTCACAAAGCCACTATTTGGAAGCCGTACAAGCTCAATTTCAAAGAAAAACCGCAAATCGATGTAGAGTTTACTATTTACAGTTTGCTTTCTTGGGGTTAGATATCAAGATATTACTTACGTATCATTTTTGGTATATTGTACAAAATAAATCAGTTAGGTATATCGTATCTGAAGGTGCTCAAAATTTAATATTTTGTGTGAAAAACTAAACAAACTATACAAACTGATAAAAAGGCGCCGTAAATGGGTTAAAGAGGTATTTTATGAAATATACCGTATTTGCAGTACAGTCCCACAAGTCTCTTAAAATTAGTACTGAATCTGAAAAATAGTTTCTGAAAAAAAACCCCATTAAAAAAATAATGACTCAGCACTCCCCTGCTAAGGGATTTTTTTTTAGGAACTGCGGGTCAAAAATTTTGTTTTGACCTCTAGTATGCGTGTGCCAAATGGCTAAACTGTACATCGATTTGCGGTTTTTTATGCGTGTGGTGTGTTTTATGTGGTGATTTGTGGTTTTACACTACTAGTTTTATGCTTTAATGAGAAACTTTTTTTACATTTGGAATACATATTTTGACGACCTGTCTGGCCTAGTGGGTAGTGACCCTGCCAATGAAATGAAGCCGATGGTCCCGGGTTCAAATCCTGGTAAGGGTAGTATTTATTTGTGTGATGAGCATGGATATTTGGTCCTGAGTCATGGGTGTTTTCTATGTATTTAAGTATTTATATATTATAAATAAATAAATAAATAATAAATAAATATTATAGGACATTATTACACAAATTGACTAAGTCCCACGTAAGCTCAATAAGGCTTGTGTTGAAGGTACTTAGACAACGATATATATAATATATAAATATTTATAAATACTTAAATACATAGAAAACACCCATGACTCAGGAACAAATATCCATGCTCATCACACGAATAAATGCCCTTACCAGGATTTGAACCCGGGACCATCGGCTTCATAGGCAGGGTCACTACCCACTAGGCCAGACCGGTCGTCGAATTATATATGTATATCGTTATCTAAGTACCCTCAATACAAGCCTTATTGAGCTTACTGTCAATTTGTGTAATAATGTCCAATAATATTTATTTATTTATTATTTATATTTACATACATAGCGTAATTTTACTAATTCAGGTTTGAATGGATGACGACGTAAAATACGAATTAAGTTAGAAATCTCAACATGATCCAAACATCTACGGAACCTGCAACCGGCATAACAATTAACGAACATTATAAAGGGTATGTTTTAATTAATCCGCCGTTGGTTGAAAACAAACGTTACACAGGAAGCAAATTTTCAAATATTTTAATTACAGCTCGTGATATGGCCATAGGTTGTTTTAAAAGCGTTAATACCACCAGGAAATTGTCAAAATTTGTAGTAGCATCAAAATTGAACCGTATGACGCCAAATATGGCGGTCATATGACAAGTTGCGAAATCACGATGTGAAATTGTGCCCTTGTAGACACGTGTACGCGTCATTTGAGCTCGTCCAATTTTATAGATAATGGCGGTTTGGTCACGTCGTTGGCTTGGTGACGTCCTGAACGATTAACGATGCTTGCGCAGGCTATTTTAAAACATGGGGTATTGGTGTTTCCATGGTGTAAACAGTAAGGTAAAATATAAATTGGTAATACAAATAGGGGTTCCGGCTTCCTGAGAAAATAATGATATCGGTATAATAATATAAGTACGTATTACCGAAATTTAAACTTATCTTTACTCCTGGAACAATTGACTTATATGCGTTTACGAATAAAAAATATTCAGATATATAAATCTATTCTATTAATTTATTACCTTTAAAAACCTTTTAGATATCTACTTACTCACTTACTCACTTTTTTGTAAATAATGTCAATCGATCTTGATTTTCCTAAGGATCAATTAATGGAAGGTAGAGGCTAGGAACATATACCAAAAATTGTCCGACAAAAAACCATAAATAGTTGGAGCTACAATACCTAGAATATTTGAGAAAAAAATCTAATCATGACAGCGCACTTCACTCCGTCAATAACGCCTAGGTTCTTAGCTACTCTAGCGCTACTCTGGAGAGATTTGGAACTATTATTTATAGCTGACAGTTGGACACTTTTGCAATAGTCCTGCCTAAGGAAATTTTGTTCCTTGCCTCTACCTTCCATAGATCAAATGTCTATATAGGACTCATGGCATTTAAGCAACACAAAGGTCAGCAATGTGATTTAAAGTTTGACGCTCGCACTCGACGATTGAAACGCCTCTAACAAAATGATATTGTAATGTGACGTCACATTACATTAGTCTGCCCTAAATATATGGAAGATTTAAAAAAATGCTATTTTGACCCTGGAATAATATTGCTTTTATGGATATAGTTGTCATACAATTTATTTTTTAATAAAATTAAGGAATCGTATGGTACCATTAACATTTTTATGTTTGAAAGTTAAAAAAAAATATTTTTAGGAGACTTTGGAGCCTTGTATTTTTTATAATCTGAATATTTTTTTAATTCCACTTTTTTATAATGGATGGCTCATTTTCTAACCATTTAGCAATATTTTATACCTACCTTTTTACTTAGGTGTGCCAATAAAGAGTATTCTATCTATTTATTTATCCACCAGCGCCGTTCGTCATCTATCCTGACACTTTCGATATCAGAATAAAGATGAAGATGGTGACCGGGACTTACTAGACTTAGTAATATTCGTACTATAAATACAAGTACCGCTAGATGAATAATTTATCAATATGCGGCCTTTTATTATTGTTTTGTACAACAAAGGGCGCAAAATATCTGAAATACTCGTAGCCTTGTTAAATATGCCTAATGAGCGTCGCATATATTTTTTCACGCATTGTCCTTTACTTTATAAAGCAGGAAGCTCTGTTGTGCATCCGTACATTAACTTGGATAAATGTTTAGGTTTCTGTAGTCTAGTTTGATAGCCAATAATAGGAATATTGCTGAAATTTTCATACGTTAAATGCTTAAAACATGTTGAGTCGAGGGAAATGCAATAAATAATATATTTATAAAACTACTTCGGTGTACGCAGTCGGGTAAATCATCCGAAAGTGACAACCTTAATGGCTCCTCTACATGATGGCCCAGCGCCGGGCCAGCAAGATGGCCCTGCGATGGTTGAAATACCACTACACGATGGCGACATTCAGTTGCGATCTATTCGTTTTCCAAGATGGACGTGAAAGCATTAGCCGCTGCAGAAATTTATTTATACGCCACGTACCAACATTTCCTTAATCTGCACAATAATAATGTAATTAAATAGAAATGTCGTAGAAGATGGTGGATGGATGTTATCTATCCATCGCAATAAATAAATAACTACCTTTGATGTGCGGACGAAAAACCGATACCGCGGCCATCCCATCGCCATCCCGCCGCGCCATAAGCCATCTGACACCACTACTCTCTCTACACGCTGGCCCAGTTTAGTGGTCCACTATGATGGTCCATCGTGTAGAGGAGCCATAAGCAGTTTTTCGTAATGGGCAATATGTACTATAATAATCTACGCATCATGTTTTATGACAGAAAGCCGGAAATATTCATCAAATGTTTATACATACTCGCATCCGTTTTTTAACAAGGTTTTGTCCGCAAAAATACACACTACGTACATTTGACAACCCGATGAAAATTTCCGACTTACCTACGAAACACATGTGATGTGTGTTATCGTGTCCTCACAAACATAACCTAATTTCTATTAAAAATAGTGTGTTACTATAATTGTTACAGAAGTACATTTGCCTACATAAATGTATTTTTGGGCAAAGATACCCCTTGAGGCAAAGTTCGCTATGTTGCCGGTACATGAAGAGCAGCTAAAACATTTGCAAGATATTTTAAAGGCACCTAGGTGTTCGTCGCGTAACTTTCATATCACTTATATACGTACATACATATTTACTATCACAGAAGTGACATATCATGCTCAATTTTGTGGGTCACAGCTTTGCCCAAGAATTTGTCCCATCCATCATCGACTTCGGTGACCGATCGCTTGACTAACTCGTTTTCGGTAAGTTTACGTAATATCACACCCTTTTATTTTGGTGCCCATTCTGTCATGATAAAAATAGGGCTGTTACATGTAAAAAAAAATAAGATTATCACTGCTGTTGCTAAAGGTACCTAAGCTCCCGAATTTAATCGAGACTTAAATTAACTTTTGGAGATTAAATGGCTCCAATTATTTCATTACCTGTTTTTAAAGTTTCTGTTTTATTCGTGTCGTATGAAGACTGCATGACTTTTTTGCGCGTGGTACCTGCTTAGCAATTTTTTTTTAACTTAATGTACCTAAGATTTTATGTCTTCAAAAGTCTCCGTTAAAAACTAAAAGCCTTAATTCATCTAGGAAGATAAACGTTAAAAATGACCTAGATTTCTTACATCAACACTCAAAATTCAGGATTCTAAAAAACCGGCCACATGCATGTCGGCCACGAATAATCGAAAGTTCCATCCATACCTTCATAAGACATGAAAAAGCCCTACAAGCAAATGGGGCGCAGCGTTTATATTTTTTTTTTTTAATTTTATCGCTCCTATTTTTGCTTTTTATCAAATAAAAAAATGTTGAGAAATTCTCTTGAGAAAAATAAAAACTAAATATCACTTCATACAAAAAGCTCCACTCCGTCACATTTTTTGGGGACAAAAAAGGGACAATGAAAAGAGTTTTGACCCCTTTACCAATAAAAATCGGACAAGTGCCAGTCGGAATCCTAAAAACGACCAAAAAATAATCATGATAACTCGAATTAAATTAATTTAAAACCACGACTGCGGTAAGGTACCGGTAGCAATTTTAATAAATAGTACCTTGTCACTACAGTGCGTGAAGCGGTTTCAATCCGAAGGTCGCGGATACAAATTCCAGCTCCAATGAGTTTTCTGAACATTTGTACGATAATCATTTGATATTTACCAGTCCCTTTTCGATGAAGGAAAGCATCGTGAGGGACCCGGAATTATTCTAATAAGGCAGTTCCCCTCTGGCTTGAAAGGTTAGATAGCAGTATCTTTCGTAAAAAGTATTGCTTATTAGTTACCATGCGGACCCCATACTGGGGCAAGAGCCGTGGCAAAAAGCCGGAACAACGCTAGGAATAAAATTTGATGATACCGTAAGTCACTATATAAACATATTAAAATTGATAGCAAACCGCACATAACTAAGATAGATCAAATTTAGTTAAGGAATGGTGTAATTTACAAACAGTATTGGTTCATACCGTTGCTTTCTTGTAAGTGAGCGGGCTCTTCTGTCATAAGTATGATAAAATTGTTTAATGAGATCCCAACTGTTATGTATGGTAGATTTGTAGGTAGCTCGGAAAGCTACAAGTACCGACATATTCGCCTAATAAATGTAATGTCAGTCCAAATCGGTGTTTCATTGCTTAAACATAACACTGGCGACGGGATCGGTATTTTGGTGTTTAAAACCCATTTAGTAACGATTTTTAGTGTGTAATAGCTTGTGTACAATGCCTCTCGGAAGTGTGGAGTGTTTTCGTGTCGGGTCAGACTGGGATGCTTATGTGCGTCGGGTTAAACAATTCATCACGTTAAACGCGATCGACGACAATTTACACGTGGCGTCACTAGTAACTTTAGTCGGTGCGGAGTGTTATGAGCTTATGTGTGATTTGTGTGCACCCTCTAAACCCGAGGACCAAACATTCGACGACTTAGTCAAGCTAGTAAGGGAGCATTTGGAACCCGAGAGATCGGAAATAGCGGAACGACACATCTTCCGTCAAAGAAAGCAGCTACTCGGTGAAAGTATACGCGAATACCTACAGAATTTAAAACATCTGGCCAAAACGTGTAACTTCGGGACGGGTCTCGAGGTCAACCTTCGCGATCAATTCGTGTCGGGGCTGCTGAGCGAAGAGATGAGGTCGAGGCTATTTGCCGTGCGGGCCATCGACTACAAGCGCGCCGTAGAACTTGCCCTGGCTCTAGAGGCGGCAGAGAAGCACGCGGCGGTGGGCGCTCCGGCGGGCGCGTCAGCGTCGGCGTCGGCGTCGGCGCCGCCGAACGACGGTCTGCATCGCGTGGGAGCGGCGCGGCGGCGGGGCGCGGGCCCGGCGGCGGCGGCGACGGCCGCGCCGCGGGCGCCGTGTGCGCGCTGCGGCAAGACCGGTCACGCGGAGGGCAGATGTCGGTACAAACAATTTTCATGCGACGCGTGCGGTGAAAAAGGCCATTTGAAAGTGATGTGCAGAAAGGAGGTATCTAAAAAGTCAACAAAAGGTCAGTACTTTTTAAACGATTCTGATTCGGATGATAGTAATTGCCATTTTTATAAAATTGACAGTGATGTGGACATTGGGGACGGCCCCTTTTACGTTACGCTTACTGTGCAGAAAATACGGTGCAAATTTGAAGTCGACACGGGTAGCAGAATTTCGGCTATATCTAAAGACTATTATGATAGATGTTTTTCCCATTTGCCCTTACAAAATAAAATGTTACGTTTTAGGTCATACATCGGAGATCCTATCAAGACAGTAGGATATTTGGATGTTGAAGTAGGATACGGTAACAATGTAGATAGACTGAAGTTATATGTAATCGAAAACGGCGGTCCTCCTTTGATGGGCCGTACTTGGATTAGACGATTAAAGTTAAGGGTTACCGATTGTATCAATTTTCAAGGTGAGGACTCTATGGCAGAATCTCTTAAGCAAGAGTTTCCAGAAGTTTTCGCTGGGGGGTTAGGCACGTTCAAGTCGCGACTGCAGCTCCGTCTCAAGGACGACACGCCAGTTTTTGTTAAGGCGCGGGCGTTACCGTTGGCGCTTCGCGAGCGCGTGGAACGGGAGCTCGATCGCTTACAGCGGGAGGGGGTTATTTATAAAGTCGACAGATCAGAATATGGGACCCCTATAGTGCCTGTAGTAAAAGCAAATGGCACCATACGTATCTGTGGCGACTATAAAATAACAATAAATCCGCGGTTAAAAGATTTTCATTACCCGCTGCCGCGGATCGAGGACCTGTTTGCTCTTTTGGGCGGAGGCGAACAGTATACCAAACTGGACCTGTCTAACGCCTTTCAGCAATGTGTTCTGGAGAAGGAGTCACAGCCGATGACGGCCATAACCACTCACGTCGGTACATTTGTATACAAACGCGTCCCGTTTGGAATAAAGTGTATTCCCGAAAACTTTCAAAAGATCATGGAGGAGACGTTGAGTGGTTTGCCGTCGACGGCCGTGTTCGCCGACGATATTTGTGTAACGGGGAAAGACAAGGCAACGCATATGTCTAACTTAAGAGCCGTTTTACAGAGATTAAAAGAGAACGGCTTACGAATTAATTTTGCTAAGTGTCAATTTTTTAAAGACAGTGTAAACTACCTGGGCTATAGAATTGATAAGTATGGTTTGCATACGGATGAACGAAAAATTGCTGCTATTGTTAATGCCCCGGCCCCCTCAAATTTAACACAACTTAAAAGTTTTATGGGGCTTGTTAATTTTTATGCAAAATTCTGTGCTAATATGAGCGATATTTTAAAACCAATGTACAGTCTTTTAAAGAAAAATGTAAAATGGAATTGGGACGAATCATGTGATGATGCCTTTAAAAAAATAAAAAAAGTGTTAAGCAGTGCTCCAGTGTTAGCACACTATAATCCATCACTGCCGCTAATTCTTTCGGTGGACAGCAGCCCTTACGGCCTGGGCGCGGCCTTGACTCAACGGGGCGCGGACGGCGTGGAGCGACCTCTGTGCTGCGCTTCGCGCACGCTGAACGCCGCCGAGTGCAACTACTCGCAAATCGACAAGGAGGCGCTGGCGATCGTGTTTGGTGTCACTAAACATCACCAGTATGTGTACGGGCGGAAATTCACGTTGCGGACGGACCACAGGGCACTCAGCTACATATTTGGTAAAAACAAAGGGCTACCGGTGACTGCGGCAAGCCGTTTGCAGCGTTACGCGGTAAAGTTAGCCGCGTATGATTTTAATATTGAATTTATCCGATCAGAGCGGAACTGTTATGCGGACGCTCTTTCTCGTCTTCCTTTAGTTAGTCAGAATAGGCCGAGTATAAAAGACGAGGGATGTAGCTATTTAAATTTTGTAGAAGGGGATTTTCCACTTAGTTTTAAGGAGGTTAAAAGTGAGTTGGCGAAAGACCCCGTTCTGAGCAAAATTTACGGGTACGTTATGTTCGGATGGCCAAATAATAGCAGTGAGTCAGAAAAGCCTTATTTTAATCGAAAAGAATCTCTTAATATAGACCAGGGTTGTTTAATATGGGGATATCGAGTGGTTATTCCAAAATCTTTACGAGTTGCGGTTTTGAACGAATTACACGGTGGCCACCCCGGTATTGTAAAGATGAAACAGATCGCGCGGAATTACGTTTGGTGGGACACACTGGACGCGGACATCGAGCGGGTGGCGGAGCAGTGCGCCGCGTGCCGCGCGCAGCGCCCTGCGCCGGCACCCGTGCCGCTGCACTCGTGGCCGTGGCCAGAGGAACCCTGGGCGAGATTAAACTTAGATTTTCTGGGGCCTTTTAATAATGTTTATTATTTAGTTATAATCGACGCTCACTCTAAATGGATAGAGGTCGAAAAAATTAAAACGGGATCTGCTTCTATGGTAATTGATTGTTTACGAACACTATTTGCACGCTTTGGCCTGCCGAAACAATTGGTCACCGACAACGGGCCACCGTTTTCATCGGCCGAATTCGGCTCTTATCTTAGACGAAACGGAATTCGACACACCTTAGTAGCTCCTTATCATCCGGCCAGCAATGGCGCGGCCGAAAATGCGGTACGTACCATTAAGCGAGTGTTAAAAAAAGCCGTTATCGAGAACGAGAAGGATGTCGCGGCTCTCAGTAGGTTTCTGTTCATGTACAGAAATACGGAACACAGTACTACTAAGAAAGAACCGGCTGTGGCGCTTCTAGGGCGGCGGCTACGCGGTCGCCTCGACCTGCTTCGGCCCGACACTGCGGACGTGGTGCGCACCGCGCAGCGGGCCAGCGAGCGGCGCAGCGAGCGCCACGCGCTGCGCCAGGCAGAGCAGGGGGCCGAGGTTCTGGTGCGAGACTACGCGCGCGGAGCGCACAAGTGGGCCGAGGGCCTGGTGCTCGCGTGAGAAGGACCCGTATCTTATGTAGTGCGAACGAGTGACGGCCGCACACATAAACGACACGTAGATCAACTACATTTCAGAAAGTCGAGATTTACGCTCAGTGACATTGACGCTAAAGCACCTAATATATCACCCGTCTCCGATCAGCCAGCGGACAAGGTCCAAGTAGACATTCCGGATGCCACGGGGTTGCCCGCTGACGATACGGATCAAAACGACGGGGAAGGCGGATGCGAGGATGAGTATGGCACGCCCCCGGGGACTCCGACAAAACGTGACGAACGTTCGCGCCGGAAAGCTGCTGTCCGTTGTTTAGAAAGATTTAAACAAATGTAGGTTATTAGTCGAAATTATTCGTCCCTTTGCCATTACGCCTTATAATATGTGTATACTAATAAAAACCATATTGTTTGTAGATTTTAAAGTTAGTACATTTTTATATTTGTCTGATTTAATTGTTAATAGTTAGTCACAAACATGCTTATTAGACCTGTGACGTAATAAATATGCCCTTTATTTCATAATGTAGACTATTTCCATAATGCTATAAATACTCATGTGACACTTAACTAACAATTACAACAACAATAACAGCTATCTTATAAGTAATATAAGTCATGTCTCATCTATGATGAACCATTATTGTAATATTTTAAGAAACGTTTTGGTTAATTTAGAGGAGGACAATGTTATGTATGGTAGATTTGTAGGTAGCTCGGAAAGCTACAAGTACCGACATATTCGCCTAATAAATGTAATGTCAGTCCAAATCGGTGTTTCATTGCTTAAACATAACACCAACCTACAACACTTTACAAACGAAATAATTGTCATATACAAAACGAAAAAAATTACCAAGGCCTCCAGTGCTAAGGGGGGAGAGGGGTATAGTTTAAAATATTTTTAATTTTCAAATGACACGTTGTAATTTTAACACACATACGTTGTAATCTGTCAACAGATCTGTAGGCCATGCTAAAGAAACGACGCACGTTTCGAAATCATAAGCCTCCTTTGGCGGGTTTCCTTTGAAAGAAAACGGGTGCTATTTGCACATTAATATAAGCCTACGAACAGGTACATAAATAATATTTACTTACTCACTTCCCTATATATTTATTATTTACGGAGTTTTAGCACTTTTAGCGACATACTTAAAAATCTTTATGATCCCCAATAGCATTGCGAATGCCTGAAATACTAACCTATATCAGTCCCTTCTATTTACCAAAGGACTACCTTATTAAAAAAAAATCGAATGTATTATTTGTAGCAACAGAAATGAAAGCTGACAATTCCTCCCAAAGTACTGACATTCGAAAGAAAACTAAAACTGCATTACTGTCGATGCGGCGTTGTCGCGGGCGGGCGTTGTCACTGTTGATTTGTACGAGGTGCTTTGTGTGTTGTTCGATATATATATGTACTACATATACCTCAATGTGTTCGATATATTTTTGGACTGTGTGTGTAATGTCATGCCATTTTTTATTAAATTGTATATATGTACATTTATTATTCATCAACCCTTTGTTATAAAACTTTTTTATACTGCTGGATTTGTAAAATATATGCAACTCAAAAAAAAATATCTGTGTGTCTTTGATGCAACTATAAAAATAAGATATTATATAAACGATTTTATGGAGCAGGTAATTTCGAGAACACCTGGGATAATTTCGACTGAGTGTAGAAGTGATTTTTATGCAACAACTGTTCAAGATTCACTTTTTTGTTGTTCCAATTTACTCCTTAAAAAGATCTAATTGATTCATGATAAAGGAAATGTTTTTAGATATATAAATTTACCCTTTTTAGTTTCTTCTGAGGTCAAAGTTTTTGTATAATTACAACTTGATCGTTTCAAATGGTTATATCCTTACATAATTTCAACCTTCAAAAAATGTTAAATAAAAAAAGATTTCATATACCTATGTAATGTAATTGTTAAATATTTGCATGAGATATCTTCTGAATGATTGCATAATTTGTCCCTTGAATCCGTATCCGGTCGCAACCGATAGGATAAATTTAGAATCAAAGACGGGACCAGTACTTACAAATAGATAGGAATATTATATTTCACTGTCAAAGTAAATTGTACATAACACGACTTAAATAAGAGAAAAATGAATGTTCCTAGGATCACAACCCTTGACAATGGACTATGAAAAGTTAATTTGAAATTCCGGTGAAAACAATAATTATTTATATACAGATGGTTTACTTATTAAGCCTGTGTTGTTTATGTTACAATATCCTCACCAAATCCTGTTATTACGTTCCTGTCACAACCCATTATCTGAAAATTCCTACGAAATGGAATTTGGAGCATATTTTTATTACCCCGCGGACAGCCGTGCCTGATAATAAAATTTTAGGAGCATGATAAAAGAACAGAGAGCGAAAGCTTTTTCTGTGTATTGCAAGTAAAGAGCTTATTTAATGTACCTAAAGTAAAATTATGAGGAAGTATTGTAGGCGGTGTGGTATTTTAACAGAAATAAATATTTAAGTAGTATTTGTTAATGATCCTGTACTGTACACTTAAATAAAATAAAAATTATGTTGGGGACAATCTTACACAGGTCAACCTAGCCCCAAACCAAGCAAAGCTTGTACTCTGGGTACTAGGCGGCGGGATACATACTTATACAAGGTGCCCATGAGCATTGCGAGAGATTTTAACGGTGCATTCCTGATGGCAACGAAAGCACAAAATGTTATATGACTTTTAGTGAAATTCGACAAAAAAAAAAATTTTTGTTTTTTTTTTTCCCTTTTTTTGAACACTCCTGTACATAAAACGTAATTTTTATTGATAAACACATAACCTAAAATTAACTACAATGATTTATTTATTTATTTGGGGTAGCCTCTCGAATAATTTTTTTCTAAAAACATTTAACTATCTCTAAAACTAGGCCTAATCCAGAAAATTTTATATGACATTTTAGTTTCTTAATATTACCAGGAATGCTTAGTTAAAATGTCTCGCAATGCTCACGGGCACCTTGTATACATAAGTACATACTTATATATAGAAAACACCCATGAATTAGGAACAAAAACTTAATCACACAAATAAATGCTCTTACCGGGACCATCGGTTTCATAGGCAGGATCACTACCCACTAGGCCAGACCGGTCGTCGAAATAAAACGAGTGTACCGCGACAGTATCTCGCAAGCGGGAAAGCTATCGGAGGCTACGTCAAACTTAAATTTTGATATCAACATTATGTCATTTTGCTATAATTTGCGCGTGAATTTGTTCGTACGTGTACTGGCGCGAGCGAGAAAGAAAGCGAGACAGACGAATGATAACAAAATGACAACACAATTTTGACATTAAAATTTTAATTCGAATTGGCCTCAGAGTCATTTTCTAACTGTATTAAGGGACGGGTCATTCTCGCGTGCGAGATACTGTCTCTACGGACTCGTGCTAAGCCTGCAGTAGGCTTTGATAATTAATTTCCCAGAATGACCAGAATGACTGTAAAGATATTAAACTTAGGGCTTGTTTCACAATATCCAAGTTAAGTCCCGAATAAGCTACTTGCTACTTATCTGACGAATAAAGTCATCGTTGGCGTTTCACAATATTTAAATAAGCTTAACTGGTAGATAAAATGCTAAATTTTGAAATAGGCCCTTAACAAAGTGACATTTAAGGGAAGAGAAACGTATTATTTAGACTATTTATTACCCGTATTATTTATAATAACTAGGATTTTTCGTATCAGCCTAAAACAAATGTTCACAAAGTTACGTCACTCTCAGGAGTAGTCAACAGGAGCTCTCCGTATGAACCAGCACCGAAATTATTGTTTAAATATTCCAAAGTGTTCAAGTCTGTTAAGTATCTCACGAACTTAGTCGCCGTCATATAGACATACTTAATCGAAGTTACGCTCTCACTTCAAAAAGACATTCTAAAGACATGAAAATGTACAAGGGCTGCTAGAAATTGTACTAGCCTTGCTAAGAAACAAGGAAATTAGAGCGAGTAGAACGGCCCGATTTGAAGATTTTTCGATTCCACTGTGACCCCAATAAGATCTATCTACAATATTTCTAACGTCAAAGTGACATTGGTTGCCCAAATCGAGCTGCTTCTGTCAATTATTCGACATATAAACGATATCTAAATGAGAACTTATCTAAAGCAGAACTTATCGTTTTCGTATCTCATTCTTCGAATCGGGCCGGAAGTTAATCGAATTTAAACTGTCGTGTGACAATTTTTAGCAACCAAGACTACTACCCGTTCGCGTCAAGTTGGTCGTTATCTCCCGACCCACTTCCCCGCAACACTCCCTCTGACGCCTGATCCATTCGGCTTACCACTACTTATTATTAGATACTTAGGTAAATCTAATACAATCACAAAAAATATTAAATAAATTAAACATTAAAAAATAAAGCATGAAATTTTGTCGTCAGTACTAGTAATTGTATCTGTGACGTTATCATGTAACGGTCGCCGACGGCCAACTTGAAGTGAACGGCTAGCACTCGTAGTACCAGACAGATATAATATATATTATGATACGTATATGTATTCATGTATTTTAAAACGTATGGGAGCGGCTTTTTGGTGGCGGGTTTATGTGACTCTTAATATTAATTTTTCATCATCAAAATACATTTTATTGCAGTGGAATATAAGTAGATTTATTATGAATATGGAAACTGGAAAGTTTAAATATATCGAACACTGTTAAAGCTTTTATTCACGGGCCACACCTTTGTTGACATGAATTTCGTGAGAATCAGAATCAGACTTATTGAAGATGTTGACAGAATTTCTCACCAGTCTGCTCTGTCTGCGACAAAGAGCATAATGTCACGCTGCACGTTGGATACATCAGTCCTAATACCTAATAGAAGTAAGTACACGCGATTAAATCCCGATTTCGTTAAAATTATGAGTGTAAAATCGAGTTCATTTAAATCAATACAAAACTTAGCTGTACCTATACACTACTAGTTACGTACAAGCAGGCCAAAGGTCCACTGAAACTCAGAAGTCTTGTGTTTTCGTTTTTCATAAGTTAGACTTAATTTAGCTGTAATATAGAAGGTATTTCTGGTGAGGCCACAAATTTTATATTTATTACCCTATAAACTGAAATTATGAATTGAAATAAATTTCCTCGCGAAATTCCTTTAACTTAAATTGAAGTTTTACGACACAATGGCGTCTTACATTATTATTTAGGAGAAGTAAAAAACGACTCGTGACAGGCAAGCAAAATCGTCTCAATCTACATTACCGGCCTACTAAAGAGCAGGAGAAATATGTTCCAACACGTCCAAATTTTATTTCATTTCAGTATCCTACTTTAATATTATTAACTTGTGTAACGTGCTCCTAGAAAGACCTTCCTAATTACAGTTTCCTAATTATAGGCAGGCTCTGAGCATTTGCTGCAATACAGTCTCTTGCGTCGCCCTGCGCCTCTATTAAAAACTGAAATCTGTGTATCATTCGTTAGTACGCCACGAAGCCTACATTTACTAAAACTTTATACTACATTTGGTTGGTTTAAATATCAATTATATTCTGAAGTGTAAAATAAAGTAAGGTAAGTAAGTGGTAAATAAAGTAACCTTTTTTTATTAAGTTCTATTTATGCGCATTTTAGATAATTATGTCACTACTTGTATCTCTAGTTTCCATTTCAAGCTCCTCAATAAATATCTACATATCCTTTTTATTACATAAAGAAAAAGACTTCGAAAATTGAAAATCATTATTGACAAAAATAAAATTATGAAGTTAACGAGACAGTATAAAAAACAAGAATAGATTGTCTTTTATTTAGAGTTTATTATAAACCGGCAACTTTCAAAAACTTTACCGAATAAATCAACCGTTCGCGCCGTTTTAACTCTTCACGTGTACTTTTTATAGCTTATTAATATCAAAAAAACGTGGTTAAAAAATTCCACTTACCTACCCGGTGTTTCACACGAATGCACTCATCACTTTATCACTCACTGAGCACGATTCACTTCATCCTCCAGGCACAGCGCGACGCGGGCACTTTGCACGCGCGGAATACAACCTCTGCTCCCCACTACAGCGCAGCAGCCTCCGCGCCTGCGCGCAACCTTCTGGTATTTACGAACTTTGGATTCTGGTTACTTTACTATGATTAATAATTGGTACGTTAGGGTCCTGCTGTCGCTAAAAAAACTTTGGTACTTTATTTTAACGGGGATCATACTACAGTTTTCTAAAATTATTTCTGAGATTATTAAAAAACTTTGCCTAACCCCTAAACACTCATTTTAGGTAACTTATCAATCTGTCTAGAATGTTTAAAATTGGTGTAATTCTTTTATCTATTTTATTTATTTTCTAAACCTTTTTTTGAACACCTTACAGTACAATAGGCAGACTTAATGCCATAAGACTATTATGTAATGTATTGACAGCCTTCTAACCTAGTCGATAGTGACTCTACTGCCTACTAAGCAGAGGATGGAGGTCCCGGGTTCAAATCTGTATATAAATTTCCTATATTCCCTAAAGCTGAGCTATGGTGGCCGAGTGGATATGACGTCCGACTTTCAATCCGGAGGTCGCGGGTTCACATCCTGGCTCGTACCAATGGGTTTTTCGGAACTTATGTACGAAATATCATTTGATATTTACCACTAGCTTTTCGGTGAAGGAAAACATCGAGAGGAAACCTGCTTACATCTGCGAAGAAATTCAAAGGTGTATGTGAAGTCCCCAATCCGCATTTGGCTAGCGTAGGCGTGGGTACTATAGCCCAGGCTCTCTCGTGCATGAGAGGAAGCCTGTGCCCAGCAGTGGGACGTATATAGGCTGAATTATTATTATTATTCCCTAAAGCTCTCTTCAGACTATACAACTTACAACACACACATATGCATGCAACAAATCAAGGCCCCTGCGGCCAAAACGTATCGCATCATTATTTATTAATTTGCCTGTTGACTGATTAATGAATTTCCATGACAACAGACCCTAATATTAGGACGCTCTACTGAACGTTATTAGTTCGGAAAGTGTGCCCCTGAAGGCTGGAACTGTAATAGGTACGTGTATTGAAGACAAGAGTATATATTGAATAATGGAATCCGAACCAGAATCATGCTTTATTACTTATAGGTGGTATTTTTTTTTAATATATAACGATAGGCAGGCGTTTGACCACGATCTCACCTGAATATAAATAATAACATGCTATATGCATCAATAAAACTTATAAATATTACAATCAAACTTGTAAAACAATACAAAACTGATTCAATAAAAACAAACAATTAATAATGAGATGTCATGAGATGTGCAATTTATATAAAATAAAAATCTATTACTTAAAAATGATTTTACAGTGAGAAAAGGTTTACATAAAGAAATGCATTTTAATATCTATATCTATTATTTATGTTTTTTAGGAAAACAGTGATTGAATAACAATAATATAAAGTGGAGTTCAAAAGAAATGGCAAATAATGTAAACAATCCGTTTACCCTAATTTCTTCGTAATCTCACATTTTTTGTGGACAACCATAAGTTTATCAACAGCTTATATTCTTAAATATATTATTTACTTATTGTTCACTGCTTCTGTTGTTTCTCCAATAAAGAAAATAAATAAAAATAAAATATTGTTAAAAATTGATAATCATCATTGCCAGACCATTTCTGCCGGTGGTAACTTTCACCAGACGCTTTAAAGCTGCCAAGACAATATTGTAACTTTACTCATATTCTCGTCCCCTTAGGGGTCGAATTTTGCAAAATCGTTTCTTATATCTCGTATACATTATAAGCGTAGCCTGATGTACAAAATTCAACTTTCTAGCTTTTGTATTTTCGGCTATCTCATAATTACCATTGTACTCATACTCATAGCGAAACTATGTGGATCTGAGGATGGTTGGGCCCCTTCTTGGTCTGGCTGCTTAAGAAATATTTTGTAATTTTAATCATCAATTTTGGTGGCTCCTTCTTAAATCGATCCTTGGGTCCTAAGGACCAATCCTGCTAAAGAAAATCATGCAACACCGTACACTAGCTGCACATTCAACTACCCACCGCTCGCTGTCGGCACCCTCACATGGTTTCAGAGGAATTTCTTCCCGCACATGCTCCGGCTGTAGAATGGTATACCCAGGTAATTGTCAAGGGATAAGAGTTAAAAAAATTATACCTACAGGTTTCTAAATCTTGTGTGTACTAAGTAGTTAATCATGTTAACTTAATAATTGGTCATAATGATTAATTTGGGTTAATTTTTAATTTAGTAGTTGTTACGCTAAATAATACTTGACTAAGTAGCGTAAACTAAAACTTGTCAATGCAACAACGTTTTTCTTATTTCTAATTCTAGTACTTTATCATCAGTATCACTTAATTTATATGAATTGCTTTTCCTCGTTTCTTCCCATAGCTATTAATTGGTTTCCTTTGACGGAACCCTGGTAACAACTTAACTGCTTGATTTCGTCCTTTTAAAGCTCAAATCTCGTTAAGCATCCGTCATATTATGGGTCACATTTACGGGCGTACAGTCGCGAAGGAAAACGTGTTAATATATTTATTACGTTCTTTTATATGTGTTATACTTGTTACAGCGTTTCGAGATGTAGGTAGTATTAAGAGTCGTGTTCATTAAGTTCTCTGCTTTAAGACTCGACTCGGTTTTTTAGACTCTAGTAATTAAGTCGAAATTTGAGTTCTTATCGAGACATGAGTCTTTTGTAAATACTCCTTTAAGTACACTCTTAAATTATATATAAAATTTTGTTAAAAGGTATTGTCTTCACATGAAATTCAAGGGTAAGGTTCACACATTATTCAATAACGCCTATTTTATTACTGTTCATTTAGATAAAACCTAAATTTTTTGACGAAGTTTTTATCCGTAGACTTGAGTCTTTTTAAGTTGCGCTTAAAGGACTTGACTGGTGGCTTAAAAGACTCGGAAGTTTTTTAAGCACTGAGTCGTGTAAAAACAAATGAAGTTCTTTAAATTTAGACTCAAAAGACTCCATTTCCTACCAACATTAGATGTACAAATAGGATCTTACATTCAAAATGTCGGGCCGCGGGTTGTACTGGGGCGCGCCGTCCTAAAATATTCAAAAATTATCGGTTTGACAGTTGACGGTAGGTGTCCGACATAGCTCATATTATTGATTGAGTATAAGAGGTATTATTTTAGGATCTAAATGTCCCTTCATTAACCAGCAATAGATTAGAATAGAATAAAATAATTTTTATTCGTAAACACAAACAAGACACATTACATTACATAATATAGTAAAAACAAAGAAAATATAAAGTGCCACGAAATGGCCTCATCTCAGCATGTTGCTGGTGGCTTCCAGCGCTGATCTTCCGATGAGACCATCAAGGGAGAAAATAGACAAGTTCAAACATTAATTGGAGACGGATTTTTGCCTATATTTCTATATATTTTTTTTAATAACAGCGAACAAGACAATAGGTTATCGAATTTAAACTGTCGTGAGACATACTAACATTAAACTAATTTTACGGTTTATTTAAACCCACGTGTTTTTAGTCACTTGAGCGGCAGGCACATTTCGAAGAGCCTAGGTCTCGTTTCCCATTCACTGACCGTGCAAGCAGCAGCGTTCACGACGACCGTGCTTCGCGCACTCTTAGTGCTTAAGATAACCATAGGTTATGTTTTTAAAAAAAATTAAGAACTTAATTATTTATGTTAAAATTTGTGTTTAGATCAAAATAAAATAAACTTGTCTACCCGACGCTTTTATACGCAACAACGCATGAAAATGACAAGGCGTTTTATGTCATCGTAAAATATAACTTCAAAGGCGAATTTCAGCCTTAATTGCGACCTAGTTTTTAGGGTTCCGCTGCTCAGGACCCCGTGCGACGCATAGTTTGCAAACTGCGAATAGTTCAAGTTTGATGACTGGCTTCTTGCGGCCTTAACTGTTGTAGTACCAACCTTTATTGTGTTTTGTACCATAAACTGTAATAGTATTTATTGTGTTTGCCACTAAATCAGCATAATATTTGCATTGTTTTTTTTTTGTGTTTGATGTTTAATTATTCTGCTTTCACGTAAATGTAATGGTGGAAAAAATGTTGTCCTGAAATTGTAACGGCGAGACCGGAGCCGAAGCCAACACGTAGACACCCTTTGACGATTTAATGAAATATCTGCAATAGCTATTTACCACCGACGTTTACCAGATTTCTATTTATGATCTGTGTGTAGTGTAAATTTATTCGATGGCGTAACTTGACGTAGGTACGCGTTTGCGTCAAGTCTCATTTTATATTTGAGTTTCCAAAACGTTCCGCTTGGCGCGCTGTTTCTAAATCACATACAAAATGAGACTTAACGCAAACGCGTACGTCATGTCACGAAATCGAATAAATTTACACTAGGGACTCTGCAGTAGTCATTTCTAAAATTTAAATATTTTAAGCCAGTAATAATAAAACCCCTAAATAAACAAAACTCCCGTTGAGAGATCCTGCCTTTAAAATTTAAAGACCTGGGTTTCAGTCCCGGTAAATTAGAAAGTATATATGTAAATATATCGTCGCAGTAAATAATGTACCTAAATGTTTTTTTTTTAACATATTCTTGTTAATTTTTTTCTGTGTTGACTGGTCTGTAGCTCACGAATCTATGTACGTTTTTAAATGTGAACGTTTTTAAATGTTCTGTTTTTCTTCGACATGTAACTTACAGAATTTTTGTTTTCCCTATTTTCAGATTTTTTTAGAAACAGCATTTCTTTGGGGTTTAAAGTCTACGACGTAGGTACTGTACGTGTACGGCATGTCTACACACGACATACGACAGTAAAGATACCCTTATGATTTTTGTGATTGCTTGTTTTTTTTTTACGTTTGTTTGCCTTGTCGGGCACCCGTTTATCACGATTTGATAGTGACTGCGTATGCGTCAACTCATTCATAGATAGAAGGGTTTTTAGGCGCGTGTTTTTTATTCCTATGGATAGTTGTTATATTTTTTTACAATTGCATATAAAATTAAATACCTAAATAAAAAACACTTACGAAGCTAGACAAAGGGAATGCGAAAATTAGCGAACGGTAGTACGACTTCTCTAATGCTTCTCAAACCCTTCTCAAACTAATTACTTCTACAAAATACTAATTGTTAAACAAAATACTCAAAATGTAAAAAAAATACTTAGAAACTTTATCAATAATTTTAAGTTAGTATTTAGGGAAAACAAAGAAAGCATTTTTAATACTTGTTGTCATATAGTTAATATCATAGCTATGGTTGATATTCATAAAATGTTATGAAAATATTTTCCACAATGTCAATATCTATAGAGGAAAATGGGGACTACGTTTGTATGGAGAAGCGATGTCGATATACAATTTGTTCATTACTCATGATCTGTAAATGGATTGCTGTTGTTCTAAAAAGTGTGCAGAAAATAATACGTTTTTGCTCCAGAGCACTGTACTTTCTAAGTACGATTTTATTTCTTTTTTTACGGTTAGCAATTAAAATATTGGTTTTAAGTTGATTCGTTGTAAATTTTCTATTCTGATAATTAACTGCCCATTCCATAAAGAACGATATTTTTACCTTAATTGTTAATTGTAAGAACCCTCAAGAAATACAACTGAAGTTTATACTTAGCTGTGTTTTTTTAAATGCACTGGTATTTTACTTCCTTCGTATTCGAAATGAAAAGTACCTAGTGACACTCGGGAAAAAGGCACCATTTTTGAAAGGTGCCTTTCATCCCTTGGTTAACAATCTACTTACTATAAAGGTGCATTTACCTTAATTTGCTATGTAATTATACGTTATAACCACAATTATATATTAGCACCACATTTCAAAGGCGCTTCTTATCAGCCATTTTAATTGTCCAGGTCTCAGAGGCATACAGAAAAATGGCGAATACGAGCGTGCTCACTGCTCACGAGGTGCGCCTTGGTTTTGCGCGTGATTATCCGAATGTTCCGATCTCGCCAAATTTTCTGTAGCTGTGTCATTGCCGTTTTCGCCATGCCAATGCGTCTTGGGATCTCTAACTTCGGCGAAACTATATGGGTGATCCTAGATGAATACAGAATCCTAAAACGCTGACCAGAAATCATGAAAAACCATGAAAATATGTCAATTTCTATTAAAAATTACATATGCAGTGATCTATTTTAATTGATTTTAAGTAAGTGTATCTACCACTAATTTATTTGTTTTCAGTGTACGGTACATGATAACATAGCTACAAGCCAGCTATTAAATAAAAATTGAGCCATCTTCGCTCAACTTAAAACTTGAAATTAACTTAGCCCTACCAACATAAAAGGGACTGAAATGTTGCGAGCTCTTTGCAGCACAATGCTGGAGTTTGGAGGCAAAATTAAAAAGTTTCAAGTCCTGTATAGAGCCAAGTTCATTCTGTTTATTGTGGCAGTTAGGGCTATGTTCGCTTGTTAAGGAGTCGTGAGGCGACCACGGAAATAATTTATAACAGTTTCCGGGCGTTTACTTTATTGTGAGAGAAAATAAAGTGAAATTATGATGATTACGCTAAATGGAATGAAAATGGTATGTTTATTTCCTTTTTATTTAAAATAAGACGTAATATTATTATTTTTTTGTAGTATTATTTAACTCACGTAACTAATAATTTAATACTGTACTTAAAACAATTTATTTTTCATTTACTCGTATTAGTTACAAACATATTAAAATAAATTCATCCCTCCGTCTATAAATAAGTTAACCCTTTACCAAGCTAAGGGATATATATTTCCCACATGCGGCTCTTCAAACATGTGTTCTATTTTCGATGAGTAAGACTGACATTCGATTGTCATTTTTGAACTGTCAGCCTGGTAAAGGGCTAACGTGATTTTCATGAATTGATTATACCTATATAATCATATTGTTGTTATCACAAAGCGATTAGTTTTATCAGTCCTACCTAGTTATTTTTGTTTCTCGGGATGACACTAGTGTAAAAGAGAAGTTCGTTCTTAAGTATGAACTAAGTCCTATTTGCTCGGGGTATATACTCGTATATTATCTAAGGTCACATAAATAACAGCTTATACTATAATACATGTGTGAGGGTAAGGCCTTGCACTACACTACAGGCAATAATAGAAGAGAAACCTGAAACTATAGGCACGACGAATTCATTAAATAACATAGAAGGAATAGTTGAAGCAAAGAGGAAGTCAAGGAAACCAAAGAGTAAACGTAGGAGCATGGATCAAGTACCTATGGGAAAACGTCAACTTCGCGCCGTATTGGGGTTGTAAATTGCTCCTACAAAATGTACGATGATGATGAGTAGCTGGTAATTTGGTACAGAACCTGATGTAATTGTGATGCGTCACTTTAATAAAATTTGAACATTGCGGAAACGGACGCCAATAGCGTAACCCGATAGCAAACCTCAAATTAAAAGGTAAACTATTTCTATCCTGTCGTGTCGTTGCTTCCAATCAGACTGTTTGTGAACTTGATCTCGATTTAATATAGATATGATCCGTCAGTGTCAAAAGTGACGTTTCTGGTTTAAGAAATGTCATTTTGACACTGACATATTATATCCAGATCAAATTCGTAACTTCTTATTAGATTACAGTTAGAATAAGTCCTATTGTAAGCCCAATAACGAGCGATAAAAGTAAGTACCTACCTACTAATCTATTACTATACTTACTACTTAAAAAAAAGGAATTTCTAAGTCAAATTATAATTTAAGTTACTTAAAAAAATTATACAATATTAACCTGATCCTCTAACACAAAAATGTCATTTTAAAATAAGACTCAGCAAAATAATACACAGGGAAAGGGCCCTTAAGGCACCTTATTGTTGTGAAGAGAAATAATTTGCATCTTTACTCTTTAGGCCCAAGTTAAAGGTCAAACGCTTTCTCATCCTTCCTGTTTTCATATTATTACACGGTTTCTCCTGATTTTTGTTTTACTTTTATTGGGCCAGAATCCAGACTAATAACGATGCAATAAGTCATTATCCTTTATTTATTAACAGAGCCATGTAATCATATAAAATATTATGCCGTCAATTGGTTCTTATACTTATCTAAAATAGCTCTAACGATTTCAATTAAAGGTATTATGACTAGAAAATAACTTTTCTTCGCCTTGATAGTGATAACCGATGAACCGATGAACCGATGATTAAGCTTTCGCTATTGCAGCTCTACGATCGGTATTGGAAATGGTCACCTCACTATAGCGCCGCAATTACTGACTTTACTCATATTCTCACTCTTGATCTTAAGGGCATTCCATTACCGGGATTCGAACCCAGGACCATCGGCTTCATAGACAGGGTCACTACCCACTAGGCCAGACCGGTCGTCAAATGTAATGTATGAAATTGTATTTATTCTTATGAAACTAAATCCCACTCCCACACGTATAATAATTTAACCACGGAATGTAACCCCACGTGTGGGGTCCATTCGTAGAATTCCCACTTTTTGGGAGAGTCGTTATAATATGGCCAAATTTATTTGTAAAAAATCCGAAATACGTTGTTATTAAAGATAGATAAGTAGACGATACAATGACATGAGTTTTATTTTAATTTAAAATAGCTATTCGTTTTTATTTATCAAGGCTCAAAGCAAAAAGCTTATTAAGCCTCCTCACTAAAACTCCCTAATACCGAAACTCGAAGAGCCTAATTAAGTTCTGAATTAATAAGTATATCGAGTCCACTTTATTATCATTCATTTGACCACTCTATTAGCAATCAGGGCCTTAGTTTGGTTTGGTTAATTGAATGTCGCATAGTGATTTAATCTAATTGAATAGCAAAGTTAGGTAAGGATATAGTCGTTTAGTTTTGCCTGATGACTTTTGGGCCTATAAGCAAAATTATTATGTCTGAAATATATATAACAACAGTGCTTATTAGTTAAAATAGGTGGCCAAAAACATTTTCACACGATGTAAATATTCTTAAAATTATTTATGTACTTATTTCAGTATGAGCACGAACATTCCCTCAATATGCCTCTATTAATATCAATTTCTAAGACTACTATTAGCTAACACTTAACACAAAGTATACTCAGCGTAGAGCATAGGTACCCACTTATCACAAGGACAACACTCCGCTAATGAAGTCTTAGCTTGTCTATTACTTTATTCCTTTTGTACCTTCAAATATAGGGTAAATGCATTAGTAGTGGAGAAAACGCTTCTCAATTCAGTGTACTTATGAACAATTTTTGTGCAAAATTGCAGCAAAATCCGCTCAGTACTTTTTGCAAGTAAGAATAACAAATTTTGGTCAAATTTAATGTTATCAAGATTTGTCTAGGTACTCGACCATAAAACACAAAGCACAGCCTGTGCAAGGGATAAGTAAACGTCATAAATTCATAGATGTTTGACGTTTAAAATAAAACTTGCACTGTGCGGGCTATCAAAATCATTGCCGACTTGTCTTGGCCTGACTCATTAGAGCAATGGATATATACAGATGATTACTATAACTAGCTAAAATCTAAAATGAATATGAAGCCGCCAGCTCTTCGGTCACTAGTTACGTCAACCAGATGCTTCGCGATTTCTGTAAAAAACTTGCGCGCGCTGTGACCCCATAGACCTATAGTTTCAACGCCAAATGGTACTCTCTACCAAATCTCTACCGAGGCTCTTACATTCTCTATGCTCTTTTTTACTTGAGCCGCTAATTGCTAAAAAATGAATTTCCTCAACCGTACATGTGTGGCTGAAATGCAAGTAGCAGATAATGAAAACGTTTAATTTTGTTAAAAAAATGAATTCCTATTTACCTACCAAATTCGAAATTTTTTACCTAAGCTTTCCCAAACATTTTAGTATTTTTTTCTCAAAGAAATAATAGTGTTTGATCTATTTTATCCCAAAAAACCGGCCAAGAGCATGTCAGGCCAAGCTCATTGTAGGGTTCCGTAGTTTCCTTCCCGTCACAATAAGCTAAACTGGAGTTATTAGTATATGTAGATTGATAACCAAGGGATGAAATGGTACCTTTCACCCGAGTTACACAAATAGACAAAATTGCATAATCTGTACCTAATTAAAATAATAGATGTATGGCCATGATTTTTCCTTTGGACTTACTTGCAATCGGAGACTTTGTATGTCTAAAGATAAATGTCCCATAGCGAAAAACATTTAGATTGCTATATATATGAAAAAGCTCATGTTTTAGCAAACTGCAAATCATTTTAAAATGATTTTGTTCATTAAAGCATGAAAAAGTAAAGTATAGCAATAAGTCCTAGACATAATGCATTGTAGATGAGTGCAATATTATAAACGAATATTAATATAAAATTAGCGGGATTGCCTCTTACTTTTTTTAATTTTTTACTCTTTCGTCCTAAAACTGCCAAAAGTCAACGGCATATAGCCAATGAAACTGTTTTAGATAAATTAAATATTAAATAAAAATAGAATGAGTAAAATAAGCAATTTTTATCTACATATAAAGGTTCCTAGTTGACTACGGAACCCTAAAAATGGTTACAAACTGATTTACTCATTAAACAAAACATCATGTCAAGCATGGGCGGCAAAGTGCTCCCCACGCTACTTGCTCAACTCTCGTTTCTCGGAAAGGCGAGACTACTCTAGGGTTAAATAATGACTCACACTAGAACGGCTTGGGTCCGGGCCGATACAATCCTGATTATCCTGATACAATGACAGCCTACGTAAAATATGACGTACCTATGTCTGAAATGGTCTCATATTTAGTAAAAATAAACTCTGACTTTTGTCCTTTTTGCAATAAGCTAACGAATCGGCAGGTTAAATATTGTGTTACTTTACTACTCGTACGATTATGTTAAAATAACGAACATCAAAATATTTAACAAATTAATTTCATTTGTCTTTAATAATGCCCATAACAGCGCTATCTCTCTCTCACACTGATGATCCGGGTAGTTAAGTGATTGTACATATAGCTAAGTGTATGTGTATAGTATTATTATTGTATCCCTTTATTATGAGAGTTTTGGTAACAGCTGCTAATGCTGAAGATGACGGATTAATTCTAACCGTGGCGGCCACTTTTCTTTGGTATGTTAGACAATGTAGATGGAACTGATAAATAAAATAGGGTCATTACGGATAAATGGAGCTAAGGGGTAATTTAGTGGGAGTTCATAGATTTACCACTTAACGCAAGTAACAAGTAGCAAATGTGTGAACTCGCAATCCTATCCTACATCTTATAAAACAAAGTCCCTCGCCGCACCTGTCTGAATGTTCACGATAAACATAAAAATACTGAACGATTTTTATGCAATTTTCTCCTACAAATAGAGTGATTCACGAGAATCCCGAGGAAGGTTTAGGTTTATAATTTGTTAAGGTTTTGTGTGAATTGGTTGAAATGTGACGATGTTTGCTAATGTTGTCGGATAAAATCACGCTGCGTAGGAACTTTAATAGGAAACGAAGTGTTTCTTTTTCATTAGTTTAAAAAAGTCCGCAATTGTGTATATTATCTTTTAGGGATAACTTACTATATGTGGATAGGACTAGGATTGATAATATTTCTACTAATTTAAATTGCTTAGAAGCCGGTGTATTAGAAACATTTTTCAGTCATCATAAGCAATTGTGGTTAAGTTATAAAGGAATAAATAATATTTTTTAACTCCCGACGCAACAAAGTGAGGATAAGTTTGACTGCTATATGTTTGTCTGTGGCACCGTAGCTCTAAAACGGGTGAACTAACTTAGATGCGGTTTTTTTAAAGCAGGTTACTAGCATGGAGTTACTACTACTACTAGGAATTTAGACATGATTTATTAAAATCGGTTCATATTTTTGATTTTATCAATTAACCATTAAGTTTGTTCTTCGACTAGGGAACGATTCTAATTATTTTATTAAATATTGTTTAATTTCTGTTCTTCTTTTTATATAGTCACAGTACTATATACCTATAAATACTAAACTGAAACAGATGTCATATACGAAAGAAAAAGTCACCAAGCCCTGCGGTGTCCGAGGCCGGAATTTGCCGGCATTACGTATATCAGACCTTCCAAAGATTACAGATCCTCAACTTCGGTGTACTTGGTTATTTGATGGAGTGACTGTCCGGAACTATCCGCGTAGCTAAAGACGGCTCAATTCCGGCCTCGGCCACCGCAGGGCTTGGCCGCTATTTCTTTAGTTTTTGTTCAAATAAGAACAGTATCAATGTTGCTTCGCTGTAGTTGAACACTGCTTTGGTAGTTATGGGTCAATTACTAGAATTAGAAATTATAATTTAAATTGCGAATTAAAGGGTTAAAACATCTCAAATAAGGCTCTATGTAAAAAAATATTGGCCTACACATCTATAATATTATAACATTTTCACAGGGAATATTTTACGGCGAAACATTAAGGTATCTTACCTTACACGTACCGACAAAAATACGCTTTCGTGATGCTGATGTGATGTGTATTATAAATTAATATGAATATATTTTTATAGTTAAAAGAGATAATTAAAGTTTCTACGCGAGTCAAATGGACTCGCACTTGGCCGGTTTTTATAAAGGATTTTTCCCGCCATAAATGCATCCTACATTTGGCAACATGACGAAAATTCCTGAATTAAGCTAAGCACGTGTAGAGTTGTCTTAGTTTTCTACTAAAAGTATTAGTGTTATATATTTGGCTACGTAAATTAATTTGTGTAAAAATGTTTTTTTTAGTAATGATACCGCTTGGAGGCAAATGCTAGTTCGAAGGTAATTATTTAACTTCAGATAATTTAGGAGTCTCCGCTTTCAATATTTGCTCTTCATTTAGGGCCCAACCCACCCGATATACGATAGTATAATGAGAAGATATTCCAGCGTTGACCATTAATTGTTAAAAATTCAGCAATTCAAGATACGCGAGAATTATGAAAACGGAATTATATTATTGGGAAGCCGTCGGCGTTACTTAAGAAAGCGTTAATTTCGCAAAACATGTTTAAAATCCATCTGACATTCATACACTTTCGGCTCAAAAACAATAATCCAATCTGAAGCAGTACTGCGATTTAAAAATTTGTTATTTTATTCTGTGTTGAAATTATATTACAGACCAATTAATAAGCGCCAGCGAGTAGCACTGAAGAATAATATTATATAAATAACAGGTTTACTAATTCAGAATGCCGCCTATGGTAATTGCAGAGGATGTCCAAAGTTTATTTATTTGATGCTATGGGTCTAGCTAAAACTAAAAATGTTTTGTGAATAGGTATTTTATAATATTTGATTATTGATTTTTTTATTGAATCCAATCATTGTTTACGAATTGTATGATATAGGAAAGTGACTTTTCCCGCGGCTTCGCCCGTGTGGGATTCGGTCGGTGTGATTTTCCCTTTAGTTAGGGTGGAATTTATATAAAACATTTAGGTGAGATTACAGCGGATATTTATTTATGGTACGTAGTTACATGACGGCGAGCTTATGAAAAGTATTCACTCATTGAATATAGTTACATAATAAGCATTAGACGGAATAGTTTATTTATTTTTATTTCTTAAATTAACACTTACAGTCAAACTACACATGTAAAAAGAATGACATTATAATATATAAACATTGAGACTTAACAATTTTATTTACTTAATTCTAACTATAGATTAATTGAACACGGCGTCGTTATTGACTTTAGGTATCGGCTACTACTTAACTGCCAAAAAATAACTAGCTTCACTACATGGGAATATGTCTAATTTGCTGTCGCTGTCTAATATATAATTCAGTAGAGACAATACGCGGTGCAGCGGTGAGTGAGATAATGCCCGGGTCCGCGCCGTCAGGACTGCGAACAGCGCGCGCGGCGACGAGGGTGCTGTTGAATACTGCTCTAGGCAGGGCAGGTAGGTACTCGAAACGGGATAAATGCTAGCAACTGAGGGTTACGTATTATATTGTGGTACAAGACTGCACATTTTCACTCATACAGCATAATCTACAGCGGATCTCAGGTAATATATTTCAAGGGAAACGCTAAACAGTTCGTATTAAGGTGATATTCGGGTTCACACTACACTGGCAATAGCACTACAGTTACAGTAGCAGCGTTGCTGTGAAACATTGTTGCCATCTGCTTTGCTGTTGGAAAATTCCGATATTTCCTGTAGCAATGCAGTCGGTGGCAATCACGTTACTGCGATAGATAATTTGTGCAAAAATAGTTAACGCAATCAAAATATAGCTAGCTAATGGTGGGTAATTTAAAAAGAAAACTAAGAGACAAACAGGGTTAAGCTCAACTAATTCTAATTGAATCCGAGTTCGTTGAAACCTTTCCAGTATTAAAGGATTAGTCTTGTATTTAAGTTTAGTATAGTTAAGTTCAAGGTAATAAAATCCTTGTTGAATTGTGAGATAAGAGTAAAAAAAAACCTCTTATTTTATATATATTATGAATTTACCTACTCACTTATATGAAAAGCATTTTTTTAAGGTTAAATTGTGAGAAAATGAATGTTTTTCAAAATACCTATTTAATTTCATTATAAGAAATCAAGATAAATAAGTATAATAGTACCTGGGCGACCGAGCATTGCTCGGTTATAACTATTTATTGTAATATGGTGGTGTATAGGTGATAATCTTATCTACATTTTTTACTACATTAAACTTGTCTAAAACAATAAAAATTAAAAAAATTCTATATAAACTTGAACATATAAAAAAAAAAGTTAGTCACCGGGCGAGATCCGAACCCGTAACACTCGTTTAGCAGTCCGCGTCTTAACCCGCTGGACCAGACGGACAGTGGCCGGCAACACGAAATTAACGACCATATTCTGCGTCGAAAGAAAAACGCATGAAAACTCGAAAACACGCGTTTTCCCAAACATAAGACTAATCTAGATCGATTGTTTACCCCCAAACACCCATATACCAAATTTCAGCAAAATCGTTAGAGCCGTTTCCGAGATCCCGGAAATATATATACATATATATATATATATATACAAGAATTGCTCTTTTAAAGGTATAAGATTTTCTCGGTAAATAAGTATTTACTCGTGAGAATTCCGGAGCATGATTTTGTGTAAAACTGTTTTTTTTTTTAGAACAGACACCCCTAGAGGCAAAGTCTGCTAGTTTAAAGGTAATTATTTAAATTCAGATAATTTTAATATATGAAGATAAATAAATGAAGAGCAAATATTGAAAGTGGGGACCCCCCCCACTTTCAATATTTGCTCTTCATTTATAGTCCAACCCACCCGGTATACTATTATTCATTCTCACGACTAAGTATATAATAAGTATCTACTTCATATGTAGGTATTTTTCACTTCGTAAATTAGGTATCATAGGCAGGCCTGCTAAGGCAATTAAAATGATTTGGATTTAGACCTTTTGTCAATAAAGGATGACTCACACTAGACCGGGCCGGAGTTTCCGGCGCTTCGTTTTCTATGGAAAGCACCACGTGATCACCGATCAGCCGTCATAGAAAATGACGTGTCGGACGCCTCGGCCCGTCCCCGGCCCGGTCAAGAAAATAAAATATTGGTACGTGTGAAGTAAATTTGTGGCTTTCCGTGGCAAAAAGGCTGTTTCTAGTTACGGGGATATCAACATTTTTGGAAAACGCTCACAATCATTTTTTTCGGGTTTCTGTATGTGAATATTATTTCTTCTTTAGCTTTGAAGTTCTGCAACAGCAATAAACAAGTTCATAGACATAGGAATATACGTATAATACATATTTTACTGTAATATTTATATCTATTAATATTTATATATAAAATGAATTGGCATTAAAGTTTAGTAGGTAGAAAAGGATCCTTTATCCCTGGCTCGGGGTTTGTAGCTGCTGGACGGAATTTATATGGATATTTTTTTATCGCATAATATACATACATCGAGCACGCAATGTTTTTTAATGTTTTGGCTGCAAGCATTTCATCTAATTTGTAAGCAATAAAATCGTTTTAAGCGGATCTCTTGAAAAAAGGAATTTACGTGAATAGTTTTCCAATATAACAACTTTGTCATTGTCTGGAAACCCACTTACGTTTGTCTTCCAAACTAATTTCTAGGAAACACAAAGTGTATACTGCCTTACCTTGGGGACACAGGTCGGTTTATTTTACTTAGGGATTATGTAAAATCGTGGCTATTCCAACTGTACTGGATCTACAAGATAGCTCGAAGTCTAGAGCTCCGGCGCTTGGGCAATATTAGGAATTCACAATTGTCTTGTTAAAACCAGATGGGGGGAAAATAATATTCTAGTGACATATTTTCCAAATTTCGGTAAGAAAGTAAACGGAATAAGGTTCGTGTGTACGTACAGTCAGCAATACTATTTGCTTTAGCACCTTTAGGTACATACAAACTTGTATGCAGGGAGGTCACTTTTCTTTGCAGCTGACTGTACATGTGCGATTTATCTTTAGGGTTATTCTCGATTTATGTGAATTATATTGTTACGCATTCTTGATTTATGTGAATTATATCATCACGTCACCGAGATGAAGATGTTGCAATGGATGTGTAGCATTACGCGATTAGAGCGCATACGTAAGGAACAAATCCGTGGCAGCGTTGGAATCCGTGGCGTAGCGGATAAGCTGGAGGAAAGTTGCCTCCTATGGTATGGCCATATAAGCCGCAGACCAGTAGATTACGTCGAAAATTGTTGCCTCAACCTCATTGTCCAAGGCCCTAGATCACGCGGCCGCGGTAGGCCTAAGAAGCGTTGGCTGGACGTCGTGATAGTAGGGAAGGAAGAGTAGACTTTTTTGTAGTAGGGAATCCCTACCATAATATTATGAATGCGAAATTAACCTTTGTCGGTCTGTTACCTTTTCACGCTTAAAAAGCTGAACCGATTAAGATGAAATTTAGTATGGAGATAGTTTGAAGTTCGGCGAAGGATATTTTGATAGTTTTTATCAATTATCATCATCATTCCACGCAGACAAAGTCGCGGTAAGAAGTTAGTAGACCATAGTAACTAATGTTAGCCAGTAATTAAATTTAGTTGGTTCAAAGTTCGTTAATGAAACTTGTAATTATTTGTACTGATGCTTTTTATTTCATAGTATATCATTGGTTTTGTAAGAGTAATACACAGAATTACTAATTACATATTTTAACCCCGAAGTAATCACCATCCATGAGTATAACAAATTAGCGCTTATTAATTTAGTGCGATGCCCAATTACATACCTATTGTTAGAAATGATTGGATTATTAAGACGAAGATTGAGGACTCAAGTGATATCGGGCGATGAGCATATTCTATTGTTCCTAAATACGATTTGCACATACATATTCCAAGATTTGCGCGTATTCAGTAAAACTTAAGTTAATACATGCAAGTGCAATGAAAATCGCTTTTTGTGGACATATTCTCATAAAATTACACGTGTTCCGTAGATGAACAGATTAGTTTAAAGGGGTAATTTTTCTTACGTAAAAAGCAACAATTAAGAAAGAATATATTTTTCTTGTATGTGCCAGCATATTTTGAGATGGCAACTAACATTATCCAAAAGCCCTGTACCCCGGCGCGACTACCGCGCCACCTAGTGTAGTAAAAAAAACTTCTCCAGCCATTGAAAGCGAGCGCACGCCACCGCCGCACTCCGATTAAAATAAATAATAATCGATTCGAGTTCGTCGCTACAGTTTTAAGTGTAAACCCAAAAGAAAGTTACTCCTGATCCAGTGCACCCTATGATAATTTAAGATAGTTTATTATTCAAGTAGGCATTTTACAATGCGCTTATGAACGTCAAATAAAGCTACGCTCTAACCCTATTACACCTCTGACTCGAGAAGATTTAAATCCCCCCTCAATTGGAGGAGGGTATCCCAATATGGACCGGAAAGAAACTCGTCGGGACACATCTTTTCAAAACATTACATCTTATAATTAACATGCATTAAATAAGAAAAAAAAAATACAATTTAGATTACTATAGAAATCCTCGGGTGTCTTGGCTGAAGGTCTATGCTGGGTGACGCTTGGGCTACCTCCCAGGAGGTGACCCTTATGACGCCCAGCATTGGAACTTCTACCGGGAAAACAAGCTGTCTCCAAAGCGACCGAGCGGGTGGGCAGGTTGCGGATAGCCCCTTAGTCCTAATAAGGACCCGGACAATGGAGGTTGAACCCGAGCAAATCCCAACTCGTGGTCCAACTCCTCATGAACCATTCCCAAATCCTTAAAAATGGGTCTTAGCAAGGCACTCAATAAGCCGCCGCCTCGCGTGGACACACTTCCGACGAATCGACTGGGGAACCAGACGTTACTCTCCTAAAAATCCGGTAAGAGACTTGTTCTTAGACCGGATAAAGGGAGACAACGTCAAGGGGCTAAGGTCGATACAGCGGAAAGGTGTCCTGCACGGGGAGGCTCGGAGATTGAGGGCCATGAAAATGACCCATTTATCCCTTCCTACAAACCCCCAATTTTCCCATAAAACCTTACCCAGACCAACCTTCCTGACCCCCCTTCCCATCTTAATCCACTTATCCACATCCCCCTTCCTGGAGGAGACAACCTCGACTCCAAAAACCCTAATCCAAGGTGTAACTGATCGTGCCGATGGATGCATGGCTGAGAGGGAGCTCAGTCGCGAACGATAGGCCTCGGGTACCGGGCGAAACCCGTTGTATATAGCCTTGTCTACGCAAGCGGGGCTCTGCGTAGTACTGACCTTTTATATCCCTAGCTACTCGTGGGAACCATATGAATAGCATTAAATCAAAAAAAATCATAAATAAAAACCAACAAAAACAAACGACCTCCTTAGATGAGACGGCACATGCTGAAGCACTAAGGGGGGCGAAACCAATAGAGAGTGGGAAGGCCAAGGAGGAGCCATCGAAGCTGGAGAGGCCGCTGAAAGCCGGGGTACCTATCGGAACCCCAGCCCAGGTGACTAAGCCAGAGACGATGGAGCTTTCAACAGCTGGACCCTCGACTGACAAACCGATGGCGGCTGAGAGTGGGACGACACCTGTTGAACCCTCGAAGCAGGTCATAGATCCCGGCTGGGAGATCAGGTGCAAACCAAGAGGGAAGCCTGCCCAGACCGAAGAAGACGCACCTATGCGGAAAAAACTTTCGCAGAGGAAGAGGCAGCGGCTCCAAAAGCGAAGAGAAGCAGAAAGCCGCTCCTCTGGAAACAAACAGGAGGTTGACGCCCCGGAGGGACAGGGCGAGGGAGTGACGACCCCTGCGGAACAAACCCAGGCAAGGAAGAAACCAGAAGGGAAAGCCAAGAGGGCACGCCTGGATGAAACCATATCCCCCAGAGGCGACCACAAAAAACAACGGACAGACGCCGGCTCGGGGAACAGACAACTACCCTCCTCCTATGCGGCGGCAGCAGCGTCAGATCTGACGGTGGCGATTACCAATAACCGCACGGGCAGACTGACGCAGCAAGATGCTGCAGAGGTGGAGAAGAAGATCGGGGACGCTATCTTCCAAGCAGCCATCGAAACCGATCTGGACACCGCAGCGGAGGCCCCAGCGTTCTCAGGTAGACCCAGTTTTGTGGATGGGTACCTGAAGCTGTGGTGCCAGGACGCGAACACCAAGGCGTGGCTGATGAAGTGGTTGGAGTCGGCCACCCTTCAGAACGGAGACCAGCTCGTTGGAAAGAGGGAGGACGAGATGGTCCGGAACACTAGGTGCGGTATCCTGATCCCGTCCCTGGAAGACAACCTCACCAAAATAGGCAGGGTCCTCAACTTCCAGAACCCGTGGGCCATGGTGAGGAAGTGGACTCTCCACCAGGCGATCCCCCTGAAGAAGAGGGCCTGTACCCTACTCCTGGTGGGAATACCTGAAGACGTTGTTCCTACTGTGATGGAAAAGGGAAGAAGACTGAACTACCTATGTGGGACAGTCTACATCCGTTTCCAGCACGGCGGAGGACGCTTCAGAGATTCTCCACCGGAGAAAAACGCAACAGAGGCGAACACTGACGGAGGGGAGAACAAATCTGCAGAGGACGCGCCTGAAAAGAACACCCCCTCTGCAATGGACACCGACTGCGCGGAACCACACACCTCAGACATCGAGGAAGGCATTTTGCTGGACTCTGAGGACGAGGATGGCTTACCAAAGGGGATCAGTCTCCTGGACCTAAAGGGAAGGGCAGCGGAAGGGATATCCCCAGATGGCGCCTTCCCACTGTAAGGTCCTCCAGGTTAACCTCCAGCACAGCGAATCTGCAACGGCTCAACTTCGAAGATGGCTGGAGGTTAACCCAACATCCATAGCCCTGATTCAAGAGCCGTGGATCAGGAACACACGCATAAACGGCCTTGGTAATACCGGAGGTAATTTATTTTACAATACACATTTCAAACCAAGATCTTGTATATACATATCTCGTAACATAATGGCACAACCACTAACTCAATTCTGTTCCAGAGACGTGTGTGCCATAAAACTCCTCAGAACACAACACTCAAGTCTACCGGAGATAGTCCTGGCGTCCACCTACATGGCGGCGGAGGACGAACCACCTCCAGTGGAGATGAACAACCTCATACGCTACTGCGAACGAGAAAGGCTCGAGCTGGTCATATCTGCAGACTGCAACGGCCATCACAACCTATGGGGAATGGAAACCAACAACAAAAGAGGTAACGATATTGTTGAATACCTTATGTCAACTAACCTAGATATATTAAACACAGGATCCAAACCAACTTTTGTCACTCGTAGGTGTAATACTATAATTGACATTACTCTAAGCACAGGACTGGCAGCTCAACACATATCCAACTGGCACGTGTCGGACGAGCTATCCTGCTCCGACCACAGATGGATTCGGTATGACCTGACAGCTGACACCCAAACATCCACACCTAGAAGAAACCCGAGACGCACGGACATAGCGGCGTACAAGGAACTTCTGGAAGGTAAACTACACAATAACACACACACTAACAGACCTAGCAATACAAAGGAATTGGAGGAACAGGTAAACGTACTTATTAAAAACATAACTGAAAGCTACGAAAACACATGTCCGCTATCGACTCCATCAGCTAGAGGAAAAGGCAATAATAATAACAACAACAGCTGGTGGGGACCGGAGTTGGAACGAATGAGAACAAAAATGAGAAGGTTACTTAACAGAGCAATGAACACAAGAGCTGAAGAGGACTGGGACAGGTACAAAACAGCTAAAACAGACTACAAGAAAAGACTAAGATACAGAAAATCAGCCTCATGGCGAAACTTCTGCGACAACATATCCACAGTAACTCAAGCAAACAGAACAAGGAAAATCCTTGCAGACCAACCAAGACAACTACTAGGTACCCTGAGGAGACAAGATAATAGTACCACCAGCAGCCCAGCTGAGACAGAAAGGCTACTGGTGGAGACCCACTTCCCAGGATGCAAAGTAGTAAACGAGCAAGACCCAGAACAGGATACAATTAACTATAATCCAACTGAAAGCGAATGGAGAACAGCAGAATGTATAACAGAATATAATAAAACAACCTGGGCGGTAAATAGTTTTGATAACTTTAAATCGCCGGGAACAGACGGAATTTACCCAGCCCTACTAAAATGGGGTGGACATACATTAATCAAACATCTATCCAATCTACTGTGCAGCTGTATAGCCTTTAGATATATACCACATAAATGGAGGGAAGTGAAAGTGATTTTCCTCCCAAAGCCAGGCAAAACCGATTACTCGGATCCCAAGTCTTTCAGACCAATCAGCCTTACATCCTTCATGCTAAAAACACTAGAAAGACTATGTGACAGAGAACTGAAGGACACGGCCCTAAAAAACATAGAAATCCATCCAAACCAACACGCCTACAGTCAAGGGAAATCAACTGACTCAGCTCTCCATGCTGTAGTAAGCAACATAGAGAATGCGCTAGCAAGGAAGAACTCATGCCTAGGCACCTTCATCGACATAGAAGGAGCCTTTGACAAGACAAACTTTAGCAGCATTCAACAAGCATTACAAAGACATAGAACCAACCCACTCGTAACCGAATGGATAATGAATATGTTAAGACAGAGAATAATAAGACTTTCCGAAAACCAAACTCATCAAGCACTAGTCATGAGAGGATGCCCCCAGGGAGGAGTACTCTCACCACTGCTTTGGAACCTGGTGGTGAACGAATTGATAACAAAATTAAACAACAAACACTTTATGACTATAGGGTACGCAGATGACTTAGTAATACTAATCAGCGGCCTAGTAATAAACACACTATGTGATCTCACACAGACAGCACTGAAAATAGTAGAGAAATGGTGCAAGGAGAATGACCTATCGGTAAACCCAAAAAAGACCGACACAATTCTCTTCACACACAAACGAAAACTGGGTACATACGAACTGCCAACCCTTTTTGGCACAAGATTGACACTTTCAAAGGATGTAAAATACCTAGGCATAATCCTGGATGATAGACTGAACTGGAACAAACACCTGGACAATAAACTAAACAAAGCAACAGTAGCCTTTTGGCAATGCCGGAGGATGGTGGGCAAGAGATGGGGACTTGCTCCTCACATCATACTGTGGCTATACAAAATGGTAATAATGCCAATGATCAGCTATGGCTCGGTCGTATGGTGGCCCCGCACCCAGCTAACCACGGTAATAGACAAACTAAACAAAACACAAAGACTAGCATGTGTGGCTGCGACGGGCTGTATGAGAACTACTCCGACTGCGGCGCTAGAAATAATGCTAGGACTCCTACCATTACATATATATATACAAAAAGAAGCGGCTGCCACGGCTCTCCGGTTGAAAAAACTAAACCTATGGACATCCTTCAGCTCATCGCACAAGAAGATCTATGAAAATATGATCTCAAAACTACCCATGCTGGAGGCGCCCATCGACAAAACACCAAAAACTATGATCTTCTGGAAAGAATACGCCATATCATTAACAGAAGATCCAAAAGAAGGACTAGACCAAACAAACCTAAGAATATTCACAGATGGCTCAAAAACATTTGAAGGGACAGGATGTGGTGTCTTCTCGGAGGACCTAAACATACACATCTCAAAACCCCTGGGAGAACATAACACGGTATTCCAAGCAGAATGTGTGGGAATAATAGAAGCTTGCAATGCCATAACAAGACGACAGGTGAAACACGAAAATATACTAATACTATCAGACAGTAAATCAGTACTACAAGCGCTATGCAGCGACAAACTTAATTCAGAGCTCATACTCGAATGTCATCGAAGCCTCACGGAAGTGAGCAAAGAAGGCAACAAAGTAACAATTCAATGGATAAAGGGGCATAGTGGATCAAGAGGAAACGATGCAGCGGACGAACTGGCCAGGAAAGGCTCAGAAACGCCGGCATATGGACCCGAGCCCATCATACCCCTACCAATATCCTATATACACAACCAGCTAGACCTACATCACAGACAACTGCACAATAAATACTGGAATGAAATGGACACATGCAGGCAGACTAAGGATTTTCTACCGGAACTGAACCACAAACTCACCAAAATACTACTGAAAACACCTCGACACCAACTACGTAAAATAGTAGGATTAATTACAGGACATAACACACTTAACAAACACCTACACAATATGGGTAAAACGGACAGCCCCATGTGCAGAGCGTGCATGGAAGAAGAAGAAACAACAAAACATATTCTCCTAGACTGCAAACAGGTAGAAGTATACAGGAACAAATACCTAGGGACTCCGTGCACACTAGGAGAGGCAATTAGCAACCTGAAAACTTTGCTAGGCTTCGTGGAGGAGCTGGGGTGGTTAGAGTAGCGCTACCTCGTTTCACGCAAAATAGGCACAATGGTTGTCGATTTGCGGAAAATGCCCAGAAGCACTAACTAACTATAGAAATCATGCAGTAGCTACTTATCTTTGATAAAAAAAATATATATATGTCATATCAAATCATAGAAATACGTAGCTCTTTCAGAAAACATATCGAATGTGTGAAAAAAGCGGCCAAGAGCGAGTCGGACTCGCCCATGAAGGATTCCGTACCATTTATGACGTATTAAAAAAAACTACTTACTAGATTTCGTTCAAACCAATTTTCGGTGGAAGTTTGCATGGTAATGTATATCATGTATTTTTTTTAGATTTTTCATTCTGTTATTTTAGAAGATACAGGGGGGGGGGGGGGCACACATTTTACCACTTTGGAAGTGTCTCTCGCGCAAACTATTCAGTTTAGAAAAAAATGATATTAGAAACCTCAATATCATTTTTAAAGACCTATCCATAGATACACGTATGGGTTTGATGAAAAAAGATTTTTTGAGTTTCAGTTCTAAGTATGGGGAACCCCCAAAATTTTGTGTTAGTTTTTCTATTTTTGTATATAAATCTTAATGCGGTTCATAGAATACATCTACTTACCAAGTTTGAACAGTATAGCTCTTATAGTTTCGGAAAAAAGTGGCTGTGACATAATCTGACGGACAGACGGACATGACGAATCTATAAGGGTTCCGTTTTTTGCCATTTGGCTACGGAACCCTAAAAACGGGTTGCACTCCGGGAGTGCCGGCAGAAGTGAAAACTTGAATATTAACGTTGTGCATTTTTGATATTTTGGAGAAATTGAATAGCAGTTTTATAAGAAGAGATAATTCTCTATTATACCTACCTAAATAAACTTGAGTGTGGAAGATATTTTGAAATGTGAATTTTAGTGTTAATATAATATAACATATACAGAGTAATTCATGAGACGTGAGCAGGACTACAGCCTACACAATCAGTAAATGTTAAAGAATCGTTCACTATCATATTAAGTAAAACAATCACGCTTCTTTTTTGTTATTTAACTTTTTGGTAAGGAAATATTTGAGTATCTGCAATCATGGACATCTAACAACACAAAGATACAATACAACACAATTAACAAAGATCAAACCTCTTAAACCGTTATGACAGCACTTTGATTATGAAGAAAATAAAATGTCACACTTGAATGAGATACGATTTTCCAAAAGTAACCAGGCTTCGATGACATTCAATTTGCACGTCACCATGAGCTCAGGTAAGAAAACGTATCAAATAGTTTTGAAGTGAATTTTCTTTAGCGGCGCTGTGCACTTTTTGTGATGGGGAAAAATGTTAAACTCGCGTCAGGGGTCAGGTCACCAACAGATTGAAAATTCGTAAGACGGATAATTGACATCATTTTTTTTTTAAATCTTGCTTATAAAATAAATAAGATTAAAAAAAAGATGTCAATTATCCGTCTTACGAATTTTCAATCTGTCGGTGACCTGACCCCTGACGCGAGTTTAACATTTTTCCCCATCACAAAAAGTGCACAGCGCCGCTAAAGAAAATTCACTTCAAAACTATTTGATACGTTTTCTTACCTGAGCTGTGTCACCTATACAATGATTTTACATAGGTATACACATAATACAATGATTTTAATTGTATTTGTTTTTACAGGTTCTGGTTTGGACTATGCATGTTTGTCTGTCAAGTAATCCTCGACTCTGTAATAAGCCTTCAACATCAATAACTTTTTTAAGTAATCTTAAAGCATCGTCAGTGTCATATATATGTAATGATGTGGGTAGACTCTTTTACTTTCTATGATAAAAAGTAACTGAAGGTACTTCACTTATATTCCTATGTAAGTCGTGTCAATATGTGCTCCCTAGCATATTAAAAGTTATTTCCATTTAAATAGTGTTTTATTGGACGTAATAGTGGCGACGTACGTAAAGTGGATATATTTTTATCAAGATGTCAAGACAATCAGTGAAATTTCATGAGTTTAACCCTAAGACAGACTGTTGGGAAAATTACCTAGATAGGTTAAACTATTGTTTTGAAGCTAATGGTGTTGATACGGACAATGCAAAAAAGGCTAATTTCTTTACAGTGTGTGGCTCACAAGTGTTTGAGACGTGTTTAGCGTTAATAACTCCAAAAAAATCTAGTGATGTGACATTCAGTGACATTGTAACTATTCTAACGGAACATTACAGTCCTAAGCCCAATGAAATATCAATGTCATATAAGTTTTATAAACGAGACCAAAAACAAGGCGAAAAAGCGTCTGAATATATTACGGCTTTGAGGAAAATTGGTTCGTTTTGTAATTTCAATGACTTGGAACGGATGCTACGCGACCGTCTTGTGTGTGGTATGAACGATCATAAATTGCAATATGAACTGTTAAAAAAGAATAAACTCAGTTACAAAGACGTTGTCGATGCGATACTTTCGTCTGAGAGTGCGGAAAAAGACGTTCGTATGATCGTGATAGGTAGCTCCGTTTCCGACGAATCCACATCGAGCGCGACGCCCAGCACCTTCGCGCAGGCGGCGGCGTCCACTACGCCGGAGCCCATGGATGTCAACGCTGTACATTCCAAGCGCACTTCCGGCGGTACAAGCACCAGGTTGTGCTACAGATGTGGAGATCACCATGGAGGAGAATGTCGTTTCGCTAACGCAATCTGCCGTTATTGTAAGAAGAAAGGACATCTGGAAAAGATTTGCCTCGCTAAGAAAAAAGGGGGCAACAGGACCGTTAACTACACACACATTGATGAGGAGCAAGATGAGTACATCGGTGGTATCTACAACGTGGACACGGACAATCGCGTACCGCCGTTCGACGTGCAGGTGGCGCTAAACGGCGCGCCGCAGCGCATGCAAGTCGACACGGGCGCCGCTTACTCGCTCCTCAACGAGCGCACGTGGCGCGCGCTGGCGCGGCCGCCGCTGAGGCAGCCGCCGATCGCGCTGCGCACTTGGACGAGCGCGCCCCTCGAGATGCTCGGGCAGACAACTCTTCATGTGCAGTATAAAGGCATTACTCGTGATTTAAGTGTTTTTGTCGCTAAAGGTAAAGGCCCTAACCTTATAGGCCGCGATTGGTTTGCACCGCTTAATTTCTCACTGAACATTGACAGTGTATTGAACTTAGACATCGATCATAATACGGATACGATCATTGCGAAACATAGTGAGGTATTCAAAGACGGATTAGGTACTTACCGAGGCCAACCAGTGTCCATTCATGTGAAACCGGGCGCTGCGCCTAAATATATCAAAGCGCGACCGGTACCATATGCTATTAAAGATCGTGTCGAAAAAGAGATTGACAGATTGGTCCACAAGTGAAACGAAGAGAAGGTAACATCGGCCAAAAAGTTATGTACAGAAATTATGGAAAGGGTGTTAAATGGTTACCAGGAACAGTAGTTAGTAAAGGTGGTCCTTCTAGTTACCAAGTTGAAACTACAGATGGTTCATTAGTAAACAGACATATAGATCAATTGATTAAAACTACAGCAGAGGACTCAACTGTAACTGACAGAGTGTTGCCTGAAGATGAAGTGATAAGGGGAGAAGGTACAACAGATGAAGATAATAATGATAAGTGTACAGAGATGGAGAGTACCAGTGATGCTGATTAGCAGGATGATACTATCATTGAAATACCTAGCTCTAATCAATGGGCTGCTATGCTGGGAATACCTCCAATTGAACCAAGTCAATCTGTAGGGAAAGTCAATAAGAAAGTTAGACAGCATTCTAAGGCTCCTTATGATAGACCAGGGAAGAGTAACAACTAATCAAGTAAAGTGATTAATTTAGATTTGCTACAGTGGAGTTTGATTGTCTGCTTGGGCCAGTTTCTTTTTTTGTTAATTTGTCAAATTAATATACACTTACTTAGGGGGGAGATATGTCATATATATGTAATGATGTGGGTAGACTCTTTTACTTTCTATGATAAAAAGTAACTGAAGGTACTTCACTTATATTCCTATGTAAGTCGTGTCAATATGTGCTCCCTAGCATATTAAAAGTTATTTCCATTTAAATAGTTTTTTATTGGACGTAATAGTCAGGTAACTTGTTATAAAAATGAATGCATTGTCCGACGTCCGACTAATGACTTTTGTACTTTGTGGACACGAAACTTAAATAAATAAATAAATATTATAGGACATTATTACACAAATTGACTAAGTCCCACAGTAAGCTCAATAAGGCTTGTGTTGAGGGAACTTAGACAACGATATATATAATATATAAATATTTATAAATACTTAAATACATAGAAAACACCCATGACTTAGGAAGAAATATCCATGCTTATCACACGAATAAATGCCCTTACCAGGATTTGAACCCGGGACCATCGGCTTCGTAGGCAGGGTTACTACCCACTAGGCCAAACTGGTCGTCCTTTCTGATAGAAAGCTTATTTTTATTTCTAGTGTTATAGTTATGGACATCTGAATTCTTAGTGAAGGAGTCTAGATCCTTAACAACATAAATAATACTATCATAGATGTATTGGGAAGCTACAGTTCAAATATTAAGAGCAATTCCTAGCTGAGCAACTTTTCAAATCTCGAATTTTGGAAGCTATGTTTCTGTCGCGCTGCGGTGGGCGGGAGCGGGAGCTATCTAAGGCCGGCGCCCCACTGCTGCGCACGCTACATCCACGGCCCACGTTTTAATACAAACCGTGGGCAAGCCCACGAAATTTTGTATAGGAACGTGGGTCGTGTACATAGCGTGCGCTGCAGTGGGGCGCCGGCCTAAGTGTGAGTGCGCGCACACAGACACGAGACTCGTGCGCTCGCTCATTGCGCGCCGTTCCGTCGACATCGCCCGCGAGCCGGACGGAATTTATTCTGCGCTGCCCGACGCAAGTTGTTTTTGTTGTTACCACGTAATATTGTTTTTCATTTTTATATTATACTGTATCTATGTATTACACCCTAATACCAAACACCCTATCACCTGTACTAAATGTATTTTACACCTATCATGACGAAATAATAAATGATTGATTGATATTAATTACCATATAGGTAAAAACTGCAAAAAAGAATGATGTCTCAGCTTCGGTTGTCGTCGTACAGTCAAGTGCAAAAATATGTATCGAAAGAATCGTCTCATAAATATGGTACTACGCTCTTATTACACTGGAATAAGATGCTATGGGACATATTTTTGAGTAAGATGTGTACACCCACATTTTTACACTTGACTGTACCTATCCGTATCAGTAAGTTGGGAGTGATCATGGTGTGTTGTGAAATTTTGTAAGTAGGTATAAATATACCTATGGTTAAACTACAATCTATTTAACTTGTAGTACGATGGGGCTAAACTTGGGCCGCCTTATTGAAGAACGTATCGCAATGACAATCTGGGTAAAGTATGTTGGGATAATGCCGGACAATTTTGGGACCAATTGAGAGAACTCGTGAAAAAATGTTTTTTTCAAGATCTCAACACGTGACAGATTCTTGAAGTATGTAGCGAATCGTTAAATAATAACCGTAGATTCGGCCTGAATTTTGGTAATCTTCAATATAGAACGGTTTTAGTTTTGTACCTGTGTAAAGATGAGACATACTTTTTTTTAGGGTAACGAGTGTTTTGCCATCAAGGGAAAACATTGGATGGTGAAAAAAGTTGCTTCTAATGGAAAGAGAATAAGGTATCAGTGGCGGATCGTTCAAAGAACTCGATTCCCACCGGCTTGTCTAAACTTCAGCCCGTTGAGTACTTTCACGATCGGTTCATGAAGAAAAGGAAAGCAAAATTAGCTCCGGGTTCCCTACGAATGTTTGTGAGGCGCCGCCACTGTAAGGTATCACAAAGAAATAGGTCCGGTGTCTACCTTTTTGTATCCGATCTTAACCCTGATACAAAAATTGGTAAAATTGTGGCTCTCAAACTTTGATACCTATGTCATAAGACTCATAAGGCAATTTGATAAGTAAACAATGTGCTAAGAAACCTCTTATTGTAAGGTTTACCCGAAGTAATAAAAAAAAAAACACTAAAAGAATAGATACGTTGCGAAGTTTTGACAATTTAAGATTTCGTGAACTGTACAGGTTTAGGGAAAGTGTAAATGTATTGTTTATTGAATGGAATGTACTGGAAGATATTAAGTACTTAAGTAGGAGGGACAAAAATCTAAATAAAAAATAATCGTGCCCAGTCATTTTTAATGAAGGTCGCCAAAAAAATAAGAATCAAACTTAGAAATCAAAAAGACTAAGTAGTTCTTTAAAATGGTCAAGGTCATTGAGTGCCCATCTTGAAGTATGGAAAATAATTAAAATTGCGGTTTTGTTGGTTTAATTTTGCAATTATGTATATATATATATATATAGTTGATATACAATCTTTTTTTTTTATAAAATGTAAGGATCGTATGTAAAGAGTAAAGTAAATATATAGGAAAAGAGAGCCCTCTTGAAGCATTTTAAGGAAACTAATTTCGAAGCCCTATCTCTATTTTGTATCCGAAACTAGCAATGTATGTATGCGTGCACATATACATATGCATCCGTATGTGTAGGTACTTTATTGCGAAAAATTGCTCATTTGCTATCTATTTTACTCGATTTTGTTATAAATTTCAACATGTATCATCATCCCTATACAATATAAATACTCTTTATTGCACACCTCAATAAAAGAAAACATACACATAAGCACAGGTAAACAACATGCGGTCTTATCGCTGAAAGGCAACCTTTTGGGTTGCGGAAATTAAAAAAAATACATTGTCAGTAACCGTCGCGCTGGTAGTGGTACTGGATAAAAATAATGGTACGAAAGTGTGATCAAGAAAACAATAAATGTGATAATTAAGGTCAGTAGGTAAATTGAAGAAAATTTTAAGTTTGATAATCACTGCTGTTTTTTAAATAGGTAAAGATCTGATTGTTTCTGGTCCGATCTTTACCTGGAAGGGTCAAGACCGGATATCGGTCTACAGCAGTGCTAGGTCTGTTAACACAATTACAAAAACAAACACAGTTTCATCACAATACGCAAAATAAATTACAGAGCGAAGATCGGATAGAAGGAAGAATTCGCGAAAATTACCTTGCTCTCTGTGATTGCACATAGCACAAGCCCGACTCCCTGAGCGACGCGGGGACACTGATAGTCGAGGCGCATTGAAATGGCGTCTTACACAATGTTGCCAACATTAAAAAATAAAGCCAAATTAGGGGGAAATGAATGTCCTACGTTCTTCACCCGCATATTTACCCAACATACCTTAATCGTTGAACCGCCGCATTTCAAAATGGCCCTTATTTTGATATCGGCTAGCCGTAATGTAATTCGGCGGATTATACAATACGACTGCGATACTTATATATAAATCCCCTCGTCAATGTAATTTCATTAAATTTGCTATCTAGTGGCAAGTTTAAGATTATTATAATGTAATGTTTACCCAGGTATTGGCTGTTGTATTTATAAATGTTGTTATGTATTTTTCATGTCACTATATGATGTTACTATAAATGTTGTATTGACTTGTAAAAGAGCCCTTGAGGCCTACTTGCAGAATAAATTTTTGAATTTTGAATTTTTGAATTTTGAATTTTGTAACATCAAAGTAGTTATCTTTTACTTGTGACGCACAAGTGTGAGCAATGTAAAATACTATATTTCTAAAAAAAATTGCCTACTACGTAATAAAAGAAAATGTGATTATTAAATTATAATACGAAAGGTGGTCAAATCGCAAAATGCTGTCGTTTTATTTCAAATAATGAAATAATTAGACCACTTCCGAAAGTACCGGGAAATCCCGGTTCTTTAAAACAGTACCGGTTCTGCAATCCCTAATAAGGATGTTATGCCCATCACTATTCCTTCTGTGTACGTATATTTAGAAACTGTCTCCGCCTCCAATTCGTGCGATAAGGACAACTGCAGCTCGGACCGAAATTCACTCGCAAGAAACTCAAAAATCGAGGTTTCGCTCTCGACTGTTTCCTCCTCCAAAACGCAACTAATCATTATGAAATTTTGGAAATTGCAAGAGGAAGAAATAATCTATGCCGCTATGTTTTGATTTTTTGGATATTTTTTGTCATATTTCTATACTGTGCCTTTTTTTACAGCCAATTTAATTGAGCCGTTTTTGCGGTTTTCGAGGCGCTGTATCTTTCTTCAAAATAAAATAATCCAAAAAAGCAAAACATAGCGGCACAGATATTGATGATATTGATCTTATTTGAAAAAATCACTGCTCTAGGTTAAAAATCCAGGGAGGAATCAGTCGAGAGCGTTTGTATGGAAAAATCGCAACTAGGAATTCCTCTTAATTTCTTTGAAAAGTTCCCTTAATGATTCACGTGCTCTTAAGTTATATATAGAACGAATGGCTCTCTTTTGTAAGACAAATATAGTATGTATGTCAGCTTCTTTGCCCCACACCAGAATACCATATGACATTACACTATGAAAATAACTAAAATAGACAAGGCGAGCTGCCTCAACATTGGTCAATTGCCTGATTTTCCTAACGGCGTAAGCGGCCGAACCTAATTTGTTTGCTAGCGTTCTTATATGAGGACTCCATCATAGATTTTTGTCCAGTGTTAAACCAAGAAACAGTGCTTTATCTCTGGTTAAACATTCGGCAAAGAAAATCGACATTTGGTTTTCTTAGGTATGGACGTATGAAGCTATCGATAAAGCAGGGGATTTTCTGAATCTGACCAGCACGCGGTCTTCAAAAGCGCTACTGGATTCGTGTAAGTTGACCTTTTAAATAAATCGCCGCTCCATCTCGTTTTCATTATTCCTGATTGCGGGTTTTGTCTGACGAAAAGAAAATATATTGGTAATTATAGGCTTGGTAAGTAATCAAGCTTTTTTTCTTTGGCTCGTCGTTTAAACGTGTGCTAAAATACCCATGTATCAGCTTCTGGGTGTTATTTGCTTGCAGGATAGCGGGAGAACTGCGTGTTGAATGTCCAATGAACCAATAATTACACGACGAACAAGATCTTAAGTACCTATTACATATTTTTACGCACTTCCACGGTATGACGGTATCTTTTTATTTACTCTGTATTTTTTTTTGTACCTACTTGTTTTGAAGTTTCGCAGTGCCTTAAAATATTTTTCTGCCCTCCGGGCGGAAAGCGTCAACTTTGATCCCGCTGCGCCAAACGAAGTTGCCGCTTTCGGCTTCCGTCGAGTAGAAAAATAGTATGCGCACCACGGGAGGAAACGTAGGACATTCCATCCCGCATGTTTGCCACCCTCGTCTTCGGCTCGGGTAAAAATTTTACACGCGGCACGCAATTTCCTACTTTTCCTTCCTGGGACACAAATAACTATTCTACTACTAGTTATTACATAAAAATATCACATTGCTATACAACCTTTGCACAAGGGGTAAAAGTCGCCACCATCAAACATTTCAGCACTATACCGTGTAATTTTTATAACAAATAAAAAAAGTGGCTGTGACATAATCGGACAGACAGACGGACATGACGAATCTATAAGGGTTCCGTTTTTTGCCATTTGGCTACGGAACCCTAAAAACGAAATGAGCACAGTTAAGTAAATATGTAAAACATTAAAATAACAGTTCGATGATTAATACGTATTTAATTATTAACAGTTTACATATCTTTTTTATACTACGTCGGTGGCAAACAAGCATACGGCCCGCCTGATGGTAAGCAGCCTTCGTAACCAATGTACGTCTGCAACTTCAGAAGAGTAACATGCGCGTTGCCGACCCTAACACTCCGCACCCTCGTTGAGCTCTGGTAACCTTACTCACCGGCAGGAACGCAACATTATGATCTGTGTTTATCATTTAAAGATAAAGTCACTTTATCTTTAAATCTAACCGATTTTGATAAATCCAAAGTAAAAGAAACTTAGTTACCCCACATACATCAAAGCATACTTTCATGTGAATTTATTAAAGTATTTACTTGTCAACTATGTGGGCGATTCTATAAACGCAATCTTAAAGGTTATGTTCGAAATTCACCCACCAAAGATATAAGAGGCCATTAAAAATTAACCCTCAGAATCGTCGGCGACAGGGCAGAAAATGGTACCCTTGTTAGTGTCATCCCCCAAATAAGGATAATCCGGATATCGACAAGCATCGAACCAGTTAATATGGGCTCCACCGGATATGAAATTGATGAAGAGTAAAGTTTGAGCTATCGGGCATGATTAAAGGGAAATTGTAGAATGTGGAGGTCGGCCAACGTCGGTCAAATAAATCGCTGTGGTTACGGGTAATCGACGATGTGAGATCTAAAATTATAGTACGAAAATATTTTTTACCACCCCAGATTGTAAGGGCTCTCTTGATTGTTCAAAAACTGATGAGAAAGCATTTTATCTCCATCTAGGGCAAAGTAATCTGATGAAAATTTTGAGTTGTTGGCTGCTAGAACTGACTTTTAAATGATAAATTTGAATGCTACATAAATATTTAATAAAAATAATGTTGAATTGATTTGCTATGCTTTGTTTGATATATTACAGTTAGTATTTTCTTGTGTTGGTATCTTGTAGCGAACATTTTTTGTTTCACTCCGTGGCAAAATTTGTTTAACCCTCGCGCCTTGAAGCCCTCGCAACGCTCAAGATTCTATTTTTTGAACTACTCGCTATGCTCGTGGTTCAATTTTGGACGAGACGAGAGGTTAAACAACAACTTTTCCCCCTTCTAAATCAAATAACTATTGTTACTAGTCCTGGGCTTGGTATTCCTGTATTAAAATGTTATTAATACTGTAAGTGTCCAATTTGTCATAAATATCGTTTGTATTAATAGCAGACAGCTAACATCGAAACTAGTGGATCAGAAATATGCGTGAAAAAGTCAAAAGTATTTACCATTCTATAACAACTTAACAAAAACCGGCCAAGAGCATGTCAGGCCATACTGAATGTAGGATTCCGTAGTTATCCGCCCGACACAATAGGGAGCTTTGAATAAAAGGGGTTAAAAAAGTAAAGTAAATAAATAACAACTTTACAAGCAAAAGAGAGTGAGTACCTTTGCAGTGCTTTGTACGTCGTTTTATTAAGAAGGTATGTATTTTTCGATAGTTCAAAAACTATTTAATATCTTTATTCGTTTTATGCGTCCATACATAGGCTACGGTGACTGCTTACCATCAGGCGGGCCGTATGTTTGTTTGCCACCGTCGTGGTATAAAAAAGCTCTACTTTAAAAAAATATTATTGGACCCATAATGGTTCAAAAAGTGGAGGGGGGGGACACATATTTTTTTCTTTTAGAGTGATAATTTCTGAAAATACATACATTCTCAAAAAATGATTGTTAAAGACCCATATTCCTTTTGAAAGACCTATGTTATATGCGATAAGCAATTATATTATAAGTACCAAAGTTTAACCTTTGTTCTTACATCAAAATACCTTCATGAACTACTCGTAATTTTTTCAACATTATTTTCTAGTAAAATCCAGTTCTTAATAATATTGCCTTTTCCATCGTCGGCGCTCCAGGTAAGTGAGCCTTTTCTAGATACTCACCTTCTTGGCTCACCTTAGACTTAGACATTGCCTCGATAACTTGGTAAAATAAATGAGGGTAGCTGCAACATGTTGAAGTATATATTGAATACATAAATATTTTTATCTTTTTTGTCATAAATCACGATATAAACTTTTCCTAGTCAAGAGTAAATAATCAATTGCTTATTAAAGTAGTGAGCTGCATCATATTCATACTTGTATCCTTAAAAAGACTGTAAAACGTGCATAGAAAATTATGAATAGTATGTGTTACGGGAAATGTTAGAAGGTTACTTAAACCCCCCTTAAGGTTAATAACTAGTATTACCCGAGCCTTTAGGGTATAGTTCGAAAATTTAAACAACATCAATCTGTATTCGGCGTTTACCCGTACACATGTGGGTCTAGCCAGCACTGGCTAGGTAATGTTAGGTGTCGCATCATCACTTCTGAGATTATCCTCCCAGTGTTGAGTAGACCTAGATGTATACGGGTAAACGCAGAATACAAATTAAAGTTGTTTTTATTCGGGCTTTACCCAAAAGGCTTGGGCAATACTAAGTATACCTAGGTAAACTTCAGTTTAATTAACCTTCTAACATTACCAGTAGGTAACATATGCATTATAATTTTTAATATTTTATATCATCAAATATTTTAAAGTACGTAGTAGTAAAAATGAAATATCTTTAAATAAAAAAAAAAATCTTTTCAAGATAATTGAAATATATCTAAGCTTTACCAGTTCCTTGCAGCAATGGAAAAGCTATTAAAAGGAAAAGCTTAACCATGGGTAACTCAATTTCCTACTTAATGTAATAAAACAGAAAATGTCGGTAAAGTCAAGTTACGTAACAATTATGTTGAGCCACGTGCCTACCTTCTAAGGTTCTTATGAAAATAACACAATAAATATTAATTTAGTTGGTCTGATGTCGCAGTGATTGGCAGGCCTACACAAATTAAGGAAACTGTCAGGTACCTTGGAGTAGTAGGTCAGGATACAGCAGATATAACATATTTTAAGTAGGTAGGGTAGGGTAGGGAACAGTGACTCGTGAAGAAATAGCCGGATACAGTGGCTCACTCTACCTAATTCCAACATGAGATAGGCTATTTACTTCCCTGCTAATACAGCATAAATATTGAGTAATCGAACAAGTTCAATTGGACGTGCAATGGTGATTCTAACACGTAAGGGTGCTACAATGTACAGCGATTTACATATGTATTTGGGCAACTGAGTCACTGTTTGCCTTGACCGTACTTAGATACCTACAGAAGTCGTTGGAGGAGTTACATTTTAGACGTAAACGTACTGTGTAGAATGTTAATTTGTTTTTTACAGGTCAAACGCAACTCATTTATACGATATTATCATATGTTTTTTTTAATATATTTTTGGAAAAATAGAAAAAAATACCGCTTCCGGGAAGATTCGAACTTGCAACAACAAGGTTTTGTTGAACTCCGGTCGGAATTTCTTCCTTTTTGTTTACACGCACGTTTCTGTGTGTTTAACGTGTTCCGAAATGTTGCAAGTTCGATTCTTGTCGGATGCAGTGAATTTTCAAAGTTTTCCTTCAAATTAGCGTTTTATACGTTAAGCTCGTTTTTACATACATTCGCGTGCCATTCGTACGAGCGTTTTCGCGCTAATAAGCTCGGACAAGCTTGTGCCGTACGAGATGACACGCACTGGTTCGAGCGCACACGCCGGTTTAAAAAATTGTGATATCGCTTGCATACGTATAGTCTGTGTCGTTAGCAAAAATGTTTCTTAGGAGATTAGTTAACAAGTTGGTTTTCTCTTTTTTTTATTGAGGACAGGCAGGCGTTTGACCACGATCTAACCTGATGGTAAGTGATGATGCGGTCTACGGTGGAGCACGCTTACCTATGAGATATTATTCATAAACATATAATTTAACGCACAACTGAATTACTAACAGTATAATTCTGCGTGAATGATTTAAAGTTAGTTGAACCTTTATTTCTGATAAGAAAATATGAACAAAGTTGTAAGTTGAATCACCTCGATAAGACAACAGATTCACGAAAGTGACTCTACTGTCGTTTACCTTTGATTTCTATACCTATTACGAAATTATGCCGGCATAAAGTCAGACATTTCAATCAAACATCTAAGTCTGAACCGCAGATGGGTCCAAATTGTTTCTGCACCCTAACTAATTTAAGTAGTTGTGAGGAATCAAGCTCGGCTTACATATATCGTTCCTGAACTTCTGTTTTAGTTCTACTCGTACTTGGTATTAAGGTCGAATGAGCACGTACTGTAAATGAAATATTATTGATAAAATTACACTGAGTAGCATACCACTACCTGAGTAGAGTACCATTTGCCTTTGAATACAATTTCACCAATATGATCGAAGCTTCGTAGATTTCTAAGTTAACGAATACATTCAGTAATTCACAGAGCATCCGTACGAATCACTAGTGACAAAATTGTTATTAGATTAAAGTAAACACAATACAGACCGATATGATTTGAATAAATTGATTTTAACCACAAATTATACTTATTTAGTACAATATGGAACAATACATTCTAGTTACAAGTTTCTTTTTTGTTCCTGTTAATACCATATTTCAATCACTTCTTACATATTTGAAATTGTTTTTTGGTGCTGTCTTCCGTTGGAGCTTCAAGCAGTTTAAGAAACCCTGAAGCCAGCAACAGTTGTTAAAGGCCCTTCCTGAGCTTTTAATCCCGCTTCACACAGCTAGAAGGGATTACGGAGAAAAGAAAAACAAGGAGATCAGCGTCCTTTTAAAATTAATCTACGCCATGTTTGAGCGCTTTGCACGTTGAGTTTTAAGCCATTATAAAAAGCAAACAATGAAAAACATAACATATTCTTCATATTTTTTATTACACACAATAATATTATATTTTAAAACATCGATACCTACATACTAAGGATTGTCAAAATTTGCAGGTTGGAATCACTAAACGAGGCGTGGCAGACAAGCTAGGAAACTATAAAACTTTGCCTTGAACCTCATATAGTTACGTTTTTTTTATTATTTCAAAATTTTAACGGCAGCCGATTACGAAACTTGATGCACGCCCCGCTTATACTCGTACATTTTAAAAATAGTACATTATTGCATACGGGCGGGCTCGACATATTTTTTTATTGTATTTTAATATTTGTTATAAAACCGGTATTGAAAATGAATTAATTATGGTTCATGATATTGTAAACAGGAAACGTGTATTAGGTTCTTTCCTATCTTCTACATATTCTAAATATCAAATTTAGTAAACGACGAGGACATAAACACATTAAACTGACCAGGAGTTGCGCAAATTGTCCGGTTAATTATCTACAATGGCGATTTCGAATAGGTTTGGATTTGTGTGCTACGCCTAAAATTAACCGTTTCATGAAGCTTTACGCTACAGAAGTCAAACGTTGATAGAATCAATAGAGACAAATTAATTACGAAATAATTGGATCATAGTCCAATAATTTTAACATTGTAGTCAACTGTTTTGACTTATTATTTGTAACTGCAAAAGAAATTAACTACTAACATCTATTTCTGTCATCATCTATTTTAATTAATAAGCAATTATTTGACATTTTCCTGCGACGTCAGTCTTTCGTGACCACAGCCAATGCAACCATGCTGGATTAAAGGTAAAATGATGAAATTTAACCGCGACAGACCCGTTAGTGTCATTAAATAAGTTATTCTAAGCTTAAAATTCCGATGAGTTTAATTCCATGTTGACCCAATCTATATTCCCAATAGCAAGAAATACTATGAATACTTGAACAGGGATTTAATCATTAAAGGTGACGTTCGGATCCCGTACTCACACACCAGCGTTACTGCTGCAGTTTTGCGGCGCAACATCGCTGCCGACCGAACCTTATTAAGTATTTTGTACAATCGTGATATAATAGAGCTTTTCAGTCAAATACCATGTTTAGGCAACGTAGCTTGCAGAGGTGCCTAAGTAAGGTACGAGATTGAAAAGTTTGATTATGTCACTATTATATACAATACTTTTTCTACGATTCATATAAAACAATACCTACGTTTTTACCTATAAAACCTAAATAATTAATGAAAATTGGTAAGTATATTAGTAGACAAAAATGTAAACATAAGCGCGTGTGAGAATACTACTGATATAATGAGACAAATAAACGTACATAAAATGTCCATAATTTCAGCCAGGGGTAGTTTTACTACGGTGAACCGGCCAGACCCTTTTGTTGTGTTGTATTATTTAGTATTGCTTTTATATCTAATTAATTGCTATTTTTACTGACTGCATGGATACTTCTTCAAATTGCAACCTAAGCTATCTAAAACACATTAAGAACCGGGTGATTTTATGCTTAGTGTAACTCAGCCTAAAATTTCACGGCTTAGTTTCAGATTTTAGACACTGGCACTCGTCCAAATGCCCCTTCAAAAGAACAACGTCGTTTTTCCACAACTCCTCAGTCAAAAAATAACTTAGGGGAACATCTTTAAAGTTTTAATTCCAATGTTTTTTGTTGGCATTTAAGAACAAATTTTCAAGAAAATATTGAAATTCAGTGACCCATTCATATATTAAGGTGTACATTTACAAATTGTTGTTAAGGCTCGTTGTGTTAAATGGGATGTTTTAGGCGGGTATTTGGGTAAGGATTTCACACTAAACGAGCACAAATTTAACTATTATTAATCTGAATGTGAATAGGATTTTTTAACACCAAATTCTGTACCTTGTTTTATTTTGCGAGTGACCTATGAATCGCGGTCTATGATGTTATTCGATTCTCCGCGTATTACGCCAGTTTACAACTTGTTATCATACATTTTATTTCACGGTAAATACGCTTTCCCGTTTGTAATGCGTTTTAGATGTGGGCCTTTTCAGAATCTGTAAAGCGAATTTTACTGTATATTATGTGACAACCCTGATTAAATGATATACATAAATATGTGGGACAAGCCAAGTACGTAACATATCAACTACCTACGTTACGAATTACAATAAATGAGCATCGTGACAGCTTACTGTGATCATACATTTTAATTATACGATATACGTATTATTTGAAGGTGCGACCGGCTCAGCCAGCAGAGTTTTTTTTTTAAATCGTAATGCTTTTTCGTAAAATTTGTTGCATTTCTCTAGTAACTTAATCGATTCGAAACCTGATTAAACAACTTTCGATTATATAAAAATCACAAACATGGCTATAAAACGCGCCATTAAACGTTTGTAATTATTTTGCACAAAAGCTGTTAACATGAAAATTGTTTTTAAAAATGCCTAGTTTATTTTTGATCGGACTAATATGTAGATTACTTTTTTAAACTAAGAGACAAATAGAGACAATTCTGTATTAATCATTTTTAAATAAATATCACGTAGGTAACCAATTTAGATACGAATTTTAATAACGTGATTTGTTGCTAACTAAAAATAAAAATTCAAACATAATTATATCCGCGATCCCAGGAACGCACGGCCGTCCGCTCAGTGCTCAGCGTGCTGCATCGAAGAAGGATATCTGAACTCACGACGCCTTAATTACATTTGCATTTCACGACATATGGTCACCTACTTAAAAGACTTAAAAAAACGAATTATAATTTGCCTATCACCTTTCCCGTTAATAGCCTATGCTATGCTATGTCAAATAGAAGCCTGGGATTCACTCGAAATTTCACCCGTGTAAATACGTCAATTCTGAGCCGAGTCACATTCAAGGTAAATACGAGTAAGTAGGTGATCGTAAATCGAATAGGTAATCTTAAGCGGAGTCGAAAACTAGAATTTTAAAGGATTCATTAAATTGGGATAGTGACACATGTTGAATTTTATGACAAAATCTGCAACTTACATATACAACTTATCTGTTTTGCCCAAAGGTTGACTGGTAGAGAACGCCTTTAAGTCATGTCATATGAGGTTTTTTAGGATAAGTTTTCTTTGCACTTAAAAATATGTATACAAGAACTCGACGTTTCACATTAAGTTCTCGTTTTAGCATCCAAAATGAGGAATAATGGTATCATTCGATTCCTGGCATTTTATTATACAATATATTGTATTGTACGGCAACTATATACATAAACGCAATAATATATTTAGATATCAAAATAGCAATGTTCTTGTTTTCCATACTTGAAGTATTGCAAGGCGGCTCAGACTCAAGCCTGACGTCACGATCAAGTACTGTTGATTAAGAGGTGTTCCATGCGTAGAGTACAGTCAGCATCAAAAGTAGCGGATGAAACAACGCGCCAAAAGTATCTGATATTCTGGATAACATTTCCAAATATAGATAAATTTCTAGAATTCGCGTTCAAAAGTATAACTTTTACAGTCTATATTAAACACATCACTTTTTGTTAAGCTGTTACAGAATGGTAGATACTTAGCGTTATTTGATCCGCTACTTTTGATGCTGACTGTACAATTGACAGAATTTGACTGTAATGTCATCAATCAAATCATCAAAACAAACCGGATAGACTGATAACTATAATAAAAACTTGTTATCTAGGCTCAGACCAAGATAAGTTGGCAGCGATTTTGATACCCCAGACAGCGCAAGTGTTATTTTAAACGTCAAACATCACAACTTGCACAGGTTGGGCTATTAAAATCGTTGCCAACTTAGGTTGGTCTGACTAATCTATTATTTCCTATCATTAAACATTTGATTTAAATATCTCTTTTTTAGATCTTCCAGAGATCTTTTAGAGAGAAACGAAAGCCGCTAGACTCCGATGGCTCGAGCACGTAGTCCGGATGGGTGAGGATCGTGCAGTCTGGAGGGCGTACTCTGGAGTTCCAAATGGCCGAAGACCGTTTGGACGCCCTAGGTACCTACCGCTGGAGAGACGGAGTGCAAAAAGACCTTTGCGAACTCGGCGCCGTCGACTTGACCGAAACGGTTTTGGAGAGAGAAGCACGACGGTCTTTGGTGTCGGAGGCCAAGATACACTTCAGGTCGCTGCGCCACAGCACTAAGTAAGCAAATATTTCCTTTTTAGATTTTTTGTAATTATGTAAATTACACATTATTATGCGAAGAGCGCGACATTGGGAGACTTATTTAAATACGTGCAGTAAGTTAAAGTTACTTTCCGGAAACAATTTACATAGGTAATTAAGTTTTAGGCACCAGACCACCAGTGTGTAAAATTAATACAGGTAAGTATACCTAGGTGTGTTAAATGAGGAGGACTGTATAGGTATGGTAGTTAGGGTAGGTACAGTCAGCATCAAAAGTAGCGGATCAAATAACGCTTCATAAGTATCTACCATTCTGTAACGGCTTAACAAAAAGTGATGTCTTTAATATAGAACAACTAAGACCGTAAAAGATATAGTTTTGAACGTGAATTTTAGAAATTTATCTATATTTGGAAAAGTTATCCGGGATGTCAGATACTTCTGGCGCGTTGTTTCATCCGCTACTATTGATGCTGACTGTACCACATGTTTAATTTTAACATTTCATTAATAGAAAATACCTATGTGACTTAAAAACAAAGTGAAAATAAAATCAAAGGAGTTATAAAAATCGGCAAAACCCATTTAAAGTCGTAATAACGTTTAACTGTGGGTGTACGTCTTTTTACTATGAAGGGGAAAGTTTTTGCTATAACTCAAAAACAGCTAAACGGATCATGTCCGCTATAGTTTTCATTTAATGTCTTTTTGAAGCTCTACTTCCACGATTTTTTTCATATTTTTGGACCTATGGTTCAAAAGGTAGAGGGGGGGGGGACACATTTTTTTTTCTTTCAGAACGATTATCTCCGAATATATTCACTTTAAAAAAAAAAAATTGTTGAAGACCCCTATTAGTTTTGAAAGACTTTTCCAACGATACCCCACACAGTAGGGTTGAAGCAAAAAAAAAATAATTCACCCCCACTTTACGTGTAGGGGAAGTACCCTAAAAAAATTAAACTTTTAGATTTTATTGTACGACTTTGTCGGCTTTATTGATTTATATGTCCATGCCAAATTTCATCTTTCTAGCAATAACTACCACGGAGCAAAGCAGACAGACAGACGGACATGGCGAAACTATAAGGGTTCCTAGTTGACTACGGAACCCTAAATATAGGCACTAAATAGTACGAGTGAGACCGTATGATCTGCTACTTCATCTGATGCCCTGATAAGCCCCATGGCACACGTTCATAAAAGTGTGCCATGGGGCTTATCACTCACTAACCTAACATTTAAATATTAGGTATTAATAAATACATAGAAAACCCCAATAACTCAGAAACAAATACTTGTGATGAATATACAAATAAATGCCCTTACCAGGATTTGAACCCTTTGGACGTCCTGCTTCGTGGGCAGGGTCTCAGCCAACTGTACTCGGAGGCCGTTAAATAATATATCACATATCAAAAAGCGGCCAAGTGCGAGTCGGACTCGCGCATGAAGGGTTCCGTACCATTTGAGACGTATTAAAAAAAAATGTCCTTGCTAGATCTTGTTCAACATTTTACCACTTTGGACACACATTTTACCACTTTGGAAGTGTCTCTCGCGCAAACTATTCAGTTTAGAAAAAAATGATATTAGGAACCTAAATATCATTTTTGAAGACCTATCCATAGATACCCCACACGTATAGGTTTGATGATTTTTTTTTTTAATTTTATGACGTATTAAAAAAAAACTACTCACTAGATCTCGTTCAAACCAATTTTCGGTGGAAGTTTGCATGGTAATGTATATCATATATATTTTTTAGATTTTTCATTCTGTTTTTTTAGAAGTTACAGGGGGGGGGGGGGACACATTTTTTCACTTTAGAAGTGTCTCTCGCGCAAACTATTCAGTTTAGAAAAAAATGATATTAGAAACCTAAATATCATTTTTGAAGACCTATCCATAGATACCCCACATGTATGGGTTTGATGAAAAAAGATTTTTTGAGTTTCAGTTCTAAGTATGGGGAACCCCCAAAATTTATTGTTTTTTTTTCTATTTTTGTGTGAACATCTTAATGCGGTTCATAGAATACATCCACTTACTAAGTTTGAACAGTATAGCTCTTATAGTTTCGGAAAAAAGTGGCTGTGACAGAATCGGACAGACAGACGGACATGACGAATCTATAAGGGTTCCGTTTTTTGCCATTTGGCTACGGAACCCTAAAAAATGTAACAAATAACAATTCCTAGAAAGTATAAGTGAACGGTTGAGCATTACAATAAAAGTTGCAGTATTGCTGCGTGTGACAGGGCTTGTGATAACAAAATAAAAGCCAAATTCCGCTCTCGTTTGTAGTAGGCGTACCCGGAGGCAAGGACTGAAAACACTGTACGAAATGTCGGCTGAGTTTAGGTGCCTATCATGTTTATTAATGGCGTACGAATGGCCTTTCGAGGTTTTTTTTTACTAAAGGGTCAACGAAGCATTCGTTTTGCAAATGCAAAATCTGTTCTGTATGCAGAACGCGCGTTCCGATTCTCGGTGAAAATGATATTAATATTTGCGCTTTAATAAAAGTGTAGTCCAGATATGTGTGAAAAACATTGGCATTATCTAAACGAATACACTGGGTTGTGCCGCGTCTACATATCGACCGAAAGCGTTATACATTACGGTTTATATCCTGTTGGGTCATACACATTTTATAGCAAACTCGTTCGCGTCTTTCCCGTAGACGTCGCAAATTTAAGGGAATCTAAAACCAATTTTTACGCGGCAACTTTAGATGCGGGATACTTTTTCAGTTGTTACTTGAAGTTCAAATAAGAAAAACGGGATATCTATGTACAGTCAGCGTCAAATACTTTTTAGCAACCAAAGTAGCCAAATAGTTCGGTACACCATATATTTAGTATGGCGTACCAAACTATTTGGCCATTTTGACAGCTACAAAGTATTTGACGCTGACTGTATCAGAGTCGTTAACTTTTATTGTAGATATTGTCCACAGAAAGTTACCTTTTTCTAAAATGTGCTTGACCCTATTACTTATGTTACGACCTTGACGATCGCTTACAGCGATTTGTGCGCGCAAGATGCACTGAGAGTCGTATCAACGTCTTATTATCGTAGGCGGCCTCCTAGCCTAGTCGCTAGTGATCCTCCCTACGAAGCAGTAGTTCCCGGGTTCGAATCCTGGAAATGGCATTTATTTGTGTGTTTATCACTACTTAATATTTGTTCCTTAGTTATGGATGTTTTTATATGTATGTGAGTATTTAGTTAACATAACTATATTTTATAATACATTGTCGTCTAGTATCCACAATACAAGTCTTACTGAGTTTACTGTGGGATTAGATCGATCTGTGTAAAAGTGTCCTATAAATAAAATATATACCGAGTGGGGCCTGTAACACGAGCAATAAATTAAACTGTAGGCTGTACTCCTCAAACTTACCAACATTTGATCAACAACTTGTAAAAATAACTTGTATTTTGATTTTTAAAACACTCTTAAGTTTATTCTAAGACGCAATGTATTGCGAATTTTGTTATGTTCAAAGCGTGACAATCAACGTCAATTACACCGATGACGGGGCGTAGATTGAAGGTAATATTTAATTTGTATAGAAATTAGCCAATGACCGTGAATTGAGGACCAAGGTAAAAATATGAATAATAATAAGTAATTAATAGGTATATCCAAGAAGGCGACAAAACGCTCGCTCAAAGGGCTCGAAATCTGCACTAAATTAACATTATTATTATTATTCACAAATAACACGAAATTTGACATTATCATTGAAGTAAAATACAACTATGAGGCCAATTCGAGTTTTAGTTATTAAATCTCATGCCAATATAATACTGATCTGATTCTGATCTAGATTTTTGACAAACTATATTGGAACCGTATTAAGCTACTCTTACGGTTGATATTGCTTTGCTACAAACAAACGAGACGAGCGAGAGAATAATCCATCGGAGTGTGTCTTTTTCTAACAATATGTCAGGGGTAAGGTCTAGGTACACTTTTATATATAATAGTTTGTAATCTTTCATGTGAAAAAAGGGACAAACTCCGTTTAAGTAATCTCTCACTCGGCCCGTTTATTCTCATGTAAATGTCTAAAGTCTTAAAAACAGATATTATATCTCATGCTTTATATGTACAAAAAAAAACCAGTGACTTTTTAACCCGATAAAAACCTAAATATATCGAAACCCAAACTGACTCTAATGGAATTTAAGTATGGTTGAAAATCGATCCAAGGCCTAAACCTAAAGGCCAGTCATTATTCAATATAGTTAATTTATGATTACACGGGGAATACCAATTATAAGTCTACAATTTTGAATTAATAACGCCAATGTTACAATAGAATATCAATTATCATGTCAAAGCAATGATATCTAAACCATGTAATAAGCTGCTTTAAAATTCATGTATTTAGTAGTTAATGTTTTAACGACGCTTTTCCTGGTGATTGGATAATGACTAACTCAGGAATGTCAGGTAGGTATTAATTAAAGTAGTGGTGTGCTTAGGGAAAGTTTTGAAAATAAATATAATGTTTGATATTAATTTCTTACTCCTAAAAACTATGTAGGTTTCAGTTTAGTAGGAAAGTTCGTTAATAGTTAACTATTTGTAAGTGTTGTACACAAAATAAAAATAGTCTTACTGCTGTGGCGCAGTGACCCGAAGTGGATCTTGGCCTCCGATACCAAAGACCGCCATGCTACTCTATCTAAAGCTGTTTCTGTCCAGTTGACGGCGCCGAGTTCGCTAAGGTCTAACAAACTACTTCTATTTCAAATTTAGTTTATATAAAATAATAATGTTTATCGACATTGATTTTGAATTTTGTTAACAGTCACACGAACCCGCCACTAAAAAGCCGCTCATATTCGGTATATTCTTCATGGAAGTGAAACTCTCATTAAAAAAAACCAGACAAGTGCCAGTCGGACTCGCCTACCGGGGATTCCGTACAAATTTAACTATATTTAAATTTATAGTTGTGAGACTTTTCCCTGTATTTGTTGTGTATTAATATATTCTTGCCAAATCACATTGTTCTCGGTTAACGGGAAGTACCCTATGAATTCCGATTCCCTTGAGAGTGTCAAATTATACGTTTATTGCGGCAAACTGCCGTATCTTTTTTTTTTTTTAAATTTCGACGTTTGATTTTTCCACAGCTTCAAGGGGGCTGTAGACCTGAGTATATGGTTATAATTTTAACTCGATATTTTCACGAGTTCCTAAGATAAAGGGTCTTGACGGACAGATAGACGGACGGACGGACGGACCACAAAATTATCCTATAAGGGTTCCGTTTTTTTCCTTTTGAGGTATATAGAACCCTAAAAATGCTGTAGAAAGAAAATAGAGCAAGAAAAAGTTTTGTATGTAAAAGTACTACTTGCCATAACATCGATAGTACGCCGATGGCTAAGTTTGCGTGACTCTTAATGATGAATATAATGTATTTTGGGGTCTATAGATGAAGAGATAAATATTTATGTTTGAATTCCATACCGAAAATGCTTTAATTTTTTATTTCTGTTTTGTATGTTCATAAAATTACCTATTCAGCAGCCAATTGATAATCTTCATCATCATTGATCATTTTAGCCTTAAATCGCCCACCTGCTCAGTATAGGCATGGCATAGCATAGGTACATAAATACTAACAAGTAGGTACGTATTTTATTTCAAACTAGCTTTTGCCCAAACTTCATCATATTGATAAAAACTATCCTACTTATGTCCTTCCCCGGGCTGAAAACTATTTCCATAGTAAATGTCGTCTAAATCGCTTTAGCGGCTTAAGCGTGAAGAGGTAACAGATAAACAGACAGACAAAATTACTATCGCATTTTTAATATATAATATATATATATATAATTTAATATTATATTATAGTGCGGTTTAATAGGGATTTCAAGGCGAGAGACGCCGATTTTTGTTTTTTGTTATGTTTTCAAAATTTGCATATAGGCTAATTATGCATAGGTAAATAAGGTTTATTAGCTGATTAAAAGATTAAATATAAATAACGAATTGAAAGTTACTATTGTCTGCCAATTAATTTTACCACTAAGTATTTAATCAAGTTTTTCCGTTAATTAAGAACACCCCATCACTGATACAAAGAGAAGGTATAAAAGGACATATTATTAAGCTGGTTTGTCACAATTATTTTCATTTCCTAGTGAAAACATAAGAACAACGCAAAATGATTAAATATATTTTGAAAAAGTTGGAAAATCCAAAACGACCCTTGCTTGGTCCCAATGTTAAAGCTTTACAATTTTGGGGGCTTCTACTTCCAGAAAACGTAATTATGAAATATGTTTACATATGTCTACATATATCTATCATTTTCTTTACGGCTACAGAATACGTGGATATATGGTTTATCAAATCCGATATGAATATGCTTTTGGAAAATCTTAAAATAACAATGTTAGCTAGTGTGAGTGTAGTAAAAGTATCAACCTTTTTAATTTGGCAAAATTCTTGGCGGGACATAATTGACTATGTGACAGAAGCGGATTTGAACCAGCGAAAAACTACAGACGAAACTAAATTAACCATTATTAAAAAAAATACAAAGTATTCGCGTAAAATTACATACCTTTATTGGTCGCTTATGTATACCACGGTAGTGGTTGTTATGGTACAGCCGATCATCAAATATGTCTTTTCACAAACATATAGAGATAATATCAAGAATGGAGAAGAATCATACATTCAAGTCGTGAGTTCTTGGGTTCCATTTGACAAAAGTGAGGTTATCGGATATTTGGCTGCCTGCGCTTTCCAAAGCTACGCGGCTATATACGGCGGAGGTTGGATCACTTCATTTGACACAAACGCAATAGTGACTATGGTATTTTTTAAAGGAGAATTGCAGCTCCTAAGAAGAGACTCTGCTGAGATTTTTGGAATTGAAAATAATCCTGTATCGCGTGAGGAAGCAGAAAAGAGACTCAAGGAATGTCATAGAAGACATGTTAACTTAATCAAGTAAGAGTTATTTATTTACTGATGATTACGCAGTTAATTTTTCGGGTCAAGGTATTTGTGTACGTGGTACCGTAAAATGTGCCTTCTTTGCTCCGAAATTAGAAATTTAATTTAAATCTTAGTAATATTGTGGTTGGTGTGTATGTTGAAATTAATTTATAATATAGTTTTCATTCATAACTGTTGGAGCATAATTATCCCGTGGGGAGCAAAGTTCTTACAAAACTTAAACTTCTACTTCGTGTCGAGTTCGTGCTACTTCGGTTAGTCAGTCACATATTTACTGGTCACGTAGGTAGTCTGAACATTTTATTTCCATATTTGGGATATCAACTTTCATGTACAGTAAGCTGCAGCGATAACTGAGCCCCCTTCAAACAAGTTTCTATGCAGGGGGTCAGATATCTCTGCAGCTTACGAGTACTGTACATTCGTAACACCAAAACATACCAATAAGCAATGGAAGGTAGTAACTTCTTAAAATGCTTAACTAAAAAATAAGTAGGTACTTGAGCGATGTCCACTGTTTTTTCTCTAGTTAGTTTTTAAATTCATTCCCGTTTTTTTTCCAGATATTCGAGTCTCTTTGACTCCTGCTTGTCGCCGATCATGCTTTTCTACATGTTCGTATGCTCCGTGATGCTCTGCGTAACTGCCTATCAGATAAGGGTGCGAACATCCAACAATAGACTCTATCCTACCGCCAATAATTAGCTAGAAGCTAGTAGAAAATATATTTATTTAATTATGTAAATATTATTCCAAAAAATTAAAAAAAGATTACAAATAGCGGACTTAACGCCTTGACGCATTCTCTACCAGTCAATCATTGGGCTATACACCCGCGAGCAAATATACAGAATCACTTCACATGTTTTGCTTCTCAATTCATAACATTTCTAATTTTCACGTCATTTAAACAAAATATTATCAAATAAAAGCTGATATTAATAGCCAATCAAAAATTACATTTTTTTATTTTATTTCAGGGTTAACGACAAAAAATATCCCTAAGAATAATCAAAAAAACTTTTAAACAAAAAAAGTGATTTTTATTTATTTATTTAAGCTTTATTGCACGATATGAAATTGTACAAATGGCGGACTTAATGCCTTAAGGCATTTTCTACCAGTCAACCATTGGGTCAAACTGAAACTTGTAGTAAGTGCTGTATTGTAAATATCGAGATGAAAAAAAAATCACAAATCCAGTTACTTATGTAACCAATGTAACATAGTTATACACATACACATATAAAGATGGTAATATATACTTACATACATACTATAAATTTATTTGGTTTTTATGCAAAAATACTTTTTTTTAAGTAACATAATTAATTTTCGAATATCGGTAATTGGTTCTTTCACCCTCATTGCCCCCAGGTACCAATATTAAAGCTTCGACAGCGTAACCGAGGTTATTTTCGTGCCTGGTGGGGGCCGTGCCTGCAGATTAACAGCGGCGAGGTTTATCACTGACATACTCCATTCCTTATGGTAGTTATTTTGATAATGGTTTCCTCCAGACGCAGAATTGGTGAATGGCCCTTGTCATAGCTCTTCGACCATGGCATCGCCGTATAGGACTGGCCAGCACTTACCCTTTACCTATATCGTATTAAACACGGGTGGTACAGTCAGCATCAAAAGTAGCGGATCAAATAACGTTTCATAAGTATCTACCATTCTGTAACAGCTTAACAAAAAGTGATGTCTTTAATATAGAACAACTAAGTCTGTAAAAGATATACTTTTGAGCGCGAATTTAAGAAATTTATCTATATTTCGAAAAGTTATCCGGAATGTCAGATACTTTTGGCGCGTTTTTTCATCCGCTACTTTTGATGCTGACTGTACCATCATAAAAAATAAGGTTCGAAAGCACTGCCGTCCTATCACTAAAACCTATCTAACCCACAAATTATAGTTTTGAGATATGGGCAAAAAACGTTCAAACCCATATCTCTAGAAAATGTGTACATTTCTTCGGGATTTCTTTTGTGCAAAAATTAAAACTAAATTTATCCTTACTTTGTTTGAAAACCATTTCCTCAAATATTATATTATTAATTAGAAAATCACAATTTTGTGTTTTAATGTTGCAAATAATTACTAAAATATGTGCGATGCTGCCGTCCTATCTCTAAAACCGCTCAAAGCTGCATAATACCAGTTTTCATTTGGATAAATATTCTAAAAGAGAAAAGAATTCTCTATCGACTGGTCTTGGAATCATATTTTTATCTGTTGTAGTTACGGAGATACAGACTCGACCTAACACGCTAACTGCATTATAATTTGATACTTCTCAATACTATAAAATCGCAAACCTACATTATTCTTCTATAAGTAATATAAAAGCGCTTAGCCAGTTTTTTATTTTAATTAATCTTTTACGTTATACATAGCTAAAACACATTTACTTTGAAAAACTATTAATATGTTTTATCAAGTACAATTTTTTTTATTAAATACTACACAAAAAAACAGTTACTATACTTAAACATGGCTAACGTTCTTTAACCGTTTGTGTAAAAGACTTTTATTGCGATTCATGTAACAAATACATCACTAAAACCTATTTAGTGTGCTTAACGGGTAATTATGTTTGAGAAAAATAATAATAATACAACAGTTAAACACGGCCAACCAACAATACCACGCTAAAACCCCGCTAAGTGTAAAACATATTCCCTTGAATTTTATTACGTAAGGCAGACAGTTTAACAATGCGCCATGCGCTGTAAGTTGTCTTTTTTATTCGGTGACTGATGGATGCATGCTTATATAAAAAAAAAAAACAAAAACCGAAAGTAAGTGCTACGATTTACATACAAAAATGGAGAACGATAAACTAATGATAATTCACGTCGGTGGTGGATTTCTACGTAGCGAGAACATGGTCACTACGAAGACATGATCTAATTTAAAAAGCAACTATATACTTAATAGAGAGTTGCTGGAATTGCTTAAACATATTAAGTTGGTCTTCCAAAGGTCTAAGTAGCAAGTGTCAGCATAAACTAATATAGTAAGTAAGAGGGATTGAGCTAATGCAATCTTAGTGGAGTAATGTTTCGAACTCTGCGGAGTGATGCTTTTATATCAAAAAAATTCCTTCTAAACTCGCTCATCTGAGGTATCCATGATAGAGAAACAGCAAGATTTAAAAGACCTGGGGAGAGTAGGAAATCTAAATAGGTACCGTTAAAAAAATTGGCAGGTAGAGTACTAAAATCAGTCTTGGCAGAACACTTTGACCTATAAGTACCTATCACTATAACTTAAATTTCAGTGGATTTACCTTGAGACCGTAACGTGAAAGTCCAAATCAAAATGCTTTCTAAATTAGTGTTCATGTTCATGGTGCAGATAGTCTATGGTAGATGAGTAAAAGAGCCTTGACAGTATGTTTAAAGTGGTAGAAGAAGGAAATATAACGTGTTAAAGTATATAAAGTAAGGAAATGAAACAGGAGACAACACGTTGCCCCGTCCTGTGCAGGCACAATGAAGATTAAGAACAATCTACCTCTGTTGACGCCCTACTTAATAACTATGAAACTAGTTCACTGTCACAGGAGATACATTAAGAGAACGCAATATGCCTACTAAGATGTCGAAGTGACCCGTGTTGAAAGCATTACCGAAATCCAAGAATGATAACACCGTGATATACCATATCTGCAGTATTTTTACAAGAGCGATAATTGTACTGTACCGAGTAGGGTAACCGGGTTAATATGGGTTCGTGAGCGCATGTCTGTTCAAAACGGTAATCTGTTTATGTACAAAAGACACTCAAGAACTTAAGAGAGGAAACAAAGAAATGGAAATAAATAGAGCGGTAGTTTGAGAAGGAGAAGGAATTGGACTTTCTAACGGCATCTTACCAAAGCGACTGGAAAATATAAGAAGAATAGAGCTATCGAGGATACATATGATGATATGATCAATAAGGTCAATTAGAGGGAGGATCATGTTTTGGCTCGCATCGTCTTTTCCAACGGCCTTAGACGAGACGAACATTAAAAAAAGTTAAGTAGATGCATTAGAAGGGAAGTTTTATATTTTTCTACTTAACGAGAAAAAAATTCAGAAGAAAAGAAATGCAGATTAATGGAGTCGAAATCAAAAAAGGTATTAATTGAGCTTTGTAATATTTACTAACTCCAAGTAACTTAAGAAACTACCACACTTTAGCGGGTCCCCAAATTCAACGGAATTATGAAAGAGAAGCCTCTGGTCATCTCCGCATATTGTACTACAGCCATTTCATAATGCATGAGATTAATGCATTATTTTTATGCGAAGGGTGTTAAAGGCTGATTTTGGCTGCCCTATATAAAAACCTACTAGGTAACGTGGGTAACTAATTATTGGAAATTCGTTTTTTATTTTATTTGTATCCATTTCGTAAGTACTCACCCGATTACAGAGACACCTGCTCCAAAATCGGCACAATTATTATGTTTACTACAGATTTCTATGCCTCTAAACCCAGTAAGTAGCATGTTAACTTACCTTTTACCGTAGTAAAACTCAGGAAGTCACAAATTCCGTATAAAAAACTAGTAGGGATCTGAGAAATGATAGGTTTTAGTGTAGTCATTTAGCCTTACTAGGTTTTTGAACTGGCAATCAAAGCGCGGGGGGCGCATTTTCAAAAGTGGGCTTCATTAGACACTGGGCCTTACATGGATCAGGCACCTTACAATGGTTAGTAATCTACTTCTTCACGTACATTTTTTTATATAAAATTTAACACATTTTTGAGACTGACACAATTTGCGTTTTTTAAATTTTAAAAAGTTGACGACTGATTTGTCAGTGTTTTTTAAGTTTTTGGTTTTATTTTTGCATGCGAATAAATACATATACGATACAGATGTGATTTAACATATTGAATTTCTCTTAAAACTTAGTAGTATAATGCAGGTTAACATGATTTTGTTAATACAATAAACCTTTTTTTGTGAATATTTCCAAGACTTAAACCTAGTGAGCATTACTAGTTCGTCATTTAACGGGCTTTTAGTATAGGAATGCATACAAATTACTTCAATATGTATAGTCATTACATAGCTAAAAAATGGTTACAGTCCAATAACGTGTTTATTACAAATGTTTTCTAGGTAATATTTTAACAGATAAAATACTATAAAATTGTTCAGTACCTTTGCGGTTATTAAGCCATGTTTTGTTTATTACACAATTCACAATTACGATACTATAAACACGTAAATTGACTTGGCCGTTATTTAGTTATTTTTTATATGTTATTCAATTCTAAAGAACGGTTAAGGTATACTTAACGGTGTTTTAGGAGTAATATCGCACATATTTTAGTAATTATTTGCAACATTAAAACACAAAATTGTGATTTTCTAATTAATAATATAATATTTGAGGAAATGGTTTTCAAACAAAGTAAGGATAAATTTAGTTTTAATTTTTGCACAAAAGAAATCCCGAAGAAATGTACACATTTTCTAGAGATATGGGTTTGAACGTTTTTTGCCCATATCTCAAAACTATAATTTGTGGGTTAGATAGGTTTTAGTGATAGGACGGCAGGATATTACTCCTAAAACACCGTTAAGTATACCTTAACCGTTCTTTAGAATTGAATAACATATAAAAAATAACTAAATAACGGCCAAGTCAATTTACGTGTTTATAGTATCGTAATTGTGAATTGTGTAATAAACAAAACATGGCTTAATAACCGCAAAGGTACTGAACAATTTTATAGTATTTTATCTGTTAAAATATTACCTAGAAAACATTTGTAATAAACACGTTATTGGACTGTAACCATTTTTTAGCTATGTAATGACTATACATATTGAAGTAATTTGTATGCATTCCTATACTAAAAGCCCGTTAAATGACGAACTAGTAATGCTCACTAGGTTTAAGTCTTGGAAATATTCACAAAAAAAGGTTTATTGTATTAACAAAATCATGTTAACCTGCATTATACTACTAAGTTTTAAGAGAAATTCAATATGTTAAATCACATCTGTATCGTATATGTATTTATTCGCATGCAAAAATAAAACCAAAAACTTAAAAAACACTGACAAATCAGTCGTCAACTTTTTAAAATTTAAAAAACGCAAATTGTGTCAGTCTCAAAAATGTGTTAAATTTTATATAAAAAAATGTACGTGAAGAAGTAGATTACTAACCATTGTAAGGTGCCTGATCCATGTAAGGCCCAGTGTCTAATGAAGCCCACTTTTGAAAATGCGCCCCCCGCGCTTTGATTGCCAGTTCAAAAACCTAGTAAGGCTAAATGACTACACTAAAACCTATCATTTCTCAGATCCCTACTAGTTTTTTATACGGAATTTGTGACTTCCTGAGTTTTACTACGGTAAAAGGTAAGTTAACATGCTACTTACTGGGTTTAGAGGCATAGAAATCTGTAGTAAACATAATAATTGTGCCGATTTTGGAGCAGGTGTCTCTGTAATCGGGTGAGTACTTACGAAATGGATACAAATAAAATAAAAAACGAATTTCCAATAATTAGTTACCCACGTTACCTAGTAGGTTTTTATATAGGGCAGCCAAAATCAGCCTTTAACACCCTTCGCATAAAAATAATGCATTAATCTCATGCATTATGAAATGGCTGTAGTACAATATGCGGAGATGACCAGAGGCTTCTCTTTCATAATTCCGTTGAATTTGGGGACCCGCTAAAGTGTGGTAGTTTCTTAAGTTACTTGGAGTTAGTAAATATTACAAAGCTCAATTAATACCTTTTTTGATTTCGACTCCATTAATCCGCATTTCTTTTCTTCTGAATTTTTTTCTCGTTAAGTAGAAAAATATAAAACTTCCCTTCTAATGCATCTACTTAACTTTTTTTAATGTTCGTCTCGTCTAAGGCCGTTGGAAAAGACGATGCGAGCCAAAACATGATCCTCCCTCTAATTGACCTTATTGATCATATCATCATATGTATCCTCGATAGCTCTATTCTTCTTATATTTTCCAGTCGCTTTGGTAAGATGCCGTTAGAAAGTCCAATTCCTTCTCCTTCTCAAACTACCGCTCTATTTATTTCCATTTCTTTGTTTCCTCTCTTAAGTTCTTGAGTGTCTTTTGTACATAAACAGATTACCGTTTTGAACAGACATGCGCTCACGAACCCATATTAACCCGGTTACCCTACTCGGTACAGTACAATTATCGCTCTTGTAAAAATACTGCAGATATGGTATATCACGGTGTTATCATTCTTGGATTTCGGTAATGCTTTCAACACGGGTCACTTCGACATCTTAGTAGGCATATTGCGTTCTCTTAATGTATCTCCTGTGACAGTGAACTAGTTTCATAGTTATTAAGTAGGGCGTCAACAGAGGTAGATTGTTCTTAATCTTCATTGTGCCTGCACAGGACGGGGCAACGTGTTGTCTCCTGTTTCATTTCCTTACTTTATATACTTTAACACGTTATATTTCCTTCTTCTACCACTTTAAACATACTGTCAAGGCTCTTTTACTCATCTACCATAGACTATCTGCACCATGAACATGAACACTAATTTAGAAAGCATTTTGATTTGGACTTTCACGTTACGGTCTCAAGGTAAATCCACTGAAATTTAAGTTATAGTGATAGGTACTTATAGGTCAAAGTGTTCTGCCAAGACTGATTTTAGTACTCTACCTGCCAATTTTTTTAACGGTACCTATTTAGATTTCCTACTCTCCCCAGGTCTTTTAAATCTTGCTGTTTCTCTATCATGGATACCTCAGATGAGCGAGTTTAGAAGGAATTTTTTTGATATAAAAGCATCACTCCGCAGAGTTCGAAACATTACTCCACTAAGATTGCATTAGCTCAATCCCTCTTACTTACTATATTAGTTTATGCTGACACTTGCTACTTAGACCTTTGGAAGACCAACTTAATATGTTTAAGCAATTCCAGCAACTCTCTATTAAGTATATAGTTGCTTTTTAAATTAGATCATGTCTTCGTAGTGACCATGTTCTCGCTACGTAGAAATCCACCACCGACGTGAATTATCATTAGTTTATCGTTCTCCATTTTTGTATGTAAATCGTAGCACTTACTTTCGGTTTTTGTTTTTTTTTTTTTATATAAGCATGCATCCATCAGTCACCGAATAAAAAAGACAACTTACAGCGCATGGCGCATTGTTAAACTGTCTGCCTTACGTAATAAAATTCAAGGGAATATGTTTTACACTTAGCGGGGTTTTAGCGTGGTATTGTTGGTTGGCCGTGTTTAACTGTTGTATTATTATTATTTTTCTCAAACATAATTACCCGTTAAGCACACTAAATAGGTTTTAGTGATGTATTTGTTACATGAATCGCAATAAAAGTCTTTTACACAAACGGTTAAAGAACGTTAGCCATGTTTAAGTATAGTAACTGTTTTTTTGTGTAGTATTTAATAAAAAAAATTGTACTTGATAAAACATATTAATAGTTTTTCAAAGTAAATGTGTTTTAGCTATGTATAACGTAAAAGATTAATTAAAATAAAAAACTGGCTAAGCGCTTTTATATTACTTATAGAAGAATAATGTAGGTTTGCGATTTTATAGTATTGAGAAGTATCAAATTATAATGCAGTTAGCGTGTTAGGTCGAGTCTGTATCTCCGTAACTACAACAGATAAAAATATGATTCCAAGACCAGTCGATAGAGAATTCTTTTCTCTTTTAGAATATTTATCCAAATGAAAACTGGTATTATGCAGCTTTGAGCGGTTTTAGAGATAGGACGGCAGCAGGATCTTGGACCATCTAGCGTGGACCCAAAAGCGGTTTAACTGAAGGAATGGGACGTAATAACACAAAATGGCCTTATGAAATTAATTAAATCGATGTCAAAACGAATTAAAATGTGCAAGATGTTGGGTTGGAAACAGCAATTACCTACTAATATTCAAAATAAAATCTTTTGTTTAAAAACGTATTTAGCTTCTTTGCTTAGTACTAGAAAACAGGGATTTTTTCAGTCAAACCTGAAAGAAATAAAATTTCAATGTTTTTCTTCATAGCGTGAAAATTAGGAATGTGATTGAATGCGAAAGTCAAACATATATTAGTCGTCCCGTTTCTTTGCTCGCATGTATGTTTCACTAAACTAAATAATCTTGTTTAGTTTTACGTAGATTTATTCCATTTATTTTAGCATATGTATTTTTTTTTGTTTACATTGATTTAACTTCGATTAGACTTAAAAAAATACAAATACGTCCTATGGTAAGCAGTCGTGGTATGGTATGCGAATCAGATTGGAGCCCAAACGGTTCTGTATAGCACACAATTTTTTTTAAGTTATTTTTATGTGAGATCGACCCACATATAACTCTAAATTTTAGGCCCAGTAGTTTCAGATTTAAGATGAGGAACGGCCAATTTTTGCCTGTTTTCTTAAATATTCTTAAATGCTTAAAATATAAGTAATTCATGATTCTCTCAACAAACCCCATAAATATACAAAACATGGTAGGTAAGGATACTGATTTCATCGACCAGGATCGGGGCTAAAATGAGAAAATCAACTAAAATAAGGAAGACATGATGCAGATAGATGAAAAGGATAAGATAGATGTAAGGGTAAGAGAGATGTGAAATTTAAAATTAAAACAATATATTCGTATTCGTATTCGCGGGCTAGGTTTCCGCAACTCGACGTCGCAATTCGCGCCTATTTTGCGTGATGGTGGGTTGACGGCACTACTCCTGCCAACCCAACTCTACAGGGCCCTTGATGTTGCCGACGACTTCTGGGAGAAAACAAAATATAAATATTCTTTTCAATTTAAATTTCAAAGGGCGTGTAAGGGCAAAGTCGATTATTAGGTCGAACCATAGTAGTCTCATTCGATATTTAATAACACCATTAGAGTAACAAGAATAGACATATGTATAAACAATAAGGTTCCAATATGTCGTTGTTTCAATAACAAAGTCCTTACACAAAGTAAAGGAAGAGGAAGGTCTCTTCTTTTAAAATGGTCCTTTCAATTTTCGCATGAAATTAGACACAAAATAATACTCGGGGATGGTCCAAAAGCTAACTTGTTAAATACAAACTTGTTGATGGTGCAGAAATTCACTACTTAACATTTAAAAACATACGGGAAGTAGGCATCAGTCCGCATTAAATAGAATACAGTAAATATTATTTTTTATAACTATTTTATAAGAATCAATAGCCCCATTTACTACCTGCTTTTTAATTTTCCGGAGTTTGTTTGGGAGCAGTACTCTTAGTATATCTCAGTAGTATACTTGTAACATACTCGTACATAAAACATAAATCTTTTATTTTCAGTATGGAACTAGTATGATGCAAACGATATTACAAGTTGAATATCTTGTGTTCGGGGTATCTCAACTCTTTATGTATTGCTGGCACAGCAACGATGTAATGTACACTGTAAGTAATTTCATGAAATCATTCATCAATCTGTGCTGCAATTAATTAAAAGTATAGTTAGCAACAGTAACCATACACGTGATTTGAGTGGAGACACGATTTATATCCAATGCCTAATCTAAGGATTTCTTAAATTAACCCACTTACCTACTAATTAATATCAACTATCTTAAAAAATTCTAAAACTCATTATGAAACAGATGACATACTTTCGTCCACTTCAGTACGCTTAGAAATTAATTTCACAGTTTAATACTTATTTCAGAGCGAGAATGTAATCCACGGCCCCTACGAAAGCAGATGGTGGTCTGAGAATGCTCTCCGCAAGGACCTCGTCATATTACTGGGGCAGTACCGCAAAGAGATTGTATTTTCTGCAGGGCCTTTCACCAATCTAACTCTACCCACTTTTATAAGTGTAAGTTTTTCTAGAAACTTATTTGACGTATTATTATTATCAGGTATACTTTTAGGTACCAGCTACTGTTATTGTACTAACGGCTTACGGCCTAATTCGAATTATAAGATAAGTATGTCAAAAATTAGGTACGATACGATAGGTCTAGAGATACGATATAGATAGGATAAGTCAGTGTCAAACGTGACGACCTAATATGTGACGTATCAGTTCGAATCGGGCCATGTTTGTAGATGCTATGTCAATGCATTAGTAAGTTACAAAATTAGTATTTGAATTTAAACGTTACTAAATTCGTCAATTTTGAGGTTTACGGATTAAATGCACAAACATTTACATTCCGCGAATGCATTAAATGAGTTTGCATTTTTTTGATTAATATAACAATCAAAACTTTTACATTTGTTTCAGATTTTGAAAGGTGCCTACAGCTACTACACATTGTTGACCAAGTCACGAACAGATATTTAAAAGTAGAGCAGTGGCTGTAGATATTTTTAGTTAACGAGTTCACCTCACTTCTACTATCTTGTATATTGTCTAAGTACTTTAAAAATGTATTAAATTTAGAAAAAAAAGTAAATATTATGTTTGCTAACTGTGATTTATTATATAGATGTATATCTTTCATCATGGATAATTTATTTGTTTTGTTTTATTTGCGTTATTGGCATTTTCATGGGTAATTATTTGGAAAAACTAGTATTTATTTTGTGAAAATAAGAATGTAATATAGATAATACATAAAATGGCCCATTATGTCTGTTTGTCGAGGAATTTATCTGATCCCAGGATAATTGAAACGTGCGAAAGCTAATATCTCGCGGATTACCTATATTATTTTTTCCAATATTCTTTGTTCTTGTATAAATCTGGTAAGATTATTGTAGGTGAATTAAAAAACGATGCAGTGAGATTAAATAAATAAAGTGAACATAAATATTAAGACTTAATAAGGATGTTAACAGTTTTTTTTACGTATCTACTTAAGTACTTGTCGTTTTGAAGCATTTCCGCTAAACTCTTAACTCAGCGGTGAATGTGTTTTCTTTAATAACTATGTACTTACTAATATTGTCACCTTGTACGATAGTAAAATTTTTGCTTAGTTTAGTGCCTATGATGTACGAAATACATTGCCGCTCGAAAAAACATCAAAAGTTAATTGTGCTCTAGTACTCGTTGTTGAGACTAAATAAAAAAATTCTTCCAGGATAGCTAGAAAAAATAGCACTATAACCTACGCCTAGTTTAAGTTTGCAGTTATATCAAAAATACATATTTAGTTGACTTAGTTATTATAAAAAATCAGAAAATTAGACATTCATTTTAATAACATTAAAATCACGTTAAATTCACTGACTGTATACCTATACAACCAGATTTGTAAGCATAGGTAATAATTTAACCGCTTAAATTGTATGCATAACAATGGATCAGAGCATAATAAATTCTGATACAAACATTTGCAAATCTATTTTAACAACCACCGTATACGAAATTGTTTGCCAAAACAAAGGTACAGCGCGTTCAATTCCGCGTTAAAATTATGTAAATAGCAGGGACAAAGTGCTCAGGTGCCAAGTTTTTGTCTGTACCCAAAGTAATTTACATAGGTCGGTAAGAAAAATACTTGACACTTACTACAGAACACTTTTTGAGTCAGCTTAGTTAGAGCTTTTTAGAATAAAAAAATAGTTTGACTTACATACGTGTTATTATCAAAGTGGTTGTTCTTTATTCAGATTTCGGGTAGTTACTGATCGCTTCGATGATTCGCATCTTACGACGGTAGCTGTTAAGTTCTTATTTGTTAACTGGGGAGCCAGCAAATGTGTGGCAGTTGGACGTCAGGTTTATCACTACTACAAGCAAATTAAAATACAAAAAAATATTTTCTTCTTTGTTTTCAAACAACAATAGGATTAAGCGTAAAAAAATCCATATTAATATTTGAAATAAATTCTGAAAACAACGTGATTTCATAAACAAAATAACAGAGACATTGAAACGCATTTACCGGATTATATCGGAAGAGGGCCAATAAGGTTCTCGTTCAATTTTATTAATCTTCCGTACAATAAAGTTTAAGCAAAATGGATCATCGTAATCGCCAACCTTGACATAAAACTGTCATATGCCACGGTTTTGCCAGCTCCGTTGCAGGGTACTTGTAACAATTAAGTTACCTACGAACTGAAACTTAGGTACAGTCAGCATCAAAAGTAGCGGATCAAATAACGTTTCATAAGTATCTACCATTCTGTAACTGCTTAAGAAAGATATACTTTAGAGCGCGAATTGTAGAAATTTATCTATACTTGGAAAAGTTATCCAGAATATCAGATACTTTTGGCGCGTTGTCTCATCCGCTACTTTTGATGCTGACTGTACCTACTAAGTTAAATGAAATAACTTGTGAAAATCGAATCGTATTAATGTTAAAGAACGACAACGTCTTATGAAATTAAATGAGTCTTTTCCTAAATAAATATGCTCTCACTAATTAAAATAGAACCTTGTATAGTCGCATCCAGATAAAACCATGAAACTTGGAATGGCTATAATAAAAAACGGAAGTGGAAATAACTCGTCAAATGTTTTCCCCCTTCTTTTGATAACTGTTTTTGACATGATTGAACCTTGTTTTGATAACCTGATGAATTAAATACAAGCTTAGACCCCAAGGAACATACATAGACCTTTATTAAATTGTAGAAATTTATTGAGAGCACTACTGACCTTTCAATAGGTAACCCATGATACATACATCCATCTATTTCGGCCACTTAAGTATGCTTTACATTTGTTTTTAGACATTAGACGTTTGCCGTTGACATATGTACCTGACGGATATTTTCATGTAACTCTAAACAATAATAATATTTATTCTTGAACCAATTTATCATTTATGCAATTCTTAAAAACACAAGTAACTTAAAATACAACACGATACATTCGTTAAAATAATAATAAAAACAAAAACATACAGATTAAAAAATAAATATAAAATAATCCACCCTGAATCGTATCCGGCTCAATGGTCCCCATTATTCCCGCTGCGTTTCCCCGCTGAACTGCAATGGAAACCTGCTGAACCAAATACGACCCAGAGCGAGGATCGCAGCCCCTCTCGCGCAAACGGCGCCCTAATTCTTTAATAAAAGCGCGAGCCTCTGACCCCCAAGGCCCTGCCGTCTCGATCGCCACCGGCACAAAGTCGTACGAAGATTCCAGCGCGGCGTACTTCGCGTGCTTAGCCCGTGCCGCGGACTCCGCTGCTGAGCCAGCACAGCTTGTGGTCTGCCTCAAATGGGATGGGACTCTAAACTCAAAACTTTACTATAAAAATACTACGCATTTCATTAATAATTGTACCTACATCGATGCCTTGATTTATCAATATAAATATATGTATTAGTGACTTACCCGTCATTTAGCAGGTCATTCATAAAAATCTTCAAAATCAGATCATAATCCACCAAATTAAAATTTTAGCCATCCGCTTTTAAAACACGTATTATGTTATATTTCGTGGACCTTAACTCGAATTCATTGTGATGGTTATAATTAAAAATACCAACGAATATAAATTTTGAAATTAACTAGTCTTATCGTAAGTAATAAGTAAGCAATTAAATAGGTAATTACCCGTAATTATGTATACCTTTTATAATGTTTCTACGTTACTATATTTTTATTAAAAGAAGTATTTTTTATGAACGTTGTCGTGGGTGGGTAGCATTCCTCCATAATATAATATAATGTTATTAATTCCACACACACCCTTCACGTTATGGTATGAATTTTTATAGCCACCGCTTATGAATACAGACCTTTTGATGTACTGTGGCGACTAATCGTTACGGCCTTTCCAGAGGAAACCGTTAATTGAAATTCTAAGTGACGTAGCGGGTCATGATGGTTTAGGGTTTTTTTTTTTTGGTATATCTATCTATCTATTTATAGCGGCTATTTGGTTGTCCCTATCCCACAGTGACCTATCCCACAAAACTTTACAAGTGTATAAGTTGTTAGATTTGTAGCTGGCCCTCAACGGCTTATCTTTTGTCCATTGTTAACTAAAACGGCGCGTGCCACTACCTGCAAAAAAAGAGTCGTATAATTCTAATTGGCACCTGAGCGCGGGCTAGTCCAACGCTCAAAAAACCAGTGTAGGTGTGCTCTCCGATAACGCGTCTTTGTTACGCATATCGAGGACACATTTTAGGCTGGTTCGGTAGCGTTAGACTCGCCGGCACTCAGTAACCGTATAGTGACCACACAAGAACTCGCAAATTATTTTTCCATTTGTTCATTTTGAATCTTATTTCAATTACCATAGGAGTTGTAATTAAATAACCGGTTACAGTGACCGGGCCCTTTTTTTGCAGGTAGTGGCACGCGCCGTTTTAGTTAATAATGGACAAAGGATAAACCGTTGAGGGCCAGCTACAAATCTAACAACTATAAATACAATTCGACTAAAGTGTTAAAATGTAAACAAAAAAATGTACCACATTCATTCCAAATATGTATTCGTTACGTGTTTGCAGTGTACAAATATGTCACTTTTGTGAAAGCGTATCACAAAGAATAAAGGTATGTCACGACAGCTACGTATTTGTAGGATTGTTGATTTGTAAAATACAAGCTTAAACGCTTTTCTAGATTATGCAATATTACACATGTCAAATAACCGCACTTCTTTTCGTGAAGGTAACTAAACTATATGAATTTATTTTTTCAGCAGGTCTATTTCGCAAAATGGTACTGATGGTACTGAAAATACTGAAGTCCGTATAAAGATACATTTTATTCAGTAACATAATCTAAGCTTATAAAAGAGCCAAAAAGTTTAGGTATGATTTAGGAATACATACCATCGTATAAAATAATCATCATTAAACTAAAAGTGGTACTTGATGACACATACATATGTTAAAATGTACATTTTATATAAGTATGCCTATATCTAATTTAAGGGATCCCGTTATCAGTACCCCTAGTGTAACTTTGATCGACATCATAACGTGACGAACGCGTTTGCGTTAAGTCTCATTTTGTATAGGATTTTGAGGTTCCAAAACGTCCCGCTTGGCACGCTCTTTCGAAATCCAATACAAAATGAGACTAAACGCAAACGCGTACGTCACGTTTGGAAATCGAATTTATTTACACTAGGGGTACTGTACAAAATGAGACTTAACGCAAAAGCGTTCGTCACGTTATGATGTCGATCAAAGTTACACTAGGGGTACTGATCTTGACTTGATGAGAATGGGACCAACTAGAGAGCATACTATTTTAAACAGAAAAATATTTTTTGGAATCGATTTAATAACATACATTTAAAAGATTAACCGACGAATTAAGGATCTCTTCCTCTTTTGAAGTCAACACTTGGGCTTTTTCATTATATTATCCGACTGAGTTAAGAAGGTATTAGATTGCTAATAATATGCATTGCATAGAAACGGAGCCTTCTTAATTTGTTCGAATAATAAAAAAAAAATTTAACCAACTATTAGGTTTCAAATGTTAGTTCAAAGAGGTTTTGTCACACCAAACATAATTTATAGATTAAGTTATCTCGTAAATTACATTCATGAATAAACATAACATTTTATCGATTTGACCTACATCCGTCGAATAGAAATACGAAAATATTAGCTTTTTTAAATTTTTTCAATTGGCTGTTTGTCGATTTCGTTCGCGCCTTTGCCTTGCGCGCGCATTGGAATCGTTCGTAAAAAAATAACGCGCCAGCCATTTTCCGTATTTGTCAGTAGTATTAGTATTTCAGTTATGCATGTTTTTAGTTTATATATTGACGAAAATGACATTTTCAAGCATTGAAAATGTAGAACACATAAAATTGACGCGCTGCCAGTAATACTAAGAGGCAAGAGTCGAGAACGATAGCCGTTTACCATCAAAAACGGGTGAAAAATAATTGGCGGCATATGAAACTTTTATTCAATGGAGAATCAGCAAAAACGCCCAGTCTTTCTTGGAAAACGTGTTGGTAGCTTACTTCAATGAACTGGCGAATAAGTGCCTACAAGCCCAGCACGCTTTGGTGCAATTATTCGATGTTAAAACGGTGAGTCACCATTTTGAAAAACTTTTACTGTTTTGACAAAAAAAAACTAATTTATAAATTTTGTTTTTTTTCCACGCAAGTGTGTTGAAAAACGTCGTATGAAACGCATATGCATTGGTCATTACACACATCGGCTTTCTTATTGCGCGCTCGCTTACAGCTCGCGCGCACAATATCGCCTCGTGTGTAATGACCAACTTAGCACACTTGTATCATTATGTACTATTACAGTACATATGGTGCTATTTTACCGCACTAGTGCGCAGATTAGCATATTACGTTACTGTGTCAAACTTTTAAAGGGCCATATGTACTGTAAAACGTTGTTCGATACAAGTGCGAATAGATAATTCGCAACTCGGTCGTGTTTTAATTTATCGCCACTCGTTTCGAATTTCCTATTTTTCGCACTTGTATCGTAATGTACTATTTCAACACACTTGCTCAAAACGGCGTTTTTATTCCACCGATTTTTGGCTTATAATCCTAGATATTAAACACGCGTGCTTTTTTCAGTATATTATACCACTCGTGCTTTTTTCCATTATATTATCCGAGTGAGTTAAAAAGGTAACTGATTGCTAATGATATGTATGGAAATGGAGCCTTCTTAAATTGGTCGAGTAGATTTTACAACGTGGACTGGCGGGAGTCGGCGCCCCGCCCACAGCCGGGGCCCGCGGCGAGCCGGCCGGTTAAGTATCTTATTTCCTCGCAAGTGTGTTGAAAAACGTCGTATGAAACTCGTGTGCTATGGTCATTACACACATCGGCTTTCTTATTGCGTGCTCGCTTGCAGCTCGCGCGCACAATATCGCCTCGTGTGTAATGACCAACTTAGCACACTTGTATCATAATGTACTATTACAGTAGGTACATTTGGTGCTGTAATTAGCACATTACGTAACTATATTGAAAAAATAAAGGGCCACATGTACTGTAAAACGTTGTACGGTACTTGTTCGAATAGGAAATTCGCAACTCGTGTCGATTTGACACATTCTCTTCGGTCGTATTTAAATTTATCCGCACTCGTTGCAAATATCCTATTTTTTGCAGTTGTATCGTAATGTACTATTTTAGTTTTTTTTTATTTTATTTTATTCGGAAAACCAATAGCTAAAGTAAACCAAAACTAGGTTAAAATAAATATGTATCAGAGAAGCCAATTACAGGTTTCCACAGACAGGATACAAAGGTAGGCATTAATATAATTGTATTTCATTTATATTTCTAAAGTCGCTATCTAACTTTCTTAAATTATTAAACAACCTTTATTGGTTAGCGAAGCTTTAAGGAAATGGAGTATAACCTGACAATAAATAATAGGAATTACAAAAAGGAAAACTAAAATAGGATCATACCTTGCAATAATATGTCGAAATCTAATAAAATTATATACTCTAAGTATGGCCTAAAAACGACAAATATACAGCATAAATATAGCAATTGTACAGGACGCAATTATTTAACAGAATAAGATAAATTTAACAATTTTGCTGTTTGCCACCATCATGCGAACTCATTATAATATAATGTTGCCTACGTAAGCTCAGTTGCGCCCTTAGGATGTGAATCCATAGTGGTAAATAAATACGATTTTATCGAGTCCACTTCATGCACTATAACTGTTTTAACTTACTTGTTATCGTGTCGGCCGGAGGCTCATGTGATGCAGAGCCCTGCGGTGGAAATAACCCAATCTTGAGGAAAAAACGACTCAAAACAACGCCGCAAACAAACATTCTTGTTTCACTGTAGGCTGTAGGCTGGCATACGGCTCGATTCGAAGAATGAAATACGATAACGATAAGTTCTGGTTTAGATAAGTTCTCATTTAGATATCGTTTGCATGTCGTATAATTGACAGCAGCAGCTCGATTCGGGCAACCAATGTCACTTTGACATTAGAAATATCGTAGATAGCTCTTATGGGGATCACAGCGGATTTAAATAAACGTCAATTTTGACATGTCGTTTATTTATCGATCTTTTAAAGATCTTTCCAAGATCTTAAACGTGTCTTAATCATTCTTCGAATCGGGCCGATAGTTTTAGTACGACATACGACTGTTTGGGTTAAACGAAAAATAGTTTTATCTAACTGTAAATTAGCGGTATCCTAGATTTAATCTCATTAACAAACTGTCAAAAGTTTCACCTCAGGATTCCGCCGAATCAAAAAACCGACTGCGAAATATGCAGGCCGTCCTCTGTCGCCTGCGGTACAGCCCAAAACTTCCAACGACCCATAATCTGGGTTTGAGGATCTTTTGTTTGTTGTATGTTTAAAGCTAGGGGTGTTTCATCCATATGGGACAGAAAGAGACAATCCGAAAAGAAAAAAGATATCCAAATTCTGGTGAAGAACAACACGTTTATTTTATCGGTAGCTGTAGAAAAAAATGTTGTAGAGCATAATGTCATCCAAAGCCTCTACAAAGACCTACTCACAATTTACAGAATAAAAATCAACTGCAACAACAAAGAGCTGTATCTTGATGTTTTTCGTTCTGTCATATTTCCTTTTTTGCACTCATTAGAATTTTCTGACAAAAGAAAAGGCAAGTATCTGTCGGATGTCCGACTGCAACGTTCAAAGAGAACGCTTGGATGAATAAAATAAGCTAGTTATTCGAATAAAGGGCTTAGTACAATTATCAGTCAGGGAATTTGTATTTTATAAAGGAGCGCTTTTATTTGTAATTAAAGCTAGTACGATCACGATCAACCTTTCTAACGCAGCGGCTTACGTGAGCGAATAACTCGCAAACGCGAAGCGGCGCGAGTGAATCCAATCCTTTGATACCTATGGAAGTGTCCTACGTGGGCGATCTCGTTGTGAACGCGAATGCCGTTGGGCCGCCGCGCCGCGCCGCGCTGCGTCGCATTCGCAAGTTATTCGCTCACGTAAGCAGTAACACTTTAATGTGCCGTTGGTGATTTTATACAAAACGATCAATACACTTAATAAAGTGTAGTTGGAATATTTGTATACTTACGTGTAACGTATTTTATACATATTGTTCCACTAGCTGTGCCCGCGGCTCCGCCCGCGTGGTATTCGGTCTGTCAGTAACCTAATTGTAAAATATTTTACAATTAGGTACCACTTAATAAAACTACACTCCAAAATCAATTGTTATTTTTTTCAAATTCGTCGACATAAAGTAGTAGATGTATATCGGACAATACAGTTCCACTTTTGTATTTTTTTTACGTCCTTGAGTGTACCTATCCAAATCATGTCCATGGAAAATATCATCCAAATCGGTGCTCCAGACCAATCAGTCTAAGCATGAAAAGGTAAGAAATATACCCATAGAAACCATACTTCCGAACACTATCGAATTTAGGTGTAATACATATTAGTTAGAAGTAGGATTAGAGGAAAGGAGAATACTCGTAGATATCAAAAACTTGAGGCCGAGTATTTACATTTTGTTTACAGTTAAAGACAGTGTTAATGGAATTATATACTGCATGTTCACCTTCGATTTCCCCCTGCTCATTTTTCTGCGTGAGCATGGACCGTTCCTCTATGGGCGTGAGTATGGATCTCTCACAAACCCAAGAATGGCTCAGGTCTCCGTACACGCTCCGAATGAGGTTTTCAATGGATGGAACGATGCATAACGTCTCTGGTAGTTGTGGCTACGCCTAAAATCACGATCGTCGCTATAGTTTCGTAACCTCAATGCGTTGCGAGACTTTCGTGAAAGGTTCGCTTTTTTTCGGGAAAGCATTTTCAGTTTTTAGTTCTTATGGCATTTTAACGCGTATAAAATGCGAGTCCCAAATCGTTTGACATTTACACCGCAAACATCAGAGATTATTTTTTTCATAGTACCCACGTTCGTAGCCATTATTAAGTGCTTAAAAGAGGCGATACGTATGAATATGGATACGATAAAATTACGATGAGGTATAATTCATGACGGAGAAAATATTTTTTTAAGTAATTATACGCGTGTTGATATATGTGTTGATTTTGGCACTACTTAACTACCTATGTAAGTAAACTAATTTTTAACTGACTTCAAGATTTCAAAAGGAGGAGAATCGAGGGAACTCTTCAAATATGAAAGTCATACATATAATTATTTTTGTATTTTATTTAACAAATCTAGCATTTACATTTAAAAAAGTGACATTTGATGAAGTGGAACTGCTGATGATGATCAGAATGGAACTCTTCAACGATACACAGTACACGTTTGGCGATTTGTCCTCTTCGCTGTGTTTGTTAAGTAAATTAGATTTTCAAGACAAATTTTTGTCAAGTTCGAGTTCTGACGATGGGGTCCATGAGGAATCGAGGGAACTCTTCAAATTTGAAAGGCATATATATAGTGATTTTTGTATTTTCATCAACAAATCAAGTATTTACGTTTGTAGAAGTGACATTGAACTGTTCATGATGAACAGAATGGAACTCTTCAACGATGCATAGTTCACGTTTGGCAATTTGTTCTCTGTGCATGTTTGTCAAGCAGTTAGGTTTTCAAGACACATTTTTATATTTCTATCCTATTTAGTTTTTTTAATAATTATCTGGTGCTTTATTTCATGCATGGTGTGAAATAATTTATCTTAAATACAGTCGAATACCCTATTGCGGGTATCTTATCAGTCAACCATAGGACAAATCTGAAATGTGTCAAGGTGGGTGCAGTGACAAAAAAAAACATGTTACCTCCTTTTCTACATAATTAGGCGTAGGACGCTGTCTTTTTAATTTAATTGTATGAAATCAAAAATCAACAATAATCGTTCTTTCACCGGTCTATCTCATTGAAGTCGGTTTTTTTTCTTAAAAATTATTAGTTTACTTAATTACTAAATTTTTACTCAGTTTCCCAAAAGATGGCACTGTGCAATGTATGGCAATTAATTTACTGTCGTTTAATTTCGTTGTATTATTACATCAACACAATTGAAATTGAATTGATATCCGTACCCCCCTCTTCTAACTTTAGAGTTAATTTGGCAAAATCCTTCCTCTGTAGCTTAATTTCAGCATCATATCTGTTAGTTTAGCAGGGTACTCGATACTCGTAGCACATATTTGTTGTAAAAGTTTGCACCTCCTTTCTAAGTAGCGCCATAAGATTCAGGTGCAAACTTAACTTAATCGAGTGTAGTGGCTACCCCCCCTTCTAGGGATTGAATTTTTATAGCCTATAACTTGGCCGGGTATTTTCTCGACAGATTAGTAAAGTTTTCATCAAAATCCGTTCAGCAGTTTTCACGTGATGCGAGGTCAAATAAACAGACAAACAGAGAAACAGACAAACAGACAAAAATTCTAAAAACTGTTGGAACGTGTTCTGTTAACGATTCTTAGTATCCCCAGCCTACTTTTTTCGAATATCTACCATGTACAGACTTTCGACCCACTTCAGCTTTATTATATGTATAGAAGATATAATAAATAGTATTAAAAATCAAAATGTTATAAAATATCTACTGACAGATAAATTAATCTTTGGAAATATAGAACAACGCTATTAGCAATTAACAAATGAAAACGAACAGTGAAATTCTATTGACTATTATAGTGATAATTTAGACTGAATATTTCGACTTGTCGAGTTTGGAAATATTTGACATAACTTCATTACTCTAATAATGCACGGGAATAATGATTGATGTTATTCGCAGTAAGCGTTCAGGTACAACTTGTATATGTAACGTACGTTACGTACGTATACTACGGTAGTATATGCATTCAAAACCTGCGCCGTAATTTGTGCGCGTGCGATGTTGTTATATTCAAGGATCGAGATGAAGGACTAACTTCAATCAGATTAATTCTGCAAGTACCAGAGAAACGATAGAAGTAACGATTTTACAATATTCCGTTAAATACAATTTTTACCAAACAATAAATATTAAGTAATTATTACTTTAATTTATACTTTTATTTTATTTTGATTTGAATTAAATTAAACTTTTTTTGACCCGCTTTGTGAGTAATATGAATTGATTTATTTGTATCAAATGATTTAATTAAATACCTAACCATTTTAGATAAATAACTAATTGACAAATCATAATTTTGTCAAAATTTGTTTATAAAATGTATCCTCATGCATTATGACATTAGTTGGACGGGACCGTGTCCTTAGTTTAGTTGGTCAGTGTTTTATAGAACGCACAACACACATTGACTACCATAAGAATGTTCAGGTATTTATGATTTATCTGTAAGACTTACTTCAACTTGCAATTTTTATAAAGTGAAAGATAATGTGCGTAACATGTGTAAATCGATACATTTGAGTGCAATTGACAACATTTCAATTTTCTGACCCTATAATTTTATTGGTTCTCTAGATTTTAAGTGAAACGAGGAATACGCTAATACTTTATTTTTTCCACTAGGATTTGTATTTAATTTATTATATATTTTTTTAATGTGTACTTATTCTAAAATGGCGTAACTCCAGTTCTACGCTAGAAGCTAGGTCTTATCTTGATAGAAAAAAAACATGACTTAATTAATCTGACGTTGTTTGTCATTCTCAATGTTTTAAACTGGTCCGTTGTTGTTTTAAAACACTTTTGATAAAATATCAGATTTCAACGACTATTTGGATATTATAACGGATACTGATACACGAATACGATACCAGGTTTTCATACGGATACGATGGACCGACGGATAAACACTAACGAATGTAAAGTAAGTAATTAAAAGTTTGTACCGATATCTTCGACGAATCATTTTTGCTATTTTTGCAGTAGGTAAGGGACGAAACAGTATTTGGTATACTTCGGAGGAGTATATACCTCATCGATCCATATGGCTTTGTCCATTTTAAAAACAATTTGTAGATAGTAAATTAATTATATAAATAAATTTCTCTTTATTTTGAAATTCAATCAATACGTCGTATTTAAGTGACAATGTCAAAGCCCATATTATGATAGCAAATTTTTTTTTGGTGATGAATGGCAATGGCATTTCACCTATTGTGCCGTAGAATTGGTAAAATCACAACATTTTTTTAATTCTTTTATATTTTTTGTAATAAGCCATATTTCTATATTGCAGTGTTCAGGAAGCAAAATACTTCCGAATCATATGTAAAATTTCAGGTTTTATAAAAATGAAATTGTCGTAAAAGAAATGTCGTTTTGGCGAAAATGAGCCATAAAAACAGTTTTGTTCAGAATTTCATGCGCTTTTGTTTTGTATAGTTAAAAACTCGATATTCCTTTATTTATTTATTTAATCGTATGGCGTTTCGTATAGTAGGCATATAATATAATATAAATAGACTTATATATCCAAATCGAGATAGCACAACCAATTCACGGCTTCTGGTGTTAAATTATAGAGGTCCCCAGGATCGCCCTGATAGCATCTTTTCGGGCATCGTTTCACGATATATGGTCTATAACAAATTACAAATTTCTTTATTTTGCTTAAAAATGTGGTACAAAAGATGGTATAAGAATATATCGTGGTCACACACATTCCTCCAGAAACTGGCATGCAAAATTATTACAGTAAGTACCTAAATATAAAGAATCATGCATTGGTACGCATTTAGAGTACTTAAATCTAAAGTATTACTAAAATATCACAATTACAGATACATTACCTACTAGTAATGGTTTGATCTTCCATGCCGCAGTCACACAATGGGCTGTCTGTCCATCCCCATTTGTGCTTTAGATAATTGTACCTGGCGTGACCAGTGCGGATTCTGTTTAAAAGTATAACGTGTGTATATTCCTTTAAAAGTTGCCTTTACGACCCAATACTATGAGCTTGCAAAAAATGCTTTGCTGAAGGGACATTAATGTTATAAATTACAAGTTCAATTAATAATTTATTACATCGGTTTTAATTGGTTCATTTACTTAATTGTTTCATAATCATTTAAACAGAAGGCATTTTTAGTTGTTTGAAATTATAAATTATTGGGCGCTAAATACCTACTAAAAAATTCGTATTCTGCGCCTTAGATAAAGGTAACGGGCTTAAATAGAAATGCTAAGTTACTTTCCATTAAATTTCTTGTTGTATTGTATTTTCAAATAAGATAGCTTATAGTAGTTTATGTGACTGCTACATAATAAAAGGCATTAAAATATACGAGTGTGGGTTTAAGAAACGAACGAATTGAGTTTCTTAATAGGATCACACGAGTGTTTTAATGCCTAATTATGTACAGTTACATACACTATTTTATCTACACACATATTATAAAACTTTCTATGTATATCATAGAAAGTGATTGGGTTAGTGAATATAGGGCATCGTTGCTCTTTTGGCGGAACTCGCGGGTATGTGGTGGCGTCACCGAAATATTTTTATTGCTCATTTTACACGAAACTTTTGTTATAGTTACTTTAAAAACAACAAAACGTATTCATTTTATACTTAAAACAAATTAAAAGATAAACTGTACGTCAAATGGCGGAAAATGAAAACTTTTTCACGCATGTCACGAATTCGTGTTTTTTTTTTAATTCAGAGACAAACTAGAGTCGGGGACCTATTTCCGTATCATTCGATACAAACTAACATGCGAGATATATTATGTCAAAATTCTATGTAGTTGACATTTAATTTCGAACAAAAAGGCATCTCGACTGATATTAGAATAGAGGTCAAATGGAATTCAGAGATGTTCCAAATTTGAAGTCATAACCAAATTGATTTTGATGTAGTTATGAAGCAATTACAACATCATCACAGATAAGAAATTTGTTGTAACAAAACAGTTTATCGTAATGTTGGCCATTATTTACGGATTTTTAAGGCATCATAGAGGGTTTATGATATGTGTGTACTTAGATAAAAATATTGAAACGATATTATTATTTTGTCTTCCCATCACGGAACAAACGTGTTCCGGACATTTTATAGGCGTACGCGAAGCCAACACGTAGACGCCCTTTTGACACTTTAATGAAATTTAAGGGGTACACCGTACCCATATATTATTATTGTATCTCCTTGGATTTCACGGGCCTATAAATCCCGGTCTTTTGATAGGCTTGCGTGGGAATATAGATCCAACACGTAGAGGCCCCTTAGAGAGCTCTAATGTCATGTAGAACGCCTGCTGGAACCCGTTCACAAGCGCAACAATAGACACACATGAACCGGTCGCAGCAGGCATTGGGACTATTGAAGTAAAAGTGAACAGTATAACGGTCTATGGATTGAAGTTTGGGTGGACAATGAGATATTATTATTCCTTTATTTCTCTTTCTTCTTGGGATTATGTTTTTTACAATATGGATATAAAAGTAATCGAAATTGGTCTGAATTGCTTCGAGAAAAGGATGGTACGGCCGTGCTTTTTTGCTCGACTTGGTGGGGGCACTGCCGTGCCCCCAGATATAAAAATACATTAAAAAATACTATATAAAACACATATAAACACATTGTAAAAAACTTAACCTAGTGTGCCGCCAGCAGCGCGCAGCGGGGCAGGGCCCAAGCTGCCGGTGGTCAGGGCTGCAGAGAGAGGAACCGCCGCACTATCCAATATTATTATTATTATTATACTAGCTAACTGTATACAATTAAAGTTTTTTATTCACTACTGACTACGTAAACGTCCTAATGCTTGATATCGTCATTTTAATCATCGATTGCCGATCCAATACTTCATTTGTTGTGATTAAAGGCTGTTATGTTATGATTGTTATAATTTAAGGCGGCTGGGTTAGGGACATTTACTTAACCTTTATTCCTCAGTATTAGCTAGTTTTTGTCAAGTAATCATATAACTGGTAAAAAAAATATGATGTTTCTTATTTAGTGATAAATATTATCAGAAAAATATTAACAACTGTAATTAAAAATTAAATAATGTTCAACCTTCGTAACAGATGATATTTCAAGTGAAGTAGACTAACAGTTGTACCTATACCTCAAAAATACGGCTCGATAAATAAAAAAGTAAGTAAGTAAATATTCTTTATTGCACCAACAATTATACATTTTACATACGTGTAAAACTACAAATAAATTTTAAAGGAAAATAGAACCAGGTAACAACAGGCGGTCTTATCGCTAAAAAGCGATCTCTTCCAGACAACACACACAGACAGATTTATTTAATAAAGCGCTGGAAACTGGCAAAGATATCGAAATGTGAAACATCATAATAAACTATTTTAACGGTTAATAGATGTGAAATAGCTAACAAATCTACAATAAAAATTTCAATTTATGTAACGAATAATATCTGAGTCTTGTAGGTATTAGTCATAAAACTAACGTTTAAAGTAAAAAACGCTAAGAATAAGTAATTTCAACTTAAATACGTACCTAATTCTGTGTTATTTTTTTCTCCTAAAGAAACTCGCTAAATACAAAAGACATTTACCTCGTTTAGTCAAAGCTTTAGGAATATTTGTTTAAATCGCTCTTGACTTTACGGTCGTTTTTGCAGACACTTGACTGCCCACAGAATACTCAGCATTTTTCGAACAGTAGTTTCAAATCACTAATTGACTAACAGAATACCTAGTTCAATTTTTTTTCCTGAATAACTAATAACATGCATACCATGCAGCAACACAATGTTTCGGTTTAGCCCTTGATTGATTGGTAGAGAATGCCTCCTGGCATTAAGTCCGCCATTTGTACTTTTCTTTTATAAATAACATAAAACCACTGTCAAGTTTTCTTACCAATTACTAAAGCGCGCGGTTGTTTTATGCTATAAACGCAGCGTTGAACGCATAAGATCAATCGAATGTGGGAAAAATGACATTTTACATTAGATGAACTATGTACATTACAAGGAAAGGTACCCAACTGTCCGGTTCCGATCTGATTTATATTTATATATGTTATAGAGTAGTCTAAAATAACGGACACGTATTTTTTTTAGCTGCCCAAACTCAACCTATTGGGAGAAATTGTCCTCCAAAGTACTAAAAAGTTACTAAATCTTCTAACTCTTATATATAGGTTGAGTTTGGGCAGCTAAAAAAAAAATACGTGTCCGTTATTTTAGACTACTCTATAACATATATAAATATAAATCAAATCGCAACCGAACAGTTGGGTACCTTTCCTTGTTAGTTAGGTCATAAGTTCTGTCACAAAGGTTTTGACTGACAAAATGTACTACAAAGATTTCAATAAAAAAAGTTTGCCATGTTTTGAAAGCTTGTTTTATACCTACTGATCAAAACGTAAAATTTATATCGCGTATTTATTTACTATCATAGAAGGGAAAGTGAAGGAAGGAGAAATAGAGGAAAGCCAAGAAGGGCATACATGGATCAAGTGAAGGAGAAAGTGAACGTCGCCGTGTCGTATCAGGCCGTCAAGGAAGAGGCCAATGAAAGGCATGCCTGGAGATTGCTTCACCGACAAGAGCGAAGCTCTTAAATTTATGATGATGATGATTTATTTACTACTTGTTTACTTTGGGGTTGTCGTTAGATGCGAATACGCGGCTGGATTGTGAAAAATTATACTTTACAAAAGGGAGTAAAAATCAGTGTCATATTAATATAATAGGTACAATTGTTTATTCGTATGAACCTACTTTATTAGAACGTTATTTTATCACCAGCATTTAGTTCTCCGGCAAGTCTGTACTTCAGCTAACACCCTTCAAACTTAGGGTACTTTTCAGTGACACGCTAATTTTTGACTGGCATTCCGTTGGTAAAACAGGTACAGTTGCAACTTTGGCAATACCAATACACATTAAATATATTTATTTAATGAAAGAAAATATCCAGTTTTTTTTAAATGTAATATTCAACTATGTAAAAAGGAAAAATAAATAAATAGGAATCGAAGTTACGTCAAACAGGTCGCGTATTTTTTGCATGTTTTTAGGGTTCTAACCCTTACCCTACCTGTTTTCTGCTTAGAGCAGCTGAGCTCAATAAGGCTTCTGTTGTGGGTAATAATATTTAAATACATAGAAAACACACATGACTCAGGAACAAATATCAGTGCTCATCACACAAATACATGCCCTTGCCGGGATTTGAACCTAGATCCATCGGCTTCACATATATGTTTAAAATTAAAAGTGTTTAAGTGATACAATCAGATCGATTGTGAACCCTATCGGTAAGTAAGGTAGGCACTATTTGTTGTGTGACTGATGATACGACTTTCAACTTTATAAATGACGTACTTCTTGTTCTTTATAATTAATTTATTTAACGCTACTGGATTGAGTTTTATTTTATTTTAGTAAGCCTGTTCTAAAGGCTATGCAAAAGCATAAAATTTCAAAGTAGTTCATACTGTACATCTAGGTACTTTAGTCTGTGGCCAGTGCTCTTAAAAGTTGGATCAGATCCAATGGCTCCATGCAGTTCAAAAAGCGTATTTAGTATTTCGGTAAGGCTCTCATAATGCGCTTGACTCGCTTCCTTTGAGGCATTCACGAGATTTCATTACTTTATATGTATTTACGGTTACGTAAGAGTTTTAGTTAAGTAGGCATGTACAGATATACAAAACGTTTAATATTTTATTTACCGCATAAATTGTTGCATATAATAGGGTCATTCTTCAAATTTGTGCCTGCGTTTAAACTCCGTCATACTATACTGAATGTATAAGAAGTTTAACGGAGTTGAGTTTGACCGCTGTCATATAATTTGAGAATGACCAATAAAGCTTTTTAACCTTTCATCGTCGGCGTCTTACGCCACAGGGAGCAAAATATTATGCTCAGTGGATCAAATAGCGTATAACTTAACACACTCAGATGTAAGGTTTTGTCCCTTGTCCTAATTGAAGTGCAAACGTGACGTGACTCAGGGACATGGAGAATTAGGTATCCAAGACAAGAGTTGTGCAATTAGACGTCATATATACGACCAAGACATCTACCTATATTAAATAAAGAAAAGAAAGAAAATAAACACAAACATAATTGTAAAACGAAAAACATAACTTACAATGTTCCTATATATTACTTTAATAGGTAGGACGTTTCGACGCGGGTGGCATCGGTTATTATCGCAAATATCTGAATCCTGCAAATTGTCAAACAGAGTTTCGAAGTGATTACAGTTAAACTCGTTTTACTTTCTCGATGAAAGTCTATAAAATGTTGGAATAATCATAGCTAATTTAAACCAACACATACTTTATATTTGTAGAAACAAGACTAGGTATATACCGCGAGCCTCATCATTATTTATTTTTAGCATTTGAGCTTTTTGCTTGTAAAAAAATAATCTCGCTTCTATTTATGAAACGTAATTGGACTTTGACAACTAAAAAGTCTAAGAAATTGGCTTTAACACATACATTTTTTGCTTTCTGTAGGTACCCCTAGTGTAAATTTTATCGACATCATAACGTGACGAACGCGTTTGCGTTAAGTCTCATTTTGTATAGGATTTTGAGTTTCCAAAACGTCCCGCTTGGCGCGCTCTTTCTTAATCCAATACAAAATGAGACTAAACGCAAACGCGTACGTCACGTTTCAAAATCGAATTTATTTACACTAGGGGTACAGAAATCGGTCCCTTTAAAGACTATACGTAATTACGTAAATTATAGTTTAGTGGTCCTTGTACTGCATCTTTTCGTTAAATACAGCGTTTTATTGTTTCGCATATTAGGTACCTCTATTTTCCTTTAATGTGAATGCCATACCGAACGACGAATACAATAATAAAAGATAGTGATATAACCATTGAACAAAGCTAAAAACCATATAAAACCCATACAAATCATAAGTATAACCTTTACTCTCAAGTCGCCCCGCAGTGCCCGGGGAGTCGTAAACGTTTACGACGCAACTTACTGATGTTTAACCGTCTGTCTGTACTGGAAGTGTGTGATTCCACCCAGCGGCGTCGTTATGACGGATTTTAAGATAATTAATTCATAGGATTCCAAGTTCCGTAAAACTTACAAGGGCATTGATGCCGTTCAGGGAAACGAGTAAAGAAAATTGTTTCGTGAGTTGGTGAAATGAGTTTAGAACTGAGAAGCGTTTCGGCATCTGTTTCTATTGCGAGTGTTTAATTATTTTTATCGATTCGGTGTGTATATTCAGCTTCATTTGTAGGTCATTAGAAATACACGTGGAACTTAAAAAAAATAAGTACATTGAACTGGTAAAATAAAAAAAATACCAAAAATAAGCTATAACAATATAAAATATAATTCACTATGTACGTGTAACTGACATTTCAGACGTTCTACGCACAGCTCTAAACGAATGATACAGTTTTAAAGAGTAGGTAATTAGGTATCTCAAAAATATTAAACCAAATAAGTATGTTGGGCTCTCTACACGACTTGTAGCTACTTTTGAAGCTGACCATAAAAGCTGACTGTAAAAGATGATAGCAGTTCCACTATTTAAATAGGTTGGCCCTTTTAGATACCTATATGCAGAGTTGAGCATTGTATGCGTGACTCTTAAATACCCATCTTTACGCTGAATACAGACCTCGACTTGTTATGGCTTAAGACATTGTGGGAGCAAATGCGTCGATGGGTATTTCTACTGAAAATATACAAATTCACGTTTGACTGTATTTAACAAATGAAGTTCGATATGTTTCTAAACATTTTTTTTCTTATGATATTAGTACTATAGTTATTATTGTACATCTGAGCTTAATAAATGTACAGTCAACCAATTTGCATCCTAGGCCACTATAAAACCTTGTCGCTTTAACTATTAAATACTTGACACGCATCACTCAATAAGCACTGTCGTAGAAGTTGTCGTCAAGCTCACCATACTTATTAACCTATCGAATGAGCTAATGCTTTTACGGATACTGGAAAGCGATATATAAATGTACTACATACCTATACGAGGCCTGGATGTTAGTGAGATGACGATATGAGTTGTGCTGGTGTCCGACTTTATTACCTACATATAACATGAGTATCACATGATTATCCACCTGGTTTCTTGAGCTTAATAGTCGCCTCCAAACCTCCCCTTATAGCGACCCCATTCCTCACACAAAGTTTACCTTAAGTTCATATTAGCCTCACTGGATCACTGTTCACTCTGAGTACTGATAACGTGGGTCACAATATACCCGAGACACATCATTATTCTAATAACACCATAAGAACGTTCTTGACTTGATCTAAAAGCAAATATCACTGCCGCGTCGATTTGTTCGCACACAACCTTTTTCCTACTGTCGTTCTCATCTACCCTCTCAACTTCCCTCAAAAAATCCCAATAACCTAGAAGCGGTTACTTAAGTTAAACGTGACTACTAGCGCCATCTACTCCATGACGTTGGCAAATATTAGCTGGTTCGCAATACGTTCGCGACACTCCCGCCCAGAAAGACAATGCTACTCTTAATTAAAATTAGATGTCTATAGGCAAACATATAAATAAATCAACAATCAGATAATAAGAACACTTGTGAATAACGATGTGTATGAGCCGTCCATTCTCGAACCGCATGGTTCACCCTTTGCGTCGTGAATCGGCACGGCCTGACACTTTGTGCAATTTCTGATGACGTTACAGAAATGTGCTGAGACACTGCGTTTCTGAGATCGATCCAATCGTGCATCTGGTCTGAGTTGAGTTGTGAGTGATCTGTCTTGAGCTGATAAAGAACAGGATTCTGAGTCTGGTCTGAGCATTCATCAATGTTTGTGCTGAGCCAACTAATAACAGGATCCTAAGACTGATCTGAATACTGATCAATTTCCGTACTAAACTGATTGAAAGCAGGACCCTGAAACTGGTGTGAGCGTCCATCGATGTCTGAGCTGAGCTGAGTGGGATCACGGCTGCGACCTGTCATATTTGGTCCATTACTGGTCTCTCCGTCAACCCATGACCAATGTTATTTCCTACACTCCCGCGCGTACGGTTCTAGATTGTTCCGAGCAGTCCCTAGTTGCAATTTAGGTCACAAGAAGAGACCGCGTCATGCGGCCCATGTGTCAGAGAGTGGCAATGCGATCTGATATCAAATATCGGTATTGTTAAACAGTGAGAACTCCGTTCGCGATAGGTCTATCCCATCTATAACTACCATCTGTGATTCGCTCTGTCACTTTGTCACTTTGCTCCTTTGACATCGTTATTAACATAATAACCTATTTCACCACTTCAAGTGTCACAACTATTAATACAGTAGACGTAAACAACTGTAACTGTTTTGAACACTGCGACGACCGCGTGATCGAAAAGAACATACGTTTTTATATGCAATGATAGTTACCACACAGACAAATGCGGCCGTCTTATCCGAACGGGTGTATGTAACCTAAATTCCCACTACTTCTCTTTACTGAATATTACTCGCAGTAATCTACTATGTTAAGTATTCGCTTTAAATCTATTCGCTTATTCATTAAGGCCACTGTTGACATGTCCATCTCTGGGTGCACCCACTTCATGTCCGGCAGCCCTCCCCAGCCAAGGGAGAATCACGCTATTTTTATATAATCACAAATCAGAATGTAAAATAGAATCTATCTACAACTCGACCACACTCCTTTTTTTTTAATGCTAATTGGACATTCAACAGTTTTGTCAAATCAGGCTTCCACTTCGAACCGTCAAATCCAAAACAAGAGATGTGATATTCAAGGCACCTTTTCTTACCGTTCATTTCGATTTATCAAGCAGATATTGAGTCAAAATGAACTCTGTTTGTTTGTTTGCAAAGTGGTTTTTATTCTTCTTATCATTCTCTGGTGCGTTTATATCGCGCCTGGTGTGAAATAATCTAGTTTAAATATGTTGGGACAATCAAGCAACTGTTTTAAACTGTTTTATAGGCTTAAAGTATTATATCGCGTCCGTGATTTTATTCACGTCTATTTACGCGTAAACATTTTTGCCACACTTTATTCTGTCTAAATTGAGCTACACTGATACCGCCTTTGGGGGGTGGATGCTGGTGAGTACCTCGGTATTAATTCAACGCATTCAAAATGCTTTTCTTTTCTGTTTCTTGCCGTTCTCACATCACACCATTTTTAAACCGTTATAACCTATTAAATATGTCTGCCAGACCTACCTTGCACTTTGCATCATTGCTTTTTGGAGTCATTCGTGATTAACAGCCGTCTTATCTATTTGAAAAACTTAAGATTTCGAAGGGTCATATACGTGGTGTCCTCAGAATTAACGGCACGCAACACAGTAAGTCCGCTTTTCGTGGCAGCTTTCGATATGTTTACTCTTTGATTACATCCCCGTGCACATGCATCAGTCCTGCTAAGGATGGTAGAAACAGCAATAAATATACTGTACATCCGAGGTACTGATCCATCTTCCTCATTCCGATCAGATCTTAAATTAAGCAAAATATCGCCGGCCTTCCGCACCACAGTGTTTTAACTGCAGTGTCCATCAAATTGACCCACTCTGTTTCTTTTATTCACGAATAATCACTCCACAACTTTAACAACCATGCGAGACATATAGATGGGTACTCAATAGCAAATTCTCAACGTGTGCCAATTAATAAAGAATACAGTGGGTGCGGCGTCTGTATACTCTTTAAGGCTTTGCGCTTTATTGACTTCGCATTCGCAAAGGCTTTTGATTTCTTCAACTGGAGTAAAATGTTCAGAGTTATGAGAAATGGGGATACCGCAACACGTAATCCTTTTATAGTTGAACGAGGAGTGCAACTGTTCACTGAGATCTGTGAATAGACAATGAGTATTGGAAGGTTGTGAGGGTGATGTCCAAGTTGGTGGCCAACTAATCAATAAACTCAGTTTTGCAGATGACATGACTATATTAGGTTAAGTGTCTGTGGAAAATGAATTTCGGTTCTGCTACAAAAGATTGAGTATGCCAGTGATGAGTCCATTTTCAGGATCCAGATCCATACCTTATGATCAATAGAAATGAGACAAAGATGATGCATGTCGATCTTCCTGGTAAAATTAAGAGAATCAATGAATTGCACGATCTTGAGGCAAGTTGTTGGTTTACTTGGTATCTTAAATAAGTGACGATGGCATCTGCGACTAAAAGGTGATCAGAAGAGCTCATATGGCCAAAGCTGCGGTGAAACGACTCGCCAGGATATGCATATGGAATAACATAAAACATGGATCAGACTAATGCGGGCGCCTTGGTTTCTCGATCATATTCTTTACATGTCCGAAACCTAGACCATTGAAACTGAAACCCATCATAGGACAGATGCATTTGAAATATGGTGCTGGCGAAGAATGCTTGAACGTTACTACGGTACAACTGCTTCAACTCTTGACAAACTCGACATCACCGAGGTTATCCACTGTTTGGACCCATAGCGTTCTTAGTTTCTTCGGCTATCGAGGCCGAACCAAGAAAGGAAGAGCCAAGGAAGCGTAGGGATGGACGTATGGTCACACGGCGTTGGTTGAACAGAATAACATTAAAGATAAATCCACATTACAGGCTAGCATACACCGCCCAAGAAAGAGTGGCTTCGAGTGCACTGGTGAAGAACCACACAGGACAGGTGTCCTCAGTGACTTATGACGATACGGCAACGAATAAGACTTTGATAAATCTGTCTTGTGACTATTGCTACTGTAGGAGTCGTACATAAAACAATTACGGCTCCTCTTCCCGCAAAATACCGTAAAACTAAGTTATTCATAACCATATTTTGTATTAAAGATTGATACTTTCTGAGCAGCAAAAGATATATAACAATCTACAAGATATGACCAACGATATATTTTCCTGGAAATCTATTTTAATGTACACAACTATATTTCTTTCAGTTAGATCGGTATTACTTCTGCAAAAATATTAAACTTTACAATCATTCTCACAAGACACTATAAAATGATTTGGTTTACTTGCTTTTTGCAATGTCATAAAACTATGCCTCAATTCATAAAAACAATAAGCCTAAATTCCGCCTAGATGCCTACCATCACCCCCCTCTGCGGAGGCAGTGCGAGGCAAGTCGTATTGCTAGACGGACCTGTGCTGCATTGCACGCGCGAGCAAGCGATATTCTATTTCGAACGCATAGCTCTGCGCGCTCGATCTTTTGCAGCGGGTGGTGCGGTGAGGGGTATAAAGCTCCGCCCACACGCGCGAGGTCATTGGCGTCGAGTGCAGCCTTAACACTACGATATTTCACGGCAATATTAAAATGAATCAAGAAAGATATCGAACTTCCTTATATGACATCTGATTCTAATTGTGATTATGATTCTTGGGATCATAGTGTAGCTCCAGTCTGCATTTCAATCCGATTAAATCTGATAAACAAGCTAACAAGCTGAGGTGTCCCGATCAATAATTATCAATAATTATTTGGCGTATGATTAATCTCTTCCTTTTAAAGGTTTAATGGTCTGAGCTTTTGCATACTAAAATAATTAATAATAAAGTCCTTTTTATTGTTTCTAAAGATGATATTATACAACATAGATGATATTATATCTGAATTCCTTCTGTCATTACATTTATTAAAATAACACAATACTTGAGAAATTCTGATCTTATTCAGAAATGTATCCACCATGGTCTTCTACCACCTTTGTAATTATTACTATGAGTATGAAGGTTGAAGGTACTTAATATGTACATCTACGACGAGTAGACTCGATTGAGTTGGCGACATCAATTAACATCTACTGCTCGATTCCACTTTCATTTAACAAAATTAAAATAGTTATGCATGGCTAGTGACTATTCTTTAAATTATCTACCACTCCCTTACCTGTTTTTGTTCGAATAAAATAGATAATAAAGAAATCACTAGCCCATTCAATTAGTATGCCTTTCATTTGAAGTGTTCTCAATAATAATATATTTTAATATTTTTAACCCTAGGTTTGGGTCATCGCATGTACATGACATAGATACATACACAATTCAGAAGTTAAGTTAATATGTATCTAATTAGTTTATACCAAATCGCTAATCTGTGACTGTCCATACTATGAATCAATGGTTGAATAATAATAGGAAATCATACCTATAGGGTATGGATTAGGTGCAAACATATTATAATAGCCTGGTGGCTTATACTAAACAGTTTTGCCTTTGCAATTTACTGTTATACAAGTTGATATTTACTGATTCTGATACTGGTTGAAATGTTAATTGGGATTGAATCAAGATACTGTGCTGAGTTACATGAACAGAAAAAGTAAGTGAATATTATTTAAACATAATATATTCGGCAGTTCTTTATTCGTTTACAACAGCAATATCATGCATGCCAACTGTTAAATCTAGCGAGAGCCCCATTATTGGCAGTTTGCTGGTGCCATTGGAGTGGCTGCGCGATTCTGATTGGGTCTGATGGTCCTGGTCTTTTGAGTTGAGCCATGTACATATTATGACATCAAATTGTAATCTGATTTCAAGTGCCTCCTGCATTTTCACTAAGGCACGTTACAGGTTACTACATCTAAATGATACCTATAACTTCTAAGAAACCAACCCGTACCAATACCTTACAACTGTAACAACAAACAACAATGAGGCAAGACATTCCTTAACATCTCTTATGTTATGAGTGGTTCTAGTCCTTCAAACGAAGTGAAAGGGTTAATTTCGAATTTTGAATTACACGCAATGCGAATGCTTCTGATTTTAGCTTAGTGAAGATATGGATGCGCAAAACATACGATTATAATAGCCTAGTTTGGTTGTTTGGAAGATATTGCTCTTCAGCGATAAGACCGCTTGTTGTGCACCATAGTTTGAGTTATGTGTTTAATCTGTATGCTATTTTCGTTTTTATATTGGTGAGCAACAAAGAATATTTTTGTACTGTATTATTTTATTAATCTTGATAAAATAAATTTTGTTTCATTCTAAGAGAATATTTATGGATCATATAAGTATAACGAACGAATGTTAAATCTGGTTCCTACCTAATATGTTAAACATGATACATTCGTTTTCTAAAAAGACACGCAGTATAAATTGTTTCCATACACCACGCACACTTGCGCGCACGACGAGTCAAATCAGGGCTGAGCTGATAATTTGTGATAAAGTGGATATTCTGCAAGCAATGCGTGTTATACAAAAGCATCATGATTCATAAGAGATTATGGTCCTTTTCACAAAATATTATAAACACCAATATAACTAGATCCCGAAGTTACAGAAAATATACCAAATCGGAGGTCAGACCTAAACTGGTTTGTGAGCAACAACAGTCGGCAAGGCATTATATTATATCAACTACCCGCATGATAAATAAACTTTAAATTTGATACTATTAACTATAACAACTATTCCGCCAAACAGAACAATGAATGTGATATTTTGATTCTTATTATTTTAATATTAAAATGTTAATTATTTTGTTAATGAATTGTTGATCAACAGCATGATTTGAATCTGTGATAAAGTCGCTGTTTGAAAGGATGCATCCTGGGTCACAACACAAATTGACCAGCAAATTTTAATTCAAAATGTCGTAAATGTTTATTAGTCCATGATTTTATTTAATTTATATCAAAGATTGGTCAGGCAACTAAACCTAAACACGTAGGTAAAGTACCTTGTCCCCTACATAATCAAATATAAATATCAAAATTAACATAACGTATAGGTACCTAAATATAGATTATAGTTAAACCTCTTGTTCAACTTAAACTTAGGTTTGAGCAGTTTGACCTGTTAGGTATGAGCAGGTATGGTAATGGCACCATTCATAGGACATTTAAGAGAACAATTGGATAATTGCTGACACTTCACTGATAATTGAAAAAATTTCTAACGCTTTGGGCGTTAAAATTTGAGTTGAATGTCCTTTCACCTTTTATTATTCTGTAGAGATAACTATATTTTCTGATGTGACAATCTTTGCTACTCTCTCATTCTTTTAACATAGAAATGTTGAATCTGTTTAGTAACGTCACATATAATCATGAGCGTAAAAGTAAAATCTTGAGCGTTGCGAGTGTTTCAAGGCACGTGAGTTGAAAACAAACTTTGCTGCTCTGGTAAAACACAAACATTTTTATCACATCAATTAGTGACAAATACTGGTTCTAAAACATAAAAATTTAAATATTTATATCATTCAAAACCATAACTTGAAATTCCATTCCACTGCTTATAGCTGCTATAGGGCTAATAAACACACTGTTTTCAAAGATTAAAGAGAGCTTTTTAATTCAGACTACCCTTTGTCGCAAAATATTAATAATCGTGAAAGTATGTATTTATATATCTGCTTTTTATAAACTATATTATGATACCTACTGACACTTTCAATCTCTTGTATATCAAAGAGCAAGAATGTTCAGTTAAAATGTATGTAGGTACTCACCCAATTGCCTATGTGCTCAGGTGAACCACTAACATTCGCCTGCTGAATACCTTTTTGGTAGAAATAATATAAATATGGGCTTCATGGTTGAAATAAAACATTAAATTGAATTAAATAAACCAAATATTGTAGCTCTTTAGTTGTACGCGCGTAAATAAATTAACTTTTCATATGTTAGAGATAAACATATGTTACTTTTGATGATGATAACAGTGCATGTGAATAAAAATTCCCAGCATGCTCCACCATGTCGTCAAGCTCACCATACTTATTAACCTATCGAATGAGCTAATGCTTTTACGGATACTGGAAAGCGATATATAAATGTACTACATACCTATACGAGGCCTGGATGTTAGTGAGATGACGATATGAGTTGTGCTGGTGTCCGACTTTATTACCTACATATAACATGAGTATCACATGATTATCCACCTGGTTTCTTGAGCTTAATAGTCGCCTCCAAACCTCCCCTTATAGCGACCCCATTCCTCACACAAAGTTTACCTTAAGTTCATATTAGCCTCACTGGATCACTGTTCACTCTGAGTACTGATAACGTGGGTCACAATATACCCGAGACACATCATTATTCTAATAACACCATAAGAACGTTCTTGACTTGATCTAAAAGCAAATATCACTGCCGCGTCGATTTGTTCGCACACAACCTTTTTCCTACTGTCGTTCTCATCTACCCTCTCAACTTCCCTCAAAAAATCCCAATAACCTAGAAGCGGTTACTTAAGTTAAACGTGACTACTAGCGCCATCTACTCCATGACGTTGGCAAATATTAGCTGGTTCGCAATACGTTCGCGACAGAAGTCATTATGGCATGGTTAGTGGCCTAGGAATCAAATTGGTTGACTGTACATTGCATGTACCTGTGTATAGTCATACAATTTAATTTCCGTACCAAGGGACGTCATATAGCCGTACCACGAGTAACTGACATATTCGCTAACGACAGCGTAACATGTCGCTCGCATAGTCAGGTACGCACGTTAGCGAATATGTCAGTGTCCAACTCGTAGTAAGGCCAAATGTACGAAATGGTACTGAAATAAGATTTCTTGACCGTACATATATATTACTTCTCATTGCTCGTTGGTGTACTTATGTTCGTTTTATTGGTCTTACTGTTTTTAGATGCTTAAAACTGTTCTGATATAATCGTTGATAATATGATAATTTTATATAAATATAATTTCATATAAAAAAAACGTGAGATGTATTCCGGTAATTTAATTCCAATTAAGGTCAAGTGGAGTTAGGGGACCTTTTTACTTGGGGCAAAAAACCGTCTGAGGAAAGTCCTTTTGCGTAAGAGCTGCTGGTGATCTGTAATAATATTCGACGTATTGAACTGAACCTGAAACCATATTTACGGCCTGATTCGAAGAATGGTTAAGACACGTTTAAGATCTTTAAAAGATCTATAACTAAACGACATGTCAAAATTGACGTTTATTTCGATTCCGCTGTGATCCCAATAAGATCTATCTACGATATTTCTAACGTCAAAGTGACACTGTTTTCCCGAATCGAGCTGCTTCTGTCAATTATACGACATACAAACGATATCTAAATGAGAACTTATATAAACCAGAACTTATCGTTATAGTATCTCATTATATTTCATCAACAGGTACATATCAGTAGATTTACCCATTGCTCTCACGCCGTACGGACATTTTTGCGGCTAAGAGTATGAAAGCCAGCCAGGACAATAAAATCTAATAAGGGTCCGCATATAAATAAGTGCGAATTGACTGTCAGCGGGATGGCGCACTTCAATAATGCGAAGCCGTTTCGTAAGAATAGCTACCGTAGATGCTTCATTTCTGTGATAGTAAACATTCGTGACAATAAATAAATATTATCGGACATTATTACACAAATCGACTAAGTTCCACAGTAAGCGCAATAAGGCTTGTGTTGAGGGTACTTAGACAACGATATATATAATTAATAGATACTGTATTTATACATAGAAAACACCCATGACTCAGGAACAAAAAATATCCATGCTCATCACACGAATAAATGCCCTTACCAGGATTTGAACCTGGGACCATCAGCTTCGTAGGCAGGGTCACTACCCACTAGGCCAAACCGGTCGTCAACAACAACAACACAAAGACAAAAAAATGTAATAATACTAAAAGTAATAATTTCAGACCTTCAACACACGGACTTATGATATGCGTGTATATATATCGTTAAAATTATTTAAAACAAACGAACCGAACGGAAAACGGAAACGAAGAATGATTTTCAAATTTATTTTTTTATATTTATTGGAATATTGAATGTTTACGAGTATTATTTCGGGTCAAAATCAATTTGCAAAACCTACTAACTAGTCATCTTTTGGTAAAAACAGATGTGATGTTATATCTACAAAGTTATGGCGTATTCTTCCAAAACTCAATAAAACCTTCTCACTCCGCTCACGTCCGCAAGATGGTGCGACGTATGGCATGAATATTCAGTCGTAAGGAGTTTTAATTAACCGGCCGGTGTGGGCCCAACTATGGGATAATCCCGTTGGAGGGGCTCGTAATTGTTTTTGATACAGGTATTTGGGTGTAATCTGGTAGTTAAGGTGTAATTATGGCGGAAGATATGACGGTGTGAAATATCTCTGGAATATCTTTAGTTAAGTATAGATCGTGTCATTCACGAAGACGCGTGGCTTGACTAGTAATTTCACGATATTAAAGGTTAGATTCGACAAATCTGCGCGTCATCGTGGATGACACGAACTATGTTCATAGCGTATTTTGAGTTCTTCATTTGCAATCGAATATTAAATAATAGTAACTAACGTTTCATGTTTTGTAACAAATTCAAATAGTTTTTTTTTCTTTGTCTGAATTTTAACTTATCCTCACGCCTTGGGATATCCTATAAAATGGTATTACTGCGGTTGTGTGACTCTGATATGATCTGGATTATTAAAAAAATATTTCCTACATTTAGTTTTACTACGTTCGTAAAACTAAATGTAGGAAATATTTTCTTTCTTCTAGATAAAGCTATGTTATTTTAGTGTACCTATATATCAAACTTCATTGCTCATGAAGGTATCTCAACTATTTTATATACTTATTTTATCCTTTAAATCACCTAGTTAGGATGTTATTGCACACAATACCCATAAATTACAACACAATCGTCGGCGACTTAATCCGAGTTTTCCAGCTAACCTTAGAGTAACTGAGTGGAAAATTGAACTAAAAAGGCAGGGCCACACCTTAACTAAATACTTTTTATAATTAAACGTTCAGAGAACATAGATACATTTTCACTAAAACGGTGCGAATGTGATGTAATCCTGTTATCCCTCGATAACGTTATCAATTTTCCATTTGGCGCGATCCTGGGCGGCTACTTCCAGCTCTTTCCAGCCGAGTCCAGATGAGCCAGCCTTCTTCTCAACTGGTCAACTCCATGTGGTACGAGGCCGCCCTGACCGTCTACTGCCAGTAGTGCTTGGATGAAAATGGAAGTATCGGATTACTGGTTCTCTGTCGATCACTGATGCCAAGAATTGTTATTATTATTTATTTTTTCATCAAGTAACACAGAATTACAGTAAGTCGACTGCATCGCTGCAGAAAATGTCAATTATCAGGGCTATTGACATTGATTTTGACATTTCATGCAGCAATGCATTCGGTCGGCAGCAACGTTGCACATCTTTGGATCAGTACCGCTGGTATGTAGTTTTTTAGTTTTACTTGTTATTATTTTTATTTAAGGTTGTGTTTATGTACCTAATTATTTTACTATGTTTTAATAAAAATATTTTAACATTTATATGTCTAGAGTGCTGCTTTTTCTAATAATAAGTATACAAATGCTTAATTATGTACTTACTGGATCAAATGAGTGGGTAACAACTATTTGCCAATTAATGCAGCTTACGATTTACACGGGCTCCTCCATGCTTTACCTATTTGAGTTTCCAACTTCTTGTACTAACACAGAAGCTAACTTTACTAGTTCAGCCTAACTTATTACCTAAAGTTGGACTGGATGGAGATCTGGATTGACACAAACTCCAAGTTAAAATAATTCAAACAATCCAGCTTTATTGACATGTCGACGTAAAAATAAAAACATATTTCGATTAGTTTTGTAGAACCTAATTAAAAGTTTTTTTTTATGTACCTAAGAATTTAATTATTCGGAAAACAAAATATGTAATTTAACACTGAATATCTTTAAACAGAAACTCTCATTGAATTCTGGAGGCATTAGGGTAAAAAACGACAAACTTACTAGAATAAATTTGGACCACGTTTCAGTTTAAGAGATAAGATTAATAGAAAAGTTAACAAGAGTGGAGTTGCGATGCGAGCGGCGTGAAGCCAAAGTAGGAACATAGTGCGGGTGTAAGCGGGCGCGGGCCATAATTTTAAAAATTAACATTCATGTGGTAGCCTTTTCAAGTTACATAATTCACATCAGATAGTGGCTAAGTCGAATTTTGACTGGGTTGATGATGTTTGCTGCGTGATATTGTGAGTCAAAATAACTACGGCTGTCAAAAAAGTTCCAAGACTCAAACCAAGAAGCTGGCAGACCTGGTGATAGGATTACTTGGACTCTTTTTTGAGAGACTGGCCATACAATAATACCGCAAAACCGGGATGAAGGGCAGGGTTTGTCTCGTCGTCTCGGTTTTGTGGTGTTCCCCGGTAGGTGGGTCATTCTCTGAGAATATGTCTGCGGTTGCGTCTAATTCGTGGCATTTTGTATGAAAATATATGGGTCGCGGCAATTAGACCGCACACATATTTTTTGTGAATGGCCCAGGTATAGTATGTAATGTATGCATATTTTTATAATTTGGACTACATTCTTCGCTACTTTCAATTATAAGGTAAGTATATTATTTTGTACAATAAATAAATACTACGTATACAAAGTATGTAGTTATATCGGCATAAACTATCAGTGTCAAGTTAAAGCAACACAGTTGGCAGACACTCCAATGTCCGCGGTCCTTATAAGCGCGGTACAACGTGTTACGTACAAAAGTAATATAAGTAGGTACGCATTCGTAACAAAGCCCGACCCTTATTTTGATTAATGCTCACAACACGCTGTTACTTTCACTAAGACTTTAAAAGTGGATATTCCTTTTCGTTGAGACTTAATTTGAATTTTAGAAAAGTTAAAAAAAAGATCTTTTCGTAGGTTTTATAGTTGAGTTGGTGGTATAATCTTAATGTATTGAAACAATGTTGTATTCATCAAGCTTTGAACATTAAATCATTGTTATTTTAACACACACAAGAAATATTGTTTCTATGTTTTAACCAGATTTGCCATCACAGTGAGTTCTGTAACAAAATATTATATGCCTAAGACGAAAATAATTATGTGCTAAGATTTTGTACAAACTTGCTTTGTTTTGACAATACCTGCCATTAGACAAAGGCGCACAATATACATTTAATATTCTGGATCCATAACATGGAGACCGGAAAATCATGAGGCTCAATATTTGCCAAGGCTATACTAATCCGTTCACTGCTGTATACTCTGGCAAAGAAGCCTTACAACTACCTAATGGATACATAAGGAAATAGATACGACTGATACGAGTAATTTATATTATACATATATATATAATACATATTGTAGGTGCGAGTGCATATCAACATTAATTATTTTGGATTGTTTTGAAAAACCAAACACCAACCATTATTACAAACATCTCCTCAAATATAATTACAATGAAACTCAAGTTTTTCGTTGAAATTTTGTATTCCATTCATACCCATCAGTCAAAATTGCAAAGTTTTGCCGAGTTTGGCACAACTCGCAATTTTACTGATTCTCTGGTACAGTCTTGTGTTGAGCTGCGTAAATATGGAGAAAGTTTTTGATTCAGTTTATTAACAATAAAATATAAATAAAACTACTAGATTTGAAAATTCTAGCTTCGGTAACAGTCTCACAGTCTCATCTCGCGAAGTGCTATGCAAAATTCCGTAAGCAAGGTCTCCACACAGATATTTGTCTGCCCCATCTATCGTCTGTTACGCGGCTCACATGCCCAGCCCACCTCCACATGTTCTTGAAAATGAGCAATATCAGAGTGTGGTACCACTACGGATCTTAACATTTCTGATTTGGCCTTGCAGTTTGATACCTAGCATTATACGCTCCATTTACTGCTGTGCTACATAGAGCTTATTAAATCAGATATTTTGTGAGGTTCCAGGTCTCCACCCCGTTGACCATAATGTGTCAAGACACATTTCGAATCCGTCTAATCTTATTCGACGTTCTACTTCCTGGCCGTCTCTTCCTAGGTTCAGTTTTTGACCAAGGTATTTAGACATTCGATAATTTTATAGTCATCAGTAGGTCCACACATGTTTTATATTTTTATTAGTTATGTTCATGCGCAGTTTTAAACAGTTCAGCTCTTGTATCATATCTTACACGTTATCAGCAAAAATATTGACATCATCCGCGAACCGAAGGTGGTTAAGCTTTCTGCTATAGCCCTATTTGTCCACTCGAGTAGTTTAAAAACCATCTTCCAGGCAAGCGGTGAAAAGTTTTGTGTCTCCTTGGGATCAGCCTTTTTCTAACTAAGAATGGTACAAAAAGGTCGTGCTGTTTCATCTGTCAGAATCGATATAACGGAGCTATTTTATACAATATAGAAAATATTTCCCTGGGCATATCTACGACAGGCCACAGGCAACAGGCAGTATGAACAGTATATATACGGAAGAAAAGAATTAGAATTAGCTTATTAGTTGTTATTGTGAAGAAATTGAAAGAGTTTTGATTATTGCAATGTCATATTTTAGTTAATTCTCAAGTTATGAGGCTTGTACTGCCCTGGCTTTCCCAAAATATTTTATGAAAAAAATTAAACATTAATATGCTTTCTCCGCATAAAAAAACAACGGACTAAATATTCATACCATTATTCAAAAATGTAAACCTGTGGGAAAGAATTTGTAGCAGGCGAGCGAAAGTTTCTAAAACTTTTATGTATTAGAATGTCAACAACTGTCCAATTCTGACTTGCATAAATATTTAATCAAGACTAAACTTTACCAATGTTCTACCTACTCTTATTTGTTCCGTACTCCTCTTTTTAACTTACACCAATATTCTGTAAGTAATTTAAACGATATAAAGAGAAGGGATAATGTAGGAGTATTTAATGATTTCAGTTAAATATGACATAATTCAATTTCATTTTTATCAACTAAAACAAGACTTAATCGCATATTATGCTTGAAAGTATGGCCTCGTATTGACAACATCATCTTTTAGCACAAATTTAGACGTGCGGCCCTCTACAGAAGCGAAAATGAAAGCGTTATTTAAGTATAATAAGTTAAACGAAAGCATGTCGGGCCATGCTCAGTTTAGGGTTCCGTAGTTACCCTTCCGTCACAATAGGCTAAACGGGAGCTATAAGTACTTATAGTAGATTGTTAACCATGGGATAATGGTGCTTTTCACCTGAGTTAAACACTCTACTTTTCATATCGAATGCGAGGAAACCAAATAAAACAATGAAAATTGCATAATCAGTAATTAAAGTAACAGACCTATGGCCATGATTTTCTCCTTATGACTTACTTGAAATCGGATACTGCATGTCTGGAGATAAATAGGCTATAGCGAAAAATATTTGCATTGCAATATTTATAAAAAAACACATATTTGAACAAACTGCCGTAATTTTAAAATGATTTGTCCATTTAAGTATTATTGCCTCTTAGATATTAAACTTTTTACTTTTTCATTCTAAAATTAACGGCATTACTCATACAGCTAATTAAACTGTTGTAGAAAATTTTAATAACAAATAAGTGTTGAATGAGTAAAATGAGCAATTTTATCTTATATTTCACTTTATTGACATGAATAATGCCAAATAACTTTAAAAACCCATTTAAGGTCATATACTCATATATAATACTTTAACGTTTAACTGTGGCTGTACGTCTATTTCCACGATTTTTTTTTTCATATTTTGACCCATGGTTTAAAAGTAATAGGGGGGGGGGGCACAGTTTTTTTTTCTTTCAGAGTGATTACTTTCGAAAATATTAACTTTACCAAAAAAATTTTAAACCCCTATTTGTTTTGAAAGATCTATCCAACGATACCCCATACTAGGGTCAAAGCGAAAAAAAAATTACATCCGCACCTTTCGTGTAGGGGAGGTACCGTAAAAATTTAACGACTTTGTCGGGTTAATTTATACATATATCCATTCCAAATTGCAGCTTTCTAACGGCTACGGAACCAATCCTCGGACAGACAGACAGACAGACAGACTGAAGGACATGACGAAACTATAAGGGTTCCTGATTGACTACGGAACCCTAAAAATGGTTTATAAATACTAAGTTTAATAAACTCAACCATAACATGGAGGAACCTACTCGTACTTGTTGGATTGGATTACATGCTATGAATAATAATTGCTACATACCTTTATGATATATTTCTTTGTTCTAAAAAAATAATAGCTGTTCGAGAATTTGCGGCTGACCTTTATTGAACCTCAATAAATCAGGTAGTGAAATTTGAGGTCACGAGTGAAAGGATAGCTAATTGACATATGAAGTAGGCACAAAGAGAAATTGTTAAAGTCGCCTGAAATCCAATACTGCTTTGCTTTGATGTGTGACAGGTTGAAATAGTATTTAGCATATTCTGTACATATTTAAAACTGTGTACTCTTTTACTTTGTTTTTAGTTTTATTTGTTTTCATAGCTATTTATACCTGTATAATTTTGTTCAGCTGAAAATTAGCTTGGAAATTATTAAAAACGTTATTCATACAAATTTCTCTTATGAACTCCTTAATATTTTTATAGTCCAAAGTAGTCCAAACTCGATTGTGGAAGTGATGGCGTGTTAATAATTGCGTAGATTTTTCATGGGTCCTGCGTATCGGTAGCGGGATAAGACAGTGTCGCCCGATTTAGTTTGACATAGAAACGTGTTGTGGGACATTTTATCTCCAATGTATTCTAAATTTGTGACATTTAAGAAAAAAGGTACTTCAAAAGCTTTAATCTTCGTAATATAACATTAAACATCACGCACGCTGTGTGATCAAATTAAACAGAAGACGTGTGCCGAGTACGTGGGTATGTATGCCTCAAAGCGTTTAAAGTTCACTACTCTTGTAACCCTTGCCAATCAATATCGAAACTTCGTTAGTTAGGTACTGCATTGGTGGTCGCCCAGGCCAACCGCTAGTAATTAAATTAATTGACCGTTTCCTCATATTAGTTGAATGCTGTTTTAGCTCATTGATAGTGAATATGTGGTAGGGTCGAGCTGTATATGATACCGCTACAACCAGAGGAGTCTTGGAGAAGTCATTAATTAAAGGCTGGTTATAAAGTTGCTACTAGTTTCGCGTATAAATAGAAGGTGGAATATTACTTTTGCACCAGAGAAACTGACTTTGTTGAATGAATGCTTTATATCCGCTTTATTTAACCTTTTGAACGCCAAGATCGGCTCGTTATAGTTGTCAGCTTTGTAGCTGGCCCGCAACGGCTTATCCTTTGTCTATTGTTAACTAAAACCGCGCGTGCCACTACCTGCAAAAAAAGGGTCGTATAATTCTAATTCGCACCTGAGCGCGGGCTAGTCCAACGCTCAAAAAACCAGTGTAGGTGCGCTCTCCGTTAACGCGCCTTTGTTGTGCAAATCGAGGACACATTTTTAGACTGGTTCGGTAGCGTTTGCTTCGCCGGCACTCAGTAACCGTATAGGGACCACACAAGAAATCACAAATTATTTTTCCATTTGTTCATTTTGAATCTTATTTCTATTAACATAGGAGTTCTAATTAAATAACCGGTTAAAGTTACCCGGCTTTTTTTTTTGCAGGTAAGTGGCATGCGAGGTTTTAGTTAACAATAGACAAAGGATAAGACGTTGGGGGCAAGCTACAAAGCTAACAACTATTTATACTAATCGTGCCCACAGCGCCAAGGACAATTATAGGTGTGGCGGACGCTGTCAAAGTAACCTTCACACTTTAGAGTAACGTTTAAATTAGTTCCCTTGCGCCCGGGAACTCAGCATTCGAATAATGTTTGTGTTTATGATATACTTAAAGTGTTCAAAAGGTTAATAAGATGTATTTTTGTCTTGGGCAGTATAGATCAAATATTTATAATAATGATACATAAAAAACTAAACATTTTACTCACATAGATCATTTTGTACGACTCTCCAAAAGGTGTAAAATTTCAACAGTGTTCAAAAGTGGCCGTAAATTAACGCAAAATTAAACAATATAAATAGATAATAAATATAAATAATAAAATTATTATATGACAATTTTACACAGATCGACCTAGTCCCACAGTAAGGGCTTGTGTTGTGTTCATTTTCGTCACAATTTTATGTTTAAATACTTTATTTATCCGTTTAAAGTATACCTATCTGACTTAGTGGATTTTATACAACCCTCATACCCTGGCAAAGTATAAAATGTCGTGATTAAATTCTAAACCTATAAAAAAACAAAAGAAAAAAGCTGACACGTTTCTTCTCTAGGGCCACGTACCTCACCCTAAAACGTTTTTGCATGAAAGAAGTGATCGGTTTGAAAGCTCACCGTGGCTCACCGGTGTTCTCTATGGCTCCAATGGTTAAATAGAGTCTGGTCCACCGGTGTCTCCAGTGGCTTCAATGGGAACACTACATTTTTGAAGTGGCGTTCAACGTGTTAATATGAAAAAGACGATTTCAGAAAACAGAAATGCCATTTTAATTTATTACGACCACAGTGCATCTCATAACAATTACAATTAACCCTGAGACATAAAATACTTGTCGTCGAATGATTATTTTATAATAATAAATAATAATAAGAGTCGGTCAAGCCCCTCTCTCCGGAGTCGGTCAGGCCCCTCTCTCCGGCTTGCCTTGATTGGCCGGCTGAAGTGAACACTGAGCAGGGGCCGCAGGACTCTCACCTCTGGCTTGCCTTTACCGGCCGTCCAGAGTGGGGTGTCAGAGCTATATGCTCGCAGGGTGGAAGTGAAATTTGCATAAGACGCGAGTTGCTGTTTACAGCCACTGTGCCAAGAACACGAAATCGAGCGATCGATATTCAAAAATCGGGCCCCTGAGGTGAAAATCATTAAAAATAATAACATTAAATACACATACAACAGAATTGAGAACATCAATTATGTAATTTTAAAGTCGGCTATAAAATATTATATTGAATCTGCGTTAAAACCTGTAATACAGCTAATAAAGATTGGGGTCGAACCTTCGCGCGTCGAATTCTTTCTGTGGTGAACAAGATATTCAATATTAAGTTACGTTGTTGGTCACTCGTAGTGGTTGATATTAAATGTATTACATAGAAGATAAGTATGTCTCTACAAAGAACAAATGATAAACAACCTCAAGTGAAACACCGATAGAGTCGGCTGACAGACATAAGACAAGTCTGCAACGATTTTTATAACACACGCAGTGCAAGTGTTCTTTTAAACGTCAAACTTTTATGAGATTATGATGTATAAATAACACTTGCACTGCGTGTGCTATCGAAATCGTTGTAGACTTACCTTTGTCTAACTCTAGCAAAAAAGATTATGGAAAAACTCAAAACCTGAATAGGATTATTTTGTTCAAAAACCTATTAGTAAAATTCTATTCCAAATTGAAATTAATTGCGTGTCAGAAAAATATAATTTTGCTCCTTTCATTTACAGTCAACATGTTGACTTCTAGAAAAAATATTACTAAAATGTGTATCTCGTTCAAATTAACCTGGATTTCAGCAACTTTAAAGTATTTTTCCGGTGAAAATTGGTTTTATGACTCCAGAATTATTTTTAATTAAAACTAAATTAAAACAAAATAATATCATGTAAGAAAGTTAGAAGAGAGTCGTTAGTTTAGGTTTCGTAAGGATTAAGGTAATGAGTTTATAATATTTTTATTATTATGCATGTAAAATCTATACAATCGTGAACTATAAAGGTGACATTCGGATTCAGACTGCACCATCATTACCGCTCCAATATTGCAACGCGATATTACGGCCGACTGCATTACTGTCGCAAATGCCAAAATTCCGGGCAGCATCGATTTTGACATTAGCGGCAGTAATGCAGTCGGCAGTAATGTCAGTTGCCATCCAAATGTCACCTTTAGCTAACTGCCTCATAATAAAGAGCCTCTGTCACGAGGTTATTTTTATGGCTAACCATGGTCAGGTGTGGAAGGCATCGCATCTGGATACGTCAAGTATGTAAAAACTTTAGTAAAAACATGGGGACTTTCTTTATTAGCAATAAAATACATTAATCCAATCCTTAAAATGCTTTAATAAATCTTAGAATAATCCAACTTATAAATAAAAATCGGCCTAGAGCGTGCTCAGTGTAGGGTTTAGTAGTTAAAATTCTGTCAAAATAAGCTAAGCGGAGCTATTAGTCACTATCGCAGGGCTTTGTACGTCTTTTTAATAAGAAGATAAGAGTTTTTGCGATAATTCAAAAACGGCTAGCCGATCACTTCGGCTACAGTTTTCATTGAAAGTACTTGTTAAGTTTGTTTAAAAAAAAAAAACATATTTTTTGGGCCCAAGGTTCAAGTATAGAGGGGGGACAAATATTTTGTTTTTCTTTTGGAGCGATTACTTCCGAAAATATTTATTTTATCAAAAATGGTTGTTGGAGACCCTTATTTTAAAATACCTATCAAACAATACCCCACACCATTGAGTTAAAGCAATTTTTTATGGGACGCCCTAAACAAAATCTTGTAGTTTTTATTTTACCGTTCTGTCGCCATGCATGATTTATAAATCCATGTAAAATTGCAGCTTTCTATCACTAACGATCACGGAGCAAAGCCGCGGACGAACGGACAGACGGACCTTTACCTTTTTGGATGGCCAGACTTTTTCTCTGGCTGAGGTAGCTGTCAGCCCTTTGGTTATCTAAGGTCGCTATAAGGCGCTAGGAATTTTCTTTATTTATGTTCTTCGAGCCTGGCCCTCACTGTCCGAGAGATTCTACGCCAAACGGTCGAAAACAATCTTACCTGATAAAACAATGGGGGCAAGATATACAGTGTGTAAATTTAATACGGACGAATATTTAAACAGTTGTTAGGATCATACGAGTAGGTTCATAGGATCTAAGAAGTACTTACCTATACGAGTAGTTGGGTCATAAGTCATAAGTTCTGTCACAAAGGTTATGACTGATAAAATGTAATACAAAGCTTTTAATACAAAAAAGTTTGCCATGAATTGAAAGCTTGTTTTATACTGATCAAAACGTAATATAATTAGTTTAAAATTTAGATTGCATCTTAATTTACTACTTGTTTACTTTGGGATTGATGTTAGACGCAAATTACGCGGCTGGATTGTGAAAAATTATACTTTACCAGAGGGAGTTAAAATCAGTGTCACATTAATAAAATAGGTACAATCGTTTATTTGTATGAACCTACTTTATTAGAACGTTATTTAATCGCCTACAATTAGTTTTCCGATATTAGCTAATACCCTTCAAACTTAGGGTATTTTTCAGTGATACGCCATTTTTTTTGCTTTTTGCCATCCTACGAGTACGTTTGGTAAAACACGTACAGTTGCAGTTTAGCAATGCCAATACACATGAATTATAATATTTTAAGAAAGATAAAAGAGTCAGCTTTTTTATGTAAGATTCGACCATGTAAACAAGAAAAATAAATAACTAGGGATAAAAGTTACCTCGAACAGGTCGCGTATTTTTTGCATGTTTTTATAACATTATTTCTGAATATTACATAGAAATGTGAAATACTGAGCCAGCAAATTAAGTTTAATTAAAATGTAAGTAATTCAGCATTAAATAAGCTTTAAACCTATTTCAATAATAAGGGATCTTAACCTATAGCTTTTTATCAGTCATAACCTTATTCATAGAACTTATGACCTGACTAAGTATTTTGAGATACATTTTGCTTTGAAATAAAATGAAAATATTAACCATTAAAAATAATTCAGCCCGCAGTGTAAACACAAGTTACGAGATTTTTAAAGTAACTGTCAACGCTTGTTGGCATATGTTACGTCTCGTAATGTTTGCAGTACATTTCTGCTCGGTAAATATTCAAAAAATAATTACGGGGTCATAATTGAGTGTAACTTAAAAAAATTCTTAATTAATGATAACACGGATAAATTGTGTATTAGGTTTAATTTATCGGCCGCATTGGATTTACGCACTGTATAATATTTTTTTATATTATACCTATTATGCTTTAAATCATATTGTGCTGTTATTTCACTACAGAGAATACCTTACGTAGAAATAATAGTAAAATAAAAAATATCAAACCTCATGTCGGTGATTCGCATAGATACTTATATAAAAAAGTCTGTCAGCTTACTAAAGTGAAGTAAGTAATATGATAGAACTAAAGTTACAAAAATACATAAAATACAAAAGCAGGCGAAGTAGTTGCTGTTGTTAAGTTTCACAGTAACACTGGAAACGAGAGCTAACACTGATAATACAGTAACTGTCAGTAACACAGATTACACTTTCGAGGCACTTTTCTGGAAGATTCTGAATTTCAGTATCAATACAAGAAAGTAAATAAACTCATAATGGAGCAATTCATAACAATGCTTGAAATATGGGCCCATTTGGCACTGCTTTTGCGTTGTTTTCATGCAGCTTTTTTTTTAAATAAGCCAAGGGTGTTTACTGTAGTCCCTTTCTCCGCACTTCGTAACAACGTGTGAAGAGTTTTTAGAGTTCGTTATAAAATCACACATCATTTAAATTTTGTAGGTCTTCGTAATACATTTTATTTATGGCTGAGTCTCGTGGCCTTATTAAGGTTGATTTTCACTCGTTTTCTCGAATACCTAAACAACACCTTGCCAACTTTGATGCAAGTGCACAAGGTAAGTCAAAATGTACTTAACTGCCACGAGATAATCTTCGATGAGTCGTAGACGAATAAAACACACGGAGCAAGTGCATGATGACACTTGTATACGTACGTAATGACGTTTTTTAATACATTTGCGAGAAAATCGTAATTAAATATATTAGTCGCATAAGTATACCTGCGGTTCTGTTTTTATTTTTTTAATATAACTGATACAATTAAGTTTTGAGTGAAAATAGCGGCCAGTGTGTTTTATATCTCCTTTTTTACTAGCTCGGTTAACAACATCGAACATGGAAATAATAATCCGATTTAGCTAAATAATCAAAAGGTATTTCAGTGGATGTATTTTTTTTTAACTACCTAGAAATAGCGTTATTCTCAGTCAAAATTAATTTTCACTCTTGTTGCTAATCGAAAACCCTTTTTAACCAAAAGCCCGATTCTAAGAATAATTAAGACACGTTTAAGATCTTTAAAAGATCGATAACTAAACGACATGTCACAATTGACGTTTATTTCGATTCCTCTGTGATCCCAATAAGATCTATTTATAGTACTTCTAACGTCAAAGTGGGATTGGTTGCGCGAATCGAGCTGCTTCTGTCAATTATACGACATACAGACGATATCTAAATGAGAACTTATCTAAACCAGAACTTGTCGTTACCGTATTTCAGTCTTCGAATCGGGCCGTATGACACTTCTGCAGTCTAGTTATAATATAAGTCCTGGGATAAAGAGATAAGACGGCAATCGGCTAAATTAATTAACTAATTATATAAGTAGACTCGTTTTAATTCGTAATTATTTATAGTTCTTGCTAATACTTAACGGGCTTATTTCAGTAGGAAGCCAGTACTAGTAAGGGAGGACGAAAGCAGAAAAATAATAATTGTTTTAATCAGTGCAGCCACACACCGCAACGGTCAACTCGTTGATTTATCGTTATGCTACGTCGTCAATTTACCTCTTATTTACTTTCACACGATAGTTATTTACATTTTTTGACGTGTGTTCGCTGGGTGAACTGTGCGATAAAACAGAGAGAGTTTACACGAGGATGCAGATAAATTAGGGGCCGTCAACAAAGTAAGTAGTCCTAGCTGAGTACCGAGAGCGTTAGTTGCAATCAACGTGTAGAAGGTAGTGTTTGTGATAAGAGGAAAATGAAGAAAGAGATTCATTTACTTATACCTCGGTTGAATTGTCTCTAAATTGTTACTATAATAATCAATACCTATAATAATTAAAGAATCGTATTAAAGCACATTGAACAAGTAGGTGCACACTTTAACCTGCCCGCTCTGCCCTAGAGCACGTCTTTTAGCTTAGCAATAATTAAATAAAAAACGTAAAAAACAACGCCTAAACTTTTATCCTCCTTTGGGGCTATACACGGTGTATTACGAGGAACCCGAAATATTTTAAACACGCATTTCTGAGCCCAAAAGATGTAAAAAATGTTACGTGAGTATGAGTAAATTTAAAAAAAAACATTTTTTTTTTTTCAAATTTTTGAATATATTTGTACATGTACTAATGGTAAAACTGGCACTGGAAATGAATTTTACGATTTTTTTTGTAAAACCTAGTTTTTGCAAAGGTTGACTGAAAAACTTGTCACTTTTTGACATTTATCAATAAGCACTTCGTGCCATAATGACATCATCGCCATCATCGCCATCAAAAAAGGCGTTTTCACTAGGTTACAATAAGGAGTATTTTTTTAATGGTATTAACTCTGAAACTAGGCGAAATCCAGAAAAGTTTATATGACATTTTAGTCTCTAAATGAACTCCTCGTGTTATACCGTGTATAGTACCAATATATTATGGTATTATCAATATTGTGGTAGCCCTCAAATTATCCTAATATCATATTTTGTATTAAGTTACATTATATACCTTAACTCTGGTACCCGATCGGAACTAACAAAAACTCAGGAGTCTTCAAATTATCATAACATATGCATTCTTTGACATTCGCGATTCATTTTTCGATAAAATAGAACCTACCCGCTTTAAGAAGATGGGGTATCCGTTCCTCTCACCTACAACAATTCCCTCTTCATGAAAATAAAAATGAAAATATTTTTTGGTTCTTCATATTACTGGCTCCGGTAAAAATTAGACTAGACACAGTTTTTTTTTTTAAATTTTGGTTATATGATTACAACGACTTAGAACAGCGGTGGCAGCATGGTTCCATTTTTGTCACTATACCACTTGTCACTAAGCCCGTTACTTTCACGCTTACATACTTGTTAGAACGTGACAAGCATGGTGAAAAATGATAAAAAGCCGTCTATCTTAGCCCTACAGAATTCAACCCTTAAATGCGGTTCTTACTTGTCCGTTATTTATTCACTATTTGCTCTGGTTGTGCAAGCCCCCAGTTTTTTTTTTCTGACACAGTCCACTTTAAAACCGGTATTTTTTGGTAAAACAGTGATTATAAACTTAAACCCAAACTTAAAACTTATATTTAATTAATGTTGAAAATTGTACTTTAGTTATTACACAGAAGTAAGTAAACTGACAGTTAAATGAGGATCACTTTCTAATAAAGTACTTAAACTACGATTTCAAGTCTAAAGTGCATCATAAGTTCAACTGTAATACATACTGAGTCCTGAGTACTGTAGTTACTCGGACATAATTTTCATTTCTCTTGATCATAAATGTGAGTACCGACTGCACGGCGCTCAGAATTAAAGTTGTTATTTTGTCTTTTAATCCCGTAATAAATTTCAATCATTCCGTGGTTACGTTTGTTAAATAAAACAACTTAATTCTTATTGATAAAATTGGTTTTAAATATTTGTCAATTCGGGCCGAGTATTAGGTATTATATTCATGCGAATTATTCTTTTTCAATTATTTATTTTGCTATTGATTTTGCAGTTTTTATTCAATTTTCCGGGAATACGTGTTCCAACTTGTTTCTAAATTTCATTATTAAATAATAATATAACAGTAAAACATATAAAATCTGGATAAAGTTACCATTCATTCGGATTCAGACTGCATCAGTATTAATGCTGCATTATTGCAACGCGACATTATTGCCGACTGCATTACTACCTCAAATGTCATTCCGGGCAGTAACTACCTACTTGCAGCAGTAATGCAGCAGTAATGTCGCCCTGTAATACTGCTGCAGTCGACTGCATTACTGCAGGAAACGTCAAATTGCATATAAATTTCTTGATAAAATGAACTTTTCGACATTGTGTGTTGTAGTGTCTTGACAAAGACTACATATATGAGATAATGTAAATTAAGTGACTATTACGGTTTTTAAATTATGGACAGATTATAAAGTATGATTGTAAATTCGTCTAGTGAAAAATAAATATATTATTCACATATTATAATATATTTACACATGTAGGAAAAACGACTGAGTAATGGGATCCATAATTGTAGGTAGGTAAGTTTATTATAATCTTTTGTTAAAGCTGTATGATACTTTAATTTGTTAGAAAAAACTTTTGACAAACGTAGTCCAAATCATATTATCCTCACCTACAGTATTAAGTATATAGTTTCGTATCATCCACGATGACGCGCAGATTTGTCAAATATAACCTTTAATAACATGAAATTACGAGTCAAGGAACGCGACTTCGTGAATAACACGGTCACGGTCAATCATTGATATTTTTTTATTGAAATTTTGATTTTGTAGAATATTTATTATGATTTTGATTATGTAAAAATAAACTCAATTTTCCTTATAAAAAGCCGTTGTGGCAAATCCGCAGAATATATTTATCAATGTTCATCTAAATTTATCTTGTAAGTAAATATAAATTAGCGAGTGAGCGTTAGGTACGAAATTTTTATCTCTATGGCTGTTTCTAATCAGGGAAAACTTATAGAATTAATAAGATCTTACGTCAGTAACAGAAAACAAAAGACCCAAATAACTCATATTGACCTAAAATCGAAGGCAGAAACTGTTAATTCATCTTGTCTTAAAGATATTAGATACGGCGTTCCTCAAGGTAGTATTTTAGGTCCCCTCCTATTTATTATCTACATTGATGACCTCCCACGAATAACACAGCACCGAACAGTTCTATTTGCAGATGACAGTACAATTATTTTCTCTGATACTCAACCGGATACTATAGAATCTGAAATAAATACAACTTTACAGGCAACCATTGAATGGCTTGACCTTCATATTAACTTGTCAAAAACATATATGTATTTTAAACATATATGTAATAATCAATTGCTGCCAGTAGCAAAATTTAACAACTACACAACTTCGGAAACTGACAACTCATGATTACTAGGTTTAATGAGTAATTAGATAAGAATCTTTTCAGGAAACATCAAACTGAAAATATTTGCAAAAAACTGAGGCAATATTCATACACATTGTTCATGCTGCGTAAAATAGCGGGCCAATCAACAGCTTTGACTGCTTATCACGCATATGTTTCTCAACGCTCAGATATGGAGTTATTTTCCGGGATAATTCCACCAATCGCGAACTAGTATGTCGAGCAGTGAAAAGGTGTTTACGAGCCGTGTGGGGGCTGCAATATCTGGAATCGTGTAAACCCTACTTTACAGAGTTGGAAATTCTTACGTTTCCTAGTTTATAATACTCGTAATAGCTTTATTTGTTAAGAGTAACCCTGACCAATTTAATAATTAGACAATTTACTTCTCTAGTGAGAGACGATGTGATAAGTTGATTGATATCCCATCAAAGACTAAATTTGTTTCGAAAAGTGTTTTAGAAATTGCACCAAAAATTTAGAATAAATTGGCAAATGTAATTTGAGATAAAGAGGGCCTTAAAAAGTTTAAATTTGCCTTTAAAATGTATTTAATAGACAAAGCTTATTAATATTAAGGTATTGAATGATGTGTAATATTTTAATTATTTTAAATGATTGACATGTTTCTTTTTAAAATACAACTCTGATATTAATTTTATATCTAGTTTAATTTTATGCATGTGAGGTTGACCTTGTATTTGAAGTGTATTATTGTTATTGTAACCGCCAGAGGACACCCTGGAGTCAGCTCTCAGCGATAACTCAGTTTAATATTTATTTACGGAGCCTGCTGGTTCGGAAATCCAATTCCTCCCACGGTGGGACGTAGTTGGAGCGTCAAACAAACACCACTTAATTAGATTCTTATTTATTCAGCACTAGCACACACTTAGTCTAGACCTTAGGCACCAAACTTAAGCACTAAAACACTAACACTATAGGCACTTTCACTATAACGTTATTCTAGTACTTACTAAGGTACAATAACTAAGCGGTCCACGTAACTAGCACTAAAACCACTATTACCACTAATACTGATCACAACTTTAGGGCACTTTCACTTTTTCCTCACTTTTCCTTTTTGTTTTCCGATCGCTTGAACTGAACTGAACTGACTGTACTAACTCACTGTCCGCAGGCCGTATCTCGCCTGCTTATATAGGGCGAATACGAGGTCTCGAAAGTAACTCCAGATAATTCGAGAACGGCCTCGTTACGTGGACTTCTCTTTCTTGTGCTATCTCTTTCTCGCATTGGGCGTAGAACTTTCCCCGTATTTAACCACCTTTTCGGGTTTATCTCGGGAACCCTGAGGTTTTCAGTGATGAACCGTACCTTTTTAGAAAGCATTTACGAAGATCTACCCTATTATACCAGTTTCAGCTGAAAATATTCATGAATATAAGAATTATCTTCATCGATAGTTCAACTCCATACAAAAATAACTTTAAGTCTTAATATCTCGATAATTCTAGGCCCAATGCTTACAATGTTTGTGTCTACGGATAGCTAATCCTATGTTCTATCTATACAGGTCACTACGATCCCTGGGGAAAGCCTAACTTGGGAGAAATCAGGTGAAATTGGGTCGCCTCGACCCGAACATATAAATACCGCGCACCGAGGTCCGCGCCGCTCAGTACGCTTCCGGCTTCCGCAGCGATCGCACCGGCCGCTCACCCGCGGTGATGACGTCACGTAACAAGCTGACACAAAACGCTATTTTCATAGCGACCACAATTTTATCCTGTTTCTAGTCAATCGACCGACAAGTCAATCATACAAAGTGTGTTTGTGTCAACTTATTCCTATCCTATAGCTAGGCACCCTATAGCTATTTTATTTAGTTTTACGCGTTAGGCAATTCTTTCCGGCCCGGGTCTGTACCGTCCGAGCATTCGTCTCGGCAGGGGTCCATGCTGTCCGTAACAGTCTGCCCCCGCTGACGCTCCTGCGACTGCTCCTGTTGCAACGGTAGGACAGCCAACTTTGTGACGGGCCTCCGGAACACGCCTCCTCGGGTTTGCACGTCAGCCGATCGTATTCCACCATCCGGTCCTGGGTACACCTGGGTGACGATGCCGCGTGGCCACACATTGCGCGGCAGATTTCCGTCCACTATTATTACATAGTCGCCCTTCTGGATTGGCCTGACCCTGTTATTTGATGATTGGCGTGGTGCGAGTGTTGGCAGGTACTCCCGTATCCATCTTCGCCAGAAGTGGTCGGCCAAAGCTTGGCTGGCCCGCCAAGTCCTGCGGTCCGCTTCCTCGCACGGTCCGGTCGATGGAGCTCCCGTTGAGCCTCCCAGGAGAAAATGAGCCGGTGTCAACGCTTCCTCATCCCTCGGGTCCACTGAAACATGGGTCAGTGGCCGTGCGTTGACAGTATTTTCTGCCTCTGCCAATATGGTCAGCAACAATTCTTCTTTGGGTGCCTTTGTGTGTAATGTTGCTGTTAGGGCGTTCTTTACGGAGCGTACTAATCTTTCCCAAGCTCCGCCTTGGTTAGGTGCACCGGGTGGAATAAACTTCCATGTGACGTTGTGTTGTACGCCGAACTCTCGAAGTGCTGGTAACCACTCCTTGTAGGCGTTGCGTAGTTCGACGTCCGCTCCCCTGAAGTTCGTTGCATTGTCGCTGTAAATGACTGCGGGCCATCCTCGTCGTGCCGCTAGTCGCCTGAGAGCCATTATCGCCGAGTCCGTTGAGAGACTATGGACGATCTCCAGATGTATGGCTCGCGTCGTTAAGCATGTAAACAATGCAACCCATCTTTTTTCATGCCTTCGTCCGATGGTCACTGTTAATGGGCCAAATAAATCCACTGCCGTGTTTGTGAATGGCCTCTTGTACGGCTGGATTCTAGCCAGCGGTAAGTCTCCCATTGCTGGCACCTTTGGTTGCGCTCTCCTTAACACGCATAGGCGGCACTTGCCAGCCACCATGCGCACCGTTGGCCGTAGGTGAATGATCCAGTAGAGCTGTCGTAGATCATTTACAACTCGTTCATTATTTGCATGTCCAGCTTTCTTATGCGCGCGTTCAATTAATAATCTAATTATTTGATGCCTCCCGTCCAATATGATTGGCTGCTTCTCTAACCCTAGTACTGGCGCTGCGTTGAGCCGTCCTCGCATACGTATCAGTCCGTCTGGGCCTAATACTGGGTCCAATTCATGCAGTCGACTTTTGTGGCCGACTGGTTCGCCCTTAGACAGATTCCGATACTCCTCAGGGAAGCTTGTGCGTTGAGCATATTGGAAAAGTAGATGCTCCGCCTTCTTCCTATGTATGACCTGCAGTGGTTGTCGTTGTCGGTTCCTGAGACAATCGAGAAATTGGAAGACTCGTGCCGTTGCGTTCACCAAACGATTATAGTCCGAGAATCGCTCGATGTCTGGAATCGGCTCCTTGTTGACTTTTGGCTCCTCCTGAGCAGCACAGGCAACCTCCTCATACTCGGGAAGGTCTTCTTCAATATTTGTCTTGACGTTTTCCTGTGGCCATTCTTCCTCAGGGCGCTTAAGAAAGTCTGGTCCTTGGTACCATCGGCTTTCGAAGGTCACTTGTCGATCTTTATCCGGGCGGGTAGCTTCATCCGCCGGATTTTCTTTTGTGGGAACCCAGCGCCATTGTTTTGGTATTGTCAGTTCCGCTATTTCACCTAAGCGGTTGGCTACATAGGCGCTGTATCGTTTTGCGTCGTTGCGGACCCAGTGTAGCACCGTCCTTGAGTCTGTCCACATGATGACCTGATCTGGTGTCAGACGGTGCTCCTCCCGGATGGTCTGCTGTAGCCTTGACCCGATGAGCGCCGACTGAAGTTCCATGCGTGGTATGCTGAGTTGCCTCGTTGGCCCAACCTTACTTTTTGCCGCGATTAGGCTCACTTGGGCCTCCCCGCCATTTGAGGCTACTCGCCAGTACGCCACGCATGCGTATGCTTTGGTGCTGGCGTCCACGAACACATGTAGTTCCCTTCTCGCCACTGCCCCCGTTGAAAGATAGCATCTTGGTATCCTGAGCTTCGCGACGCTATCCAGAGCTCGCAGCCAGGCCTCGAAGTCACGCTTATCCTCTTCTGGCAGTGGAGAGTCCCAGTCCAGCTTCTTGGCCCACAGATTTTGCAGCTGAACTTTTGCTGTTATAGTATAGTGGCTTAACAGCCCCAGCGGGTCATATACTGACATCACGGCCGATAACATTTGCCTCTTCGTAGGCGTCTGTATCATTTCCTTCACTTCGGCCGGTACCCTTATCATTGTTGTGTTGAAACCCAACTGGTCGGTTTCAGGGTTCCAGTACATCCCAAGGATCTTATTTTCCTTGCCTTTGCCGAGCTGTGCCGGTGTACTTGCGTGTAACTCCGTCGGGATCTGCTGGAGTAGCTTCACACTGTTTGAAGTCCACCCTCGTAACTGGAACCCTCCCTTGGCGTGAGACGACGCGACTTGCGTAGCACGATGTAAGAGTTCCTTCTCATCCGGGTAGCTGGCTACGTAATCGTCCATGTAATGATTACGTGTGATGTCTTCCACAGCATCCGGGAACTCATCAGCGTTGTCCATAGCGTTTCTATTTCTGACGCTATGGGCCAGGAATGGTGAGCTTGCTGCACCAAAAAGCATGCTCGTCATTTTGTAAAATTGCGGATTCCCTGTCCGGCGGTCCCCTCTCCAAATGAACATTTGTGACGGTTGATCCTCGGCCCTTATTTTTACTTGGAGGAACATTTCCTGTAGATCCGCCACAACTGCAAATTGCCCTTCGCGGAACCGAAAGAGAATCCCTATAATTGACTGTAATAGATCCGGTCCTTCCAAAAGAAAATCGTTTAGGCATTTCCCTTGAACGCGACACGCAGCGTCGAAGACTAGCCTTATCTTGCCCGGTTTGTTCGGATTAGTTACCGCAAAATGCGGCAATACCCACGCTATCTTGCTATCTGGCGGCTCCTGCAGTGGCTCGGCGTACTTTTTCTTTAATAAATTATCAATTTGTTCCTTGTAACTCTCAGCGAATGCCGGATCCCGATCCATCTTTCTCTCGATACTCCTTAACCGACACATTGCAGTTTGTATGGTCGGTGGCATTCGTGGTTCGTCGTCCCGCCATAGCTGACCTACTTCATAGCGTGGTCCATTGTCGTTGATTTTCTTTATTGTTCTGTCCAAAATATCCATGGCCCTTTGGACTTGCGGATCCACCTTTGTAACGTTTTTTATTCCCAGCGAATCTATGTTGAAATAATCTCGTAGCATGGAGTCTAGGTTCTCATCCCTCTCGCGGCAGTGCAGCATCAGGTGTTCCTCGCCCTCCTTGGGAATAACCAGCCGTGGTTTTCCCCCGAAGATCACCCAGCCAAGCCCAGTTAGCACTGCCGCTGGCTCGTCCAGACCCCTGATGATTGCTTCCTGTGGTAGTAGCACAGGCCAGTGGTCGATGCCGATAAGCAGTTTAGGTATAGCCTCTTCATAGCACGCAGTCGGTATATTTTTGAAGTGTTCCAGCTCCATGATTTTCTTACTCATCCGTTGCGTGCGTAGGCCTATACGTCGTACCGTCGTGAAGACGAGATCGTATGCGGTTTCCAAGCCCTTTCCGCGTACGCGCACCTTCACCTGTCTGCTTATTTCAGGCTCTGCTTCCATATTGCTTACGCCTGCGAGACATAGCGGCGTGGCAGGTCCCGTAGCTCCTACGGCGTCCGCTACGTCTGTCTGAATTAGGCTTATAGTGCACCCGTCGTCCAACATAGCGTAGGTGTCCACCTTCCCCTTGGGACCCTCTACGGTGACGGGAACCATTTTGAGGAACACCGTGGTTGTGTTATTCACATGCTCCGTAGTGTTCGTAACAGTGTCCGGCTCTTGTGCTATAACCGCCGGCGTATGTCCGGACCCTAGGCTGGCGGTGGGCTGCGAAGAGGGCGCGGCCGCGCGGGACACTGGCGGCCGGCGTTCACGCGTCACTTCCTGCGTCTTTCCCTCGTGCAGCAACTTATGATGCCTAAAAGTGCATCCGTCGATTCCACAAGGTTTGTTATGGCACTTAGTTTTTCTATGCTTGCTGTTTAGGCATCTGAAGCATATTGTGTTACTCCTGGCCCAGTCCCATCTAGCTCCTATGTCCATGGCCAAGATCCGCTTGCATTCCGGGGTTCTGTGGCCACCGCCGCAACATAGGCAGGGTACACGCCGCGCCTCGGCGTTACCCGTCGTATATGCCTGCTCGGCGTGGTACTGCGCCTGCTGTGGACGTCTACTTCCCTGGACTCGTTGGCTCGTCGTTGATGGGCGGGCAGTTTCCTTCGCTGCCGTTTCCCTCCTCTTCATATTGCTTGTAGGTAGCCGAGCGTGTGAGAACTCTAACTCGGCGTCGCTTTCCTCGATGAGAAAATCCGCCATGAGCATAAGCTCACATTTACCATTCTTTATATTTTCTCGGGCATATGCACACCATCTGCTTCGTAAGTGGGGACTCAGACGATCGGTTATTTCTCTTACCAACAAAGGATTGTTACTGTAATTTTTACTATCCAGTTCACACAAGGTGCTTACTATATTGACGACTTTTGTAGCAAAGTTATTTAAATCTATGGCGCTAGGACCCACAGGCGGCAGACGTTTAAGCTCTTCTAGCGCTTTATCGACTAAAAGGTCAATCCTTCCAAAGTTCTTTTTCAACAATTTCATTATTAAATCTGGCTGTGTCGACGTTGATAATAGATGTTGCACGCATTGGCGTGCATCCCCACGTAAACAATTTCGAAGCCTTGCCATGTTTTCGAATGCACTAAAATTGTAGCGTCGAGTTGACTCGCTGTAGGCATTATAAAATAATAACCACTCGTTCGGGTTGCCCGAGAAAGGTGGCAGCTCGTAGCATTGTTTTGGCGGCGTTGTGCGTACGGCGTCCCTTAATTGGTCGGCGAGCCTATTAAATGCAGTAGCCGCGTCACTCGGCGGCGGCTCTACCGACGACCTTAGTTTGGTATGAGGAGTGAACGGCGTTGACGCGAAGTAATCCCTTTGTGGTTCAGTTCGTGACTCCATGTACTCGTTGCGTGGTCCCGACGGCCCCATCTCTGGCTCTAAGGGCGACGGCGCACGGTACTCGTATTGTGATCGTCGCGGCGGCTCTACCGGTGACGGCGCCCGATATTCATTGCGCGGTCTGCGCGGCGGCGATCTATCCCCTATCCGTGGCTGGCGCGGCGGCAATCGGTACTCAGCTCGCGGCCCGCGCGGCGGCGATCGGGCGCGCTCGGCCCGTGTCGGCACGGGTAGCGTCTCTACGCGAACGCGAGGCGGGTCGTCGTGGGGGCGATGCGGCGTCTCGACGATCTCTCCAATGTCATTAAGCCACTCGCTGACTCGGCTCTCGGGTTCGGCTCGTACTCGTCGCTTGGGGCTACTCCCGCGTGATGATGCCACGGAGGTGTCCGAAAGTGACCCATATTCGTTAAGCACGACGTTAAGACGGTGCTTATATTCTATGTCAAGCATCTCGCGTTCCAGAGCGAGCTCCCTGAGCTTCAGTTCCAGTTTCTTTTTTTCTTTTATATATTGAAGCTCTTTTATTTTGCTTGAACATAGACTGCTGATGTGTGAACCCCTTGATGATGCAGATTTGACCGACGACCCTTCATTCCGTGCGTTTTTCTTAGGCGAGGGTGCTGGAGGTAGGGGTGTGGTGCGCGGAGGTTCTTGCCTCTCCTCCGCCGCCCTACTCTCCCCCTCGGAAATGGGCGACATTCTCCTTGACTGCGCGCTCAACTGTTCGCGCTCGGCGCGGCGTCGCTCAATCCGCCGTTGATTAAACCGCTCGATCACAGACGGTGAACGCGGAGGCCCCTTGTGGACAGTTATCTTCACGGCCTTTGTCAGTGGTACCTCGGCCTTAGCCTTCCCTAGTACCGGCGGCGAAGATTTGGAACCCGCCTCTGCTTCCTCGTCGATGGCCTTTGACCCGGTGCCCTCGACGTCCTCGCGGTGTTCCCCCCTAGATGGAGGGCTAGCCGTCGACTCCCTTCCGGTAGCCGTCGTTAACGGCCTCCCGGTGCGCTGGCTAGACCCTCCCGACGTGTCCGTTGCCCGCTCCGCGACCTCTGATACGCGACCCGTGGTATCCGTGGAGGTCGTACGTTCCCGCTCGTTCCTGGTGCGGTCCGACTGCGATCTTGTTGTAACTCCCATTTTCGAGTTACTTCCCGACATTATTAACACTTCACAACACAGTTCACAACACAGTTCACTGCACGGTTCGTCAGTCACACACAATATTCACACAACACAGTTCCCACTGTTCAGTATTAGTCCAATAAGAATCTAATTAGACACTCACTGTACTCACTGAAAGTTACTAGGTCCCACTGAATTTCAGGATCCGGCTCGAAGGACCAAAACTGTAACCGCCAGAGGACACCCTGGAGTCAGCTCTCAGCGATAACTCAGTTTAATATTTATTTACGGAGCCTGCTGGTTCGGAAATCCAATTCCTCCCACGGTGGGACGTAGTTGGAGCGTCAAACAAACACCACTTAATTAGATTCTTATTTATTCAGCACTAGCACACACTTAGTCTAGACCTTAGGCACCAAACTTAAGCACTAAAACACTAACACTATAGGCACTTTCACTATAACGTTATTCTAGTACTTACTAAGGTACAATAACTAAGCGGTCCACGTAACTAGCACTAAAACCACTATTACCACTAATACTGATCACAACTTTAGGGCACTTTCACTTTTTCCTCACTTTTCCTTTTTGTTTTCCGATCGCTTGAACTGAACTGAACTGACTGTACTAACTCACTGTCCGCAGGCCGTATCTCGCCTGCTTATATAGGGCGAATACGAGGTCTCGAAAGTAACTCCAGATAATTCGAGAACGGCCTCGTTACGTGGACTTCTCTTTCTTGTGCTATCTCTTTCTCGCATTGGGCGTAGAACTTTCCCCGTATTTAACCACCTTTTCGGGTTTATCTCGGGAACCCTGAGGTTTTCAGTGATGAACCGTACCTTTTTAGAAAGCATTTACGAAGATCTACCCTATTATACCAGTTTCAGCTGAAAATATTCATGAATATAAGAATTATCTTCATCGATAGTTCAACTCCATACAAAAATAACTTTAAGTCTTAATATCTCGATAATTCTAGGCCCAATGCTTACAATGTTTGTGTCTACGGATAGCTAATCCTATGTTCTATCTATACAGGTCACTACGATCCCTGGGGAAAGCCTAACTTGGGAGAAATCAGGTGAAATTGGGTCGCCTCGACCCGAACATATAAATACCGCGCACCGAGGTCCGCGCCGCTCAGTACGCTTCCGGCTTCCGCAGCGATCGCACCGGCCGCTCACCCGCGGTGATGACGTCACGTAACAAGCTGACACAAAACGCTATTTTCATAGCGACCACAATTTTATCCTGTTTCTAGTCAATCGACCGACAAGTCAATCATACAAAGTGTGTTTGTGTCAACTTATTCCTATCCTATAGCTAGGCACCCTATAGCTATTTTATTTAGTTTTACGCGTTAGGCAATTCTTTCCGGCCCGGGTCTGTACCGTCCGAGCATTCGTCTCGGCAGGGGTCCATGCTGTCCGTAACAGTTATTTTAAGATTATTTTTACATGTATTCTTGGGTATATTCATTTTCGTGTAGTTATATTTTTATGTCGTACGCCGAAAGGCACACCATGGACCATGGACCAATTATCTAAACTGACAACTTATGTAATCCATGATAATGAAATAAATGAGTCTTTGAAACTTTGAAGTTTCAAATTTTCAAAGAATTTCAGTTTCAGTGAATGACTCTAAGAAATTCTTTGCTAGTTTTTTTGTATAAAAACTAGCAAACTCTTTATTTTACAAAAACATATATTAAAAGTAACTTACACTTAAGAAAAGCTAAGTACAAAGGCGAACTTATCCCTTTAAGGGATCTCTTCCAGTTAACCTTTGAGTAGACGAGATAAGAGGGTTACAAATTAACACTAACTACCTAACTGTAATTGAACATTAAATTTCGTTAATAATCTATGTAACCTCACGTAGATTATTAACGAAACGTGAACTATTCATTTTGCAGCCAGGTAATCTCTTAAAAATATACTAGGTACTTAAAATAATGTATTAAATAAAGAACCCTTTCCAGGAAGAGTTTGTTGATGAAAGAAAAGCTTTCGTCGTAAAGATTTTCTCCCGTAAGAAGTTTTACTATATGTGGACCTCATTTTCTCGTCCAAGAGAAACCTCTTAATAGAACTCTGTACCAGGTTCGTAATTAAGGAAATGACGCATTGCGAACGGTGCTGTGCAACGTGGAAAATATTAACTTTTTATTTTTGTATTTCATACTTTTGTTACTTGTGATTGTGACTTGTATCTAAGTATTAAAAGAAAACGAATTGACATTTTAGATTCCATCAACTCTCAATTGTTTTTACACCCTGGTTACTACCTCTATGTGCATCCTATGATACGGGCAAGGGCAGAATCCGTTCGGTATACCCCTTACATTTCATTAACGTATCAAAGAGCCTCTACGTGGTGGCTTCGACTCCACGCTCGCCTCCCAATCCGGAAACCATTTTTCCGTAATGGGTAAAGACGTTAATATCAATTTCACGTGCGGTTCCTGAACACATTATAGAGAGCTTATAATGAGAGATGCAACGAATAGTGGCTTGGCCGAATACCGAATATCACGCGTAGCCATCGGTCAAACAGCCGAATATTCCACCGCCGAATATTCGGCTAGAAGTTTTACCTAAAATGAAGTCAATTCGAACACGCGCGTGCGTGCGCTGTGCAAGTTGCAACCTGTTTCTCGCTGTAGGCAGTTTTTGATAGAAATTGCGCTTTTGTACTATCTATGAATATAAAGGTAGTCTGAAACATTATACTGAAATTAATAATTGATTACTTGTAGTTTGTTACTTTTTTACCCCTCATTTACCGTTATCCGGCCGAGTACTATACCGCTATTCGATATTCGGCTGAATAGTGAAATTATGGCCGAATAAGCCGGATACTGAATAGTGGCCGAATATTCGTTGCATCTCTACTTATTATTTGTATGCAACTAAAGTGGTGTATGTAACTGTACATTATTAGGCATTATGTAACAGTCACATAAACTACTATTACTTACAAATTTATTCGATTGCTGATTGTTACAAAGATTGAAAATGGCTGTCAACGTTACGCAACGCAGCGCGCGAATATTAATAGTGCTCCTTTAACCGCCTAAAAAGTAAAAACCGCCACTCCCGAATAAAATCGTGCATGTTGTTATTCATATTCATAGCTAATCCAGGCTTGTAATGAGTTTATTTATAACGCCAATAGGGTGTGTATTCCCCATGACTCAGGAAAAAAATACTTGTGGTCATCAGACAAATAAATGCCCTTACTGGGATTCGAACCCGGCACCATTGATTTTATAGGCAGGGTCACTGCCCACTAGGCCAGACAAAGGTTGGTACAAGTATAAAAATATTTGGTCTTTATTAGCTATTTAGCTCTGCTATCTAGTAAATAATTTAATATCCAGTTTTCTCCTCTCCTGTAACTTTCACGCCAAATTCAGGGAGGTACCAAACAGGACGTCCACGTATATGGCATTTCTTGGCCTTCGGTCCAAATTAAGAAAAAATCTCAGACCGATCGTCCAAAAACGCGAATGTGTTAACGCTACCAGAGGGTACACGGTAGCGAATTTTTTTTAACAACCGCCGAACTGATGGCAATTTGGGTAGGGATGAGATGACATGCGGCAAAAATTTACAGGGACGCTGCAGGCCGCGGGCGCAGTCACGTCGGACGTCGATGGCAATTATTCGTCATCGAAACGGCGCTTTCAAATTTAGACCAATGCAATAAATTATGATGATGCAGTGAACGCATCTCGCAACCTTCTACGCTACATACGTTTTTCATACATTAGGTTTTGTTGTCACGCAAACCTTTTTTCAAAAACATATGATATTTTTACTATATTTGATACCTACCATTTATTGAAAGTTTGCTGTCAAATTGTTTGGCGTTATAGTTTTGTTCATTGATACGTTTGTAGGGATTTTTTCAGAGATTGCCCGTTTCCCTATGATGTTTTTGAAGTGAAAACTTCTTTAGCGGCGCTGTGCAGTTTATGTGATGGGGAAAAAATGTTAAACTCGCGTCAGGGCGTCAGGTATCACGTGACCGTCAGATTGAAAATTCGTAAGACGGACATTGTGCCATCATGGTGACGTGCAAATTGAATATCATCGAAGCCTGGTTACATTTGAAAAATCGTATCTCATTCAAGTGTGACATTTTATTTTCTTCATAATCAAAGTGCTGTCATAACGGTTAAAGAGGTTTAATCTTTGTTAATTGTGTTGTATTGTATCTTTGTGTTGTTGGGTGTCCATGATTGTAGATACACAATTTTTTCCTTACCAAAAAGTTAAATAACAGAAAAGAAGCGTGATTGTTTTACTTAATATTATCGTGAACGATTCATTAACATTTACTGATTGTGTAGGCTGTAGTCCTGCTTACGTCTCATGGATTACTCTGTATATGTTATACAGAGTAATTCATGAGACGCAATGATGTAATTTACTTAACACTAAAATTCGCATTTCAAAATATCTTCCACACGCAAATTTATTTACGTGGGTATAATAGAGAATTATCTCTTTTTATAAAACTGCTACTCAATTTCTCCAAAATATCAAAAATGCACAAGGTTAATATTCAAGTTTTCACTTCTGCCGGCACTTCCGGGAGTGCAACCCGTTTTTTTATATACGACGTCGGTGGCAAACAAGCATACGGCCAAACAAACAAGCCCGCCTGATGGTAAGCAGTCTGCGTAGCCTATGTACACCTGCAACTCCAGAGGAGTTGCATGCGGTGTTTCTTTTTTTCTGTTGTATCACGGGGAAATAAATAGGAATTGAATAAGTTCGCGTACCTTATGCGTAAAGTCAACTCAGAATTATGCACCTTATGCAATCGTATCGAAGATGCGTATCATATTTTAATGGAATGTGCCCGAAATGAGGGACCCAGGCGACGTCTTTTAAATGACAGTTCCATTGGATTGTGCAATACTTACCTGTCGAATCCTATGTCCGAGGTGGTCGGAAAAATATTAAATATTGTTAAGTGTGGTCTTAAGGACAGACAAGTGTGATTAAGTTTATTATACATATTAACTCTGTTAATTAAGTCTTTTTTAAACGGGGCGACATATTCGGTCAATCGAAAAGGCTCGTTAATAAATGAAAAAAAAAAAAATAATAATCTGCAGCGCTCGTGCTCGACGGCCTGTCGATCCTGTTTCTTATTCATTTCAACCAGGCGGCGCGCATATGGCGCCCTTGCCACGCCACGCCACGACGTTGGAGGAGGAGCGCCAGGAAGTGCCGCGCTGGCTGCGCGGGAATGCGTCGGAGACACAGATCACCATAGGGTTGTTTCCACCTACAAATCCTAGGGCAGAATTGTATCCCAATAAATTATTTTGGATTATAAGAACATGTTAAACTACTTTTAGGTGACCTGTAATGACCATATTTTTGTAAATATTGAATTTAAAATATCTTTTGGCACACGTCACGTGACCAAACTCGAAACGTCATTGAAGATTCTGATGACGTCACAACTCTCGGATTGACATTGTTGATAGGCGATAAGCAACAAATGACAAATGTAGTTGACAGTTCGTATCTTCTACGTGTGTACTTATGTAGTTATGTGTCAAACCGTAAACTGTGACGTCACACAATTTTCAAAGAGCGTTTTGGGCGCGAAAGCATCTGTCAAAATATATTTTGTTAATTTAACATATTTAAAGCCGTTTTTAACTTTTAGTTAATATAGAACGTAATACAAGCGTTTCAAAAAATTGGAAACAACCCTATTGCCTCACCGTCTCCCTTATAAGTCTCAGTCGTTTCCACACTTTTAGAACGACTTGTCATTGAATAGAATTAATTCTCGGTAGAAGAACCTGTTGTAGTTTGTAACCTCTTTTGTGCTGACAAATATTTAGTTTTCTAGTTCTATTTTCTATTTTTGATATATTTTTGATTTGCTTAGTTACCTCTACTTCGAATAAAACACTCATGTCATAAACATCTCTTTTAACTCTATTTTTACAAATACCTAATTTCCTAATTTCTACAACACGTTATCAGCACGAATGCTATAATTAATAATGGAAAGTTTAGTTTAAAGTGTATTACGTAAAATATTGAGTTGTAGTGTTAGTGTGATTTAAAGAAAAAATACAAATAGTAAAAATGTCACATGAAACGAGAGATACTGCGAGTGTTAGAAATTCCCCTTCGAGCGCATCTATTCCATCTTTTTGCTTAAGGAGCAAAGATGGATATCCTGCATGGAAATTCAAGATGCGCAATTACCTATTGCACGAGGATCTGTGGGAAACAATCGGTGGCTACCCAGAAGGAGACACGACCCCTGCCCCTACAAAGGTACGAAAAGATTCGAAAGCACTAGCAAAGATATGTTTGACAGTAGATGGTGCGGCAATTACTCATGTTAGATGTGCAAAAACCGCAGCCGAAGCATGGACATCTTTGCAGAAAGCTTTTGAGGATAAGGGAATGGGACGAAGGCTAGCTTTAGAGCGAAAAATGTACAGGTTGAGTCTGTCGGACTTTTCGAATATGGAACTGTACATTAACGCAGTTATGTCAACCGCACAGGATCTGGCGGATATAGATGTAGTCTTAGAGGATAAGTCTATTGCTGCAATACTTTTGGGAGGTCTCACTCCAAAATACGAACCTCTCATTATGGCTTTAGAAAACTGTAATGTCGACGTGACTACAGACTTAGTTAAGACAAAACTGCTAAATGAAATGTCTAAAGATGCGGCTATGCCATCAGAATCCGTTTTTCATGCGAAAAAGAAGCCGAAGTTAAAGAAGAAGGATATTATTTGTTACGAGTGCAAGATGCCTGGACATAAACGACCAGACTGTCCAATGAGAAGCAAGAAGGAAAAGACCAATGCAGTAACTATTAATAATATGACACTTACAGCACTTAATACTTCTGGTAGCTCAAGCAAGGACATTTTTTATGTAGACTCGGGCTGTACTAGACACATGACTTCTAGACGAGATTGGTTTCAGAATCTTACGATACAGAATCAAGGTACCGTTACTGTCGCAAATGGCGAACAAATTAAGTGCTGCGGAATTGGAAATATTTCAATAAACACACCCGAGAACGTGGTCAACAAGATTAATGATGTTGATTTTGTACCAGATTTAAAAGCTAATTTGTTGTCTGTACATAAAACGGTTGAGAAGGGTTTTGTATGTGTTTTTGATATTAATGGATGTAACTTTTATAAATCTGATAATTTTCGTTTTACAGGTGAATCTGTTGCTCATGCCTCGCCCTGTGGTGGACTGTACGTTTTAGACGGTACTATCAATGTTCCTGAGAATGTGGCAGATAATTATATGACAAAGGATGTGCACTCTGACTGTCAGGATAATTATCAACTTTGGCATAAGAGGCTAGGACATTTGTGTCGCATAGGCATGAACCAACTGAAGAATCACGAGGTAGGCGTAAAATATTCAGTAGTAGATAAAAATAGTTGCATCGCTTGTGTGGAAGGTAAACAAGCGAGGAAACCTTTCAAGAAGGTAGCGTTTAATAGGGCTACTTCCCCCTTAGAGCTGATCCATATGGATCTCATGGGACCAGTGTCTACGACCTCTTTTCATGGCAATAGGTATATGCTTACGATAGTAGACGATTATACGCGAAAGGTGTTTGCTTATTTTATTTCTTCCAAAACAGAGGTCAAAAATAAATTTGGTTTATTTCAAACTTTTGTTGAAAATCAACTAGATAGGAAAATAAAATCGGTTAGGACTGACGGAGGTAAGGAGTTCGTTAATAAGGAGTTTGTTGATTACCTTGCTTCAAAAGGTATTGACCATCAAACGACAACGCCTTACAGTCCTCAACAGGTTGGAGTCGCGGAACGCACACATCGTTCAGTTACAAAGAAGGCGCGGACGTTGCTTGCTGAAAGCTCACTGTCGAAAGCATTCTGGGAAGACGCATTCCAAGTTGCAGTGTACCTGAAGAATAGGTCTCCTCATCGAGCCTTAGGTGGACAAATTCCTTATGACAGGTGGTATGGTCGTAGAAGTGATCTTAGTCACCTGAAGGTGTTCGGATGTAGAGCACTTGTCCATATACCCTCATCTCACAGAAGGAAATTAGATGTCAAGGCACAGGAAGTGATTTTCGTCGGCTATTCAAAAAATCCAGGTACTTACGTATTTAGGCATCCTGCTAACCCACGAAAAATGTTGATGTCCAGAGATGCAACCTTTTTTGAGAATTGTTTTACAGAGCTAAAACAGAGGTCACCAGAACCTGAGGTACAGTCAGACTCAATTTTATCTTTTGAAGATAAAAGAGAGACCGAGTCTGACAACTGTCAAGATTGTCAATTTTATGACTGTGATGAAAGTAACGACGCGGCGCCATCACCTTCGCCGATAAATCTAGAAAGTGCCGAAGATTTAGTATCTACAGAAGAGCGAGAGCCCTTCAGTGAACCAAGGCTACCTAGTGCGGATGAAGAGACAGCAACTATGGAAGAGGAATCTCTCCCTGAGCCGAGATACCCCTCAAGAGATAGGAAACCACCAGATTTCCTAACTTACAATGTGTCGACGGTTGATTCTAGCGAACCTACGACATATTATGAAGCTACTCATGCCGATGATGCAGATAAGTGGAAACATGCTATGGCTGATGAGTATAATTCACTGAAAAAACTCCACACATGGGACCTAGTCGATAAGCCTAATAAAAAGGTCATACCATGTAAATGGGTTTACAAGATTAAAAAGGACGCGTACGGTAATATAACGAAGTATAAAGTAAAGCGAGACTCGTCGTAAAAGGTTTTCATCAAGTCGAGGGAGTAGACTACGATGAGACGTTTGCACCAGTGATCCGCCATTCTTCCCTCCGCACTTTATTTGCCATAGCTGCAGAGGTGGGATTAAGAATGAAGCACTTAGACGTTGATACCGCGTTCCTAAACGGAGATTTAGAAGAAGAAGTTTTTATGGAGCAACCTCTGGGTTTCATCGAAAAAGGCAAAGAAAACAAGGTTTGTTTGCTGAAGAAATCCCTTTACGGCCTTAAACAGGCACCGCGAGCATGGAACAAAAAGTTAAACGAAACGCTTTTAAAAATAGGTTTTATAGGAACTCCTTCCGAGCCTTGCGTATATACGAAACTTTTTGGTAAGGAACTCGTGATATTGGGTATCTTTGTCGATGACATTATAGTATTCTTTCAATCAGATTCAACGTTTGGCACTGTCAAAAACGATTTGTTGAAATATTTTTCACTAAAAGATCTCGGAATATTAAAATGTTATTTAGGATTGCAAATCGAATGTAATTCCGAGTGTATTAAAGTAAACCAGCGAAATTATATTCTCTCAATATTGGAAAAGTTTAACATGAAGGATTGTAAGACTGTGGATACTCCTTTAGTTAAAAAGAATATGGAAAGAAGAACTGATGGTCAAGTAGGTGAGTCTTATCCGTATCAGAACTTATTAGGGTGTCTCATGTATCTGACGGTAAACTCACGACCCGACATCGCTTACTCTACAAGCTATTTAAGTCAGTTTAATACGTGTTTTACTAAGGAACACTGGAATGCTGCCAAAAGGGTTCTGCAGTACCTGAAGGGTACTTTAGACTATTCCTTGGTTTACAGGAAGTGTGGAGAACCTTTAAAAGGCTTTTGTGATGCGGACTGGGCAAATTGTCCGATTGACAGAAGGTCGTACACCGGATACACCTTCAAGTTAAGTGGAGGTCCAGTATCCTGGGAGTCCAAGAAGCAGCCTACAGTGGCCTTATCATCAGCCGAATCGGAATACATGGCACTAGCGTCTGCCACGAAGGAAGCATGCTACTTACGTCGGTTTATCTATGAGATAACAGGTAAATTGCATATAGTTAACTTAGCTTCTGACAGTCAGAGTGCCATCAACCTCGTTCGAAATCCTGTACACCACAACAGGACGAAGCATATAGACGTCAGGTTTCACTTTATTAGGGAAAAGGTGTCAAATAACGTTGTTAAATTAGAGTATATCAAAAGTAGTGATATGCCTGCCGATGTACTTACGAAGCCACTAGGACCTATAGTACATAAAAGGTGTATACTTAACTTAGGATTAGAAACTTAAGTTTTTCTTTTTTTTTTTGTGTTTGTCAGGCACAACTTCGATTAAGGGCGGCTGTTGTAGTTTGTAACCTCTTTTGTGCTGACAAATATTTAGTTTTCTAGTTCTATTTTCTATTTTTGATATATTTTTGATTTGCTTAGTTACCTCTACTTCGAATAAAACACTCATGTCATAAACATCTCTTTTAACTCTATTTTTACAAATACCTAATTTCCTAATTTCTACAACAGAACCTATGTATAATATACCTATAATAATAAGTAAGCACTGGTTTCGGAGAAAAAAATAATAATCTGTCATTCAATAAATCGACAAAAACAGTAATACGTTAAAAAAGTTGAATTGTATAAAAGTGGTGCAATTTTGCAAACATTTGATTAAATATATATAATTGAATATAATATTTTATTCGTGAAATGTGTGGGAATTTTGTTAAATCACTTTAATAGACCTGTTTAATTATTGTTCTCATTATCGGTTCAAAAGCGCTAATGTGTAGATAATTAATTGCCCACTAAGAGAATGAAATGAAATTTATTGCTGACATGTATAGATTGTTTAGATCCACATTTATTAACAACAAAACGGGACAAACTAACAAAAGGTGATGAGTGTATGATTGAGTGTTTCCTCATAATCGTTTGAAAGATATGTACGTGAAACAAACAACGTGAAAGTCGCTAGAGACCTCATAATATTGTCACTGTGGCAAGGTACAAAATTTACCATTATAATAAATTATTTTAAATTATTGTATGATTGAACGTAAATATGTATTTTTCACGAAATTGGCATTGGATTGTGAGTAGCTTTTTCCGATTTCAACAATGTACTGTGAATACAAACGACCATATAAATATGATATCTCTAAAAATATACTCTCTAATGGAAAGGTAGACTTCTGTAATAGAATTTAGTTAGTAGTAAATGAGTATGAGTAGGTAGAGAGATGGAAAGGAAGGTAGGCACAAAAAATTGTGGTAACGTCGACAGTAATTTTTTTTGGTATGACATCAATAGTCGGCCTTGGGAGTCAACAAGGAGGTTGACTTCGGGGTTCGAGGCAGTAATTTCAAAAAGGTCGTAAATCCAGCTATCAGCCGGGATAGAGTTAAGGTGTTATTTTGCCTACCTCTGATTATTTAATATAATTACGAACTTATCTGATTAAAATAAATTAAATAGGTACCTAACTAGTAAGTATTCAGCTACTCTGTAAGTTACTTTTCCTACTCCTCTACTGTTATCTGTCATTTATGCATTCATTAACACGAATATAAGAACATACATAAAAGGTTTTAAGGAAAGCCTATATTGTCTATTCCTCATAAAAGCTCTTGTGCTTTTAATCGCTATAACGTTACTGCGATTAATGGCTACCAACCTAACAAAACCAAAACGAATACAGTTTTAAACTAAGTGCATTGCTGCCAACTTACAAAATATTCATTTGGTTGCATAGTAAAAATAATTACTTCATAAGTCAGAAACACGCATGTGACACCCGTAATATAGCAACACCCATAGACTACGAAGACCGCTTAGCGTTGCTTGTTAGTCTCCGTAGGCTACGGTGGCCAAAATTGAGAAAAAACAGTCCAAAAATTTAATTTACCAAGTAGCAAGTACCAGGGCCTCATGAGTTACGAGAAGGTGTCGCTGACCGGCCGGCCGCGGCCCGGGGCGGGCCGGGCGCGTAACAAGGTATGCTCGCGCGTCTTGGATATATACTTTTGCTTTGTTTACCTAAATTAAGATTTATTTTTGTTGACTCGTAGGAAAAATATTGTATGCAACGTTGTATAAGTAGGTCAAAAAATGCTCGTGGCGTATTCCTTTACAATGTTCGCCTACGCCTTCGGCTACGGCTCACATTGTAACTCACGCCACTCGCCTTTTTTGACCCTTCTTATACAACTGTTGCATAAAATACTATTTTAATGTGGCTGACCACTGGAAATTAAATCGCGGAACTCAAAATCTGGGTACTAAAAGGCTGACTAACGGTAACCTTTCATCAAGGCATATAATTTTAACAAGGAATAAGCGTTTTATTTAAAATGGTTTTAATAGCGCCATAATTATATTAAGATTACTAATAAGTTTTGGTTTCTTTGTTCAGTATATAATATAATAAGTATTAATATTTAAAAATATTAGTGGTAACACGTTGTAAAAAAAAAAAAAAATCTAGTGCTAACCACCAATTATCTGTTAACCTGTTGCTACCGGTGGGAACCTATAATTGGCTCTTTGTTATCTATATATATAACTATTGTACAATCTATAGCTCTTGGTTCTCCGAATAATAAATAATAAATAATAATAAACATAATATGCTAACATTATGGCTTCATTGTTATAATATTGTTATAATATATGGGACGTCAGTACAAATAATTACTGTATGCGCTAAAATGAGACAAGCTCTAATCGAGCAATCCAACTGCAAATAGATTGCGGCTTATCGTACCCTTACATTATACCTAGGTCTTCTTAGAAATCTATTAGTAGGATATACCTTTTACCTACTTTTATTTCCATAAAGTCATAACGGTATTTCCGCTATATTTGGAAACTAGACTTTATTGGGCACTATGTAAGACCTATTTTTCAAAAATAAATTATCATGATATACTAACGTAAGCTATATACATATGTAGTTCCAGCGGATGTTAAAAGTGTGCCGTTTCTCACAATTACGTAATCGATAATTTCAAAGAATTCTGCCGACTTACATTCATATTTTTCATACTTATACGAATTAGGTAAGTTTGTGATTTACATATCAAAATTAGGCTATAATAATATTTGGTTTTAGCTTATTAGGTAATAAGATTAAATAAGGACTTTTAATGAAAACGAGTTTTGACAAAATCGGTAAAGAGCTATTTTCGGCTTCGGATAAAAAGTAAAGAAAAAAAAAGGTACTTGGTAGTACAGTCAGCATCAAAAGTAGCGGATCAAACAAGGTTTCAAAAGTATCTACCATTCTGTTACAACTTAACAAAATGTAGTGGTTCTATATGTAGAACAATTAAGACGGTAAAAGATATACCTACTTTTGAATGTAAATTTTAGAGATTTATCTATATTTGGAAAAGTTATCCGGAATATTAGATAGTTTTGGCGCGTTATTTCATCCGCTACTATTGATGCTGACTGTACCTGGTCTAAAGGGGCCCACTGATTAACAGTCCGCCGGACGGTATCGCCCTGTCAGTTGTTCTGAACTGTCAACTTTTTGTTCTTACTGATTAATTAATTGTTTAATTGGCGGCTGGCTAAGAAACCTTTTTAAATTAGTATATTTTGTGACTTGTTAATAACGATTAATTAAATGCGTATATTTTTAAAAACATGTCATCAAAACTAATAAAAAACCTATATACTTATGTTAAAACGGGTCATATGCCTGTTTCTCACGGAAGGTGTGTTATTAAAAAACCTATATCTCCACAATCCATTATTTTAAGACCACTGTACATCTGTAAGTATATTAACTAATTTTGATGGACGATGGACGGGCAACTTAGGAAACTTTCACTGAGCACGGCCCAAGTCCCAATTCTCTCTTGATTGTTTTTTTTTTCCTTATTACAATGATTGAAAATAATAGATTTCTCCTCAGTATCATATATAAAACAAAATATCCGTAGATTACCTATTAAATGTATAACAGATATAACGTTAAAGCACGAATTGCACAGCCTACAATGCCGCTGCGGCTACTTTTTTATTTTTTTCACTTTTCTCCATATTTAGGGTTTCGTAATCGTTAGTGCTAGAAAGCTGCATGCATGGCAGCAGAACGATAAAATAAAAAGTACCTACAATTTTTTTTCAGGTTACCTTCTTTTTAATACTACATCAAAACAAGCATACGCATACGGCTCGCCTGATGGTAAGCAGTCTCCGTAGCCTATGTACGCCTGCAACTCCAGAGGAGTAGTTACATGCGTGTTGCCGACCCTAACAACCCTCCCTCCCCTCGTTGAGTTCTGACAACCTTAGTCACCGGCAGGAACACAACACTATGAGTAGGGTCTAGTGTTATTTGGCTGCGGTACCTCCCATACAAAATGTTATTTTTGTTTTTTTTTCTGACCCAAAAGTATGGGGCATTGTTGGATAGGTTTTTCAACGCCTGTAACTTTTGAACCATGGGTCCAAAAAATACCAAAAAAAAATCGAGAAATGAAAGCTTAATAAATACTTTCAATTAAAACTATAACGAATATGAGCGGTCCAGCCATTTTGAGTAATTGTAATAAATCGTATCTTCTTAGTAAAAAGACGTACAGTGAGCTGCGAAATTACATGGAAAAATAATGAATTAATTAATTGATAAAGTCGTCATGCACTTTTACGTCTGATAGTACAAAGCGCTGCGTAGGTAGGGTAGGCAAAGTCTAAGCACGCAAAGTGCTCCGCATTGGAATCAGCGTATGACTTTGTGCCGGTGGCTATTAAGACAGCGGGGCCTTGGGCCTCAGATGCTCGCTCCTTTTTCAGAGAGTTGGGGCGTCGCTTGCTCGCTATGGGTCGTATCTGGTTCAGCAGCTCGCCATTGCGGTTCAGCGAGGGAACGCAGCAGGAATAATGGAGACCTTTGAGCCAGGGTGGATTATTTTTTAGTTTAGGTTATAATTTAAATATTATTTTACTTATATTTAATTTTAATGTGACATGTTGTATTTGTTTTAGGTTATTTTATGTTATTTCAATTACTTTTACGTTCTTAATGTAAATATTGTTTGGGTGTCTAAGAAACCCTACACAGCATGGCCCGACATGCTCTTAGCTGATTTTTTTGTCGTTAGCGTTGGGTAAACCTAGATGTGTACGGGTAAACGCCGAACACATACTATTTTTGAAGTGAAAACTTCTTTATCGGCGCTGTGCACTTTTTGTGATGGGGAAAAAATGTTAAACTCGCGTCACAGGTCACGTGACCGACAGATTGAAAATTCGTAAGACGGACACGTGACATAATGGTGACGTGCAAATTGAATGTCATCGGAGCCTGGTTACTTTTGAAAAATCGTATCTCATTCAATTGTGACATTTTATTTTCTTCATAATCAAAGTGCTGTCATAATCATAACGGTTAAAGAGGTTTAATCTTTGTTAATTGTTTTGTATTGTATCTTTGTGTTGTTGGGTGTCCATGATTGTAGATACTCAAATTTTTCCTTACCAAAAAGTTAATAACAGAAAAGAAGCGTGATTGTTTTACTTATTGTTTATTGTTTATTGTTTATTAACTTAATATGATTGTAAACGATTCTTTAACATTTACCGATTGTGTAGGCTGTAGTCCTCACGTCTCATGAATTACTCTGTATATGTTATATATTAACACTATAATTCGCTAACTATAATACTAAAATAAAAACTCAAATTTATGTACGTAGGGATAATAGAGAATTATCTATTTTTATAAAACTGCTACTCAATTTCTCCAAAATATCAAAAATGCACTACGTTAATATTCAAGTTTTCACTTCTGCCGGCACTTCCGGAGTGCAACCCGATTTTTTTTATTTCATATTCGGACTTTACCCAAAAAGCTTGGGTTATACTAACTAATTTAAAATTACCATAATTACGTGCAGTCGGTATCGTCATTGATTTTACTATGGAAATTAACAATAACACCAACGCGTTCAGGCCCCTGCAGCAGTTTAGTGTCGGAGCAGTACTGCAGCTGCGGTCCGAAATGGACTGTCACCTTAAGGTCCTACCGTCTTTATGAAGGTAAATAGTCGTTGGGATGCTTTTATTTCAGGACTTCACTAATTGCTTGGACTATTATTTGCTTAGGATCTGTACAATTATTTGAACATCTATTTGTTTGTTTGTGAAATTTAAAAGGATTAGTTACTCAACCTGAGGTTGTGATAGAATACAGGGTGTTTTTTTTTCAATACTCAGTAATGCTAATACTTAACAATAAATTAAGTACCTACCACTTGAAATCTGTAAGGTAGAAACTCAAATAATTAGTAATCACACCAAAAAGGTTTAGGGCAAGATGATCACGAACCAAAAACAGCTGTGGCACATGAAAAGCTATTTTTGAAAAACGATTGTTGACAATATCGTATACATTTGCTACTAAACGCAAGTACTATCTCGGACTATCGATGTTCGAAATGACATTAATAAGTCATAGGTTTTGATTGTTGGGTTGTATTAAATATATTGCATGTCAATAACGCTATAAGCAGCAATTATTTTCTATGAAAAGAAATAAAAAAATAACAAATTTACGATAGTTGACTATGCTATTTACTTTCCTTAAATTTTCTGAGCCATACGCTGAAGTTAACGTAATTCAAAACACCGTGTATAAGGATACCGTTATTTCAACAATATTTGCAAAATTTTAGCGTCTTTATATTCAATGTTTGTCCTCTGTGTATGTTTAGGATAGCTAAACAACCTCGGTTTTAGAAATGTTTTTATAAAGGAAAATCTTCAAAGTAATTAAAACGCTCCTGCAAACAGGTGTATTATAATTATGGAACCCATATTTTGCCTATCAAGAGTTTGTGGTCGCACAATTTTTTTAACGACCGAAAAAGTTAAGTATTCGCTACGTGCACGACTGTCACGCCACCTAGCATCCGCAAATCTAGCGGAAAACGTTAATTCACTACATCTTAAATTATTATATTTATTTTATTTTAATTTGCTTTTATTATAATGTATATAGTATGCCATTGTGTCGTTATGTGTTTGTCTCATTGTGTTATGGGCTAGATACACATACATACATTTAATGACGCCTATTTCCCGGAGGTGTAGGCTGAGACCACGGATTTCCACTTGCTACGATCCTGACATATCTCTTTCGCGTCCTTCACTTTCATGACACTCCTCATACACGCTCGTCGGTTTAGGGTGCTCTTGACCTGGCCTTTCTTCAGGATTTCCCCGATTTGATCAGAGAAAGTCCGCCGAGGTCTACCCCTTCCAGCTCCCTTTTCTACTTCTCCCTTATACACTCTGTGTGTTAACCTTCTTTCACTAATTCTTTCCACGTGTCCAAACCATCTCAATATACCTTTCTCAATTTTTGTCACTACATCTTCGTTCAGTCCACACTTTTCCCTTATCGCACTGTTCCTAATTCTATCTTGTAATTTTACACCACACACACTTCTCAACGGTCTCATTTCCACTGCATTCACTTGACTCTGATGCCTCTTCTGCCATACTCAACTTTCGCTACCATACATAAGTGTAGGCACCAATACCCCTCTATGCACTGCGAACCGTGCTTTTTGCGACACCTTCTGGCTGCTCATAAAAGCGTTGAGTGCCCCATTCACACGATTTCCAGCATTCACTCTCCTTTCAATGTCGTTTTGATTGCGGCTCCAAATGACCGAGCAAAGAAGCATTCTTATCATATTTTCTTAATACAAGCTCTTATTTAATTTGCCCTGTTAGTATGTACCTATGATAAAACCCTTGGAGTGGTAGGCCATCGACTCCCGACCGATTATGTCATTTAAATTTCAAATTTGATTAATTGAAATAAAATCAAAATTCCAATAACTCAAAAACGACATAGGTATGCCACTTGAAGAGCTAATGATTTAGTGTGGATCAAGTCTTGGAAGCTAAATTTGACCCACTTTCCGATTTTCGATTGAGCTGAAATTTTGCATACATAATATATGTACCTAACCGCAGGGCCTCCCACTAACTGGATGGTCCGACCTAGTTAAGAAGACCATCTCAGGCAAACTCCATCAAGCGGTGAGGGCTACGGGAGATGGGAATTCTGTGATAATACAACGCAAAATAATTGTATCTGGGGTTGTTAGAATTGTCGCGATGAGTATTAGTTGCCTGTGAAGAAAATTACAGTCAGCGATAAAACCTTGTACCAAAAATTTAATTTTTGCCAAAACTTATATAAGATGTTTACTCGTCGACGGCAGAATATCCACTATTACCCACTGACAGCATGGCTGCGCTTTACGCCTAGACGCGAACAGGAATTTTGGCTGTCACTCTTTGACTCTTCTCTTTATGATTCGGTCAAGTTATGTTCTATTGTATGGGGAAGACAAATTATAACCAGCTTGAAACGAATGTAGTATGATACCTTTGGGTATGGTAAGGTGCTTTACGCAAACTAGCTTCCCCTCCCGCTGACGCAACATCCCCCCCCCCCCTTTAGCATGATATATGTCTCGGTTGACGGTTTATTTTCATTACTTATAGAGAAAAGTATTAGAGTTAGGAACAAGCTGGTTCTTCCTATACGATTTCTTTCAGCAGTATGTTATATTCTAGTTAATCTAGCTGTAACATAGAAATGGTGCTTCAAATCAAAAAAATTATATAACCTTTTTTATTAGGAATTCAATACCTATTATTTCTTTCATTGACACTTTATTCCTTAAATGTATACTTTTCCCAAAAAATAAAATAAAATCGGACAAATGCGAGTTAGATTCGCCCACCGAGGGTTCAGTAGTTTTTAGTTTTTTTTGCTATAGTGGCACAAAAAATACATCATATGTGAAAATTTCAATCTATGACGGTTCATGATATACCTACAATAGCCTGGTGACAGACGGAAAAATGGACAGACAGGGGAATCATGGTAACATGGTCCATGGTTTTACCCTTTAGGTACGGAGCCCTATAAACTGTCAATCTGGACACATTTCAATGCGTAAAAGGGGGTTGCGTCAGGGGGAGGGAAGGGGACGCTAGTGTGCGTAAAGCACCATACCCAAAGGTAACATACTGCATTATTTTCAATTTGGATATATAATTTTTTAAACCATAATTTGACCGAATCATAATTATATATGGGTGATCATACATTTGCTACTTGCGTTAAATAAAAAAAAAACATTTATTCAGAATACATACATACATAAACCATTTCACAAAACAACTCTTCTGCCAAACTGCAGGACAGCTTGTTGGCAGGGCAGAGGGACTCCCGTAAAACATAATATGAAACATAGTAGCAAATGTGACTATAATCTTATTGATCTCGCATTAAACACTAATCAATGTGTAAACAAGCTCTAAGGCGCGAGTCGTTCTTCATTTTGCAATCATTTTGGGTAATTGTATTGTGTAACAAATTAAAAAATACAATTTACCTAATGAATGTAATCAACTCTGTCCCACATGTTCTCTCAACATTGTTATATATTACGCAAAATCCCTTAAGTTAACAATGTTACGTAGCATATCACATTCTTCCATCACTCAATCCGAAGGAAAAGGTCCGTCATTTTTTTACCAAGCAACTTATCTTTGCCATAAACTGCTCTCAAAATATCCTTTGCGATAACAAAAATACGTTTAGGTCGGTCCCCAAAAAATGCAAAAGATTTTCAATCATATTGTGATAGGTATAAGGGTAAGATACGATTTTATTCAATGGTGATAGTAATGTTGGTAGAGTTTAATCCAAAATCGATTGTGTACAGCGGCGTTTTCGATATCTTAATATCTTAAGACTTAAATCTTTTTGTGTTTAAAAATAAATGTATCTTGTGAAAATTGGGTTTTAACGTACCTACAAAGAATGCTACTAAAATGATGAAGTTGAAAATCAGATATTGAAACGTAAATCCAGACAAACTTTAAGATAAAACGGATAGGTAGGTAAAATATTACTCAAATTAGGTAGATAAATACGAATTACGAGTATGTACGATTCCCACCGACCGGCTGGAGTCGCGCCCCACCGGAGCGCATTTTCAATGTGCCTATATATTATTATGTATTGTATGGCAGAAGCGATGAAGTCTCTTGCGAGCCGATGGGCTTGCGACCATACAAATGCGCTGTTTTTTTTTGTTTACGGAGTGGGCGAATGCATTTACACACCGTCCCCCCGGCCACGGGAAGGCCATGATGGGGGGGCGTGTGGGGACTCACCGTTCCTGTCCTGGCGAGAGGGGAGGGAGAACTTGACCCTAACCACTAAACCCAGGTCCACCATCTCTGTTGCCACACTGAGGGCAGCCTTTTCCACGGCCCAGCGATTGCACTCTTCCAGAGTGTGCTGGGCCGTGTCGTCAACCGCACCACATTCGTGGCACTGAGGCCCCGGCTCAATCTTAATTCTATGCAGGTAGTGTCCGAAACAGCGATGCCCAGACACCACCTGCGTTACCCTGAAGGTCAGGGCCCCTATCCTTCTGTCTACCCACTCATTCTTTACGGGGAGGATAGCCCCTATGGTTCGGGTTCCATAGCGGCTACCCTTCAAGGTATCCCTCCATCGCTCTCGTAGGCGCTCTGCGGCTGCCTGCGCCACCCTCTCAGCCTCTACCGCGTCTGGGGGCTCACCACGTCTCCACGCCTGAGAGGTGGTGCGGTAGGCAAGCGCTCCGCTCCGTTCGGTGTGAATCGTACTTTAGGTAGTGCCGAGTTCTAGAGAAACTAATTTGATACTATAATGTGTTTTTAAACATTTTATTTTAGGTTACAAAAGTAGGTCTTAAAATTAGGAAACTAAGCTTTTTTTAGTAGATGGTAAGTATATATTTATCGTATGTACATATCTATGTAAATTACAATTATAGTAACAAAGTCAGATAAAAAATATTTTTACTTGCATGAAGTTCAAGTATCTATTGGGAATATTAGGTGAAACCTTATAAGCGGGGGATCCTTTAGCTCTTTTTCCCCTAATTACACCATTTCCAATTTATTGTGGACACGCAGATGTCAACAATGTGAAGCTTTTTTTACCGACTTTAAAAAGGAGGGGGATATCTATTCGACAGTTTTTTGTTGGTTTTTTGTTACCTTAGAAGCCTTAGAAGTCTTTTCTGAACCGATATGGATTTTTTTTCAAAACTGTAGTTCCAAGTTAGTCCCATTCTTGTCAAATCCTGTTCAGATGATGGGACCTATAAGGCATTGACGGAACTTCTCAAATATAGCTTTTAGAACGAGGAAGGGGGGGTCGAGGGAGTTGGAACGCGCTAGGAGGTGGCCATGGGAACTCTGTGATAAAATAATTCAACCTAATTGTGTTTGAGATTTTTAAAATTGTCTCGATTTACCAAAATTTACCAAACATGAAATTTTTACCAAAAACTTATTGTACTTAATTAATTTTAACAAGCAGTAACGTCTGCGAACGATGCTATTAAGCTTTGAATTTAAAAGTGGAAAAATTACTTTCTTTGGTGAGACTTGATTAATCCAGAGGCCGTGAGTTCAAGTCTCACCCAAGACAGTAATTTTTCCACTTTAATTCTAAGTTTATTGTACTTTCCAGGCAATTTTTATTTATGTTTTAACAAAAGCAAGCATTTGCAAAAACAGTGCTTTTTCGTGAAATGGAACTGCTGATGAAGAACAGAATAGAACTCTTCCATAACAAGTACAGTGCAGTTTTACGTCTCGGAGCTAATTGTAATTATTTTATGATTCAGTCAAAGTTATAGGTACATACTTACAACAACACAACAACAATACAGTAATGCTGCAACAACAACGCTGCAATCGCCAATATCGTCATGTATATGTGTAAATTTAAAAAAAGCACTATACATATACAGTCTTGTAACTCTAGACTAACACGAGCGACACGGTCTGTCCGAGAAAAAACATTTTGCAAATGATTATTTGAGAAACTGAAGCACTTTTTACTCTTGAATTAACGTGAAATATCTTAATACGGATAAGTTTTGAATGCATTAAGTCGATGTAGGTTTAAGGGAATCCTGCAAGAAAGGTAAAATGGACAAAGCTCTTTTCGTGTCATGGCATGTAAATGCGTTAGAGCCATCACCCAGCCTGGCGCAATAACTTTTACAAATTCGCTTTAATCATTTCCAAAGAAATCAGTCTACGCGCGTTAATCCTTTCAGCCCGTGTGTGTATGTCGGTCCGCACATGGCTCAGTTAACGAGTTGCGAACAACTCTGCAGCGCTAATCACGCGGGATGACGTGCATTCTCCTATTGATTTCTAATCGCTTACGGCTGGTCGCGTTTCCCGCAGACTAGCCGCTTACATGTTATGCATTATTTGGCCAATGCAAAAAAGAAACGTTTTACATGATACCTATAATATTTACATATTGTGCAATATGTAGTAGCAGAAAGATTCGAATCCCGACTCGTAGGCACCAATGAGTTTTTCGGAAGTTATCATCGATTTTTTTATTTATTTATTAATCAATCACTTTTCTAAAACCGAACCGCAAGATGATTACATTTTTTTTGTCTATTGTAATATGTATTATCAACGATTCTTAAATAGCTATTCGATTTGCACATAGCTTTCCAAGTGTCTATATGTTTGCTGTAGGTAGGTGAAGCTTTTGTCTTTTAAAGGGAGAATCAAGACAAGGAGGTACCTACTTGTAATAAACTGTTGGCTTTTGTTCAAGAATGCAAGCAATTCCTTCCTTACTATTCTAATCCGGAAATGTTTTAGTTGGTCTGCCTTAATTAAAATCTTGGCAAACGCCCACTGTGAAATCTATCACCACATATAGGTACAGTCAGCAATGGGTGAGGTGTTCAAACTGATCCGAATGCAACTTTAATTAAGAGAATAAGAGCATATGCAAATTATGTTGGACATCTAGCCCCCTCAACCACTTCTTCTGATGATTGTACCAGTTTTATGAATATTTTAACTTGGAAACATCCTAACTCGGAATTAAGATTGGATCAATAAAATCTCATCTTGATAGAAGTTACAGTTACATGAACACGTCGAATTGGATATAAGAATGAAATTTGTATTTTTTTTAAATGGCTGGATATTTCCTCCCACCCCTAAAAGTGTCCAATACAATATTTTTTTTACTTGTAATCCGTATTATGTCCACCACAGGACAGGCTATGCCTAGTGTGGGGGCCAGCATAAATGTAATACTGTTATTATTTTATTTCGGAAATAAAACATTTGTATTTTGTAAAATTTTGTATTTTGTACTTTCCGTATTGGAAGTGGTGTTAGAGGTGCATTTTTCTTTTGTCGTTTTATTACTTTTTATTTTTTTTTTTATTACGAGTATTAACGTGTGTTTGACGAGAAAATACTGTTATGTTTGTGATATTTTTTTTGTTACATTTTATTATTGCTTGATGTCAGTATTTTTAACTGTCTACGATAAATATACTTAATGTCAAAATATTTGAAGTGAAATGTTTAATTTCATTTTTTGTCTGAAACTTATGTTTGATTGACATATAACAACGAACGACCAATCAGCGCGCAAAGTGCTTTCTCACGTGCATTTCAAAATACCATGACGGTTTCACGTCGACCTATTATTTTTTAGATACCAGAAAACAATGCGTAAAATTTTAATCAATATGTTACGGTACACAATCTTTCGACAGTTTACAATCTCGCTAGATAGATTAGGTGTAACCTAACCATATTTACAATTTTACGGTGATACCTGTACAAAAACTCTTTAATACAATATCACACTTTAAATAACAACATCTCATATTGATGGACTGGACTGGACTACACAAGCTAGTTAGGTTAAGTTTGAATCGGATTCCCTTTTAAACTAGCTGACCGATTCGAAAAAACTAAGTAGAAATTACCGAAGCGTTATATTTTTTACTCACTTTATTTTTACATCACTGAATATATCTTGGTCCCAGATTTCTAACAATTGTTTGTAATTCTATATCAAACTTATAGTGGCCCGCCGAGCGAAGTGGTCAGGTGCGCCATGAAGCACTCTTATTCGTTTTTCTTTGTCGTCAATCCTTACAGGGATTGACGAGGCGAAAAGCGTGCGTAGAAAATGTTTATGTATTTTTTAACAGAACTGACGCTAGATTCAAATGAATGAGCATGTAGATGCGTTCTGAAGACTAAGGAAATTAACATAGTTACGGTTAATCAGATAATTTGTAGTTCTGTTGGTTTAAATTCCAAGGTAAGGCTTGGCAAGGCCCTTCTGATGTTTGTGAGGGTGTAAGTACCGTTACACATTCGACAAGTTAAATTGATAACGGTAGACCTATCCGTTAAACTTAGGCGGATGCGGATCCTAAGAAATTATTGTGGCCAACTGCGGACGTGTGGCCTGGCGGCTTGGGCCTGATTTTCAATATGATAATTATATTAAAATGAGATAGTAATTTTAGTCCCAGGACTCTACCTACCACCCACAGACTTACATCCTACCTAATACATCAGAAAGTCACCGCGCAACCTTCTTTCTGTACCATCTGTTCCTGAGATAAGGGTAGAACATTATTGCCAATCTTGTAACATTTCGATGGTATGATGGAACATACAACATGTCAATTTACTTTTTATAAAAATTGAGATCGCGGTTTATCTATGTCTGCATCTTTGGGTAGTTAAATAAATTTAAAGAATGTGTTTTTTTTCATTTTCGGGTACTTGAAACATTTATTAGTTAACCCACCAAATAGAAATCGGCCTGGATCTGTTCCTTTCTTCCTTCATCTTTCTGGCTTACTTACATATTTCATTTAATCGTGTAATGTTAATCTACCCTCAAAGGGCTAAATATTCGATCTCATTGGTTTTTTAGTAGAGCAAATTAAGTAATAGCAAATATTACATAACTAAATTACTATTGATTAATGTAATGGTTATGATCTAGTCATCCCGATATGTTCATATAAATAAAATAACACGATTACAGCAGCTTCGTTGTTACGTTGAGTAAGTACTATATCGAAGTAAAACTTCTGTAAGTTATGGCCACTTATGTCACATCGAGTTCAAATGACTTGAAGAATTTTCTTGCTCAACAAAATACCTAATTGTAATTTGTTTACATTCTTTTAAATACCTAAAGATACAGATTATAATTATTAATTTCCATATTAAGTAATTAACATGTTAGGTAGGTAAGTACGAGTATATTACTTTGAAAGAATGAAATCGCCAGATTCATGGTGGATAAGGAAGTAATGTAATAGACTGTACAGAAAAAGATCTTTTTCTTTAAATATTGTCAGTTGGAGTTAATCCGCCTATATGAGCAAAAGCCTAAAAGCCGAAATTAAGCAAAGTTGCATTAAGGCCGATATCGAAGTGGCCCGATATTAGAGTAATCTCTTTGTTTGTTCCTCAGTTTATGGGAAAGTCAATGGTGCTCAACCCACAGGCTCAACCTCTGTAAATAATTAAGAAAAATACAATAGTTATTTTATATATAATAACCCAAAAAAGCTAATAATATTAAAATAAAACGATTAAATGTAAAGATTGTGCGAGTAGTAAGTTTTCAGAATTAGCCGCACAGCAACGTAAATCGGATGTGCATGTGTATGCACTATTACATGGGGTTAGAACATTTTATTTTGAATATTATGCTTTTTTTTTTCAATTTAACCAGCACTGGAAAATTTTGAATCTCAGGGTGTCACGCAATTCTCCAACATTAGTTTTTAACCGACTGTATTCGGTTGTGGCAATTTGATTATATGTATGTTCATGGATTTTTCCGAGCCCTATGGTCTGGTTTGAGTAATTATTTTTTTGTTTGAAAGGAGTTTCATCCAAGGTACATGGTACATGTTACCAGATTATTTTAGTTTTGGTCTAATGAGGGGAACTCCTCAATTTTTAAGGGCACAAGTATGATGATTTGGGCATTTTCTTAGCATCTCAAGCAGGGGTTTTGGCTCAAGGGTTAAGAGGTCGGGGGTTAAAAGTTAAGGGGTATAGGGTTGGGGGTTCATGGTCAAGGGGTTCAGTCATCAGGGGTTGTAAGATTGAGGGATCGGGGGTTGAGAGATTGGGTCATCGGTGGGGCCGAGGATGGATTTAGTGACAGAATTAGGGCATGCTGTCGGGAAATCCCGGATCTGTAATTCCCGGGAATTTAATAGTGTCGAAGGAACCGGTACTGAAGACTAGGTACCGGCACTTGCCGGTTCTGTGTTTATTCCCATTCCCATTTTAGTAGTATGTAAGTAGTAATATTTTAGTATTTTACTTCGCTTGTAGCATTAAATAGCATTTAATAATGTTGCTAGGAAACGGAGACCCAAACGACCCCACAAACTTCAGCATAGTAAAGTAGGTATATAATCCAATCAATATAGATGGTAAATTGTAAAAAAATCACTCAAGTTCCCATTAAAATTTTGTTTTTCTCTGGAACACACTTGATCGATTTCATTTACTACTTTTAGGTCGATTACAGGAACAATGATTTTAACAGTTTATCGTCTCGATTCGAACTAGATACATCAAACATTTGCTAAAGATACGAGTACGATATGGATTAGATATGTCAGTAGTAGGGTAGAGTTTTTAACTTGTGTGGAGTTTGCCGTCCAAGTGCGTTCACATCCCGGGTGCAGTGACACCAGCTGTGTGGTTCGTACATGTATGTAGTCATTATGGGAAAAGGACACGGAGGATGTGCATATATTTGGGTGAGAATAGGCAAAGTCGCAAAATGTAGAGGGCCGTGTATGGGTATATTAAAAATACGTTGGTTATGGCAGCATTTACAAGATTTGCATAAAGAAGAGGATACATCAAAGTATTATGGAGTGACCTCGGGACTAACTCACTCATTGTCTCGAACAAAGCACTACAAAAGACTTGAAGATCTTCTCTGGGACATTAAAATATTTTTTTATCATTTTATTTAACTTTGTATGTATTTAAATTTAAATGAGTTTTGTAGGAGATGATTCAAAATAATTTCTTTAATTATTATAAAGGACTATAATTAATTCATATGTCGACCATACAGGGCGGCCGAAAAATAAAGAATTATTGTTGCTGCATTCTGTTGTTAATTTTCAAAAACGTAAAAGAGAATTTTTGAATATAATTCGTTTTTGTTGTACTTAGTTTTAATTTTTAATGTTTTTTGTAAAAGATATTTAAGTACGGAAAAAGGTTGTAAAATTTCTTTGAGATTTGTGCCTACCTAATAATATCTTATTTACGTAGTAAATATAGGATTAAAATTAAATTCATTACTTTTACCTAATCTCAATCCAAATGATACTATTTCTTGGTAAATAAATTCGAGCATATAGGAAATGTTCGAAGTTTGGGAACCTCCTTCGACTGCCGAATTAGCAAACTCAATGTTTAACTTGTAGACGATTTTATGGGTATAATCCTTTCGCCGGTTTGTTGCAGTAAATATATCTACAGAAGACTTAATTTTATTCAATCTCTTGTTTTATACATTACATTAGGAAGTAATAAATTATTTGTAGTATACAATTATTTGTTATACGTAAAATAACCAATTTTTTCTTAAGAGGGAAGAATAGCTTTGCGATCCTAACGAAATTACGGTACTTTTTCTATGAAATTCCATTTCGGGAGGAAACGGTTTCCACGGACTAAATTTCAACATCACTTTGGTTTTGATGTCGATTGCTTCAGCATTTTGGCTTTTTGAAAAAAAAATTAAAAAAAGAAATCTTTCAAACCTAGTTTTTCATTGTGTCAATAACATACTAAAAAACTAGCAAACATTTTCTCTTTTTATATGGACGAGTACGAGGTATACGTCTCTTTTATAAGTAATCAAATATTACCTGTATATTATTACTTACATTAGATTGCATATTGTATATGATTGTAGGTACCTAATCAAATTTTTGTGGTATAATATTGCCGGTCATCCTGGTGAGATGAGATGCTTAGTTATGCACAAAGAATTTTATCAAGTTTTTACGAATCGTTTTATACAATTTGTATAAAATTTGTATTTATTAGTTAATAGCGTAAAAATAAAGAAAAGAAAATTTCTCCTTTTGGGATCCAAAGAGCTAGTGATTCTGAGTAAAAATAACATTAACATTCCCAAATCTGCAAAAAGATATAGGTACACCCATAAACAAAATGGCCCGCCTGTGCCCCACCGACAAATGATTCTTGGCAATATAAGGTACTAAGAAATTTGCTGCCGATATTTTAAGAGGTGGTGCTTTACATTAAGACAATTATCTTTAAATATAAATTAAGAAAACTTTCCATTTACCGAACAAAAAAAGTATATCTAAAAATAATCATCATGTGCATTTAACTGACAAGATGTTTAACACTTTCTGTCATGTCAACAATTGTTTACACGTCATAATCAACGTGTCATTTGATGTGTCAACGTGAAGTGGTCAGTTAAGAGTTAGGTAAAAGAGGTTATAGAATTTGTTCAATGAGGTCGTCATATACCTATTCATCGTCTCGTCTCGATCAACTCGTTTGCGAGGAAACTATATGGTCGAGGGTATGAAATCAAGGTGCTTGATTTTATATTTTGTTTATCCTTAATACTGTTTTCTTTACTTTCTTACTTACTCCGTTGGCTCAGCGACCCAAAATGAGACTTGGCCTCCGACACAAGACAGCGCCACTTTTCTCGGTCCTGTGCGACCTCTCGCCAATTTTCGACTCGAAGCTCGCGCAGATCCGCCAGCGATACCTAGGGCATCCGATAGGACGTCCTCCTTCTAGGCGACCCAGGTACGCTCTTTTTCTCTTTTTTTTTTGTGTTTTCTTTGCTGTTTTAAAGTAATGTGGAAAAAAAATGAAATAAAAATAAAACTCGCAAATCAAAAGCTACTACTTAATTACTTATTAGTAACGGTAACATGGGGTCGTTACGTACCCCGTACCCCGGAAGCGAAAAAAAATAATCTACATAATAATTTTTCTTTAAATCGAAAGGGCGAACTATTACTATAAGGTCTATCACCTCAGGCGGTGGGTAATGAAGTTTTATATTCCGTCGGTGGCAAACAAGCATACGGCCCGCAAGCAGTCTCCGTAACCTAAAGATGCCTGCAACTCCAGAGACGGTAATTTGCGAGTAAAAGCTAACTTATAGTTTCCCATTCTAAATTTAAGATACGTCAAAAATTTGCTAAAGATACGACATGGATCGGATACGTCAAGTCTCTAATGCTCCGCACCCTTGTTGAGGTCTGGAAACCGTACTCACCGGCAAGAACACAACACTATGAGTAGGGTCTAGTATTACTTGGCTGCGGTTTTCTGTAAATTGGAAACTTCCCCAGTTGGGCCCTACTCTAGATCTGGAATGATATCCGCTGTGCCACACAAAGCGAGGTGACATTCACAATGCCCATACCTCTTTTTGGACGTAGTTTAAGGACATACCCGGGTCAAAGTTAAACTGTATACCTATAGTAATATTTTTATAACTATAGGTAAAAACATCTCAACATCTAAATATAAAATACTGGAAGTATTTTACACCAAAACCAATGATATAACTATGCTCTTGGCTGATTTGGCTTTTATTTCAAGTTTGGACAATTAAACTTTTAGACGTTTGACAAATTGGTATGGTGGCGTTTAATACAACATAAATAAATAAATGAATACAATAGGAGATTATTACACAAATTGACTAAGTCCCTCAGTAAGCTCAATAAGGCTTGTGTTGAGGGTACTTCGACAACGATATATATAATATATAAATAAATATTATAGGACATTATTACACAAATTGACTAAGTCCCACAGTAAGCTCAATAAGGCTTGTGTTGAGGGTACTTGGACAACGATATATATAATATATAAATATTTATAAATACTTAAATACATAGAAAACACCCATGACTCAGGAACAAATATCCATGCTCATCACACAAATATTTATGCCCTTACCAGGATTTGAACCCGGGACCATCGGCTTCGTAAGCAGGGTCACAACCCACTAGGCCAAAACCGTCGTCAGACAGACAGGCATCAACAAAAGTTGTATGACTTTCAGTTTTTGAATAATAAGGTTTTGGGGCTATAAATATTTTGTTACTAATAACCTAATATATATTATATAACATCATGGGCAATAATATAGACAAGCTACGAGTACAACCCTGTAAGGACCTCTGAGGCCCATTTATTGAACCATATTAGGCTAATATTATAAGTGTGTCGTCATGGAAACCCCTAAGATTTGACAGTTCGTGGATTAATAATATTAGTCTAATACCATTCGAGAGTTGGGCCCCAGGTGTCGATCTACGATCTATTATTTAATAAAACGTAGATACCAAGGGCGTGTATCAATAAATGGCGTTTTCCTCGTCTTGCAAAATAAATATAAAAGAAAATTTCCTAACCCTACAATGGAAGCCACTTTAACCGCACCAAGGAACTTTGCTCAATAAAGTGTTCCTTAAACTAACAGTTGAAACTGAAGCGCGTTCAATTTCCCTTGTAATTAATGAGTCCGGCCTTTTTCCCTCGCGCGGGATGATAGACCGACTACTATTTATATTCGGAGGACGAGATGGGATTTAAATAACTGGAAAAGGCAAACGGAGCTTCACTTTAACAACGCGTCTTTGTTTATTATGCATCTTTTTTATCCTTGCGACTTGTCCCATTACTAAGTTAGGTACGTGTATGTATCTTTATTATTTTGAGTTTTCAAATTTGGTTACTAACAAAAAAAACTCTATTTAGCCGATATTTCATCCTACGGTTGAAGCAAAAAAAATACGAATTTCAGTTTACGTAAATAGGAGATAACCCTTTTTTTCTCGTTTATGATGCCTAAGTTATTTTTTGGCGGCGAGGCTGACAATAATATGTACGTGTGGCGGCGGCGGCCGGCCGCGACTGCTGGCCGCGCGGCGCGGGCGCACCAACCTGCTCACGAAGGCGGCGTTGACGCGCGCTGTGCGGACCCTTAACCTAGTAGCCGAGAGCATTGATTTGTTTTGGTATTCTCTGACTGAATTTACAAAGTCCACATTGTTCACATTATGTTATATGCGCCATTAGTTAAAATATTTTTTTGTTGATAGTTACACTAAGTCTTAGGTCTAGTACCTGTAAAGATAGTTGTAAGTGTGGAAATAAATAAATAAATGAGTACCATGTCAAATTGCAGCTTTCTATTCGTATCACCTAACGATCACTAAGCAATGCCCCTGACTGATAGACATCATGTCATGATAGACAAGGTCGCTAATTGAATACTATAAATATAAATTGTTACACACTAATAATATCCTGAACCAATATTTTTACCGTTAGAGAAACGGACCCCCTGGTGCTAAAAAGGTGAGAGAGCAATATCTTCTGGGGACAACAAATAATTTTAATCTTACTGTGATATAGTTATTACCAACGAAGCTAAACTGCCATAAATTGATTAAAATTCATTATAGATTTTCTGTATTTCGTACCAAAAAGCTCCATTTTAATAATAAATGTTTAAAAGTTACGTCGTTTTGAACAAGATAAAAGCGTAGTGCTTTGTATTCGCGTCGCCGACCACGCTTAATTATAAGAACAAACAATTTACCTCCATCTACGAACATGGCACTCCATTTATCACAAGCCCGAGGATAAACATTCGGTAACAATGCAGAGAAAAGCATGCCAGGAGCGGTATTCGACTTTCTTTTCATGACAGCTCATGATAAAAAAATAAGAATAGTTTATTTTCTAAAAAGTGTTACAAACAGTTACTTCGTGCCGCACAAGGTTACACCTGTACTCGTATCGCGGGGAACCAGTCACACTTGTATAGTTCAATTCTGTTAAGTTACTTGCATACCTATATATGTGGTCGATAATATAAGTGGTCACAGGTGGTTAAAAGTGGACATATATTATTAGGTTTAAATATACATTAGGCTTAGGTACCTACCTATAGAGTGATTTTCTTCAACGCCTAGCCTATGGCCATGTATTGCAAAAAAACTCTGGGAGATAAATATATATTTCATACTTAACAACCTTCCAATAATAAAGAGTTCCGGCAATACTTTGTGCTCAGTCAAATTAAAAGATGAAAGGTAGCAATGTACAAATTCAATTATTCGTCGTTTTTAGGGTACCGTAATTCACTAGGGGCCCTAATAGTTCGTGTTTTCGTATGTATATGACGGGGGAAGGCCAAAGGCCCAGGCGCAGTATCTTACCTCGATGTATTAATTCCGCAGTTTAACTAGTATGCTCGCACAAGATAAACGAAAAGACAAGGTAAAGATTTAAAAAATATACAAGAACAGAAAATCTATCAAAAAAACTTTAAAAGTGCTAACTAGCTACTGATTGTCAATTCAGCATAATATACTAGAACAAACTGATGTGTAAAACGTAGACATATAGTTAGTCATGTTAATGTATCAAGTAAGAACAATTCTCATGCTCAAGGTATTTTGTATGCTTTCAATGCAAATCCTGTCCACAACCGAGCTGCGGGCACACAGACAAACACACAAATGCTTTCAACGGGACTCGTAATTGCGAAGACCGCAAGCCGGTGTAACATCTTGTTTGCAGCTTGTACTGTTGTCGGCTCAGAATTTCTGAATATGCAGGGTGGATTTATGTGCTTAGGAGGGTAATGTTTTGCATGTGTGCAACTTGAATTTTTTGGCACACATTTCACCACATGAGATGTCAACACGATTTTGAGGTCTGTAAGTGCGCTACTTCGAGAAATACTCCAGAAACTCACACATATTCATAAATGAACGCGAAACCGTAAAACCCGTCTTAAGTTAAAACGCGACTTCTCTGGTTACAACATTTTTTTACGTGCTTAAATGGCTTTTCACTAGGCAACGCATTTTGTAACCTTAATATACATTTCTAGTTGCAAATTAATGTCTGTAAGTACGTTTCGAATTCATGCTTTGATGTAAAAACATCTCATCGTCAAGTTAATAAACTTGTCCCAGACTATTTGTTAAATAAAACGCTAAATGTTAAACAAATAAAGTAAAGAAATATAATCTAAAAAGTTACTTATTGCTTGAAAAATAAATTGTTACGTACATACTCGTATTAAGGAGTAATCTCCTGCACAGTTTGGGTACACATAACTTCTAAATTAATTTATCTCTACAATTTGAAGCAACTTCTTGGCCGACAGCCTAAGCGGTTGAAGGTAGGAACTTGAAACGTTGTAGAACTGAAATAAGAAATATATAATTATAATATGTAGGTAAGTACACACTCCTAGTCAAGAAGGCAAAAATGGGTCTCAGCTGTAGTTATAGTATATTTAAAGCGAGCGTGTATGAAAATGTCATTAAAGTAAAGGAAGCGATATAGGTATGTCAGGATTGGTATGACAGGTGGAAATCCATGGCCTCTGCCTACCCCTATGTATGTATGTGTGTAAGTATTATTGACATTTAGAGTACTGATGGGTTTCTGCTGAGGCAAGATTCGCAATAATGATTAGTGTGTTTAATTTAAATGTATATGTAAGTATATGTTCATGTTCAATAGCGTTCCAGCGCTAATACAATTGTATGTAAAGCTTTAATAATATTACTGTCAAATACGATTACTTAAATATGATCACAATAAATCACATAACGGCAAAACAATGCCCTCAACCACCTATAATCAATAGCTTTGAACTTTGAACTAAAACTTGTTAACTTAATCCAGTTTTCCAGTTGACTACGAGTAATTATAAATTGCAGATGAATTCACATAGTGAATATTTTGTGGTGTAAAAATACCTCAGTTTCTACTTTCGGTCAACAATAGTTATTTGTACAACAAGAGAGCAAAGTTTGATATTTCTTCGAGTGCTTGTTTTGAGTCCCGTGCAAGCGAAATCACGAGCGTAGCGAGTGAATCTAATTTAGAATCTTGAGCGTAGTAAGGGACTCAAAAGCGCATGAGATGTAAATAACTTTGATCTCGTGTAGTACACAAAATTTTTCACGTCAGTCAGCCATCAAAAAATACAACCTGAAAAAATGTAATCCGTCTTCATCACTATTTCACTCATGTTTTCTGGAGGTATTCTAACAATTAACTTTAATTACCGCAATAAAACAAAACGAAAGAAATTTTAATAAAATGATACGAAAATAATGAATTAACGAACATCAATTATTGACACTTCAATCGTCAACTTTTTTTTGTTAAAAAAAACTTTGTAAGATACGGTCCGAATTGCGGATACTACTATTTGTCAACTATAGTAGAGATCGTTAAAAGTCGTTAAGTAGAATTATTTACTGCGTAACAATTGCGTAAATTTGTATAAGTATATTGTTTTGATTGTATAATAAAATACGTAAAATATGGTATTTTTATTAAATTTTAAACTTTTATTTCATTAATTAATTATTAGGAATGAAGACTCGTAGGGTGTTTTGGACCGATGCGGTCTGACTTATTTCGGGGGTCTATTATAAACTGTCAATATATCGTTGGATTACGTATGCACTTTTTTGTCTCTTTCTTTTTGAAATGACGTGAAAGGGACAAAGAGAATAGAATCCAAATACTTCGAACTTGTATTAGGCCCCGCACGTTGAAATGACATTCGAATATGAAGGTCACTTGAATGTTATGTTGTCTCACTCAGTGAGCAAAATGCGATTTTGCTCACTGTTTTTAAGCAGAAAAATTACCCTTGTTCCAGCTGCTGACGTGAAAAATATTTTTTCACTTAGGTATTTCAATATAAATGACAATTAAAGACAAAATTGTAAAGGACCTAAACGTGACCTGGCTTCTTTTTCACACCACTAACAGGTGCGGCAATTGTCATAAAAATGATAGGACCCCTTGATAGAATTGTCACTTGTCACTCGACATATGTCACTGACAAATGTTGGCGTTATGGAAGGTAGAGCAAAGAACAAAATCTCCATATACCAAAAAGTGCCCGACAAAAAACCATAAATAGGTGGCGCTGCAATACCTAGAATACTTGAGAAAAAAATCTAATCATAGGCAGCGCACTTCACTCCGTCATTAACGCCTAGGTTCTTAGCTACTCTAGCGCTACTCTGGAGAGATTTGGAACTATTATTTATAGCTGACAGTTGGACACTTTTGCAACAATTCTGCCTAAGGAGTTTTTGTTCCTTGCCTCTACCTTCCATAGTTGGCGTGAATCAATCAATGGCGTGCTCATAATATATTTATATTATGAGTACTCCAATAGCACCTAATAATAATGATACCTATTCAGGTATGACACAAACATATCAAAAATAATTATTTGGATTTAGGCACTTATATAATTAAATGATTCAAATTTCCCACCTTGCAAGTGGGGTGGGGTGAACGGATGGAGTTCCACTGCTAAAGACTATCCGTTGCTCAAAATGCTGCATAATTGGGATATTCACCGGCTATTCCGGCATATTAGTTTCAGTGAGCTCATTTACAGCATGCAAAATATTATTGCAGTTTAGCCGTAAGAACGAAACAGACACACTCGGTTTATTTGGGTGGATTAGTAAATTATTAAAAGAAAAATATGAAATCCTGTTAAAGGAGACCATCAATTTTGTGCCCACTTAGATGATCCCGTATTAAATTCATACTAATAGGTAAAATAAATTAAATTAACTTTTATAACTCAAAATAGAAAATTTATATTTAAAAAAATACGAGAATCGTAAATCTATATTTCAATTTTTTTCAATTCATTTCCTTTTAGTTTTAATACAGTTTTAACTTTACAGCATATTATTCGTAAGAGTAGGAAATTATTCCTCCGTACTAGTAAGAACTGTATGACGGCAGGATGCACCACCTCTCCCAGATCACATTCAATCTATCTAAGTCTAGACGCAATATACACAGTCAGTATCTCCACAGTACTAGATATATACATATTATAAATATGTATCATTATGTAAAGATAAAGAAAATATAGTATATAATACATATACAGGTTGCAAGTGAAACAAATGATAAGGGAAATATAAATAAAACCGATCAAGTGCGAGTTCGTTTTACTCGCGCACCGAGGGTTCCGTACAAACTTTAATGAAATGTAAGGGGTACACCGAGCAGATGCTGCCCTTGCCCGTATCATGGGAGACACGCAGAGGCAGCACCCGCCTGGGTGTAAGGACTATTGAGATTTGATGGAATCTAAAATGAACGAGGTTATTTTTTAGGTGAAAGCGATGGACTAAGTACTGGACGCCTGCCTAATAAAATGGTATGCAATTTTATTTCCGGCAGACGGTGACTCGCCCTCACTAGATGGGCCCCCACAAAAATCGATATCTAGGATGACTCAAGGGAAACACCGGTATCCCTTTACGACCGGTTCGATATAATTCTGCAAATTACTTTTAAAAAATCCTGCCCGCAAGTAAATTGTCTTTTCGAGCTCAGACCTATTCCGATCGAATCTGCAGACATTAGCGACACGTTTCAGTACTAAATACCGCAGGTCAGCAAGATCAGTCCGTCGCGAGACTGCTTTGAAGATGGTGGCATTTTTTGATGGGAGCAGTGGCACACGTAAGTTCTTAATTTTGTATAATTTTGGTATCAAACTTGTTATTTAACACTTAATTATTACAGTAAAAGCGTTATGTGTGTTTATTTATCACAAATTAGAGTAACAATAGGTTATTAAGGGGAAACTACATGCTCGTAAAAAAGAAGTGCACGAATTTGTGGGTTCGGCCGTAGCCCGTAAATCGATGGTCATAACTATTTGCAAGATTTTGTCTATCCGGCTTCTGCGCAGAAAATCAAATCAAAATAAATAGTCATATGTTTGATAGTTTTATAATACTTTTCGTTATGTAATGTTAGATTTGTGTTTTTTTTAAGCGTCCATTAAGAGGCAAAAAATTCCTTGAAATTTTGTGCAATAATGATACGAGTATATCACATATTGAGGAATTATACGATGACCTCGAAGAATTCCCTTATTCGCTTTTTGAATGAATTGAAAACGAAATCAAAGAATCAACGACGAATACGATGAGATGTACCTAAAGATCTGCTGATTGTGACAGACTCAGTGTCACTAGTTAGGAGGAAAGACAACAAATATGTTTTCCTACTGTCTAACTGCTCGGGAACGATCAGCATTAAGGTTGTCAAGAGATGGGAGGTAAAGATTCGGTCATACGTGTATGTTACAGCTTCAGAAAAAGTTATGAACTAATAAACCCATGGGAGACCTTTTTTTAAACAAGGAGATGGACACTGAAACTAAATTCTTTCTTTCTTTTTACATGTGAATGAATCAGTATTCATTTTATGGATATTCGCTTGATTGTGATGCCATAGGCCGTCCTAGGTGCGAAATACTGGATTTACTCGATTTTCGCTTCAAAATCTTAGAAATGTTGGTTAAACCACCAAGAAAACGACGTAGTGAAACATGTCTGAGGCGTCTGAGTGATGTTTCAGATGATGTTTCAATTTAACAATACCAAATCTCCAAGAGCCCGCCAATTTCAGACTGCTTCAGACTACTCCAGCAGGGCTATTACTCGTTGTATTAAATGCAACGTGTTCGTTACACGTCAAAATAATTTTTTCAAGCATTTCCTTTAGATGTACTGAATTGAGAGTACTTTACAATTGTTGATTATTGTTTTTAATCATTCTTTAATCGTTAAGATGTTGATTCTTAAAGAAAATTGTGATAATTATGCTAAATTGAATACTGATTACTTCATATGCTATGCATGTGCAGCATACACATGCATTGTTCTGTAAAATGTTGCGTTTTAGTCATATTATTTTACAAAACTCAATGAATTTGCACGTTCGTGCATTTCCAGATAGTTCCTGAACGTCACTTTCGTGCACGCGATTTTTTTTATGATAAAGGACACTAAGATTTTTTAAAATATTTTATACGCGTATTTTATAACAATTAAAAACGGTTCACATGCATTTTTTATGAATCTTTGCAAAATATTTTTCCCGGCCGTAAAGGGGTATGAGCGGTTCAGGGGTGGCGAAAGGTGTGCGCCGCTTTCTACTCAGTGGTTGTTAACAGCCACTGTGCCAACTCACGTCTTATACATATTTCGCTTCCACCTCTGGACGACTCCAATCTGGCCGGCCAGCTAAGGCAAGCCAGAGGCAGAGAATCCTATAACACCTGCCTCCTTGCGGGTAACAGAACTCCCCAGGAACACGTTATTAATCAATAAGTAATATATACTCATAGTTTTTGTTTCTAATGTAATATTTGACGATCAAGATGAGAAGATAAACATACTTTTGATGAATGTAGCAAATTTATAGTATAATTTTCATCGTGAAATAAATAAATCGAAATCTAATCTATTTTTCCCGAAATGGTGTTTTATTTTTTTCTTGGACGGCTAAGTTAATGACAAGAAATATTTTCTAATATAAAATATCTAACTTAAGTTACCTATATATAAATCTAGTCATTGATGTAGCCCTCATCTCGTAGAAAGAAGGGATGTTAAAACATAATATCAAACTATTATAGGATCGAAGAGTTAAATGAAATGATTTAAGTGTTTTTGTGTATCAAGCGATTGCGTACTAATAACTCATTACTTACCATCAGGTTCAAATTTGCACAGACAATTTATGAATAATTTCATTCATAACTTGTCCATGCACCTTTGAACCCTACTGTACATGTCAAAACAGAATGACATGAGGATATTTTTGGTATAGGCTTTACCGATTTAATATGTCTCGGCTCTTGTAAGATTTATGTATTAATTTTGCAATTTCTCAATATTCCCGTTATACATCCCGTATTTTGTAATGCTGTTCTCACCATCGTAGTCTAGAAATGATAGCAACTAATTTGTTACATAGATTATGTATTTGCCTTTATGGTGGACCCAAAATAACAAAATCGATGATCTCCTCTATCATTCAAACCTAAACTTAAAAAAGGCAACTCCAACTACCATCACGGGTGAATCTATAATTCATATGATTTAACATGATTTAGATTCATATAAGACCACTGACGGCCAAAAGTGATGTTTCTTCAAATAAAACCGTCACTTTTGACACTGGCATATCCGATCTATATCCTAATATTTGGCGTATCTTAAAGTTCGAATGGGGCCGTGACTGCCGTGAGTACATATTTAAATATACAGAAATCAAATAAACAACCTCCACGTTGTTTCAGCTAATGAACGTATATTGTTCACCCCTTGTAATATTTATATACCCTGTATTTTCGTCCCCTTAACGTTTACTTCAAATTTAATCTCATGTAAGTAACCGAAAGCGCTCGTACGTAAAGCTAAACTAATTCGTGCTCATTAAAATGCCATTTGCTTAATCTTGCTGAGGATGTGTCTCAAGTATAAATACGAAGTACAAATACTTTAGTCTCTTTTAAGGTGACATTCGAATGGCCACTGCAGCTGCATTACTGTTACGATATTATTTTTGCTGCCATGATGCGGTCAACTCCATTCATAAAATGAGCGACGGATTGAATGTTCATTTCTCAAAATGTTATCTAGGAAATTGACAGTGACTGTGTCCGCATCAAGTCGGTAGCAGTAATGTCGCAACATTAATGCAGCTGCTGTTGCCATTCGAATGTATCAATTAAAGATTAACAAGTACCTCATGTAACCACTGAAATTTAATCTTCAGATAAGTAAGTTATATCGAAATATCGCACTGTAACACACAACACAACACTGCCACGCACTGTATCGCATTAAAATGACCGAAATTTGCTTGCGAAAAACCTATTAAAAATGCTTTTCGATAAAACATGACTTAAGAAACATTAAATATCTAATAAATGTTTAAGAAACAACGCATGTTTAAAGCAGAAAAACGTAATGTCTGTTTCTTTTTCTATGGAGTCTAAAAATACATCAGTTAGGTAATAGGTATTTTGAATTCATGGGTCAACAATTTTTCTTAAATAAATTTATCAAAAATTTAGTCGAACACGTTGGATATTCAGAGAGGGTGTTAAGTGAACCCTACAAATGCTCCCATTCAAATGACAGACGATTCGGAAGTGACGCAAGCTTGGGTGAATTTATGAAAATGCAAAAAAAAGCCATCTTGAAATACTCGACCGTGTCAGATTATTATACAGAAGGTTAAGATTGACTTTACAGCTGTGTTAACCCTAAATCTAACGATAATATGGAGGGTTATCTTGATTCTGATGGTTTGAAAAAAAATTAAACTAATTTCCAAAATCCTTGTTAGTAGTTAATCCACTATACCCTAATTTAATCTGACGCACTCGAGTATCAATCGATTTTTGTTAACTATTCTGATGGGCTGTCCTGGACGCGCGACCCTGTTTTAAGGACTCGTGCAGGAAGTACTCAACAGGATACAATGTATCCCCCCCTTATGTTAATCTGCCGCGCTCGAGTAAATCCCAAAATCCCTTCTTGGGCTCCATGCTACCATGAGCTCATCCGTTCCAGCTGTGAATCGTATCGCTGAGCATCAGTTGAGTTACCCACATAGCATTGTTTATATAGGTAGTGTAAAAGAGTTTCTGGATCACTCGTAGCTGTTTGATTGTACCTAGTTATATTTTAATATATTCTGTAAACTAAATATATAGATGTAAGAAATAGATAAGTATATTTAAAAATATTTGTACACCGACTTTACGGTAGAATATGATGGAACGTGCAGTAATTCTAATTAAGATCATAGCAATGTTCAATGTTCTGATAAATAAATACATTCAATTTCAATACCAGCTATAAAAGCCAAATCCAATTATGGTTTAAAGCCATATTGTGCCCGTAGATTATATTCGTGTGAGCGTCTAAGCGCCACTTGCACCATCCCTCTAACTCGGGGTTAACCAGTTAAAAACTGCGGTTGCCGATGTTGTCGAGTATTCATAAGAAGACGGTCTACAACACTTTATGTTATAATAAAGTTATTTATTATAAACGAAATGTTTTCTGTGTATGCTACAGCGTTAGTTGGCGGAATGCCAGTGTAACAATCCAGATCAGACGGTACACCACATTGTTTTTGAGTGTCCCATTATTAAATTTAGCAGGAAAACGGAAAATCTCAAGATACTATCGGATGTAGATACCTCAAGTCCAGTATATTACCAATTTAAGAACAGGACTGTACATCTTACGATAAATAAATAAATAACGTCATCAAACCAAAACTGGCGGCTATTCCTCAATCCACTGACTGAGCGACGCCTGAATTTTACAAGTCATCATGATATTAAAGATACACCTTCCTTGATAATTTTAAGAGTAATTGCTGGGAACAAACAATATGTAGCTTTCCACCCCTGTTTTACCTTGCTTTGAACCTACTTCACGTATAATAAAGGTTACTTACAAACTGTAACTAGTTATTAAACTACAGTTTTTTTATATTATGTCAGTGCATAGCATACGGCCTGCCTAATGGTAAGCAGTCACCGTAGCCTATCGACGCCAGCAACTCCAGAGGTGTTACATGCGCGTTGCCGACCCTAACACACTGCACCTTCGTTGACCTCTGGCAGGTTGCCACTCACCGGCAGGAACACAACTCTACGAGTAGGGTCTAGTCTTATTTTGATGCAGTTTTCTGTAAGGTGGAGTTACTTCCCCAGTTAGGCTCATGCTCTAGACACCCGGGTCCAAAATACAGTGGATATTTACACTATTTACCTGTCTGTATTGGACTTGTATTTGTATAGGGAACTCATAGTCTGCTAACACTGGTTGTATATTTAAATAATGTAAGCTCGTAAGTTAATGTATTAAAGTGATATTTAAGTTAATTATTTGAAATTTATTGGACAAAATATAACTTTGCGTTTTCTATCAGTATACTTAGTATTTTATTTACATTGTACATCCCTAGCACTCGTGGAGCGGCCTTAAGGCAACGATGTTTCGGCCGCGATTCGCTCACCGATGTAATTCAACATGTATAATGTATGTATTAACATAATTTATATAACGCTCGGTTTATTGCTAAACCTTTACACATATTTGGTTTAATTTAAATAATAGCACTGCTTTGAAAACATAACTGTATGTTTACAAAGCGTTTTGAATTAATAAAATTATGTTGTTATGTTTACGTCAATTCACAAGTAATGAATACAAAAGTAGATAATCAATAATCAATTTAGTATACCTATATCGTAATTGCTAGTCATAATATGTATAGCTATTTGCGTGTTCTGTGAATTTCCATAATCAACGAGTGGTACAGTCAAGTGTAAAAATATGCCTGCACCCAAGTTGCTCATAAATATGTCCCATAGCTCTTATATCGGCGAATTAAGAGCTATGGGACATATTTTTGAGTAAATTGCGTGGACCTATATTTTCAAACTTGACTGTACCTACTTAGGCTACCTATGTACCTTCTTCGGTCTAAGGAAAGACATCGCCCACGTTAAGCAACAACGCTGCTACACTCAACATCCGAAGATAGATACTTTTTTTATGGACCTTGATTCTGTAATAGTTAAATAACTATTAAAGAATCAAGGAGGCAAAGTTGTTGTATCCTCGTGCTAATATTGATACCCAAGCAAGTGAATGATTTTAAAATAGAAGAGCTTAGCGAGTGGTTCGAAAATGGAATCTTGATCGTTGCGAGGGTTTCAAGGCACGAGGGTTAAACCGAGTGAAACACAAAATGTTTACCAAACCAACGCGAGGAAAATACTAACTGTAAAACATTACAAATCAAATCCAAATGAACTCTATTAAATATTTATCATTCAAAATTACCACTTAAAAGTCAATTCCACCTACCAAAATGAGGAAACAACTCAAAATTTGCATATAATTACTTTGCCACTCTCTTGGACAAAATGCAACAAGAAAGCCTTTACCAGCTGGTGTAGTGAAGATTAAAACTATTTGACTAATCGTACAATTTGTCAAGAAGTATCACTCGTGGTGATGAAGATATACTTAGAGCAATTATTGTTGGAATTATTTAGTTATTCGTAAGTGTACCAGTAACGGCGTCTGGCGTAGGATGTATGTGCGTAACTACTCGTAATTGTTTTACATAGTGGGTACCTATCTTGCGCGCTTCCTGCGTATATGATCAGTGCTTATCTAAAAGCGCGCACAGATTCAATAACAAACACGGTCTATGCCAGGGCCTTCAGTAAATAGTTTCCTACATAACTTAATAAGGTTCTACTTTTATGGGAACTGCAGGCCGACTCTGTTGATAGACAAACAAAGTCAGCTGCAGTTGAGGAAAAAATATTTCTTAATCATTTGCATGATAATAATGCAGCTGGGTAATTAATCCACGGCGTAGCATATTCAGCGACAGTCCCAAAGCTGACACTTTTTAATTTATGCCGCAACTTTTATTTAAATGAAGCTAAAGGGTTCCGTCCTATTGTTTATTGTTTAAACTTATTGTTTATTTGCCGGGTTTTGTAACAGCCCTTTTTAGGGATACAAATGTTTGTTCTGAAGTTATAATGTGGATTTACTGCGGTTAGGTTTTTAATTAGATTAGGAGGTAGATGCCTTTAACATAATTTTCTTCATAAATGTTTAACATTACTAAACCCTCAAAACCTCTTTCACCTTTCGTCGATTAAATTCATCAATGTAATACTTTTTAACTCTTCTGTACATGCCAAGCACGACACGTGATATACACGCGACAGTGGAAGTCACGTTAAGCGGTGAGTACGGCTACCACTGGTTTCACATTGAAATATTCATTAGCGTGTGCGTACCTTAGTAAGTAAGTGCGTAAGGAAGTAAGTTACGCAGACGTTAGCGGATATGTCAGTTTGGCAGTGCTAAGGCTACAGGTGCCCGTCTTACAAGTAGCGAATCACCGTCTTCCTCGGTACTCCCTGTGGACTGCAGTGTATTGTGGCAGAATACAAGGTAGCAGTAATCCACGCAAACTTAAACCATAAACTAAAACGCTTTCAATTTTATTTTGGTTTTGAAAAGTTTGCGTCCTGTTGGTGCCTACAGAAAAAGTGATCCAAACGATCCGATGATCCGAGTCTGTGTTTCCGCATGAGTACAATCGGAATATCTTCAAGGCTAGAGTAAATAGGTATCTCATAGGTAAGCGTGCTCCACCATAGACCGCATCATCACTTACCATCAGGTGTGATCGTAGTCAAACGCCTACCCATCCTCCATAAAAAAAACGGCCAAGTGCGAGTCGGACTCGCCCATGAAGGGTTCCGTACCATTTATGACGTATTAAAAAAACTACTTACTAGATCTCGTTCAAACCAATTTTCGGTGGAAGTTTGCATAGTAATGTATATCATATATTTTTTTTAGATTTTACATTCTGTTATTTTAGAAGTTACAGCGGGGGACATACATTTTACCACCTTGGAAGTGTCTCTCGCGCAAAATATTCAGTTTAGAAAAAAAATATATTAGATACCTAAATATCATTTTGAAGACCTATCCATAGATACCCCACATGTATGGGTTTGATGAAAAAAGATTTTTTGAGTTTCAGTCTAAGTATGGGGAGCCCCCAAATTTTTTTTTTCTATTTTTGTGTAAAAATCTTAATGCGGTTCATAGAATACATCTACTTACCAAGTTTGAACAGTATAGCTCTTATAGTTTCGGAAAAAGTGGCTGTGACATAATCGGACAGACAGACGGACATGATGAATCTATAAGGGTTCCGTTTTTTGCCATTTGGCTACGGAACCCTAAAAACGGTAACCATAGACAAAAGACGATTGAAACGTATCTCGTACAGTCAGCGTCAAATACTTTGTAGCAGTCAAAGTGGCCAAATAGTTTGGTACACCATACTAAATATACGGTGTACCGAACTATTTGGCTACTTTGACTGCTACGAAGTATTTGACGCTGACTTTACATACACTTACGAAGGGTTGATTATCACGTGATGATCAATTTTCTCAGGACAGAAGAATGATCAGCGAGAGGGACACATAGAGAGAGAGAGAGATAGAGAACGAAATGGAAAAAGATTTCCCATCAACAAATAATACGAATAATAAGTTTTTGTCAAAAATGACATATTTAAAAACACACTTAATGAAATTATTGCTCATACTAAAATCTCGGCACATAAAACTACGTGTCAAAAAGAATTAAAATGAAAAAACGGTTTAATTTGTTATTTTTTAATATTTCATTACTTTTTGATTCTATCCCCTTGTCTACATATATAAAAGAAGAAACTGACTGACTGACTGACTGACTGACATATCAACGCACAGCCTAAACCGCTGGTTCTAGAGATTCCAAATTTACAAGGTCTATGGGTGCACTAAGAAAGGATTTTTTAAAGTTCACCCCCTAAGGGGGTGAAATGGGGGTCCAAACTTTGTATGAGGAAACAAGATTAGTTAGACTATTTTATTCGAAACTTTACAAGAGTATTCCTAACGATAACTGAGTAAACACAAGTTTCAGGTTGTTTGAGAATTCAACCCCTAAAAGGGGGAAATATGGAGACTTAGTCTAAAAATCAACATGGGTATTATTTCTATGGTTTATCGGGTCGCTCATTAGGAAAATAACAATGATTTTAAAATCTAACGAGGTGGACGTGAAATACAAATACCCTGTTGGGGTGCGATGCGGTTGAAATTACTAAATATCAATATGGGTGTCGTTTTATGGTTATTTGGGACGTTATTTACGAAAATGGCATTGAATCATTTTAAAATTTAATATTGTGGACATGAAAAATATTGAAAGTATTTTTGGCAAATCGTAATTCAATCGGTTCAGTAGTTTCGGAGCAAATCGGTTGTAATAGATGGATTGACAGACAGCCACACGTGATCCTATAAAGGTCCATTTTTAGATTTTGAGGTATGGAACGAGACCCGCGTTCTCCTAATAGATACTACGACAGGCCTTTTTTCCCACGGTCAGTTCTATGTGGCGTGCTCCCGTGTAAGTTCACCTCAAACTTTGGTTTTTTTTGCTACTACTCGTACTTTCAAACATGGCTAAAAATGTTGTTCATAAGGAAGTATTTAAACAAGTATAAAGTTGTGAAATACTTCATGCATTTTTCAGAACATGATTCTAAATCTAATAATCGCGGACAAACATACATACCTACACGCGTCCATACAAACATACGGGTCAAACTGAGAACCTTTTTTTTTTGCTTTACGCGGGCGAAGCCGCGGGCTGAAGCTAGTTTTTAATAAAAGCCAACCAATAAAATAACTGCGTGTATATTCCTTTGTAATAAAAACATTGCCACACCCCGTAGCTATATATTATACAACGTGATCCCTTAAGGAAAATGTGATGTCTCCTTTTATTTTATTTTCTCGTTTAGATAAGTTATTTTATGGGAACCAAATGATACATTATCCCTTACATTGATGAAAATAACTTCAATTACATTTTGTTTTCCGTTATAAAAGAATTTATAATTTACATAAATAAAGATGACAGTAAGGTGACATAACACTGTCAGTACCAGCTAAGCTCTCAATACTTTATTTATCGGACAACAATTACAACAATTTATCGGATACTCGACCGAACACTATGACCGTAATATGATAAGATTCATATACTAGCCGTGTCTTATCCAACCTCGACATTGGCATGAGCCATAACACGAAAAATTGATTGATTGATTCAACACTTACATATGCTATAATATTACTGCACTCTGTATCTTTAGGTATTTAAATAAAAGTAAACAAACTATTTTTCAATTTTCGGGTAGTTGTAAGATTTATTGATTAACCGACCAAATACAAAATTGCCTGGATCGGTCACTGAACGACCTAACTCTAACCTACATTATTTGATCACGTAATGTTTTCATCTACCCTCAAATGGCTTCTTAAGCCAGGTAGGGTAGATTTTATTTAATTTTATTTAAATACCTAAAGATACAAAGTTATAAATGCTACAGGCATATGTCTTTGTCTTATTGTTATTTGGCTATTAGGTTGAGAAATGTGTTATAATTTAAGTAGTGTTAGTGTGTTAAGTAAAACTCGTGTTTGGACAAGCCATTATACACTTAAATAGAGGCTTATTTATTAGAGCATTATTTTACAATATACGTATATTGTAAAATAATGCTAATGCCCGCCACACTTCAGTCTCTCTGCGTTGGAAGAAATAAGGAGGCTAATTCGAACTTCCATTTCGATATCAAAATGATGTAATTTTGCTATCGAGCCTGTGCGTCTCGCTCGTGCACGTATATGTACGAACAAGTACGAGCGAAACGCATTCGCGAATGAAATCAAAATGACTGAATTTGAATGTAAGTTTGAATTAGCCTCCAGATGAAACATATTTACAGAGTACTTCAGATAATACCCTGGAAATCAAGAAATGAATCACAATTATGTACGGTTTTCGGTGATATTTTTATAAAACTTGGTAAAACATGGTACTTATGGCTTTTATTGTCGTAATAATACAGTCTGTTTAATGCGTATTCAAAGGTCGCCTTTATTCCATACTACATGAACGTGCAATCTCTTTTGATGAAAATTAAATGCCAATCTACTTACTCTCTCGATCGAAACTGGAAAGAACTTCCGGAATCCAGGCTTAATTAAAAAAGCTTGTTGGCAAGGTGTAATGAAAAAAATTCAAGAATGCACGTACGTATATCCACAATGCTGATGCATAATCTTCTTACAAGCTTTTATTTAACTTGATATATGTTAATCGGATGACAATCTAATATTATGATAATATGGAGCTGATCTGATGATGGATACGGGGGGGGGGAGCGACAAAAATATAATCAGACCACGGTGACAATCGCTATCGCTTCGATGCGCTTCGACAACGAATCGCTTTGTGTCTCTCTATCACTCTTCCATATTAGTGCAACAGTGACAGTTGGGTTTCGATCGCTACGGAGCGTAAGCGATTTGCACGTTGGCTACGCGGCCTGGATAGAGTACACCCCAAAAAAGTGTGTCCACATGAGAAGTCAAACTAGAGCCTTGCATTTCGTTCTAATTGGGGTGACCTTAAGTCATATGTATATGTGGGATATTAGGGTAAGTTTGAAACTTGGAATGTATAGTTAGGGCCAGCATTTTTTATCATTCGTGCAGTCAGAGTGAATCATACTGTATTTCCCATATGCTCTGCACTCTAGAGCACAGGCATATTATCTTTTTCTTTCGATAGTATTACGGACCTTCTTACCGATGTAGTGCATAATCCACTGCCATCGTATTTTATCGGAAACGTTCGTATTTATCATGCAACTTCAGTCAACGTCAGTACTTTCTGTACTGAGACTGACTGAAATAGCATAACACGTTCGTGCGTTTCCGTGAAAATATGATGGTAAAGAATTTTTGAACTTGTGTGTGTTCGAGGTAGGCCCTCTGTACGTGTCCATCACCTTGCTGAATTTAGTAACTGGCAAGAGAGACACGCAATACATGAAACACGACAAGAGATATATCTCCTATCGTCTCTCACGTATTGCAGCGTCCCTTTTGTTAGTTAATACATTCAGAAAAGTCTTAAAAAAGCGTAAAGTAGACTTACATATTAGAACTATGAGAAGTCTTAAGTCTTATCAGTAAGCCATGATAAATTGACCCACACTAACTAAGAGGGCAAGTTAAATAAAAGCTTGTAAAAACAGTTTCTCAAGTCTTAGCGTAGCGTTTTTAAGGTTTTACACAAAATAATCTTGATTACCTATTGAATAAAAGTATAAAATATTAACATACAACGAAATAAAAATATATATTTAACCGTGTTAACCGGCTTCTAACACTATTTATGCTCTTATTTAACATAATAGGTATTTTAATTTTAAAATAAGTATGTTCAGAAAATTTCACCCGGAATATCATAAATACCTGCTAAAAAACACGACACTATTTTGAGTGCAATACGTTTTTAATAGTTTTCTTCCAGATTTATTTATATTTTCTAATTTAAAAGTGTAGGTGTTATGATGCCAGACATTTGTTTGAAAATGAATAAATGTCGGCGGCCACTGTTGAATTCAAAAATGGTCTAGGGTCAGATTTTTTTCATTTGTAGTTTGGCTCTTTCTCACTCATGGGCTGTTCATATTCGTGATGGCTTCCCTTTTGCACATCGTAGAACTGTGATTGCAATTAAATTTTTCAAATTTACCGCCTTGTCCTACGGATGGAAATGTGTGTCCAACCTATATAGAATTGATTACATATGTATAAGTAGTTTGAAGCAACGTTTCAGTAATAAAATATTATGTCTAAATGTAAGTCTTTAATGTTTAAGGACTTTGGATTTAAATTTCTGATAGTTATTTATTATACAATAGCTCTCATTACGTCGACTAAATTAAACGTGCCGAAATAAAGACATACCTATTTGAATAAACTTGCTTTTACATTAAGTACGTAATAAGAATTCTGTAAGACCGATTCATATCGTGCTGACATCATAGTCACCCTAATGTTTTTAACTATAAAGCCTTGAATTTCATCGTAAAATTGAATAATTCTGACATTACACTTGAAATTTCTATTCAACTTTTTCGAAGAATAATTTTTGAAAAAAAAAACATACGTGCATTACATCGCGCAAATTAGTTAGACAATTTGCCGATAGATGGCGCTGTACATAATTATGCTTTGTATAGGTACTTCTGATCAAGTCTTTCGCCGTTATAGTTACACGAGATAATTCAAAGTTTGTACGGAACCCTCGCACTTGACCGATTTTTATTATTATTTATATTTATATCCTATTTATTAAATAGTACTTATGTTTAAAAATAACCGCTAAAGTCAAACCAAGATAAGTTGGCAGCGATTTTGATAGGCCAAACGGTGCACGGTTTATTTTAAACGTCAAACTTAAATGAAATGACGACGTTTACTTGAGACTTGCACCGTCTGGGCTATCAAAATCGCTGCCAACTTATCTTGGTCTGACTCTATCAATGTTTTTCTAATAATTATCTGGTGCTTTATTCATGCATGTTGTGAAATAATTTATTATAAATACAGTCGAAAACCCTATTGCGGGTATCTTACCAGTCAACCATAGGGCAAATCTGAAATGTGTCAAGGTGGGTGCAGTGACAAAATACAAAAACATTTTACCTCCTTTTCTACATAATTAGGAGTAGGACGCTGTCTTTTTAATTTCATTGTATGAAATCCAAAATCAACAATAATTTTTCATTCACCGGTAATAATTATATTAATTTTATTTGTTCTCTAGTTGTATAGATGGCAGCACCATCTCTCTCGCTTTAACGTAACTTAATCCCGCAAAGGATTCGTATAGTAGGTGCAAGCACTGCTCATCCTTTTGAGATGGCCAAAGGCGCCTAGCCTTTCAATGATTGCATGATACTCGAGAATTTAGGGCGGGTGCCACCGTGGCCGAGTGGTCTAGTGAGCCGTGTAAGCTAAAAACGCCATTTCGATTCCGGCCTGTGCCACCGGAGAGCTTGGTCACTGTTTCTTTATAGTATATGATATCTGTTTCGGTATATAATTTACTTATTTTCAAGAGAATAGTTTTAATTTAACTAAAGAATTCGCTTTAACTAAGGAAAACTCGTAATGGTGCTCCCACATTGGCTGTCATAACATGAATGAAAATCTTTATTTCAGGCAACTTAGTGGCCCATAAATAAACACCTTAAAACTAACATACATATTATAACAATATATTTTAAAACTAAACACTACAAATCGCATTATGGTTGCGATGCATTACGCAGCCCCGCAGTGTCAGGGAGCCGACCTCGGAACCGCCGAATCTTGACACCCTTCGGCCAAAACTCCTCACCTCTATCAGATTCCTACTTCGCAACCCTCAGGACGAGTCCGGACTTTACTCTCACATAATTTACGATGTCATCGACCTTCGTAAGGTAATAATGTAGACGGGACACATACAGCAGCGTCGACGATGTTGCAGGGCGCAGCAAATGATTGGGTCCAGTCGGTGCGGTACCGTTCTGAAAAAATATACAGGGTGATTTCTGGGTCGTGATCAAGAACCACTTTTTCTAAATCTATAAATGATTCACATTATCATACGGTAGTATTTGATTTAAAGATAATTAGTTTAATTTTTATTATTTTCCAAGTAAAATTAATCTTATACGAAGTAATCACGGTCACCCTATGACTTTGATATACGCTGTATGGAAAGCGACAAGACGTCACATTGAGTACAAGTACGTCACGGGTGACCAGATTGTATGCAAAAATGTTTTTTTCTACTTGTCATCTGAAAAATAATCATAATTATTGGTTATAATAAATAATGAGCAACATCATTAGACTCGTCTTTGAATTCTGTGTGATGTATTGTTCTCTTGCCCCACGACCCCGAAATCAACCTGTATATATAATATTGTTTGACAAGGACAACATAATAAAACACTATTAATTCTGATAGAATTCTGTCCCCGTCACACGATGTTGTATACCATTGTATAACAGTCAATGAGGAAGCACCATAAGCTGTTCGAAGTGCCACTATCGCAGTGTCTAACCGCAACTTGTCAGGCTATAAAAAGATATACAGATACTGCGAAATAGAATATTCCTTAGCTATATTTTAATGATTATGTTAACAATTTATCTAAAGTAATATAAAGTTCGGTTATCTATTTCGATTTGAACGACATCGACAACGACAACATTTGAATACATTACACAACAACATTAATTCTACAGAATGGTTAATTTCGCTATTAAATGTATTGCAAAGCTGTATCAATTTTCATTCATCTTATTAGTGAGTTTTATTTTATTATTTTGTATATCAACCATGATTACATGTAAGTAACGTGTAATCCATAATCCGTGGTGTAAATAAAAATATGGTCTATATTTATTTTGTACAATACCCTGAACGTTTGCCAGCGAGCAATGGAGCGCAGCATTCTATGTGTCACAAGGACGGATCGCATCCGAAACACTAGAATACGCATAGCTGACATAGGGGAGAAGATCGCCAGGCTGAAGTGGAACTGAGCGGGTCACATCTGCCGCATGCATCCGGATAGATGGGCTGGTATAGCCACCATAGCCACCAGTGGTTGCCGCAAAATAAGCGCGAACGTGGAGATGGCGGGACGACTTAAGCGCCTTCATTAATAACTAGCTGAAAAAAGCTTAACAACGGCAGTCGTAAAGAAGCCTTTTCCCAGCAGTGAGACACTATAACGAGCTAATAAAAAAATACCCTGCTTGAACATAGATTACTAATAGTTACTTATTTGTTTTACAAGGGGCCAAAGTTGTCGTTTAATCGCTCGTGCTAATATTGATACCCGAGCAAGCGAAAGATTCCAAAATTGAACTACGAGCGTAGCGAGTGGTTCTAGAAGTGAATCTTGAGCGTTGCGAGGGTTTCAAGGCACGAGGGTTAAACAAACTTTGACTCCGAGTGATACACAAAATAATTCACTACACCAATGCGAGAAAAAAACTAACTATGAAATACCAAAAACTTCAAACCAAATCAAATCCAAATGTACGTAATAAAAAGATTATCATTCAAAATCATCATTCTACCTACCAGCTAGCATAAGAAAAAAACTCATAATTTTTTAAATTAAAGGTTTTGAACAACCAAGAGGGCCTTTACCAGTAAAGTTGGTGAGGTGAAAAATATATTACTTCCATGCAAATGTTTTAAATATAAAATCGGGTATAAGTATTAGCACGAATTTATTTGCTACTCGAGCCCGTAATATTAAGCCTTTTCAGGGCTCTTACAAAGAAAATATCAAATAAACATTGATACAAGCAACGAATGTTTTAATACTAAGAGATTACATAGACATCCCATCAAAGAAAAGTAATCATTAAATTGCTTTTACAGTGATGCCCGGGATATATTTTTTCGAAATGAACATTTCTTGTTAAGTAATTATCTTTTTATGAAAATCTTACTTCAAAAATAAGGTTTTGATATAATTTCACGTTACTAACGCGATAAATCAAATCGGCAATTTCTTACATTACGAAGAAGATATTATTTTTCTGCAATTATTATGCTCCATTTTTTAAATACATGTATCAAGAAAAAAATATATAATGTATTACATCAAGTAGTGACAAAAAACAAATTATACAAGATTGCGATGATGATCGATTTGTCGATTTGATGCGATAAATTGTTAACGTTTATATGTAAATTATGATCATTACGATTTCCATGAGACAGGTATGCCAAACCCTAAGGAAAGCCTTGGAAATATTAGGAGGAAGGCCGATAGCCTTAGCAATCTCCAGTGGTTATAACTTAATTAATCTCGCGCGCGCTCGGCTCACGACTGATCTAACCAGTACCCAATACCTTGATACTGGCGAAATAGTCCCACTGGACTGAAGCCATATTTTTTAAAAGAAGTGAAGTATAGTATATAGTCGAAACGTGACTATATACTTATTTGTCGATAATAAGTTCCTGTGTCGCAGATCATGAAGGTTTTGTTATTGCCGATGGTTTTGTGTCACGATATTTTAGTTTATTATTGATTTTCTTATGGTTTCTTTGTGTCATTTTTTTTACACAGAGATTTGACAAGTCTCGCCATATAAAATAAATGGAGTTTATAAAAAACCTTTCCGATGGCATGTCGCTTATTCTTATTGATTCATGGGCCAGTGTTTTGACAAATCTTTCCATCCTCCTAAAATATTCTTTTTACTATCTTACTACCTACTATTTAATACATATATAGGTATGTACCTACGGATTGATTGAACCGGAAACTATATTCCCGGTTTTATCACCTAATGGCTATCTGTCAAGCCCCAACCGCAATCCGGAGCATAACAAATTATCCTTAGCCAATTTATCTCTGAAATAAAGGAATATTAATGGTAGCCTTTCATACAGCACTACGATTCTGTATACCACGACATCCCTTCTCGAAGGGTTTAGTGTTGCATTTAAGTTTGATTTTAATTTAGCGCACATATAAACTAGCGGGGAAATACGGCCAGCCTTCTAGGCACCTTGCCCATTGACGGCGATTTGGGCCAAATTTTTTATCTTTAGTTTAAGTTGTTAGTAAGTTTTATTTTATTATGTATGTTTATTTCTTTGTTTTTGGATATTAAAATCTGAAACTAGCTTATTTTATTTCACCTAATATTTGTTAAGACATTTTAGTTCAACTATTATAGGACATTATTACACAAATTGACTAAGTCCCACAGTAAGCTCAATATGGCTTGTGTTGTGGGTACTTAGACAACGATGAATATAATATATTAATTTATATATATATATATATACTTAAATACAAAGAAAATACCCATGACTCATGAAAAAATATTCGTGCTCATCACACAAATAAATGCCCTTACCAGGATTTGAACCCCAATCGCCAACGCCAAATGCCAAACACCATTATTCATTTGATTCATACATTTACGAAATAATGTATAAACGTAGGTATATTTATGTCCACAGCTTATGATCGGTAGCGCTGTGTAGTTTATTAGTTATAAATCTAAATCTTGGTCGACATAGACGATAGACGAATCCTTTTTTACAATTATAATTTGGTACCTATCCCAAATTATTCATAAATATTTTGATTATATTAGTCACGAATAAGATGTTCGCGATTTACAAAAACAAATACAAATTTCATCGGTTATAATCATACTCTCTAGCCAACTAATGACAGGTAAGGTCAAGGAGTTGAATTTCTTTGCAAATTACTACAGTGACAGTAACATGAGATTCCTTGCCGCATTCAGTTTCATTGTCGCTGTAATGAACTACGAAATGACACATAAATCAAATTCGTTGGCAGTACGGCAATATAAAATCGCTGTAGATTGCTGAAAGGCAGAAAGCTAAGTGCACAGAATTCTTAAAGACTAACGTAGGATACTGAATGCGCCTAGCATAACGCTGTCGGGGGGCGTTTGAATACACTGAAAATAGAAAGCAAAATTATAGTAAAATAAAGGTCCTTAATAGGGTGGGTGGACTGTTGTCTGGTCACAATTGATGTGTACGCGGATTGAATTGGTGGGTACGCGGGTAACTAGGCGTTTTAGAAGGAAAATAAAATATTTGTAGGTATCACTGGTCTGATTAAGTTGGAAATCTAGACCTGAGGGTATGCGGAACGACTTTTAATACAAAACGGAGCTCAATAATGAACAAAATTCGCCTGGTCGTGACAAGAAAAGATACCTGATAATCAGAAAGGCCGCTTTATATGAATCTGTAGTCAAAATTTGAACAAACGGTCGACATTTTGAATTTCGTCATGTTTGCTCTAATCATATTGAAAATAGATATTTGAGGATTTGAAAGGCTCTATTAGAAAACGGTAGTCAAAATTAAACAAAACGGCCACTATCTTGAATTTCTTCATTTTTGATCTAAGTATTATAATGAAAATTGATATTTGAGGATACTAAAGGTTCCTTAATATGAATACGTAGTCAAAATTGTAAAATACTGCCGCCATCTTAAATTTCTTCTTTTTTGCTCTTATCATGACGAAAATTGATATCTGAGGATCCGGAAGGTACTTTAATATGAATTGGTAGGTAGTTTAAATTGTGAAAAATGTGTAGTGCAGTGCAGGGACAACTCACACTATACGCTGATGACATATGCCTCTTTTAATTTGGTAACAGCCTCCAACACCTCATCAACCAAGCTCTTGAGTACCTATCTAAATATACTATCTGTTTTTTCTAATTTTTTCGGCAAAAAAACCAAAAAATACCAAATCATAATCCTCTAATTATCAATGGTCACATATTAAACGAATGCAGTTCTGAAAAGTACCTAGGATTACTCTTGGACTTTAAATTAACATGGAAAGACCACATTGAAAGCTTGCGGATTAAAATGATTCAACTCACTGGCTCACTCAGGCGTACGGTAGGCTGTTTTCCACGTAGAGTTAAATATAAAATATATAAGTATTAAATAAAGTCACATCTTGAATACCTTATTGAGATATATTACAAATAGTATAAAAAAACTAATCAAAACATTTATTAATTACTCATTTCCTCTTTAAACCGAAAATGGCCGCCATCTTGAATTTGTTTATTTTCGGTATGATCATCATAAAAATTGATATCTTAGGCTTCAAAAGGTTCCTTAGTAGGAACCCGAATCTTGAATTTAATCATTCTCAGTTCGGGGCTAACTACTGGTAATTGGAGTGCAATAGTGACTTACTCATACATTATAAAACCAAGTGCATCAAATTTACGCTGCCGAACGTCAAGCAGGTAAACAACAGCAAGATTGAAATAAAAGGTGACACGCTGGAATATGGAGATCACTTAAGACTCAAAACTGCAGTGGCATGCACATATAGCCACTCTAGCCGGCAAGCTTAGTTCTGCTGCCTAATATGCAGTGAGGTGAATCAGACAGCTAACAAACGTAGAGACGGCCGGGCTGGTTTACTTTAGCTACTTCCACAGTGTTATATCGTATGGAATTCTGTTGTGGGGAAAAGCGGCAGATATTCAGACTATTTTTGTGCTGCAAAAACGAGCTGTACATATCTGAACTGGGCGCTCGGGTATCCCTAAGAGAGAAATTCAAAGAAGCAAATATCCTTACGGTTGCATCTCAATACATACTTTAGAATCTTATGTATGTTAGGGAAAACATCCACGAATACAAGCTGAATAGTGATATCCATAATTTATAACACTAGAAATAAATATAAGCTTGCTGTGTCAGCCCACCGCCTCCGTAAGGATAGTACGTCTTTCGTCGGAAACTGTATACGTTTTTATAATTAAGTCCCCACTGATATAGTGAATTTACCACTTAACAAGTTTAAGTCACATATTAAGCGGTCCTTGTTAAGTAAGGCGTACTACACTGTAAATGATTTTATAGACGATAGAGATGCCTTTAAGCCGGTAGCTGGATTTAAATAGGATGATAACAACTAAATAAATATTGTTTTCTGTTCATTGTGAATTAAGCATGCTAGTGTCCAGTAGAATTGACACATGAGAACATCATGTTCGCGCTTTATTATATTGTTTAATTTAGTTTTAGTTTTTGACACTTGGAGACCTTATACATCTCTAAGTTTTTATTTTTATTTTGTGTTTAATTTGATTGCACATACCTAAATTTTTAATGATTCTGACACTTAGAGACCTTTACATCTCTAAGTAAATTTAAGCTAGTAATTTTGTGTAGCTATACCGTCTTTTATATAACATACAAGCACAAAATGTTGTGTCTCACAACTACATGTTATTACTATTGAAATATAAATATACCCCGTTAGCTTGAACATGTCATGTTCGCTTAAAAGTCTTTGCTTACGGTGGATTCGTTGATCGGGTCGCCACTTTCCCGAATGAAGGTTGAGGGAGGCGATGGCTGAGATTGAGATACGCGTCATACTCGTGAACGGGTGCTGTTTGTGGAGACGGGTCTGTTTAAGCTAACTTTATTTTTAAGTATAATTACAGTGAGACACCTCATTCGGTTCTCGTATGTTTCTTTTATCCTAATGAATGTCTTAATTATACGGAATTTTGACTCTTAAAAGACTATACTTCTCTAAGGATAATTTGATAAAAATCATTTAGACATTTATTATTCTGACATTTAGAGATACTCGTATTTACACCTATAACTAATTTTAGTTTTTTTGTATCTGTTTGTGTTTATTATTATTATTATTTTAGTTTTTTTTTTGTAATTCGACATTTAGAGACTTTATACATCTCTAAGTAATAATATTATTTTACTTACTTTTTCTTTAAAGTATTAATGTAGTTTGCATTAATATTTTCAATTAATTGTATTTTATAATTGTTGTTGTGCTTGTTTTAACTTGTGTGTAAATTCCATGTTGACGTGTAAAAGTGCCCTTGTGGCCTATTTGCTGAATAAATGTTGAAGTTGAAGTTGACTCTATAAATGTAATCTCTAATATTAAGCGCTAATATTAATTTTCCATATAGATGTACCTATATTTTATAATAGATTGTGCACAAATTTTTCGACAATTATAGTATACTATGTATAAAAAATTTGACATGAACAGTCAGATACAAAAAGTTTTACATGTTTGCTAGTGTTCACACTGCAGTCGTTTGCTTTAGTTCCCCAGATGGCTTTCACTGAGCCAGCGTTGTAAATCTATACTTAATGCTCCCTCTCATATTCATATTTTCTTAAGGCTTTTTTTTATAAAATTTTAAGGCCTTAGCTTTAACTTGCAGATACATCAAGTCCCGACCTTAATAAAAATAAAACTTCAGTAACAAATGACCACAATCTCGGAAGGGTAGGCAGTCCTTATTTTGCGATATTAAATTGTATGGAGGCATCATAAGTTGAGATTTAGCTGAGATACGGCGGCTTTTTGGGTTCTGGTTAATGTTGGGCAATAGATATTGTTTTTATAACATTCGGAATATCGTATGTATAACACACCTTGCAAACTCGTATTTAATGAAATGTACTATTTCCTCACTCTCTTGTTAACCACGAACGCTTCAAGGGTTCAAATCGTCGAGATGTATTTGAAATTCATTATTCGTGATAAAACCCGTTAAAATAGTTTTATTTCAATATTTTTATTTTCTGTATTAGTTTCTTAAAGCTATAGATTTTAGTTATTGTAATATTTTAAATCGTATATTATATCGCATATTCAAGAAGACTTATCAGCAGCAATAATATTCTTTACCTATCTATCTAAGAACATAACCGATACACACAGAAACCGATAATGATTTATTAGTTCTGACTGAAATTCAATAAAATTCCCACTGACTATCGAAGTATCTAAATCCTGTTGTACATCAATCAACGTAGACAGCACAACTTGCAAAGCGCTTTAAAAAACCGTTTACTCTATGTAACGATTTAAAGCTAAAATCCTAACAAATTGACTCGGAGAGAACGAACGGGGAAAAAATCAAGTAATGAATTCCTGTCCGTCACCCCGTGTTTACTCATAGCGGACTATACAACAGCAGGCTAACTGGCCGTGATAATAGTTATAATATACTACATGAGGCCAATCGGATGGCTACTACTGCCTACATGCATTTTTGGCATAGGGGACTATCTGTTATACCTGTTTTAAAAAGATGTTTGTTAAATACTCCATGACCTATTATGACACTAGTTACCATACTCATTCGGCAGTTGCCATATAAATGTACCCTTTTGTATTGCGACTTCCATTGCCAAAAACTTCAAATTTAGACGTCTTATGCCTCTTACGAGTGTTTGTTAATTGAAAGCTAAAATAAAAGACATCAAGCTTAATTTCGCCGGTGCTTTGTTTTAGGTAGGCAGATCAAGGAACCCGCTATTTCCAAAACTTTTTACTAGCACACCTGAAGAGCTTGGGGGTTGGATTTTTGGTGGGATAGTTGTCAGTTACAGAAGGTTTTCAGACCTTCGCTTTGCCGACAACATTGTTCATTTTTCTGTCTCTGCCACAACAATTCAGAAAATGAACCTTCAGAACTGGACTTTACATAAATCGGATAAATACTAGGCTCTTTCAACAAAAGGCAAGGCAAAGAAGATGAGCGCCGTGTTCATGATACCTGGAATAGCTCCTGGTAAATGAAGGAGCTAGTAAAGGGCGACCTTCCAATTAAGCATTGCTATGTGTAGTATGTTCTAACATACGATTCCAAACATGGTCGCTCACGATCGAGCAGGCCCAAACGGAAATGGCGGATGACTGACGCCTTCCTCAGCAACTGGCTATAAAGAAAACAAAACATGGGAGTCATAGAGATCAAGGGGAGAACTGACGGCCTTTGCCGAGCAGTGGGACACTATAACAGGCTAAGAAAAAAAGGTTCGAATTTTTAAATTGGTTTTCAACCTTCAACGAACAGAAAGTGCTTGTATAATTTTCTCAATACTGTATTCGAGCAAGTAAACTGTTTCAATGGGAGCGACAGCGCTGAATGACATTTTAGTTATGTGCCTTTCGGCCTGACACAGAATTTTGCACAAAGTGATATTGTTAAGAGATTTGATAAAAAAGCAGATAATTCAGTTGAATTTATAAAGCTAAATTTTTTTATTATTTCCTTGTGTCTTAAAAAAGAAACATCTATACAGTAAACTTGATTACCTAAATCTAAAACTTGGGCTGATTACAAACATATTTAGTCATGCAGGAGGTTAAACATGCAACTGTAATTGTTATATAATTTCATTTCATATATTTGCATTAAACATGGTACAGTGAAGTGTAAAAATATGGGTGTACACATCTTACTCAAAAATATGTCCCATAGCATCTTATTCCAGTGTAATAAGAGCGTAGTACCATATTTATGAGACGATTCTCTCGATACATATTTTTGCAGCTGAATGTACAATGGTTCTCATCTATTGTTATTGGGTATCACATGATTAACTACATAGTACCATGCAAATTTACACCTTAAACTCTAGGATATACAAAACGAAATAGACAGGTATATACAACATAATTCAAATGTCACTACTAAAACTAAGAACAACTAATTAGAAGGAAACATCAATTTAAAATGTCATTAATATTATACTTTTTTTTTTTCAATTAGCCATTTATAGAGTCTTGGTTTTAGTGCTTTGGCATTCAATTCTTTAAGGTGGTCAGGTAATTTGTTAAAAGCTTAACACACATTAACTTAATAAAACTCATCACGTCCACAACTTGCAAACAAACAGCACAATTATACTCGCAAACAAATGGAGATATAGTGTTTCTAATTAAACTCTCCAACGCACATCGCGACCGCATCTTATCTTATCTTTTACGAAAGCTTTCGCGCTTTAATCACGGAGGGAAACATGACCCGACGTCACATCCGGTGATTAACGATGCCCCCCAATTTCGTAAAGTTCGTGGAAACAGGAGGCGGTGGAAGGGATGAGTGGGAAGTTTAAAAACTAATTTCAACTTTTTTGTACGAAATCTTATTTTAATAGCAGAAAATGTGAACAAAATTGGCTGTAAAGTTTTAATATGGTGAATTTAACTAAGACCGGCATAGATTCGTATAGATTCGTATAGTATTTACAGCTCGAGTTGAAGATCCAGAGTTTGAATCCTGGTAAGAGCAGTACAGAAATATCTCTAAACATGTCTTTCTAGGTTATTTTTTTGTAACTTAGGTACTCAAAACTACTGCTTAAAGTTTTACTTTGATAAGGAATAGGTTATACAAAGTGTCCCGTAACGTTGATGTATGTATATAACGATGTGTAGACTGGATCCCAATATAGTGGTAATATCGAGAGAAAATCTATCGAGAAAAACCGGAATTACTTATCTCTGTTAAACTAAGCATTTTATCTAAATATGTTGACAATTTTCGGGTTAAGGGTGGACATAGTGTATTAGGTAAAAGTAACAAAAGGATTGGAATGATATTCGCATAATTCCACAATTTATACATATTTCAGTAGATTAATTTACACTTACTTCTTAAGTTTAGTACATGTCAGTAAATGACAGAAATTTTACATATAAAGATTATTCAAAACCGTTAAGTGGCCGCTAGATTTCCGTAACTTGCACTTAAAGATTAAGCTGTTAAGCAGAAGGACTTTAAATAGGTATGTTCAAATGAAAATGTAGGTCTACGGCAGTAAGGAGCATTACGGATTTTATCTAGAATAAATAATATTTAAAAAGGGTTTCATTACCTAGGAAAAAATAGTGTTATGTAATGCTGAATTCTAAAAATAAAAATTAAATAGGTGATTGTTTACTTCAAAAAAGATAAAACTTTTTTGCGGATCAACTACACATACATACTTTGTTGTATCAGTATACTCATATTACAGTAGCATACGTCTATAAATTTGGTTATTCTAACGTCATTAGATTTCGGCGACATCGCCGTCTTTTCTACGTCTTTTGCCAGCTGAACCCCAATAGTTTTTACTGGCGACTAGCCAACACATCGTCCGTTGCAGGACCTTGGCTTTCATTAACGACTTATACTATTACACCTCGCCGTAAGCTGGCACAATTTGATATTGGATAACAGAAAATAGTTGATCTGAATTTTGCAATAATGTTTAGTACACAGTCGATAAAATAATGTTCTGTGATTTTGCTAAACACATATTCACTGCCAGCTATCCGCTATGCGAATCCTCTATTCGCAGGCGCTTTTCGCTACAAATGGGCATAACCATGTTATCAACCACGCTCGTAGCGCGTAGCTCACGATAGCAGTTAATGTGTTAATGGATACATTATGTGGTTCTATGCTTAAGCTATTTTTTCCCAGAACTTAATCCACCTAAATAGAGTTAACGCGCGAGCATCTCGCGTAACATATTCTGCGTAATATGATATTGCAACATTTATATTTGCGTAAAATGCGGATGTGACTTGGGGCTGAAATATTAGTGAGTGCCCGCAGGAATAGAGGCAGAGACCGGAAACGCCACAAATTTATGCCGGAAACGCCCGACTCGCGTTATTTAAGAGCTTACAGAGCTTGGAAGACTGAGAAAGGAGGGACAACTTATAATAGTTACTGCGATGTGTTATTAGGAAATAATAGTCATTGACTTAGTTTCTTGACACTTGCATAGACATTATGGTCATTTTCGGATATATTAAACATAAATATATAAGTTCAGTGTTATGTGGAGGTTTAATGCTAGCGAGACGATCTTCGAAGCGCTTGATAAATCTACTATAAAGGTAATATGAGAAAATTCTGTGGAAGAGTGTTTTTATGACAGCAATTATTGCCAAAAAAAATCTGACAACCACAACCACTCAGAACTCGGACAAGTGTTCACCTAAAAATCGAGTTTAACGATCGCTATAATTATGAAGCACAGAGTATTTACCTTAATAGATAATGCCTGTCATAAGTTCATTAGTACGTCCACAAGTGGAATATCGTTTCTGGAATGGCAGTTTATCGATTCCTGATTGTTTTTATGACTAGCGATAGTTTCGAGAAATTGGTGATAGACTACACTAGACTAGACAGAAAGCAAGGAAAGTGCATAGATTTTCAAACTGCAAGTTCTGTGAGCTTATATGCTCCAGCCGCAGAGCGTTCAGCTAGACTCGCGAACCGTCTCAATTAATTAAAACCCCGGAAGCATTCACATTCGTTCAATTTTTCACTCACTTATTTATCCGGTAGCTGCGTATTTACAGTTCGGAAATGAATTTGTTTTTCAATGGAGTCTGAAGTGCAACAGGTATTATAAGTTCATCATGAAAACACAAACACATGAAACCTTTCCCTTAAGAGGGAAGAATAGCTTTGCGATCCAAGCGAAATAACGGTATATTTTCTATGAAATTCCATTTTGGGAGAAATCGTTTTCCACTAACTAAATCTTAATTAATCACTTTGATTTTGATTTCGATCGCTTCAGCGTAATATATTCTAGGTTTAATATAGATATTTTTTTGTTGTGCGAATTTTGAAAAATAGGAAAATCTATATACCTAGTTTTTTATTGTATCAATAACATACTAAATAAAACACCGGTCAAGAGCGAGCCCGTTTTACTCGCGCACCGAGGGTTCCGTACAAACTTTGAATTATCTTGTCTAACTATAAAGGCGAAAGAATTTTGATCAGAAGTACCGATACTAAGTACGAGTATAATTGTGTACAGCGTCATCTATCGGCAAATTGTCTAACTAATTTGCGCGATGTAATGTACGTATGTTGGTTTTTCGACGATAATTCTCTATCATGTGAAGCGATTTCAAAAATTATTCTTTTATTTGAAAAAAGTTGTCTTTATTGTAATCTCATGACATAATAAACACACTTATAGTTGGTTAAATTAGTTGGTTGGTTGAATTCGGAAATGTATATCTTTTATTTAAAAAGGAGTTACCATGATAGAGACTGATTATATTTTTCCTGTAAAAAATATAGTATTGTTAATATTTAAAAAATTCATAATTTTTCTTCGGTAACCGGAGATAATGGGGGAATGGTATTTTTTTTACATTTTCCTCCATAAATCTTTTTTTTCCACTACTAAAAAATTATAAAAAATTGTTTTGGAATGGGCAATTTGAACTCTTTCAAATAATACCCCACTTGACCTCGTCACTAGACTTTGAAATTTTGCCGCCTCTTCATATTGAGCATTTCCCATAGTTATTAAAAAAAAACAACAAAATAATACTTTCAATGTATCTGGGTTAGCGTTGTTTATAACTATTTCAAATTTCAAATCGATAGCTTAAGTGGACGGTTCTCGCGACATTTAGGGTGTGACAGACCGACGGACAGAATCGCACCATAAGGGTTCCTTTTGTACCTTATTGGTACGGAACCCTAAAAATCATGGAGAATGGAAAATATTTAGAAGTGGAAAAACGTTTTCTCTTTTTTTATGGACCATCACGTGTATTCCCTCTTAGCTGTTTAGTTGTTGAATGATTCCACAGGTTTTTATTTGGTTCCGAGGCTGTCCATCACGATTCCACGTGACAAAGCAGTGAGCTCGACCTTGACCCTTTTACTCCGATACAGAGAATCACTTTTCTTAAGGATATGGGATCTGACAAGAATGGAATAGGTACGGACCAAGTACGAGCCGTCATGTGGGAGCGTTTCATACACTTCATACATAATACATTATCTGCAAATAAAGGGAGGATTTATTCAAATCTTAAAGTTCTTTAGTTCCTAAGCTTTCATTGCAGTGCTTTCAGCATTGAAGCTGGACTGTAGAATATGTCGAGTAAGGCGTTCATTTATTTGAAAAAAAAAAAAAATGTTTGACACTCTCTCATAAGTCACGCCGCTAGTCGTTCTTTTTTGTTGCAAGCATAACGAGTTCACAACAACCAAAAGGTACGTCTTAAGAGGCCGATTTCAGTCGCAAAAATGTCAAATTGATAGATTTAGTCGATGAAACTATACACCTTTTGTTAACTATTAGAAATACCAAGTACTGGTTTCTATTAGCATGTCTTTCATTTTAATAAATTTTTTTTTGAAGACTTACTTAATTAGTAATGTTTTTTTTTCTGATGGACGTTTAGGGATTTTGTTGTTGTTATTTGTAAATTTCGTAATGTTTCGACTGCTAATAATGGTAATTTAGTATTACACATATCCTGTACTTGAACTTTATTATAATTTGGAGGAGGGTAAATAAAAGTTTGACGAAATCAATTTTTCTCAGAAATTACTTCAAAACATGCGACATTTTCTCTGAAAATCGTCTTAATTTCAACGTAATTTTGATACTTAAACAAACTACAACATTTGCTGGAACTGTTCTTATACATCATTTTGTATAATTTACCACCATAAATTTTTGATTAATTTTTAAAACTGTCCCTTCTCGTCACATATTACCGGGGACGCACGCTTGCGACCTCATTATTAAAAGGCAAGATTAGAAGACGTGATATTATTTAGATATTATGTAACAAAAGGTGTACAATTTCAACGACTAAATCTATCAATTTTACATTTTGGCTCTAGAATCGTCACCTTAATAGCACATCATAAGCCGTGAACACTATTATTTACTCTCCTGTCTTATAATAATTTAGTGTTCTGTGCAATAATAAAACATATTGTGCTAACAAATTTAAAGTTAAAATATTTAATTTAAAAGATGTTGTGCCTATGCCGTCCGCCCATATCCAAGAAAACAAAAGCCTTTAACCTAGACTATTTACTGTAAAGTTACTATAATACATAAAAAGTAATACCAATATTTACTCAAAAACATAGTTCTTCATAAATAAATCGCTTAAGACTTTTTGGATAGCCTGTTATTATCTTATTCTCAAGCAATTTTCTGGAAAGTTTAATAAAACGAAAGATCCTCTCATCAGATGAACAAAAGACTTAAGTTATTTTTTATCAGATCATTAGCTTGTTGACCTTGATATTTATATAAGTAAAATTCGTTTCTAGTGTTTAATTCACCTTAATGAACTGTTTTCTCTCTCTCTGTTAATAAAATATATTGATTTTCTTAATAATTGGTGCTCAGTTAACGTTATATTACGTCTTTTGCTAAGTAGTTTAAATTTATAAGGAATAATTAAGAGAATGAAGGAACATCTTTGGTTCAGCTCGCTATTTATTTATTTAGCCTGGATGGCTTGCTCATTACAAGCATTTTTATAAACGGTAATGTACCTATTTATTTTGCAACGCTTGCTTAAATATAAACATACGTCATGAAACTTGGCCCTATAGGTTTCGTATATCCTTGTTGGACCCACTCTTTTAGGTTAATATCTTCTTCTTCCTTCTTCTTCCTCGCGTTGTCCCGGCATTTTGCCACGGCTCATGGGAGCCTGGGGTCCGCTTGACAACTAATCCCAAGATTTGGCGTGGCACTAGTTTTTACGAAAGCGACTGCCATCTGACCTTCCAACCCAGAGGGTAAACTAGGCCTTGTTGGGATTAGTCCGGTTTCCTCACGATGTTTTCCTTCACCGAAAAGCGACTGGTAAATATCGAATGATATTTCGTACATAAGTTCCGAAAAACTCATTGGTACGAGCCGGGGTTTGAACCCGCGACCTCCGGATTGCAAGTCGCACGCTCTTACCGCTAGGCCACCAGCGCTTTTGCTTAATTATGATGGTTGTGTGATAGACCGACTATAGTAGAATGATAACCAACGGATGAAAGACACTCATTTCTGTCAAGTATAAACTTTTATAGTGTTTTTGAGAGTACTATCAATTAACAATTTAGGTAAGAGTATCGTGATTCATCAAATGGACATTCAACAAATCCATTTAATATCAAATTTAATTGCTTATAAACGAAAAAAACATACTGGGAAAGTAAAATGCTCTAGTCCAGAAACGTATCATTTCCCTCGCACTTTTTAGAACAACAACTACCCACTTTTAGAGCATGAGAAATGAAAAAGCTTTTTATTTACTAACTTAAGTGCCGAACAAATTTAAATCCGATAGTATTCCAAATCAGCGGAATAACAAAAAAAATCGAGGAATAGGTATATTCCTTTTATGCAGTTTGTATTCAAACTTCAATTTACCGCTCATAAGCGTAAGCAAATTAAACTTTTCTATAAAGGTTAAATAATTTATCCTCAATAGTGAATAAACATAATATCTTTGTGACAATTTACCAGACAAAGCCTTGAAATAGCAGAGTAGCGATGAGAAGTGGGAAATGGTAGGTTTGGACAGGAGGTGTCAATGAAATATATGCTATTTGTCAAAATCATTGCTTCAAATACGTAAGTACCTACGATTAGGTTTATTTGGTACAGATTACAATCAAAGGTTTTGTTTCAGTTTCTACCTCTAAGGTTGGGTAATGTATTTTTTATGTATATTCACAGACCGCAACAAAACATGCTGGGATTTAAAACTAGCATTGATGACGTCACTAGGCTCAAATGAACCATTGCATTACGACTATTGTATGCGTCCAGATAGATAAGATAGCACAGTCATCAAGTGCATGCCAAAAGGTGGGCATGAGTTGGGATTCCCAACTGGCTGAAAGAAGCACAAAATCGGGAATCAAGAATATAAATGTGTAAAAATACTCAACGGTAATTCCGACTCCCGATTCGATTGATTGATTTGAGAAATTGTTATTGTTTTATATGAAAATGTACACCTAAAAAGTAGCCCTATAGCAATTTGGTTGCGATCTGATGATAAGTAATATAAATAATTGAGGAAAGTCAGTTTTTTTGAAGGCACGTACCTACATGGTAATCTCGGTACCCTTAAGTAGAACACAAGTACCAGGTTTTTCATGTATTTGGATGCAAAGGGAGTCTCTGCTGAGCTGATGAAGAGTATCACATCTCACATCACCGGTATTAGATAGATAGAATACTCTTTATTGGAACACCTCAGTAAAAATATACAAGAAAATAAACAATTGATTAAATGTAGAGGCAGACAAGAGGCGGTCTTATCGCTAAAGAGCGATCTATTCCAGACAACTTTTGGGTAGCGGAAATAGAGAAGTATAGGTATTCTTACCTATTTCGATATTGATATGATACGATACAATGATGCAATTGCTTGCACTTCGCGAAATGCACTACTACGAGTCGTCTTAAGGTCATAACATAACAAAATGAATACTTTATTAAATGTTAATTACTCTTATGGGTAATTAATGACCATGTTGCAAGCTGAAATACAATCATGCGATTAAACACAGCCCGCTCCCGTCACAAGCTGTTTGTAAGTATGTCTCTGAAAAATAGGAATTCAGGAAAGGTTTTTCCTTACATTGCCCGGAATCCACGTTAAACGATTTAAATCTCTCCCCATTTATCGCGGGTACCTTCGGAAAAGGTAAAACGTAATGCGAAATGTGTCAGTGGATTCATAGGGTTAACGTGAACGGGATTAAGTGGAATTTTTGCATTTACGCGTCTGACGGGTTGATTATCTGATGATGATATGGTAAAAACCTTATTTCACGACGCATTTTCTACGACACGTACTATTTTAATGTATAAGATACAGAGTTTGATGTTGGACAAGCTTAAACTTAGCGTATAAGACATGTACTTATCATGTGTTGTATTGAAATAAAGGACGTAAGCCACGTTAAGTAGAAGGAACGGGCTTTAGCTTGTTTTTTTGTTTTTCGACTAGAACGATACGATTCGATTTATAATAATTAGTATCCAAATAACATAAAACAACTTATAGTATAATTCAAATATCATCCTGATTACCTTAAAGTCGCGCTGCTACTTGGGCCACACTCGCATAGACCTTACAAATTCCTGCCCATTTTTAAGAAACCCTTGTAATGGACTAATAAAAGGGATTTCTGGCTCATGCTACTAGAGTAATGTCGTAGCCATTAGACAATTCCTGATCTTCTGACCTCTTCATAATTATAGTAAGAATTTTAACGCATGACATAAAAAAATCGTTTAAATTTGAACTTTAATAGTTGTTAATGGAGTTGAATATTATAACTGCCATATATGTTTGCACATGCGGTAAATGGTTAAAATATATAGTTTCTTGTTCCTTATTAAAATTGATGCAAGTTTGCGGTAATTCTCGAAGCTGCTCTAGTGCTATTTTTGCCTTAACAAAAAAATACCCATATAGTTTCGACGATTAGTAAACTAAGCTAACTTAACTTTAAAGACAATATGTAACGAACATGATTAAATCGATGAAAACGCGCACCATACCTAGTAATCTCCATGAGAAAAGGTAGATAATTTGGTTTGACCCTATTCAACAAACGAAATGAATTTATAGGGCAATTGTAAACTAAGCCTATTACAACTTGTGTCGAGTGTACAATGTGAATAGGTATGTTAGGTAATAGACAATACAATATTATACATATAGCGTCACCTGTTCCCTCTGAACCTTCGATAACTCAGTTGGCATAACGTTGCGCTTAATTACGAACGCGTTTACACCGCAACGTAACTAAGTTACGTAACGTATACATAAATATTGTCAATTAATGTATGATTATGACTCATAAATATAAGCTTAATGTTGTTAGCAATAATGTTCATTATCAATCGGGAAGAAATGTCTTTTTTAGGGTTCCGTACCCAAAGGGTGAAACGGGACCCTATTACTGAGACTCCGCTGTCCGTCCGTCCGTGTGTCTGTCACCAGGCTGTATCTCATGAACCGTGTAAGTTAGCCAGTTGAAATTTCTACAGATTATGCATTTCTGTTGCCGCTATAATAACAAATACTAAAAACAGAATAAAATAAATATTTATTTCCAATCTCGAGGTTCTCATCCCATCACCGCTACTACAAGTTAAGCAACGTCGAACGGGGTCAGTACTTGGATGGGTGACCTGTTTTATAGATAATGGTACGGAACCCTTCCTGTGCGAGTCCGACTCGCACTTGGCCGGTTTTATTTCTACTGAGCTAAACTGAGCTTTCTATGTCACTAAATTGGTTGGTTTAAGAGTTGTCTCATACCTAATTTATATTTACTCTTCTGCCAAGTCAACATCTTCTGCAGCGGTATCATGGTCGCATGTTTATCACCGGTCATGTCATTCGTCACTTTCGCACTTACATACTTGTTAGAACGTAACAGGCATGGTGATAAATGATAAAGAGCCGACCATATTAGCCCTACTGATAGACAACTTCCAAGCAACTAGATCATGTAATAAGGATAGCATAACATAACACACTAGGTATAAAAAGGTAAGGAAAGGAAATTGTATAACCCTTTTCCAGCTGCAAGGCCATGAAACAAAATTTTCTTTGTCTCAATCTTTGTGTTAGCGGTAAAATTATAATTGGCAAAACGAACGAACAGATGTCCGGTGTGACAGCCGGTCGGGTAATCCCAGTTTTAACGGTTGCGCTAATCCGCGGCTGGTACAGTTGCCCGCAAATTTATGACTCGCCTTAGCGGTTGGATGCAGGCTTATTCAATTAGACATTTTGGCACAGGAAAAGGCGTTTGAGTACCTATTAAATCTAATAAGGAAAAAGTATACGACCGTCTATTGTGTGGGAAAACATTTTAGTTTTCAGAACAAATTAATAAGATTAAGATCACTTATGAAATTGTATGTTTTGTGATTTTATCAAATGTTCCTGTTTGGCCGAGTAACTAAGTGTTTATATGAGAGCAATTTTTTAAGCAATTTTGTGATATTAGAAATTTGAATAAATACAGACCTACATAAAATAACCAAAATGTAAAATTTTACAGATAGCATGCTGCGAAAAAGTCAATTTAGTTGTACGAGTATATTTTATAATATAAAGTTAAATATATTAAAAATAAAACCTTGGTTGAATGTTATATGACTACTTAGTTCGGCAATAAAAGTGAAAAACTGTGACATGAAAGATGTGTCTGTAGTTAATCTATTATTACATTGAAAAAAAAAAATTTTTTTTTCGCGAGCACATTATCTGATTCCACAAAAACGAAATCCCTGTTTATTATTTTGGGTTATATTCTGAAATTTTAGACGCTTCCTAAAATCTATTGTTTCATTTTTTTACACTACATCGGTGGCAAACAGGCATAGCAAGATTAGCAAGCATACTACCCGCCTGATGGTAAGCAAGCAGTCTCCGAAACCAGAGGTATTACATGCGCGTTGCCGACCCTAATACTCCGCACCCTCGTTGAGCTCTGGCAACTTTACTCACCAGCAGGAATACACTCTATGAGTAGGGTCTAGTTTTATTTGGCTCCGGGTTTCTGTAAAAAATATATAGTTAAGTATTAAAGTCAGCTCAAACAATAAAAATGAAAAAGAAATAATATCTTAGAAGGTTTTGGATCCCGTTTAAAGACTTAAACCTGTCTAAATTAGGCTTTGGATCTGTTAAGAAGTAATTACTTAAGCATTTTGATGAAAAGATTCTGCTTATTTATCTGAATAGAGAGAGGGCTTTCATTGAGATCTACAGATTGTGAGGCGGCATTTTATTTTAACACGCCCATTAAGATAAGTAGCAGTGAGCTGTGTGAAGACTGAGTTTAATTATAAATGGAAGGTAGGCGATTTAAAAAAAAAAACGTTATTTTTCAAAAAGTTGGTAAATTTAAATGAAATGAGTTATGCAATGAGTTTACAATGAGTTGTAATTTTATTTATCCAAGTTAGAACTAGTCTATAACATTTAATTCTAGACCATGTCTTAGATGTTTTTTTAAATACTCATACACGAATTAACTGATTTAACTATCACGAGTTTTACTCATTATTATTTACTAAACGGGACTAAATCGCGTGTATAGTGATTCGTTTTGTAGCTGGCCCCGAAGCTAATCCTATTGTTTATAGTCTATCTATTATAATTAAGGTGTAATTGAACGGAGCTGGAAAGAGAAGGTAAGAGAAGATGGAAGAATGTAATTAGTAAATGAAAGTGAAAACAAATATCGCCGGTTGAAAAACCGAACATCGTGAGTGTTGTGTGAAGACCGGGTGACTTCCCTAGTACGCAAAACAAGATCAAGTGCGGTTAGTTCGAAAAACTCGCGCGGCAAGATTAGAAGATATTGTCTCTCCGCCACCACGAGGACAACGCCGTCCTCGAACCGTCCCAGGGAAATTATAAAAACTTAATTATACGCGATTAAGTCCCGTTTGGTTAATAATAATCATACATCAATTTTTAATATGATCGGGACAAAAATATAGAAATTCAAAATAACGGCCATTTTTTTCAATTTTGACTACCTACAAATTCATATTAAGGCGCCTTTCGAATCCTCAGATACCAACTTTTAATATGACCATACCAAAAATAATTTAATTCAAGATGGCAGCCATTTTTTTAAATTTCCACCACGAATTCATATTTTAAGGTATTTCGGATCAACAGATATCCATTCTCATCATAAGCCTCAAATATCTCTTCTGAGCGGGGGCATTTTATTTTACAAAACGAGTTGCACATGAAAAAGCTTTGTGCAAGTTGGGTGCTGCGATTACTGACTCCAGAACAAATGCGTATTCGTATGCGAATATCAGATGAAAATTTGCAGGTGTTTAAGAAAATCCAACAGATTTTATTCGCCGTTTTGTCACTATGGATGGAACCTGGATCCATCACTATATCCCAGACACGAAACAACAGTCGAAACAATGGGTTGGTCATGGTGAGCCAGCTCCAATGATAGCCAAATGCAATCCGTATGCAATTTCGGGGAAATTACGTAGAGAAATAACATAAATTGCAATATTATTATTTTTTCATAGTTACTTCTCAAACAACCCTCGTAGTAGCCTACTTTAAAAATTGAACTTCGAATTGAGGGCCAATTTATTAATTTCGAGCGCTCGGTTTCATGTGGCTCCCTTCAATATATCTCCACTACTTTGCTCTGTAGTATTTGACTTAAAAAACAATCATCTGCTACCATATCATGGGCGTAACGTGAAAAATGTATTTACTGTTCATAACTTTTCTGTTATACATGATGATAATGATGTCGTTTTTGTGTGTCTTTCATGTGTTGTGTTGTTGTTTATTGTTATAATTCTGTTATATATATATATATATATATATATATATATATATATATAGTCCTCCACATCGATTTCGATGACGCCGACCTCAGCAATCAAGGGTTTTTCCTCTTATGAGCGCTTATGTGGCTGGCCAGGCCAAACTTGCTCTTAAACACCCTTTCCATTCATAGTTCTTTTAGTAAGTAAAGGAACGGGCAAGCCACATATTTTGACTAAAGTGTAGAGTTTGTGAAGTTATCCTCATGAGATCTGATAACTTTTAACAGTGCGAGCCTTATGGTTTCGGTTTGGCATCATTTTACATGAAAAATTTTTCTAATATGCTTGGAAATATTCACCTTGTTGTAGCAAAACTAGTACGGGAAGTTCTTCGTTATGGTGAAACACAAAAAAAATCAAAGCATTATTGTCGTGTTTTAGTGGAAGGGAAGTTCATTATTGTTTTATTGTATTGTTTTTTACTTTTTGTTAAAATGTTTTTTTTTTTAATACCACGACGGTGGCAAACAAGCATACGGCCCATCTGGTGGTAAGCAGTCATTGTAGCCTATGGACGCCTGCAACACCAGAGGTATTACATGCGCGTTGCCAGCCCTTTAAAAACCTGTACACTCCTTTTTTGAAGAACCCCATACTGTAGCCCCTCGGAAAAACCTCGGCAGGAAGCTCATTCCACAGCCGAAGCGTTCGCGGGAGGAAATTCCTCTTAAACCGCACAGTGCGCGACCATTTAGATAGAAATTCGGCCGTTGGCATCATGTCAAACAATTCTTCAGAGCACAGCCCATGATACAAGCGGTAGAACACACACAAGGAAGCAACGTCTCTCCTTAGACTTAAAGGTTCAATACCGCTTGTGAGTTTGGGATCGTGGACGATTCGTACAGCGCGCCTTTAGACTGAGTCGTATGGTCCAAGCTGGCATGCAGGTGCTCCTGCCCAAAGGTGACAGCAATACTCCATATGGGGTCTGACTTGCGATTTATATAGCAGCAGTCTTTGCCCCGGAGTAAAGTATCGCCTCGCTTTATTGAGCACACCGAGTTTTTTGGATGCCACACAGTCTTTCCTTCCAGGTGGCTACGGAAATGTATCCTAAGAAAAACGCAAACAGCCAATTAATATGGCCGCAGGCCGCGTCTATACGACCCGTTCAGCATAGTAAGATAAATGACCTTACATGTCTCGTTCTTACAAGACCGTCGTGTATGATCATGTGAATACTGCATAATAAAATCAAAGACTATAACTTTTATATTTTTTTAAGGATCTCATGCGTACACATACAGCTTATATTGCACAATTAAAATAGTAAATAAGTTGTGAAAGAATGGCAGAATAAGTTGTGCCATTAACTTTTAAAAAATACCTATAATTAAAGAGCAAAATTGTTGTCGACGTTTTTGATGTGAACGTGTTCGATTTGACTGATGGTGGATAATTAAATTATGTTTATTTATTTTACCTTATTTTCCCGCATGTTTGGAGAAAAGCACTAGCTATGGCTCGGCAGGAACAGCCATTCGTGAATTTGTCTTCTTTGTCGGACTTGAAACTCATTCACGAATTGCAAAAATGTGCTATAATCCTCAGTTTACGACGGGAACTATGATTTTTCCACTGAAGTTATTATAGGAATTTCATTGAACAATAGCACTTCCAGACGTTCTCGGTCCGTTTTTGTACCTGTTTTTCTGTTGCGTCTTAGAATAGACTTTCGGCCCGATTTTAAGAATGATTAAGATCTTGGAAAGATTTATAACTAAACGAAATGTCAAAATTGACGATAATTTAGATTCCCTGTGATTCCAGTAAGATCTATCTACGATATTTCTAACGTCAAAGTGACATTGGTTGCCCGAATCGCGCTGATTCTGTCAATTACACTAATACTATATCTAAACCAGAACTTATCGTTATCGTATCTCATTCTGTGAAACTTCGAAGACATCTTAAAATATATCAATATTTTAGGAATACCACGTAAAACAATTCTTATATAAAACGTCACCGAAATGCTTAGCTTTAATTCACAGATTCCGCGACTAAGAAACACGTTAAGCGACACCAAAGTTTTACAATTTCAGTTTATTCAACTTAGTCAATTTAACTTGCCCACATTAAACTTAAATTTAACCACTTTGCTGAAGCTATAAACATCTTAGATTAATCGTGCAACAAGTTTTCTTGCTGCCTCTATTACAGAAATGATTAATGACGATTAACACAGTAGATTATATAATGGCAGTAAGTATATATATATGTCTTTCCATATCTGGGAACCATGGGGTCCCGGACCTTTGGGAGGCATGCGTGGGGCCGAAGCCAACAGCGCAGAGTCCCTTTTAGACAAATTTGATGTTATGTAATACACCAGCTAGAACCCATTCACGGGTACAAATAGATACCCGTAAATCGGTCCCATCTGGTGTAGGGGCTATTGTAAATAAAGTGGAGAAGAGGGCCGGTTATGGTGTTGAACTTTGGCTGGTCAAAAGTCTGGCTATTGTAAAGAGATCCGGACACCTGCCATAACAATGCTTAAACACGTTATCGAGGCAGGCGGTGACTTGCCGCTGACTAGATGGGCCCCTGAAACTGCCGTCGTAAAGACGACCAGGAGCAACACCGGTGTGAGAGCTCAGGGGTGTCGAGAGGTGTGCGCCGCTTTCTACCCAGTGGCTGATAACAGCCACTGTGCCAACTCGCGTCTTATGCATCTTTCAGTTCCACCCCTGGAGCATGTAGCTCTAACGATTCCTCTCTGGACGGCCAATGAAGGCAAGCCAGAGCTGAGAGTCCTGCGGGTCCTCTTGGGGTCCACTCCGACCGACGAAGATACGCCGGAGATGGAGACCCTGACCGACTCTCAGCTATGTATCATTATGTTACCGTAAAAATCTGTTTTAAGTGAAAACGCCCAGTTAAAACTAATTTTCCGTATCGCCCTGGTGAAAACGCGTTATCACCAGTTAAAACTACTTTTCGCAAAGTGCCTTGGTGAAAAATAAATTAAATTACAATTTTTCAGTCAAATCTAGTTTTCGAAAAGTGCCTTGGTGAGAACTAATTATTCATAATTAATTTCAGTTATATTCACCGAAATCAATATTTAAACAATCAGATAAAATTGGTTTTCACCAACGGACTTTGCGAAAACTAGTTTTGACTAAAAAATCTCAGTTAGAACTAGTTTTCATCGCGTCTTTATGGAAAACTAGAGATAACGCGTTTTCACTAAAGTCACATGGAAAACTAATGTTAACTAGGGAAAACGCGTTTTCACTAAAAATGTGTTTCTACGGTAACATATACATCATATTCATAATAAATTTTACTTATCTATTTCTATCTTTGTATCGTTTATATTCGAAGCACATGAAAGAAAAATTTAGAAAAGCTCAATTCAATAACATCAAATCATTAAATATATTCTAAAAATATTGTTTATAAGAAATAACTTTAATCTTAGGTTAGGTTGACGTAACTGGTGACCGAAGAGCTGGCGGCTTCCTCGCACAACGTATCAGTATTGCGATACAACGAGGAAATGCCGCCAGCATCCTTGGTACAATGCCTCAAGGGCCTATTTTAGATATAAGCTAGTTATAGTAATCATCTGTATATATACATTATGTATATTGTTATTGTCAATAAATAAAAAAAAGATAAGTATACAATGCTAAAAAAAATAAAAACACGTCGGTGGCAAATTTAATGTGTACCTATCACGTTATATGTAGTGATTCTGTTTACACCATGATGATCTAGAATTCATAACGATTAATCCCATAACTATACATACCTATTACACATACACGTTGAATTTAATTGAGGGGGCACAACCTCTTAAGAAAAACCGACGATCTCTTGGAAGAATCTAAAACCATACTAGTGCCATACATTTTCAAAATAATACCACACGACGCATTTCAATGTCGTAGACCAAAACTAGTTATTTTATAGGACTAAATTCAAACAGAAAAGACAAAAACAAACATATCCTCAATTCAAGCATGCTACTGTTCAAAAAATATTACTGCTACCTTCATTCACCGTAGTAATGTCTTGAAAATAGCGGCGCGTATGACGTTTTCTGGTTAAATAAACAAGTAATTAATGATTATTTCATTAGCTTGGAAAACCTTGCGTTTACATACGGTAACGTCACAAACAATTGTAATACGATTAATACGGCATATATGACACATTATTTTATAAAGCGTGCTTATTGTAAGGGTGGGATTCTACCGTGTGTGGCACTATGCGGTACACTGGAGGAATTCCGTCTTAAGAAGTACTACCAATCAAGATCGTCGAACGACGTGCAGTTTCATGGACATGCGTTTAAATGTTAGTTATTATGTGAGAATTCCGTAAACAATTAAAGTAATATTTAAAATTAAAGTAGCGGTTGTTATAGTTATTGCAGCTGCGTAGTTGGGCAGTGGCAGTATTATATACTTTATTTAGATAATAATGATGTCACAAAAAGATTTCTCTAGCATATGCCTCTCTCCTTGTGTCATTCGACATCTAATATCTCTCTGGAAGTCCGCAAATAATATAATATGACATAACATTACACGTGACATGGTGAGTAAACAATTATGCTATAATACTTAATTAAGCTTCGATACTCTAGGCTAAGCTTAATCGGTAATGAACGATGAGTCTAGGGTTCCAAAAAGTAGCTAGATCAAATCTTGCTCGAAGCGCTGAAATTTTGCGCAAGTAAACATCTCTGCAAGTGCCTAACTGAGAGCACTACATTTTTTATATTTACTTTTCATATATTACTGCTTGATATATCGTTATTTTGAATAACGTAATAAATGGCATACTACCGTAATATCTAATCGGCGGCATACATGATGTTATTATTGGTATAATGGTCAAAAAGTATACTTTCACTTCATTTAATATACATTGCCATAATTATTACATAATCTAATAGTACATTATATACAAGTGTGCTAAGTTGGTCACTACACACGAGGCGATATTGTGCGCGCGAGCTGTAAGCGAGCCCGCAATAAGAAAGCCGATGTGGGTAATGACCAATGCACACGCGTTTCATACGACGTTTTTCAACACACTTGCGAGGAAAAACTTATTAATTAGATTTTTTTGTCAAAACAGCAAAAGTACAGTTTTAACATCGAATAATTTCACCAAAGCGTGCTGGGCTTGTAGGCACTTATTCGTCAGTTCATTGAAATAAGCTACCAACACGTTTTCCAAGAAACACTGGACGTTTTTGCTAATTTTCCATTGAATAAAAGTTTCATTGCCGCCAATTATTTTCACCCGATTTTGATGGTAAAAGGCTATCGTTCTCTGCTCTTGCCTCTATTAGTATTACTGGCAGCATCAAATTTTATGTGTTCTGCATTTCCAATGCTTGAAAATGACATTTTTTATTTTCGACAATATATAAACTAAAAACATGCAAAACTATTCCAATTTTATGGCAAAAACGGAAAATGGCTGGAGCGTTATTTTTTTTTTCGCACGATTTTAATGCGCGCGCAAGGCAAAGGCGCGATCGAAATCGACAAACAGCCAATAAAAAAAAATTAAAAAGCTAATATTTTCGTATTTCTATTCGACGGATGGAGATCAAATCGATAAAATGTTATGTTTATTCATTAATGTGATTTACGAGATAATTTAATCCACAAATATATGTTTGGTGTGATAAAACCTCTTTGAACTAACATTTGAAACCTAATAGTTTATTTAAACTTAAAAGTTTATGAGCCAAAAATCGGTGGAATAAAAACGTCGTTTTGAGCAAGTGTGTTGAAATAGTACATTACGATACAAGTGCGAAAAATAGGAAATTCGAAACGAGTGGCGAATTATCTATTCGCACGTGTATCGTACAACGTTTTACAGTACATATAGCTCTTTAAATGTTCGACACAGTAACGTAATATCCTAAGTTTCGCACTAGTGCGGTAAATTAGCACCATATGTACTGTAAAGCATATTATTTGTTCTAACAAGTGACATCACATAATTATGTACGGCTTCATTAGTCGTATGACATAAATGGGTTAGGTTAGGTTAGGTTGGAACTGCGACTCCGCACAAACTAATAGCGTCCGACCAAGCTATGTTGGCAGCGATTTTGATAGCCCAACCTGTGCAAGTATTATGTAATCGTCATAATTTCATAGAAGTTTGACATTTAAAAGAACAATTGCACTGTCTGGGATGTCAAAATTGCTGCTGACTTATTTTGGTCTGACTCGAACTACCTAGCAAAAGGAGGGTTATGTTAGTTAGGTGGGATGATAATCTGTACTTAATTATACGACCTACGTAATACTCGTTATAAAAATTATGGAAACCTTTACGTTACCAATTACCTACCATTCAATGAAATATAAAAAATATTTTTTACTCATACAATGTATGTATTTATACTTAATAGAATTGTATAAAGTATTACTTTATACAACAATATAATATAATAAAGTAATTATAACACATGTCTATATACTACTTAAAACATATATTAAAATAGGCATCATCAGTAAATATAAAATCACAATATAACAAAAGAAACGTAAAATATAATATTGTTATTGTTTGTAAACACAGCCTCTGAGTAAGTATTGAAAACACGTGATAAAATTTTGCTCCACATACTTGAGACATAATAAAAGGTATAACGGGGATAACGTAGTAAATAACGGCTAGTGTAATATCCACCCCGTTGCGTTACACGTGATAAATTTATTAAATAACGGTATAGGCAATATGATTTTCTAGGGTGAACTTTAATATAACGTATGGGCTATTTGGAGTCAGCTCCAGTTTTTAGATTTTATTTCTTATATAAAATGAAACTTCGCTGCAATAATGCCATACTATACGTTCCAAGCTTACAGACATAGCCCGTAAGGGTAGCATATACCGGCTCAAAGAAGGGCCCTCAGAAAGTAAGTAGTGTAAATGAAGATGACGGTGATTTTAGTAATGCTTAGACATTTCACTTACCCTGCATAAGTTGCGTAACCTTTTAGGATAAAGTGGGCCATAAGGACAAGATAGGTACAAACACTCAAAGTGCATTGATAAATTAGCTAACTAGTACTGTTATACAGTTTGTGTAGAAATGTACCTGCATAAATTGTATGATGCATTGACTGCAAAACTGTATGATTATGTTTTATACAATTACTTTGTAAAACCAAGCGATCGGTATCGCCTAAATTAATATTGAACTTTGCATTTATTTGCATCTCAAATTTCAGCACACGGGCAAGAAAGTTTGCAAATTTTGAAAAGAATAAGTAAACTACATATGTTTTGTTTTATAAGCTAGAGTCGTGATTCATTGAGGCATTTCAACTCTGTTTCAGGGTATGTTTGGATACGATATACACTATGACATGGCACAATAGCCGGCACTGTCGTTAAGGCGCTTTGTGCTACAAGTGGCAAGTCATCGCTAAAATGGACGCGCTGAGCCACGAGTTGACAAAAAAGGAGATTGTAAGACTGTCTACGTCTACATCTAATAACTGGTAGAACCTACATTTCTCAAAGGCAAACGTTATGGTCATTGTTCCCAATGGATTAATTGGGGAAGCCTACGAACGTGTATTAAGGCTCATCATACTGGAAGTCTGTCAGCGGTAGGTAGACGTTGCTTTTGTTGTATTAATTTTAGCCTACGTATTTCTATAACTATGGACGATATACTTGAACTTAGATCTCCGTTTTTAGGGTTGCATAGTCAACTAGGAACCTTTGTATTCGCCATGTCCGTCTGGTTGTCTGTCCGACAGCGGCTTTGCTCCGTTATCGTTTAGTGCTAGAAAGCTGAAATTTGGCATGAATATATACACATAAGTTACGCCGGAAGTCGTAAAATAATGACTAAAGCTTAGTGAAAACTTGAAAGTGAACGTAAAGCTTAGTGAAAACTTTCAAGGCAAATTATAGCGAACATGATCGATTGAGCTGTTTTTGCTAAATGTACGTTGACGGAAGGGTAAATACGGAACCCTACACTGAGCATGGCCCGACATGGACTTGGCCGGTTTTTAAAAACTGAATCCGGTTGGTTTGACTAAGATAAGTGCGCTGCAGATCTTGCGCCGGCGTTGCTAAAAAACTTATTATATTTTTATGATTATGTTTTTTAACTTATTAAGTCAAACCGAGATAAAAATGTTAGTGTAATGTGTCACGCTGGGTAATTCAAATTTAAGCTGATGCCACGATATTTTGTCTATTACACTAAAACTTGCGTCTTAAAAGTTGTAATCTGTCACTTAAACTCAAGGTTCTTTAGATTAGGGAGGCCCCTTAATGCTTCGAGCTAGCAGAGAGATGCAGAATAACATGCGAAATGCGTATATTCAGACTTCTTTACTTCCTATCGAACCGTCTAGTTGTTCTTCGGAGCGTACTCGACTTATAATGCAGGGACTACGTAAAAAAGAGTAACATTACAATTTTACTCCTGTTCTATCTTTTACCGTGCCCGACATGGACTTAACGAGTTACTCTAAGCCACGCGACAACGAGCGAATATAATACCTACGAAAACTGGACGCCGCGGGATACTGTCATCGTGTATATAAGTAATACTTATATCATCCAATGCAAGAGGATTGTAGCATGGGTTATCTTCAAAATGTGTGTGTGGACTCTGGGTTTCAAATTAGGAGTGAAGATGCAACAGGAATAAACTCTAAGATGAGATAAATGCAATCCCATGCACGCGCCGTGGTTATTAGAGATATGAGTAAATGCCACTTAAGGTAAATTAAGTTCTAAGTAGGTAAGGTAACATGCCATCAAATAAAGGTGAAATGAAAAGTTCAGTTTGATTTCACGTAAACTAGAAAACAGGTTACTTATTTCTTCTTTTGGGCAAGAAAACGTTATATAATCCTTAAACCCCCTCAACATAAACATCCTTATACTGACATCAGTCGTTTTTTTTATTTATCAAAACTAGTTTTCACAAAGCGCATTATTGTGATTGGCTTACTGTTCAAAATCTAATCTAATTTTTGAACTAGTTCCATTTTGTGAAAATTAGTATTGACGAAGTAAAACTATTTTGGGCCAAATCATTAAGGAAATCCAGTTTAACTAATAGTACTTTATGTGACTGCTACATAATTAAAGGCATTAAAATACACGAGTGTTTTAATGCCTTATTATGTACAGTTACATACACTATTTTATCTTCACACATGTGATAAACTTTCTATGATATATTCTCTAACCCAAATTACAGCCAACGTTAGGGCATCGTTGCTATCTTGGCGGAACTCGCGCATATGTGGTGGCGTCACCGAAATATTTTTATCGCTCATTTTACACGCACCTTTTGCTATAGTTACTTTAAAAACAACGAAACATATTAATTTTATACTTAAAACTAATTAAAAGATAAACTCTACGTCAAATGGCGGTAAATGAAAAGTTTTTTCACGCATGTAACGTATTTGTAGTTTTTTTTTTAAATTCAGAGACAAACTAGAGTCGGGGGCCTATTTCCGTATCATTCGATACAAACTAACATGCGAGATATGTCAAAATTGTATGCAATTGACATTTCATTTCGAACAAAAAGGCATCTCGATTGATATTAGAATAGAGGGATAGAGGGCAAATCGATTTGGTTTTTTTTTTTTTTTCAGAGATGTTCCAAATTTGAATGTATAACCAAATCGATTTTGATGTAGTTCTGAACCAATTACAACATCATCACAGATAAGAAGAAATTTGATATAACAAAACAGTTTATCGTAATGTTGGTCATTATTTACGGATTTTGGAGGCATCATAGAGGGTTTATGATATGTGTGTAGATAAAAAAGTTTAAAACATGGCATTTATGAAAACTAGTTTTAGCTACGGAAAACATGTTTTAAATTAAAACGTGTTTTCAACGTAACATATAGTATATACAGAGCCTCAAGGGAATTGGCCCTAAACCAGTTTTTATAGGCAATTAAGTTATCGTGTGACAACATAATAAACGCTAATAATGACATTACGACAACGATACGTACTGGAAAATTACTATGGGGAGCCATTTTACTCCGCCAAGCGTAAGTACTTATACTATTAGGTCAATTTAGGTTAGGTTAGTGAGTTGCGCAACAGAATACGAAAAAATAAAGGAGACCCAAGGCCAAAAGTATAGAAATAAGGTTGTTTTTATTTTTCATTATGATTTATTTATTGCATTCCATGGTACATACAGATGTTATCTTAAATTAAATTGTCACAACATGGACCCTGAGTAGGTTATAGCAAGTTAACCTTAATAGCTAAATACTTAAAATTACCTTACAAAACATATTATTTTTTTCTTTAATATCTCATGTTTCCGTCTTTGTTTTATAATTGTAACCTAAAATTTACATTTAGTAACCACAAAAGATTAAAAATACTCGTATAAATCAAAACATCCTAAAATATTGTCAAAAACATGATTTTTTTTAGGAAAATGTAACATAATTATACCCTTTAATTAACTGGCAAATGTCGTAGCCACAACTTGGTAATTTACTTTTAAAATATTCTACTATTATATTTACCATGTTTCTAATGAGTAGTATATATTACATCGCTTAAAAAATCACACTTTTCTATTAAAATAAAATATAAGCTTGTTTCTATACTTTTGGCTGGGGGTGTATGCGCATGACCGATGATAATACGAGTAAATAATTTAGTCGATACATTTGGTACTAGCTAGTTTAATATGTTAGTAAAACTCGACATTTAAGTATAATACACAAAACAAGTCTGCCTAAAACAAAATAATCATAAAGTCTCAGTCAAGTCAAAGAACCATACAAAACTATCCTATTTTACCGGATTGCGAGTGGTTATCACTTCAAAATGATTTTTTATTTTGTTTTTATTTACAATAATGTTTGTAAGGAAAAACACAATTTCCCAACGAATGCTGATAAGCCAAAGGCTACAAGAAACACAGGAAAGCTTAAAGTAACATCTTACAGACTGTCTAAAACAGGAAAGTCGTTCTTGGGAAATTATATATTTAACAAGATACCAAAAAATGTCACCGAGCTTCCAGATTCTAAATTCAAAATTGTTGTTAAGCATAAACTCATTTCGCGCATCTAGTGCATTAATTTTCGACAGTGTGTAAATTTAATACGGGCGATAAATTAAACCAGACATATAACTCATTAGTGTAATCATTAATTAAGATGTTTTTTAAGTTAAACTTAACTGTGACCCCATAATTAATTTTTGAAAAATCTATCAGCAGCAATGTACTGTAAACATGGTTGCGTTATAAGAATATCTATTCGAAACGACTACTACGCATTTACAAACTTACCTAATATCTGCAGGAACAATCACATGTTAGTATTACACTGCGATTAATGTTTTGTAGTTATTTTGGTAGACAAACTGCTACTAGGCATGTTATAGTATTTTATGCAACAGTTGTATAAGAAGGGTCAAAAAAGGCGAGTGGCGTGAGTTACAATGTGAGCCGGAGCCGAAGGCGTAGGCGAACATTGTAAAGGAATACGCCACGAGCATTTTTTGACCTACTTATACAACGTTGCATACACTATTTTTCCTACGAGTCAACAAAAATAAATCTTAATTTAGGTAAACAAAGCAAAAGCAAAAGCCTCTTGGCTACAACGTACGATCATACCTTGGCGCGCGAGCATACCTTGTTACGCGCCCGGCCCGCCCCGGGCCGCGGCCGGCCGGTCAGCGACACCTCGTAACTCATGAGGCCCTGGTACTTGCAACTTGCTAAATTAAATTTTTGGACAGTTTTTTCTCAATTTTGGCCACCGTAGCCTACGGAGACTAACAAGCAACGCTAAGCGGTCTTCGTAGTCTATGGGTGTTGCTATATTACGGGTGTCACGTGCGTGTTTCTGACTTATGAAGTAATTATTTTTACTATGCAACCAAATGAATATTTTGTAAGTTGGCAGCAATGCACTTAGTTTAAAACTGTATTCGTTTTGGTTTTGTTAGAACCTAACAATAGAATTTCATTTGTCTGATTTTGTTATACCAGATGGTGGGAAATAGTATACGACCCGCCTGATAATTGTATTATTACCAAAATTTATTTCGAGAATTAACTAAACAGTCTAAACACCAGAAAGTTTGATGAATTGTTTCAAAACGTGACAAACTCTTTGGTAAAGTTAAATGATTTTTTATTTTATTTGGACATTGATTTGACAATGTCAGTCATTCAATACAGAAGTAATCGTACGTTATAAAAATGCCTCGTTTAACAACTTTTACTGCTCTCGAATTAATGACATGATTTTGATTTACGGTGAAGCATTACAAAATGGTAATCGAGTGTTAGCTCTGTACAGAGAGCGATTCCCTGATCGAATTGTACCAAGAAACGCTCAAGTAATTGTAAACGCGATACAGCGAGTTCGCGAAGGTTTGCCCGTCACTGAAATACCAGTTCCATTACAAGACCGAATCCTCCGCCATTTTGCACTTGATCCTGAGAGAAGTAGAGGAAGAAGGTTGAAGAAAAACTGAGAAACAAGATAACTGAAGTTTTTCAGAAACTCAGAGATACCATCAATCTTTGCCATGTCATAAAGTCAGTTAAACAACGTTGCGAAACCTCATATGAAATACAAGGAAGACACGCGGAGAATAGGTATCTGCGGCGAAACCGGCGAAACTAAACTGTGCTTTTAATAGGTAGGTATTAAAATTGCTTTTTTTAAGTCTGTGTTTTTTTTACGTGTACTAACTTTACCCACTCATGGCAGTTAATGACAATAATGACATTACATACGCGGTATGAGCTTTTGAAAGTAACTGTCAGTGTCAACGAGCGTTTAACGCGTGTTTGCATTACATTGCGGGCCGAATTATTTTGTATGGATAAAATTTTAATTGCAGTTCTAAGTAAAACTTATCTAATTACATTTCTTATGTCCTGTACTAACCAACGTTAAGAGATTCGCCCGTATTAGATTTACACACTGTATAAGAAAGTACCTACTGTATCTTATGTTTTTTTTTTCATTCCATATTAATTTAAATTGTATTTTTTAAATGCATGTTAGTTATACGATGTAATGTTTTGAAAAGATATTTCCCGCCAAATTGCTTGCCGGTCCTATATTAGGATACCCTCCCACAATTAAGGAGGCATTTAAATCTTCTCGGGTCAGAGGTGTAGGGTTAGAGCCGGTGTAGCTTTATTTGACGTTCTTAAGCGCATTTTAATATGCCTACTTGGAAAATAAACTATCTTTATCTTGTCTTGTCTTGTCTTGTGGGCTTAAGCGCAAACTGAGTTTGGAAAGTAATGAAGATATTATTTGTAGCAAAATAGTAAACTGCAATCAAAATATTTTGTTGGCGCTTTGACAATATCGAACTTACACCTACGTCTACGATTAACAGACTTACATCTCATTCGATGTAAATAACGTTTTAGAAACTGTTGAACTCGACATCGTCGAGTTTATTGAGCAAGCGACCGGTTCATTGAATCTACGTGTGACCAAGCCCGTAATTACCTATTGAACTTCATTAATCAGCAAACTTGCCTCGTTACTATTGCTTTGCCTTATTTGCAGGCGCATATTCTTAGCAACTAATATTTAAACAAATTTTCCTATTTATTATTTGTCTTTTTTAATCGTTCCGGTAAAATTCGTTGTTTCGTTTTTGAATTTTAGATTTAATCAAGGATTGATCGTATTTAAATTGTTGTTGAAAATAAATATTAATTCGAATTTCGCGTAAAACTTAATTTTTTAAATCTCGTGGCTCAGGACCGTTTCGCCCTCAATCTGATTTCGTCACATCCTTAAATCATCTACAATGCCATGTCGTCTGCATACAATTCCTAAACCGCCACCTTTCTAACTCGTCCACATCACCATTTTGACTACAGTCCCAGATCGTCTACATTCCCATTTTGTACCACCCATTATCTTGAATGCCTAACGGAAAAGTTATGTTGGTCTGAGATTGTAACCTCCACCAACACTGTGGACCATATAGGAATGTGAACGAGTCAGCACTGTAGACCACGAATGTGGATAAAATAGGAAAGTGACGATGTAGGAATGTTGATGACGATGTAGGACTGTGGACCATTTGGCAATAATGACAAGTTTAAAAAAATACGACGAAATAGGATTATGGACGAGCCAATCTCGTATTAGAACTTTTTTTATGGGACGGTAAGAAGTGAGTAAATCATCGACCGATAGTCTCGTGTACGCGAAATTTCTTCAACTGGACCATAGAAGTCATATATGTAACGAAAACCTTTTGCACCTTTAAATTCCCCATTGATAAATTATACTATTCAAGCTCGAAGTTAGGAAAAAACCTTTAATTTCTATATGCTTTGAGTTAGAATTCACTGAACTGCATACACTACTTAGGTATGAGCGTCTATTTCGGGCAAATTCTCGAATAGGCCGAATGATCTTTGAATTTTATTCATATATTCAAAATCGTTAGTGTACTTAACTGGAGGTCGGCACTGGACCAAATGCGCACTTAAAGCTGCCAGAAAGCTCGTAGTTAGGGGTTGAACGTATTTAAAATTATATCGACGTCGGCATTTGTATTCGCCGATAAATGCTATCGCTATGTTTATTATGTTAAACATTATACAGTTTAAAAGCAGCAAGATCCTCCTTGTAAGTAAATATATAACTACATACAACTAACGCGTTGTTAGTAATGTTATTAATCTACTGAATGCTCATTATTAATTTGAGCTTAAAGCAGGCTTAAAACGTTCACTGCAAGGTTAAGGCCTCCCCCGAGGATATTCACAGCGTCTGTCATGTCATCATACAAAGGCTTTTTGTATTTACATGCAAGCCAATTCAAATAGTTATTTCTTGTTATGACTGATTATATCCATAACCGTTTTATGACAAGCTTATAAAGTTCGAAACGCACTCATGATCATCAAACCAGCTGTTGGTGCATTTACACGCCACATTTTCCAGTACGTGGTATTACGACCAATACAAAATGCCCACTCTCAATTAATTCTGGACAATTTCTGAGATATATCGATAACCTTCTATTTCATGTATAGAATTGAAATAGTGCTGTAAGAGGTTACAGGTCAATTTCAACAACGTAGGTACTTAATGTGATACTGTTCCATCAAGGATCTGACATTATTCCGATATGAGATGGTTCCAATTTCCATTAGAAGACCTGCTGAATTGCGCATTATGTCAACTTTCAAGTAAAAACGTCACTTTTGTCATTGACAGATCAGTATCAGATCAGTATCATATTGGAATGAGATCTAATAACTAAAACTAGAATGCAAAAACGTCACTTATGACACTGACAGATTATCAGTATCGGATCAGTTTCATATTGGAATGAGATTTAATAACTAAAACTCGAATTGGCCTGTTTCTGTAGGACAAATAAATTACGAGTATGTTCCTCTTACCTCACCTGCCCTTGTAAAATTTATTTATTCGAACAATTGAACTTCAATGCTTATGAAGGCCATATTTTGAATGCCACGATACGGTACGTTTTTGGAAAATCTTATTATTTTACATTAAGTATTTAATCTGATTTATCTATAAAAATACTTTTATTCATCCACATATCATGAACCCTCTATGATGCGTTCAGAAACCGCAAATAACGGACAGCATTAAGATAAACTGTTTTGTTACAATCTTATCTGTGAAAATGTTATTATTGCGTAATAAGAACATCGAAATCGATTTTATTAATTTATTTAAATTCAGGACGTGTCTGAGAAAAAAAGCAACTTGGTTTTACTTTTTTCTAATATTTAAAAAATAATAATTAAAAATATCAGCTTAAGCCCTTCATTTAAAAAAATGCGTTACTACAATGAATCAAATACTCGAGATTTTTTGAATACAATGCTTTCTTATGATTGGGAAAACATATTTTGCATTTACGACCCTTAAAACACTTTTGACATTTTCTCCAATAAATTTACTCTTGCTTTGAATCGTCATTTCCCAGTAAAAGTAATAAAGAATAAAATAAAGAAACGGTTGCCTTGGATGACTGATTACTTAATAAAAATCCAAAAAAACATTGAAGACTTGCACTTCTTTCAGAAGCAACGTCCAAATATTACATTTGAGACTCAAATTAAAGACAAAAAGACATTAAGAAATAATCTTGTCCATGATAGCAAAAAACAACACCTGCAGCAAAGGATACTTAGGTCTAAAAATCCGAAAAAAGAGGTTTGGGCAGTAATAAAAGAGGAAACTAATAAAACTGTCGAAGAATGGGACTGGCGTTTAATAAATAAAAGCACAGGTCAGCCTATATTAAATATAGAAGTACCAGAATATATTAACATATTTTTCAGTCAAGTAGGGGCACGTGTTGCTGCAAATAATATTCCTGATCATAAAAAAGCATTAGCCTATGTACGAGTAGCAAGCTGTATACCAGAACAACCTGACATAAAATAATCGGTTGAAGTTAAGATTAATGGATTGCGACAACGATCATCTGCTCATAACGTATCAATTGGTGTTCCACGGGGATCCGCATTGGGTAATACTTTATTTCTTATCTTTGTAAATGATTTATGGACATTGAACATAGACGGAAAAATGATATTGTATGCTGATGACACATCAATTGTAGTAACTGCTGAAACATACGAAGAACTGCAGGTAAAAATAGTTAAAACTATTCATACATGTGAGAACTGGTTCAAATCGAATGGTTTCCAGTTAAATTCAGAAAAAACTAATATTATGTTATTCCAACCGAGTAAATCTACAACAACACTAAATGTCAACTTAAAGACAATAGAATATTACAAACACTAGACAATGTTAAACTTCTTGGATTTCAGTTAGATGCTGCATTAAAGTGGAATCTCCACATAGATTTGGTTTGTAGTAAAATGGCTAAGGGTATTTATGCAATGAGATAACTCAAAACCTTAGTATCGAACGAAAGCTTAAAACAGATTTATTACGCTTATGTGCATTCCATAATATCGTACGGCATACTACTGTGGGGGAATTCAATTGAAAGTGAGCGAGTTTTAAATTTACAAAAGCAAGCTATAAGAATACTAGTGGGAGCTTAGTTTCGCGATTCATGTAGACAGCACTTTAAAAAATTAAGTATTTTAAGTTCAATCTCTATATACATAATGGAAATAATCTTATATGGAAGAAAAAACATCAAACAGTTTAAGCTGCGATCACAATGTAATCCTCGTCACACCAAGCGTTCTCTGGATATTATACCAACTAGATATAGGTTGAAGATGAGTAGGCGCTTACCTGACCCTATGGGATGTGAACTCTATAATAAGTTACCATACAATATTAAAGATATAGAAAGTGCAAGTTTATTCTGTATACGGGTAAAGTACTTCTGTTGTCTCGCACAGTGTACAGCGTTAAAGAGTATATGACCAACGATTATTCCGAATTTGATATTAACGTAAATAATGAATTATGATGTATACACAATTATTGAGCTATGACCCATATATAATATTAGTAGTCTTTGACGAAACGTAATCTGCAGAACTGATCTAAATAATAATTTTATTGTAATATACTATAGCATCAAAATAATAATTGTACATAACTGTATTCCTTTGCATGAACATAATCTCTGACGATCATTATTGTAATGCGTTTTAGGTTTGATTTAAGGCAAATTTATATTTATATTAAATATATAAGTTATCTTATCTTATCTTATAAGTCGATATGACGTTTTATTGGAAACGAAGTGTCAATTGCAAACAATTTTGACAAATGTCGCATGTTAGTTGATTTCGAACGATATGGCAGTCCGACTCTAGCATTTGTCCGAATAAAAAAAAAACTACGGATGCGTGATATGCGTGAAAAAAAATTCATTAACTTACCGCCATTTTTCTTCCAGTTCATCTATTATTTATTTTGTGAGTATAAAAATACTTTGTTTTGTTGTTTATAAGCTAACTATTCAAAATGTTCATATAATTTGAGCGATAAAGATATTTTGGAGACGCCACCTCATAGGTATCCGCGAGTTCCGAGATAGAGCAACAATGCCTCAATGCCGGCCGTAATATGCGGTTAGTGAATACACCATAGAGAACTTAAAATATGTGTGTAGATAAAATAATACATGTACATAGTTAAAAATTAAAAACTCGTTTGATCCTTTCATCATTTCTCATTTCTTTCGTTTTATAAACCCACACTCGTATTTTAATGCCTTTCATTAGGTAGGTAGCAGTCACATAAACTACTAATATTTGTTAAAGTTTCTGATTTGACGTGAATGTTATAGAATATACTCCATATTATGTTGATTTTATCTGAACTAGAATTTCTTTATTATAAATTTGGAGGGGAACAGGCTTTATCCCATATATATATATATACACGTTTATATAATATATATACGTTTCAACAAACTTTTCATCACAATAATAACTTCTTAAACTCTCCCCAAAACATGTGCCATTCCAATACATATAACTCATTTGTCCAGCAGAGGGACACAACAAGCTCTCGATATAAATGTTCGCCACTCTTATTATTAAGTAAGTGTCAATATCATATTAACGACTGTGAAACTGACGCGTGGCATGACTTACAGCCCGATCGAACTTTAAGATAGACGTACTTATCTTAAAGTTCGCATCGGGCTGTTAGACGCTTTCCCAAAAAACGACGAAGTAAAAATATCGACAAGAATACCACCTCCCTAACCCAGCAGAGCGCGTAATCAGGTGACTGCTGCCGCCCGTCTGAATAACGAACGGCGACCGTCCGCGCGGGGTTCCATTCCCGGCGGGGCTCCATTGTGCGCCGATCTAAGGAATTATAGACTTTATTGGGCATTAAAGCATCTGTGAGAGACATTATTGAAGACGTTTTGATTTTCCTCGTCTTTCCTTTCATAATTCTTGAAATCGAATGCTCCGAAGAATGTGACGTATTCAGATGGGATCAAAAAGAGTTTGTCCGTTTACATTACTAATTAATAGGCTTGAAAGCGTAATCACGTTGTATGAATGCGGAATGTAGTACGAGTAACTACTAATAAATTATATTATATCTATTTTCAATTTTATAGATAGATTTTATTTTATAGGTAAGTACTTATTTGAAATGGATTAGTGGTGGTGATTAAATTTAGTATTATTGTTTATATTGTAGAGTAAGACAAAAATAGTAAATTAATAAAATATAATTTACCTTTTTAACTTTTTTCTTCGTCAATTAGTTATAGGTATAAATAACAGACCGTTGCTGGTATTTTGGTTAACATTTAAGTAGAAGTTGCTTATATGGAAGCGTTATTACATTTGCTGCAAAATTGTACAAACCACGTCTAAACTAAATGAAACAAAAATTAAATGGACGAGCATTAAGTTGAACAGATACTTATCTAATTAGGGCCAATTAAAGTGGCCCATTGTGCACGGTATTTCCATGAACTGACCATTTGGCATAGCACAGTTGTTAATGTTTGAAGTTAGAAAGAGGGACCAGCAGGCGTATGTTTCTTAATTTTAACTAAATTTGTAAATACCGTAGTTCAACGAATTTATGCGAGGTTGAGACAAAATAACATTATTTTCATGACAAAATTTCACGTGTTTACGTTAGAGGTCCTTTCATGTTTTTATTGTTCGGCCATAGAAAGCCATACTGCCTGCCAACCGATACCTTTTGTTTGAACACCATTGTTTACTTCAACAACACAATAGTATTGTTTCCAATGTGAATTTTATTGCAAACTTTTGAACTCCTGTGAACAGCATTGTATTGCTGTGGGCGATTGCATTTTATGTTATATGAAGCCTTTGGCGTAAGGTAACCAAAGCGTTCGGTTAAGAATCAACGAGTTTGTTTATTCTCGGAACTTTTCGATTGAAGCTCTTGTTAGTTGATTGCAAACGAAACGAATAATAAATATTTATAATGTATGCAAAGCAGCTACATTCATCATTAAATGTGTAAAAATGTAACGATTTATAAACTAAATATAACTATTAGGTACATAATATAGTGTATCAAGTGAATAATGTAAAAGGACTACAATAATATATTTTTTCACCTACGGATACAGTCAATTATATTAATAGGTATATAATATACAAACGACTATATATTAGAATTTTGTACCACCAATTTATGTACAAGTATGTCCCATTACCAGAAATATGTTTTAAGTTTTAAAAAGAAGACTAAAGTCATATTGTCAGGTATTGAGAAGTACTCAGTTAGATCTGAGTGATGTTGGCATCATTCATACGCAACTTGTTTAACTTGCCTGATTCCATGGAGTTATTATTATTTTTATTATCTTGTAATGGTCACCTAAGACAAAAAAATATAATGTATTTTAGTATAATTAAACTTCTAAAGCATTTTAAAATTTGTTGTACGGAGCAATAACTCAATAAGAAACTAATAGCAAATATATTTTTCGTTTTCGGGTTTTCATTAAAATTAATATATTTAAATGTGCTAGATGAATAAGACATAACATTTACGCACAATGATTTAAACGCATAACATTAATCCACACATTTGGGCCATACATAACAAACATATCAGATCACACATACATTTTTCCATAACAACATTGGAAAACCTATTGGTTATTCTTATTTCCCGTTGACATAGGAACATTTAATCTGGCAAGAAATAATGTAAAAATATTATTATACGTGTAATTTTATCTTGCTGTACTTACTGTTGCTTTTAATAAGTAACTAGCATGAGTACAGAAAAAACAAAAACTGTAAAATATGTTTCATTGTTAACAAATATATATTTGTATCGATGGGAGACACGGCAAAGTTTACTGTTTTGGTACCGAGTTGAGGTATATCTTAATAGTTTGTAACTTTTTTGTGTAATTTAAAGTTGAGTAGAACCCTTCTCAGCTTAATTTGATGACGATAAACTACATCTCCTCTTCAGATCTCCCATCTGCTCCAACAGTTCAGATCTTCTTTTATCACTTCTTCTTCTTCACGTGCCATCTCCGTCCAGGAGGTTGGCGACCATATGTCTATATGTCTCTCTATGTTCAGTCATGCGAATTAGTCTATCTATGCTCTTCACTTTTAACCAGTCTCTTATATTTTTTGTCCATGATGTGCGCCTTCTACCACGACCACGCTTGCCTTCAATTTTTCCTTCGATTATTAATTTCAGTAGGTTGTATTTATTGTTTCTATATATATGTCCAAAATACGCTGCTTTTCTTTTCTTAATTGTTGATACAACCTCTAGATCTTTTTTCATGATTTCCAAAACTCTGATATTAGTTATCCTATCAAGTTATCTTTTATCACTACAACTAGCAATATGTATAACATCTATACTTATAGTAAAACTAAAAGTTTTGGCAAAGAATTCTGATAACCAGCCAAGACTGAATAAGATAATAAAGCAACGAAAGTTAGTATTGAAAATCGACTTGTCTACATATTGGCTCCCATTTCCTTTGTCATAAATTTTGTACACGTAATCTATTTTTCATTTCTTCTTCAAATTCGATATAAAAATGAAAACTCTACTTCAATGAATAAAAGTGTTATTTGTTTTTCTTTATTGTGGAACCAGTCTTTAAAAAAGCTGGAAACACATATGTATTTTGATTTCGATGCTGATAATGGGGACCTCCAGATAAAAGGTTTCGTATCGTAGGCATTATAGACTCATGCTAAATGTTCGTTATTTGTCATTAACAGCTCAACTCCAATGCTGTTATGTTGGAACATCGCTGTTGAAAGAAGTCCTTTGCGACAATTATTGCAAAAGAATACGAAGCTATTAAATTCGTTATTTTAATGTTTCTGAAATAAAGTTTAGTAGCAGACTCAACCGAGTACTTATCTAAGATTGTGTTATAAAACGGATATTACTACTAATTTTATAAATGCGAATGTAACTCAGACCGTCTGTCTGTTAGTTAATAGTCAAAATATCACGGAGTTTCTAAATACCCCTTAAGATTAAAAGAGGGTGGATTCTACTATGAAAATACTAATTATAAGCCTTTTCACGAAATCGCGGTCAGACGCTTGTGTATTATAAATATACAACTATCAATAACCCAAACTTTATACCGGTTGGGGCCTGTAACACGAGCAAATAATTAAAACATAGACATTTCTGTTCCATAAATTTAAAATAATTATTAAGTCTTCAGATTTTGAGGATATTTTGAAGTCTAGTCAATATTATCTTCAATGTACGCCAACATCGTAGTAATTGACATTTACTTGTCACGCTTTAAATATAAATAAATTTGCAATACATTGCGTCTTAGTACTAGACTAGACCAGACTTACTTTCGTACTCACATGCACCCAATGGCTTAGAAAGCGGTACAAGTGGTCGTTTCTCTTGTAAAATCCATTAATATCACTGAAACCTATACGTGTGCAGTGCGTGTGCTATTTAGGGAATGATATATCAAGAAAACATATACGTGTAGAGACGAAGTTAGCCATAAGAGTGTCGATCGCTGCCACTGCTCCCTCATCCGGTCACCTTTTGTCCCATTTCTTTTCGGAGGATCCGCACCAATGCGCTCCACAGATGAGGTGTTCCAATCTTTATATTTCAAGCGAAATTCACGCTGCGAATCTTCAAGCCTTTTAAAAATTGATGTGGGTCAGTTATATGTTGACAGACGACCGGTTTGGCCTAGTGGGTAGTTACCCTTCCTTTGAAGCTGATGGTCCTGGGTTCGAATCCCGTTAAAGGCATTTATTTGTGTGATGAGCACAGATATTTTTTGTTCCTGAGTCATGGTCGTTTTCGAGTTAAAGATATTTATTATTCTCATATCGTTGTCTAAGTACCCACGACTTAAGCCTTCTTGAGCTTATCGTAGGACTTAGTCAATCTGTGTAAGAATATCTTTTATAAAGAAAAAAAACTCTTTCTTGTCCCGTAAGTTAAGATCATATTAGGTACAGGGTACAGGCTAGGGAAGTAATAAAAATGTTGTTAAATAGACTAAAATGCTTAGTACTTAAATGGCCCGTAATAGAAAAGGATAGGAAATGCATTCTTAGTGAATATATCATCCTTTTTTAATATGAATCTGAATCTTCGAGAATTCCTAGTTAAGGTTACAGTCCTACTGAGACTGCAGCAGCGTTACGGCAGCGAGAAAAGAGCAATGTCATTACATAATTATTACTTGATTAATTGAGCTACTAATAGAAAACTCCATGTTCCGACTAGCGACTTGTTTGGCTGTATGGAAATAACAAACGTCCTCTGAATCCATGTCGATGTGGTGCCTTGGTGGACAGCTAGGGACATCATAGGCATTCTTGCAATAGGTACAAGCGCCGGACGCATTTCCCGAGATGATAGCATCAATTACGAGTGTGTCATTTGAAGAATCATTAAATTTTTTAAGCAGTTGGATTTGGGATTGTGGGCAACAAGCGCGCAACCTATTCCCAGAGACTCAATAAGGCCTGTGTTATAAGTACTAGACGACAATATAGATAGATACTAAAACATAACTCAAGGGAAGAAAGTTAGGACACACATTTTATTTAAACGTCCTTTATTTTTCATTTATGTTTATACAAAACTGTTTACTTCGTAGATATCAGAGAAAAAAAAACAATTTATTTTATTTTTAAAACCATGTTCAGTTTTAAGACTTTGAGCAGCAGACAAGGTACTACGGAATCCGGACATGTGTACAGTACCAGAGCTACTGGCAGTTTGTTTTTACCAAATCCACAATGGTTCGGAAAACAATATGCTAACAAAGAGCATAAAGTTAAACACATAAATACAGTACGAACTACTTGGGAGGCAAAACAAGCGGGCATTTTTATTGGTCGTCCATAACATACCCAGCGCCTATTATTTACTTTTATAGCCATAATCTTGAGGAAAACAAGGCCTCGATTTTTGAAGTGGCAGAAAATTCTCGATTCCCCAATAAGGAAATATTTCAACGGTTGGAGTATTGCGGATGTTTTCAAAATTTTTCGTTTGGTGTCTAAAAGTATGTAAAAAAATCCTCATGTTTTTCTGTGCCTGTGTTATGTTATATTATACGAGTATTATAAAGTTTTATAGAGCACTTAAAGTTGACTAATTATAATAATTTGTTGTGTTTATAACTAAGAAATACACCCGTTAAATATTAATATGAAATATCTTCCCTGTGATTTGAATGATTAAAAGACAGAACTGCTTTTCAATAGCATAAATATGGTTCTGTAAACACTGTCGTCTCTTTAATATGTGTTAAATTAAAACTGTTTTTAATTGCAGTCATCCTCATTCATTTTCAAATTAGAAAACAGGTCCCTAAGCTGCAATGTAAGGGGACTCGACTTTTTAAGATAAATGTGCATTTGACTGCTTCTGCTACTGCCTTTACTGCCAATAAAAGTAAACTTTCTTGCCGTAACAATTTTAGGGGGGTCCCTAACACCAATGACCTAAGATCTGAATCCCTTAGTTTTCTAATGTTTTTGTAGCTTATCATATTAACAGCAACGGCTGTAAGCAATATAGTATATATCATATTTACTATTATAACTGCCATATAGAGCTGCACATGCGGTAAGGGGTTGAATATATATTAATATAAGTTTAATTTACGTATAAACTACCTAGCTTATTACACAATTATTACAGGAGCCTCGTCTGCCAACAAACCACTCTGTGGTTTGGCAGAAGTATATTGTAAATAGTTATAAGACATGTAACGTGAATAAACGTTTATTAATTTTATTTTTTTACTTCAAAGTTCACTGTCTTTGAGATATTTGGCATCAAACTTGAAAAATTTTAGGCCAAAAAACTGGTTACTGGCCATAACTTTTGTGATACTTAGTTTAAAATTAAAATCTCTGACCAGTTTTTAGAGACGTCGAAGACGAACCCAAATGTGTAGATTTCGCACATGTTAAATCCTTCACAGCAATCTAGTACCTAAGTGTTTTTTTAGACAATCTTTAAAAAAAAAAAAATAAGTGTTAATTTCTTTCAAAATCCGCCAGACCACAATGGAGATCAAAGATTGAAGAACCGATAGCCGATAATTCTATATATATAGTGCTGCTGGACCGACCACAGGCTTGTAATTACAAAGCTGTGCCTTCGCCTCCGTCATCCTCGTAGGTCTGATAGATCGAAGCCGGTATGTTTCAACGTGGCCAGGCTCAATGACCGCGAGGCCAGGGAGACATATGTTGAAGCCTTAAATTCAAAAATCAGGTCAGTAGACATGGATTTGGGTGATGTTGATGCTATCTGGGAGACTGTGTCATCTCATATACTAGACTCTGCTAAGTCCGCATTGGGTACAAGAGTTCGTAAGCATGAGGACTGGTATGATGAAAATGACACAGCTCTTTCAGAAGTTATTGGCAAACACCGTCGTCTTCTTCTACAGCACGGTAGTGCCGACCAAGGTGGAAGCATTGCAAGCAGAGTAACATAAGTCTGCGTAAACTGTCAAGGGAAATTAAAGACAAATGGTGGCAGGATAAGGCTCGCCACATGCAGTTGCTCGTGGACACTAATCAGTTAGGGGAGTTCTATAAGGAGATCAGGAACCTTACAAATAACATACCACCTGTAAAAGTACCTCTTAAGCCTTGTAATGGCGAAGGCCTTCTTAAGAGTAAGGATGAGGTATTAACAAGGTGGGCAGAACACTTCAACACTCTGTTGAATGTTGATGGGGCAGCAGATCTGGTACACATCCGGTCAATACCTCAACTCCCTGTTGCCATTGAACTGGATGAGCTACTGTCAGGTGACGAAGTTGCTCTTGCCATTAAACAACAGCAAAACAAGCGTGCGGCTGGCATCGATTTTATACCAGGAGAACTGATTAAATACGGCGGCGAGGAATTGCAATCAGCTATGTGGAAATTTTTCGTTCTTATATGGGAAAAGGAACAAGTCCCTTATGACTTCAAGGTATCTCGCATAAAGGCGTTATATAAGAGCAAAGGCGACCGTTCTGATTGCAATTCTTACCGTGGTATATCGTTGTTATCGGTCCCCGGGAAAGTCTTTGCTAGAGTTTTGCTGAACCGCCTAATGGATATATCCGAAAAGCTGCTTCCGGAGACCCAGTTCGGCTTCCGGCCTGACCGAGGCACCTGTGAAGCTATATTCTCAGTGCGTCAACTGGAAGAGAAAAGCAGAGAGCAAGGTCGTCAACTGTTTCTCTGCTTTGTTGACCTCGAGAAGGCATTTGACAGCGTGCCTCGTGAAGCCCTCTGGATAGTTCTGGGCAACCTTGGATGCACGGAGAAGTTTGTAAGGCTAGTGAGACTGCTACATGACGACATGGAGTGCTGCGTTGCTACCGATGACGAACAATCGGACTTCTTTCCCGTTACGTGCGGGGTGAAGCAAGGTTGCGTCCTAGCACCCACTCTGTTCGCATTGTATTTTTCTGTCGTAGTCCGAGAAGTCTTACTCACATGCTCTGAGGGTGTTCGCATCCGCTATCGCATGGACGGAAACATTTTCAACCTGGCCAGGTTTAAAGCACGTACAAAAGGCTCATACACAGTGATCACAGAGATCATGTATGCAGACGACTTGTGCTTTGTGACTGAGTCCCCGGAAGGCATGTAACAGCTCATGTCCAGTTTCGACGAGTCCTGTCGCAGGTTTGGGCTCAAGATCAGTGTCAAGAAGACTGAGGTGATGTCGCTGGACGTTGTCAGTCAACAGACACTGGTCGTTAGACTCGGCGAGGACCAGCTGAAGCAGGTAGACAAGTTCCGCTACCTGGGGAGCACGTTAACATCCAAGTGCGACCTTGATGCTGAAATTAACAGCAGGATCGGGGCTGCGACTGCAGCTTTTGGCAAGTTAGACCACAAGGTTCTCAGCTCACACGACTTAAAACTGGCCACTAAAATATCCGTTTATATGGCAGTCGTGCTGCCTAACCTTCTATACTCCGCTGAAACGTGGACAGTTTATCGCCGCCATATTCGCATGCTGGACCGATTCCACCTCAGATGCCTACGCAAAATACTAAAGATCCGATGGTCTGATCGTGTTCGGAATACCGAAGTGCTGCGTAGAGCAAATGTGGGTGGTATCGAGGTATACGTCAGCTTCGTTGGTGCGGTCACGTTTCACTGATGAACGACCAGCGTGTGGCTAAGCGCATCTTTTATTCTGAGCTTGAGGAGGGCAAGCGGAAACAGGGTGGCCAATTCCTCAGGTACAAAGATGTGCTTAAGCGGCACATGAAAAAGTGTCGTATAGAGCCCTCGCGATGGGAGCAGCAGGCAGCCATACGAATGGAGTGGCGGGCTACTATAAATGCCAAAGTAGCTGATTTCGAAGCTCGTCGGCGCTTAAAGCTGGATGCCAAGCGCGACGATATAAAAGCCAGACCACCCGCGGCTATGCACTATAATTACGCAAATGGTGTGCTCACATGCCCGCAATGTTCGCGAACTTTTGGTAGCAAGATCGGCTACATCAGTCACTTGCGAACACACCAGAGACAGCAACGGAGTTGATAGCAGTCGCCGTGGCCGAATCGGCCGTGGAGTTATTATATATAGTGCAAATGTAGGAGTAACAACTCAAAACTAGTCAATAATCGGTATAAACTGCGGGGAGAAATAAAATATTTTCGAACAAAGGGCCAAAGCGAAGCAAGTGTCCATAACAAGTGCTTGTTCTAGAGACTGTGTTCAGTTTGAAAAGCATTGCACGTTGATTTTTCGATTTAGAAGGGTTTTCTGATCTTAATGAAATGTGGTAAGATCATGGTCAAAATGCTAATATACCTATGTTTTTCTATTTTTTATCATGAGCAGTAGGGCTATGATGGTCGGCTCTTTATCATTTTTCACCATGCCAATCACGTTCTAACAAGTATGTAAGTGCGAAAGTGACGGGCATAGTGACAAGTGATATAAATGGAACCATGATGACACCACAGGATGGATCAGAAGGTTATGCGTTTAGGGTGTTAGCTCGGGAATGATCCACATATCATGATTCCGAGAAAATATGGTCGAGTTTTGTATTAAAGAAAAGGCTTAGTTAACCGATCGATGACCTTCCTATTTTAAAATAATTTTAATCATTTGAGATAAAAATGAATTGAAATACTTGCCTGATATTTGACATTTTCATAACAACGTTTGATGTAAATATTTGGCAAAAGACATTAAGAGGCAGTTGAGTTCAGAATTCTGATCAAAGACCTATATTTTAACTGTTCGGTGTGATTAATATATTTTTGTCAAGCGCGATACATGACCTTGAATAAAGTCACACTCATACTGCATGAATCTACTTGATTGATTCTCGGGTTGATTCCCTTGAAAGGGGATCAACAACTTTCAAGAGAATTACTCGCAGTAACAGTCATATTCGAGGAGGGTTTTTTTCAAATGAACTTATTTTTGTATGGTTTTCAGACATAATTGGTTTTTGAGCTATTTACATTTTACCATTAATGTACTCAATTTTTAATAATTTTGTCCGTTGATTTTTAACAGCAGTATTTTTTGTAAATTACTTGTTATATCATTTTTGAAACCCCGTTTAAAAAGCCCTTTTAAATAACTGTCACCTGAATTAAACTTAATAATGAGTCGACTGTCCAGTGGCGGAATGTCATTAGGGGAATTGTATTTTCTAATCAATAAATTTCTGTATAAATCCGTATGTTAAAATGTATTATTGTCCTACTGATTCCCCAAATTTTGGTATTTGTCCTACTCTTAACGTTTATTAGGCACTGGACGATATACTTTTAATGAAATTTAGCGTATTTTACGTAATCGTGTTACTGTGTTATTAGATTATTTTTGAACTAGTAACGAAATTACTAAAATTTAATACCAAGTAATGGTAGTTTGATAGTAGTCGTAGTCGTACGATAATAAAGAGTAAAAAAGTAGAGTAGGTAGTATTGTGTATGCTGAAAGGACTTCAGTGGAAACCTACAATAAGTTACATGCAACATACAACAACTCATATATACAGCAAGCGGCTACTCGATACGCCGCCATATTTATTAGCGCGCCGCTTCCGGATCCGGCCGCGGCGTGATTTAAACGTTCCGTTGCGTCACTCGACTCACTTCCGATGTACGTTTACGCGTTGAAACCAGGGGGCTTACCGCGAAAACCGAAATTTGCAAATTGCGGGGATCTTTCTCTTTTACTCTCACTAAGACGTAATTAGAGTGACAGAGTAAAATGCCCGCAATTTACGAACTTCGATTTTTGCGGTTAGAGCCCAGTTCCTGGAAAAAAGTTTGAGCCATCGTCGAAATGTGACCTGACAACGTACCTGATTTGATGTACTACTTAATAAGTCTTATCTAATAGGTAATTAAAAAATACGCCCATCACGGAAATGCAATAAATTTAAAAGCGGCTCATTCTGATAATAGAATGGTCAGACGTAGGTACAAATAAAAAACATTAATTTAAAATAATACGGTTTTTTTAAATGTTTTAGACTGATGATTATTTCCAATATTTATTTTAAATGATATATAATACTCTTTATTGGCACACCTCAGTAGAAGATACAGCTTAAAGAAAAACAATTGATTAATTCAATATGCACAAATAAGTAAAAAAAAATTAAGGAAAGCTGTAGAAAACTGTAAAAAAACCGTTACTGTACTGAGATTCTAAATTAGTAGTAAATAGTTACTACCAATTTAGAATCTCAGCACATTAAACTATGGTATATTATATTATTCAATGCAGTAAGTATCGACATTATTTTGTCCAAATGGTGCCAGTGCCAGTGTTCACTATAACATGGTGCAAGCTCGTTGCGGCGCTGTCGCACAATGGGGATGGACTGCTTTCAACAGGGAGGAGCAACACCTGTCTTGCTATGACTTGCTGTGTGTGGAAGAAAGATTTTCTTTGTTACTGTTAAGAGGCAAGAGAAGTAGAATCAATTCTGCATGCACACGTACTCGACTATTTCCTCCGTGGTTTTTTGACCATAGAGCAATGGGTTTGTTCAACACAGATTAATATTACCAATATTTGTATAGGACTGTTTTGCTTTTTTTAAATTTTTGTTTTTAAGCTCTAGAGCTCTTCAAACATCACCTACAACGGCATAAATAATTGAGTAGGTCGCAAATGAAACGTGGTATTCAAATATCTCAAAACAGTCTAGCACAGAATGTGTAATTCCCATTTAGATTTCAAAATTTCATAACGATTGGTTAAGTGTTGTAGGAGGGAAACAGTCGAATACGGAACCTCAATTTTTGATATTAGGTACGCAAGATTTCTCGCCCAAGCCGCAGTTGCCTTTATCGCACTAATTGTAGGGTCGGAGTCAAGTTTCTAAATACGTATACATACAGCCAGAAAAGTGATTGGTAAGTACATTTAATGTTGGTAATTTAGTAATGTGAGAAATTATCAATAAAGCGTATTATTGTTGCTATTTACATCTTAGTGAAGGAAATAATCCCAGTGAGTATCTATTTTTGTCTCAGGCGGTACCGCTTAGCCTGATTATTCCTTGCATCACGCTAAGCTGACAAAATGCCCTAACCATAATTAATTTATCTTAAGATTAAATTAACAGAAAAGGAAGGGGAAACGTCGGCTCCGGCGTTCCAATTCGCGCTATATTTCTATTTGTAACTATAAGATCAAGTTCCGTAGCATTTTCGTATAAATTAGGGACGAAGAATACATGTATGAAATGATAGTTTTATATTTTCATACACAAAATTCTGTCAGTGTTCGATCTATCTAGTCTTAAAATTGGAAATAAAGGAGCTGTAACTATTATTTATTTATTTTATTAGGTAAATACTCAGTTTTAGAATTTCGAACCTAGGTAATGGCAGTAAAAATACTACATTTTTGTGAATTTATTTTCAACTTTCAACTGAGATGCTTCAAATACTTTATTTTACCAACTTTCTAAACATTTCTTTCGAATCCTGCTCAAGTTTTTCCAGCTTCTTTATTATCTCACCCGTATTATGCATCCGAGAAGTTTTTAATGGAGGTGCCAGGATTACGCCTCCTTGGGTGCAACCGGCACCTCAGATTTACGTTTGTTTTAGTTCGTAGCTCCTACTTCTGGTTAAAAATGAAGCACTTCATCCTTACACAAACCACAGTATTTTTTCGTTTTTTCCTAGATAGGTACAATTTTAAAGCTGTGAACAAGTTTTGGCTATAAGCGTACCATTGTTATCCCGTATATCATATCAAAGATATATTAATGTTTCAGACAGGTTCAAAAGCAAAATTTACAGTCATCTTCATAACGAATTGAATCAGGCGTTACTTTGCGGAAATCCATATTAATTAAAACACAGAATATAACTTTGCTAATCCGCGAAAGATAACGTGCTAGTCAATCAGTGCTAACCCGTTGGGTATACTTACTTGCGTATTTTTGCATGCAATTAATGTTTCCACCCTCCCACCGCAAAAATAAATACGCAAATAAATATCACAATCCAACACTGAAAGTACAGAACTCAACACGTGTTTCGCTTCTCTACGAGGCATCCTCAAGAGATGTAGACGGTCCGAACCGAAGTCCCAGGACTGAATCAGTAAGTATAACGGGTTAGCACTGATTGACTAGCACGTTATCTTTTCGCGGATTAGTAAAGTAATATTATGTGTTTTCATAATTTTTTTTGTCATCTTTGTTAAATCTCAATTGAACACTTGTATTTTTGGGAATTAAAGTTTACAAACAAACTGCAACAGTAACGCTAAAGGCTTAAAGGTTACATTAGATTTCGCCTTCTATATGCATTTCCGGTTTAATCACGAACTGCCAAAGAACTATTGACCAGTCTGGACCTCAAACCAGGGGGCCTACCGCAAAAACCGCAGGGATCTTTCTCTTTTACTCTCACTAAGACGTAATTAGAGTGAAAGAGAAAAAATCTCGCAGTTGACGAACTTCGATTTCCGCGGTTACAGCCCAGAACACGCGGCTAGCACCCATAGACCATAGTAGTATGGGCGTTATTGGGAGTCACACCGTGGGCCGCCGGCGCGTGCTGATTAAACGTTTCGCGTTTGTCAGCACATTTTATCGGGATTAGGTTCTATTGGACATGTTATTATCGTATAAACTGTATCGGGGTAAATACTTAGTAATAAAATTATGAGTCTCTATGGTAGGGGATGCAACGTGATGGTACTTCCTTACTACGAGTACAAGTATCTAACCACAAAAACTGCTACATTTTATTTTTAAATGCATTCGTTACTATTTTCTGTGAGTACAGGATGGCTCTAAAATACATTGACATTTTTTTATATGTGCATGCTTTAACGAAGCTTTGCGTTTGTGTGTCATGTTTGTATTAAAAATATGTATTTGGTATTTAAAATAAGTTACATGGTTTTAGTTTAAATTTTTAATGGCATATTTTAAAAGACGTGTGTGTAAAAGTAAGAAGATTATTTCAAAAACATGTATGTCAACGTATTTTTGGGCTACCCTGTAATCTGTATTTGCTCTGTGAATATTTATTTATTACCAGATATTTTACCTATATGTGTGATCGATGTGCTCAATTTCGCTTGTTGTAAATTACTTGTTTATAACTATTAGGCAAATATTCATTATAACATACTCGTAGAGAAGAACAAGGTAGCTTAGAGTGCTCACTCAATTCAACTGGTTATTAGCCCGAAAGCTTGACATAATGAAGGCATGACGAGTAAGGGGACTGAGGGAGGAACTTGGGTGAATACCAAATTGAATACCTGGGTGAATCAACTTTTTTTGTTTTGTTATCCTGTCCCGTTGTCCAATGGACAACAGTGGCACAGTTTGTTTGAAGAGACGTTGTATGCCGTTCTATTAAGATGCTTAGTAGGGGGCCCATTATGGACATTGGTTATAACAACCACAAAAACGCAAGTTTGATACATTTAAGTACCATAAAATCAGTATTTCAATGAACTTTTGTCCCCTGGACAACTAATCGTAACCATGGCAACGAGTGACGCTAAAAAGTTGATTCTCCCACCTGCAATAACCGATACTTTCATCTTTCCAAGAAAACAAGGGTAAGAAAGCAATCTGGTAGGAACAATAGCTGCACAGCGTTGCCATATCAAGAAATCTGAAGTGTCGGTCACTGGTTCCTATCAATGTCAGTCATTGTGGTGCCATTACGTGAGTGCCCTTAAAAGTGTTATAAGACTTAGATTCTATAGGCGTTTTTATTTGACATCATTGGGTTCGGAGAAAGACTATTTCCGACGACAATCATAATTCTGAAACTCAGTACAAGAGTAAACCATTCTTTCCATTTCGTAATGAAGGCACAAAAACGCAAAATGGCATCACCAAGACTCCGCGCTTGAGAACTAAATGGATTTCACCGACGCAAATGTAAGAATTTCTTGCTGATGCAGACTGAATCTATCCTTAGGGAGTGAAGTAGAAAATTTAAATGCAGATGGCTTCCTATACTAGCAATTTAAATAACACTTTTTTAGGGTTCCGTACCCAAAGGGTCAAACGGGACCATATTACTGAGACTTCGCTGTCCGTTCGTCCGTCCATCACCAGGCTGTATCTCATGAACTGTGATAGTTAGCGAGTTGAAATTTCTACAGGTTATGTATTTCTGTTGCAGCTATAACAACAAATACTAAAAACAAAACAAAATAAATATTTATTTCCAATCTCGAGGTTCTCATCCAATCACCGAAGTTAAGCAACGTCGGGCGGGGTCAGTGGGTGACCGTTTTTATATATACTGGTACGGAACCCTTCCTGTGCGAGTCCAACTCGCACTTGGCCGATTTTTTTCCTTTAAACTGTACCAATGTTATTATTAAGACGGTTTGATCTCGTATCAATAATTTTAATCGTGATTTGACATATTGACATATTAAATACATAGTAGTTATGTATTCTGTAGAACTAGTTTTAAGATTGTTAGCTTAACAGTCTCTTGGCGTGAAACATGTATTTCATACAATTTTTTATTTTTTTTTATTCTTTGACATTTGGAGAACATTTACACCTCCAAATCTTATTAATGTCATTATTATTGTGTATTATTATTTTTCTCAGACCGTGGGGACCTTATACATCTCCAAACTTAATGTATTAACCGTGGAGACCATACGTCTCTGTCATATTGTATAATATACTTGACTGGGTACATACTAGTTATGTACAGAATGTAGCATTAGTTTATGAGACTGCTAGTTTAACAGTCCAGACGCGGTTAATTTATTTAGTATAATTATTTTTTGACATTTGGAGAGACTTTACACCTCCAAATTTTATTAGTATTAGTACTCTGACATTGGGGATCTTTTACATCTCCAGATTTAATGTGTTTTTAACCATAGAGACTATACATCTCTATTGTATTGTAGTAATTATTTATTTTAAGATTATTATAATGTAATGTTTACCCAGGTATTGGCTGTTGTATTTATAAATGTTGTTATGTATTTTTCATGTTTCTATATGATGTTACTATAAATGTTGTATTGACTTGTAAAAGAGCCCTTGAGGCCTACTTGCAGAATAAATTTTTGAATTTTGAATTTTTGAATTTTTGACTAATAAACTTTTTTTACTTAGATACATGCATGAGTTTTGGAAGGTGTCAAGCGATTCTACTACCTGTGAGATTCAAATGTGTCTAATAAACCTGCTATCTATTGTACCTAATCAAGTACAATGGCACCGCTGCAGTGGCAGCATGCTTCCATTTTTATCACTTGTCACTATACCCGTCACTTTCACGCTTACATACATGTTAGAACGTGACAGGCATAGTGACAAATGATAAAGAGTCGACCATATTATCCCTACAGAAACTTCCAAATTGCGAAAATAAATAACACGCGCGTTATAAAATAAAACTAAACTAACTATTGTGGCGCAGTGATCAAAAGAGGGTATTGGCCTCCAAAACGAGAGAACGCCACCTGTCCCGTTCCTGTGCCACTTCCTGCCAGTCATCGGGTTTTAAAATAAAGAACTAACAAAAGTGTTTAATTTACAATAAGGCAATATAACATTTGTTATCAATAATTTTAAAATTAGTGAATAGTATTCTTTTTCGGAAATATAATAATAATATCGCTTTTTTACATAATAATGAAAAAGAATGTAAGCACCCCGTTAAAAAATCTGTAATTATATTAGGTACTTTATTGCCGCATCCATTCTAAAAATACAATTCCCAGTATTACTTTAAGCGTGTAGGCAGAGGAGATCGTGGAAGTGTTTAATTACTGGTACTAGAGGCATTATTGCTCGTTCTTTTAACTCAACATTTTTCCATATAAATTGTTAAAGTTCGAAGTGTCGAAATATTGTTCAGTTAAACTTAAACTTTTGAACTTTCGTGGCTCACTGTTCCAGAAAATCCCGACTTTTTAAGATAAATGTGCATTTAACTGCTTCTGCTACTGCTTTCAGTGCCAATGAAAGTAAACTTGCTTGACGTAACAGTTTTAAGGGGGTCCCTAACGCCAATGACCTACGATTTGAATCTTACAACTTATCATATTAACAGCAACGGCTGTAAGCAATATATACTTCAATGTTCACTGTCTTTGAGATATTTGGCATCAAACTTGAAAAATTTGAGGCTAGAAAACTGGTTTACTGGCTTTAAAATTAAAATCTCTGACCAGTTTTTAAAGACGTCAAAGACGAACCCAAATGTGCAATTTCGTACATGTAAAATCCTTCACAGCAATCTAGTAACGTAAGAGTGTTTTTTTAGATATAATTTTATTTAGAATAAAAATAAGTGTTCATTTCCTTCAAAATCCGGCAGACCAGAATGGAGATAAAAGATTGAAGAACCGATAGCTGTTTGTCTTATACTCGTAATTCTATCTATAGTGCAAATGAAGGAGTAACCACTCAAAACTAGTCAAAATCGATGAAAACCGCGGGGAGCCCCTTAAACAGCCATCAGTCAAAAAGGTAAAAACTTTTTACTACCTATTAATATTTTATTCATAGAATACAATGAATGTATTATATATATCGTAGTCTAGTACCCACAAGTCACACCACAAGCCTTTTTAAGCTTACTGTGAGAGTTGTCTCATAATATTTATTACATACTCGTGAATACTTTTGTTACTCGTAGATGAGGCGATGTTCTAAACATTGATTTGCATCAATGATAAATATTTAAGTGTAGGAAGACGTGCAGTTGCTACCTGCAGTCGATAAAAGAATAATATATTATACTTATTTGCTATATATACTCTTTTGCAAGCCAACACTATTAATTAATGTTTGCATTCACTGCATTGAAAAACACGGACAATTAGTTCGTGAAAAGCTGCCCATAAAAGTTGATGCCAAAATTTTGCAATATAATTGGAAATTGATAATCTCAAAATACATTTGCAAAGTATTTCCCAATGATATGATATCATTATTTTAGTTTCTCTATTACATTGGATTGCCCTTTTTAGGGTTCCGTAGTCAACTAGGAACCCTTATAGTTTCGCCATGTCCGTCTGTCTGTCTGTCTGTCCGAGGCTTTGCTCCGTGGTCGTTAGTGCTAGAAAGCTGAAATTTGGCATGGATATATAAATCAATAAAGCCGACAAAGTCGTACAATAAAATCTAAAAATTATTTTTTTTTAGGGTACCTCCCCTACACGTAAAGTGGGGGTGAATTTTTTTTTCGCTTCAACTCTAGAGTGTGGGGTATCGTTGGAAAGGTCTTTCAAAACTAATATGGGTTTTCACGAAACATTTTTTGATAAAGTGAATATATTTGGAGATAATCGCTCCGAAAGAAAAAAAAAATGTGTCCCCTCCCCTCTAACTTTTGAACCATAGGTCCAAAAAATATGAAAAAAATCGTGGAAGTAGAGTTTAAGAAAGACATTAAATGAAAACTATAGCGGACATGATCAGTTTAGCTTTTTTTTGAGTTATCGCAAAAAGTTTTCCCTTCATAGTAAAAAGACTTTAATTAGGTACTATGCAAATTTGCCTATTTGTTTAACTCGGGTGAAAGGTACCGTTTCATCCCTTGGTTAACAATTTACTATACTTTAAGCTCCAATTTAGCTTATTGTGACGGAAGAGTAACTACGGAACCCTACACTGAGCGTGGCCCGACATGCTCTTGGCCGGTTTTGATATTCATATGACTTCTATTCTAGTGACGTGACGTCTATGCAATCTATGATCAATTCAGCAGAAGTAGGTATTTGTGCCTATTCTTAACTTTTCGATTTGTTTCTTTTTTTATATTCAGGTAAGGTATGCATTAGTTCGTATTGGCGAGAGGGAGACCATTCCCAATAACAGCACGTTCAAATCTTAACAACACCTAAATCCACCTAGGTTTTTGCCTAAATTTACTGTAAGAATGTCTGATGTTGCAAATGAATCAGTGCTCACAGGTATAAGGTTCGCGTCATCCACGATGACGCGCAGATTTGTCAAATCTAACTTGTAATAACATGCAATTGTAATACGAGTCAATGCACGCGTCTTCGTCAATGACACTATCTGTAAAACTCTGATCTACCAGATAAGCGACATAACTAAGTAGCAAAGCGAAAGCAGAATCGTCTGTATTATTATAATAATGTAATGTAAAAAGATACCCAGGCATATTGAATATCCCACCAACTACACACAACTGCATAACTGTAACATTTAAAAAATAGTACATTACTACAAAGGCCGGGACACAAGGGGTTGCCGGACGAAGACATATAGACGGCCGAGTGAAGCGAGGTCGGACAGGTCTGAGGCGGGCAACCCCATATTTCCCGCCGAGGCATGCTCGTATAGTGCTTTTCTCAAACATGCAATGAAATAAACAACAAAAAAATCAAAGTTTTATGTTTAAACAAATTATAAGTAAACAAGACAAAACTAAAACTAGCGTGTGTATATTACGATTTCGCTATATTTAACTCGGTTTTAATAGAAAACAGATACTTCATACATTTATACTCGTATTTATTATCATGTTACTTCAAAAAAGTACGAAAGCACGTTTCTGAACGAACCTTTAGAATTTCAATTTGTTGCAACCAAAATTAAATTATAACCTCTTCACAATCTCAATAATCAATCAGAACTCAATAGCAATAGGTACTTGTCGCTAGATATGTAGATAAACTAAACTTAATATATTAAGCGTTGTAGTCTAAACTGCCGAGTTACACTTGAAAATACTAAAACACAATGCATTTCGGGTTAAAATATGCTTAGTAAACAAAACATTAAGCATGGAGTACAACAATGCCCACAATGTTGAAGACTTTTTAGTTTCTGCCAGTTCTTTAAAATATGCCAAAAACACGTGTTCTGAGAAACTGCGGGCATTTTTTTTGGTTTTCCAATTTATAAAATTGTCATAAATAACCATATAGGTATTTCGCCTTGGATTTTGCCGGCAGCAAGTTCTGTAAGTATAGCCAATTCTGCTTCGGCACTTAATTCAGGTGGGGTGCAATCAATAATTATTTATTCCTTGGTAGTTTCGACCGACCTCATATTGAATTATTTATAACAAAACAAGATTACAAACAACAAAATTAAATCCGATAAAACAGAATTACTTACAGCGAAAAATTATCAAGTTTCCCGCTAAACCTTTTTTTCTATACGGTTAGAGACACGTTTGAGTAGACATTTTTACCGCTGACTACTATTTAAATGAAATATTAGTATTTCAATGTGTATTTATGTATAGTTAAGAAAAAATTGATAATAATGTGTTATTAGTTATGTTCATGTTAATTTATTATGTAAATAAAACTGTAATAACTACATACCAAATCGTTTATTGTTTTTTTTTAATACGCATGTCATGATGCCTGTGCCACAAATTTATGTGGAATAGAAATTAAAAAAGAGGACTTTGCCGGCCTAGGCCTGCAAGATTTGCATGAAATTCCATTAATGACCTCTTGTCCTAGCCGCACCACACACGTCATACTTCGCAGCCTATTAAGGAACATAACAACAATATTTCATTGCATGTTTGAGAAAAATATTTTTTGTTTATTTATACGCGTGTGTGGTGAAGCAGTTTACAAGCTTGTCATAGATGTTACTGTACACATAATAATATAGATACTGCATAGTCGTATCAGTTAGGAACCAACGAAGAGTATATTTTAGTAAAAGATTTTTAATTCCAATACGAGTATATAATCTGCGGTTTACTAAAGTGAACTCGCTAAACCCCTGTTATTTAGGGTTAGTCGAGGCGAGCCTGGAATGTAGCTATTGGATTCCCACGTCGCTGGTCCCGATATTAGTTTCATTTGGATTCTTAGCTCGGCAGCGTTTCAAATAAGTGTGAATTTAAAGCAACGATGGTCAAGTTCACATTTTTGCTATGGCAAACACTTACAGGTAGGTATCTCTTAATTGAGGCGATCGGTAAAAAATCGGTTGCCTTTTCGAAAATGTTAGGTGATTACCCCAGAAATCACGGCAGTGTGTTACATGTACAGTTGGCGAAATATAATTTGTACCGATTGCTTAAAAAACTTTATCTTTACGAATACAAAAGGGCAAAAGAGATGTGAAGTGCTTTGCCGCACGTTCCATACATAAACTTAGTAGGATTAACTAGTTTTAATATTTCGGCACAAATCGTATTTACTTAGAAATTAATCTTGCTTTACTAAAGTAAAGAAGAAGATTTATCTAAAGATAATTCTTTTTTTTTTTTAATAATAGACTACGAATAAAGAAGTTGGATCACTACGAAAACTTAGAAATTAAAATGTAGAAGATTGCTTGCTAATTGTATTACTACCCTATTGTAAAAGAGCTATTAGCGATGAGATTCATCGCTACAAATAATATTTCTTTGACTATTAACTTTAATTGTCGATCTGTGATCTGTCCTGAAAAAACCAAACACTACCGACGAAGTAGGTATTGCAAGTACTAGGTAAAAAAAGTTACTAAAGCCCCTTTTGCATGTGAAGTGTTCAAATAGATATTCCATTTATGACATTTGTAATATAACGTATGGTTTGCAAACTCATTATGTGCATATCTTTCAAGTTTGATTATTCCTGTTCACTTATGATTTTATTGTCAAGTTTCTTTTTATGCAGCCTATTTTGTGTCCCACTGTTGGGCAAGGTTGCCCTTCATTAGCGCCTTCATAGACCAGAGGCTCTTCCAGGCGTTTTCAAAGTTAGATAAAAAAAAAATGTCGAGTAATTAATTATATTTTATTGGGGCTGGTATGACATCCTCTGCAGGCTACGTCACGCAAATTTACAGGCTGGTGCCTCGGGAACTGATCTGGCGCGTCTTAAGGCCACCTCCAAGCCTAAGTCGGGTGCGTGGTTGCACACCTTGCCATCCCCTCACCTAAGCACACTGCTGGACAATGATTCCCTAAGGATAGCAGTGGCCTTAAGGTTGAAATGCAAGGTATGCAACGCGCACCGCTACATTTGCGGAGTGATGGTGGAGGAGAACGGCCACCATGGACTCAGCTGCCAGAGATGCGCCGGTCGTTTCCACAGGCACCTTTCTCTAAACGAAATCGTTCGTCGAGCGATACTCTCGGTAGGTGACGTAGGTGCTCCACCTCCTGGAACCACCAGGGCTGTCTCGAACAGACCGCAAACGACCCGACGGTCTGACGCTGGTTCCTTGGCAAAGAGGACGGTGTCTTATATGGGATGCAACCTGTGTGAGTACATTTGCTGCATCCCATGTAGGACACACTGCTAAGTCGGCAGGCTCAGCGGCAGAGACTGCCGCCAAAAGCAAGCGCCTGAAATACTCTGCCTTGGAAGCCACCTACGACTTCGTGCCCGTCGCCGTCGAGACAGCTGGGCCCTGGGGGCGGGAGGTGCGTGAACTCTTCCGAGAGCTTGGCAAGCGACTTAGGGACAAAGGAAATGACCCGCGTTCTGAGTCATGGCTTGTCAACAGATCTCCATCGCCATACAGCGGGGTAACGCTGCTAGTGTGATGGGGACCTTTGGACCCGGCATGGCTCAGAACGGGTTATAGTTTTTTAAGATGTATTAGTCAGTAGTTAGTATAATTATTATGTATTTTTTGTAAAATAAATCATTTACTAAGAAAAAAATAATATTATATGGACATTCTTACACAAATTGACTAAGTCCCACGGTAAGCTCAAGAAGCCTTGTGTTGTGGGTACTCAGACAATGATATATATAATATAAAAATACTTAAATACACAGAACAGAGTCAGGTTAGCGTGCGACGCGGGCGATGATGTATAGAAAGTAAATTACGTTTTCGATAGCGAACGATTGACGAAAAATATGTGAGTTTAAACCATCAAATTAGTTTAAGACTCAAATTGTTTATCAACACCTAGATTGGCATTGATTAGCAAAAGGCTTTTAGGCTTGTGTATTTTATTTCATTTCATGGCACTTGTATCTTTCGAACGCAAATTATAAAAATCTATTTTAATCCAATTTAAACAAAATCGTACATAAGCTGAATGCCATAAACTATTTCTTACCAGTTAACTTGATCGACGGATACTAAAGGCTAAATCCAGCATTAATTTATTACTTTTTCATTTAATTAAACGTAGAATAAAAGAAAAACAAAGTATCAATCAAAAATCACGGCATGCTTAAAAATATCGAATTGAGAAAGCCAATAGGATCAATAAAATGATTCGAAAACAAGAATAGCGATAAAAAATATGAACATAATTTAAATAATGGGTAACTTATAATGAAATATCTGGAATTCGTGAATTTTATTAAGCTGAGATGATATGAGGCGGAAATATTAATTATTATAAAAAGTATGCAACCGTGTTATGTAACTACATATAAAGCTTAATTTCCAAATATATAGTATTTTAACTAGTTGCATTTCATCTAATTAAAATCATCTATTAGGTTCAACGTATCACCTGTTTAATGTTTACATCGAAGAAGAACAGTAATTTGATATATCTTGTTGTTGTTATGAAATGTCTATTAAAACATTTGTTTCATAACATTTTATCACAAATTGTAACAAAAGTTATGCATTGTAATCATGTTAAGTAATGTTATATAACTTTTAATGTTATAAAATACAACACCTTGTGGGAGCACCGTATACAAACAAGTCTGCATTATTTTTGCCGACAACTCAACCCTGATAATAAAAGGTGACAGAAAACTGCCCGAGTTTTAAAATACTGTAAATAATTATTTACCAGACGCTATATATTGGTTAATAAATAGTAATAGGTGGAAGTCCCTAGTGGCGGACACCTAAACCTTTTTGAAGGAAATAAAATAAGTATTTGAAACAATATACACTATGTATCTGAACGTAAAACAATTACTTAAACCCATTAATGTTTAGGTCATACTGAGCAACTTTTACTAAGGGACCAACCCTAAAGTCGCGAAAAAAATTGGCTGTTTTATACATTATGCTGGTCTGATGTTGAAAAAAGAGACAATTTTTATTTCGCGCTTTCGGGATTGGTCCCATAGTTAAAGTTGCTCAATATGACCTAAACGTTAAAGGGTTTGAGTAATTGCTTCACGTTCAGACACATACTGTATCTTTATTTATGAATTACTTTAGTAACCAAACTTTAGAATCAAAATAAAACAACACAAATGCAACTTAAGCAAACTTTTGTGAAAAAAACCTATTTTTTTGTAAGAGGTACCTAGTACTGGACAGACTACATTTTAAACCCCTAGCACCGGAAGATTTTAAAAAATTGACACCGATCACAAATATAATATTCTGAACATTTTGGAATGTCAAGTACAGCCTTCCTGCGCCCACCCATGGCACCAGTCTTCGTCATAGTCTAAACATACTACGGACTGATTCAATCAATAGCTGTTGTTTTTACTTCTTTTTAACTTCGCTCTTCACTTGTTTATTTAGTTCCCTCTCAGCTATACCTTTTTCTTCACTCTTTATATTGTTAGCCCGCTTTCCTTTAAATTTCAAATTTTCACATCTTTCACACCTTCTTTTACACCTTTTTTCACTTCCATTTTTCCTTGCCCATTCTTTTATCTGAAATATCGTAGCTACAAAATACAACCGAAAAAAAAACATATTCACTATCCGGCGTTACAGAACTACTACTGTGTCTTACCGGACACTGTATGGTAGGAAATCAATATCATTATTAAATTTATTGTGTTCCTCAACTATTTCAATAACGTAAAAAAACTTTTATAGACTACAAAATTTGAGTGAATCGTGAGTTTATTAAAAATAAACACATCTAGTTATATATTACATACAATTTGTAGGTACGTACTCGTAGACCTAAGTCTCCGTAACTAACTAAGACTACGTAACTGACAATGTCAGTTGACATTGTGCATTGTAACATATTTAAATTTTAACTGGAAAATGCACATAGACCATGCCTGCAAAATGTTGAAGAGATTTGTCTTCGCTCTCAAGAAACTCAGACAAACAGTGTCAGTTGAAGCAGCGTATCATGGCTAATTATCCTCTGTTTTAAGCTATCGATTATTACTATAGGTAAACTCCATGTAGGTAGAAAGAGTTTTCAAACTACAAAAAAGGTGTATCCGCGCTTTACATAATGCATGGTATCTTGACAACTGGAAACCTTTATTCAAAAAGTTGCATTTGCTCCCCGTTCCCATGTATGAATATGAAATATATTACGTGTAAAGACCCTAATAAGTAGTTTCGTTTGACGTACTGAAACTAGGTCAAGGCACACAAGGACTCAATATAGATATCCTCTACGCCAGCCTGCTAGTAACGCTACAATTTACAAAAAAAAAAAAATGTTTAGTCCTGATGCGATAAAGCTACAGAACAGTCATTGTTTTAAAGTTAAATTCGTTGAATGGCTAGAGGAAAGGGTGATAATAATAATAATAAAATTCTTTATTGTGCACTACTAAAGAAAACCTCAAACATATATATTACAAACATTGAAGGGTGATTTTGAGTGTTTTCTAAAATAAATGTTAAAAATCTTATTCTTACAAAAATTTACATTCTTGGGCTCATCCTACTTAAAATCGTCAGCATTCTCCATTTCTCACGTTAGGATTACCTACCATTAAAAAAATATGTCCAAAAATATCCGTTCCATTACGTCAGGTTTGAGTGTGAAATTTGTTTTTAACTTGTAGGTATGTGCGTGACGTAGTGGAAACTTTTTGGAACATTTATTTTTTGCATCAATGTTGAATATGCCAGTGATTCTGAGTTGAGCAGAGTAGAACTCAAAAACACCAGGATCTGTGAGAATCAGGTCTTCAATACTTGTTTTTATAGTACTAAAGTATACTTAGAACGTAGGTATGTTACAATCATAATAAATCTGACGGAATGTAAATACATATTCGTTATACTCGTATTAGTATAAGTACATAGAATAATGTATATATATTTCTGTATTATTTTACGTAAAAAAATATTATTTCTTGTTGTAAAATTTCTACACCATGCAGATTGAACCATTCATGCAGTTTGAATTTGAATGGACTAATAATTAGATATCGATCTATAGACCATAATCTTGTAAAATATTTATTGATTATACAAATATGTGGAAAATTAATCCTCGTGTTCACATAAAAATCCATCCTCTTCCAATTTCCAGTTACCGACGGTATATATTTGAAATTTATTTTATAAACAACGATTGGATCGAAACGTGCAAATTAAGTACCTACTTAATTTGGTTTATTCCCTGGGTCGGCCGGACCAGTGTGCAAATTGGCAAATTGTTAACAATAAATTTAATAGCTTCGTTAAACCTTGTTTTCCAATATTTTCAGTTAAAAATTAGTGTGCTTGACTGAGCTTTAATGGATTTCGTTTGAAGCACTTATCGGGATAAAGAAGTTATACCTAAGATACAATACGAATTCCAAGGATATGCGAGCAAACTGTCGTTGAAGGCAAATTGTCGTATATATCATACAAACCAGTTTTAAGCTAAAACGCGTTTTCACTAAAAACGGGTTTTAACAGTAACATACATATTACTACACACAGTGTATACTATACACCGTGTTTTTTTTTCGATAATTTCAAGGGTGCATCCCTGAGCTTAAATTAAATAACTTTCTCAAAGACACCGGTATTCTAATTAACTCCATTTCGGAGATAATCATTATTTATTTTTTATCTTATAAGACCCTTACGAGCGTGTACACTTGCCATAGGGCCTGTTTACATATTGATTAGTATTTAGTATGAGTTAACACATTTGATACTAAACGTAAATACTATCTCGGACGATTGATGTTCGAAATGACATTGACGAAATGAACACGAAATGTCACAGTTTTCAATTGTTTGATTGAGTTAAATGTAATGCCCGTGTTACAACATCGCTATATGCAACATTTTATTCATTAGTATAAAAATAACAATTATTAACAAAATTTAAAAAAAGATTTTTTTTAATGAACTAATCCATTTAGTTTCCCTTAACGTACTTGCCGATACCCCGAAGTTAACGGAATTCAATAAAAACACGGTGTATACTATATGAGAGGCCATCTGCAGCAATACGTCCCAAATCTTACTACAGATTTCTCTTTACCTGATTTGTGTAAACCCATGTTATTATATCAGCATGAATTCTCATTTAATATAAAGTAAATTGGCTACATCTACTTTAGAGCAGGAAACTTTAATTTTAACTTAAATTCGTAACAGCAACCCCGCCGATCCGACCGGCAAGCGCCCGGCTTCCGCAACAATATCCGGGACATAGACAAACACAGATTAGCTACTTCGGGAAATAGACGCTTAGATGTTTAGCTGAGCAAAAATAATAAGCAAATATTTAAATTAAGTTTTGAAAGCTTTTGACGCTGAACTGTAAAGTGTGTACACCTGTGTGAGTAAGTTTGTTTATAACATCTCGTATTAGACCTTTATTTAGTTATTCAAACTTAATGGCATTAAACTTTAACATCAAAAGGCGAACATACTGCGGTTTTACTTAGTGTTGGTTAAGACTCAAGTCCTTTGAGTCCTCTGCTTTAAGACTCAACTCAGTTTTTCAGGCTCTCATAATTAAGATGGAACTCTAGTTCTTTTTAACTTATTAGAGACTCGAGTCTTTCTACGGACTTGAGTCCTTTTCGGAGAACTTGTATTTTTTTACAAAAAACTTCGAAATGCGTTGTCTTTATGTGAAATTCATGGATGTACATAACATAAATCATACAATAACGCCTATTTACTTTACTGTTGTTTAGGTAAAACCTATAATATTGTTGACTGAGTCTTTATCCGGAGACTCGAGTTCTTTTGAGTAGCGCTCAAAAAAGACTCAATTTAGGACTCGACTCAGGACTTAAAAGACTCATAAGTTTTTTAAGCTCTAAGTCTCGGAAAAACAAGTCGAGTTCTTCAATTTAGACTCAACAGACTCGAGTTGCTACCAACACTAGTTTAGTTCTTTCTAAAGAAGGGAGAATAACTGGGTTCCAAGATCTTAAGAAACCAGTAAATATACCATCGATTTACCTTTTAAGATCTGCACTTCATAGATACATATTATTTTAAGTATCAGACAATAATGAGTAATGTAATGTAAGTATCACGACTGTATTCATTTTACAATGAAGGTATATAAATTTGACTAAAACACTGAGTGGTTGCAACGTATAGCGACTCTCACTTACCTATATGTAACGTTGAAAAACATAGGCCTTTTTTTAATATGAAATATCACGAACGAATATTATTACGAGTATGATGTGCTTTGTAATTCACGTTTTCATATAATCATGAGACTGGTAATGATAGCATAATTTAACTAGGAGGCATAAATTTAACTTGCACATTTTAAATAGTTATTTGTACAACAAGAGAGCAAAGTTTGATATTTCTTCGAGTACTTGTTTTTATTTTGTTATTAGAGCTCAAGATTCTAAATTAGATTTACTCGCTACGCTCGTGAATCTATTATAGAATCTTTCGCTTGCACGGGACTCAAAAGCGCACGAGAAGTAAATAACTTTGATCTCGTGTAGTACCTACACAAAATTTTTCACGTCAGTTAGCCATAAAAGAATACAACCTAAAAATTGTAATCCGTCTTCATCACTATTTTACTCATATTTTCTGAAGGTACCTATTCTAACAATTAACTTTAATTACCGCAATAAAACAAAACTAAAGAAATTTCAATAAAATAATACGAAACTAATGAATTAACGAACATTGACAGTTCAATCGACAACTTTTTTTGTGTAAAAAAAAAACTTTGTAAGATACGGTCCGAATTGCAGATACTACTATTTGTCAACTATAGTAGAGATCGTTAAAAGTAGTTAAGTAGAAGTATTTACTGCGTAACAATTGCGTAAATTTTTATAAGTTCATTGTTTTGATTGTATAATAAAATACGTAAAATATTGTGTTTTTATTAAATTTTAAACTTTTATTACACAATATATAACTTTATTAAGGTAAGGAAACCTGCATACCTACATAATATTTATTATTATACGTTAATTTACAACTAAAACAAATAAATCGAACTTATGCTAACACAAAACAACTTAAAACTAAAAACTAAATATAAAAGATCTCCCCCAAATCACTTCCTTCCGGCATGGTCGCAAGAACGCTGGCGGCGTTACCCCTCTGCACCGCCAGGCTTAGCCTCTGGGCAAAGAAAGCGCCAGCCCTATGACTTTTATTTCATTTATTAATTAATTACATAAATAAAAGTTTACGAATAGTAGGTAGTATTACGAATGAAGACTCGTAGGGTGTTTTGGAACGATGCGGTCTGACTTATTTCGGGGGTCTATTATAAACTGTCAATATACCGTTGAATTACCTATGCACTTTTTTGTCTCTTTCTTTTTGCTAATGACGTGAAAGGGACAAAGACAATAGAATCCAAATACTTCAAACTTGTATTAGGCCCCGCACGTTGAAATGACATTCGAATATAAAGGCCACTTGAATGTCATTTTGTCTCACTCAGTAAGCAAAATGCGATATTGCTCACTGTTTTGAAGCAGAAAATTACCCTTGTTCGAGCTGCTGACGTGAAAATATTTTTTTTTACAGCGGAAAAAAATATATATGTAGGAAAATGTGAAATAAATACTCCCACCAGCCTTATCTCCGAATTTTGCCTAATAAAAATTATGAAATTTTAACATAATATTAATCACTATACATTTTACAGGAAAATATAATCAGACCTCTGTCATGGTAATTTTTTTTTTTCATTAACTAAATACATTTCTGAATTCAGTTTGCAATTTAACCAACTTTACGTGTGTTTATTACACTTGATATTTCTATGAGATAACATTAAAGACACCTTTTTTCAAATAATAGAATAAACTTTGAAATCGGTTCACATGATAGAGAATCATCCTCGAAAAATCAATATACCTACGTGCATTGCATCGCGCAAATTAGTAAGTATGAGTTCCTGCCGGTGAGTAAGGTTGCCAGAGCTCAACTAGGGGGACGGGTTTAGGGTCGGCAACGCGCATGTAACTCCTCTGGAGTTGCAGGCGTACATAGGCTACGGAGACTGCTTACCATCAGGCGGGCCGTATGCTTGTTTGCCACCGACGTAGAATAAAAAAAAATAGTAAGACAATTTGCCGATAGATGGCGCTGTACGAAGTTATACTTATTAGCAGGTACTTATTAATAGGTGCTTCTGATCAAAAGTCTTTCGCCTTTACACGAGATAATTCAAAGTTTGTACGGAGCCCTTGTTGCGCGAGTAAAATGAACTCGCACTTGACCGGTTTTTTTATTATTATGTTTAAGGACCAATATACTAAGTACATATCAGCCCTATGATCTTGTTATTAAACGGCTGTGGATATGATCTGTCAGCTGAGAACAGTGACTGCCCTTTTATTTCTGGTTGAATAAATTATCACTTGTTCACATGGGAGGCCACCGCTTACTCGCGTCCGCAGGAAGATTACCTTAGATACCCTGCACGTGTCCCCTGGGTGGTGCTAAATAGTAATCAACTTTGACTGCTGCACTGCACTTTTTAAAGAGACCCTCGCAGCAATACACAGTACAGATACGAATCCCACTGCTATCACATATAACCACACTATAATTAAGTATGCATGAACACCAAGTTATTTCACTGTTGACAGCTGACAGATCATATCCATAATCGTTTTATGACATGATTACAAGATGTATGTCTGCTATCTCAAAAAACCTTTGAATCGCCCTCCAGACTCTAAAAAATACTTCGTCCGTGAACTGTTACTAAGATGGACAATCAATCGGTCGACACAAAAGACACCTATTGTAAAATATGTGATACGAAATCAAGCTACATTACATTTAATAAATAAAATGGAAGAAATATTTGAACTCAAAAATAAAATTCCGATCCAATAAATTTCTAATAGTACTACATTTCTCACTAGACAGTGATTTGATACATTCAATTACTTGCTTAACTTTTTAAATATAACCGATATACTATTTATATTAAAAAATTGCAGACATTTTTTACACCTTATTACTTAGCCTGCTTCGTCATACATATATCTACTTGACCATAAAACGGATGCAGACCAAGCTAACTCGGAAGCCGCCAGTAATTTCAAAATTCTATAGAAATATGACGTTTATAATGGCACATTCCCTCACTTTGTTCTGTTCAAATCGAAGCAAAGTTAACTTAGACGGACTATGAAATTCCTTGCCTTTAGACTTCTCGTTGACCTTGAATTATGAAATTTGGCTAGTAATAACGTCTTACACTATAAATAGACGGAATAATCTAATTGTTAAAATTTAGAAATAAATAAAAATTTATAATTTTTTTAAGTTCTCACGGAAGTCTCGGTGGGCGAGTCCGACTCGCACTTGGCCAATGGTCATATTATTATGTATTGTATGGAATGACGTTTATCTGACATGGCATACATTTGACGTGCCCCTCCTCAACAAAAATCGGACTAGGACAAAATTATAGACAAGGCGTCTCCAGTTGTTTAATATTCCAAGGCTTAGTTGATTTTAATTTAAAAATAATACCGATAACAGTCATTATGCTATCATGGAGCTGATCTGATTAAGATGTCGAAAAGTAGCCACAAGGACCCTTCAATTGAATGTGAAAGCACAAACTCATTTCAAGCTCATTAAAAAGAGGATTTTTTAAACTAAAACAATTCTTTTTACAGAACTTGTTAATGTACGTAAGTAGTTACTTATGTAAAGGAGATAAGATAAACTATTTATTACTTTCCGTTCAGGAATTATATTAGATGTATGTTACATATTTCCAGTAGCCTTACCACGACCTTGGCACTGACGTGACACTGACATAATCGCTAGCGTGTGCGTAACTTACTTTCTATGCATCTCGCTTGTACTGGCATATTAGTGTAAGCGAGATGTATAGAAAGTAAATTAGCATGATTTGGCATAGGCAATTTAATTTCGTCAATTTTGATTATTTAAACGGCAGACCAAAAAAGCGATGGCTCGATGTCGTGAAAGCGGATATGAGCGTAAACCGGCTCACACGAGAGGACGCCCAGGATCGCGGCTGGTTCCATGCGTCCGTTCGGCAGGGTGGTAGATATTGTTTACATGAGTACTTTACTCACAAATTTATTACTTTACATACTGGCATTTACGAATTTTCCCTACCGCGTTTTTTTTTTATTTCCGTTAATTTCAAAAGTGCATCCCTGAGATCAAATGAAGTAACTTTCTGAGAAACACCGGTATTCTAATTAACTCCATTTCGGATATAATCAATACATATTTTTTTATCATATAAGGCCCTTATGAGCGCGTATACTAGCCTTAGGGCCTGTTTACATATTGATTAGTGTTTAGTACAAGTTCATATATTTGCTACTAATCATAAGTAGTATCTCGGACGATCGATGTTCGAAATGGCATTGTTATGTCACAGTTTTCAATTGTTTGGTTGAGTTAAATGTAATGCTTGTGTTACAACAACGCTATATGCAAAATTTAATCACTTTTATAAAACTACAAACATATATATTCACGGCACCAATCATGGGACATTCAAGAGAAAATTTTGAGTATTTTTTATCTTTCACCGACACCCGTAAAATTTCTACCGCTTTAAGCGTTAAAAGTTGAATGTCTTATTCGTCCGTTATGTTTTCTAAGAATTTAATGAAAGCTACTGCAATTGGTTTCAATATTATTAATAAATTAAAACTATGTTTTTTTTTGCTCCAGTCATGGGATGTATGGTGCCATTAATTTTCAAATATATCTATGAAAAATTAAACTTAAGCAGCTTTTTGGATCTTTTTTATGGTAAAATGTTGCCAGCGTTTAAAAACTGATGGTAAATACTTGTTTTACAGTTTTTTTTTTGTAAGACTATATTTTGTGAAATTCGTAGATTTTAATTTATTTCGTAAATTTTGATCTATGAATTAAATTCACTAGGCCTATATGAATAAAGTATATTTGAACATTGAACAGTATTTGTCTATACCATCCCATTACTGGTGCCAGTCCAGTTATAGGGGCGTATATATATATACACGCCCCTATGATATTAATTAATATAGGTATATATAAAAGTTACGTTTGAGTTTTTTCACGTAAAATTACTTTATTGAAAATATTAACAATCCTTATATTTGTACTGAAATTGGGCTATTTTTTAGAATCATATTAACATATATGTTTCTTTGAAACCATTATTTCCATGATTCTTTGTTACTGTCATCACGCCAATTACGCAGACGTTAGCGAATATGTCAGTGTCACGTGAGTACCAAGCTCGTGGTAGCCGTCCAGTATGTGTTTTTTGTTTGACCACACTTGTTTTATTTTCAATTAATTGTTTAATTTATTAGTTTACTGTTCTCCGTCTTTTATGAAGTAAACAAGTTGTAGGCATATTCACCCATTAAGCCCGGCTTGGTCCATTTTAATGCTCGATTTAACCCTTATTTGCTCCCAATTTCACGCCTCATAGACAAAATGGCATCTGACATTTTTTCTCGTTTTCCTCTAAAAGGGTAAATAAAGCCGGTGGTTTTAGGTTGGATTCCGTTAAACGTATTTTAAACACTGATACGTGTCAAACGTAATTGTTTGTATCGGCGCATGCGTAGTATTGAATTATACAAAACGAGACGAGTGGCTTTCTATAGGTATTTAAAAAACTTGTGATGTGGTGAGGTGAAGTCGAAGTGCCAATGTCGGCGAAAAACTATCAAAATAGATCGTCGATTTTGTTGCGCATTTCGGCCCCCTTCGCTATGTGCACGACTGTCACGCAACCTAGTGTCCGCAAGTCTAGGGGAAAACGTCAATTCACTACATCTTCTAAAACTACTCCAAAACTAAAAACTACTGAACGTATTTTCATACGACTTTCATCTATCAATAGAGTGATTCCTGAGGAGGGCTTAGGTATATAACTTGTTAAGGTTTTGTGTAAATTGGTTGAAATATAACGATGTTGTCTGAAAAAAACAAGCTGGCTAGGAGCTTTAATAGAAAACGCCGCCTAATCCGTTTGAAATATAACAACACAATGTATGGTGGGTTTGTTTCTCATTCATAGGTCTACAAAAAAGTCCGTGATGTTAAATGTCTATCTTTTAAGGATAACTTACAATTTCCATTCTTAACTTTTAGGAAAAGATCACGTAATATGTGGCATTTGCAAAGCTATTTACATGGATACGTTATTAACAATTATCAAATTAAATACGTTAGTTATATTAGGCATTTTATACAGATTACAGTGGTCCCTTACACCATACAATTTGAATGAATATTTCAAGAGAAACCGTAAATCAAAGTTTCATTTCGAGCCATATAACTTGTACGAAATGTTAAAGACGCTATCCACAGTTCTAATTTATACCACCTTATGCGCTGGGATCGCTTTACTTGCCCCATCATGCACTTCGCACGGTCCCATAACAAGTAATTATATATATGAAATGAATCGTCATAATTTCTAGATTATGATGGTGAAAACGCATTTTTGAAAATTCCATATGAGATAATAATAAATATCTTAAACCACAAAACAGAATGAGTAAAAATAACGGGAATTTTGAGCAAACCTGCAATTAAAACTGGAAACTTATACTAGCTATAAACCGTATACCATTCTATTAAATTAGTGTCGCTTTTAAAAAAAAACTGACAAGTAAAAGAAACTCAAATCGTATTGTCATACAATAAAAAGTAATAGTTTGATCTTGTTCGTACTTCATTGTAATTTTTAAAGAACGTGAACAGATTGATAACTGACCATTTGTAACACTTGTTTCAACGGAATATAATAGGTTGTTAACCAAGGAATGAAAAGCACCCATTTTTGCCGAGGCAGTTTGGCGCTCGAACGCAGTGAGAGTGCCAATAGTCCGAGACTGAAATGGTACATTTCACTCGAGTTAAATACTCTACTTTTTATTTCGAATACGAATTCATGTGCGAAAATAAATTTGCATTTAAAAACACGGCTCATTATAAACAGTAGTATTTCTTCAATTTAGGTAAAAATGACATTATTTATGGAATGGGGAATTATCATCACAATGGAAATTTTACAAAAAAATCCATTTTAAACCAAAATTTTCATTGCTTATTGCTAAATAGAGAAAAAAAACGTATTTAGAAAGTACAGTACTCTAAAGCAGACACGTATCATTTTCTGGAAACTTTTTAGAACAACCACGACCCACTTTCAGAGCATTAGAAATGAAAAAGGCTTAAGTTGTTTTTCACAGATTGACAAAGGTGGATTAGTTTCGTTGTATACAAGGAGCATTATATTGTCCTTTTCTGTGTACATCTAAATTTCCAAACTATGAAACAAAATGCAAAGTCAAGTAAGTATTTAATAAGCTTGGGTCGTAGTTTTGTAATTTTAACTTACATGGGAATAGATAATAAATACAGTATTCTGATATTTGGAACAATAGGTAATATAACCTATTGTTTCTTACCAAAGGTTGGTGGGCAACAATTACCCCGATTAAATTACGTACTCGTGGGCTGTTTTTGATATGTTGTCAGGAATGTCAAAACGTGTTTTTAGGTTCGTTGCACTGGCTACGGGCCTGCACGCATGTAGCAACTTAATAAGTGTACTGTCTTCTTCTTCTTCTTTTTTTAATATATGGCCTCCATCAAATCTATGATGATTTTGCCAATATCAAGTGTCGTTATTCAGTGGTAACTTTTAAGTGTGCTCGTAGAGCATGTCGTTGTTCGCTAGTTGCTTTCAGTAAAGAGATAGCCGGACTTTACTAAAAGCCACGATTGATTGCCGGGCGTTTATTAAAATATGGTTAAACGCGTTTCAAGATTAGTTTTTCATTAGCTGCACACTTCCACGAAAGTTCACTGCATAATAAGCTATCAATGTGACACTTAAAACGACATTAATGAGCAAAACAAAAAAAAAATCTCGAGACGTCATCGCCATCTTGAATCTCAACGACAACCCGCATATTCTCTTACTTTGAGGTTCCGATGCAGACAGTGACAGTTAGTGTCAAACCAGAACTCAGACTCAGAATAATAACTAAAGCATAGAAGCCGGGCAAAAATGCTTCGCAAACATGTATACCCGTCCTTTACTTCCTTACGAATTAGATAATGTGTCGAAAAGAGATGCATATGTTTGTTATTCCTCATTTACTATACGTAGGGTGTCACAAGTTTTGTGCTTTGTTATGAATGTTCTGTGTCGAGTTTTCATATCGATAAATTATGCGCTTTCATTCGCCTCTCTCTAAATTACTTATCGTTGCTCCAATTTCAGTAATAAGTAATAAATCAGAATTTAAACTTGTACTAGATTGGTAAACTAACAGGATAAGGAAAGTTCATTGTGATTATTACTATGATTGTCGATAGGTTATTGTTCCGAGGTCGATAAAACACACACATCACTATGCGAATAAACATAACCTTAAATAGTTCCAAGAAAATTTCGAAAATATATGAAAATATGTATACAGAATTGAATACGGTGATATTTATATAAACTACTCATATATTTTTTTGTGTTTAGGTTAGGTCCTATAAATTAATATCATCAAAATTGATTGAAACTCACCGATTAAAGGTTACCGGTTTGTGTGTATTTTCTTTTCTTCCTGCATGTGATTTCCAGCCCTCGATCACACAAGACATTGACACATAGTGTACTTTGAACCATTATAAATAAAAAATCAGCACGTTTTCCATCAATCTTTCAGGAATAGCAGAAATATAATTAAAATTCTGCAAAATAACCGGTGAAATTCCGCGCAATCTTTCAACTAATAAAATACGACTATGTAAAGTTGGCACATATTCACACTCTACTGTGAAATAACAGACATATATTTAATTTGGCTGTATTATATTACATCCAATTACATCCATTTGACATTTTGCTTTGTTCATTTTAGTGACAATCCTAGAAAAAAACGAAAGTTATAGCGAATTTTTTTCCTCATTCACTCATAGGCTAAATGTAATAGCGTATTGTGAATAAGATATATTTAACCGAGCTCTTATTTTTGCCCGGCTTCTATGCTTTAGTTATTATTCTGAGCTCAGACTTATCTAGCCGCCATTAATACATATATTTAGTGCAAAGAGGATATAACTTCTCAGTGAAAAACCTCACAAAGACAACGGCAAAGCTTTTGTTGTTACTGTATAGGTAAACTTACCGTCTGCGATCTAGTGCAAATCTGACTTTAGCCATTCCGCCGAAAAAGTCGCGTGTGTACTCTAGATCTTTCACTGCCTACTTACTTAGGCTGTGGAACGATCTACCTGTTGCCTGACTCAAGGAGAAGTTGGAAAAGTTGTGGTTATAAGACTCCTGATGTAAGAACTAAGTACTTTTTATTTATATATACATTTATATATGTTTATGTATATAGGTGTATATAGGTTTGCGTACATTATGTATCAGTAGGTAGAGGGAGGCTTAGATTAGTACAGTAGTGACAGTAGGAGGAGGAGATTATGATGATGCCACAATATTTATTGTATCAAGTAAATATTATACATTATTCATATGTAAAATATCCTGAATAACAGATGGAGTGTACTTTGTGTATGAAATGCCAACAGCGTTCAGTAGGAACAATAAATTTATTCAAAATGTTGATGTTCAGTTTTTCCCCACTTTAAAACTAAAGGACTTCAAATTATATGCGGATTTCAAACCATCCCTAAAGACTCAAATTTCAATAAATTTCAATTACACGATCTATTAGCGGTCCTCAATAATAATGATGGGCCACAATTCTGCCGATTTGAAATGTAAAACCTCTCAAAAACGTATCCCGACCCTTTGAGGTCGGCACGTAGTCCGATGGGGTTGCTCCAGCATACAGAGTAAAGCGATTTATGAAAGGCATGTTTCTGCTACTTGGTAAAAAAATATAGAATTTTACTGTCGAGGATCAGACTGCCGGGGACTGCCTGACAAAGTGGTTGAGAAAGTCCTTGGACAGTCGCTTTGGCAAGGTCTTACAGGCCAATTCCAACTATATAATGTGATACAGTGATACTGATCTAACATGGATCTGACATCGTTCCAATATGAAATGGTTCCATAAGTAGCTGCAATTAGGGCAATTAATGTCACTTTGACGTTAGATATGACTTAGATATCAGCCTGATCTCTAACAGATACCTGACAATAACAGCGGTATCATAGTCGCATATTTATCACCTGTCATGTCATGCATCACTTTCGCACTTTTCTCTGGGTTAGAAGACCGGTCAGAGGGCAGCGCTTAGGTAAAATTTGTTGCCTACGCCAATTCTTGATATTAGTTGTCAAGCTGAGCCCAGGCTCCTATGAATCGTGGCAAAAGCCGGAAAAACGCAAGGAAGATGATGAATCATACTCTCATCTATAAGCCTGTCATACAGACACACCAACGAGTTGAAATGAGAATATTACGAGTGGCAAGTTAAGTTGTCATATCAAAAATGAAAAAAATACAGACCTCTTTTGAATTGGACCGCGTGAAAATAGATACCTCCCGCCGAATGATTAATATTCATAGATTAATTAATTTCGGCAAGCCACAAGGCGCGTGTTTGGGTGTGTTTTCTCTTGTAATCAACCCTTCGGTTTGATTGGCCGATGTTAAATGATCTACCTCCGTTAATGTCAGGAACAAGTGATGAGAAGAATCGGGGTAATTGGTGTAAAATTTGTCCTTATTTTGTTAAAAAGATTCTGTGTGGGATTCTACATCCTACTGCGGTACGGGCTTGTGAGCCTTTTTATTAACGAAGTTATCGTGCGTGCTTAGCTTCGTAATCAAATTAAGTAACTGTTATAACCATAAGGATTAGAACAACAAAACGTAGATTGATTTTGATTAACACATTCAGTATTTAGTATGGCGTTATTTCAATTCAATAAGATAACATAATTGAGGCACAGAATTATTAAACAATATTAACCCTTGACAAATAAGCACCCATTGTAACTTAGCTGAGTTGAAAATCATTAAAAAATATTTGTTACCATATTATGGAATCTGCCTATACTGTATGATTATTTTTATTTTCTTGCAGTTAATTGTTAACCTTTTCGCCGACACGTCAATGAAGTAATAACGCCGTGTCAAAAATTGTACACGTATACAACTGACCAAAATCACGACTTGATATGAAGTCGTGGCGTGTGGGGCACGAAATGTACTGACTGTATATCAAGTCAATGGCGACTATAAGGTTAATCATGGTTTTTTACGTCATGAAAATTGTTAGTTCGCAATAGCAGACTAAAATATTGTACCATAAAATCCTTATCATTCCCATCTAATGACGAATAATAATGAAATTCACTTTTGATTTTTTGCATTTACTCGTATACGAAAATGGGCATGAAACAGAAACGTGAACAATAAAAAAAATCTGGCGGTAACCAAAATTATGTATCGTTTTACGATCCTTTATTCTATCAGAAACCCGTAAAACCGATATGTGCTCGCCGTAGTGGCGGTTTTCATTTCATTCTTTGCATTTTAAAAATTCCATTTAACGCTACACGCTGTGGCAAGCGCTTTGATTCGTTTGCCTTTACTCGATTCTCAAGTTTCTTGATGCATTTTATTTTGTATTTATAATTTTAATGAATATAGCGGTTGGAAGAATGTTTTAACTTAAAATATAATGTTTATTTAATAGTGATTTAAAGTTGAATCGAAAATATTAGGAGCAGTTTAGTAATAATCACACTTTAAAAATGACTAGATAGGACTACTGAACTATGGTTTTTGTTTGTAAGTATCTATCATTATGCACTCATTGTCATTTTTTTAGTTGATATACCTACATTATCTTAATGGCGATCGACAAAAAGTTAAAAATAATCAATAAGTATTTATCATTTTAGGGTTCCTTACCAAGAAAGAAAGAAAAAAAGAAAGAAAGACAGAAGGTGTGACTCAGTCTGTCGGTCACATTACTAAATATCTCGGGGACTACTTATGCTATCCATTGTAAATTTTGAATAGTTATGAAGAAAGCTTTAAAATATATTTTCATATATATTATATTTATGGAGTAACTGAAAATCCCCTCTTGAGCTCCCCAACCATAGGTAAATCTTCTTCTTTGTCGGTCCCTCATTACTGACGATCATGATAACTTGGTTTAGCAGCTTCTGTCATTTGTCTCCATCAGTCTCGATCTCCCTTAGCACTTGGAGTTAGCCTGAGGTGTCCTTTTTAACTTGGTCGGAACATCTATTTGGTCCTGGAGGCCCTGAAGTCTTACGCCTTCCATTTTTCAGAGCACGATTACGTTTTCCAAGCTTTCATAACCTCTACGCATAACATGGCCAAGGTAAGAAAGCAACCGGTGTTAACGTATGGTGGACAGCCGTGTTTTGACGCATTTGTGCGCCGGGCCGTCCGGGGTAAGTATTCTAAGCATTTGCCTCCATCATCACATTTCGAAAGCGTCTATTTTCTGTCTCTCTTTGGCAGAGGCTCCGTACATGAAAATTGGGAAGACCGAAGACCCAGTATGGAAGCTGATGCCACGATTATATTTTATGGGTAAGTAGACCTACTAGAAAGATTGTCCATTTGGTTATTAAGTTACTTATATTTTTACTCTTTCTGTACTATTTCCGTCGTCTTACCACGAATTTGACACATATATTCGCTACCGTGAGCGTAACTTACTTTCAATGTATCTCGCTCGTACTAGCACATAAGTACAATAGTGTATAGAATGTAATTTACGCAGGTGTTAGCGAATATATTAGTTTGAGACTGATAAGGCAGTCGTGGTAAGGCTACTGTTTTTTTTTATTTTGACCATTCGTATTGATTCGGTTTATTTATTATTCTTCAATTTACAAATGTATACATCTTAAGTATTTCTTGTGCCTCGTCTAGCTTGAGGGTAAGATCCAGAGCTATTCGAGGAAGTTTCAGTCTCATGGGTATAAAACTAGATACAATGTCCGGAAAATAAAAAGCTATGAACTATTTTATTGTACCTACATTAGCAATTACCGGCATCTCTCTCACTCTCTCCGGTCAAGAAAATTATGCTTGGCTTGTGCGGTTGATACCTTGTCATGGTAGCTATTTATAACTTTAAAAACATCAAATTTTACTTGCTTGACCAAATGCCATACAATAAAGACATTAGTGATTATAGAACCATAATGAGATTATATCTAGCACATAAAAATTCAGGCACTACTCCATTTAGTGAGCTTATTGAGACGATTAAAATAAAACAACGTCATAGCGTATGCGCTGCGGGTTCCGTTGTGTAAACTACGGTAGAGGCTCAATCCAATTTAACACTTTTATACTTTTAGTATTTCTTATTCAGCATATTCCGGACGATTAAAATCAGCGCTTCAATAAAATCAGCCACACATTATTTTGCTCGCCAGTGCACAAAAACACTCAACGGGATTGTGTGAATCCGGAATACAGCTTTAGTTTTACGTTTACAATTTAGCTTGTACTCAACTGATACGATACCACTACTAATAACTCTAGAGACTGTACCTATTGAACATTTTATTTACCAATTGTGATTTATAAAATAAACAAAATAAAGTTACTGAAGAAAGCTATTAGCCTAACTTAATTTGTATAAAATATTTAATATGCTACAGTAACAATTATAAGATAGGTAAGTCTTTCAGACGAAAGGAGTGCCTGGCTTTAGTTGTTTCGTTGGGTGGTCGACATTGAGAAGATTGCTCCAGAAGTGACCCTCTGGATGATTTTGGCTTAGGACCGGGATAAGTGGCGTACTGGAAGAGAGGCCTATGCTCAGCAGTGGGCGATAAAAGGCTGATATGATGTAGATAGGTAATTAATTCTGGAACACAGGAAACAGTTAACAATAGATATTCCACACCACATCCCTAGGTGAGGGCTAGACGTGTGAATACTTTGATCCATCATTATGGTAAATCCATCAATATGTGATCCACATTATGTTACGTAGTACAATGGCAAAGCTACACGTCCAATATTTATCACGTCGGTACTGTAACGCGTTTCGTAGAGTTCAGTCGTGTAATATGATATGGAGGCAAAAATTAAAGTTTATCTGGCTATTATTTCAGCATTATAAATTTAAAAACAATCTCCTATGAAATAAATTGTTATTTTGTATGCGGTTTAGTCACACTCGCCATAGTAGCTGGTAGCGATGGCGATGTCGGTGGTACCTACGTTAGTGTTTAGTCTCCATTGCTGTCGCGATGTGCTGACATTTTGCAGTATTTACTGTACGTGTAGTTTAGTATATTGACGGATGTCAATATTTATCACAAACTGCCATTACGGAATCCAAAAATCTAAATTTCCGTCTAAATTTTGTTACCAATATACCAGACGATCAATAAATATCACGATATTCAGTAAATCACAGTATTTATTACACCTACGGCTAGCTTTCGCCTATATTTTAATTTATTTTCTTTATTGGGAAAAAAAAAAACAGATACAGGCCAGTAATATACACGGATAAGATTCTAAAATGATAAATTTAGCCTACATCCTAACACAACTCCCACTAGAAGTTCAGACAATAATTTTATGACAGCGTTGTAATCAAAACTTAAAACAGACATCTTTACTTATACTAACACTAAACAATTACAATATTTATCACATCCTATAGAAAGCATAGGTAAGTGGCATTGGAAATTCTTAAGTTTACCGTATTCGGGCGCATAGATTCCAAGTCCAAACTGATTTGTCAATATGCTTTAAGGTGACATTCTGATGACAACTACACTTGTAGTTACATTACCGTAGCGGCATTACCGCTGTGGCTTTGACGCGATCGCTGTCACTGTAATTTTTTTTGATAAAATGAGTGACGGATTCAACGTTTAAATCACGGCAGTAATGCGGCTACTAACGTCATTAATTTTATTTAAGAAATTTACAGTGGTAGCGCGCGCTTCAGAGCCCCCGCAGTAAAGTCGGTCGCAATGCAGTTGCCATCTGAATGTCACCTTAACCCAGGTCCATTTGATTTATATTATAACGTCGCGGACTGGTGGCTAAATAAAACAAAAAATCACATAGAGCAAAAAAAAAACTAAATAGATATTTTACGCTGTATATTTTTTATTTACTACATCATAAGTAGATAACAATGGTTAAAAATCACTAAAACATCCCAAAATAAAAATCACGAATTTTTGTAATTACACAGGTTGGAAGTCTACCCAAGGTCTACCCAATAATATAGGTAGGTACAAGTAGATTATCATAACAATGTTGTTTGTTATCTAACTCTATATATCTATATAGTCTATATATATCTAAGGAATCACGTATTTAGCAGTTATAGGTATGTGTATTGATTCAGGCAATGCAAAGCAAACAGTTTTGGATCGGCTCATTTGTATTCTATTAGCGAGACATCCGCTGTACACCGGCTAGATCAATACCGCTTGGAAATATGCTCGTGGTGCGATCATATCGACACGTAGGATAAACGTTGGTACTATAAACACAAAAAGGACACACAAAGTGTTGCAAAGTATTGTATCATCTTGTTTACTGTTGCTAAAGTAGAAAAAGCCTTTAATTTAGTAGATATATTTCATATTACAAAACTACCATGCATTCGAAGTTCCCCTATGCACCTTAATGTGTGCGAAGTATAGCGACAAAATTATTTAGGTATATGTGTAATAATTAGCGAATGAACGTAATTATACAATATAAGTCAATTATTTGACACAATAGACCCATATTTATTGTTAATCAACAATAAATTAAATGGGGTTTGGTGTAAGGCTGGATTGTAATTCGGCTTATCGGCGAAGTGGGGGCGCGCTACGTTGTAATCTTTGACGCTGGAGCAAGTAAGTGGCATTTTTACATTAAATTAATTTAAAGAGGCCAATTCTAACTTACATCGTGACATCAAAATGATATCTAAATGATGTCAGTCGCGCGTGCATTTCGCTCGTACTTGTCCTGTTGTACTGAAGCGAGGGAGATGCACGGCCACTCAAACTTTAAGAAAATATTTGTTACGGGGCTAGAATTATAATGAAGAATTTAATTTAACAAATAGGGACGGGTGGGTAGTAAAAAAATATTTCTTCTTGACTTTTCTACTTTAGCAATTTTATACGTGTCGCGCAATAAATTGGAACATATCAAGACGCGAATGATGCGTTGTATGCTTGCGCATATATATTAAGCTTAGTGATACAAATAAATGCCTCTCCCACGCGGCCAAGAACCTCTCCTGGGTGCCTAGCCATCGTGCCAATCGTTTCCGTTCGCTCCATGGCGATCACTCTACATCACTCTTCCATATTAGTGCGACAAATACATTGGCATTTTGTTCGCTGCGGAGTGTAAACGATTGGCATTTTGGCTACGCATTCTGGGCCTCTGGGTATCCGATGGAGCAGAAATTTAGCATACTTATGAGTTATGACCGTGGGGTTTGACGACCGGTTTGGCCTAGTGGGTAGTGACTCTGCCTACGAAGCTGATGGTCCTGGGTTCAAATCCTGGTAAGGGCATTTATTCGTGTGAGGAGCATGGATATTTGTTCCTGAGTCATGGGTGTTTTCTATGTATTTAAGTATTTAAATATTATGTATATCATTGTCTAATTACCCTCAACACAAGCCTTATTGAGCTTACTGTGGGACTTAGTCAATTTGTGTAATAATGTCCTATAATATTTTATGTATTTATTTATTATGACAAGTCAGTTTCGGTTTGTTAGAATTTTATTGTCTTGACATAAATTACAGGCGAATTTTTTTTAACGAAAACATGTTTAGCCTTAGCTTTGTATGTGCAGTTATTTTACCTTTTCCTTGACAAATAAAAAAAAATCAACCCTCACTGACAGAGCAAAATATTCTTTTAGAAAGAAAACAAAAAAAGATGTATGGTCATGTATATTGATACATTGCCAAGAAAAGGGTAAAAAAGTCACAATATACCGGATGACAATGAAATAAGCCTTTCGTAGTTTATAAAAAAATCGGCCAAGAGCATATCGGGCCATGCTCAGAGTAGGGTTCCGTAGTTACTCTTCCGTCACAATAAGCTAAACTGGAACTTAAAGTATAGTAGATTATTAACCAAGGGATGAACTGTGGATAGTACGTCTTTATGAAGGGGAAACTTTTTGCGATAACTCAAAAACAGCTAAACTGATCATGTCCGCTATAATTTTCATTTAATGTTTTCTTAAGCTCTACTTCCACGATTTTTTCATATTTTTTTGATCTATGGTTCAAAAGTTAGAGGGGGAGGGACACATTTTTTTTTCTTTCGGAGCGATTATCTCCGAATATATTCACTTTATCAAAAAATGTTTGTTGAAGACCCCTATTAGTTTTGAAAGACCTTTCAAACGATATCCCACACTGTAGGGTTGAAGCAAAAAAAAAAGAATCATCCCCACTTTACGTGTAGGGAAGGTACCCTAAAAAAAAAAATTTTAGATCTTATTCTACGACTTTGTCGGCTTTATTGATTTATATATCCATGCCAAATTTCAGCTCTCTAGCACTAACGACTACGGAGCAAAGCCTCGGACAGACAGACAGACAGACGGACATGGCGAAACTATAAGGGTTCCTAGTTGACTACGGAACCCTAAAAACAGATATTACTAATGTTTGCAAGAAATTGGATTTAATCGACTAATATATTTAAGTTAAAAAGTAACATCGATACCGTTAATAGTTTTCGATTTGTGTTGTTGCGTATCCGACACCACATTTTCAGTGCATCTATTTGAGATAGAACATTTTTAATTAGGCATTCACTAGTCCTGAATATATAAATTTCAATCACTCAAAAGTTCTAGTCGAAATAAATCCGATACCCATTTCTTAAAACAAGCAACCACCGGGCAGAGTAAATCTGCCATTCAGAACTAATGGTCCAGCCCCTTAAGATATAAATCTTCAATATCCTCGGAGATTTGGGGAACGACTCTGGGTCTTTGTTAATGTTTTGGCCTGGGTGATTCTATGGAGTTAATCAAATTGTTGGGGAATAATTAGTCTTAGAAATTGATGAATTTAGATTGATTGTGTTTGGTAACGATTCCCGAATCTTAGCGGTTTAGAGGTGTGATTTTGATTAAATGGTGAGTCGTGAGTTTAAATATCATACGCAATTAAATTACCTATTGTATAAGAGAAAATAAAAGAGCAATTGAAATTAAAGATTTATTAGAAAACGCACAATAAGGAGGAGTTTTATTATGCCTTATGTAAGTAAATATTATTTATTGTGCACCATACAGTTAAAAATGCATAATGTTATAAATACAGTTACAAATAGATAACAACAGATGATCTTGTCGCTAAATAGCTAACTATTCCACATCACCTTTGGGTAGCAGGAGATTAAGAACTTACAACATTGAACTGGTAGTGCCGATATACATATAATTCAACAAACATTTATATACTTTAAAGTACTTAATACAATATATTTTATTATTAAGAATTGTCTCTAACACGTCGCCTTTATTTTCAATAGAAAGACGAACAATACTAAGGCATATTTTAAAATTCATAACATCTATTTAGTTATCAGAATTATTTAGTAATAAACGGTAAGTTCTATATTATCTAACATGAACTAGCTTCCAAAGTGTTTTTAAGTGGAAACGAATTCCTCAACTTTTAACAACAGCAAACCATAGCAAAATAAACTTCACAAACAACAAAACTTTGTAGAATCACTTTATTCTGTTGAGATCATAGACTGCGGTTGCGCTTTAATCAATTTGGAGCGCTAAACAGTTGTTCATGTTGACTTGACGCAATAATCGCTAGTGTAACTGTTTGGTATTAATTTACCTTTTTTTTAAATTAAATTTAATGATATACAATTTTACTATCTGTGTAAGTGTTTGATATTGATTTAACTATATTTTAAATAAACTTCAATTATTTACAATTTTACTTTCATTTTTCCAATTTGAACTTCATCTGAAAGACAATAATTTACCTTTTCCTGATATGATTTTCCTCCGGACCCGAGTCTCAAGTTCTGTGCGTTAGTTATTTAGTGTCATTATATAATACTTTACTTTAGTTTTATTTATTTCATAAAATCATTAAATTATAAATTGCTAAGCTACATACATTTAACAATATACAATAAAACATCAATATAAAGATAAAAAGATGAATGAATACAAATCAAATAAAAATGTAATAACCTAATTGAAACAAGCAAAAGTTTTAAATTAGTTGGACGATGTTAAGTATTAGGTCACTAAGCATTTCACAACCCTAGATGTTGTAACATTATCGGTCCTCATCTGAATAATCCTTGTCGAGGAATTATATCGGCTTTACGCAATGACCCGGTCAATTGTGGCTTATGTTAAAGGTTATGTGATGCTCTTAGACTATGTTACAATAATTAATCATAGGCTAAGCAATCTGCAAATTTATACTTATAGGACAGAGCGTTTACAAGGTTTCGTATCCAAAGGGCGACAAACGCAATCTTTTTACGACGCCTCTGTAGTCAGTATGTCTGTAAGCAGACTCTATCTCAAGAACCGTAATAGACAGTTGAAATTTAGACAAAGTTACACACACACAGCATTACGTCAACGATAGCAAGACAATTGCAAAAAAATATTGCGTTTATTGAAATTATAATATTTGCCGTTACCCGCTAGGACAATGTCGCACTAGCAATGCTCTAGGAATATAAGTAATGTTGCTGTTACTTCCATCCGACTAAGACAGCATGTAGAAGAACAAGTATTTAAAGTACTAGCTAATTAAAGTCAAGGTCACTTCATCATAATCTTGATGACGCATAAGACAAGTGAACACATTAAACGAGGAACGTATTTGTATGTCACAATTGACGTAACACAGTTAGGTAATAAACAGGCCATCTATTAATTAAAGTCTAGCAACGTCAAGAATTAATTATTTACCAGCCCCCTAAAGGAAACTTGGAATCCATGGATTGCACCAAAAAGTGACGTACTACTTACTATCTGGGGGCACGGTAATAGTGCCCCCGCCAAGTCGAGCATAAAAGCGGCGCGGCCGTACCATCCTTTTCTCGAAGCAGTTCAGCAGGCATTGTATAAACACGGTGAGTTTAAAATTTCATTCAATTTTAACCGGTAGTTTAAGAATTATAACTAGTCTAAATTTCTTAATTTTGTCACTCACTGACTGACCGATCATTAGAACTCTACGGCACTTCTAACAGACAAAAACGCTTCAAATTTAAAATACAATCAAATTTGTGTTTAGTGTATAGATCAAGGAAAAACTCAAATATTTTGCAATTTGGGTCCAATTTTCTAGATACACCAACTTTATAGTCCCATATAAATTTATAGGATTAGAAAGTTACATTTGCAGTGAATGAACCAGTGTGCCTGTATACATGTATTATATAATGAAATTCAAGAAGAAGAAGGTACAGGAAAGGAAAAAAAAACCGACAAGTGCGAGTCGGACTCGCCTAACGAGGGTTCCGTACTTTTTAGTATTTGTTGTTATAACGGCAACAGAAATACATCATCTGTTAAAATTTCAACTGTCTAGCTATCACGGTTCATGAGATACAGTCTGGTGACAGACGGACGGACGGACGGACGGACAGCGGCGTCTTAGTAATAGGGTCCCGTTTTACCCTTTGGGTACGGAACCCTAAAAAGAAGGACTATCTACAAAAAGAAATGAGATGCCATGAAAAACATAACTTGTAAAAAAAAAAAACAAGTCTCGCAACTCAGTTCTTCTACCGTAATAAGTTGTGAGATATTTATTAAAAACATAAAAGATTTTGAATATAGATATGGTAACAGATATTATTAGGTTAGCTAATTACGTAATAACTTAAGACAGAAGGTCCCTTAAGTAGGGACTGAATAAGTTACATATCCATGTCATCACAACTTTGTACGGGAGAAGAACTGAGTTGCGAGATAGTTTTTTTTTTACAAGTTATTTTTTATATGGCATATATAATATATATATATATATATATATATATATATGTACATTCAAAGAAACTGTGATAAGGTACGAAATGGTACTGACATTAAATCGTATATCCTTACAAATATTATAAATAAATGCGAAAGTAACTCTGTCTGTCTGTTACCTGTTCACGCTTAAACCCCTGAGTCGAATTAGATGAAATTTGAAATGAAGATAGTTTGAGACTCGGGAAACGACATAGAGTAGTTTTTATCACCATCATCATTCCACGCAGACGAAGTAGCGAACAGACGATATTAAAATATTGAGGCATTTATAGGCCTTTATAGTAAAAATAGTGTATTCCATTCCTCTACCATAAGGTCCATAAGACATAAACCATTTTCCCGCAGTCTTAATTCAAGCACAAAATTATATTAATACGTAATACTTCAATTTTTTTATGTCGACTGAGGCTTTTACATAGGTAATACAATTAAAAAAATGAATATAATACCTACAGCTTAATTAATATTTTCCTTGAAAATTATTTTAAAAATATTCAATGGCTGCATCGGTTTTGACTCATGATCGAAATACCTTAAAATATGTAATAATTATATTAGTTTTTTTTTTTCATAGCAAGTAGATAATATTACATCTAAAATCGTATTTGAACTTTAAAAATGCAGTTTTTTTTTTATTATATTTTATTCACAGCGCACCTTGTTGGCACCAATCTATTAAAAGCACGAGCGTGATGCACGAGCGAATGTTGTCAAAATTAGATCAAAAATAGAATGGCAGATAATGTGCACAAACACCACAATCATAACTGTATTAAATTACTGTTTTAATTTATTAGCTGTTTTTTCAAAGGAGAATCTTTCTTGTACCTAATAATAGCGTAGCAAGTTCATGACTGTTAAGTCTAGATTAACAAGAATTGTAATTAAGAACAACTCTCATTAAGAAGGTTATTGTTAAGTCTGTGGGAAGTGACACTGAGTTATGACGTAGCAGACAGGTAATAGGTAATTTACGCTTGCTCAATATCTAGTTTTATATGACTGAAAGGAAGCTAACCAAAAGTTTAAAGATTCCTTTTTGTTTCTCCATACAATCAGATACCAAATACCAACAAGAGGTTAAAAAAAAGATTGCAAATTTTGAAGATACGAGTATATGAACGTTGCAAGTTAAATAAAAGATTATTTTTACTTTTTTTTTAATTTAATTTTTCGTTTGTCCGTTATAAAAATATTATCAAACTACTAATTTTACGGTCTTTTATAAAGCAATCTAAGGCTCGGAGTTTTGATGAAGGTAACTTGCGATTAGTATAGTGTTGATACTAATCGCAAGTTACCTTAAATTGTGGGACTTACAAATTTGCATATTTTTGAATCAATTAAAAAATAGTTCTCCATTTAATAGGTTTACAATAGTTCATTGAGCTTAGTAAGTACTTTGAAAACGCTACGTAAAAAAAATCACAAATATTTCAGTCGATTTATAAAACTCCCTGGCGTTGTCATTTCATCGTTTTAGTCTATTATCACTGCTAAAACTCGTAAGGCGTCACTTACATCAGATTCACTATTTATTTCAGTTGTTGGTTCATAAACGTTAAGGTCAGAATTTCTTATTGTGTCACTTTTAAAATCGTCGTGTTCATAATCTTGTATATTAACTCTTGTTTTAGGATTATGCACATTTAAAATATCACTTAGAGCACCAACCATTTCAACAACGTCATTGTTCGGCTCAATAACGTCACTGTCATTTCTGAATTCCGCAACCAAGCGCTCTTTCATGAAAAAATTATGTCCATTAATTTCATATGTTGTCTGATGATTTTCTATATCTCCTTCACAGCAGCGATGGAAAAAAAGGTTTACAACTGGTTTTCCATGGATGGAGCTCAATACTATGTACAGTATAATGAGTACAAGTACGCAGAAAGTCAGGAATCTCCACCACATTTTTCCACCATCGTGTGCGACTGCTCTGCGCCAGAGTCGATGACTAATGACGCCAGGAGGAAAACATTGAACATTTTTATTCAATCAACGCGTTCATCGTTCGATTGTTTGCTTCCTACTTAGTGATGCGCGACTTTTAATGGTAACTTGAAGTGCATTTTTTTTCATTGAATCGTAATTTATCTATTTAATTTAAACTACCATGTGTCACAGGCCTAGGTGTCACACGCACGTTGCTGACAAATATCACGTTATAAATGAGCGTTATCTAAATACTCCTATAAAAAACAAAACAATTCTTGTACATACTGACAGGATAGAAATAAATCTTAAGGTGGTATTCGGATTGCGACCGCAGCTACAATACTGTGGCGGCATTACTGCTGTGGTACTGTCAATATCCTTAATAAAATGAGTGATGGATTGAACGTTCTAATTTTGGCAGTTATGTGGAAAGGAACGTCACTTAAGCCTATTAAAAAATAAAAAAAAGAATATAGTTTAAGACTTAGTTAAGGTTGAATTTTAAAGTAATGTCTTGGAATTGTATAGATCGTGTCATTCATGACGATGCATGCCTTGACTCGTATTGTCATGTTATTAAAGGTTAGATTTGACAAATCTGCGCGTCATCGTGGATGATACGGCATATAATCATAAGCGTTGACGGCTGACCATTAACGCATTAGACTGTCAAAACAGGGTCTCGGGTTCGAACCCCGGCTTGTAACAATGAGTTACTTGAAGCTTTCCAGTGAAGGAAAACATCGTGTGAAAACCGGACTAAATACGTTTTTCGCTGCATATTTTTACAATAATCAAAAAATATAAAAAATTCAAACGTAGGGGCATAGCTATGGTTAATACTGTGAAGGTTTGGAACCTTCACAGTCTTTTTGTTCTCAGTTAAAGATTTGAATTCATTCATTCATTCATTTTGAAAAAAGCTGATTTTTTTAACAGCTGACAAAGTCAATGTCATCTAGTTGTGACCAGTGACAATTAGCTGTCAGGAAGTTCATAAATAAAAAGTGTTTAGCCGAGGAATCAAAGGTAAAGTTATTTTCTCATAGGCATTTAGCCTTAGGCACGACCCGCGCGGATGGTTTGGACACGAGCTACCTTGAATTTGGATCCTTCACAGTCTTCTTGTAGATAACTGGCCTCAGTTATAGATTTGAATTCAGAATTATCGCCTTGCTAATTGAACAAAGATCTGCTGGCCATTCCGAAGGTGGTAACCATCTAGAGTAGTTGAAATTGTAATCTTGCAAAAAGAAGAAAAAATATATATATTATATATCAAAAATCTACGTCTGCGTTTATATTCCCCACCACAGATAGACCGTATCCCTCGTTACAATAAACATCAAATTATGTAAAAATATTTTCCATAATATCAATATCCAGAGAGGAAAATGGGGACTACGTTTGTATGGAGAAACGGCCGTCCCCTGTCGTCTTAAAACTGTGCCTGTTTTAAAATACAACTCAATTTTGAGATGTTTTTATGCTCAGATTTTGATGCCTGTCTATTTTATTTTATCTCACCGTAAAAACCGTTTTAAGTGAAAAAGCGTTTTCCCCAGTTAATACTAGTTTCGGTATCGCCTCAGTGATAACACGTTTTCACTAGTTAAAACTAGTTTTTGCTCGGTGAAAACTAGGTTTAACTAGGATTTTTCAGTCAAAACTATTTTTACGTAGGATATTTTAGTTAAAATTAGTTTTCACAATGGGCCTTGGTAAAAACCAGTTTTGAGTAATAATATCTATAGTTACTAGTAGTACCCAAACCCTTGCCTGACTGAGCTTATTTTGAAACTAAGATGATTTGTGTAATATTGTACTATATATATTTATTTATATTGGGGTGGAATTTCCAAGTTATCAAACAGAATTACCAATGCGATCATTTTTATTATTATTTTAATAAATACAATACTTATTACTACTACCTAAAGTGATTGTGAGTAATAATGTATTATTTGAACTATCCGTATCGCTTGGAGTAAAAAAGAGAAGCAGCACACATACTCGTATATTTATGATCAAGTGCGTTTGGGTTGGTGACGGTATGTTAGATTTACAGGCGAATTCTTGTTTTAGTCGAGAATGGAGTAAGATCTAATACGATGTATTTCCGATATGACACTGATCGATCAGTGTCAAAAGTGACATTTCTCCAACCAAAAATGTCACGTTTGACACTGACAGATCAGTATCATATCGGAAATAGATCGAATAACTAAAACTCGAATTGGCCTATTAGTTCGACACACTTCAAACGCTCTAACAAATAGTCAAATTAATTTGGTTTACGCATGAACATTTCCAGCAATTTATTATAGAATTCAGCTGTTACGTAAACACATCATAGAGGGCTTTAATTTGTTATTTATAATTAGGTATTGGTAAATAAATTCCCAATTTGCCCTCACGCAAATAACAATGAGAGATATAGGTATGTTGTTAAATATATATTATCCTAAATAATGAAACTTTGAATTCTTAAAAAGTTGATGCCAATGAAACTGTTTAGGCACTTACCTACTCGTATTCTATGTCCTGAATGACTTTAAAATCCATTTAAAGATATATTTAACAACAAGAGCTTTATGCTTTATTTAATAAAAAAATTAAGATTGAATAAAGCAACCACATAACGAGTATATTGTCTCAGCTCAGGGTCAACTCATAGAATGTTCTTATTATAGATTTTAATACTACGAGTAACTACGCTATTATAAAACATTCCTGCTAGCCGCATATCAGTCGCGCTGCAAACGCGCCTCTGGTTTGCAATTAATTGAAATACCGTCCGTCGTCAATTTGTATGCTGATGCCGCCTGTTTGCCTGCCTCCACGCATATTAAGAACCTAAGTATATGGAAGAGCTATTTTTCCATAATATTGTCGATGACTTTATTGCACCTAACGCGGTGACTGCTGCTCGTTTTATTTCCCCCTTGCCGTCATCAGCAAGTACCTTTATGAACTAGAACTTAGTCACTAACAATTTTTTAGGTATGTACTTAAGTAATAATTAAATAGATACCTTTTAGAATACTTTTTTTCTTAGACAATGAAAATCCACGAAATATGATTATTCGGACAATAAGATGATCAAAATCGCTTCATATACTGGCTTTTTTTATTGAAATGAAATTAAAATATTTTTTACAGGAAGCTGGTGGACCATAGATAAATATATCTTAAAACTTTATTATACAAAGTGTATTAGTTTTCAGCTTACGTTTTCGGAAAAAATACTTTAATCATAGCGGCCCCATCATGCAAAATGCTTTCTTTTGTATTTTATCTACGGTTTCCTTATCAACCCCTTAAGATAATATAAATAAGAAAAATAATATAGGAACTAAGAAAAATAAATATAATCTTGATTAAGGTCCAGGTTCAAAAGTGTGTGCCAAATTATATTACAAAAACACCTCTAAATTTTTAAAGTTTGGAAGTGTCTCTCGCGCAAACTATTCAGTTTACAAACAAGTGCGAGTCGGACTCGCCCATGAAGGGTTCCGTACCATTTATGACGTATTAAAAAAACTACTTACTAGATCTGGTTCAAACCAATTTTCGTTGGAAGTTTGCATGGTAATGTATATCATATTTTTTTTTTAGATTTTTCATTCCGTTATTTTAGAAGTTACAGGGGGGGGGGGGGGACACACTTTTTTTCACTTTGGAAGTGTCTCTCGCGCAAACTATTCAGTTTAGAAAAAAATGATATTAGAAATCTAAATATCATTTTTGAAGACCTATCCATAGATACCCCACACGTATGGGTCTGATGAAAAAAAATTTTTTTTTTAATTTTATGACGTATTAAAAAAAAACTACTTACTAGATCTCGCTCAAACCAATTTTCGGTGGAAGTTTGCATGGCAATGTATATCATATATTTTTTTTAGATTTTTCATTCTGTTATTTTAGAAGTTACGGGGGGGGGGGGGGGGGACACACATTTTTCCACTTTGGAAGTGTCTCTCGCGCAAACTATTCAGTTTAGAAAAAAATGATATTCGAAACCTCAATATCATTTTTAAAGACCTATCCATAGATACCCCACACGTATGGGTTTAATCAAAAAAGATTTTTTGAGTTTCAGTTCTAAGTATGGGGAACCTCCAAAATTTATTGTTTTTTTTTCTATTTTTGTGTAAACATCTTAATGCGGTTCATAGAATACATCTACTTACCAAGTTTGAACAGTATAGCTCTTATAGTTTCGGAAAAAAGTGGCTGTGACATAATCGGACAGACAGACGGACATGACGAATCTATAAGGGTTCCGTTTTTTGCCATTTGGCTACGGAACCCTAAACAAATGATACTAGAAACCTCAATATCATTTTTGAAGACCTATCCCCCACACGTAAGGGTTTGATGAAAAAAAAAATTGTTTTTTAATTTTATGACGTATTAAAAAAAACTACTTACTAGATCTCGTTCAAACCAATTTTCGGTGGAAGTTAACGTCAGGCATTAAGCAAAGTTTTAAAGTCAATATAGGTACTCGTAGATAATCCTGTTTTTTCCTAGTATATCAGATACGCATTTACTATTTACGAATTAGTATACCAAATAGATTATATAAAATATTACTAAAAGCTACCTAAAGCCTTACAGTTTTTGAAACCCGGAAATGATGCTGATGGTTACATGCGTTCCAATCTTCATAAAAACATGTATTTGCATATCTGGTCCAGCAGGTCTCCAAGTCTCCATTACAATTTAGCAGGGTGGCACAGCGTGAATCATGAGGAACTTTGATGTTACAACATCGATCGGAAATCATTAGGACCCTTGATGTTACATCGGTCGAGAATCATGAGGACCTTTGGTGATGCAACTTCGGTCGTCACATTTACCAACAGTCCAAGAATCGAAATTTTCTTGCCTACGATTTTAATCTCGAAAACTCTTTCGAGATTTTGATAACACGCATATTGAGATCCCTACAAAATCATATCGAGGGGTAAGCATTCGAACCCGATAAGTCGAGCAAATGGGTTTTTGAACTTGGAACATGCTTGGAACAATATGTAACGTGTGTTAGTGGAGTTCGTATTTAAATGAAAAAATATTTAGACTTATTCAATGACCACTCAACTCACGAATTATATGGTTTAATTTATTTATTTTATTATGTTTTATTATATTATGTAACATGATCATTACATGGTAAGTCAGTGGTATGGGTTTAAAGCAGATGAAAATTATTTCGTGCTTAAGCATGGCCACAGACTTACATTGATCTACCTCAAATTTAATGTACCGATTTAATTTACCTAATGACAAGAAAGAGATTGTTGACAAAGATTGTTACAAAGTTTTTTTAAATGTTTTATTTTATTACTAAATATTGATTCATATCTGGAAAAAAATTTTTTTTTAATAAAACCACATTCAATAACATTTTAAATTTATTTGCTAGACATTTTTTGTATACTTTCCTTAATCCAATCAAGATAGTTTTCTATTTTAGTAAACGTAAGATGTTTATTGAAGCATACGCCGGTGTTTGTGGGGCTGCCACTGGCTATCCCCTTCAGCCTCCATTGGTCATAGTCCTGGCGTTCTATTAACAAACCTCCATAGCTGGGACATGTGGTTTCACCTGGAATTTTGTAAATAAAATGTCAACACAACTTATTGACTTATTCAACTCTATTGACAGCTATTAAAGTTCTTTAAACAAAATATTTTTATGACAAACGTTAAGGGGTTGATAAATAACTAATACTTAGATACAGTCAATTACAGAGAAACTCCCTTACATAGATGTTTGTATGCAGGTCATTTTTATAGTTTCATAGTCAAATAGACCTAAGTCTAGTTACATAATGTCTATATAGAAAACTGCAGTGATAGTACAGGAGACGTGTGAAAATTTGTATGGGGTAGGTCATACTAATTCCCACAAAAACGGGGATTGTTTTTTTTAGTTGTTTGTGGGTATCTTTTTGACATACTAAAAATCTAAAAAAATACACCAATGCAAAATGCGTTTTTTTGACCGCCAAAACTTTTAACTTTGAACATTTTCGTACAGTATTAAAAATCGTGCGTAGTATCAAATCACAGGAAATTACATGGTGTTACTACTTCCCACAAGGCTTAGTTTAAGGCCACCTTGGTTGAAAGGTCAGATGGCAGTCGCTTTCGTAAAAAATAGTGCCTATGCCAAATCTTGGGATCAGTTGTCAAGCGGACCCCAGGCTCCCATGCTGTGGCAGAATGCATGAAGACGTGGAGAAAAAAGCCTTAATTTTTTGAAAATATAAAGAAATTATAAATAGGTGGAAGAAAAAAATGCAGTATTCAAAATCATTATTTTAGATAAGCGGATTGTATTTCGTAACACAAATGAAATATACATTTCTATAAATATAATATCAAAATACAAATGAAATATAAAAATCTAAATCTAGTAATCTTCGGTTTCTTCTAAATCAGTTTCTTTTTTACACTATTGGTGCAATCGCTACCAGAACAGTTAAAACATAGTATATTTAATAAAAACTCTAGTGCAGGGCTCAATTGGCATGTTATGGGCTGGAGTTGGTTTTCTACTTTTTTTCCAACCCTGCTCTACGGGATATTGGTGTCCATAGTTTTCCAATAAAGACATTGTAAATGTACGTGGAGAAGATGATGGACAGCAGCATCTTCTGTAGATGGCAATCTTGCAATATTAAATTCTGCTTTGGCCGTAGTGGGCGTAGTGATTTTTTTCACGTAGAGGTTATAACGCAATAGATTCAAAGTCTCTGTCTTTGGATTTCCACCGTATAATGATACCAACGCCTTGGATCCAATATCTATGAGTCCCGCTCTGTTTGCATTTTCTGATCCAAATAGAGTAGCGCAAATGCTAAAATCTTCCCATTTACAAAAATGACGATATGCTGCTGATATTTACTTTTAGCAAATAAGGAGCTTGTGGTATCGCATCCAGTTAAATCATGTGAAAAGAGAATTATTTTGCATCCGTTTACACGAAGTGCACGTTGCATCGATTTAATATCACGTTTTTATCACTGGACAAAGTTAACTGCAAAGAAATATCTCGTGTATTATGATAAATCAAAAGTACAAGAATGTCGGTGTCATCACCATCAGCAACAACTGTTACATGCTTTTCTTCCGCCAAGGTCAGTGCTGTTTTTACAAGAACAGTGTCAGTATCGTCTCTAGCATGAATCACGGAATGACCATTTGCTTCCAAGTGTGTGCCAAGCATGGTTATAAAGCACTGTTTGTTTTGACTATTACATAGAAAGAAAAGGTCCTTTGCTAAGTGGGGAGCTTACATTAAAATTCACTGCTACTGATGATTGTTTTGTGCATATCTGATGCTCTACATCCTTTGTACTGGAGGTGGTATAACTATCAAACACAACTGTCACAACTTTATCTTTATATTGCTTGGCAATATGATACAGTTCTAACACATCCCCAAATGTTCCAGTTCTTGGCCATGGTAACTTGTGTAGCAATGCACCTCCATCAAGAACATAAGATGTTTCATCAGGTGAATCGTCATTTATAGTTCCTATGCTATCTAAAGTTCAAGCCAATGTAGATTTGTCACATTTTCTCATTAACTGAGTTTCTGTATCAAATAGAGACGGAGGCAGCACACATAATTCATAATTGAAATTATCTTTTAAATTTTGAAGATCAGGATTAACAGATATAGGGACCGTGCGCGTTGGAGGGTCTCCCATCTTGTGGCCTGAATCGGAACAATAAACATGTACATTTTACACGTCACGTGTTTTCTTGTGCATAGTAGGTTCTGCCATCTTGTGGGCTACATCTGAACAATAAACGTCACATTTACGCCTCGCGCCAAAAATCTGACGGCTCATGTGCTGCCTCCTACAGTTCATGCACGCTCCCTATAGATACCAGCATTCTCTGAGTGAGTAATCCTAAATCAATGTGCTTAATAGCTCCGTGAATAACAAGACCTTTTTTTTAAATCTTCATTGTGACAGCCTGTTCCTTTTTACCCAGGGTAACATTGTTGAAAGCTTTTTCAGTCAGTTTGGATGGAATATCGAGTCCAATAGACTTAGCTTCATCTGCTGTTACTTTGTGTTGGCTATCGACTAACCCAGTGGAAATATTGTGTAGCTCTACACAGTGTGAATCAAATGGACTTCCAAAAACTTAAGTAATGTTATAAATCCTTGGCATCTCTAGATTTTCTAGCATCAGATATTTCTATACGTTCTATAGTAATTTTTTCCCTCCATTCGAGTACAGTACTTACGACCTTACTGCGCTCTGCAACTACCTCTATGGTAAATTCGTTTTTTTTTTATGTTTCCTTTGAGGTGCGGTCAATAACCTTTTATATTAATACGCAACCTATTTTCTATATTAGCTATATTAATATAGTTAAAGATATTTAATAATGAAACGTGCTTTTCTTTTATAAAACGAATATTAATGTGTAAAATTAATAGTTATCAATAAATATAAAAATATTTCCTACATTGAAAAATTATTCCGGATTTTTGTCACTATTTTGTTTTTTATTTTATTATTTTACAAAATCAATGCCATAACGTTTTTTAGCGTGTAATTTCCTGTAATTTGATACCACGCACGATTTTTAATATTTATTTTAATTTTTCAAAGTTGAAAGTTTTGGCGGTCAAAAAAACGTATTTTGCATAGGTATATTTTTTTAGATTTTTAGTATGTCAAAAAGATACCCACAAAGACCTAAAAAAATCTAACCCCGTCTTTGTGGGAATTATTATGACCCCAAAGGCTATATCTCCTCTACTATGAGTGTATACAACATAAATCACCCCCACAAAGTCGTAAAGGTTTTTTTCCCATACACTCGGAATATTCTGTATATTCGTTTCAACATTTGGGCGTCGTTTGCGGATTAGTAAAGTAATTATTTGTATTGTAAAAAATCTCAATCAAGAAGTAATAACTTTATTTTTCTACGTGTTTTACTATTTCTACGTGGCTACCGTTCCACCCACGTAGCGGCAGCTGAATGTCACGAAGCCTAAGAAACGTCTCCCTAAACCACTGGATACAAGTGTTTGTCCAGAAACAACTAGCCTTACCACGAAGAATCTTCGTTGAAGATGCTCCTCGTTATAAAGCAAAACATGTGGAGCAATCGTCTTCTTAAAAAACGTGACATTTAATATATTAGAAAGATTTAATTTTCGAGTCGTTGATGGCTTCCCGGTAAATAAAAAAAACTTACTATCACCCAGAGTTGCACAAAACAGTTTATTGCAGTTGACGTCCATCCTACTTTTTTCCGTAGACTGTAGTTTCAAGTATAGCGGTTGCAAAGGACCACTTGCATGCCAGCCTGTCGTCTGTAAAAAAGTGAAACGTCCATTACTTACACACATGACCTACCTCTTGTAACAAATAATATATGAACTCGCACATTGATTACAATCTGTAAGCATAGCCTTATATACCTATCTATTTTCACAACTGACATGATCACGCAATAACGACGTTGTCCCAGCGTGCATACCAACAGTAAGGGATATTGAAAAAAATGTTGAATTTGGAAATAAAATAATTGCACAAGAATAATTAAATTGAATAGGCATATTTTTGACGAAAACCCATCATGATTACGGCAATCCATATTTCTGTGTATCAGGGAAATAAACATACCTACTGACCTAACGAACCAAGAACCAAATAATGAGTAAATTCGATTTAGTACTACATGTTGTGTAACTTGGTCATGTTTACAGTGAGTTTTTATGTTTTTAGTATGTTTGATAATTTAATAATACAAATATTTGTTAATTATAATTGGCACGATTACCATGCGATTTAGTTATCAAGAACAACTCTGAGTATTCATAGCATCAATGTTAGTATCAGGTACCTTTTTATTACAGATTAATATTTAGATTTACTTATTTCATATGAGAAAAAAGCTTAATTAGAAATCAATAAATCCAGTTACCTTCATTCTTGAAAGCATTATAAGCTCAACTGGATTAATGACTTGTAAACAAATTTCCTGCAATTTACTATGAAGTTACAAATGTATTTAACTTCATCTAAAAAAATAATACTTTCATCGTGATCGACTGTCATGTCAATACTCCCAATAGTACAAAAACACTAAGGGAATCGGCGCTGTACAGTACATACTTATACTCGTGAACCTTGATAAATCTAACGTGAGAAACAATATATTCCCCAAATTATATTTTATTTTATTTTATATACACAATTTTGTCGGATGCCACAATTTTCCGAATGACGTGCAAGCGAAGCAGCGCGTTTGGGTGTGATGTGACCATTGTTAATAATAGCGACACGTTGTTATATTAAATACTCGTGTTATAAAAACTCACGGCTGTTGCAAGCGGAGCTGATTTATCATCTAGCCCCAAAGGAGCGGGCTGTATGTCAACGTTGTACGCTACGGGTTCGGCCAGCACGGCGATCACCAAGTCATTATCAACCATTTCTCTGGTTGAAACGAAGTTGTCGTGGATCTTGATGGATTTTACCTGAAAGTCATACTTACGTTTCAAATGCATTTCGAAGCTAATCTTATTTAGATTAGCTTAATATAATATAGACAACTGTTCGAAAAAGAACTGAAATAAATATCATATACCTACATCTACACCTAAAGCAAAAGAGGAACTTCACATAATGTCAGGTGGCGTAAGATAAACATTTTTTTTGGCTCTGGGTAAGGGCCAACAAGCAATTATACGATACGATGTCGTATCGTAGCAAGATGCGACGTCGTGTCACGTTTGCGACGTCGTATCGAGACACGACGACGTCGTGTCGTGGCACTATACGACTTCATGTCACGATGCGGCGCCGTGACGTAGAAATCGATGATGTGCATTGATTGATTCACGACACGATATCGTATCGTAATATTCCTCAACCACAATCAGAATACGATTTGAAAGTAAGTATAGTAAGTTAATAATTATAGTCATAAGTCATTATATAATAATATGTCTTCATACTACAAGCCTACATAATTATTGACTGAGCGAGCGAAAGCGAGTGAAACGTCTCCATTGCAGCCTGAGAAAATAGGCTTTCGTATCGTACCTACACCGTTTGCCCTGCTGCTCGACGGGTTGCATTTTTTATCGATTCTCTAGAGTTTTTGAGCAGCATTTACAATAAAATTATATGCTTAGATTTCTTAGGATTACATTTTACACTTTTTTTCAAAATGGCGTGACTATGGGTGTCGCAAGACAGCTCGCAAAGGCTCTAATAGATAATGACAATGACAATAAACAGTCACTTCATACATATTTCAGTGCTATTCTTGATAAATATTGTGCCTTTGCTAATAAGGCGCAGGCAGACTCACTTCGTTCGTTACATAAACCCACTCTCTCTCGATTTTAAAACCTTTCATAATGTACCAGTCACATAAACATCATTAGTATCATTATAATTATACTCTTCAGAAATAAAAATGGAAAAAAGTAATAGGTACCCTTAAAACTTTTTCATTAACTCCCATGGACTGCAAGGATCTCTTGCCCATGATGATTAGAATGTTGTCGGCATCCACTGTCACATTAGCTTTGATGACACACCGGGCAGCTGAAAAGTGAATAAAAAAACCTAATTACATATACTTCATTTTAAATTTAAAAGTGGAAAAATTACTGCCTTGGGTGAGACTTGAACTCACGTCCTCTGGATAGATACTCCAGCGCTCTGCCATCTGAGCAACCAAGACTTGACCCATAGGCAGAAAATTTTCCCATCATATGGGTCTAGGGGACCCTAGCGACATCTACCGTAAGAACATTATACTTCTTAGACGGCTACCGGAGGCGGAGTTCCAAGTCATATTGGAAATTCACCAGTAACGATGTGCTAACCATACTAAATTAATTTTTAACAAGCAGAAACGTCTGCGAAAGATGCTATTAAGCTTAGAATAAAGGGTCTAGCAGGTTAAGCGAAGTAGAGGTGCCCCCAACGACGGATTTGGTCATTCTTTCAGGTGGTGTACTGGCAAGTCCTAAGAACACTCTATGCTTAATATCAGTCCTCGATCTTCTTTTGTTTTCGAGTTATTCAGGATAATGTAAAATAATCAGCGTATCATTGAAAGTGGCATATTTTGTAAACTGTTCAAGTTAGATTAACAAAACAAAATTATATTTGACAATAATAAAATAGGCTACAAAATACACATTTTTAACCCACGTCATGTACTTATACTTCATTGTGTATAAAAACATTTTATTTTTCTTCAGATTTATTTTTTTACTTTTCGCGGAGGTAAACCTCCAGAAAAAATATGCATGGATAGCCACTAGTACCCGCTACATACCCATATAAAAATATTTGCGTAAATCTTCGTGCGTCATGTCAAAAAAAAAAACGAATAAATAGGAGCATATGTAAACAAAGTACTAGTGCAGGGTGTAGATAAGTTAGTATGTAGGTTTGTAACCTTTTCTTATAAACCTATTTATAATGCATCGACGATGACATGTCAACGTTGATAACATTTGACACATATTCTAGCTGCATGTTTTATTAAAATTTTGTGTTAGGAAATGGATAACACTAAGTGTAAGTCTTGTGAAAAAACATTAAAAAATATTGATGGGAAGAAAAAATGCATAAAAACTGGTCAAGAGGCTGATTTATATAGCAAATGCACAAATAAGCTAATTTATATCAATGATATTTTGTGTGGTAAGTGTCGACTTTTGGTGTATAAACCTCCAGAAAAAATATGCATGGATAGCCACTAGTACCCGCTACATACCCATATAAAAATATTTGCGTAAATCTTCGTGCGTCATGTCAAAAAAAAAAACGAATAAATAGGAGCATATGTAAACAAAGTACTAGTGCAGGGTGTAGATAAGTTAGTATGTAGGTTTGTAACCTTTTCTTATAAACCTATTTATAATGCATCGACGATGACATGTCAACGTTGATAACATTTGACACATATTCTAGCTGCATGTTTTATTAAAATTTTGTGTTAGGAAATGGATAACACTAAGTGTAAGTCTTGTGAAAAAACATTAAAAAATATTGATGGGAAGAAAAAATGCATAAAAACTGGTCAAGAGGCTGATTTATATAGCAAATGCACAAATAAGCTAATTTATATCAATGATATTTTGTGTGGTAAGTGTCGACTTTTGGTGTATAAACATAAAGTAGTAGCATCAACGTCTACGTGTAGCAGCACAGGACTTGGCGATGCTGGCTCTTCGTCTGCAACCTCCAACGCTTCCGATTATAATTTATCCGATGATGATAATTTTGTGTATGATTCAGAGGAACGATTTGAAATTAGAATCCCATCAATATTTTTTAATGTTTTTTCACAAGACTTACTCTTAGTGTTATCCATTTTCTAACACAAAATGTAAATAAAACATATGCAGCTAGAATATGTGTCAAATGTTATCAACGTTGACATGTCATCGTCGATGCATTATAAATAGGTTTATAAGAAAAGGTTACACACCTACATACTAACTTATGAAAGGTTACACCCTGCACTAGTACTTTGTTTACATATGCTCCTAACTACTTATTCGATTTTTTTTTGACATGACGCACGAAGATTTACGCAAATATTTTTATATGTGTATGTAGCGGGTACTAGTGGCTATCCATGCATATTCCACTGGAGGTGTACCTCCGCGAAAAGTAAAAAAATAAATCTGAAGAAAAATAAAATGTTTTTTTACACAATGAAGTATAAGTACATGACGTGGGTTAAAAATGTGTATTTTGTAGCCTATTTTATTATTGTCAAATATCATTTTGTTTCGTTTATCTAACTTAAACAGTTTACAAAATATGCCACTTTCAATGATACGCTGATTATTTTACATTATCCTGAATAACTCGAAAACAAAATAAGATCGAGGACTGATATTAAGCATAGAGTGTTCTTAGGACTTGCCAGTACACCACCTGAAAGAATGACCAAATCCGTCGTTGGGGGCACCTCTAGTTCGCTTAGCCTGCTAGACCCTTTAAAAGTGGAAAAAATTACTGCCTTGGGTGAAAATTTAACTCATCAAGAGGCCATGAGTTCAAGTCCCACCGAAGGCAGTAATTTTGTTAAAAAATAATTTAACTTCATTTTAGTCGCTATTTATATTTCAGTATATTAATTTTTGACTAATAAGTAATTTGGCTGCTTGGCGATTGAATAGAACCGCGAAGACTATTTAGTATTCAAGCAAATAGTTATTTTAATGATAAGATCTGCCAGTGACGTTTCTCATTGAAGAAATATCACTTTTAATAGCAAACAGATCATTATATAGCACGATTATAAAGTTCGAATAGCCCTCCTGGTCGTGTGAATTAATAACTATTTCAATACATAATATACATATTATGACAATATTATATAATTCCGAATTTTAAAGAGAAAACGCTAGTGAATGAAGTTACAATTAATTACAGGCTTTTGTAATCGTATGTCAAGTCCCGCATTCGTCATTGGAATTTTAATATTAATAAAATTTGAACGTCATTACTTAGAAGCTACCAAAGTTTTGTTCAATTTATAAGCGAATAATAATGTTTGGAACGAATGCGGTTAACAGAATACTTTCTCCTAACGAGCATCAAAAAATATGGAAATAACATATTATGTGACACAAAAAAATGCTTCTGAAAGTACCCTTTAATTTCTTATAAACACTCACACGCAGCGCATGGAGTGAAAGCGCGATAAAATCCTAATTTCATCCCATTTCCATAATCAGCCGCGGAGGCCATTCGTAACTTCTTCTCGCTTTTGATACATAAAATCTATGTGCGCTAGAATCAATGTGTTTACAAGTTATAAATGTTTGACTTTCTAGGGCTTGAATATTTAAAGATTGAATGATTTTTTTTGTATTATTTACGGACGTTTATGACGCTTTTCCGAATCGTAAACATAATAGATGCACTCGCTTACGAGCTGATTGCAGACATGGTAAACATCAACATGCACTTCACCTAATGAGATCAGAGAATATTCTGATGGACTGCGAACATTTCATGTTGTGGCTTATCTGTTTTTCATTAACAATGATAATTAAGCCTACGAATATAAAATTAGCACAGTGCAGCTATACCTGCTAGATACCCAAATATTAAACTAGATTCTTAGTTTTTTTTAATATACAATACAATTAATCAAAATTATACACGTAACTAATAAGGTTTAAGTCAACACGCTAGCCGTAAATAATATTCACTGGCTTTATACTAACTAAGCAGCTCCGTAGAACGCCCCGCCCGTGTGGTAATCGGAGGCGATAGTTATTAGTTAGTGGGTGCGTTTTTTGTTACGATTCCGATAGATTCACGTTCAGATTCAGCTATTTGGTCCCGGAAACTTCTCAATACAGATGAAAAGAAAATATATACAACATCTCACGTAATAACTTATTTATTCAAATGTAAAATTGCACCAACATTAACCACAGCCGAATTTTATTAAAATAAAATACAGATTTTTTCATTCAACCGCAAGCCAGAGACAGATTTTTTCATATGTCAAGTACCGAGCGTCATATTTTACTTCAAGGCAATTCTAAGCAGCTTATTTACCAACGCTTTTACTCTTTGCTATTTAAACATTTGGGTCACGAAAATTACATCCTTATTCTATAGTCACCTATATTTACTTTGCCAACCAATTGGCAACCTAACAATTACCAAATACCTAACAATAAGTGAGCAAGAAATATACCTATGAGTTTGCGCCCAGACCACCCCTGTTTTCCTATAAATGTAGAGATTATTCTTATACCACCTGATTTTCCGTTTATATTTGTAAATTATTAGTATTAAAAATATGTGTTTATTAGATTAGAAATCATAAAAAATAAGGATTATAACGAAAAAGTGCTTAATAATATCATTAAATAAATGAGATATAGAAAAAAATCTAACGATGATATTAGTCGTCAGACATAATTATTGTGTCATTTCATTACACAGGAAACATCAAATTACAATAAAACACCCAAATTATTGAAACTGACATGGTGACATCAAAATGAAAAGGTAAATGATCTCAGTCGCCCGTGCATCTGATAATTAGATTAAGATAATTATATGTAATACTGTCTTACTATTCATAAGTGCTTGTTGCTAGGCCTACATGAATAAAGTATATTTGAATTGAATTGAATTGAATTGCTCGCGCCATACATGTACGGATAATTACTATCGAACTGCACGTCAGACTGACTCATTTATGTAGATATCATTTTGGTGTCACCATGTGTCACAATGTAAGTATGAATTGTCCTCCTGGTCTCCAGCGATACAGACCTGGTACTAGGCGGAGCTCTGCAATTTCTGTACACGCACTGCTATGCGCATTACTATGAACACCTAATACTTAACTCCATGTAAGTATTATTTTTCTGTATGGAATAAAAAAATTAAATAAGGTAAGAGCGAGCGACTTGCAATCCGGAGGTCGCAGGTTCAAACTCCGGCTCGTACCAATGAGTTTTTCGTGACTTATGTCATTTGATACTCACCAGTCGCTTTTCGGTGAAGGAAAACATCGTGAGGCGACCGGACTATTCCCAATAAGGCCTAGTTTACCCTCTGGGTTGGAAGGTCAGAGGCAGTTGGTTTCGTAAAAACGTGCCTACGTCAATTCTAGGGATTATTTGCCAAGCGGACCCCAGACTCCTATGAGCCGTGGCAAAATTCCAGAACAACGCGAGGAAGAAGAAGAAGAAATAAATAATTATTATTTTTATCTATCAATATAACGGATCCGCCGTCCGCTGTCGCTGGGGGGTGAGAACCTAGACTTAGTGTCAAAGTTTGTGTACCAATGTAAGCGTGCTATCCTGCAAAGGTGGAGCGGATGAAGACATCGACAACAGGATACAGAAGGCGAAGGCTGCGTTCGCTTTCGATAATACGAATTCGCGTACGAATAACGCTACCATAGCTTTCGCTTGGAAACCGCCGGACGGAAGCCGTGGCTCTGGGCGTCCTGTACACTATTGGCAACGGTCCATCCTAAGAGAGCTACGAGCGGTCAGGCTGAGTTGGAGCGAGGCCAGAAGGCGAGCTGAAGATAGGAAGGCGTGGCAGGAGCTTGTGAAGGCCATTTGCACCTCTGGGGTGCTCTAGGACAACAACAACTACAATAAAACAATTTTATCAAAGTCGTTATACAACGTTCTTTTGCACTAAGTAGGTATATTGATCCAATTGAATGTACCTGGCAAAAACTAGCCATAATTACACGATAATTCTAGTTTCTGTTTGACCCACTGGTTGACTGGTAGAGAATGTCTTTAGGTATTAAATACGCCATTTGTACAATTTTATATCGTGTAATAAAAGTTTAAATAATTAAACAATTACTCCTGTAAAATGTTCAATCCTTCGTTGTAATACAGGCTGGCTTTGTCATATCTACTAGTAGCCATACTAATCATAAATTCTTAAAATATACAGTTCGTATTGCTACTACTTGCTGTAAAACAAGCAAAATTGTGTAGTGATTAATACTATTGAGAGGTAATATTTTATTATTACGTAGCAGCTCGTACTAACTGCGCCATAAACATAAACCGTAGTAAAACATGTTTTACGCTCCATAAAATGAGTAAAACACAAAACTTAATTATTCCCCCGATCAATCAAATCCTCAGCTACCGTCCGTTTTACGCCTAGCTTTAATTTTATTACTTGTTCTCTTATAACAAAACTATAAAATTAATTAACTTAGGCTCTCACATTTCTCCCTGGGGAATATCTAAAGTTACTCCTGGTGGCGTACTGTTTAAGTTTAACTCAGTCGGCCCTGCTTGCAAACATACAGTAAATATTAATTGTTTAGAGTTTGATTACCCAAAAGGCCTAAAGTAGGAATGTGAAATAATCAACAATAGCAACAGCTAATATATGTAAATATAGCAATATTTTAAACTCTTGAAATATTTCCATACTTTCCATTTCAGTGTAATTTTTATAAGTAAAACTTACTACAAGTAACTTATACATTTCCGGGTTATTATTGTCAAGAAGGACAAAATGCGCTTCAAAATGTATTTCTTTTTTTTATTTGATATGTTAAGTACAATCTGTGACTTTCCACGGGCAAAGTCAGTTTATGGCGGTTGGCGCTCTTATCGTGTAGCACCTCATTAGTATTGGAGCGTCGTTAATAACAGCGTAAGCGCCGACCGCCATAAGGTCCCTTTACCCGTGGAACGTCACATTTAAAATTACCAATTATTACTTCCATAATTTATTTAACTTACTAGTAAGAACAACACGTTCGGAGAGTAGAATGCCATCGCAAATGTATTCAAATTGTTTGTTGTCTGGATTCATTATAAACACAGCAGCTATCCATGGATACACAGAGTCTATTTTGTCAGCTGGTTTCTGAAAATAATAAAGAATACTTTAAAACTAAGCCTATATTATGAATTTTATAAATTTCAGTTATTTGTTTAGGTAGGTACTAAACAACATCCTGTCTTCTCCTAATTGATGCAAGTTAGCAATGCCCCTAGTGGTTTATCGCGAACATCAATAAATAAGAGTGAAAAACTAAGAACAAGTGCAAATGACTTTTGTACACGTATATCAAACAACATTTTTATCTTTTGTTTTTTTTTTTCATAAAATGACAAGGAAAAATAATTGTGGAAGATTTACACCTACGGTTACTTTTCCCCGTAAAGTTACATGAAAGTGTCAATTCTGCACGAACATCATAGGTACGAATTAAAAAAATAATCACAATCGTTTAGGTACTTTATACAAATCTAGTCACGACATTGCAATATATAATAAAATACTCAAGTACAATTAAATTGCAAATGAAAATAGCTCTCGTTTAGTTTTTCGGTTTACCTACGTCGGCCGAAATGGCAGTGATTAGATACAGCATAAACACATCAACTTTATTTCGAAATTTATTATTCTTTAAGCCTTATTTATTTATATTACGCTATACGGCTATACACCTTTTTTCAAACAAAAAAAGCTGTTGAAACAAGTTCACATGATAACTAATTATTATCCCTAAAAACCAACATACATTAGGTTGTGCATATTAGTTAGCCAATTTGCCGATAGTAGGCGCTCAAAAATTAGTGTTTATCGTTATGCAACTGCATGAAATACCAAGTTGAAAGATTGTCTGGAACCAAAGAGTAAGTAAGTATATAGGAAAAGAGAGCCCTCTTGAAACATTTTAACCCTTTACCAGGCTAAGGGATATATATTTCCCACATGCGGCACTTCAAACATGTGTTCTATTTTCGATGAGTAAGACTGACATTCGATTGTCATTTTTAAACTGTCAGCCTGGTAAAGGGTTAAGGAAACTAATTTCGAAGCGCTATCTCTATTTTGTACCCGAAACTAGCTTTGTATGTTTGTGTGCACAATGTACATATGCATCCGTATATGTAGGTACTTTCATACTACATAATATTAGGTCTACTTGGGCGGTTTACAAGTTCATTTTTTGTTTGATTTCTTGTAACTTTGATAGTTTTTTGGTTTACAAGATATCAAACAAAATATTAACTTGTAAGCCACCCAAGTAGACCTAATATTATGTAAAAAAGTGTTAAAAGAATGGAATTTCAAAAAAAGATACTTTATAGTAAAGCAAGTATATGTTTATTGCTTTTTCCTACTCCTCTACTGTTATCTGTCATTTATGCATTCATTAACACGAATATAAGAACATACATAAAAGATTTCAAGAAAAGTCTATATTGTCTATTCCTCATAAAAGCTCTTGTGCTTTTATAAGCTATAACGTTACTGCGATTAATGGCTACCAACCTAACAAAACCAAAATGAATACAGTTTTAAACTAAGTGCATTGCTGCCAACTTACAAAATATTCATTTGGTTGCATAGTAAAAATAATTACTTCATAAGTCAGAAACACGCATGTGACACCCGTAATATAGCAACACCCATAGACTACGAAGACCGCTTAGCGTTGCTTATTAGTCTCCGTAGGCTACGGTGGCCAAAATTGAGAAAAAACTGTCCAAAAAAATAATTTAGCAAGTAGCAAGTACCAGGGCCTCATGAGTTACGAGGAGGTGTCGCTGACCGGCCGGCCGCGGCCCGGGGCGTAACAAGGTATGCTCGCGCGTCTTGGCTATATACTTTTGCTGTAATTTGTTTACCTAAATTAAGATTTCTTTTTGTTGACTCGTAGGAAAAATATTGTATGCAACGTTGTATAAGTAGGTCAAAAAATTCTCGTGGCGTATTCCTTTACAATGTTCGCCTACGCCTTCGGCTCCGGCTCACATTGTAACTCACGCCACTCGCCTTTTTTGACCCTTCTTATACAACTGTTGCATAAAATACTATTAATTTGGTATACAAGAGAGTAATAGACTAGGTGTTGTAAGTACTTGAACTGTTCTTCTTTTTACCTTTGTTCATCTTCGTGTACAAAGCTGCATTAGGTTCGTCTTCTGTGACTTATGTCTCAGTCTGACTTAAAACTCTTTCATGTGCGCATAACTGACTGACCTAGTTCTCAACTGAGCGTTTCTTCTTTGGCCTTAACATCCAACTGGACTTGAATTCAAGATACTCCGGAGGTAAAGTAAGGACAGGTAAAGTGCACATTAGGAGAATTCCTGGTAATTTCGTGTCGTTCTCTAGCTCCTTAAACAATTCGCTCCAGATATTCTTTAAAATATAAACATGAGTAGTGATGTCGTGGTTCGGGTCCTTCTTGTACTAATGAATTTCAGGCATAGGACGTACGTCTTGTCTACGCACGTACCTCCATAAAAAAGTCAGCCGGTTGTATCGCGGTGGAAAGACCGTCAGTTAATGACATGAACATGTAAAAAATACGCGCCTTACCACTTTGTACCCGCAACCCGCAAAGTATGCGTAATGTGTAAATTGCGTAATCCGTTTATTTGAAACTCCTGATGAAATGCTACATCCAAAGATTTGTTATTTTATTATCATAAACAATCGATAGATTTTTAATTGGAAACAGCACGTAACAAATATTTGTAGCAAGCTAAGTAGATTTGTCTTTGCCTTAAGAAGACTGAGAAGGGTAGCAGATGAATCAACTGCTCTGACAGCTTACCACGGTTACGTCACATCTGTTCTTCGTTATGGAATCATTATTTGGGGAAACTCTACAGCTGTTAATCAAATATTTTTGACGCAAAAAAGTTGTATACGTGCTGTGGGTGGAGTAGGGTCATTAGATTCGTGCAGACCTCTTTTTACAAAATTCAAAGCCTTGACCTTGGCTAGCATTTATATATATGAACAAGCTAAATTTGTGCGGAACAACCCTGAGTTTTTTTTTTTAAACCAACTCAAAACCCAAGGTTAAGGAATAGAGATATTAATAGGATAAATCAGCCACTATTTAATTCAGCCCAGTATAATAACAACTGCTACATGATGTCAGGAAATAGTATTTTATGCAACAGTTGTATAAGAAGGGTCAAAAAAGGCGAGTGGCGTGAGTTACAATGTGAGCCGGAGCCGAAGGCGTAGGCGAACATTGTAAAGGAATATGCCACGAGATTTTTTTGACCTACTTATACAACGTTGCATACAATATTTTTCCTACGAGTCAACAAAAATAAATCTTAATTTAGGTAAACAAATTACAGCAAAAGTATATAGCCAAGACGCGCGAGCATACCTTGTTACGCGCCCGGCCCGCCCCGGGCCGCGGCCGGCCGGTCGGCGACACCTCCTCGTAACTCATGAGGCCCTGGTACTTGCTACTTGCTAAATTAATTTTTTGGACAGTTTTTTCTCAATTTTGGCCACCGTAGCCTACGGAGACTAACAAGCAACGCTAAGCGGTCTTCGTAGTCTATGGGTGTTGCTATATTACGGGTGTCACATGCGTGTTTCTGACTTATGAAGTAATTATTTTTACTATGCAACCAAATGAATATTTTGTAAGTTGGCAGCAATGCACTTAGTTTAAAACTGTATTCGGGTTTTGTTAGGTTGGTAGCCATTAATCGCAGTAACATTATAGCTTATAAAAGCACAAGAGCTTTTATGAGGAATAGACAATATAGACTTTTCTTGAAATCTTTTATGTATGTTCTTATATTCGTGTTAATGAATGCATAAATGACAGATAACAGTAGAGGAGTAGGAAAAGTTTATAATAATATTCCTCTAGATTTAAGACTGCTACCAGATAATTTATTTCAACGGATACTCCGACATTGGCTCATTGATAAATGTTTTTATAAATTAAATGATTTTTTTAAATAATTGATATACCTAGGTTAGAAGTTGACATTGTAAATTTGTATATTCTTTATGACTGTGATTTTATTTTATTTTAATGTTAAACTCTATCTCGTCTAACTTAGCGGAATTAAATTGCAAAAATCTTGGTACATCGGACATGTTTGTCGTAAACAAAATTAAAATAATCAGCGCTTGTTTTTATCGTTTCATGAGCGCTAAGGAGGATGGTATTTACTTCTTACCTTCGAAAATATCTAAATCTGCAAGTTTTGTAACATTGGAACTATTGGGACTCTATTTTTTTCTATTTTAATTTGACTTATGTTTAATGCTTGCTCCGATTTTTCTCTGCTTTGCTCTGCACTTTAAAATTAATAGAGGAATAATAAGTTCATATCAATCATAATATCTCTGTTTACATTTTCTTTGACAGTAAACAACAGTTGCTAGGTAACAATATTATGAATAAAGATAGGTCTTGACATACGAAGTATATGCAACCTTTTTAATGTTGTATTCATGCCTTTAAATTGTACCAATGTTATAGTGACATCTGTTGATGTAGTTTGCACAATCGGTAGTCAATTTTACGCAAAAGTAGGTTATCGGATCCCATTAATAGAAATCGCCGCCATCTTTACTAATTTTAACTACATTAGTAAGTGTCGCACCCCGTCTGGAACCCTTGGAGCGCGAAATAAATGAACTCACTCTTGACCAGTTTTTTTTATTTTATTTAAATTGTTACGTTTTTGTAAGTATTCTCTTACAACAAAGCAGGGATCGGAACCGGTTTTTTGCAAAAACATCGAAATAACCATATATTTCGGTTTATTTTATACTCTAAATGTAGGACTCAGTTGTGTTTTCAGATAACGACTTCGTATTATTAGATTGCCTAATTAGAAATGAAGTAATTAACAAAGAACACAAAAATTCCGTTTTCGTTCCCATACAAAAAATACCGGTTTCCGATCCCTGCAACAAAGTACATACTTATTTATTTTGCAAGAACCTTATTTAGAAATTGTGCGAATCTCCATTTAGAGCAGTGATTTTAGAGAAGATTACGGAGAGCGCCTGAGACGGAAATTGGAAAGCCAAGTTGACTTTTTAATATTTGAGGTTTAAGAAAAATAAAAAGAGCAAGTTAATACGACCCAACAGGTATTCCGCCGTGAGTCATAGAGATTTTAATAACAATACATAATACGGAGACACATTAAATACCTATATTAAAACAGGACACTCACGTATTTTAAGTCAAAGATTGCTCGACATGTTCCGCTCCATAACGTAGAGCTTCAACGGGAGTACGCGTTGGCGGACCGACGCAGACTCTTAAATAAAGATAGGGATATCTCTATCTTTATATTAAGGGTCTGCGTCGGTTTGTTAGGTATAGGTTTGTTATTTTTTACCTCAGTCTTTATTCTATTTGACGACCGGTTTGGCCGGTGGGTAGTGACGCTGCCTACGAAGCTGATGGGCCCGGGTTCAAATCCTGGTAAGGGCATTTATTCGTGTGATGAGCATGGATATTTGTTCCTGAGTCATGGGTGTTTTCTATGTATTTAAGTATTTATAAATATTTATATATTATATATATCGTTGTCTAAGTACCCTCAACACAAGCCTTATTGAGCTTACTGTGGGACTTAGTCAATTTGTGTAATAATGTCGTATAATATTTATTTATTTATTTGTACGGACATCGTGTTCACATGTGTATTTTCGATTTAACCGCAAACTCAAACAAGACGTAGGTTTTAATGCCATAAAACAAGTCTGAAAGATTTTTTTTAACTAAGTCATTTTATAACTAATTTTGAAAGTTTTTCGAGCGACAATGTATTTCGAACATCAGGATCAGCTGTGACAGTTTTTACTGCTGAGACCGCATAATACTACCCTTTGATTATGCGGTCATGAAAGATACACGCTGAAATACTTTATGAGTGATCTGTCTTGATCTGCTTAAATGACGGTACCGGTATCTCTTAATACGACCATTGATTTCCTGGTCTAACAAATGGACGTAGTTAAAGGAAAAGGATCCAATCCACAAAAATACCAAAACATGAGTTAAGTATACCAGGCAGGCCTTTAATGTGTATATTTTCATTCAGCAAAAAAGCACTGAGCTCACATAGCGTTTTCATATTTTAATCGGCATCGGATACCATCCCCCATGTATGAAAGATTAAAAATGATATTCACCAATAAGTATTCAATACTCTTGGTACCTTGTTGTAAAATTATGTTAGTGACAGGACTGGTTTATAAAAATTTCAACAAGAAAAATCCAAACTGCTTGGAATCTTTTTGAGAAAATGCAATGAATACTTTTCGTCCTAAATATATATCAACAAAACTGATCCAACCCATTTCGATCGTTTTTGAGAAACTAATTTGACAATGTGTAAATACTTTAGCTAAACAACAAAAACGATTCAGCAAACTTGGATCACATTTATGGAATTCTTGTTATTCCAGCATTGGTATGTCAGTAAACATCAAAAACGATTCATGTTAAATATATTAACTTTAGGCTGACTTTTTAAATTTAAACAACTTTATACCTAAAAGGCAGTTTTACTGCTATGATAGGCTATTTTTGAATTTTTTGCTATAGATGTCGACTTGGATCGTAATTCATAAACAAATTAAATAGATGAGGAAAAATAACAGAAATCATTCAAACTGTTTGAATCATTTTTGCAGGTTTAAATTAACTTGTTCTTATATTCAGCGTCAAACATCAAAGTCGATTTAAGTTACTTGGATCTTTTTTGATAATTTACTCCGGGTATAGTTTCATAGTGGCAAATTAATCAACGGAAAAGATCCAGTTTACATAAATACGTTATAGGGATTTTTTTTATTTAAAATGGCAATACAATGCTAAATTTTAATAACGACCCATGTTAATTATATTGTTCATAAAAAAAATTGCTTTTAGTATTAATTTCGTTTATACGTTGCTGGTATTAATAATGTTATAGTAATTATAATTTTGAAACTTTACCTATCATTTTTGTAACTAAAAAAACTGATTTTGCTATTGCGTCATGCTGTGCATTGTCGCGAAAAACAGGTCTGTGGATTTGTAACGACAAAAATGGTGAGTAAAAGCTATTTTGGTTGAATCCATCAAAACTTCTTCCGATAAGATAAGATAAATTATTAAAGTTCTGTTCTAATATGTGTATGTTAATATTTAGCTGAGAATAGCGATCCTAAATTTTTTGCAAGGAAGGCATGCTATGACAAGAATGAAAAAAATGACGAAAATAGGCATACAAGTAAGTGGTATGGTTATAGTTATATTTCTTTTAATCTACAATTACTTTGGTATTAACTATTAAATATTCATTTTCCATTAGTTTTACAAAAGATTAATATGTGATGAATTTGGTATGTCATGGGAAATATTGTTCAAAAATGGTATTTTGATTTATGTCCTAAAATTTTTTTTATGTAAACGATTAGTGATGCGTTTCAGCGGGACTGGCGGGACCTTGCTCAGCACAGGGAGGATTGGAAAGCTAGAGGGGAGGCCTTTGCCCAGCAGTGGGACACACAAATAGGCTAATAAAAAAAATAAAAAAAACGATTAGTGATTATAAGAGGCTTTTATTATCGTTAAACAGAAGTGATCTCAATTTTGTTAATACTCAATACTTTGATAAGCTATTACATTGTTTTTTTAATAAAGTTTTTTATCTTTTCTTGGTGATTTTCTCGTTTTTTTTCCAATTTATTGGGATGGATCCTTATTGCCTATTTAAAATGAAAAAGGTTACATGGAAAAAGTATTTTCTCAAAATGGATCCAACCCCACATTTAGTTAAATATCTCAAGAAATACGACATTAAACTAAATCGTTTATGTACAGAATCTTAAAACACGTCAAAACTCATGTTTCATCCAAATAAGTATTATGGGAAAAGTGAATCAGTAATGAGGAATACCATTTCTAACTTTAAACCTCCATAACTTTTGCTCATCTCGCTGTGGATTGAATCCTTTTCCTTTAACTACGTCCAAATATCACTGGCCATTCAGCAAGGCAATGACGCCAGTATTTTTGGCACTTTTGGTCCGGGTGAAAATCAGAGTGGGGGTAGGTTTCTATTTGTTTATTGTTTTTTTTTATTATATTATATACTAGGTAGGCCGTTGACGAAACGTGTTGTGGATATATATTTTGTAGGATAGGTGCATAATACGATGACGAAGCGTGTTGTGGATGTTTTTTGTTTGTTTACGTATGTATATTGACGAAGCCTGCGTCGTGGATCTTGCCTCTGTCTTGATATGATGTTAAATTCTCTCTTAATACATAACTTTATATTAATAAATCAAGACATCGATATAAAATTATGAAATACTTTTTCTACTTGTTTATGTAAAGTCATGTTTTAGGGTAAGTTCACATATACAACGATAAGCGTCAAATGTCAAACAACAATCGTAAATCAATATAATACAATATAATTATATCTGTCACCGTAGCTGGGACAACTTATTGTGTTTATTTATATATCGCGGCTGATAAAAAATAATTTTTTGCAACACAATTTTTTTGTACACACGATAATGACGTGACGGCAAGCTACACTTTTTTGACCAATTTATTGTTGTGTCCTAATAAAATATATAGTTGTGTTCAAACAATGTGAGGCGTGTGAGTGTGTAACAAAAGTTTTTCCTCTAATTACACGGCCTCGAGTGGTCGTGAGGAGGCCATTACTGACAAGTTTATCAGTTCTAAAAGACCACATGCGCCTTTGGGTAACAATGAGACAAGAGGTCTTTTTTAACCAAGGAATAAAAAGACGTGAGCGCATCATCGATTGGTGGATGTGGCAGTTTAAGTTTTGCAAACGATGCCATTCTGACATTAAAGGGACCTTAGTGGCAACAAGCACTTAGCCATTAACTTTGCTCAAACATGAATGCCCTTTACGATGTAATCGATTATTTCTTTAAAGTACAATTTACCCGATGATTGCATCTTATTCCACATGTCTATTCTACTGCAAACATTATTTTAGGGTTTATTGGTAATTTTGTTAATTGTGTGTGTGTTTTGTTTTTGTTGTGTGGGTTTGTTATTTTGTTGTGTTTTGTTTTAGGTCAGACAGGAAGGAGAGCAAAATTTTAAACAGAAGTATATTTTCAAAGTAATTGACATAAAAGGTACCAAATACCCGCCCGATGGACACATCTTCCGTCGGAAGTTTCGCGAGGGGCGCCATATCTTTTGTTTTCTTCTAATGATTATGAGCATTACGTACTTCCTCAAAGTTCATCTTTTATTTAACTAGGTATTTTTGGTCCAATATAAACTTAGTCTTATATTTATCATTATATATGTGTAGTCCCTCGTTTCGCTTTTTGAATGTTATATGTTTGAATCTTGTCAGCACTGTAACTACTAATATTATATCAGTGTAATAATATTACTTTAGTACCTATTTTACCTAACATTTTATTTTAATCACACTTGCTCGAAAAAGATCCTATTTCATGCAGGTGTACTGAAGGACAAAGACCTATTTTGTTCCCGCGGGAGTTATGGTTGTGATAAAAAAAGCAGCCAAGTGCGAGTCGGACTCGCCCATGAAGGGTTCCGTACTATTTATGACGTATTAAAAAAAACTACTTACTAGATCTCGTTCAAACCAATTTTCCGTGGAAGTTTGCATGGTATATATATCATATATTTTTTTATCATTCTGTTATTTTAGAAGTTACAGGGGGAGGACACATTTTACCACTTTGGAAGTGTCTCTCGCGCAAACTATTCAGTTTAGAAAACATGATATTAGAAACCTCAATATCATTTTTGAAGACCTATCCATAGATATCCCACACGTATGGGTTTGATGAAAAAAAAAAATTTTGAGTTTCAGTTCTAAGTATGGGGAACACCCAAAAATTTTTTTTCTATTTTTGTGTGAATATCTTAATGCGGTTCATATAATACATCTACTTACCAAGTTTGAACAGTATAATTCTTATAGTTTCGGATAAAAGTGGCTGTGACATAAACGGACAGACAGACGGACATGACGAATCTATAAGGGTTCCGTTTTTTGCCATTTGGCTACGGAACCCTAAAAAGCTCCCTTCCCTACGGAGTTATAGCTTTTTTTTTTATCATGTCACTAATTCATACAAACCAAGTAGCATAGATAAGTTTTACTTTTAAAATTCTGAAGTTTATAATTTAATATATTTGTTTATGTTTAAAAACATTTAATTTGATTAATTTAACAGCCGTTTAAAATATTTTTACATATTTTTCAATCGTGGCTGAATGCCGAATAGGTCTGTGCCTTCGATGCCTAAACCTGTCAAGGAATTACAAAATGGCGGACGAATGTTTGATATGTCACTGTATTTATGAATTATTGCGCTTAAAATTTAGTTTTTTCTTCGCAAGTGTGATGAAAAACATTGTGTGTAACTCCGGGGGTAAGAATATTGCAAACTCGGGTCTTTAATTCCCTCTAGCCCGCGGCTGTCGGGAATTACCACCCTCGTATCCAAAATTTCACTTACCCCCCTCGTTGCACAATGTTTATAAATCTCGGTGGGAATTGTCTCAGGATGTAGGTTGCACTTATAATGTAAAAAACAATATCCTCTTTTTTGTATCATCTGCCTATGTCTGTTTTTTCCCCATTAAAGAAAATGAAATAAAATAATGCCCTGGTTTTACGCCCCTCCTGATTACCTATATTATAATTTGAATTTTCTCTCGCCTAGAGTTAGAAATTATCAAGCAACGTGTATACGCGTTGTTCTAGGTATTTCTAAATTCTTAAATGCCATATTAAGCGTATTTTCTTACATCCATCCTTCGCCCTCTGTAGAGTGATTGATGAGCGCAATCGCGTGACGATCAGCTATTTATGTGTTACACCTAAACAACTCAATACCTAAATACACACAATCCTAGTGATGTTCACAACCACCTCAGTAAGTCTTGTGGAAATGTAATTTGGTATTAAGAAAGCTACAAACAATAGTATCCAATAACGTAGGTTACTAAGCCTACACTAGCGTCTTCCGAGCGTAGGCGTCTAGTCCGTTCTATGGCTGCTGCTCGGTGCAACTTTGGCGCAACTGCGCAGTGACGCCATTTTCCATAGTGCTGACTAGACACCGACGCTCAAAAGACGCTATTATGGGGTGGCCTTTAAAGTTATTATATGTACAATACATCTCGAAGATAAGTTATAGCTAGTAACGAACGCTTCACACAAACTTTCATAGTGCTGTATTTACTCACGCTTGACCAATTTTTATTATTTGTTGTGTTTATTATAGTTCGACGATTAATCGTTTTAAACGTCATAGAGGAACAAATTAAATACTTTTCATGTATGGCCCTAAACTTTTCATTTCGTATTTATTTTAGATTGATCACATTTACTTTCTTGAAACTTAAAACGAAATGTAATTTAATGTATTTCGGTGTGTAACGAAGCAGCTTACGTGGGCGATGAGTCGCGAATGCGACGCGGCGCGGCGGCTCGACGGCATTCGGAGATCGCCCACGTAGGACACTTCCATAGGTATCAAAGGATTGAATCCACCCGCGCCGCGCCGCGCCGCTTCGCGTTCGCGAGTTATTCGCTCAGGTAAGATACTGCCTAATGTATAATTTAACTTAATACTCGTAGTATTTCGGTAAAAAAACATCATAAAGAAATAGGTGTAGTCTCAATAAATACTAGATTTGCCTTCTGGGTTGGAAAGTGTATAAATTAAAAATTAAGTACGTTGCATTTTAAGGGTAGTAGAAAACATCAATTCTAACATTAAAATACAAAAACAGAGATAAGTTCATGTTAGCTACAAGAGGGCGTCATACCAAATATTCAAAGATATTGAGCGAATTTTATAATATTATAACCAATGCGATTAGCGAATTTCAAGCAATGTAGATATGTTAAATGGTTTTACGCCATAGATGAATGGCATTTCACTCTTGTAAAAATATTTTTCGTATTTTTGTTAGAAATGATTGATTTGAATTCGCATTGGCTGCCCACAAGGATTTTAGGACATACAGTCGGGTCGAATGAACAATAAAAAATAGAAAAAAAAAATGAAATAAAACTTATTGCTAATAAGATGATAAGTATCTGTTAATATTCAGTGTCTACGAGTAAACATATGCACACGGACTGTGCAGATAATCTGCCAGATTTTACAAGTTCAATAAAATGAGATAATGGCCTGTTTTGATAGTGTGTTGGGTTAGGTTATGCGAAAACACAATTACACGATACGACGTTGCAAATTTGTGTAGTGCACGATGCGACGTCGTGTCACGTTGCGACTTCGTGTCGCAAATTAAAAAAATATCGCAGTTAATCAAGAGATATGGACCGCAACAGACATTTATTTATCCTGCTGCTATTAAGAGGTTCAAGAAATAAGAGAGAGAAACACAGAATATAAGAATATAAAGAATTTAATAAATATTATTTATGGTGTACGACGTGTACGTCGAAGATTACCACGACACGATGTCGCAATGTACCACGACACGGCGTTGCATCATTTAATTGTGTTTTGACCCGTATTATTCATATTTTAACTATGTCTAGGTAGGTATTACGAATAATATAGAAGCACCTACCTAATCCTTTTATTTTCAGTCAACTTATAAGCCGATCTTTCCGCAGGTATGCGTTCTTAAAACCATCAGTGCATTTCTGAGACTGTGTGTCTCTACACAAATGCGTAGAAAACCATTATTACTCGGCTCCTTTTGCATAAAACATTTCAGTATTCATATTTAAGTAACAAAATACCGAAGGGACTTAAATGTAATGACATTTCCATATTTAAGAGAAGTTGGAAATTTTCCACGAAGACATGTTGACGTGTCTGTACGAAGCCCCATTGTTTAACTGAATAATTGTATTGTGATATAAATTTAAGCTTCATCGTCGCAGGTTCTATGTTTTGGTCCAAATATACTGTGATACGATGTCTACGTATGTAAGTAATACTTTATATACTTCCCAATTACCTTAAAAAGGACTCAGATATTACAAAAAGTGTAAAAAAAGCAATTTAATATTTTCTCATGCTCTGAAAGTGGGTCGTTGTTGTTCTATGGAGTGGGCAAAAAGCGATACGTTTCTGCACTAGAGCATTTTACATTCCAAGTATGTTTATTTTTTTACGATAAGCAATTACAACTTGGTTTTAAATGTATTTGTTGGACCATTTCCTTCTATGATATTCAACTCCACATTCCATAAATAACGATACATTTACCTAGGTTGTTAATTGAAAGTACTCTTAAGAAGTACTATGTATGTATATACTCGATCATGTTTTTTATAATACAACTGTATTTTACTTTCCTCGTATTCGAAATGAAAAGTAGAGTGTTTAGCACGGGTGAAAGGCACGCAGCGAAATCCCTTGGTTAATAATCTACGTAATCACGCAAATTTATAAAGGTATAGTTTTACCAACACAGTTAGAATTAATATTTATATTCTTTTGTAGTTCGTGTTATCCACAGTGACGCGCTGATTTGTCAAATCTAACCTTTAATGACATGCCAAGACAATCTGTGTGAATGACATGATCTTATAATTCAACACTTTAAATTTGATAATTAACTTATTTTTTTGTATATGACTACACGCTTAATAACAATATTTGTTGCATGTCAAATGCTAACTACTTATTTATATCTGTACCTAATATTTGTTTACGTTATTGCCATTTCTGTTGCGGAAATTACTCGTGTAAAATATGTATTGTAAAAAATGTGACTCGACTAAACGATAAAATATCAATATTTTTTATCATAATATTTGTTGCGGTTTAATAGTATCATTAATAAAGATTAATTAAAACACTAAATATTACTTTGCTAATCCGCGAAAAGATAACGTGCTAGTCAATCAGTGCTAACCCGTTATACTTACTTGCGTATTTTTAGTTTTTACACGCAATTAATGTTCCCACCCTCCCGCAAGTAAGTATAACGGGTTAGCACTGTTTGACTAGCACGTTATCCTTTCGCGGATTAGCAAAGTAATATTTTGTGTTTTAATTATCTCATTCTATTCGTTATTTCATAAAGATTATTTTCTGATGATATATTTTTTAAACCTTGTTTTTAACTAGAGCTCAGCAAATGTAAAATATTATTAAAAATAAAAAAAATACCTGGTCAATCTTAACTCTTGTAGCAACTGTAGTTGTAGGTATATAGACAGTGGGTGTATATTCGACATCTTCATTCGTTGTATCTTTATAAAAATCAACATAATCGATATCCAGATAATCTGTCTGGTTATCATGAACAAGCTCGTCGATATCAATCTCATTAATATCACGGAAAAGGTCGTTCGTGTCATCAATATAATTGTCTTTAAAGTTAATTGTTTCACTTATCATATTTATTTGATGAATTGAGATCTGCGGTTGAATATTATGGATTTCAATCTTCGCATTTATGTCACTGTTATTTTTTGCACCCACTTTTATTGTAACGGCAGGTATCTCAGTAAAATTTTCCGTGGTAACCTCAATATTTTCATTCGTTTCTGTAATATCTTTGGCATTTAAAGAAACAGAAGTCGTGACTGTCTCTTGCGCGGTAATATAATTCACATTGTAAGTTGTATATTCAAACTTTGATTTATTTATTTTATGTACACTGTTTATATCAGTGTTATTTGTTTCTATCAAATCTGAATTTGTTGCTGTTTTTTCACTCGGATAATTTGTTACAGTTGCATTATAATGATTACATATACACTTTTTATCTTTTTGTAAAACAGTATTACGAGTATTATTATGAAATTTTGTATTATTGTTGTTAATGTCAAACAGATCAGGTTTAATGGTATTGTCAATTCGTTTATTTTCAGAGGCACTTTCATTTATTTTAAATGTTTGTATATAAATCTGAGTACTGTCTCCAAGTGTCTTTAGTGACGGATCTTCTATAACGAGACCAGAAATTGTTTGCACTAAAAAACGAGTCAGGTTTGTCAATAAATTATCGTTATTATCTTGTGATTTATCTAATACTGAAATATTTTCTGAACTGTTTTGAATATTATCCAATGAAACATTTAAATGGGCAGATATAGTATCGCCTACATTATTAGTAATACATTTTAAAACACCAACACAATTATTGCAATCACCAAAATTAAGTAGCATGGCACAGATCACAAGTAGATTTAATTTCACAAACATCTTTATAACGTCTTCTCTCTATGTCTGTTCGCACGTTAATGTAGGATCTACAGACAGTAATTGTTAAGGTCAGTTCCTAATAAATGGACTCTAATATAGAATCTTTAGAGTTTGGTTTTTAATTCTGGAAAGCACAATAGCTTTGGCATTGAGTCACCTTGAATAGCCGCTTGACTTTGACTGACTGTTAGACAATTCAAGAATATAATAACCTATTTTATGGAAACGTATAGTATAGGATGCAGTTATAAAATGTTATTATGGTAAATTACAAGAGGTTTTAATGGATATTCCAGCTTTTTTTAGCACTCATATTCTTATGTACATATTAAAATTATTCTATGGAACGATTTTTAATTTTTAGTGAACTTGCTTACTTTTCTTTTTTTGCCAACTTAAAATAAATCGTATGTATCATGGCCTGTAAAGATACAAACACCCCCATTTTGCCAAGATGACAAGTAACCGTGAAATAAAAGAGAAGTTGAAATTTTTCAGACGATGAAACGTGCTTACAATCTAATCATCAAAAATATACAATTATAAGCATTATTTTTTATATTAATGCGCAGTTTTAAGAATTACTGCACTGTGTTTTAATTAGACACTACTTGACAGATTCCATAAATTAACATTGCAGCCGTCTCTCGGCCTATTGTTACGAGCATTGTAATTACGTGTGATGCAAACAAACTAGGATGAATAGTTTCTTACGACACTTCGATTGTTATCATTTACCAATAAAAAGATTTGAGAAGTTACGCAATATACAGAATTGTGTAGAATTGTGTTATTCTTAATTTATGAATTCATCTTGGAATCCTACAATTTTACGTTAAATGTGTATTTTATATATTATGAGAAATTGGGATACTATTAAGCACGTAACCGAGAGGCCAGACTTCCAAATCGAAGCTTAAAGTTTGTAACTTATTATGAACTCTTATTTTATAATAGAGCTCTTTAATACATTTAATCACTCATATTAACTTCACTTCTAACTAACAATGTAATAAAATCTTCTTAGTCGAATCCATGTCGAATCTAACCCACCTGGTTATATCTCCTACCTAACTCCTACTCCTCCTCCTAGGTAGGTACCTACATCATAATATAATAAAAAACTAAATTTTAACTGATATTATAAATTATGAAGTAACTTTTTCTTCACGCTTACCTAATCTACTGAACCGATTAAGATGAAAGTTAGTAGGTACCTACGAAGACAGTTTAAGTCCCGATATAGGAGTCCCGATAGTTTTATCTCGGAAATAAACCCATAAAAGAGTAAAAGAGGGTTCAAAGTTTGTATTGAGAACGAGTATTTTTTTGATTGCGGGACTTGAAACTTGAAAGACAAGCATATTGTTAGAATACAAAAAAAGTGATTAAAACCGGATTATATCCGTAGTACCGGAAACTACTATAATGCATAAGTCTTCGTAAAACACTGTTTTGCCAAAAGTCAAGAAAAAAATCAGAGTTTTTAATATTTTTTCTTTAATGGGGTTCAAAGACAGGTAAAATTACGTACGAGAAAGAATACTTTGCCATATGAATAAGTCATAAATAGTCATAAGTAATATGACTGTGTATCGATTCTTCTTTTCTCTAGGACACGTGCCCATTCTGAAATTTGGTTTTCCATGGTAAATACCTAGTTAGTTACCCTAATTTCTACTACTACTACTTTATTTTGTCCACTATTCGAAACTATACCCATCATACCCATGACGATTTTCATATTTATTCCCGTGTGAAAAAAAAAGTTTGTTCAGAAATGTTTGCTGTTAACTATGTAACTACCTACAGTAAGTGTACCTATCACAATTGCATTAAACAACCGCCGTCTATGCTAAGTTTGCATCTTCCACTTGACAGTGGCATTGTAGGCTACCTTACAATTTATGTAAATAAAACCAATTAGTAAGTAACTATATAAAATGTAATGAGCTCGTTTATTACAATTCTTGACTTATTTGTACTAGACCGTTTTATTTGTTTGAAAGTGAATTGAATATCTACCAACTTTGCTCAAAACTCATGATACTTGTGAGATCCATGAACAATCGAAAGAGTACCGATATTTACATACGTTTGCTCTTTTCTACTACTTCTACATTTTATAAAGACAAGTAATAGTTATTTTCACTTCAGCAGCTCGAACAAGGGTAATTTGCTGCTTAAAAACAGTGAGCAAAATCGCATTTTGCTCACCGAGTGAGACAAAATAACATTCAAGTGACCTTTAGATTCGAATGTCATTTCAACGTGCGGGGCCTAATGCAAGTTCGACATATTTGGATTCTATTGTCTTTATCCCTTTCACGTCATTAGCAAAAAGAAAGAGACAAAAAGTGCATACGTAATTCAACGGTATATTGACGGTTTATAATAGACCCCCGAAATAAGTCAGACCGCATCGTTCCAAAACACCCTACGAGTCTTCATTCGTAATAATTAATTAATGAAATAAAAGTTTAAAATTTAATAAAAACACCATATTTTACGTATTTTATAATACAATCAAAACAATGAACTTATACGTATTTACGCAATTATTACGCAGTAAATAATTCTACTTAACTACTTTTAACGATCTCTACTATAGTTGACAAATAGTAGTATCCGCAATTCGGACCGGATCTTACTAAGTTTTTTTTACAAAAAAAAAGTTGTCGATTGAACTGTCAATTGATGTTCGTTAATTCATTATTTTCATATTATTTTATTGAAATTTCTTTCGTTTTGTTTTATTGCGGTAATTAAAGTTAATTGTTAGAATATCTTCAGAAAACATGAGTGAAATACCTAGTGATCCGTCCGTCTGGATTACATTTTTCAAGGTTGTATTTTTTGATGGCTGACTGACGTGAAAAATGTTGTGTACTACACGAGATCAAAGTTATTTACATCTCGTGCGCTTTTGAGTCCCTTACTACGCTCAAGATTCTAAATTAGATCTATTATAGAATCTTTCGCTTGCACGGGACTCAAAACAAGCACTCGAAGAAATATCAAACTTTGCTCTCTTGTTGTACAAATAACTATTGTTTGACAAGGGGGTAAAGTTGTTGTTTAACCTCTCGTGCTAATATTGATACCCGAGCAAGCGAAAGATTCCAAAATTGAATGACGAGCGTAGCGAGTGGTTCGAGAAGTGGAATCTTGAGCGTTGCGAGCGCTTCAAGGCACGAGGGTTAAACAAACTTTGCCTCCGAGTGAAACACAACATTTTTCAACACACCAGCGCGAGAAAAATAACTATGAAATAACAAATAAATCAAACCAAATCAAATCCAAATAAACGTAATAAATGTATCATTCAAAGATCAATTCTACCCAAGCTAACATAAAGAAAAAACTCAAAATTTGCATCTGATTACTTTGCCCCACATTTGGATAAAATGCAACTTTCTCATTAGTTTTAGAACTATCAAGAGGGCCTTTACCAGTTGGTGTAGTGAAAAATATTTTTTATACTTACATCCTTTAGTGCCCTGGCCAAGTTTTCTTCTGATATGTCTTCAATTTCTTTGATACAATCGTCGTTTATCGTATTGATTTGAAAAGTATTCGGTTCAATCGTAGTCAATTTGGTTTCATTAACTAAATCTTTAATAAAAAAATCAGTAGTTATGTCGAAGTCGAAAACGTAATCGTAATTAGCTTTGATAATTTCAATATTAACTTTCATTTCCTCCACAGGTATTTGTCTTTTTCTCCTTTTGTCATCTGCGTCGTCATTCATAAAATCTTCAAAGTTTAAATCAAAATCATTATCATCTGTTGTTACTTCTAAGTAATCACTTCCATGTGTTGTTGAATATAATTCTGTAGTGTATTCACTTTCGTGAACTATAACCGTATGAAGTTCAGATATAGTGGGGATTCTTTTAATAGTTATATTCGCATTTATATAATTATACACATCAGGCCAATATTTCGCACTGTATAAAATGGCTGCTATAATGAATAACATCACAAATAATATAAGTAATATGAGCAGCCTTATAATCAACTTTAAAAATTCAAAATTGGGCCTCATATTTTTTGAGCAGATGTAGTTCCTCCAAGACCGGGATTGATACTAAATAATCACGTTTTAACGTCTTCTTTTCAATAGGCTATTGATGCTTCCTTATTTAGAATGTAATGTCTTAGGACTTTATTCGAATACAATAGGCCATACACGTATGGCACATGGCTAGCATGACTGCTACTATTGCATTTATACGCGTAGTTAATGTGTGTTTTTGATGTTAGATAGCATTTCTGATATTTCCGTTATGTTCAATATATATGTTGGTGGTCGATCGTAAGATTAGGCATATCGATAAAAGTGATAAATTTTCTCTCGTTCCCTGAGTCGACGGAACAGTTTGCCCTTCAGAACAGTTCTTTTATTTCTGAACAGTCTGAAGCAACCGATCCTATCCTACCTATATGTATAGGTAGAATATGGTTTAATATGACTACCGTCAAAACATTACACATACACAGGAACATTTCGATCTGCCTGATCTTACGATCGGTCGCTGACTTATATAACTTGGCGGCACCCAGCGACCATGTTATAGTCAGTTTTCTAAAGCTGTCTAAGCTTTATTTGAGTTAATATATCCTGTGTAAACTATAATTAAATTATATCTCATTGTTTATAAGAGAGTTCTTCCTACCTTTACCCATTCTATATCCTTTCATTTGTCGAAGCTGTGGTTACAGAGAAATAAAGTTAAATAAACACGTATACCTACGCTGTATAAAATTGACATTTCTAAGTGGTACATATGGTAGATAGTATTACATAGACGTCACTGTCTTGATCCAGGAGGAGGAGGAGAGAGAGGGATAGAAAATTAATTATTGTCAACTTTAACAAACTGATATCTACAAGAACACGAAAGTCGCTTTTCCGTAACATTTTTATAATAATGCATGCTTTAGAGTCAAATGTTTTTACTAAACCAATATTTTAACAGTATTAAAGCTAGCTCATTCCTAAATTATAAATAAAGAAAAAACGTTTAGAGTATAAATAAAATCTTTTTGGCAAAAAAAAGTTTTTGGTACAAGCTTTTATCGCTGACTGTACTTTTCTTTCCACAGTAGGCTATCAATACTCATCGAGACTTTTAAAAACGACAACTATTTTGAGTTGTTTTATTACAGCGTTCTCCTGGCCACGTGCTGTTCTCCATCATCAAATCAGCTCCATGTCATCATAAAATTACAATGTCATCTGATCTATAAATTTTCAGCTCAATCGGAAATCGGCAAGTGGGTCAAATTTAGCTTCCAACTACACTAACTAATATACATACTAACAGGGCAATTTAAATAAAAGCTTGTAAAAATTACTGTTAAAAATAACTTGATTTATCAATAATTATATTTATTATTTATTTTCAAATAAGTAACTCATTTCATAGTAAAAATAATTGATGATCAAACGAACTTCTTGAAGTGAAGTTCGATCGATATTATATGAGTCACTTCATTTGAAGATATAATTTTATATTAACCATGTAGTTTCCCTATTGTACAGATAGCATCGCACACATTTAAGAGTAACTATTTTGATTAAAACTGTGAAAACCAATTTCCGCCCACTTCCGCTTACTGGTTACCTGCGTGCGGCGACCGCTGCGCTCTTCATTATTTTTAGAGAAGGCAGGAACCAAAACTTATATCAGGGCTCTAGGGTGGGTGGGACCTTATATTATATCTTCAAATGAAGTGACTCATATAATATCGATCGAACTTCACTTCAAAAAGTTCGTTTGATCATCAATTATATTTCGTCACTTCATTTTTCAGATATAATTTTATATTAACCATGTAGATGTTTAGAGATATAAGTTTTGGTTGAAATAAGCCGAAAGCTTTGGCTGTCTGAGTATCTGGTTTAAGTTAAGACGTTCCTCCTAACTAGCACATGGACGCCGGGACGTCCCAAAGAGAGAAAAAAAACTTCCCAATTTATATGCTATGCCAATGACCGCGGGATTTTATTTTATTTACTGTACGTTACGTATACACCGTACTAACATTAGAAATATATTATTAAAAAACATCATAGTGAGACACTAAAAACATATATCTATCTTAGTCCGAAGTAAAATAAGTCATTCGGGTGAAAATTATTTGTTAATGTTAACCATGGTGATAAACCGAAATATTTAGTATTTTTATTTATTTTTTATTTATCTGAACTACTGTATTTGCAGTTAGGCCGTTACTCATATAAAGTATCCTTGGTATGAGATATTCATATTATAGTTTAATGTTTCAAATTATTAGATTATAAGTTAATCGCCATCTATATATGGCTAGAATTTATTTCTTTTCAGGTGCTAAAGATTTATTTTGATCAGAATTTATTTATTTTCAATTTCTAGAGATTTATTTTCATCAGTTGTATTAAGTTAGTGTCCCAAATATACCATATTTTGATGTTTTGATGAAATACGAACAGACTTTCCTTCGTGTTGGTTCACGACCAACCTCCAGGATGATTTTTTCCATCGTGTTAGTTCTCGACTAACCTCCAGGATGTATGTATGTCCTTCAAGTTGAAGGATTGCACAACGATTTTAAAAACAAATATATGTATATTGCACAACGAATTCAATGAAATCTCACAGCTAACACCATAGTAGGCAACGAAGATCGTTATAAAAAATGTGGTCTTGTGCCGAAGTGTTCGGCAAATAGACCGAGGTGTGGACGCTACCACGCACAAATAAAGAATGAAGAGCGCAGCGGTCGCCGCACGCAGGTAACCAGTAAGCGGAAGTGGGCGGAAATTGGTTTTCACAGTTTTAATCAAAATAGTTACTCTTAAATGTGTGCGATGCTATCTGTACAATGGGGAAACTACATGGTTAATATAAAATTATATCTGAAAAATGAAGTGACGAAATATAATAACTTATCAATTTATATCCTAGTCTTTGGACGGTTATGCTTTACAATGTAATGTAAAGTTTACATTATTATTACTTGTAGATACATTTAAAAATACTTCGTAAACGTCAGACCGCCCTGCGGAGCCCAGTTGTGATTGAAGGCGGGGATGGGTGACTGCGACTTGGTCCAGCCGGCGTTGAGGTCGAGCGAGGACGAGGGGTTTCGGAACAGGTTCAGGTTGCCCATGGCCGAGTAGTCGGTCTTCTTGAACAGGTCAGTGTGCGCCATGCCCAGGGAACCACCGATTTTATCCCTAAAAGAAAGTGTAAAGGATTTACGGTCTCGTGAGGCAAGGTAACACTGATAATTGCCGGTTTTACTTAATTGTTAGACACATGTGTTTATGTTTCCATGAGCCTCCATTTCTAGCCAAGGAGAGTGATATCGTGCACAGTGACTTAAAATACGTGAATAAAACCAGTTAAGTGTTAAGGCTCTATTTTTAACAGACTTCAATTCCAAGAAGGTGGAGGTTCTGTATTCGGTTTTGGCTATTATTAGAGACAAGGCAAGATTCGGACATAATAGCCCAATTTTGATTTTAAATTTTTGTTTTGAAACTGTTATGAATTTGATCGGTCAGCTGTCAGAAAACACATTTCTGGTCAGCTTACATATCAAATCCATAGCAGTTTCAGAACAACAAATGAAAGTCAGAAACGGGTTCATAGATTATGTTAGGGTAAAAAAAAAGTCGGTGGCAAACAAGCATACGGCCCGCCTGATGGTAAGCAGTCTCCGTAGCCTATGTACGCCTGCAACTCCAGAGGAGTTACATGCTTACATGCGCGTTGCCGACCCTAAAACTCCGCAGCCTCGATGAGCTCTAAATGCGTAAATATCGTGAAAGCGATACGAAATACTCTTAAAATGATGCCAATATGTATACATCGGATAACTTATTTAATGTAGTGTTTCCAAAAATGCAACTTGATTTAAAGAGTGTTCACCCAACCACAGGAAGTTTTTTTAAATAATAAACACATAGATATAGGTACATATTACACTTGTAGGCTTTTTTTTATGTTGACACTCGTCAAAGCTGCTGAACCGATTTTGATGAATGAGAAGTTAATTTATTTGTCTTTATATTTAGCATGAATAATTAACTAACTTCAAAAAAGAAGAAGTTTCTATGCTACATGAAAACCATAGACGAGTTATAGTTTATATACGTTTTGCCTCTATATTTACTTAGTATCTGATTTCATTTTATTTTAGTAACAGTTCCCATTTTAACTGCCATAAAAAATATCCTGTTTAAACAGATAGTGGAACCAGATAGAACTCCAAAATAGCTATATAAATATTGTTTTAGTTAAATTGTTTATTGTTTTGATTCTTCGGTAAATATTTGCATCTAGAATGTTTAAATAGCACAACTATTTGAACTTACTTGAAAGTATAGTCCAAGCTGCCACCATGAGTGTTGAAGTTGGGGAGGTTGGGGATGTTGGGCATAGTTCTGGTTATGAAGGCGTTGGCGCCCAGCTTGTGGTCGGGTGTGTTGATGAGCCCCAGCCGCCCCGCCGCCGTCGCCTGGTTGCCGAGACTAGGGATGTGCTGGCCGGTCACACTTAGTCCGTGGCCGTTGCTGAAAATTTTTAATTATCTTTAAGCATCCAGTTTGAGGTATTCCATATGGGGTGCTGTATTATTTCACTATTATTAGAAAATAATAACGCATACCCTCTAAAAGTTTCTATTACTACAGAACTCTCAGAAATAAATTTCAGTCCATTCCTGTAAATGTAACTCATGCCGACCTGTATACGATTCTCCCATTCAAATGTAATGTAATGTATATGTATATGTATGTATATATATGTAGAGCTCATTTTGTTGTCTTTTTATTCATTTATTTCATATAAATCGCATAAGTTACACTACTACTACTACTACCACTTATAAACATTAATTCGCAAAAAAATAACGATCCGATAAGAAAAACAATAAAAAATTATCGACTTACGGCCCGATTCGAAGAATGATTAAGACACGTTTAAGATCTTGTAAAGATCTTTAAAAAATCAATAACTAAACGACATGTCAAAATTGATGTTTATTTCGATTCCGCTGTGATCCAAAATAAGATCTATCTACGATATTTCTAACGTCAAAGTGACATTGGTTGCCCGAATCGAGCTGCTTCTGTCAATAGCCAGAACTTCTCGTTATCGTATCTCATTCTTCGAATCGGGCCGTAACTGCCTCATTTCTGACCAAATTTCCAAAGTCGGCACGGGTTCCTGTTACGGGAATGACCTGAGTTTACCTGTGTTTTATACCAGGGTGTTTTGGGGTAAATAAAATGGAGTGTTGTAAATTTTTAAAGTGCAAAATAAAGAACACCCTAGTCTGTATTTTTCCATGTACAATATACATTTAGCCTGTGCCCAACACTTCGTCCGCTTAAATTTGTTCGGCTGTAAACACTCCTGTTAGTACTTAGTAATAACTTTGTTTTGTTACACTTTATTACTCACATCTCACCCTTTTACGGGTTGGTTCCCGAGTTAAAAAGTATCCTTTGTCCAGATTACAAGCTACTTATATGACTAAACTAAGCTAATTATTTTCAGTTATTATTGCCTGATTGAGGACAAACATCCAAACATGCTAACTTCCATATAAAGGTATTAATTTAATATTACGTAACAGAAATACTTACATATTATCGAGAGCCAGTCCGCCACCAGCAGCGGTATACCCTGGACCGGGCTTCACTCCAGCTGCTCTGAAGGCATTTGCAGACTGTATCCCCGAAGCCGATCCAATAGCACTCAGTACGTTGCTCTCACCCCGTGCGATGGGAACTTTTAGGTTCAAATTCGCACTTCCATCTGGATTGGTGCTCACGCTGCCAAGCTGACGCCTGACCCGGTTTAGATAACCCGGATGCAGAGATTCAAATGCATGCTCTGATAACGCGTCTTCAAAGTCGTCTTGTGCGAGGTTCGCTACGTCTATTACGTAAGGTTGTATTTTTAAATCCTGTAAAGCGATATAACGAGCTTGAGCTGTGGCTAAAAGCGCCAGCGCAAAGAGATGAACAGAAAACATCTTTGAATATAATTTTAAATACACAGATTGTAAGCGCGAATTTAATTAGACAGTTAACTCTGGAACAGTTTAATGTATACTGACTCACTATATGGAGCGGGCCACTATATATGCGGAATGTTCTTGATAAGCGTTTGTGCAAGGGATTCCCTGGACCACCGCATTTGAGAAAATGATGTAGGTATATTCAATAACTATCAGTAACGTTTTGCAGGGAATCCCTGGGTCCCAAGAGCTTTGTATACTTTTTAGCATTTAGTTACTTACTTAAAAATATTGAATTGTAATTTTAATGTTCATTACTTTTTGTTGCACTTATAATTGCGGTTTTTATAGACTTTTATTCCTTAGTAGGTAGCTATGAAATATTAATAATGACTTAGTAAAAACTTGACAATTGTGATTTCGAGACTCTTATCCCGTATGCGTCGTATAGAATTAATAGATATTATATGTATCGTACATTGTCGGTATTCGGCTTCTAAAACATGTTAACTGAAAAACAATATTTTTTTATTATTATATTGAAATATTTTACAGTTATTTTATCTTTTTATTTTAAATTTTTACTCATAAATATACAGGGTGATACTCAAGACGTAATACAAAATCAGTAATTCTGACTTAATTGCAGATCGAGAACATGATGCACAAACTCATTTATTACAGTTAATCAAAGTTATTTTTAGTAATTTTCTAACAAAATAATCAATTAGAATCTCGAAGTGTGGTCATCCGACACACTAGTCATGTTGCACCTATTTGTCATGTTAACATTTGCGTTACTCTAATTCTGATATTTAAAACATAAAACTAGACTCAGACGTACATTCGAAAGCAATGAGAACGGGTAACCTTTTATGATGATTCTCATAGAAAGAGACTGTAATAACTCTAAGACCGATTTAATTGTAATCTCAACCTTAAGCATAGCATGATACAGTTACAATTTAGTTGGCTTACATTCGAGTTAAGTTCTATGTTTTTTAGAAAAGTTAGAGGAATCCCCTTACAAGGTAAAGCGTGTTGAACCATTGAACTCTGGCAAGTGATACTACGAGTAGCAAGTGGCAAGTGATGCCCCGTTATCGAGTGAATTTATTTATAACATATTTAATAGGTCATTTATGTTATCTCATATTTTGCAGTTCTTAAAATTATATACACGGGTTGATAATATATTTAAATAGATGTAGTAGTATTCTATAGGTACTTACTTTAGATTTTATTGAGATGACCGAACGTTATGAACAATTTTAAGTAACATTCAGACATTTTGAAAGATCTAACAACCTATACTACAGGTACTTACTCATAGTTATTTAAAGTAAACCTTTTCCAAAAATATATATATATTTTTTTACTTGGAAACTAATCAGAAATAAGTGAGCAAGAGGAAATATATACACTAAGAACATTCACTATTTCCATAACTCTAATTAAAACATGTTTAGTAAAAATATTACTATAGTTAACTAAGGTACGACAATTACTAATTTACATACGAATAATAAAATAGATACAAAACTCATTGTTTTTTTTATACTACGTCGGTGGCTAACAAGCATACGGCCCGCCTGATGGCAAGCAGTCTCCGTAGCCTATGGACGCCTGCAACTCCAGAGGAATTACATGCGCGTTGCCGACCCTAACCACTCCGGACCCTTAATGATATACATTATATAGATATATTTTCGAAAACTCTATAAAAATAAGGAACTTTATAATGTTTAAATGTCTTATTTCCGTCGGATTTCAGAAATTTAGTTTGATTGAGTTCCTCGTATATTTTTGCATGCTATACAGAATGACACTTAAAACTTAATACAAAATATGTTTTTCGAACCCATTTTCCTGGTGTTATAAACCCCTGCTAGGTCTCCTGTTATTAAAGTAATCATTAACATTAATATCATTGGTTTAATTTTATCTCTTATTTTTAGGCTCAGTATGGTTACCCTACCTACTGAATTCGGAGAAAAAAGTTTGGGATCACTCTCGTAGTAAACACACAACTTTTTGATTATTGCGACCGATAATTTATGAATAAAATGCAGTTTGACAGATTATTTGTACATGCATAGACACTAATATAAACAATTTTCCACAATCATCATCACAGGCCTTTGCGTTTCAACATAGACAATTTAAGCATTGTTGTTTAGACAACGAGTTTGGTGACTGTGGAGGCCGATGCGTGAGCGGCACGACCTCCCACATTTTTGGCAGAGAAATCTCATGCTACCTGAGGTTCCAGTCCCGGTTTGCTTTCTGCGACACCTTCTGCCATCTAATGCATTAAATCCGTATTTTTAATTTAATTTAATTCATACTTTTATTTTATTTTTTGTAATTTATATGTAAATATTTTGATTGTTTGTTGTTTTGTGTTTTTGTATTACCTATAGATATTGTCCGAAATAAATGCTTTTTATTTTATTTTATTTATTTTTTATTTAAATCAGGCTTGGTCGTATAGCCTTCTCCCCTCCACAACATGCTTGTGCTATCCATCACGGTCTTCAGCTAAGGTTTCCCAGGCATGGTGATCGATTTCAAATATTGACATGTCTCGCTTAACACAGTCTTTAAAGCGCAGCATCGGTCTTCCAACGTTCCTTTTAACATACGCAACTGCACCAACCAAGACACGTCGAGGTATTTTAGAGGGTTTCATCCGGTGCACATGCCCCAGCCACCGCAAGCGTCTCTGTTTGAGAAGAGCGGTAAGACTGAGCAGCTGCGTTTTTTCAAGAACTCTTTGAATTCTCACTTTGTCCTGCCAAGTTATGCCTAAAATGTTACGTAGACAGCGCATGTGAAAAGTGTTGAGCCGTCGCTCCTGTTTTGCATACGTCGTCCAGGTTTCTGCTCCGTACAAGAGTATACTTAGAACGCAAGTCTGGTACATTATCATCTTGGTTACACTCTTGAACGTAGCCTCCCGAACATGGTCGCTGCTTTGCCAATACGAATATCGATCTCTACATAAAGCGAGAGATTGTTTGACACAGTCGACCCAAGGTAGCAAAACTTATTGACGACTTCCAGAGATGTGCCATCCACCAGTAATCTGTGTCTTTCCGCACTGCCCTGCACTAACACAATGTATTGTGTAAAATATATAGGAACTCTATTATAATAACTTATATACCTTTACCTATAGACTTTGAAATCGCGAATGGTGATTTTTCATATGCAATGTGCACGTTTTATCATTGTTTATTTCAGATCGGGCGCTTGAACCGATATGAATACTAGCAGGAGAAAACTGTTCACAAAAAACAATCGGAGCATCGAAAACTTACCACCTACCAAACGTTTTTTACAGCGGCATATGCTTCGGGCGGTGTACCAAGGCGGACACGTATGGGGACATCTCCTTGTACCGGAGCAAAATCTGCCTTTACCTTCAAAGTGGGGGTCGGCTAAGGATTGCAATCTTTGGGAGCCAGTTTGGTCAACCTTACCAGTAGCATCTGGCGCACGTATTGAGCTGATTAGATGAAAATGCAAACAAAAGTGTGCAAATAGATGAAACTGCGTAAGATGACATTTGAAGTGTTGTAGGTACGGATCTTTGTGGATGTGGTAGAGCGTGTGCAGACTAACACCCTTATGCTAAGATTTTTGCAATTTCTTCGCATCGCTCACATATACCCACTAGGCTAGGTAACTAGACGGGATTTTTTTACGAATATGATCATTAGGACAGACAATCAATCTTACATGCCAATCTTCTAATATTTAAAAATTAAATTATTGGGTTGTTGCATAATTTTTTTCCCACTTCTAAATTTCCTTGATATTTTCAGTAGTCTCGGGTATATTCTAGAATAAATCTAGTATATAGTAGAATGTTCTCGAATCTTTCACGTAGGTTATATAAGTGCAGGCTTGTTACAGGGATTTAGTTAATATCGAATAAATGGACCAACATCAACTTCGAGCGATTTACTTATACGAACACTAATGGCCACTAGTTCGAGGGAAACAGCAAATAAGATTAACACTGCTTTTGGCCCAAACACTACTACCAATTGCACAGTACGAGATTGGTTCCAGCGCTTTAATGAAGGAGACACGAGTCTAAAAGACATTCCTCATACTGGTCGCCCCATCACTTTTGAGGAAGACGCATTGCAAGAATTCCACCACCAGAGATTTAGAGAAAACTCTAAACTATCACTACAGAACCTTAGATCGCCATCTGCAGTCGATGGGTTACCGTAAAGTTTTGTCAAGGTGGAAGCCTCATGCTTTGACCGATGCTCAACGTGCATTACGTGTCAACATTTGTGAAAGTCTGCTACTGCGCCCCCAAAAAAAGAGCTTCCTGGAGTCAATCATCACTGGAGACGAGTCCTGGGTCTTGTACGAGACCGTTACACGAAAATCCTTTTGGATACCTTCCGATAAACGGCCACCAACTCAGCCGAAAAGCAGTCTGCATGGCCAAAAACTTCTCCTGTCAGTTTTGTGGGATTCGCAAGGAATGTTGTTGTGGAAGTTACTGGAGGACCATCAAACTATCGATGACAAAGCCTATGTGAATCAACTACAAAAGTTGGCTAACGCTGTTAAAGAAAAAATGCCAAAACGTCTTGAAGTATCATTACCTCATGATAATACAAGACCTCATACGGCGAAAATGACCTGTAAATTTCTAGGGGAACTTAGTTGGACAACAATACCTCACCCACCTTATAGCCCTGATCTAGCACCTTCCGACTACCATCTTTTTCGGACTTCGAAAGAGCATCTTCGTAAAAATAAATTCGAAAATTCTGGCGACCTACAAAAATCACCTTGCCAACTTCTTTGCCTCTTAAGCCACTTTTATTCTGGGCCAAGGGTATTGAAACTCTACCTAGCAGTTGGTTACATGTTCTAGATAATGATGGTGATTATATTGTCAATTAATAGTTTCAATAAATAAATATTACATAAAAATTTGTTTTATTTCAAACTTTAATTTTGGTTTTTTCTAAAAATGTTACGAAAATAAAATGATGATGCAGTTTTATAAAGTTACGATGTAGAGCAAACACTCAGGTAAGCTATCTATAAAAATAAACTACAAAATACCTACTACAATCCGCACGCCGCGCTCCGCTCACGGCGCCGCGGCCGAAACCCGACCGCGAGAGTGGTTCCGCCCCGTCTTCGTTTTTATCTTTTTTTGACACGTTTTTACTTTAAAGATGTTTTTCACTTTTTATATTTAAGAATAAGTGGGCTATATTATTATATTTTTTATTTTGTGAATTTCGAAACAATATAATTCTAATCGACTTTTTTCCGAAATTTTTTAATTTAAAATTTTGTGGTTTTTCAATTTACTCCGTTTTTTTTTCTATGGACGGGTAAAAAGTTTGTACCAGAAATGAATTAGTCATCCTTGAATTATACGAAAACGATACTAAACTTGATCTGATAGCTATATGGGGGCAGATATGGAGCCCAGAATGCAATACGGGAGATGTACCTTTCCCAAACCCCTTCCCCTTCCAACAGTCGGGGGGTACCGCGTGTCAACCGGGCTAAATCAGCTTAGAATGACCTAAGGAACAACTGTGCCAAGTAGCGTCTTTTAAGAAAAAGTTGCAGGGTGCCCCATCCGCAAATCCGCCCCTAATTCCTCTACTATACATCGAATACCTTTCCTAAAATATCAACTGGAGATTTATAATAAATCGTCGGAACACTGTGTTCCTGTAAAATCGTGCCCTGCATTTTTGTAGACAAGATCTATAGCAGGCATCGCCGGCTGCTAGTAATCTATCTACACCAAAATTGTCTAAAATAATGCCACGAGCCCTACCGTAACTCTCTGTCGCGACAGCCACCCCAAAACATTGCTGCCCGGGCTGGGGAAAAATGTTAGAAAACTGTTTCTCTCTTTTAGCTATGATATTCATTTTGGTAGTTAAAGCAATATAACTTACGTTTCAACTTCTGTTCCTAAAATAATATCAATATTCCGATCTATATCGACGTCCAATAGAAAAGCCAAAGTTGATAAATTAATCTGTTACTGCAAAAACTGCTCCGAAAAATTCTGAACATGGACCCCCACACACCGCACCCGTTTTCGCCTGCGCATCTGTCCGTCTCCTTGAAATTTAACGGCTGAAAAAAAATTCAGACAAATAAACTGAAACGAATATGCGTAGCACGCTCCTCGCGCTCGCTTTAGCAATCAACTATACGAAATTTAAATGCAAAATAAAATACAAAAGTTACAATTCAGGGGATAGATCCAGGGACCTCCATCTCCCTGCTACAAGCTTAGTCAATCAAAAATAGGAAATTAAAGTGCAAAAAAAATACAAAAAAGTTCTCATTGCCCGGAACTTCGTCATTCCAAAGCGAGTGTATTCCAACTGAGCCAGGAACGAATATATGTGACATGGTGAAATTAGGATACTTATTCTTCTAATCTTACCTTTGAAAGCTTCTAGTTAAATTATTATTTGTGATATATTTAATACCTAGTGAAGAAGCTAAGCAGATGGCATTGGTTTTCTTTAATATAAGTAAGATACCAACTGAATTCTGAATACAACATTATCTAATTAGTTCTAAATGAAAACATATTTGACAAAAACAGGGCAATTTCTTTGAAGATGAACAGTATGAATAGTCGATGTACTTACTTGTTGAAATCTCATAATCAGATTATTGACGATTCCAATACTATTACACTAATTTAATTAAATACAGTTCATGAATCATTCAATAATAGTTAGTTCTTAAATTGTATATGCAGATGTCAATCACAGTGAAAAAATCAACGATGATCAACTCTAACCAACTCGGCGGGTGGCGTGAAATGACATGTAATAAAATTCGTAATTGTTCGTTGTTGTTCATTATCACAATCAAAACAAAATCAATAAACATTCACCACCGAGGTATGGTATTACAATTCCCGAATAACAGGCACATCTACAAGCAATCACTATCAGCGAACAATATTGCCCTTCCAATAAATGCCTTTTACACAGCAAAATTTAACAAAATCCTGCACCTTGAAGCACCTTCAATAAAGCTTTAAACCGTTGAAGTGGCGACTATTGGTTCCATGTTTGGATTTATTGCACGTATGGTATTAATAATATTCGTGATAATGAAGACAACAGTAATCGTCATCAAAGAATAAAGAGCTTCAAAAAAATGTCTGTAAATACCTATTTTCTCTCTCCGTAATTTAATTATAAAGTGATATATACCAAATCAACTTTTTTTATTATCTAATTTTAACGTTGATAATTAAATAGACTTACTAAACATGTAGGATTTTATATTAGTTTCTGCCAGCAATATCGTCTACAATGTTTAGTTTTGTCACAAAAACAATCATATGTCAGGCATAGGCCTCGGACAATTTTCATCTAAATTGATATTGATATCATTTAATTTTCATCTAGATAAGAAAAGAGATACTTGAAAAATATCTGCAGATACTTTTTTATATAAATTAAACTGTTAAAATCGACCTATACGCAGCCAAACTGAAACAATTCCAGCAGGATTATTATGGATGGCTTTATCTGCGTGATAAAATAACTGTCACTTTTTAACACCGCGAGATTGAAAGTGACGGACAGCGTTTTATCACGCTGTCCCGTAGACAAGAACGACTATATTCGTAATTCCGTACAGGTTGTACTGGATTAATTTGATATATGTACGGTCACGTCTGAAAATATCGATACGGGCAAAGTGCCAAATATATGTACACAATACTCTAATATATGGGCCATAAGGTCGTGTATACATATTTTTGGCACTTCGATCGTGTCGATCTTTTCAGACGTGACTGTACCTTTAAATATTTTACCCAATAAATCTAAAGTTTACAATTAAATTTACAACCAACTGTATAACTACTACCACGATTTTTTGTATGTGTAGAGATCGCTTCTTAGCGATAAGACCGCCTGTTGTTACCAAACTTTTAAGTGTTTTTTCATTTCCTGTCTATTTTGACTGTATTGTATGGTGCACAATAAAGAATATTTACTTACTTAGTTACTTAACTAAAATATAATTAATAGATGAGTAAGTAAGTAAATATTCTATTATTGTACCAACAATTATACATTTTACATACATGTAAAATTACAAATAAATTTAAAAAAATAGAACCAGTTAACAACAGGCGGTCTTATCGCTAAAAATCGATCTCTTCCAGACAATCTTTAGGTAGCAGGAAATGTAGAATTCGTACAAAAGTCAACGGGTAGTGCACGGAGCTACCTAAATATGGAGCCTGGTAAACCCAAACACACATACTTATGTAGTACAATACCTAATACAAAAATAAATAATAATATGCAATATATTAAATGGCAACTTAAGGCAGAGACAGAAAGGAAATGGAGAGAGATTTAGCTAAAATTAATTCACAACCGAACAGCCCGGAAGGTAGATAAAAAAGCTATTATAAAATTTTGAAGTAGATGAGGGAGGAGGAAGAATATAAGTCTGAGAACATCTCATATAAGAAAGATACTTGAAACGCTCTTTGAGATAAGGTGGTGTACTCGTAGCGGGGTTAAAGAGAATGCTATAAAGGAGGGCGAGAACTTGAGAGTAACGGCGGAGAAAAATAGAAATCCACTTGAGCTGAGAACGAAACTGTGACACATGGTCATATTTGCGCAAGCCAAATATAAACCTTATACAAGGATTTTGCTGGTCCTGGGTAAGGTCGAGATAGCAAATGTCAGCATAATCTAATATGAGTTTTAGTTGCTTATAAGTCTTTTTCTTACTGTATGCATTATTTAGAAAGGGACGATTAGTATATTGCGCGCGAGGGATACAGTCGCGGTGCACTTATAAAAAAACATCAGAGGTGCCTCGAGGAACCCTAAAGCGCAAAAAATCGTAGTAGACTAAACGTATAATCCACTGCTCCGTGAATATAGTTAAGTGAAGTGAAAAGGGTTCAGTCTTCGCCCACTAGGAGTATTGCTTACACGGCTGCCTGGTTCTTAAATAACTAGTTTAAAGATTTCCGGGCCGCTGGACCAGCGTCTTGGCTCCTTAAGTGAAAAAGGTAACACCTTCTTGCTCACTGGTTGTACTTCAAAAGCAATTTGTGAGATAAAATCGTCCTGTGCCTTCTGTAGCTTGTGGAAGCGGAATTTTATAGTATATGTTACAAAACTATTATTTTGTAGTATATGATACTGTAACTTACAAGTGTATGATTATACATATGGCATTTCCTTAATTTTAGTGATTGTACACTTTGTTTTTTTTTTGTCATTCATTCATCATTACTTCTATTCTACTCATTTCCTCAAAGGTTAACTGGAAGAGATCCCATAGAGAGATAAGTTCGCCTTTGTCTATAGACAGTTAAAGTATATGCTCGATTACGTACATGTTATTATACATGTATATGTATGTATGTATGTATATACTTTATTGTTCATATATTATAAATAAAAACACGAGAAACACAGTTACAAAGTAAATTCAATACAACAAAGGCGAACTTATCCCTCTATGGGATCTCTTCCAGTTAACCTTTGAGGAAGGAACACTGTATACAAGTGTTGACATTTTATTAAACTAAACGTGAAGTTAGTTGATCATGTTGTTATCATATTTATAACTGTCTTTGTACTTAGATGGTTAGTCATATAATAAAAAAAAATCTTATATATAATTTAGCTTTAACAATAATATATTCTGTTAAAATAAGAAGCCCACCATTTCGATACTTCTCTGAGATTCCCACGATACAAGCTGAGCCTAGTGTGGGGGTCAATGTACTGCTCCTCTTGTAATGCCAAATTCTTGAAATAAATATATTCTTTATTTTTATTCTTATTGCTTCATAAAACTTGTGCCTTATGATGTTCAGAAGGGCTAAAGATGGTCGGCTCTTTTGTCACCATGCCTGTCCCGTTCTAACGAGTACGTAAGCGCGAAAGTGACGGGCATAGTGACAACCGCCACCGGCCCCGCAGCAGTCTTTTAGAGTTTTTAGTAACCAAGGTAACCTTTATAAACGAGATTATTTTGGTGCCGTAATATTAGGTATTTTTATTTTATTTGAAATTAAGCGAAATAAAAATTAAGTAGTTCAATCCGGTCTCTTATCATAAGATTAATATAATAAAAAAAATAAAAATAAAACATTGTTGGTTACTATCATATATACACAAAACACCGTGGATATGTATCCTTTATGAACAAGTATGATGAAATTATTGTTTAGTTTATTACAGCAGTAGGTAAATCATTTTTAGGGTTCCGTATCCAAAGGGTAAAACGGGACCCTATTACTAAGACTCCGCTGTCCTACCGTTCGTCCGTCCGTCTGTCACCAAGCTGTATCTCATGAACCGTGATAGCTAGACAATTAACATTTTCACAGATGATGTATTTCTGTTGCCGCTATAACAACAAATACTAAAAAGTACGGAACCCTCGGTGGGCGAGTCCGACTCGCACTTGTCCGGTTTTTTAAGTACTGTAAAACCCAGTGAGTGAAAAGGAACCATAAAAATACAAAATATAAGGAATTGATATCAAGTCTTAGTCTTTCTATAATGAAATGCTTAATATGTATAAGCAATGGTGTATTTGCTACACAAACCACAAAAAAATACGAGTTGGTTTTCTTGAGGTGCTGCATATTAATATGGAGCAACCAAATTATGAACTACCGATCCACTTATTTATGGTTTTTGACTTGTTTTAGTTTCAATTTTTTTACTATTAAATTAATAGTATTGATTTAAAAAAATCCGATCTTTATTTAATGCAAGGAGAAATATTGTGGCAATTAAATGGGCTAGCTGTAATAAAACAATGCAGATTAAAGTAGGTAGGTCGGTACCTGTCGTAAGTAAGTACTACGTAATTGCGTTAAATATTATGAGTAATAGAAATAAAGTATCATATTCGTAAGAAGTGATATATGAATCTAATACCGAACACGAACTCCGAGGAATAGAAAATATCAGCCATAAACTGAAAACAGGAATAAAATGAAAATACATTTTACTTCCTGTACTTTCATATATTACAAACGGCAGCAAAATTGTAGGAACTATTAATTTTATCGATGCAATACTTCCTGCATAGCTACGCTTGAGATGTAAAGCCGTATACTGCATGCTTTTCAAAAGGTATTTTACTGCCGCTCGAGGTATTTACTCTATATCATTTGCACAATCGGCTGTAGTCACTATATTTCATGGTCTCGGTGCACCTGTATATTGTGACATGGGACTATCTGCATTACTTAAATAAACTGTTAGTAATTAATAAAAGTTAAAGATGGATTTTTTCCTCAAGGCTCTCACAGCGTTACTTCAAGACGTCATGCTGTAACAAGCCCTATATCGTAGTTACTAATTGTTTGTAACGTAACGTGCACGATTAATATTTAAAGTAATTGAATCGTGAGTTTTAATTTATTACTTCTCATGCTGAAGTTCGTCTTTATGTCGTGAGTACGTATCGAATGCAGCAGTTGTACGCCACGAGCATTTTTTGACAAAGTTATACAACGTTACATACAATACTCGTACCTCCACGACTCCCACGAGTTACAGTTGACATTTCCATCTCGCTCGCACTCATTGATTGGTGCGTTAGAGAGGGAATGCGATTGAGTTCACGCAGTCGCTAACGTAAACGTCAACTCGTGGTACGGCCATTTTTCTACGGTTAGGTCCTTCCTTTTAAATGAAGTACTAAATTAAACAAACGACAATTTATAGTCACCTTTCCTACTGCTGTGGTTATTTTGTCAGGTGTAACAAAAACGATTTCATCGTTGTTAGTTGGTAGCAAACTTGGGAAAACAACAAAAAAACCGAGTGAAGAAAAACTGAAGTGGGTCATTCTCCAGATTTATGCCTGCGTTTAAATTCCATCGAATAATACAAAACCTATGAAAAGTTTGACGGATTTTTGACTGACAGCAGTCATATACTTTGAGAACGACCTAAAAAAAAAATTTTTTTCTTTTGTTTTGCAAATTTTGAATAAAAGGAAAACCTATAAACCTAGTTAGGGTTCCGTAGCCAAATGGCAAAAAACGGAACCCTTATAGATTCGTCATGTCCGTCTGTCTGTCCGTTTATGTCACAGCCACTTTTTCCGAAACTATAAGAACTATACTGTTCAAACTTGGTAAGTAGATGTATTCTATGAACCGCATTAAGATTTTCACACAAAAAAAAAACAATAAATTTTGGGGGTTCCCCATACTTAGAACTGAGACAAAAAATTTTTTTTTCATCAAACCCATACGTGTGGGATATCTATGGATAGGTCTTCAAAAATGATATTGAGGTTTCTAATATAATTTTTTTCTAAACTGAACAGTTTGCGCGAGAGATACTTCCAAAGTGGTAAAATGTGTGTAACTTCTAAAATAAGAGAATGATAAAACTAAAAAAAATATAAACTTGAAAACTTCCACCGAAAATTGGTTTGAACGAGATCCAGTAAGTAGCTTTTTTATACGTCAAAAAATTAAAAAAAAATTGTTCATCAAATTCCATACGTGTGGGTTATCTATGAATAGGTCTTCAAAAAAGATATTGAGGTTTAAAATATCATTTTTTTCTAAACTGAACGGTTTGCGCGAGAGACAATTCCAAAGTGGTAAAATGTGTCCCCCCCCCCCCCGTAACTTCTAAATCAACAGAATGTTAAAACTAAAAAAAATATATGATATACATTACCATGCAAACTTCCACCGAAAATTGGTTTGAACGAGATCTAGTAAGTAGTTTTTTTTTAATACGTCATAAATTGTACGGAACCCTTCATGGGCGAGTCCGACTCGCACTTGGCCGCTTTTTTTTCATTGTGTCAGTAACATACTAAAAAATCATGGAGAATAGAAAATATTTAGAAGTGGAAAAACGTTTTCTCTATTTGTATGGACGATCACGTAGTATACTTCCCTCTTAAGACTGACGGTGATTACTCTGATTAGTTTAGGTCTTAATAAATATTACCTACTTGCACTAATTAGTGGTAAACGCTGTGGGCCACACATATTGTAGACAATATAGTAAGTATTCCTTGTAGTGGCTGTTTGCTTACCTAAATAAGGCCGGCAACGCACTTACAACCCCTCTGGTGTTGCAGGTGTCCATGGGCGGCGGTAATCGCTTACCATCAGGTGATCCGTCTGCTCTTTTGCCTCCTCTACCATAAAAAAAACTTACGTCAATATCCAGAGTAGTACCGTAACTAACTATAGCTCAGCGATGATACCTACATAAATAATTAACACTATACGTTTTACTTATGTTGGAGCAATATAATTATTTAGTATTTTTTTTTTTATTACATATTTAAAGTTGTTCAATGTCCGTCAGTACCATGTGCGGTAGCAGTGTATTCTGTTGTAATAGTACATTACATTGCGAGTGCAAAAAGTAGTAAATTTGAAACAAGTGGCGATAAATTAACGTTTTAAATCGACACAACTTGCGAATAACCTATTCGCACGTGTATCATACAACGTTTTACAGTACATATGGCCCTTTAAATATTTGACATAGGCACGTAAAGTGCATTACGGCACTAGTCGATACAGTAGCACTGTATGTACTGTAAAATAAGTGTTTACACTCATGTCGTTTTGACGACTTTAAAATATACGATATAAGTCGACATACCTGCATAAAAATTAAAAAAAAATCGTAGATTTTTATTTATTTACGTTAACAATATACTTAATGGATATATACAGAGGATTCTATAACTAGCTTATATCTAAAATAGGCCCTTGTTAGTAGAAATAGATTTTACTTTTTATCAATAAGGTTATTCTGATAATTACCCCGTCTTACTATCCCAAAATTACGCAACAGTGGATGAAATACTCGTAACCATAGAGGCGAATAAAGTAGTGGGGAAAAGAGAACCTTGATTATAGGGCAAGCTAATGAGAGAATGCTCGAAACTGGAGAAGAGCTGCGGTCGTAGAGCATAATGTTATAACTCCTGGATGAGACTAGATACCAGTAAATACTATTTTGATCTCTCCTGTTCGGAAAGTGTGATTTTCATGAGCAGAAAGCCGGGTGGAAAATAGCTTTTCCCAGCCTAGGGTGGAAAGTAATTTTTTTAAAGGTATGATGAGCAAGCTTATGCTATATAAAATAGACCCAGTGTCTGTACCTCCATTCATTTAAGGCGGTACAGACACCTATTGCTATCTCTTTCTGTCTCTTGTAAAGAGCTATTCAAAACATTCTACTATTCCACTCATTCATGGTGGTACAGACACCTATTGCTATCTCTTTCTGTCTCTTAAAAATAGGTATTAAAATGTCTGAAACCTTGAATAATGATGAATTGAATAATGGGTTTTATAGACTGAATTCGTACCCAATGTATCGAAAATTGTTTGCGATTTGTTGCATGTGTTTTGTTTGTTGTCTATAGAGTAGAGCCTATTACACTGAAACTTTATAATTGGAAACAAAATCATAGAAAAGGCCGGAATAACGGATAAAACAAGAAAATTGTTCAGTTCTGAATAAAAATGGATTTATCGTGCGATTCCAGTGACGAAGAAATTAATTCAACTCCCGAATCGATAAAAGTAGAGGCGAAAACGGCGATCGATAGTTTGTTACCGGAATGTTCTAAGGAGAGATACATGAAGGCATACGACCACTTTATAAACTGGAGAAGCGCTAAGAAAGTAAAGTCGCTGTTGCAAACCGTGTTTCTGGCATATTTCGCAGAAATATCGAAGACATTATAACCATCTACACTTTTCATAATATATTCATAAGAAGCATCAAGTTGATTTGAAGAATTTTACGAACTTGTTAGCATTTTTAAAAAGACGATCGGAAAACTTTAAAAGCAAGAAATTAAAGATTTTCACTGCTGAAGAGGTTGAGAGATTCTTAAACGACGCTCATAATGTCCTATTAATTTGTCTTATTTGAATTGTTCAAATTTCTCTGTATACTTTAACAAATTTCATTTCATTGTTGTATATGTCGTTTACCTATCGCTGTATGTATCTGTTAATAATTTGTTCTAAAGAAATATATCTATAATAAACCTACATTTTTTGTGTTTGAGTTTCCTCATAGTCGAAATGAAAAGTAGAGTGTTTAACTCGGGTAAAAGTAACCATCTCACCCACGAACTAGTGGCGGCCAAAATATCTCGGGTGACTTTCCAACCTTGGTTAACAATCTACTATTAATCTTATTTTAGCTGGGTTTGCAAAGTTTCTATTAAAAATATTATGAAAATTTATTGTACGATCTTAGATCAGTACGGGTACCACTTGTTTGATACTGGCATATTCGCTAGCGTGTGCATATTAGTACAAGCGAGATGTATAGAAAAGTAAGTTACGCAGACGTTAGCAAATACATGGTAAAGCTACAGTTGTAAAATAAATAATAAATGAAATATTCTCGGGGTGATAAGGCAAACTTGAGCAGAATCAATCCTACGAATTCATAAGTACTAAACTACTCGTACCTACTGTTTTGTACTAGTATTAGTGAGATTAACTTATTTTTTTAGTGAACATAAATTTAATGTGACAATAAAGTTTTCTTAATAAACAAAGTTCTGTAATAACAGAAGTTTTATGTTTATTATATTATTGTTGTAGTGTGACCATCATTGTAGAGAATTAAACTAGTAAGAAAAACCGGCCAAGAGCATGTCGGGCCACGCTCAGTGTAGGGTTCCGTAGTTACTCTTCCGTCACAATAAGCTAAACTGGAGCTTAAAGTATAGTAAATTGTTAACCAAGGGATGAAACGGTACCTTTCACCCTAGTTAAACAAATAGGCTTTGCATAATCAGTACCTAATTAAAGCAAGTCTTTTTACTATGAAGGGAAAACTTTTTGCGATAACTCAAAAACAGCTAAACTGATCATGTCCGCTATAGTTTTCATTTAATGTCTTTCTTAAGCTCTACTTCCACGATTTTTTTCATATTTTTTGGACCTATGGTTCAAAAGTTAGAGGGGGGGACACATTTTATTTTTTCTTTCCGAATATATTCACTTTATCAAAAAATGTTTTTTGAAAACCCCTATTAGTTTTGAAAGACCTTTCCAACGATACCCCACACTCTAGGGTTGAAGCGAAAAAAAAAATTCACACCCACTTTACGTGTAGAGGAGGTACCCTAAAAAAAATTAAATTTTTAGATTTTATTGTACGACTTTGTCGGCTTTATTGATTTATATATCCATGCCAAATTTCAGCTTTCTAGCAATAACGACCACGGAGCAAATCCTCGGACAGACAGACAGACAGACAGACAGACAGACGGACTTGGCGAAACTATAAGGGTTCCGTTTTATGCCATTTGGCTACGGAACCCTAAAAAGTTATTTCATTTCGCTTAAATACGATGGTGAACGATATAAAATTCAATACCTATTTATGTATGGATATGTTCATGATTTTAATTTGTTTTATTGTTCTTTAAATCATTAGGTATACTATCTTTTTGCTTGAGATACAGGATTATATTCCTAATTCAGGCGCACGTAACAATATACGAAATATGTAAAAGGGCACGCATAATGTAACATTAGCAATAAGGTTTACTCAACAAATTATTCTTATTCTAATATTCTTTGCAACCCTTTCTTTCCTGGCATATTAGACTAATTGTTATTAGTACACGAGCAGTCAAGCTTTCCATAACAAAAGACTTATTTTAAATAATTTTGGATAAAATTAGCTCAAAAGATAAATAGCTAAATTATAAGTGCAGATTTGAGCATTGGAAAAATAATACGAGTAATGTCAGGTCTAGAAACATAAGTCGATGCTATCGTGTACTGGATTTAATGGGTCGAAATATTCTCTAGACTGAACAACGTTTTACAGGCACGTATCACATTGTATTCTAAATAAAATCCAGGAAAAGTGCCATTAACACTACTTAGTATTTTACTGTTGGAGTTCCATTTGTAGCGAGAATTTTTATGTAAGTTTATTGCATATTTAGTGCCTCACTTAGTGTCGGTGTGTGTAGGAATAAATATTAGGGGTTATTTTAGCACGGTAAAAATACTAAAGGGCGATATGCTCGCGGCGCACAAATGTAAACGTGGCTTATATTGAGGCGCAGCCCTGAACATTGTGTGAGAGCGCATAGCGTAGATGTGCACCGCTGTGGTATGGACGATCTTGGTTTAAAAAAAACGGACGTATACGATTTATGCGTATTTTACTTATGAATTTCTAAGCTTTTACTTTCCCATATGGCGGCGGCATGAACGAATAGTCTGAAATCGTTCGTCTGCCTGTGGAAGAGATATGTGGATGATGTGTTCTGCATTTTAAAGGGCAACTCTGATAAAGCGGAGCAGTTCGTCGACTATTTAAACTCCATTCACCCAAATGGTAAAGTTTACATTTCGGATGGAGGGCGATAGATCCCTTCCCTTTCTGTATGTGAACTGCGACGATTAAACAACCAAACTGCGACGATAAAAGTAGGTTAGGTGATATTGTAACTGCGACCCCTATAAAACCGAACTGCACTAAGAAAGCAGGTTAGGTTAGAGTTACGATTTTTACAGAAACGTACTGTTACCAGAAAAGTGGGTCAGGTTGGCTTAGAAGTGCGACCCTTACATAACCGACCTGCGACCAGAAAAGTGGGTTAGCTTAGGTAAGAACTGCGACCTTTACGTTACGCGACAATAATTTATTAGTCTTATATGGAAAATTGTGTTGAACATGATCGTTGAGTCACTAATGAGTTTTTCTTTTAAAACTTTTCCCGCCGGAAAGTGCCGTGAAGGTACGGCCTTGTTCCTACTTGTATGACTTTTTCATATTTTATGAAAGTACGGATCCCTCCGTTATTCGTGATCCGACACGCACTTGGTCGGACCAGCGATTTCATCTTTGAAGCTTATACGAAAACTCAATCATCGCATTTTCGTAATGCTTTATGTCTCCATTTATTTCAGGAAATAATTTTTGGGACAACATTTTTGGTGTTAATTAGGTTATCCACATATTTATGTTTATCGTAGTCCTCGGCGACCGTGCACAATGGGACAATAAAAATAATACCTAACAACGCTTTCTAGGATTGGTATTTTTGGACAAATCATACCAATCCTAGAAAGCATATATAAACCACATTTAAATTGTTTTATTCCTATACTTGAGCAAACCCAATTAGTTTGTAAACACACTACTTGAAAACAAGAAATTCCAATCACGTTTTATTACATTATAATATCTAACCAGATTATCACTTATTAAATGAGATATGTATTTTAAATTTTCTGTGTGTAACAATAACAACACGTATGTACATACATATTTGCACCACATGGTTAAATGTGTGTGGCTATAACATCATAGACAGGTATATACACAAAGGGAAATCATAACATTACAAGACTGCACGTTTTCAAAGTAGCATGACTTGCTTCCAATTTAAATATTCCCCGTTGTTCCATTCAGCTCAAAGCTTTGAGTTCAAAGCTGTGCGATTTATATGGAAAGCGCTTTTTTAATTTAATTGCCACGGTTTTAAACTTCATCTTTTTTTTCGAACCATGTAGAGCAGAACGGGGACAATAACACTTTCTACATCTATGTTGATATTTCTATCCAATAATATCTTGACGTCGATTGTACATTGGCATACGATTAAATACAAATAATCTTTGTACCTATTATGGAACGTCTCTTGCTAGGGTTGATTTCTCTAAGCGTTCAACGTATTGATGAACTGTTAAACCTTAATTTTCATATTACTCCCAACTCGGTGATTTCTCCAATGGTGTTATAGAGAATTATATTTTTTAAATGATAACTCTTTATAAAGTACATGTTTTACTTACTAAGGAACTGCGGCGGCGTGTGGTGTGTTTTTGAAGCGACAGCCAAGCATTATAAAATATTTTAAAGGTTTTTACAGCACTAGCGGCAGCCTTAAAGAGCGCTTGTGCAGTGCACTCCCATAAATAATCATAGTCAAATTATAGTACCTAATTAATATAATACTACTTATTCATAATTTATGTATATATCGTAAACAAGTTAATAATAGTTAAATAAGTAATTATTATTCATTATAAGTGTATAGTCAGCCTATGACTACTCGCCTACTGCTATATTTCATACGTAAGGGCCGATTTAGACGGCACGCGAACTCGCATGCGATTTTAGTTACATTGCGGACTATTGAGGTTACAACTAATTCGGCGACCGATCAAATACCGCAATGTAATGAAACTCGCATGCGAGTTCTCGCACCGTGTAAATGAGCCCTAACGCGCGAAGCGAAACGCTTTGGATTGCGCTCCTATGAAAATAGATTTAGTACATTGAATCAATAGGAAATTCCATAAGAGCGAAAGAGAAGTTTAGCCACAGTTCCGCACGTGAAACAGAAGATGTTCTATGAAGAAAGACGAAAAATTGGAGCGGCGCTCCTAGTCCGTTTGACCTTGTGCCTTCTCGCCGAATGCGCGCGCACTCCGCGTGCTATGTTGTCATTGTTTGCAAACATACCTTTTACCTTAGTATTTTTTAAAGTTTGCGCGGGTATGCATTTAAAAAAGTGAGTGCACATAAGTTGTTAGTGGTAAAGTGATTAAAAATGAATGAATTTAACGTGACATTCATAAATTAATGTGAAAAAACTTTACAAAATCGACTCGAGTTAACTTCAACTTTCGTAAAAATGTTTGGACCAAAACGGTGTGTTAACAATTTATTTATTTATAAAATTTATTTCCACGAAATAAAAAAACATTCATAATCTCGAAACCATTTGTTAAATGAACTGCAGTTGATGAGTTGAACTGCGGTCTATCGGTCGTCAAGATATTCGTAAAACATTAGATTCCAATGCGCAACCCAAAATCTATAAGAGAGTTTAATGACCAGGTGGACGAAAACCGATATCTATAGGTATATTGAGACGGTTAATAAATTGGGTAGTTTTAGTTTTTTTTCTGTAATGTAGTTAAAAGCGAACACCCGTAATATATAGTCACCGGCCGCCGTTGTTTTACAGTACTTACCAAACAATCAGCCGTACATGTTATGCATTGGAGGCGGCTTAAAGAAGCCGATTCCACACGCCATCTCAATCTGGCGTCAACCCGGCACCCGGTCAAGCAAACTCTATCTACTTGGATAATCATTTATTGGTTTCCGGATACAGCGGGTCTTATTGCAACCCGGACTTTTAGCTCTACTCCTCTCCTATTTATAGTACTTAATACGTTTTTAGACACATTTTTACAATTCCTTGTGAAGGATGTGTTTTGTATATTTTTTTTGATGTTTAGCAGTTAAATAGTAGTTAACATGTAGATTCTCAACAGATGTTTTTTAGTAATTTTTGCCTTGATAGTTTAGATAGTTTTGGTAAAAGAAAAATGAGAATTCTACATTTGTGTATAATTTTGTGCTAATTGCAAATTAAAATAATAATATGCAATAAAACGACATGCTACTATAAATAATACATTCAGCATTTTGTTCAGAGATGCAATACGCTGGCTAAACATAGGTAGGCATATAATACGGGTTTAGATATGCATTAAATTTGTAGGTAATTTCATGTGTTTACTGTACGTTAAACCGTAAAATGAAGCCTTCTGATACTGCTACTGGATTAAATTTTAAAAAGCTAGGTCTCTGCCAGTTGATAATTGACTAATAAACACAACAGGTATAAGGAAACGAAAGAAAACGTCAGCTTTAAGCATTTTACAAACACGTAGACACGTAGAGTCGTGCGAAATCGTGATCATTTTATCCCAGTTGAAACAAAACAAAAAGACGAAATCGAAATGGATCTTTTTTTTTTTTTTTTTTTTATTCCGAAAAGGTAAGCTTTTGACCACAATCTCACCTGATGGAAAGTGCCGATGTAGTCTAGGATGGAACATGCTTACCTAAAAGATGTCTATTCACTCTCGATTTAAAAAGGTCCAAGTTATAGTGGACTGGGAATAGATTTGCAGGAAGTGAATTCCACTCCTTAGCCGTTCGCATGATAAAGCTGGATGCGTAGCGTTTAGTGCGAATCAGTGGTAAAGTAACGACGTAAGGGTGAAACGCAAGTCCGCGTCTAGTCCCACGGTGGCAGAACGGAGATGGGGGGATAAGATTATGTAATCCCATCGCACACTCCCCGAAATGTATCCTGTAGAATACCGATAAACAGGCTACCTTTCTACGGTGTTCTAGGCTCTGCAGTCTAGCCTCTACCAGTCTCGCATCCCCAATAAGCTTCCTAGCGCGTTTGTCTATAGAATCTAGGGTGGCTAGCTGATACTTCTCTGATCTGGTCGTTAGCCGTTTTCGTGGTAGGCAAAAACATTTTATAGAAAATTTTCAGGGTTGCAGAAGTTGTTGCGTGTAGTGTTTTCAATAAAAATGGATTACTCGGTATTATGGTTGACGAAAAGTTAGGATAATCAATATCAGAGTAAACCTGTTGTAGGACGAACCAACCGGAACCTTGGTAGTACATAATATTCGAACTGTATAATTGTAAAATACAATCCCGTTGCCCTAAAATTGTAAATTTTTGTTTTTGAGATCTAAGAGAGTTATGTGTATTTATTACCTTTTTGTGTATCGATAGTGTCTCTCGTATTAGGAGTGGGAAAACTTTAAGAAGAAATACTAGCCTAGCCCCTTCTCAGATTTGGGAATTTTAGTTAAATATCTCCGTCGCGTTGACGGGAGCAGGAGCCGCTATAAAATTAGTGCAATAAGGACAACTGCAGCTTAGGCAAAAATCCTGGGTAAAAATCTCAAAAATCGAGGTTTCGATCTCGATATTTTCCTCCTCCAAACCAATCGTAACGAAATGTTGGAAATGGAATGAGAAATAAATTTTCTGTATCTGACCGCTTTTGTATTTTGTTTATTGTTGCCGATTTTGTATGCTAATCGTTTCTTTATGGCGCATTTCTTGGCCGTTTTTACCGTTTTTTAAAGTAAGCTAGTTCTTTTAAAAACAAGAAAAAATAAAAAAGCAAAACGTACTGATACGTAATATTAAACTCAAATTCATCTAGGTCAATAATCCAGAGAGGAAAATGTTAAGAACGTTTGTATGAAAAAATGTCCACTACAATTTCCTCTTGAATATATACCATATGTTTTCATGTAGACAAAACCTAAGATATAAAATATAATACATTATAATTGCGTTGCTTTCGATCCTAGTAAACTTCAATATTCTTTAAAATAATATCTTAGACGGTTTTCGTAAACCTAAATGTAAATTAAATGAATCTTTTTAACGTGGCAATTAATATTGAAACGGCTAATTATTATTCAAGACAAGGTTTAAATAATAAATTAGATGGAAAGATTAAGTCGTCCTGAAATTTATTATCAAAGGACAACTGGTATTTAACTTAATAATATTAAATCAAATGAAAGATGTTTTTGAGAAATTTGTTTTATTTTTTAATTTTGAATAATGTTTCCAGACATAGCAGCGAATGTCGGAATTTTACAAGTCTTTTGAAATTGCAGCGACTGGGGACCTCTGCACACTTCATTTGCCTCGACGTCAGATGACGAAATTATAAAGATGTTAAAAATAATAAATAGTTAAGTTTTCTCTACTTCACTTTACCCTCATATACTCATATACATACGGACATATTATATATCAAAAGAATAATTTATTAAGAAAAGTTGCATACATTATATTATTGTATCAGATATAAAACCGTTTATTTCTTATTTTTATTAATATTATTGTCTGGTTGTCGTAGTGGCAGTCAAATTACCCGTTATTAGTGAATTTCAACTGTTAGGTACAAGATCATGAGATTATCGCAGCGCAGTCCGATAGGTGATCATTTGATCAAAAAACCTCAAAATATCATGTTTATTTTTTAGTTAATGGGGCTCTTTATTGTTATTATTTAGCACTAACACAACACATTATATTAAAGTCTCTCTGTCAGGCCGCTAACAGTTACATAAGTAGATGAATGAACGGATGGACATACACCGGGATAGGCCTGTAGGCTTCCGTTTCGTACATTTCGCGTACAACACTTTACAAAATCCTCTGAAAAAGTGTTAAATAAATTGTGTCACTTTAACTCAAGTAAGTGCCTTCATAAATCCTAGTGAAGCAGATGGTTTATGCAGGTACCTTCGTTAATAAACGAGACTGTCTCAATTGTTTGAGTTAAAAGACTTCAGCTATAAGGGCCGCGCACAGGGAAACTGTACTGTATAAATGGTTAATCCCGAGTTACTTGGCTAACCCTGTAACGCACAAGTGGCACTAAAAGTATCAAAATGTTCTTAAAGGTTACGAGTAATTAACTTGATGAAATTCATAAACCTGTCTTTTGTTCCCACTGAAATGTGTAAAAATAACGACCTCCCATAAGCACCATAAAAGCCTTGTTAAAAATGTACCTTAACCGCCTTAAAGATTGACCATAACTTTTGTATTTAACAGGAAAACTCACGAAATTACGTCCAGCCATAACATTAAGTATAACTAAAGTGAAGGAAATTCTGAACTTTTCTAATTTTCCGTTCCATAGGGCAGGCAGCGAAGGGTTATTTTATTAACGCCCAAAGGTTCGGACCCCTTAAACTGCTGATCCAATAGTGATAGGTTTCGTAGGATTTATAAGGGCTTCGTATTCAAATTGTAGGCAAATTAACTCGGGGAAAAGATTCGAAGACGTGTGATGGCTTTTTTTTAAATGAAATACGGAGTTTGGATTATATTTTATTTTATAGGAATAAAAGCAGATAATCCTTCTGCATGTTTAACTTTGTAAATGATTTTTTTTTAACTTCTGAACATAAGGTTACTTCCTTCCAAAAACACTAAACAGCCTTCCGAAACATTTACAACATTTATACCTAACCAATCCTGAATCAACTAAAGATATAAAAAAATACTTGTTATCATCTAATAACCATGAACATATTTTATACAGGATAACATTACAATAATATTAATATAACATGTGTACAATATTATAACATAACTAAATAGTGCATTAGTCCGAACTCTGGCTTTAAACAAGCCATCTTTGGCTTAGCAGTTAAGAAATATGAAACTCTGCGATTAATTTAATGTTTAGAACTTTAACAAATAAAAAAAGGTAAGTATGTACTTTTTATATTGCACAAAATAGGTCTTTATCTTTCCCGATGATCAAATTGCAGCTCATACAATTTGAATGGGTAAAAACTGGCATTGACAGGCAATTGTGTTGATACCTGAATAGTCAATCGGAGGAACATTTTGACGAAAGATCGAATAAGCCTTCCTAATCCGGTAGCCTAGAAACGCTTCACTGACGTCAGATTTATCCTTTTTTATTAAAACTAATAACTATTGTTGATCTTATTGAAATATTATGTTAATGTGATATTTGTAGAATCTGGTTACGCCTATTTTAAGGGGCCACAGTACTGGCAGTAGACGGAACCCTGTCAAATTTGTATTTGTGTAGCAACGGTTCTATGAATTGTTTGTTTACTTTTATGTATGTCAGTCGGTCAATAACAGTTCTCATGTAAACACTGAATAAATTTCTAGTATACACTTTCTTAGTTTAACTGTGCTATAGATCTCTGCTAAATAGTGATAGGTTTATTCCCCACAGATCTAAACATCCAGTAAATAACAAAATAAATCGACTTTAAAATCTATCTTGCCAAGCCCTTAAAAGTATCAAATATGTTCAAACCTTCTAATTTTTAAAATCTCTGTGATTAAATATAATGTACCGATATGTTCCACAGTAAAACGACAGGTCACAAATAGAAACTACTTAGTAAGAATTAAGAAAACAATTCCTAGTGTTAAAATTAAAAAGTAAGTACTTAAGTAGTACCAGTAAGTTTTTTTCACGTAGCGAGGTCTCCAGTTGGGGCAAAATTACTAATAGGTAGTAACAAATACTAGAGTAAATAACAGTACCCCTAGTGTAAATATTTTCGACAGCGAAACGTTACGTACGCGTTTGCGTTAAGTGTCATTTTGTATGAGATTTTTGACTTTCCAAAACGTCCCGCTTGGCGCGCTGTTCAAAAACCCATACAAAATGAAAGTTAACGCAAACGCGTACGTCACGTTTCGCTGTCGACAAAATTTACACTAGGGGCACAGAACACTACAGCAATACGCAAAACATATTCAGCAAAACTATTAGCTTAGCACTCGTGCATAAATATATTTGTATAAACTGTTATTTATTAACGATAAAAGCTTACGCGGTCGGGTAAAATGCATTCTGAAACAACCTTGCAACCACATTTCAAGTGCGGGCTATTTAATAATTGTTTATTGAATAAAATGATGATTGGCAATTTCGTTGAGATATTTGTAAAAAAATTAAAAGTTTTTCGATGATATATTACAACAATTTATGCCTATCAAAAGTACATCCAATAAGCATATTTTGACCACTCATTACTTGTAAAATGTTTTTAGGCCGTCTACTCGTAGCTCCATGACGACTTGATCGATCCTAGTCATATTAGAACTTAAAAATATTATGCCTTCATGAAATTATCGCGGAAAAAAACTATCAAAAACTTGAAATGCCATGTGTTCCAAGTTGAATGTAAGAAATTCATTTCGCTTTGGTTTTCGTGAATATTTAAAAGTTTTCATTGTTCCTTCATGCCTATCTGAGAGGTGTCCCTCAGAGAGATAGTGTTATCGATGTATCGGTCGAAAAAGTAACTCTAAAAATGTATGCGAAATTCAAATATCACCGGCGCAGTTTCTCGTTAGCCACCGATTGTCACCTTTCATCGTGTATGACGCTATGCAGTACCACAGATATGTTGACTGGATTACTCGCAGTTGGTTTTGCGGAATTTCAGAACTCACAAAAAGCTTTTATTATATCAAGAATGATACACTATATAATTTATTTATTTACAGTACATATGGTGCTACTTTACTGAACTAATGCGAAAATTTAAAGGGCCATATGTACTGTAAAACGTTGTACGATAGGGGAAGAGTACATGTGCGAATAGGCAATTTGCAACTCGTGTCGATCTAACACACTCTTCGGTCACGTTTTAATTTATTACCACTCGTTGTGAATTTCCTATTTTTCACACTTGTATCGTATTGAAATGAACTATTATTTAAATTTTATTGCACAAAAAATATACAACCTGTAATATGTACAAGTGGCGGACTTAATGCCAAATGGCATTTTCTATCAATCAACCATAGGGCCAAACAAAGGAGATACATGCTCGTACAATTAGTTCAACTATACTTATAAACTACATAAATAAATAAAATATAAACCTAAAAGCATTAAGGATAGCACGCAAGCGAGGCAGAGGAAAACCCAGACGCAGTTACTTAGAACAAGCGAAAGAAAAAGTAGGGGTCGTGTCGTATCAAAAAGTCAAAGAGTTGGCGCAAGATAGGATAAGCTGGCAGATACTCCACCGACAAGAGAAAAACTCTTAAGTTTATGATGATGATGAAACCTAAAAATACAACATATTTATAAAATACATATTATAAATATAATTTTTATGAATATTATTCGAACTTTTGTTTACTATATGTTGTACATGTACACTTGTGTTTAAAAGAGATTAGTTTCTTTGCCAGTTTAGTGTACTTAGAAATCGTAAGGTTGGTCGAGTTGGAAGGAGTTCAGAAGGAGTCTCTAAATTTTGCTCTAATAGTTACTCCACGACACCAGAAATGCTGTGATACTAATAGATAAGTCAATCAACTATAAACTCAAATGAATCAATCACTTCTAACGACTTTATACTACTACTACTACTACTCCTCAGCAAATACATAAAATTATTATGTAGAAATCTAGCAGCGAGAGGCGTATCGAACATCATTTTATATCATTTATAAACTCGCAATCTCATGATTTATGAAAATACGTCGTGTCCATTTCGGATGTTTGAAATATCCTCTACTTATTCATTTTCCTTTCCTGAAATAGTAGTTGTCTGTGGCAATTGTAAGCTTTGCGCTTCGATGTACGAGAATTGAACCAATTTGACAGGAAGACTGCCATATTCATTCAAAATAATTGTGTAATATGAAATATTTGATCAATATTATCTATATGTGAACGCTCTTTTGATACACTTGAGATCCTTAAACTAACATAAAAGTTGTGTAGTAAGTATTTTATTAAGCAGTATTCGCACATGCATACACAAACTCGATTAATAATAAAGAACTTCCCGTACTATTTTTGCTATAATAAAGTGGTAAATATTGGAGAAAAATAACTTCACTTATTAAAAATACCTACTAATTAACAAACACACTACACCAACAATATACAGCTACATGAGTCATAACACTACACCACTAGCTAACTTCTTCTTCACTCTTGTTGTACAGTGGAATATTTCAAATAAAGTCTTGTTAATTTTTCCCCCGAAATGGGTGGGATTACGTTCCATAAGTTTGGACCGCGTCGGCACGTGACATCGTTACGGAGACGTGGCCGCAGTAAGGACGTGCCCATACTCCGACAAATTATCTTGACAAAAGGATAGTTTATTATTATTGCAGTGCTTTAATGAACTGGACAATTCAACCAAGATCTTGAATACAAATCAAGAGAAACGCTTCAGAGATATTATACGACAAATCATAGCAAATATATGTTTATATATATATTAATACAAATAGGTGCGTGTTGGGTTTGGCATATTACTCCGTAACTGCTGGGTTAAGACATTTTCATAATATTTAATTAAAAATATGTGAGACGTTTTTAGTTATGTTTAATAATCGCGGAAAAGCAGCTCGGTGACAAGTAGCACAGGGCTAACTGTAGTTACAAAAATTCTTGCGGAAACCCACGTACAACCTCACTTGTACTAGTTGTGCCTACTCGTAGCTTACTTGTGACGTGAACAAAATTATAGTAATTATATAAAATAAGTTGAATAAAAAGGTCACATTCCTTAAACTTAGTTTTTCTCTCTTTCATGGAATTATGATCAGGCAGAGGTCATTTTAAAATGGCTGTAATAGACATCAATATTATATCGCGTCTGATCCCAAGATATCTATACTACTTATACTGCTGCTGCGGCTGCTTTACTTTTCCTTTGTTTTCTCTCTTTCACACTTTTATTCCGTAGTTATTTACACGCACACAATAAATTCATACATACATACATACATACATACATACACACATACCTACACACAAACAGTTACACTTATCTACTTACATACACCTTACAGAGAACTTTTTAACCAGTAACCAGTTCTTTGTTCTTAGATAGTTACAATAAACATTCTTATACCCCTAAATATAATAGCTATAATAATACTAGATTCTGTTAAAATAATAGCAAATTTCGATTTTTCTCTGAGATCTAGATTCCCACGATACAGGTTTGTGGGGATCATTGTATTGCTTCTCTTGGAATATTAATTTCTTGTTTTATGTTTAGTTGTTTGATTTTAGTATTAGAAAGAACTCCACAGATGTAAGCGTGCAGGTTTTATCATTATCAGGCTCTAATTGAATTATCTAATGTAGTTTGGTAAATACTTAGAAATTACTTCAAAAAATTACCGCATCAAGTGCCCGATTTGGAACCACAAGCTTACAATGCTAAAATAAAACAAAGCATAACAATTGCCACTTTGACAGGGACCTGTCCCATCTAGAAAAAACTCTATGGATAGCGCGTGAAAACTACTCAGCACTTTTATCCTAGAGATTCTGGCGTTAGCCTCGCGATATTTTCAGTATACTCTGTAGAACTATGTGGTACTCAACAGATAGGTCTGTACTATATATGTGTTGTAATGGGTAACACTAATAACTGCAAATATTCGATAAGTTCCTATGACCTTCCGCTTACCGTTTAGTAGTCCAACCGTTCTTATTTTCTGTACGTTGTCTCGCTATTACAAACTCATTCTGATAAAACATCAGTACCTAAGTATTATTTTGTGCAACATATTAATAAATCTCTCGTATTTGTTCGAAACTACGCTGTTAAAATGCATCAATTACCATATAGGAAATATATCAATACTACACTTATATTGCTACGCTAATGGATGCATATCGCATAATGACCTAAATGTCCACCCACAGTGTTTTCCGCAATATAATGCGTCATAAAATACATTCCCACTGTTATAATCATTGTGTCTTTAATAGGTACGTACGCGATTCGCTTCATTTGTTGGATATGTAAAAAGAATTGCCATTTCTTCTTTTTAACATGAACATTGAACACATAAAACAGCGTATCACTTAAGACGTTTCACAAAATACAGTTTTTGCCGCTCATTAATGACGAAAAACTCAGTCGTTATAAAATCATCGCAATTTACTTTTGTCTTATTTGCGATCAAAATAATTAGATCCGAATCTCATTATAGATTAGTATACACATTTAAGTTAGGCATTTCCATTTATTTAATTGTTACATATCTCCAAAAAACCGGCCAAGAACTTGTCAGGCCCTGGTCACATGGTCAATGAAGGTCCGTAGTTGTTCGTCAAAACAAGGGAACTTTAAAGGGGTTTATTGTCGATGGATATACTCGTATTGGATATACGGACTACTGGCCAATAGATAAATACCTTAAAACTAACATAAATATTATACCAATATATTTTAAAACTAATCACTACTAATCACATTATGGCTGTTGCGAAGCCTTAAGGTGACAGTCTATTTCTGACCACAGCTGCACTACTGCTCCGACATTACTGCAGCGGCATGAACGCGTTGGTGTTATTGTCAATTTCCATAGTAAAATGAATGACAAAACCGACTGCACGTAATATGGTGATTTTAACGCATTTCCGACCGCAGCTGCACTACTGCTCCGACAATACTGCAGCGGCCTGAATGCGTCGGTGTTATTGTCAATTTCCATAGTAAAATGATGACAAGACCGACTGCACGTAGCATGGTGAGTTTGGTGTGTGGAGCAACTGCGGCTGCGAACCACACATCAAATCTTTCACCTGTACAGAAATGTCTTTGGTCACAGATATTAGTAGCTCTAAGTAAAGAGGGTATAACCACTACATTCTAAGGAGTTTATTACACCCGCGGCGAAATAAACCCTGATAGTTTCTGTGTTTCGCGATAGACCCCTCTGTATCCTGGCGTTGCTCTTATTGTTTTTTTTTTTTAATGTATCCTGATAAATTCATTAAATACACTGTGCTCTCCTTTTTTCGTAGTTTTCTGAGGACAGCTATAAGCTCGAAAGGGCAAGAGCGATAGACAGGCAAATATACGATTTTCAAATTAAGATTTTCATGGTAGGCAATAAGTAGATAGTAGCTTATGTATGTATGTATTGTAAATATAAATTATTTACATGACTGATAGTCAAAAACCTGGAAATCTAGTTCGCCTTTGTACTAATGATAAGTGTTTTTTTCTTGTTTTGTTTTCATTTTTGTACAATTAAGAGTTTTACTACTACTATGTACTACTAAATTACAGGACGCACTTATATGTTAGAAAAAGATCGATGTAGGTATAATAACTGTTATTCATCATACAATCATGTACACACAGCATACAAATGTGACAATATAATATTTCTTTGATGATTCTAAGACTGAACGGCGTGGTCGTATGCAATTTCCCCTGTCTCTCCTCTTTCTCTCTTTTTCCAAAGTCTGACTTATCCATAGATTTCGGAATTAAAGTAGAAAATGTTTCGAATGAAATACAGCTTACTCTATATCCTCTGTATTTGTGTTAGGATACTACGAAACAATAGTAGATTACATTTTTTTATTGGCTACAATGGTCGCGCACTGTGCGGCTTCAGAGGAATTTCATCCCGCGGGCGCTCCGGCTGTAGTATAAGCTCCCTGCCGAGGTTTACTGAAGGTCTACAGTATGGGTTCTTCAAAAAAGGAGTGTACAGGTTTTTTAAAGGGTCGGCAACGCGCATTCATCACTTCTGGAGTTGGAGGCGTGTTTAGGCTACGGTGACTGCTTGCCACCAGGCGGCGCGTATACTTGTTTGCCACCGACCGAATAAAAAAGTTTAAGTGATGCTCGTATTTAACAGGATTAATTACTGAATTCTCGCTGACAATACCTTGGCACAGTGAATTTGGCGTGATAAAATGTGAAAGTGGCGTAATATCATATTATATACATCGTGGGTTGGTAAAACCTGACAGATTTTAAGCACGCATTCCTGAGGAACAAAACAGCGCTGGTGGCCTAGCGGTAAGAGCGTGCGACTTGCAATCCGGGGTCGCGGGTTGAATTCAAACCCGGCTCGTACCAATGACTTTTTCGGAACTTATGTACGAAATATCATTTGATATTTACCAGTCGCTTTTCGATGAAGGAAAACATCGTGAGGAAACCGGACTAATCCCAACAAGGCCTAGTTTACCCTCTGGGTTGGAAGGTCAGATGGCAGTCGCTTTCGTTAAAACTAGTGCCTACGCCAAATCTTGGGATTGGTTGTCAAGCGGACCCCAGGCTCAGGAAGAAGAAGAAATTCCTGAGGAGCAAAAAATGTTTTGTCAAATTCAGCAAAAAAATGTTTTTTTTTCTTTTAGCCGATAAAAAAGACATTTTCTGCTCACAACACGTTATTTCTTTCTACATCTTGGCGAAAAAAAAAACATTGCAACGAAGAAGTAAAGTTTTCTTAATTCATCTATAGATCAAAATTGTGAGTGTTCTTTTTAGTTCAGTAATATTTGTCAGAAGGTATGTCTAACTAAACCAAGTCACACAGCGCCGCAGCCAAAAAGGCGTTTTCTCTAAAAGAAGACCGATTACAGTAAACTTTGTATGATATTTTAGTCTCTAAATGCGATTAAGAATACAACTTTAAAATTTATCAAGTTTTACCAGCCCACGGTGTATAATATCGTTTAACTCGTTTATTGTGACACTTTCTCACTTTGTCATTGCAAAGCCATTCCTGAGCTAAAAATAAGCAATCAGTAAGTTGTATTACCAAGTAATATGAATGGCAAAGTTGTTGTTTATCACATGCTAGCATATGGATACTCAATCGTAAGAAAGATTACAAAATTGAACCACGAAAGAAGTGGCAACGGTTTCAAAAGTAAAATTGTATAGAAAGGTGCGGGGGCTTCAAGGAATGAGGGTTAAACAAACTTTGCTACAGAGTGCAACACGAAATTTTTTCATCACACCAACTCAAGGAAAATATTTATTATTCCAATTAATTTATTCGGAATTCTTTCTATCAGCCCCTTGGCTAAGGTAAATAGCTTTCTTCATAAAGGATTTCTTGTCTCGCCAGTCAAGTTTTATATACTTTATCTGCCCGACCACGAGTGCCGTCGCCCATGGACACTTACAACACAAGAGCCATTATAAGATTTAAATTTGTACTTCAGTTTGAAATAGGACACTGGACAATATTAAGTGTAAATTGCGTAATTAAAGCTCTTACAAATCAATTTATTCATTTATTTTTCACTGTTAGGTACCTAAAGAAAGTAAAATTGGTTTAATATGAAAACTCAGAAAGATAAATCTGTAATATTTTCCTAACACTGAACGACTACATTGGAGAATTTATTCTTATGTGTCGCATTGTCATCTCCGAAACCCACGAATCTCTTTGCATAACAGCGTACACCGTATCCATCACGAGCAACACGAGTTCCGCTCTCGTCGGGGCTGTGTGCGGTAGTCGAGGATTTAGCCAAGAGGGGAAGATAATTTCAAAATGTTAACTTACCTTAAGTTAAGATATATTTCTCATCTGCATTCATTTCATTCGAGTAATTTGGTTGTATTCCTTCAATTTGAAGTTAAATTGCTATTTATTTAATCGGCAAACAAACGATCACAATTAAATATCTGGTTTTTTAATAATATTGCGTAGCTGCCTTGGACTGACTGTGACTCTTGTAGAAAGGCAAATCTGTTCTTCGTTTTTGTGTACCATGTAGCATTATCGTCACTTACTTTTTCTCGTAAAAAATACAAATAAGTAAATTAGTAATATTATTTATACGTCTGACAGTGACATTATTCATAACTCATTGACATTGACAGTCAACTGACGAACGCTGCCGCGGCTGCACGCCGCAAACAGCAGCAGTCGGCCGCTGCAGTAATGTCGCAACGGTAGTGCAGCTGCAGTTAGAAATGGACTGTACCCCGCAGTGTCAGAGAGCCGGCCTCGGAACCGCCGCAACTTGACATAAGCAAATGAGAGTAGATCTTCACGCCACTTAAGAGGGGGCGTAAAGGAAATTAGAAGGGAACGAAAGATTTGGCGCGACGCGCGATTCTTGCGGTGGACGATATGGTCGTCGCGCAGGTTTTAACGTTTACCTCAATAATTGTTAATAATTTATACTTCTGTTTAAAATTTTACTCGTGTCCCTCAGCTATTTTATACTCTAAATCTCTGAGACGACGGGTCTGGCCTAGTGCTTATGAAGCCGATGGTCCTGGGTTCGAATCCCGGTAAGGGTATTTATTTGTGTGATGAGTACAGATATTTGTTCCTGAGTCATGGACGTTGTAAGTTGTATTTGTGTTTGTGTAAGAGTCATCCCTATAATATTTATTTATTTAACTATAAAGGTAGGTACTAAAATTGTACTGCTGTGGTATGCAGCGATAACGATTTAAAATAAATCATTGTTTCCGTGTGATTTTGTTCATGATATTTGCCATTGTTAAAATGTGTAACAATTCAATATAATAACTACTATAATTTTACGTTTGCCCCCTGTAAACGTAAGTTGGTAATTTATTCATTAAATAATTGAAATAAAATAAAGGGAGATCTATTTTTTTTCCACAGAAACGCTGTAATAAATATATAGTCTGTCGAATTAACTACGTGCAGACAGCATCCGAAACTATGTAACGGTGTAACATGTGAATGGGACGTGCTTAGGTACCTACTATGTATTCATGTTTGCTAAAACCGAGGAAAAGCTAATTTAACCATTCTATCTCTAAATGTGTTTTAGTTAGATCTAAAGGTCACACAGTGTTATTTAATTCAACGTGGCTAGCAGTGCATATAATTTGGGCCATAGTTTAATGCACCCGTTCAATAGCTAACGAGCACCATTCAATCCTGGTACGTGCGGCTATGAACTAGATTCTATACGACCTGTTCATAAATTCACTACTGGTGTATACTTGGTCAAATTTGGTTACCTAGGTACATGAATTAAATTTATTTTGGAAATGTACTAACACCTGAATGGGGTCTCTATTGTTTTCCATAAAGTTATAAGTCACAATGTATTGTTTTTCCGCATTTTCGTTAGCCATAATTTGGTTTATCTCAGAAACGCGTAACTTTTTAGAATTGCAATAAAAAACCCTAACCGAACCTAACCTATTCTAAGGAAATTCCTGAAAAATTAACGGTAGAATTATGACTAATGATAATATGACTTTCATTACAATATGACTTTCAATAATTATGTCAAACAAAGGGATCCGTATCTGAATGATGTCATTTAGCTATCGTGCATCTCGCTCGCGCCTATACATGTACGGACTCGTACGAGCGAAATGCACAATTATTGATTTGTTTTTTTTTTTCGTTTTTACTTTCATCTGCCATCGGCTTTCTTAGCCATAATCAGATTGTATGTATCTATAAATTTCTTTTTCCAGGTGATGGTCCATTAACCACCATTCCTTTATGTGAAGACAGGGGGTAGGTTATTCTCTCTGGTCTATTTCCAAGATCTGCCACCTTTTGAGTCTTGTGATGTTACTGTTGTCGTTTAATGGGTCTCTGGCAGGTTCGTTCTCATTATTTGTAAGCCTTTCCTTATATTTCTTTAAGAAGCTATTTACTTCCTCTTTGATGGTTGGTATATGTATTTTTTTATTGCGTATAAACCAGGGTGCACAAGATATTGTTCTGAGAGCAATGAGCAATATACTGGAATCTTTGAAGGTTCTCGAGGTTAGAATTGCTGGCTGAACCCCAGAGTTGTATACCATACGTCCAGATAGGTTTTATAACACATTTGTATACCAAAAGTTTGTTACTGAGCGTCAGAGGGAACTGTCTTCCTATTAGCCATAGTAAGCGCTGAAATTGTATGCTAGTTTCATTTTTCTTTGCTTTGATGTGATTGGCCCAAGTGAGCCTCCTATCTAGGTGGAGGCCTAGGTATTGAACACAGCATTTACTGGGTAGTGTCTCTTCTCGTAGGGTTACAGGCGGGCAGTCTCCTTTTCGTAAGGTAAATGTTATTTGGAGTGACTTTGATGTACTAGCCTTGATTCTCCATTTTTCAAGCCACTGGTCGATTTTTTGCAGTTTTTGTGATGCTGCAACGGGGCCTTTGTTAGCGACAAGGCACGCGTCAGCATATGTTGCTGTAACGACGTCTTCTGTACATGGAAGATCTGCAGTATAAATTGAGTACAACACCGGGCCAAGAACGGAACCCTGGGGAACTGAGGCCTTGATGTCATAGAGTTGGGAGTATTCATCGCTAAATTTAACCTGGAACTTTCTTTCGAGTATATACGATCTTAAAATCATATATAATGAGTTTTGTAGTAAGTTTTTCAGCTTGAATAGTAGCCCCTTGTGCCTGACGCGGTCAAAGGCTTGTTGTATATCAAGAAATGCGGCAGCGTAATATTCTTTGCACTCTAGAGATTGTCTTATCTTAGCTACTACACGGTGTACTTGTTCAACTGTAGAGTGATTTTGACGGAAACCAAATTGGTGGTCAGGTATTATGTTATTCTCTTCCAATACTGGTTTTAACCTGCAGAGCAAGATTTTCTCAAAGGTTTTGGATAATATTGGCAGTAAGTTGATGGGTCTGTACGAGCTTGGTTCTGTTGGAGATTTTCCTAGCTTTGGTATCATGCATATCTGGGAGACTTTCCAAAGCTTGGGGTAGTACTGTATTCTTAGTATAGCGTTGTATAGCATGGTAAGGAATATCACTGGTTTTCTTGTAAGGTGTCTGAGAATCTCAGCTGTTACAGCAATAACTGAATGACATTATTTTGATGTCAGTGTACGCTCGAATTGGCCTGCAGGTTGCCCACACCACACATTTCTGAATACGAGTCTGAATCTCTCAGTGCAAAAGTGACGGTATTTGGTTGACGAAATGTGACTTTTTGACACTGACAAATTGTTCGAATCGGGCAGTCCATTTTTAGTAGTAAGTAACTGTAATTCGTGTATTCATATTCTACTGTCCTGGACTCGATTTGTGTAACTTCCCTGCATACGGAAGTTCTCATGAACTTTATATAGATTATAATAGGGTTGTTTCCATCTACAAATCTTAGGACAGAATAGTATCCCAATAAATTCTTATGGATTATAAAAACATGTTAAACTACCCTTAGTGGACCTCTAATGAGTATATTTTTGTAAATAATGAATTTAAAATATCTTTTAACACACGTCACGTGACCCAAGTCGAAACGACATTGAAGATTCTGATGACGTCACAACTCACGGTTTGACACTGGAATATAACCGCGAAAATCGAAGTTCGTCATTGCGGGCATTTTTCTGTCATTCTAATTACGTCTTAGTAAGAGTAAAATCCGTCACCGTCATACAATTTTCAAAGAGCGTTTTGGGCGCGAAAGCATGGGTCACAATATATTTTGTTAATTTAACATATAATGTATAAAGCCGTTTTTTTATTTTTTTTTATTACCACGACGGTGGCAAACAAGCATACGGCCCGCCTGATGGTAAGCAGTCACCGTAGCCTATGGACGCCTGCAACACCAGAGGCATTATATGCGCGTTGCCGACCCTTTAAAAACCTGTACACTCCTTTTTTGAGGAACCCCATATTGTAGCCCCTCGGGAAAACCTCGGCAGGAAGCTCATTCCACAGCCGAAGCGTTCGCGGGAGGAGGGTTTTTAGGATAAAAGTTAAATTTTAGGGCAACGTTTGGTTAATATGTAGGTAGAACGTATTACAAGCGTTTCAAAAAATTGGAAACAACCCTATTGTCTACAGGTACCAAATTTAGGGAAGATAAACACGAAATAATAACAAGCAATTGCCAGCTACAGCGAAAAGATTTCGGTGGTGCCATACAAAATAACTGTCAATCGCCATTAATCACGTAACTGTGACTGACAATCGCTTCAATCGGGATTGTAAACAGTCAATTTCACGTCCTTGAAAAACGTGATTGATCATCTTGAGGCCACATTATTCTTGCCTCTCGTAGGGGAAGGTGGGGTGACACCGGATAGTTAAGTAAATTAGATCGTGATATTTACGATTCATTGTTTTCGCTCGATGTATTTTAAAAAGTTTTCATTTCAAAATCAGGAATAATTGAGTATCATTTGGAAAAAACTTAATGAGATCGAATAATTTACAATTTACTACAATTTAAGAGAGGGCTACCGCTAAATTTTTTTTTTTTTTTTTTTTTTTATAACGATAGGCAAGCGTTTGACCACGATCTCACCTGATGGTAAGTGATGATGCGGTCTACGGTGGAGCACGCTTACCTATGAGATACCTATTTACCCTAGCCTTGAAGAGACCCAGATTGTACTCATGCGGAAACACAGACTCGGGCAGGGCATTCCACTCCTTGGCAGTTCGCATAAGAAATGTTGAAGCAAAACGCTTCGTGCGTATTTGTGGAATACCTACCATGAAGCGGTGCCGGAGTGCCGATTGTCTGGTAGTCCGATGGTGAAATGGGGACGGAGGAATAAGGTTGTGCAGTTCCTCGGCACACTCTCCGAAATGTATCCTGTAAAAGATCGTTAGGCTGGCAACCTTGCGACGATGCTCCAGACTTTGGAGTCGAGCATTCGTCAGATCGTCATCATTAATGATTCTCTTGGCTCTCCTCTCAACTGACTCGAGCGCCTCAAGCTGGTATTTTGCTGAACCATCCCACAGATGCGAACAGTATTCCACACACGATCGCACTTGTGCTAGGTAAAGGTCGAGCAGTTGCCTAGGTGTAAAATACTGCCTCACCTTGTTGAGGATGCCCAGCTTTTTTGCTGCTAACTGTGCTTTCGACTCGATGTGCGGGCCGAAGTTGAGTTTCGAAGTCAGCGAGATTCCGAGAAGCTCAAGATGGTCGGTTATCGGAAGGGATACATTTCGGAAAGTAGGAGTCAGATGGAATGGACTCCGTTTGGCGGAGATAAGACACGCCTGGGTCTTACTAGCATTGAACGAGACCAAATTGGCTTCACCCCAATCAGAGACTGCCTTTAGTGACACGTTCATGCGTTCGACCATTGCCTCCCTGAGCGCCTGTATTTGGACTCCACTAGCTCGTGAATTGGGTATGTAGCTTTCAACAACCGTAGTGTCATCTGCATATCCGAACGTACCTGGTTTCAGCAGGTCGTTTATGTGGAGCAGGAAAAGGGTCGCTGAAAGCACGGACCCCTGAGGGACTCCGGCATTGATTGCCAATTGATCGGACGAGCAGCCATTAATGACCACACGAATCGATCGATCCCTCAGAAAGTCTGATACCCAGTCACAAAAACTAGGGGGAAAACCGAAGGACGGTAGCTTGCTAATAAGGCCCTCGTGCCAGACCCTGTCAAAAGCCTTCGATATATCTAGAGAGACGGCTAAAGCCTCTCCATTCTTTTCGATGGCCTCACTCCAGATGTGGGTGGCATACGCTAGAAGATCTCCAGTAGACCGGCCTCGGCGGAACCCGTACTGCCGGTCACTGAGCAGGTCGTTCGCTTCTAGGTATGCCAGGAGTCGGTTATTCAGTACACGTTCCATACTCTTACAGAGTATGGAAGTGACCGAAATCGGTCTATAGTTGGCAGGGTCAGCCCGGCTACCTTTTTTCGGTACTGGTTGCACATTAGCAAGCTTCCAAGATTTCGGAACCTGACCGGTAGTCATAGAGAGGCGGAAGAGGCGCGTCAATATGGGACATAGCTCAGGAGCACAGGTTTTAAGAACTATGGCTGAAATACCGTCAGGACCACTTGCTTTGTTCACGTCTAGGTTTTGCAGCACTTTGCGGACCTCCGTCTGACGTATGCGTATGTCCGACATAGAAGTCTCGCAAACTAGTGGACTAGGAGGTTTTGCGCCAGTTACATCTAGACGTGAAGATTCAGCGAAGATGGAAGCAAATAAATTCGCTTTCTCTTCAGCAGTGTGGGCAAGTGACCCATCTGGTTTCAGCAGTGGGGGTAGTGAGGGGCGGCAGAAGTTCGATTCGACTGATTTCGCTAGGGTCCAAAACGCTTTACTACCCGTAGGGTGCGCAGCAAGTTTGTTTCCTGTCCGGCGTATATGGTCAAATCGAGCCTTCCGTAGAGCCTTTTTACTGGACTTGGTTGCCCTATTATAGGCTCTCTTCTTAACTGGTATGTCACTAGCATTGCGGTTTCGAGCATCAGCCCAGGCAAGGAAGGCCTCGTGTTTCTGTGCTTCAGCACGTCGGCACTCAGCTCCAAACCAGGGTTGTGTTTTGCTAGATGTGCTTGAATCGGAAAAAGGAATAAAGTATTCCATACCTTGGCGCAGCACATCAGTTATAGCATCCGCACATGCTGAAGGATCACCCGAAGAGAAGCACAAGGGCCGCCAAGGATAGGATGCAAAAAACGAGCGCATCCCATCCCAGTCTGCTGACTTATATCGCCATATCCGCCTAGTGCCTGTTGGGCTAAGGTCGGGTGGGGAATATACCGACACAGACTTCACTAGACAGTGGTCAGAGCTACCTAAAGGTGACGACACTGACACTGCGTAGTGATCCGGGTCGGTAGTCAGCAGAAGGTCCAGGCAATTGGCTGTTTGGCCGTCAACATCTGGAACCCTCGTTGCCCCTTGGACCAACTGGGTGAGGTTTAATGCCAGAGCGAGTTTTCGCATCTCTCTCCCAGCATGGTCAGTGTGCTGGTATGGGAATAGCCATTCTTGGTGGTGGGCATTAAAATCCCCCAGCAAAACCAGTTGGGCAGTTGGGTGTTTATGTTGAGCGGCTTCCGCCGCCTCACTTAGATACTCTGTGAGCCTGGTCGTCTCCCGATCTCCGCTGTGCGACCGGTAAACACAGGCATAGAGAATCTTCTCTATGCCTGTATCTACCAGTACCCATAGGGTGGAGAAGTTGGGGTCTTCAAGGCATCGGAGACGCCGACAGCAAATGTCATCGCGGGCGTACACGCACACACCAGCACGGGCCTTAAAATTGTGCTCCAGAGAGTACCCTGGGTAGCATAGGTACGCCACGTCAGCCGGACATCTTATCTGCGTCTCCGAGAGAAATAAGAGGGCCGGTTTTTCAGTCTCAAGGTGGTGGTGGACTGCATTGAGATTTGAGTGCAATCCTCGAACGTTTGAGAGGTGCACTTTTAGTGAGAGGGAGTGCAGCCGCTGTTTACCGTTTCTCTTGTTTCTCTTTGCCATATTTTAATTAGTGAAGGAATAGGTATGGAGGAAGACGGTAGTGAATTAAGGCTATGAGCTGCTTACCATTAAGACGTACACTGCGAGACCACACCAGATGGATACTAGCCTGGAGACTGCGGGGACGCCCGAGCCCCCCCGAAGTTGTCCATAGGGCCCTCTCGTCCGGTCGCCAACCGGCACTATGGCGCAACCCGGGATTTTTCGCTAGTTGGCGGGGCAGCCTTTCTCAAGGGGCTAGCTTGGTACTTGGGCCCCCTACTAACTGCGGTCGGCCAGCGGTGAACCGTGCCTCGGATCCCGCTACCCTCCGCGACTAGCTCCCAGTGTGGGGAAAACAGTATACGTCAGACCGGCTTGCAAGCTGCTAGCAACCAATTCGACCCGTCCTCACTTGTGGCGACACCGACCTTCGTGCCGGAACACGGCTAGGCCATTTGGCGACACGTCTTAGATCGGTGGGTGGTCATAAGCCTCGGCCGAAGCCTACCACCATATTGTCACCTGATTAGCACCACCCGGGGACCACGTGTAGGGATTCGTATTACAGGGTGTCCTCCTACGGACGTGGGTGACTCAGTCCCCGAAATTGTAGATTTAAGATTTTTTACGTTTTAATTTTCATTAACGTTAAATTCTAATTTTAAAAAGTCACACGAAAACTAGAATACATTTGCAAGGACAGTGTCTAGACAATACCTTACGAGTAAAAGGTTAAAGTTGGCTCGATAGAAAAAAAAAAAACACGAAAAATGTCTAATTTTCATTTATTTTTAATTGTATATCGTTACTCTACATACCATTACAGTATGATTTTTGTATCTCACTAGCAATATTTTAAACATATACATACTTTCAGAGTTATTAAGATAAAACTTAAAAACTTAGGTACGCCATCGCCAAACCTTCCGTCGCAAGTTACACGCGGCGCGCAATATCTTTTGTTTCATTCTAATTTCCTGGCTTTACACCCTCTTAAGAATCCGATTTCATCCCTTGTGTGCGGGTGAAACCGGATACCAATACTTCTATGACTTTCTAAACTCTTTTTTCATTCTGAATACGAGGAAAGCAAAACTTGTATATTTTACAAACCATGACTTAGTATAATAAGATTGTAGTATTTATTGAGGTAACGTTCACGAAGTTCATTTCTAAAATAAATAAAAATATACTGAAGCGTGTACCACCATCACCACCTCGTCTGCTTCTACCCCACGGCTATATTTTTACAGATCTAATTTTGCACAACAATTTAACGGTCAAATTGAGGAACAAAAAACCAGCCAGGATCATGTCGAGCTATGCTCAGTGTAGGGTTCCGTAGTTACCCGTTTATCCTGGGATTCCTGGATATTACAAGCAAAACGACTCACTTTTGCAGCACTGTTGCGGTCTACAAAAAGACACCTTCCTTATACTGTGCTTTTACTAAGAACGGAAGACTTTACAAAAAATCATAAACGGCTCAACCGATCATGTTCGCTATAGTTTTCATTAACAGTATTTACTAAGCTTTACTTGTATGATTATTTTAATTATTTTTTGACTCATGTTTACATGGGAGCGAATATTTCTGAAAATATTATCTTTATCAGAAAATGGTTTTTGATGACCCCTATTCATTTAAAAAAGACCTATCCAACGACACCCCCAGGTACACTAATTTTTTTTGTGATTTTTTTACCAGTTTCGTTTCCATGATTGATTTTAAATATCCATACCAAATTGCAGCTTTCTACTACTATCACTAACGACAACGAAGAAAAGCCGCAGACGGACAGACAAACGGACATGGAGAAACTATAAGGGTTTCTAGTTGACTACGGCACCCGAAAAATTAACGATACTTACCGATTTGATACGTGATGTAAGTAGGTAGTTATTTTTATTTATCGTATGGCGGTTACACACTGGTAAAAAAAAAAAATAGTACAGTAAGTATTCAAAATGTACAATTATACAGGTATAAACTGGCATTCTTCGTTAGGTTTTTGAAATATTCGGCAGGTCCATTGTATTTGGTAATAAAATTAGATCAAACACCTTTATTTTTCTATTTCTGCGACGCATCTGTTACACGAAAAACAACACGGTCCGCTCTATCGAAATATCTAGATACACCCCCGCTTTTCTCAATCCTTGAAGGGTACCAAAAATTTAAGGGTACTGTCTCTAAATTAATGAATAACTCTACATAACCTCAATATTTATTTTATGTAAGTATTTAAATCTACGCCTATATTTAACTATACAAAATAGATTGAAAATTGCTATACAAATATTTAACACCTTAACATATGCCAATTTGTATACATTATAATTGTACATGTTACTTAATCCCCGGAGTAGTTAAACATTATACTACACATACATAAGACCTTATTCAATAGAATCATCTAATAGGCGATGGTGACCCAAATTTGTGTTAGCTTTAGTTCTAATCTTGGATGGAATCTTATCTGCATAGTTTAACTTGAGGGAGGCACAAACATTTGCGTAGACTTTAGGTATCCAAGAAGCAGATAAGAGCAAATCTTGTTGTTGTTGTGAGCTAATGATAACCATCCATATTATTGTAACTATTAAACGATTTATTTTAAAAATAAAACTTAGCGAAGCGAGATCGACTTTTCGTCATCATAAGCACCTAGGTGTATACTAATTTAATTTTAGCGTTTTGGGCAAGACTTGATTTACCTATGGTAAGTATATATTATTGTATGTAGGTATTGTTCTGTTTGCTTTTGTTCAGGTTTGTCTGAGCTCTATCGCCCCGCAGCTGGGCCTTTTATCTTGCGATGAGGTGCGTCGTGAGGTGGTATCTCGTGGTGAGGTCGCTTAGTCAGACGCTTCGAAGTTTTGGCTATATGCGGAGCTCATCCCATCAGCCTTCGACCTCGCCGATCAGCTCATTAAGACACGTTTAACTTTATTATATAATTGGGTTGTTAAAGCTCTATTTTATCGTAGTTCGGGCATCGGAATCACACGCTGCTCGCCACACCGCTCGCTGCTTTTTTTATTTTATTGGTATTCAGGATAACAACAGCCGTAAATATAATAAAAGAAGGCCAATGAATGACAGTCAACGAAAATGTGCAATATACTACACACAAATGCTCGAAACCTTAAAAATACATACCGGTCGTGAAATATGTACTTAATTAATAATCGAGTTTAATTTACTTTTGGCAAAAGACCATAAAATTTGCATTAGTTACAAGTCAGTTATCAACAGGAATTTAACAAAATATATCCAAATAAATACCTGAACATAGTATTTGAACTGAAGTTTTATTAATGGTAGCTTGCGTCCAATTCGCGGCTTCAAGGGCTGGCATCGGAGTGATTCTTCAACCTCGTTAGAAAGTTGCATCATATCAGCATACAATATATCATACAAACGCCTAAATATGTATAGTATAACTAATTTGGATTATTCGTGCTAAACTGTGGTATACAAATTGCTGTAATTTTGTACTGTCCTCATATCTATAACTTTTATTGCATCAAAAGTTCAACAAATACGTTCAACTCCAGTAATAGCGTATGCTCTTGGCGGTCCCAACACGTTATATATCTAATATTCCAGAGAAATCAGCCTTTACACACCTTTTAGTAAAGCTGATGTAAACTGTAAATAAAGAAGTTAAAAACAATTTTTAAAGTAGGTATATTACGTTAAGATATTTTGTAAAAAATAACTTAATGGGAAAAAATGGACATTTAATTTTTAGGTTTAACTCTAGATTTCATTTCGGATTAGTATTATTTAATTTAGTTGGGTTTATTTTAAATTTTCAATTGTGGCTTGTCGCGTCATTTTTTTAGTAGTTGTGTCAATAAAAATGTTCTAATGTGTTGTGTCTAAGTTAAAGGACCTGAAGGTCTGTAAAAATATGCAATATTAACCCCATTCTATCCTCCTCAATTATTTATTTATTTGGTTTCACTTGCATGCTCGGTTTAATTAAAATAAAAGTTTAAAAATTAGCTTGATTTTTAACATTATTGTGAATAAATATGAAACAAAAGAAGATTGAAGGCTGATATTAGGCATACAGTGTTCTTAGGTCCAGCCACTACTCCACCTAAAAGTATAATCAAATCCCTCGTGGGGGCCACTCTTATTAGCTTAGCCTGCTAGACCCTTTTCTAATTAAATTTACTTGTTATTATTAGAAATTTTACTAAATGCTGCGTTTTCTTGTAAAATAATCTGTCTCCGCCCCTCTCGCTTTGACACTGCACAGTTTTTACAGCTCTTCACACTCTTTTACAACCAGCGGTCGGGCTATAAATTCAAAATGTCCACTTTATCCGGGCCTCCTTCACCCCTCTTTAGGCCTCCAACACCACACGGTAAAAGATCAAATCTATTGCGAGAGATAGTTCTGGGAAAACTGGTCTGTAAAGTGATTGAAAAGCAATATCAAGATGGTATTGATAACGTGCAAGCCTTTGTTTTGGTTAGATATTACTTTTCAATTAGTAAATGGTGGGGTTCAATTATTGAAATGAGAGCTTTGCTTGCTATGACTTGCGCAGCTTATTTGTTATTGCTATATTTAAGCCACTTAAATCCTAGTTAAAAACAAAATTTAAGACTCTTAATACTTTTATACATTTAGATTTACAGTGCATTCTGTTCAGGCCGCGTAGCCAACGTTACAATCGTTAACGCTCCGTAGCGTAGCGTAGCCATCCCTCTCTATCACTCTTCCATATTAGTGCGACTGTGACAGTTGCGTTTCGTTCGCCACGGAGCGTGGACGATATGCACGTGGATACACGGGCAGTGAGCGAAATATACAGGAATAGGTAGGAAGATAGAAGTGAACTGTAATGTATAGATCTTAAATAAGGAAAAATACTAAATTTATTGGCGCACAAGAGAACACGATACATTTATTAGTGTGATGGTTAAAAAAATATAACTGTAATGTATTAATCTAATCCAAATTTAGAATGTATCTTTATGTAATGCCTGAACGTATTCGAAATTGTGTTAGTTATTCACGGTTACTACCGACTTACAATCGTGTGTTACTGATTCAACTAATAAGACTGTAATTAATATTGAAATTCATTTATTGACGTTGTGTATACATTTTTTAAGGGTACTGCACCCAAAAAGCTAAATAGCTTAAAGGTAACAGAAGGTAAATACCTTCCTCTTTATATCTGACAGCAGGCTGTACCGTGAACTTATCCTGTGAACTGTAACTGTAGATTTAATTTACAGAGTTTGTTTTTCTGTTGCCAATATAACAACAAAAACTACGGCTAAATAAAAAAAATAATAGAGGGCACAATTAAAGAAACAAGAGACATAATATATACTAGTGAAGCATTAGTGAAAATGAGTGACTTAAAAACATAAAAAAATCTTTGTTGGTCTTATAGTATAGAGACAAGGAAAGCAAATTATCTGACTGACGCCTAGCGTTATTTACCTACTTTATTTTCTTGGTACCTACAGGGAAATTAACAGTTAAGAAACTAGAGCTAAATAAACAACTTAGGGACCGAATTAAATTATTTTATCTACACACATATCATAAACCCATCTATGATGCCTTCAAAATCCGTAAATACAACCGTTTTGTTACAACAAATTTCTTATCTGTGATAATGCAGTTATAGCTTCATAACTACATCAAAATCGATTTGGTTATGCATTCACATTTGGAACATCTATGAAAAAAAGCAATTCGATTTGACCTCTATTCTAATATCAGTCGAGATGCCTTTTTGTTCGAAATGAAATGTCAATTGCATACAATTTTGACATATCTCGCATGTTAGTTTCTATCTAATGATACGGAAATAGGCCCCCGACTTTAGTTTGTCTCTGAATTAAAAGACTAAAACTACATGCGTGAAAAAAGGTTTCATTTACCGTTTATCTTTTATTTAGTTTTAAGTATAAAATGAATATATTTTGTTGATTTTAAGGTTACTATAGCAAAAAAATTGTGTAAACCAAGCTACGCCAAGAGAGCTACAATTTGGCAACGATACCCTAACGGAGGCTGAAATTTGGGTTAGTGAATATTTCATAGAAAGTTTATAATATGTGTGTAGATAAAATAGTGTATGTAACTGTACATAATTAGACATTAAAACACTCGTGTGATCTTTTTAGGAAACTCACTTTGTTCGTTTCTTAAAGCCACACTCGTGTACTTTAATGCCTTTTATTATGTAGCAGTCACATAAACTACTATTATTAAATACTTATTTTGATTTCTGTTATTTGAGTAGGACGGCATATGTACCACTATAATAGTACATTATGATACAAGTGTGCTAAGTTGGTCATTACACACGAGGCGATATTGTGCGCGCGACCAGTAAGCGAGCGCGCAATAAGAAAGCCGATGTGGGTAATGACCAATGTACACGCGTTTCATACAACGTTTTTCAACACACTTTCAAGGAAAAAAACAAAAATTATAAATTAGATCTTTTTTTTGTCAAAACAGTAAAAGTACAATTTTCAAAATGGTGGCTTACAGTTTTAACAGCGTGCTGGGCTTGTAGGCACTTATTCGCCAATTCATTGAAGTAAGCTACCAACACGTTTTCCAAGAAAGACTGGGCGTTTTTGCTGATTTTCCATCGAATAAAAGTTTCATATGCCGCCAATTATTTTTCACTCGATTTTGATGGTAAAAGGCTACTGTTCTCAGCTCTTGCCTCTATCAGTATTACTGGCAGCGTCAATTTTATATGTTCTTCATTTTCAATGCTTGAAAATAACATTTTCGTCAATATATAAACATATAAACTAAAAACATGCAAAACTATTCCAATTTTATAACAAATACGGAAAATGGCTGAGGCGTTATTTTTTGTTACGCACGATTCCAATGCGCGCGCAAGGCAAAGGCGCGAACGACATCGACAAACAGCCAATTAAAAAAATGGTAAAAAGCTAATATTTTCGTATTTTCTATTCGACGGATGGAGATCAAATCGATAAAACGCTATGTTTATTCATTAATGTAATTTACGAAATTATTTAATCTATAAATTATGTTTGGTGTGATAAAACCTCTTTAAACTAACATTTGAAACCGGTCGGTCGGTTTAAAAAAAATGTATTACTCGACCAAATTGAGAAGGCACCGTTTCCATGCATATTATTAGCAATCTTCTCTCAAATCAAATCTTACCTTCTTAACTCAATCGGATAATATAATGAAAAAGCACGAGTGTTATAATATACTGAAAAAGCACGCGTGTTTAATATCTAGGATTATGAGCCTAAAATCGGTGGAATAAAAACATCGTTTTGAGCAAGTGTGTTGAAAATCCAATTTTACACCTTTAAACGAGCAATTGTTACATATATAAATATATACATATACCGGGGATCGAGGATCTCGGAAACGGGTCTAACGAGTTCGATGAAATTTGCCATATGGGAGTTTTTTATGTCTATGTCTCATCTCTGGGAAAACGCGCATTTTTGAGTTTGTATATGTTTTCCGAGCAAAGCTCGGTCTCCCAGATATTAAATTATAAACTGAAATGGATGGCTGAGGAGAGCTTGGTCACTTTTTCTTAAGTATTGACATCTATTTCAGTTTAGAGCGAAATAATTAAACAAATTAGAGTATTTTATATGATTTAAATGATTCACGATTAGAAAAGTATTATGTTATCGCCTTTCCGTGAGTGTTGCATGTTAGGATATTGACAATAATTAATGTATTTGTGGTGGGTGGTCTGACTTTATGATGTCTACCCCCAACTTTTTAAAGACCTTTCGTCGGGTAATCGCGGTAATCTCTGTTTTAACTTTTTGCTCGCACATCAGTAAATTCGCAAACAACCTGAGTCGAAACATCGTATATAAAGATAAACAAAATTAATTCGTGAGAGACCCGCTAAAAGTTATAATTTAATGAGTAATGTGTGTTTAACATAACGATGCGATGCGATAGGATGGCACAACATTATGCTAAAATACAGTCGTATAGCTCATCCCATTTGTGCTAGCTACGGTTATACCTGTTTACAACATTGCAATGCACAAAATTGCACACACAGATTTACCAAAAGTGTAGTTATCAACAAAAGTAATAAAGTTGGACAGCAAATTTATTATCGCGGCGTCACACTCATTTTGTGCACTGAATATACTCCCGTTATAGCCAGGGCAGAGTGTAGAGAGGCAGCAGGTTTGTTTTGTTTCAATATTTTCTGATATCGTGTCATTCACGGAGACGCGTGGCTTGACTTTTATTCTCATGTTATGTTAAATCTGCGCGTCTTCGTAGATGACATGAACTTTACCGTATTACGTTCTCTTCTATGATGATAAGTTGATCATAACGTTTTTTAACAAATTTAAATTTATTGTGTTTGGTAATGATAAGTTCAATTCAGTTCTAGTCCACAAATCAGAGTGAATAAAATAAAAACATTTTGTGATCCCAAGTTGCTGATGAAATAAAATTGTATTCTAAAACGTATTTCAACACCAAAAAACTACCACAAGGTTGCCACTGGAATTAAATGTTTGTATTTTATGTATTGGTTATTTAAATCGCGCTAATAAAATATAAGCGTCCGTGATTTTTAGTCGCAAAGCTGATATTGCACTTATAACACTTCGGGTATTCATAATCATAATATTCGGTGTAATAATTTACAAGCTGAAGTAAAGTTAAGGACAAACTCAGGTGTAATTTATAGAGTTATTATGTTTTAGTAGTTATGTTTCCCTTATATAAATTACTAGTAGTTTTAGTTTAAGTAAGTAGAAAAATTAATTTATCTTTAAATAAGCGGATCTTTTTATCCGCAGACATATTGACGTTGAAATTTGATGAAAAAAACGCAATGAAGTCGTGACTCGTGTTACCTTTACGTGAAATAATCCAATTATTATTTTATACTCTTATGTTTTTAGTTTTAAAACTAAACTGGACATAATTTAGATCGAGTTCTTTTAACAACGGCTTTGATGAGTCGTATCGTACTTAAAGGACTACCTATTATGTGGTAGAACACAGCAACCTTACAAAGTTTAGGTTCATTAGAATTGTCTCGATATTAGTTGTCTGTTGAAAATAAAGAAGAGTCGGCGATAAAAGTTAAAAATAAAACCTTATGATGATAAACTCAATATAAAGAAGCATACTGCAAAACAGTTGGCGAAACCTGAAGGTGACATTGATGGCTTTGACACTGTTGACAGTGACGTATCTGTTGTAGTTTTTCTGGTCTTGAATTACATTTTAGAGTATAGTTTTGGTAGTTATAATAATAACCGGCCAAAATAAATGGTTAAACCGACTAAGTCTAAGACTAGTTAATCTTTACTTAACTCATAATAACATTTTTTAAAAGTGAAAGGATATCGTTGGTTTATTTGAGAAAATGCTCAAAAATGTTTTTTAAATCAACCGGAAAATATTTTTCAACACACTTGCTCAAAACGACGTTTTTATTCCACCGATTTTAGGCTCATAATCCTAGATATTAAACACGCGTGCTTTTTCAGAATATTATAACCTTGGGCTTTTTCATTATATTATCCAAATAAGTTAAGAAGGTAACTGATTGCAAATAATATGCATGGAAACGGAGCCTTCTTAATTTGGTCGAGTAATACTTTTTTTTTCTAACCAACTATTAGGTTTCAAATGTTAGTTCAAAGAGGTTTTATCACACCAAACATAATTTATAGATTAAATTATCTCGTAAATTACATTAATGAATAAACATAAAAATTTATCGATTTGATCTCCATTCGTCGAAAAGAAATACGAAAATATTAGCTTTTTTTACATTTTTTTAATTGACTGTTTGTCGAATTCTTGCGCGCCTTGCGCGTGCATTGGATTCGTGCGTAAAAAAAATAACGCGCCAGCCATTTTCCGTATTTGTCATAAAATTGGAATAGTTTTGCATGTTTTTTAGTTTATATATTGACGAAAATGTCACTTTCTAGCATTGTAAAAGAAGAACACATAAAATTGACGCTGCTAGTAATACTAAAAGAGGCAAGAGCCGAGAACGATAGCCTTTCACCGTCAAAATCGGGTGAAAAATAATTGGCGGCATATGAATCTTTTATTCAATGGAAAATCAGCAAAAACGCCCAGTCTTTCTTGGAAAACGTGTTGGTAGCTTACTTCAATGAACTGGCGAATAAGTGCCTATAAGTCCAGCACGCTTTGGTGCAATTATTCGATGTTAAAACTGTAGGTAAGCCAACATTTTGAAAATTGTACTTTTACTGATTTGACAAAATAATCTAATTTATAAGTTTTGTTTTTTCCTCGCAAGTGTGTTGAATAAAGTCGTATGAAACGCGTGTGCTATGGTCATTACACACATCGGCTTTCTTATTGCGCGCTCGCTTACAGCTCGCGCGCACAATATCGCCTCGTGTGTAATGACCAACTTAGCACACTTGTATCATAATGTACTATAAACTAACAAGAGTTAGCGAAACTTTAATACACCAGTCTTGTAAAATTCTTTCATACTCTAAACATTATTGATTCCTATTATCAGCTAAAGATGTTTGCTTCCTATTAAAGGATTTCGCTTTCGCCGCTTTCGCCTTTGCACCCTAACAAGGCCGCTACAGCTTAATTTGAAGCGGGGCGACCACAATAGCACGGCGCAAATGGGCCGTGGCATAACGCTAAACATCGTTTAGGACTTCTTTCGCCCCAAAACGTTGAATAAAAACAATTTTAGTATTTCTTTTTCTTTACAAATGAAAACAATTGAATGCGAGTGAATGTTAATTTCGTTTTGGGTCGTAATTCTTTTAGTTTTTTGTTGTAAAACGTTTATAAATTGATAAAATAATGAGTTTGAGTTAGTTTACGTCGGTATTTAATAAAAAGTGGTAATTATCCAGCGATATAAATTGCCCATAAATCGAGGAAGATATAGGATAGTAAAGTTCGTGAAATATTAAAATACGATGATCTGGTCTACCTTATTATCTTGCGGTATCACGAAATCCTTGATCAAGTTGTCAACATAGGCGGCAACAAGGCAACGACAACAACGCCATTGAACAACGAAATTAAGAGCAATATCGCTTGCGTTAACTGTACAGCGGTGAGCGGTAACAGCGTTGCTGTTGCAGTCGCCATCCAAATGCCACCTTGATGATTACACTCAGATTACCCATTAAGCAACCATTAAGGCTACATTCGGATTATATAAGCAGCAGCATTGCTGATTGGGGAACGGGCAATGTCCGATGTCGCCGCTCCTTGATGATTGAACGTTTTAATTGCAATCACAATTTAATCAAATCAATAATAAAAATATCAAGTAAAATGACAGTAACATTGTTCATTTGCTGCTGCTGTAACGCTGCTGTAGTGCCTGTAGTCGTAATCAGATAGTAATCTTAAAGTAATATGTATTTTATTTCAGTATTTTTTGACTAATGCAATAATCCGTCATCTACAGGCTAATTTTGATTTTAATCACAAGTTATGAATTAGATCTGGATTGGTTATGGATCTGAACTGTCAGTGTCAAAAGTGACGTTTGTGGTCGAAGAAATGTCACTTTGGACACTGACATACTCGTTTCTGAACCATAACTATGTATTCCAGATCTTATTCATAACCTGTTATTCAAATAAGAATACGCATACCTGTCTCGTGCACTTTGCAGTAAGTGTCCCAGTCATCACTGTAATTCGACACTCGTGCGAGTATGACTCACGTGACACACATTTATAGCACAAAACAATTATTACTCTCAGTATTTTCATTTCATAGTAACTAGCCTATGTACAGGCAGATGCAGAGGTAACCCCCCTGCATAGACTGGCTGTATGAAGGGGTGGTCACCTCTCTCTGCATCTGACTGTACGTTTATTTGACTTATTACGAACAAATATTGAGTGCACTTCGTATGAACTGGCAATATAAAAAGGCGATGTTCGGATGTTAACAGCAGCTGCATTATTGTTGCGGCGTTACTATCGCAATTATGATATTCATTCCGTCACTCATTTTATCAAGTCAATTGACAGGTACAGTGGCAGCAAGACTGACGCTGCAACCAATAATGCAGTTGTAGTTGACATGCAAATGTCAACTTTTAGTCGTGCCGTGTGTGTGTGTTTTTAAAGAAATATCAGCTCGGGATGTCTTTTTGATTAATAAGATGAGATTGACGTTGTTTATGAGGCTTACATAATTCTACTCTATTTTTTTGGAGTTATGCAGAAAAGTACCACGTGTAAATAATTATATTTACCATAGCCGAAATTAAAATAAATTGTCAAAATTGCTCGTGAATTTACTACTGTCTGATAATGTGGAAAACACAACTTTATGGATTTGTAAAGACTAACCACGTCATTTCCTTCCAAATAAATAAATTATAGGAAAATTTTACACACATAGACTTTTTTTTTGTTCACAGAGTGGGCGAATGCATTTACGCACCGTCCCCCCGGCCACGGGAAGGCCATCCTGGCGAGAGGGGAGGGAGAACTTGACCCTACCCACTAAACCCACTCCGGCGTTTCGCCCTCTTTGCCGTTTGTAAGAGCGCTATGGGATCGAGTACACTCCACCATAGCGCCCCCCGGCAGCCCTGGCTAGGCGCCAGGACACCCGCACAATGGAGGGGGATCAGAAACGCTTGATCCCCTTCGGCGACGTATGTGGAGCCGTGCAATGCGGGTCCCGTACCCGCTGGCCCCATTGGGCCCCAAAGGGATCGAGGCGAACATACGCGCTTCGCCTTCGACCCCGCCGCCTGCGTCGGAGAGGCAACGCATACGGATCAGCTTCACGCTCCCTCTCCGCCTGCTCCTTCTGCGACATGACTTGTTCGCAGAAGGAGGCCACCGCTTCCCAATTCTTCTCGCTGCCCAGCATCGTCGCTATGATGCTGTGCAGCGAGAGGTCCACCGCCCCTGTTGCCACCCTAAGGGCAGCTCTTTCCACGGCCCAGCGATCGCACTCTTCCAGAGGGTGCTGGGCCGTATCGTCCACCGCGCCACATTCGTGGCATTGAGGCCACGGCTCCCTCTTAATTTTATGCAGGTAGTTTCCAAAACAGCCATGTCCAGACACCACCTGCGTTACCCTGAAGGTCAGGGCCCTTCTTCTTCTGTCCACCCACTCATTTATTACCGGGAGGATAGCCCCTGTGGTTCGGGTTCCATAGTAGCTATCCTCCATCGCTCTCGTAGGCGCTCTTCGGCTGCCCGCGCCACCCTCTCAGCCTCTTCCGCGTCTGGGGGCTCACCACGTCTCCTGGCCTCCGCCCTCAGCCCGTGCCTCTCTGCTAACACCTCCGCGTCCAGCTCCCAAGGTGGGGTGCCAGCGAGGAGGCTCGCCGCCGCGTGAGAGGTGGTGCGGTAGGCCCTCACCATTCTCTGGGCCACCACCCTCCGCGGCCGACGTAGCAGCACCTCCGTGCCCGCCGTGAGTCGTCCTGCCCAGATTGGCGCTCCGTAGAGCACCATACTTCGGACGACCCCAGCATACAGCCGTCTGCATGGGGCATTCGGCCCCCCCAAATTGGGCATTAGTCGGCCCAGAGCCGAGGCAGTACCCACGAGACGAGGAGCCATTCTCGTGAAGTGCTCCTCAAAGGTCCACCTTCTGTCCAGGACAAGTCCCAAGTACTTAAAGTGGGCCCTGACCTGGACAGATTCACCTCCGACCCTTACTACGGTGCCCGCCGGCAGCCGCCCCCATCCCCTTGGTCCCCCGAGGACCATGGCCTCGGTTTTAGGCAGGGCGACCCGTAGCCCGAGGAGGCCTATGCGGTGGACCGTGAGCTCGGTCGCTACCACCGCCCGCCTGTGCACCTCCTCTAGCTCCTTTCCTCGCACGGCCACCAGTGTGTCTTCCGCATAACACACGGTGACCATGCGCGGAAGTTGGATCCCACGGATGACCCAGTCGTATTCGAGGTTCCAGAGGAGTGGCCCAAGGACTGACCCCTGTGGAACCCCACACTCCATGGCTCTCGCACCCAGACCCCCTCCCTGCTCGTAGAGCACTACCCGCCCCGTCAGGTAGTGCTCCACAAAGCGCCTCAAGTAATGAGACACTCCATGGTAACGAAGTGCCTCGCCGATTACCGTGTAGGGGAGTCCACTATAAGACAAGTCCACTATGGACCCCCCGTTCCAGCGGACACACGTCTGCGTACTGCTGTGACTGAGGAGGACTAAACCCACCGCAGTCGCCCAGTCTTCGACCTCGGCCCCTCTGGGATCGGTGTTAGGGGACCCCCATGCCTGCCTCTTGGCATTTAAGTCCCCCAGGACCAGGATGGGCGCCTGACCGACCCTCCGTATCACCCCTTCCAGGTCTCCCAGGAACCTCTCGTAGTCGTCCAGCGGTGGGGCGGGGGAGAAATAGACCCCAACAACAATCATTCCCCTCCATTTTGCCGCCACAAATCCTTCCCCTCTCTCAGTATTCGTGAAGGCCTCTCCCGACGTTGGGGCCACCAGCGCCACCTTTCCTTCTCTGGAGCATACCCAGTTGGGGCGAGGAGGTACAGCGTAGGGCTCTGCCACCGCAGCCAGTGCAACACCCCACTCCGCTAGGATCTGCATAAGCAGGTCCTGGGCGGGCGCGGAGTGGTTGATGTTGCACTGCAACACCTCCCATGGATCTTGTTGCGGGTGTGCTGGCATCGTCCATGTGCTGTCCCTCATCAACCTGTTCCGTCGGGGGGCTAACAGCCGGGGTGGCCTTTCCGGTAGCCTCCCGGTTCACGCTGCGGGCCTCCACGCCCCTCACCTTAGGGGGGTTGCATGAGAAGCCACCCATTCTGTGCCCCGCTCGCAGTTTCGCCTGGTGGCAGACTGCGCAGAAGGCCTCTGCCTGGCAGACCACCCCCCGGTGCCCCGGCTTGCTGCACCGGAAGCACAGGTCTCTTCTTTCGATCGGGGAAGGGCATGTAGCCCTAGTGTGGCCGATACCCAGGCACTTGTAGCACTTGAGCACCTCAGGCTCAAGTGCTTCGACCCGGACAGCTGCCCACCCAATCGTCACCCTTCCCAAGGATGCTGCGGCATTCGCCGCCTCTATAGGGCACCGAACTAAGGCAGAGCCAGTGCCGCTGTAACCGATGTGAATATCTCCTACCCTGATATCCGCCGGTGAACATCCCCCTTTGGCTGCAATTGCTCTCACCACTGCCTCTGAGGTGGCAGCCTCATCTAGGCCTGATACCCGGAGACACGCCATCTTGACGGGTCTGTAGACCCGAGCCGCGTCTCCTATGGCCGTCTTCAGGCGCGCCTTTAGGGCGTCTGCGGTGCGACCCTTATCTGCCCCGTCCACCTCCAGTATGCGGGCCCCATCCGCTGTCCTCCTAACCTTTACGTGCTCGAGGCCGATTTTCTCGAGCCGGAAGGCTTGGGTGGCCCTCAGCATCACAGAGGCGTAAGACTCATTAGCCTCAGGCTTGAGGGCCACCACCACCGCCGCGGTCTTCGGTACCACCAGCTTTTTAGCTACCGGAGCCGACGGCTTGGTCGCTTGTGTCGCCGAAGTGGTAGGAGGGGTGGCCTTCTTTTTGCGTTGGGCGTCTGTATAGGAACTGAGGGCACCGGCTTGGGCGCAGCTGCCGTCTTCTTAGCCCGCGGAGCAGACGCAGGTTTCAGAGGGGGCACCGACTTGGGCCTAGACCGACTATATGTATAATATATGTGACGTTCCAAACCTAAAGGGTCCCCCATCTCGTCCCGTGGGTGTCGTAAAAGCCGACTAAGGGAACACCGACGGATGGGCAGCAGCGTCCGTCGAGTACTTTTATTAACTTCTACTGCGGTCCCTCCAACCTCAATCAATTTCGCCCTAACAATTCTAAAATACGACATACACTATCTCAAACCTACTTTTCGCAAACTTCAAATTAATAATTTTCAATCTTTTTAACAGTACAACAACCAACTTTACAATAAAAACTTCGCATTCACAGACCAACCCAAACAAATCTCAACCCGGACCCATGGCCGTCCGTACTCAATGCGGGGACCATGGGTCCATCAAAGCTCAAACATAAAAACAACGCCGGGTCTCTAAAAACTGAGCATCACCATTGCTTCTTGTCTGATGGTGATGCCGGACCCGGTATCGCATAAATCATAAAAACCCTTCGCAAATGTCACCGCGGGCACAGGGTCGCCCGTATCCATAGCGAGGGCCCTGTGTCTAGAACTGACACTTTAAACTTTACAAAAAAAAAACCTAAAGGGTCCTTAATAAGCACCATAATATACACATGGATTATATATATAAATACATATATACATAGAAAACATCCATAATTCCGGAACAAATATTTGTGATAAACACACAAATGCCCTTACTAGGATCCGAACCCGAGACCTCCTGCTTCGTAAGCAAGTACACTACTGACTCGGTAAGGAGGCCGTCAAAATTTTATGTTTATAACAAGGTTGTGTATTACAAGTATCTAGTGAAGATACTGTATAAACTTCCATTGTAAATATATAAAACTCATACATTATGTATCTAGGTTGTCCTGATTTGAAGTCCCAAGCGATTACGACGGGCCATGTTTCTTTTAGAGAACAAATGCTTACGTACCTTTATTTCGACTTTGAAGTGACGTGTAAGATAACACTAACTATTTATATTTTATTTACTCCTATGAATCTTGGCATACATAATTTATATCATACATTTTTTTTTTTAATTTTTTAATGTATTTGTGCATAAAAAGTAAATACTATTGGTAATAATGGCACTTAATTTTTTTTTTAAACCTATGTTTTGCAAAATGTTACTTGTCACTTTTTGTCATCTATCAATAAGCTTATTTAGACTACGCCCCATCATGGTTTTATCGCCATCACAATACGAAGCTATTTTTTTTTAACTCCGAAACTATGCTTATTCCAGACATGACATTTTAGACTTTAAATGTGATCAGGAATAGACCGTTTAAATCTGTCGGCGGGTTTCTCGTGTATTGTTATAAATTCCTAATTTTCTATCTATTTAACTTACTCTGTTTTCAACATGTACTTTATAAATAAAAAGTACTGTCTAGCCGTACTGTCTTTCACTTTCACCACAAAACTAGTGAGATAGTGATGATGAATGAAACTTGAAGCCGATGGTTCCAGGTTCAATTCCGGGGAAGGGCATTTATTAGTGCGATGAGCAATTGAGCATGAACATTTGTTCCTGAGTCATGGGTGTTTTCTATGTATTTAAGTATTCATATATTAAGTATATATATCGTTGTCTAAGTACCCACAATACAAGCGTTAAGCTTACTGTGGGACTTAGTCAATTTGTGTTATAACGTCAGATAATATTTCTTGTGAAGAGTTTTTGACGAGTTCTATATCCAGCAGGTCAGCAGCAGGACAGCAGGTGATGTCATCTTGTCCTCAGAGTAGCAATGACTACTAATTACCAACTCTCAAGACATCACAATGTAATGTTTTGTCAGTTAGGCCCGTAATCATGCTGATGTTTTTTTTATTGTAAAACGGTCTTCGCATATAGCCTAGTAGGTCCTTAGTCGTTAATTATTTCAATTAATTCAAAAGATTTTTATGAAAATGGCCCTTCTATGTACTTTATATCATCAACTTGATTGAAAGACCTTATTTATTACAATAAGCCACATTGCTTGAATTTTACCTATGAGAGATTTTGGAATAAGTACTTTAAAAGTATAATAATTAGCAGTTACGTCAATTTGTATCTACGCTTTGTCTTTCCTTAATTGAAAAATATCTATATATTGATAAAAGTTATTTTACAGTACATATGGGGCTACTTTATAGCACTAGTGCGAGAAGTAGCATATTACGTTACTGTGTCGAACATTTAAAGGGCCATATGTACTGTAAAACGTTGTACGATACATGTGCGAATAGGTAATTCGCAACTCGTGTCGATTTAAAACACTCCCTTCGGTCGTGTTTTAATTTATCGCCACTCGTTTCGAATTTCCTATTTTTCGCACTTGTATCGTAATGTACTATTTTATAGTTCTACAGGTTCTAGATTTACAATTTATAAAAAACAAGCAAAGGTAGCATGGTATTTGCCATAGACCCGGGTACGTCCTTAAACTACGTCCAAAAGAGAGGTACGGGCATTGTGAATGTCATGTCGCTTTGTGTGGCAGGGCACAGCCAGCGGATATCATTCCAGATCTAGAGCAGAGCCCAACTGGGGAAGTACCTCCACCTTACAGAAATCCGCAGCCAAATAACATTAGACCCTACTCATAGTGTTGTGTTCCTGCCGGTGAGTAAGGTTGCCAGCGCTCAACGAGGGGGGGGGGGGGGCTGCTTATCATCAGGCAGGCCGTATGCTTGTTTGCCACCGACGTAGTATATATATATATATAAAAGGTAAATCAACTACTAACGAAACTCTGGACTAAATTCATATTGCAGCCCTTGATTGACAAGCCGTAATCGTAGCATAATGCGATTAGGAAAATCTACCAATAAAAAAATCGAGACGCGGACATCACCAATCACGACAACAACTATAACGATCACATACTTATAAATGGTATTACTGTTCTTCATCTATTCCTAATTCTTCGATAAAAGCTTCTTATACTTATTAAGTAGGTGCCAACCTACATTTCGTTTAAATAAAATCATTCAAATGACATATCTGTGCGATTTAATAAAGGTATGTAGGGGTGACTTGTTATAAGAATTCAGAGGCAATGTGTCGGCGAGGGTAAATAAGCCTACATTTGTCTGCATTGCGTCCCATCTGATAGAACTACAATGGCGGCCAATCAAATTATTAAATAGGTACTTGTTCGGTTTTTTAACCAACTCAATAATAGGCATGTTTATACTGTAAGTGATGGGAAATTTTGTGATTTAATGTAGATGAAAAGACAATGTTGCGCGGTGGATTTGATTTGTGTAGTTTTTGTAGCAATAAGTACCTGCCAAAACTTTTTTTAAATGTAATTCTTAAAAATCTATAAGGGTTCCGTTTTTTGCCATTTGGCTACGGAACCCTAAAAACGACAAAACTGATATTTTTCCAGTGTTCTTTTGTGAAATATTAAAATTGAAACCGAATTGTAGAGGTTTTTTATATGATACTATTTTTTATATCAAATCATTTTCTCTTATACAGTGGAACCTCTTCATCCTATCGGTGGGCGGATAGAGTGGAGGTAGATCTCTGTGAGCTCGACTTTAGTGAAAACTGAACCCCCGGTCTTGGTTCAGTTTTCACTAAAGTAAAGTAAAATGGCGTGCTCTTGTGTTGGAGGCCAAGACTCATTTTGGATCATTGCACCAAAACAGTAAGCGGTGGAACCTAAGCGTAATCCTCGTTAACACAAAATAAAATACTGTTCTCTTCCCTTCAAAGCAAAAACCTTTATAACTCGAAATATTTAACGTTATTAAGACGAATTAACTAACGATTCCCTTCGTTCGGCATCGCCTGAGATAATACTGCAAACTCACTGCACTTACCTCTCCCACTAAACCTAACTTGAAAAATTAATTTGATCTCTATAACTCGAAAAAATACGAATCGTTTTATCACCTCTATATCCCGAAGTATTTTACTAACAAACCTATGTAACCCGTAGAAATATTATTATACTTTATGCGTTAGAATAATTACCGTTTTAGTACGAGTTTTTAATTTGTTTTAGGTAACTCTGTAACTCGTAACCACTTTAAGAAGATCGAAGACCTTTAAGAACCACTCTTAGTTAATACCCTCTGTAAGACGAAAACTTTTTGGTATTTCCCTTGAGATTCGTGCTGGCGAGGTTCCACTGTATTAAAAGAACGAATTTATATCTAACTATGATATAATACACCAGGGACAATAGGAATTCCCCTTTAGAAACACTGTAGAACCAAATAGTAACTTCTTATATGTATAATAGTTTAGTTATATTAATTTCATAATAGCATTACATTATAAATTGCTAAGCTACTTAGCAATACTTTTTTTGCTTAGGTATGTGGTATTAGGCATTACTTAAGCCGGCCAGCAATACCAAATAAACAGCCCAGAAATGGGTAATGTTGACATGTGATTTTTCATGCCCAGTGTCATCGGTGCCGCCGTGCTAACGGATACTGTTGATATTGTAAGCGCGCGTGCACTGACAGACAGTGACTGGATCACGGATGTAAATGTTGAGCAGCAGCTCCATATATCTACAGCAGTTATTAGGTACTGTAGGTAAAAAAAATTCAACAACGATAATAATAACAAATTTTCCCGAATATAAACAATAAATAAGTGTAATTAAAACTTTGAGAAAACCGTACGTCTTTCGACAAAGTTTAATTGTTTTTCATCATCATTGTCTCCAATTATTTAAATATACCTATATTTTATTGGATAACATTTTGAAATGTAATGTTAATTTATTTCTCACTACATAATTTTATTTTATCTGGGAACTAAGCTTATGTAAGAAAAACCAACATTTTATCTATTAAACTTTTGGAAAGTATAAACTATGTTATGAAACGTGTAATCTAAAAGTTTTTACAATTTTGTATATTCTTTTCAATCCATTTATGGGCTGTAATATGGTACTTATTTCAGCTAAATAAGCCTTTTGTTAAGCATCTCTAAAGAAATCCGTAAACCCAATTTTCGCGATTGCAAAATTTACATTCAAAAATCGTAAAACCTTCACGTCATTATTTACAACCACATTATGACACAAAAGAGCGGATATAAGATTTTTTACGACCTACGCCAGATTTTACATCGCCTTTCTTTTATATAACCGAGGCATGAGTTTAGTGAAAAAATATTTTTATGACGAGATATTCCAGGGTGTTATTGCGTCGTTGTTCTTAACTAATTATAATTTGGCGTCTGAAATGTTAGAAGGCTCAGCTACTACTAACAATTGTAGGTACAATAGGAGTCTAGCATCATGGAACATGTAAAAAAAATACATATTTTGTGTACTTGGCTTTTAAAATATCAGGACGAATCAAGGACGAAATAGGTAATGATGCCAACTAATACAGCGGTGTTTTATGCAGCCGCCATTGTTATGAATGTGAAGAGTTATGTATAATAATATGAGTTTGTAAGCTGGCACCGAAAGGTAGATGCACCGCAGACGTTTCATTTTAGTCATTGTAATGATATTTGACTATCTAAGTAGTTAAAGAAAGCCGAATCAAACTTTGTGTACAGTTTAGTTTGCACGGCAGTGCCCGCGGTGTTATTTCGTCGCAAAGGCGCACTTTAACAGAATAAAGCCGCGAAGCTGCGCATTTCTCACGCCGTATCGCCGGCTTCTGCATCCCGTTTGCACAAACAGATATAAATGTTTTGTTTACGCGCTAAATGGACTTCTTTTTATTTTCGAGAAAATAAGTCGAGACGTATTTAAATTAACAAGTAGACGTGCGAAGAAGAACACAATTTTTTGTGCCTTAATTATAGCAACTTCACTGGATGTGTTAACATAAGCTAGGGACATGACAAATGCTTTATCGCAAATATCGTAATGAATATCACGATAATTGACAGTTTTAGAGTAGGTAGTCAAATTTTGTGGTTTTTTGGTAGTCGCCGTAAGGTTTTAAAACATTTGCGTCCAGAATTGCGATCCGGGACTAACCAATTTCCTAAGTTTCTACTGCATTCCGTAGTCACGAATCTCCCTAAAGGATTAAAAATTACTTTGTATAATGTGAAAGTGAGTTTTAGTGGGGAGCAGACGAATTCGGAATTAGTTCTGGTAGGTATTAGGGGCTGGCAATACAAAGATAACGCGCGGTTTTGTTAAGAAAACTTTAAGTGAAGTTTGGATGCGGTAACTTAAAAAAATACATTTTTATATAGTGTGATAAGTTTGGTAAAGACTATAGTTTTATTTAAAAAAAAAAAACATAGAAAAAACCTACAATTCTGTATAGTCAAATAGTTTTTACATAAAAATTGAGCACTTTTTAAGGATGTTTATGCAAATAACTCTATTCAATGACGGAAAATTACTGTAATAACATAGTACAGACGTTACAATGCTAAGTTTAGGTATTTAAGTTGGTGGTGGGTTTGTTTGCTTTGTACCTATTTGCCTTGAACGACTAGTAAGTAAGACTGCGTCGACCGTCCAATGGCGCCCTCATGGGGGAATTGTGTTTTCTAGTAAATCAATTCATCATCGTCTCCTGGCCGTTTTCGGCCACAGCAACTGCTTTCTACCGCTGAGAGTGTCGCTCGTGCGCTCTCAGGTGACTGACGTAACCAATCGTAGCAGCGAATGTGCGGCCATACTCGCTGCAGGTCAGCACCCCTCCGACGTAATTATATGTTATGGCCATAGGTGGTCTGGCCTTTAGCTCGTCACGCTTATCGTCGAGTTCTGTGCGTGACACAATCTGTGACTGCGTCTGCACAATATGCCTCCACTGTGTACGGTCAGCAACTAGACTCTCCCATGTTGTTGGCTCTATATGAGCTCTCTTCATATGCCGCTTCAACACATCTTTGAACCGCAGAAACTGGCCGCCTCGCTTTCGCTTACCATTTTGCAGTTCGCAGCAGAAGATGCGTCTTGCGACTCGGTCCTGGGACATCCGGGAGACGTAACTGCACCATCGTAGCTGTCGTCTCATTAGGTAGGCTTCTATTCCGGCGACATCGGAACGTCTAAGGATCTCAGTGTTCCTAAGACGGTCGGACTAGTGGACACCCATTATGTCGCGGAGGCATCTCAGATGGAAGTTGTCTAATGAGCGAATATGCTTCCGATACAGGCACCACGTTTCTGAAACATATAGAAGATTTGGCAGGACAATAGCCATGTACACAGCAACTTTTGTAGCGAGCTTTATGTCGTATGACCGAAACACCTTTGAACGAAGTTTGCCGATTACTGCTGCAGCGGCTCCTATTCTACAATTATTTTGGTCTCAAGGTGGCACTTGGCTGTGATGGTGCTACCCAGGTATTTAAACTGCTCTACTTGCTTAAGCGAGTCTCGGCCGAGTTAATGTCAATCTGGAAATTAACAATTGTGTCAAGAGCCAGAACTTCAGTCTTTTTGACACTTATTTTTAGGCCAAATCTTTGACAAGACTCAACATAAGCTGTTCGAAGAAAGAGCACCTGGAGATTTGGCCACAAAACACAAGTCATCTGCATACATCATCTCAGTTATGACTGCGAGAGACACTTTGGTGCGCGCTTTAAGCCGGGCAAGGTTAAATATACCACCATCGGAGCGATAGCGAATATGAATACCGTCAGAGGAAGTTTGTAGTGCCTCCCGAACTACTACTGCGAAGTACAAGGCAAACAGAGTGGGCGCAAGCACACAACCCTGCTTCACGCCACAGCTTACAGTGAAAAACTCTGATTGTTCGCCCTTAACACTTACGCAGCATTGCATGTTGTCATGCAATAGCCGGACCATCCTAATAAACTTTTTCGTGCATCCCAGTTTCGCCAAAACCACTCATAAAGCTTCGCGAGGCACGCTGTCATAATCTTTTTCTAGGTCAACAAAACACAGATACATTGGTTGACCTTGCTCTTTACATTTCTCTTGCAGTAGTCGTATAGAAAAAATTGCCTCGCAAATAAATCAATTTATGTCTGTATAAATCAGTAAGCGGTGGTAGCCCAGTGGATACGATGTCCGACTTTCAATCCGGAGGTTGTGGGTTCAAATCCTGGCTCGCTCCAATGAGTTTTTCGGAACTTATGTACGAAATATCATTTGATATTTACCACTAGCTTGAAGGAAAACATCGTGAGGAAACCTGCATACATCTGTGAAGAAATTCAAAGGTGTATGTGAAGTCTCCAAGCCGCATTGGGCTAGCGTGGGGACTATAGCCCGAGCCCGCTTGCGCATGAGAGGAGACTTTATTATATTATTATAATCTCTTTATTTTTCTTTAAACTTAGGCTAGGATTTTATAATATGGATATAAAAGTAAAATACAAAAATAATACAAAATAAACTTTATAAACTAAACAGCAAATAGCTACATTTTCCTTAGCTAGCGTAGCGTCGTAGCTCCATAGCGAAGCGTTACGGCCAAGCCACATATTTTGAAGAAGACGTATAGTTTGTGAAGTAGGGCTTGTAGATAATAAAAAAGCTTAAATAGGCTTTTCATTTGCGTCTCTTGATTTAAGTATAGTGTGGTCACGCCACAAAGAATCCAAAGACGCCAATTCGAACGTATATTTTGATATCCAAATATTTTTTATCCTTTTATGTGTGCGTTTCGCTTGTACTTGTTTGTACACGGAAACGATAACAAAATCACATTAGTAAATGTACGTTTGAATTGGCTTTAATATTACCGGTTAATAAAAATGCAAGTAAATCATGCCACATCAAAAGCAGCCTGAATCTTTGCCTCCAATTTCGTTATCTAGGGCGCCAAAAGTGTAAAGTTTCCGGAGTTTGTCGCGATGGACGGGCGACTGATAACTTGGCTGTTTTCATATCATCATCGTAATCCTGAAAAAGGACACTTCAATACAAGTTTCGAACAAGCTTAACTCAAGAAATTTTTTGTAAAGTAAGGACGTATTAATTTTTTTAAGAAATTTGTTTCGGTCTAATAATAGCAATAGCAGGAAAGAATTGGGAAAATACTGCTGAAGACAAAGAAAAATGGTAGAAGATGGAGGAGGCTTTTACCCTCAAGGGAGCACACATCATAGAAATATAATAAAAGAAAAGTCAATTTTATAACAGATGTGTGAGAACAAAGCTTAAATAATATTAATAATAATAGCTTACTTTCTTTCGGGCAAATTTCTCTTTGAAAGTTATGTATAAATAAACCTCTTAATTTAAACACATAACTGCCTTCAAACACATAAATAGGTGCTAAAAGAGTGTAAACAACCACAATCTTTAAAATTTAACTTACAAAGATTTGGTTCCTACTTATTTTTCATATACAGAATGTTTTTTTTAATCCGTTAACGACTAAATGCATTTAAGGAAACTTAATATCATAGTCAATCCAAAAATTAATAATATGTCATATCATATCTTAATATCATAGTCAATTGTCATAAAGTTACTTTTTATATATTTCATACATAATAATAGAATTCTCCATCTACCTCTATTGTAAAACGGCATTACAATTAACTCAACCAGACAGTTCAAACTTATGATTGACATATGAATGTCAAAAATACTAAATAACTAATTCCAACTTACATTGGGACATTAAAATAATATCGCTCGTGCCAATATAGGTGACCAAGGCCGGCAAAACGTCCCACTTTGTAGCATGTCATTGGGACGAGATTTGCTTGTATTGTATCTTTATACGAACATCAAGTGACAAAGTGGGACGTTTTGCTGGCCGCGGGCCGCGGTCACATAATATGTACGGACAGTAGGACGAGTACGAGCGACAGGCATGCGCGACTGACTATTTAGATATCTGTTTGATGTCACAATATAAGTTTGAATTGGCCCCATGTAATTTTTTTTCGCTACCTACCTATTAGTTAATGAACAATCTAAAAACTGAAGAACAACAAACTCAAAACATCAGTTTAATATTTCTCTTAGGTAAATCTTTGATCATCTTGATATTAATCTTAAAGTTTTATTTAACAATGACACAACCTAAGTTATTTATATATTTATAATGGTGAATATAAATATTTACTTGGAAATTAAATCTAAGTAAAGATAATACTTTTATATTGTTGTTAAGGCGATTAGGGAATAATTAATATCAAAACGTTAAAACTTTAATCCATCTATTACACATTACACACTCTTCCATACCATTCCATAACTTTATGAATACGAGGATATATTAGTCTGTTTTTATTAGAATATTTACAAAATGTATTGTTATTACATTTCTCAGTAAAATAATAAAAAAAAGATATCATTAATTATCGTGCATCTCGCTCGTACTTGTCAGTACGTGTATTGGGACGAGCAGGCGCACGATACAAACGTACTTACATCATTAATAAGTATATCATTGTGATGTCAGTGTACGTTCGAATCCTATCAGTTTATGGACTATTAGTGAATGGACTAAAATTCAAAAAGACACCAAACTTCAGATGTCAAACTGGTAATTGTGGCCTTTCGAGTATTGGCTTTGCAGGGCTTAATACTCGTAATGTCCTTCGCTCGTGCTGTGCTTTGTGGTTTAGTCTCCAGCTTCTAGCAACAATCGTATTCCTATTCATGTTAATGTGGCATATAATTGCACCTGCCATTGTCTGTAAAGTGGGGTTCACTAAAATTTCAAATGACGTAAACAAACAGACGAAAAACCCTAAACCGACGAGCGTGTATGAGGAATGTCATGAAAGTGAAAGAAGCGAAAGAGGTATGTCAGGATCGTAGCAAGTGGAAATCCGTGGTCTCTGCCTACCCCTTCGGGAAATAGGCGTGATTATAGTTATGTATGTATGTATGTAAACAAACCAATTTACCTTCATTTCTTCGTTATCTCAACAGTGTATATACTTAATCGTTTTATTCATATTAATTATTAGTTAAAATTAAAATATTGATAATGAATGTACCCATAGTAAACCTTTTAGTTTATATGTCAAATGCTAACAAAATCTGTCATATTTGTTAACATTCTTTTTCATCTCTCCTGTTCGGAAAGAGTGATTTTCATGAGCAGATAGCCGGGTGGAAAACAGCTTTTCCCACCCTAGGGAAAAAAGTTTTTTTTTTTGTAAAGTTATAAAGTAAATTTTAGTAAATTTTAATTCATAAACAAACTTGTACAAAAGAATTCTTAAAACTAATTTCATAAGCAAAACTTGTACAAAAGGATTCTTAAAAGTAAACCAGAAGGTCTGTTTCGTAATTAGGCGAACCTGTGATTTAGGATAAACAGTGCCCCTCCCCTTAAATATAATTATTAATTACAATAACAAGGTAAGAGATTCATGATCAAAGATAATGAGGTTATGTTATAACAAAGTAAAACAGCATACAATTTAGAAAAAGGAACATCAATATATATTTCAAGATTTAGATAAAGTTTAAATCAAGCTATTAAATAAAGTTAGCATGATGACAAAGCTTACAACTTTGATTGTGTGTGTGTGTGTGTGTGTGTGTGTGTGCGTGCGTGCGTGCGTGCGTGCGTGCGTGCGTGCGTGCGTGCGTGCGTGCGTGTGTGCGTGCGTGCGTGCGTGCGTGCGTGCGTGCGTGCGTGCGTGCGTGCGTGTGTGCGTGTGTATGTGTGTGTAAGTGTCCGAGTTGTGTCATGTTATTATGTTGAGAATATTCTCTGTATCTTCGTAATTTTTTGTTAAAAGCCAGTCTGTTACAGTATGTTTGCATTGCCTTTTAGTCATATGATGTTTTAGTCATATGTCTTTATGTCTTTTAGTGTTATGAATTATGATAAGCAAGCTTATGCTATATAAAATAGACCCAGTGTCTGTACCTCCATTCATTTAAGGCGGTACAGACACCTATTGCTATCTCTTTCTGTCTCTTGAAAAAAGCTATTCAAATCATTCTACTATTCCACTCATTCATGGTGGTACAGACACTTATTGCTATCTCTTTCTGTCTCTTAAAAATAGGTATTAAAATGTCTGAAACCATAGACAATCTAGCAATTGATTGAATGAAATGATTGAATAATGGGTTTTATAGACTGAATTCGTTTGCGATTTGTTGCATGTGTTTTGTTTGTTGTCTATACCCTAATTCATAATTAAATTCCATCAAATCTACCACTGTGTTGCAAGTAAAATGAAACATTCCATAAATAGTAAATATATTATTGGCGAAAGAATATACGTAAGTAAATAACTTACTATAAATATGAACAATAACATTTAAATGCTAAAAATAAATTTAATGCATTTTTTAATGCATTTAATTTTAATGCTGTAAATAATCAGACTTATATACAAAGCAGTCCCATTAATTGATATTGAATTCAAACTATTTTGAGCTAGAAATGTTCGTTTAAAATGGCAACAGGTCTAAACAACATTTGGTATTCCGTTTTAATACAATTACATTCTCGTCTTAAGATGAGTGTACTCGTATTATTCATTTATTACTATACCTTAAAACGTAAATTCGAAAACGACAAGTACAGGATAGTGTAATACGCCCTTATGGGTATCATGATGAATTTATGGCGGCCATAGCACTCACTTGACAAGTCAAGTTATCACTTCATTCGGTATCCAATGTACAGAAAGGATCATCAGAAAAGAACAGATTTCATCTGAATACAATTTTGCTAGATTTGGCATTTTAAGATTATAAATTGTATGGAGATGACACGTCACCGTATCCAGCATGTTTTAAAAATACTCTAATCCCCAACTGAGCAAACCTATACAAGGTTTGCTATAAATTATAAGTGCTTAAATACGATATCTTTGAAAGTAATTTTATACGTATAGTGAACAAATATAGACGTATATACATATGTAACAAACATCTAAGGGTCGAAGTATAGGCGACACATTAAACACACCCTGCATTTATGTAGTTGGCAGCGTTTCATTAAAGGTATAGAAAATGAAGTCTAAGTGACCGAAACTAGCAAAACGTCCCGCTTAGTCGCTTGCCATAAGGACGAGATTTGCTTGTATCTTTATACGAATAACCTGCCAAGGTGTCCTTCTGGCAAGCGACAATGTGGGACGTTTTGCCGGTTTTAGTCGCATATTTTGACATAACTTCCGTAACTTCCGTATTCCATACAAAAACGGGGTTTTTTTTATGTTCGACATCTCAGTAAGATAATTATATTTTTTATTATTTCAAAAAGGTTGGTGACATCTGGCCCGTCATGCTGACGTTGACAGATGTCATTGTGACAGGTGGAATTTAATTATGAATTAGGGTATTTAGAGTAGAGCCCATTACATTACATTACATTAAAATACTTCACTTTCCACCCTTGGTTAACAATCTACTATTTAATTTATATTAAACCTCACTTTAAGCCCTACGGTTCATTAATTGTGCATGTACATTGTACCTACTGTAAACCGAACAGTTATTTATGTCTTAATTATTCCAATGGAATAACATATTAAATTCTATCATTCATACCTACGTCATTGTCCTAGCTTTGAAGGTAGATGCAAGATACATGTAGGCAAGTAATAAAGCAAACGTTCGCATGCAAGGTTTGAAAGCGTCCACAGGATTTAATACATCTTCAAGGCAAATATTGAGTATTCACTCGCTCTGTGTGTGCTGAACACTTGGACGTAATGTAATGGACAGAGGCCTTTACATTACATACTACGTTGCATAATGGATAGAGCGTTTCCCCAGATTGGGTAGTTTAGTTTTGAATTAGTGATGGGAAATATACTGAACCATATTTAAGTACAGATATTTGTTTCGCATTGTATTGTACTGTCTAAGCTTAAGGTAAGGTTCAGATCATCACTATGTCATTGTTTTCTTTCGTTTCACCTTTCAGATTGTATTATTTAAATTACTCAATTGAAATTGTATTATATAAACAAGGTTTGCGGCGTTTGGCGTTGAAACCTTGGGGCCATGGGGGCCAAGTGGGCGTCGGCTTTTCAAAGATTTGTCGGCGCGCCTAATAGAGCCCAGAGGGCTGGCTACTATTTCGCACAGCGTATAAGTATCGCCATACAGCGGGGAAATACGGCCAGCCTTCTAGGCACCTGGCCCATTGACGGCGATTTCGGCCATTTTTTTTTATTATGTTTGTTTATTTATTTGTTTTTGGATATTAAATTTCCATATTAGAAGAACCTTAATAAGTCAATTGTTATTTCAATTCAATTCCAAATTTCATTTTATTCAAGGACCAAATGAGATCATTTTTTGTTAGTTCAAATATACTTACTCTATACATTATACAACGTCATTCTATGCATGTTATAATAAATTAATTATTTGAAAAATAAACAAATGAAATTAAACCAAAATAAAATTTAATAACAACAATATGCTTGAATTAAATCATATTACAAAAAAAAGTAAAATTACAAATTAAAATTAATAATGTTAATTTATAAAATAGTCATAAATTTTAATAAATTTATGGAAGCATATAGCAATAGGACTTATTATTTATTTTGTACTTACAAACAAATAACTGCCCTAAAAACATGGTAACATTTTAAGGAAACACATTTATATTATTACTGAATTTTGTAAAAAGTTAACTACAATACACATAAAAACACATTAAATGTAGATAGCAAATCAGAATATTACCGCAATTTCACATCGACATACAGAAACCCAATTCTACCTGGCACAATAAAATCAAATCGTTCCTTTGTAGGATTCGTTTTTGCAAGTGGCGATAACTATTCGGAATAGAACACATTCCATTCCGGAGCTTAACCAGAACGAGCTGCTAAAGACGAAAGTTATCTTAGCCTCCTCACAAAAGTCTGAATTGGAAAACGAAGTTGAATTCCGTAGTTTAACTGCCAACAACAGCCAAACGAGCAACACTTGAAACTGGGACAACGGAGTTGAACTTTTTGAATGGACAGTTTGTGGATGCGTCCCACAGGCTATGCTCGTTCGTAAACGTCATGTAACAAAGATAACAAGGGTTCAGTCTACGGACAAGGCACCTAACTCTCTGGCTTTTCGAGTATGCTGAATAAGCACCCATTCATTTTATTTATGAAACATTACATTTAAACCATTTAAAGTTTGGTAAATGCGTGTTCAGTCATGGTTTTGGATAATATTTATATTATTAATTATGTTTATTTAGTCATATAGCGAATATTCGGCCACAATATCACTATTCGGTCGAATACCGAATAGTAGCATAGTATTCGGCCGAATACCGAATAGTACATTAACACGTAGATAACGATAAACGAGGGGTAAAAAAAGTAACAAACTACAAGTAATCAATTATTAAGATCGGGTGCGCCAAACTTCACATAAAATTGCAAATTCGATTATTGAAACTCCGAAAATGTTTCTCATAAAATTTTACATTCTAATGATCATTACACGTATTTCTTTTAAACAATAATGATTGCAACTTCGAGTTTATTATATTCATAATGTCATTCTTCATAAATATCTCTATTGCTAAAATTGATGCATATATTATTATTGTTCGACATATCGATTTAAAGTAATAAAATTGGAAATTCGATTATTGAATTTCCGAAAATGTTTTTCATAAAATTTTACATACTAATGATCATTATTAATTTTAATTTTAAACAAAAATGATTGGAAAATCCTGTCAGAAAGGTGGGTTAGGTTAGGTTAGAACTGCGACCCTCGCAGAACCGAAATCCTGCCAGAAAGGTGGGTTAGGTTAGGTTAGAACTGCGACCCTCGCAGAACCGAAATCCTGCCAGAAAGGTAGGTTAGGTTAGGCTAGAACTGCGACCCTCGCAGAACCGAAATCCTGCCAGAAAGGTGGGCGATATGCTAGTCCTCGTTTTGGGGTTACTGGGGTTATAAAATAATAACATTACATTGCTTATCAAAAACATCGACAAATCCATTAATATGTATTTTGGCGATAAACACATACTTAAAGATTCACTTCTCGATCACAGTGGAAAATAATTTATGCATATAAGTAGTTATACAAAGTAAGTTTATGATTATTTAGTTTATATAAAACATCGTTATGAGTCATGATGAAGAGTTGGAAATGACAATATTAAAAACAATTTTCGGCCAACATACCGTTATGAGTAATGTTGTTAGTAGTAAAAATAAACGGATATTAATAATTATAAGCAAAAAAATTATGACAAATGATCATTCTGATCACAAATCGTTATTATGAGCAATAATATGACATCTAATTTTATGTGAGCCAAGATGGACCCATTAAGATCAGTATAACGTTTTAGACTACCTTTATATTCATAGTTAGTACAAAAACATGAGAAAAATAATACAAATTATTATTTTTTACACACACGACGAAAACTAATGCACCGCAATGTCCGCAATTCAATACGCAGTGCGTGCAGAATAAGCGCAATTTCTATCAAATACTGCCTGCAGCGAAAAACAAGTTGCAACGTGCACTGCGCACGCACGCGCGCGTTCGAATTTACTTCATTTTAGATAAAACTTCTATCCGCCGGATATTCGGTATTCGGCCACGCCACTATTCGTTGCATCTCTCATAATGGTTAAGGATATTAAAAAAGTACATCTAAATACTTATTAAATGTAAGTGTACAGTCAGCATCAAAAGTAGCGGATGAAACAACGCGCCAAAAGTATCTGAATTTTCTAAATCTCGCGTTCAAAAATATATCTTTTACAGTCTTAGTTGTTCTATATTAAAGCCATTACATTTTGTTAAGCTACTACAGAATGGTAGATACTTATGAAGCGTTATTTGATCCGCTACTTTTGATGCTGACTGTACATACATAATTATATCAGGCAATATGTTAGAGTATTCTTTTTTATTGCAAAAAACATAATCTGTATTAAATAAAACTAAATTATCTTTTGTAGGGTCTACGTAGGAGAGAGATAGTTGTAAATTTCGGGTACGATTTGTTTTGTTTCTTTCATAATAACGGGAGCCCGTCTAAGCTAACGTTTTACCGACTTGAAGTGAGGTAGTGTCATTATTGCCGTCATATTTTCATAGAAATTTTACAGTAATAGTATTTTATATAACTATAACGAAGCTATCTGAGTTGTCTAAGTAAGGTACGGGATTGAAAAGCTTGATTATATTACTATTGTATAAAATATTTTTTCCATTTTTTTTTACCACAAAACCTAAATATTTCATGAAAATTAATATCCCAGTAGACAAAAACGTAGTACAAAAGACATAAACACGCTAGAAACTATTTAGTCCCGCCCTGCACCCGTTCTACAGCGTATCGAAATGAATATTATATTTGAGTTGGGCGCAAATACATGATGCAATTTTAGGTTGGTATACGAAATCTTAATTCAACAATTACAGTCGACGAGTAGAAAAAGATAATATTGCAACACTTTGTCATTGCGAATGCCTTGCAGAGTTAGCTTGGTCCGTCTCTACATAGGCTACCATCCTACTTTAGCCCATGACAATGCACTCCCTTGGGAAATCCCAAACGGTTTCGCACTGCCCATGAACCCCTAATCAGGCTGTAGCAGCGCAAGCGATCTAGTTTCTTCCAATTTAAATAATTCAGACGAGATTGAGCAGCGTTCCGCCATTCGATGGAAAACGGGGTGCAACGGCTTAAGGGGCTGGTTACCTTACCTATGCTTATGTGTGTATTTTTCGTTAAGCGAACACGACATTTTTTTAATAAATATCGTATTTAATGATTTTGGAATGCCTACCTATGCATCCAAATCGATAATCAAACTGGCAAAAAAAATGCAATGGCACTCGAATCAATATTAGAAAATAATTAATTAATAGAATCAGGCGTTACTTTGTGGAAATCGATAACTAATTAATGTTCCCACCCTAGGAGATGCCGCGCCGCGAGCCTCATGCTTTTGTCTTGGCAGTATTTTACATAAAAATATTTTTGATGGGATTCCACTTCTATTTGTAAGTTGCTTATGACAATCTTCCATCCCCTAATTTAAAGGGTTGGGGGTGATTTACTATTTAAAATCCTAATTTTCATATCTGGGGACATCTTTTATAAAATCTGTTTTTTTTTCTGATTCCCCGTAAAGACTTTAACCCATTTTTCCCCCAAACGTCCTTTTCCGCCCCCTTTTCATTTTCGAGTTGAAAACTATTCTATATCCTTCCCCATAACAAAAACTATCTACTATCTACATATCAAATTTCAACTAAATAGGTTCAGCGGTTATTGATTCCCTATACAAAATTCCACCCCCATTTTCACCGCCTTAGGGGCTAACCATTTCATGTTTTTGCATATATTTATTTTTTGGGTACTCATACTATCCTACTTACCAAATTTCGGGTTCCTAGGACTTCAGGAAGTACCCTAAGGGTTTTGATTATCATCAGTGAGTGAGGAAGCCAGTGACGAAATCGGAGTTTAATACATAGATACGAATAAAATCTAAAGTATGAGCGCTATGCAATTGATTTTTTATAGGTATGCTTAATAAGTGCACTATTGAAATTATATATATAGTATAATCCAAACCCAAGTTATGAGGGTTACAAAAAATAACGAAGCGCTTCAAGAAAAGGCAAGTAGTGTCCTGGCGCTTCGCTTTGCTCGTCTTGGCGGGAGCACTACCCTGCCCGAGATGTTTACCGAGATGTTTAGCCGCCATCTGCAATGTCCGCATAGATTTCGTTAAAATCTTTAAACCCCATTTAACACCCTTAAACTTTGAACTAAATAAAGTCCATCCTTATTGCTCCTACAAGTTTTGAAGAAAATGCATTTAAAATTAGAAGGTTCGACATTTAACGATTTCGATTGTGTATTCTCTAAGAATAGGAATATGTGGAACGGAACGGTATTATATAGATTAAATAACTACTCAAAAAGTCGTGCGTCTACTTAAATTTTCTCTTAAATAGAAATGCAGTTTGCATTTGGTTTTGGCCAAAACATCCTGCGCAGAAGGAACGTTATCGCGAGTCAACATCTCAGCACTGATTGGAATCAGCTATCAAAACGCAACAAAGCCAGGTAGCTGAAACATAGGGACCAACATTGATTGATGTTGCTATGAACATTGATGTTGCTATGAGCTCGTGCGTTTCATGGTAGGTATAAGTATAAACGTACGTTTATAGGAAATACTCTATACTTATACCCTACTTAAATCAAGGAAGAGTAAGAAAAGAGCTCGGTCAAAAATATCCTCCTGGGTCTCTTTATTAAGGCTTCGTTCCCAAATTTTATTTTCACTTTCATTAAATAGTCAAGATTCCAAGAGCATTTCGGTCTTAAAAGGATACTCCAAGTCCAAAACACGGCCAAAATAAGTTAAACTTGTTGATTATATTGTGTATAATTAATATAAAATACTTCTTAAAATTTCGAAACCTCCTTCCACTTGCTTGGAATCCAGTAGTTCATCTGATAAAAGAACAAGCAAGGTATAGACTGTGAAACCATATTGTTGAACTGTTGAAAGGTGTGGGAATTTTAGTACATATAGTATAGTGTTACTTGAGATATTTGTAGTGTATAAGTAGCTAAAGTAGCCTTATGAGTATACCCCGGACAGATGGAGGCTATTTAGGGTTTGCAAAGGAAAAGGAAAGTTAAAAATCATGAAAATATGTCTGCAAATTAAATAAATAATAATAATTTTTGGTTTCTTGATTTTCGACTTTCTTTTGCCTTTGCACTATTATAAAACCTAAACTGCCCCCGTCTACGTCTGCCTGAGCTATGCTTATGAGCCTATTTTCAAGTATAACTTAGTCTTATAATTTATAAGATAGTTTTTGTACATATTTGCGTAGTTTACACATTTGGACAGGGATGAATATTTTTTCCTCAGTCCGTATCAACTGATGAAATTATATATTCTGCATCTATACTCGTACTGCCTGGTTCATAAATAAAGCAATATGTTTGCGACCCTACAGACTGGAGTACAAAAGTTTAAGAGACAGTGGGTACTAGAGAGTCAACCTGATTAAATCACTTTCACTCGATAAAAAAAATACGAACGAAGGTCTAAAACGCCACCAAACAAATTGTAACTATTTTTGCACTAAAGTTAGCTAACATGAAAATCACTTCCATACATATTTAATTTTTATTTCAGTTCAAGCGGATCGATTTGGTACTTTTCTTTTGCTAAAACTAACTAAAAATAAGGCGCTTAGCACACTAGATCTGATTCGTACGTCGCTCCGATGTTCAAGCGAGACAACGCTATACGCGGAATATATCGACCTCCCGCACTGAGCATCGAAGCGACGTGCGAATCAGATCCAGTGTGCTAAGAGCCTAACAATAAAAAAATAATTATATTTGCGATCCCGGGCAATTTAATGAGTAATATTGTACAAACAATCACGACAGCTATCCTAAAGGATAAAGATATAGACTCCATCAAGTATTACAATAAATAATTTTTAATTAAAAAAAAACCGCCTTCAAAAAATATCCAATAAAGAAAATAGTAACTATATACACAGTAAGATAAAACACTAAAAAGTTAGAAATAATAAAGTTTTTTCTGTATTATAAATCCAAAGTTCGTTAAAGAACCCCTTTACAAAATATATTATTTACTTACAAATCAATAATAATAAACAATATTTGGAGTCGGTGCCAGCAACGATATAATGGGATTAAGATTTTGTAAACATATCTACATTATCTACTAATTTCTAAGTTATTGAATTGAAAACGACATTTAAGTTGTATCACTAGTTATTTTTATATCGTTGCAGGCACCGACTCCAAATATTGTTTATTATTATTGATTTGTAAGTAAATAATATATTTTGTAAAGGGGTTCTTTAACGAACTTTGGATTTATAATACAGAAAAAACTTTATTATTTCTAACTTTTTAGTGTTTTATCTTACTGTGTATATAGTTACTATTTTCTTTATTGGATATTTTTTGAAGGCGGTTTTTTTTTTAATTAAAAATTATTTATTTTTTGCTTTTTAGTGATGTAAATATATATACAGGGCGACTTCAAATTGGTAATACAAAATTAATGTTTTACACACATTTTCCCTTAACTAATCCCCTTAATTAAGTCTCATGCTATTAAATTAAGCAAAAGTATTTTTTTCTTAATTTTTAATTTATCCCTTTTGTTTAGACTTCACATGGTTATCCTACCATAATAATTAACAAAGAAGTTTAGAGAATTTCAAATGAACACTTTCCTCTTTGGTTATCAATCACCTGTCACGGTATTTATGAAGAAAACGTGTTTTGATTAGTAATTGTCACTTGTCAAAGAAAATAATATTTTCCGTGAGATTTTAATTTCACAATTAAATTAAAATGCCTCTACGTTATCCGTATACTAATGTTCAAAAAATGGATATTCCTGAATTTTATTTTACTTCACGGAGTACTGTGCGAACTCAGGCATTATTTCACGAACGATACCCTGATTGCCCAACACCTACACGTGTATTAATAAACAGTACCATCCAAAATTTACGAGACATGGTCAGTTCCAGTACGGTTCCAGTACATGCTCAAGCACAAGGCCGGCGGCCGCGGTATTCACAAGCTTTTCGGAGAAGAGTGCTCAAGTTTTTTAACCGCAACCCAGAAGCCAGCACAAGGGATGCTGCTGCGAGATTCGGCACGAGCCAATTGTTTATTTGGCGGCTAATGAAAGCTGAAGCAAAACATCCCTTTAAATTTCAAAGGGTACAGGATATTGTAGTGGATGATTACCCTAGAAGAGTTATTTTTGGGCGTTGGCTGCAGCAAAACTTACACTTAAATATCCTATGGACCGACGCGGCAACTTTTACAAGAGTCGGCCTCTTTAACGTGCACAATGAACACTGGTGGGCTGATCGTGATGCAAATCCTCACGTAACTCGGCGAACTCTTACCAAACTCGTTTTTCTGTAAACGTTTGGGCAGGCATTCTGAATAATTGTGTGATTGGACCGTATTTTATTAACGGCAACTTAAATGGACCGAAATATGAAGATTTCCTGAGAAACGTGTTACCGATTTTACTACAAGAGGTGCTGGAACAAAATTTGGAGAATCTCTATTTGCAGCAAGACGGTGCACCAGCATATTTTGCTCTAAGTGTGCGAAATTATTTGGATAGAATATTCCCTGGCAGATGGATTGGACGCAACGGCCCAGTCGCATGGCCGCCTCGAAGTCTCGATCTGACGCCACTCGACTTCTTTTTGTGGGGCGAAATTAAAAGGAGAGTGTACGCACGGGAATCAAATACTATCGATGAACTTCGCCAAAAGATAATTGAGGCATTTAATTCTGTAAAAGCCAATGAATTTATTTTAGACAGACTCAAAATCAACCATAGACGGCGGGCCGACTTATGGGCCGATTACAGGGAAGGCGGTGGTCATTTTGAACATATCTTAAAATACGCTTAGGTAGGTTCACACTTAAACTTTTAAAGGGTCATGTTGTTAATAAACGTGATTTATGCGTTTTAAAGTGTTTCATTCTTATAAATAATTATTGCGGTAAAGAAGAGAAAATTTCGAGTTTGTATTAATCGGTAGATTAGGTACAATAATAAATGATTTTAAAAAAATAATTCGGCTTATTATTACCATAAATTTATCAGGGTCTTAAAACCTCATCAAAACAATTTAGTTACACGAGTGTCACTTGTAGTGATATCAATGATAACGTACATTGACGATAAGATCGAGTGACAAGTAGGTATGACAGTTAGATATTTAATGTAGAGTAACCACACTTTGGGACTTTAATTATTGGTTTTGTTAGAAAATTAGCGAGAATTAAATGCAGCTGATTTTAACAACGGAGTGAATGTATTGTAATGTTTGGTATTAACTGAGCCACAATCAAGTGTTTTGTATTACCAATTCGAAGTCACCCTGTATATATATAGCCATCATGATGTGGTGTGCACCATTTGCAATAAAATGATATATCCTCAGCAGCGTACGAGACTAGTAACTACAAATCTAGACAATTTACTTCCTGCTGTTTTAATCGCTTTAGGTAATATCGTGACCGGTACTCGTTGTTCAAATCATATTAAAAAACGAAAAATTCCTGCTCAGGCAAACTGGAACAAAATGACCGTTTCAGATATTCCTGACTTATATTGTTTAACTTAGTTTTAATTTTAGACACTTGGAGACCTTATACATCTCTAATTTTTACTTTTATTTTGTGTTTAATTTGATTGTGTATACCTATATTTTTAATAATTCTGACACTTAGAGACCTTTACATCTCATAGTACATTTAAGTTAATTTAAGCTAGTAATTTTGTGTAGCTATTGCGTCTTTTATCTGACATACAAGCACAAAATGTTGTGTCTCACAGCTACATGTTATTACTATTTCTTCCTATTTCTTTTTGATAGCGAGTCGGGTGTGTTGGGAACGCAAGATACCTAACACTCCTCCTCGCTTCGCTCGTTGTCGTACCTAACGGTGACTCTGGGACTGTATTTATTTTTTGATAGCGAGTCGGGTGTGTTGAGGGCGCAAAATACCTAACACTCCTCCTCGCTTCGCTCGTCGACGCACCTAACGGTGACTCTGGGGCTGCATTTCTTTTTTGATAGCGAGTCGGGTGTGTTGGGGACGCAATATACCTAACACTCCTCCTCGCTACGCTCGTCGTCGTACCTAACGGTGACTCTGGGACTGTATTTCCTTTTTGATAGCCAGTCGGTTGTGTTGGGGACGCAAGATACCTAACAATCCTATTATGCCTACTTAGCAGAAAATAATTATGCAATGTAATAGTACGCTATAGGATTATTATGGTATCTAAAATGATTATTTATTTATTTTGACACTTGTAGAGACTTTACTCCTCCAAATTTTATTAGTATTAGTACTCTGACATTGGGGACCTTTTACATCTCCAGATTTAATGTGTTTTTAACCATAGAGACTATACATCTCTATTGTATTGTATTAATTATTTATTTTAAGATTATTATAATGTAATGTTTACCCAGGTATTGGCTGTTGTATTTATAAATGTTGTTATGTATTTTTCATGTCACTATTTATGATGTTACTATAAATGTTGTATTGACTTGTAAAAGAGCCCTTGAGGCCTACTTGCAGCATAAATTTTTGAATTTTGAATTTTGATGCTTAACCAAAGTCGACCAAAGTAATGTTCTACGAAACAATGTTCTGCAAAATGTGTCGTATGCGTGGTATTAATAATTCCAACTATACCTTTATGCAAAATTACCATTCGACCGAAAGTGTTTCTGCGAAACATGTTATGCCAAGTGTGTTTCTGACCAATATTGTTCTGCCACATGAGGGTAACCCTTATTGTTAATGTGCTTGTTTTTGCTTGTATGTAAATTCCATGTTGACGTGTAAAAGTGCCCTTGTGGCCTAATTGCTGAATAAATGTTGAAGTTGAAGAAGTTGAATGTTACCTATTATTTTATGCTGGGCTGTAACAGTACATAAACTACAGGGTATAACCCTCGATAAAGCTGTTATAGATTTAGCAAAACAGAATTTTGCTATGGGACAAGTATATGTAGCAGAGTAAAAACTGGAAGGAATAGCTCTATCTGATTTAGAACCCACTAAACTGTTAACTAAACCCCACGATGAACGGGCATTAGCAGAAATGCAACGGTTGAGAAATCTCATTACTGACTAAAGGTAGACAGGTACCTATTCATTAGGCCAAGAAAGCGGTTTGCTAGTATTGACAAGGTTTCCCGTGTATTCATCATCATTAAAGTAAACGTATTGTTGCAACAACGGAAGCTATCTACCCCCTATCTCTTTACCGTTAAGGAATTGTATCTTCCATCATCAGCTCTGCAACGAGATGATGACTACCAGGCGCAAATACCTAAATAGCTTTACGAAGTATATGAAAAACGTTAAAATTGCCTATAAAATTTTAAGAATACCACTAGTTTCTCAAGGATACCATCATCAGATCCTGACCTGATGACTATGGGACCACCTGGGAAGTATACCCTATCAAACAAAAAAAGAATTTTGCAAATCGGTCCAGGCGTCTTTGAGTAATCGGTGAACATACATAAAAAAAAATTAAAAAAAAATATTCCGACGAATTGAGAACCTCCTCCTTTTTTGAAGTCGGTTAAAAAAGAGTCTAGAGATAACTTGATAAAATCAAAAATGAAAAGAAAAGAAAAATATGATTAAGAAACCTATTACGTATAAGCCTAATGATTTAATTTTACTAAAAAAATAAGTAGGTAGTATGTTCGATAGTATATACTTGAGCCAATATAAAGTATCTTATAATATAAAGATCTTACACCTAATGTAGTGATAGAAATTAATGGTAGGCCATTGTTAGTTCATAAAAATAGAACTAAGTTTTATATATTTTTATTTTACACCAATGTAAAAAGAAAACTTGTGTAATTTCGTTTTTTTTTTCTCCTTTCCGTGGGAGATGTAAGGAGTTAGTTTATAAGTAAGTAATAATGAAACCTTGCTGTTTTTCAGTTTATTTAATCAGCATTCACTTGTTTAATTGCTCCTCCAACGTCCCGCACCACAAAGCAGCCAGTATGAGTAACACAACCAATTTTTGTGAAGTGGCAATATGGCCGCTATATATCACGAGTTGTTATTCTTCAACTTGAAATACCGCTCCATATTCACATTTTTATAGCTACTATCACAAAAATCATTATTTTATTAGATAGTTAATTGTCTTCTTGACGATAATTTTGGCACTTAAGATACTGTCTGACGTATCGGACCCGCGCGAGATCGCTACTCGGGAAATGAGAAAATGATGACTTTAATGCGGATAAAGTTAAGATCTAAATGGATTAGGTAAACTATAAAAGGAAATTTTAACACGAATGATGGCTATTAATGGAAATAATAAAAACTTCACAATTTTATTGAAAATTAAGTTTGCCACGGTAAAATTACTTCCTTGTTAGTTTATTTATTTCTATTTGAATCCTAGTCTCTCTAAGCTAATATTCGCAATAATCAATCACACTCTCTCTTCCTCCTCGCGTTTGTCCCGGCATTTTGCCACGGCTCATGGGAGCCTGGGGTCCGCTTGGCAACTAATCCCGAAAAGTGGCGTAGGCACTACTTTTTACGAAAACGAATGCCATCTGACCTTCCAACCCAGAGGGTAACTAGGCCTTATTGGTCTTTCAGTCTAGTTTCTTTTTTCATGGTGGATTTTTTTTAAAATGTAAATGTGAAAAAAAAACTATTCCCTCCGATGTTTGCCAACAAAAAAAGGGCAAATTTTACATTACATAAACATCATCATAAATATTACAGGAAAAATATAATTAGATACACCCCTATTTTAATAACTTTGAAATAAAACAAAAAAAAAAGAAATCGGTTCACATAGTAAAAAAAAATATCCCAAAAAAACAACATACCTAAACACACGTCGCGCAAATTAGTTAGCCAATTTACCGATAGATGGCGAGCGATTCACAATGACGTTTACAGTACATATGGTGCTACTTTACCGCACTAGTGCGCAAATTAGCATATTACGTTACTGTGTCAAACATTGAAAAGGGCCATATTTACTGTAAAACGTTGTACGATACATGTGCGAATAGATACTCGTGTCGATTTAAAACACTCCCTTTGGTCGTGTTTTAATTTATCGCCACTCGTTTCGAATTTCCTATTTTTCGCACTTGTATCGTAATAATGTACTATTGTATACTTATATTAAAAATGAACATTACATTATAATATATGATAAACGAAATATTCAAAAGCCATTCGTATTTATTGTTAGATGAAGATAATTGTAAGTTTGTACGGAACCCTCGGTGCCCGAGTTTGGACTCGTACTTGATCGGTTTTAAAATGAAAGTGATGTTTAGCGAATTATGGTAGGATTACTACTACCCTTTTAAATTAGGATAGAATTCATATTTAATTCTCGGTTACACACTCGTGCGTGTGGCGAGGCAAATTAAATAGGAGGCGTTTATCGAACGACCACTGTGCATTAACCTACTCACGAGCATTTGCTATTCGCTTCGTCATTTGCCTCATGGCCTTATACATTTTTAGGGTGATTCATTTTGATTGCCATTTCGACCTCAACGTCGTCTCTACACCTAACTACATATCAAACTTGTCGCGGCACTATCAAGCTTTAGGTCGAGGATTGGACGCAAACAGCGAGCGACGCGGCGAGCGACAAATCAAGGCCATTCCTAGATTGCGTTGGACTAGAAATGTATGGATGGCTTTGATTTGCCGCTCTCCGCGCCGCGCACCGCTTGCATCCAGTCCTCAGCCTAGGGCTACTACCACTGCTAGATAATTATCAAAGCCATTTAAAGTATAGGTAGTTAGATTTTCTAAGGTATCCGAACGTTATGAACGATTCTTAAGTAACTTATGGATATAAAAAAAACTCATTATAGCCAACAAAATAATTATTGTCAAATAGCGGACTTGTTGTCAAGTAGTGTTAATGTACCCAATAACCAATACCGATGAAAATAGTGGCTCTGTGAGCAGCTGTAGACCTCAAGATAAGTTAAAAAAAAAGGTGATTCGTCGAATTTTATCACAACGCAGCGCTACGACAGAAAACTCTCGTACCTGCTCACAATAATTAACGAGGATCGGTTAAGAAACACGACCTGTAGAGGAGAAAATCCGGACATACTAAAGCATTGTTGCCCAAGCTGAAACGGAGAACTTTGCCAAAGCTCGGTCAGTAAAAAACATTACAATTTCAAAACGTGTTTCAATTCTACAATGCGTATGTCACGTCCCGTTTCTTAGTTGTGCGAATGCAGCCTCTTGATGTTTTGTTACTCGTATCAGCTGTTATAAAACATGCTTGCATGCATTAATCGCATTGTCTTTAATCTTGCCCACGCAAAACCATCATAACCCTTTTGTTTTAGATTTTTTTACGGTTTCCGACATGTAAATATAATAAAAATCTGAAGTCTTAATATTTCATTTCACCAGACATTACAAACAAGCGCAGAAAATAATCCAATATTTGCATCTACATTCAAGTTGGAAAAACTAAAAATAACAGTATTTTTTACGAGCTTTATAAAATCTCGTACCTTATTGAGGGCAAGAGGCGTATCTACTCGACTTCAATAACATAATTACAGTAAGACAAGATAACGTTTATTTCATCGAAAAATATGCAAAAATTAAACTATACATAATACATTAAGTACTAAAATAAATACTATAAACATACCGTTTTAAGGAAATGTTTGTTTGTACACCTGTAAAGGTAGAGTCTTGGTGAGTCCATGTAAAATTGTTACAATAGTAATTACCGGCAATGTAACCCATTTCTCACAAACAATCAATATTATGATTATGATTACAGACATGATACAGAAAAGACAACATAAAATATTAAATCTTAATCTAAGCAAATATTGCAAATGACTCTAAAAGTAAAATATAGATACAGAATGTAGTTGCAGGCGTACATAGGCTACGGAGACTGTTTACCATCAGGCGGGCCGTATGCTTGTTTGCCAGCGACGTAGTATAATAATGTACCTATAGAAGGAATGCTTAATATTGTTTAGCTATATAAAATAAAGATAAAAGCTCTAGTAGTGTGACTTCAGATGTACAGAAGGCTAATGACGCAATAAAATGTTTAAACCTAGTTTAACTACAGGTCTAAACCTAGATCGTAGGTCTTTCATTTATTGTACGATATAGGCTAGCTTAAATAGGTAGGTATTACAGGTAATTCCGAGAAAACAAGATTCGCTTTGTTCCCATTTTTCTTTTCTTTATTTATGACTATTATTTATTAATAGCACATACACATGGTGAGAAAGAATCAAACTGAAATCAAATAAAATTTCAAAAATAGAAAAGATACTTCTGAGGGGCACGGCAGTGCCCCCGCCAAGTCGAGCGCGAAGCAAACACTGCCGTACCATCCTTTACTGTAACCATTTCGCCGTATTTTCAGGCCCCTATTTGAGAACCTCTGGATAAGACCAGAACGCAGAAATTTTCGTCATCCAGTAAGCTATAATCACATACTTAAAATCCAAAAATTCAAGTCTGTAGGTCATTTAGTTCCGAAATTAAGCGAAAGCAAAGTTTCGCATTTATGACACTCACTCACTCACTCATGATCATCAAAATAGAACTAGTACTTCCCATAAACTCAGAGAGCTGAAATTTGGTACAGAGTTAGGGTTTAATGGCCACATAAAGGGAAAACTATAAAAACTAGGATAATCGAAGATCTGGAGTACCTGGTGACCCTGATTAGAAAACAAAATAATAATAAAAAAACTACTCCTAAAAAGAAAAAAACTGTCAAAAATCTAATAAAATAAATCAATAAGCCCACGTTTCTCCAAAAAGAAGTGAAATCTCACCAAAAACATTCTGTAAAAAACTAGCCAAGTCTCGATGGAGCTGCTTATTTATCTCTAAAAAGTAATGAAATCTAGACAAAGTCGTGCCAAGTCTAAGGTTCCTTACTGCGATTTCTTTATTATTATAGTTAATGTTGTGTGACTTGGCCGTTGAAGAGTACACAAGGGTACAAAACCAGGTGCTCCATGACGCAATTGCACCAATCTGTCGCCAGAACTGCTACCCATTGACGATGGAAAATTGCCACTTGGGATCATTATTAATAGAAGTCCGTCTGTACTGAAAATAATTTTTTATACTGTTTGTTTCAGCCTTGCCTATACATACCTAAGTATTATTGAAATACGGGACTTTATCAAGCCTACAATTGACTGGTTACTGAATCAACGTTTCCCAAGTGGCAATTTTCCATCGTCAATGGGTAGCGGTTCTGGTGACAGATTGGTGCAATGGTGTCATGGAGCACCTGGTTTTGTACCCTTGTATACCCTTCAACGGCCAAGTCACACAACATTAACTATAATAATAAAGAAATCGCATTAAGGAACCTTAGACTTGGCACGACTTTGTCTAGATTTCATTACTTTTAGAGATAAACAAGGAGCTCCATCGACACTTGGCTAGTTTTTTACAGAATGTTTTTAGTGGGATCTTATTTTTCCATTTGGGATTAGCAACTAAGTATTTCTTCTTATTCGAATTAGATCTCAATGAACGTTAAAATCCAGAAGCTGACAGGTTTAAAGACCCCGCTTTTAAGTTACTTGTCATCTTAACTACTTCGAGTTCTAAGAAGGTTGCTTATAGTTACCGAGTCGTAATAAGTTTCCAAGCCTACTTTCTACCCTAGGTAAGCCAGCGTGAGAGTAACAACCAATTTACAATTAACAATAAAAAAGCACTTCGCATGTAAACAAGGGTCCATAAAGGGATCTCAGACATTTCAGACGCGGTAGTTTTAAAACGTGACAGTTATTAAAACGACGAACTAACTATATCTTAAGTACATCAAAAGCGGCCAAGTGCGAGTCGGACTCGCGCATGAAGGGTTCCGTACCATTTATGACGTATTAAAAAAAATCTACTTACTAGATCTCGTTCAACATTTTACCACTTTGGACACACATTTTACCACTTTGGAAGTGTCTCTCGCGCAAACTATTCAGTTTAGAAAAAAACGATATTAGAAACCTCAATATCATTTTTGAAGACCTATCCGTAGATACCCCACACGTTGTCCCCAATCTTAACACGCCTATACCGCCTGTCGCTCGAAACTGGCGTAGTACCCTCGTGTTGGAAGCTTGCAAACGTGCAACCCGTGCCCAAAAAAGGTAGTCGTTCAGACCCAGCCAATTACCGACCAATCTCGGTCACCTCCATACTCTGCAAGATTATGGAGCGTGTACTGAATAAGCGGCTCCTAACACACCTAGAGGATAACGATTTGCTCAGCGACTCTCAGTATGGCTTCCGCGGGGGTCGTTCGACTGGAGATCTTCTGGTGCATGCTACCCATCTTTGGAGCGAGGCAATTGAGAGGCACGGTGAAGCCCTTGCGGTATCTCTCGATGTCTCTAAAGCATTCGACCGGGTCTGGCATGCAAGTTTGGTGAGCAAGCTTCCAGCATATGGGATACCAGCCGGCCTGTGCAACTGGATTGAGAATTTCCTGAGTGAACGTTCCATCCGGGTGGTGTTAGATGGCTACACATCTGACCAATGGGCTATTAATGCCGGTGTTCCTCAGGGCTCTGTTCTGTCCGCGACCTTATTTCTGCTGCATATCAACGACATGCTAGTCCCAGATACTTTTGGGTATGCCGATGACAGCACTGTCGTGGACAGATATCTCTCCAATGCTCGGGCCAAAAAAGAGGAAGTCCAATCTAATCGACAGGCTATGGTAGACCGTCTGAATTTGACACTTAAGGTAGTATCCGATTGGGGCGACGCAAACCTGGTCAAATTCAACGCTACCAAAACACAGGCGTGTCTGTTCTCTGCGAAACGGAGTCCTTTCGACCTGACTCCGACTTTCCGGGATGTATCCGTACCGATATCCAACCATCTCCAGCTACTTGGCACAAGTATCTCATCTAACCTGAGCTTCGGGGCGTATATTGAATCTCTGGCTAAATCTGCAGCTAGACGATTAGGCGTCCTTTCTAAGGTCAAGCAGTACTTCACACCGGAGCAGCTTCTTCAGCTTTACATAGCTCAAGTCCGGTCGTGTATGGAGTATTGCAGTCACCTTTGGGATGGATCCGCCAAGTATCAGCTAGCCACCCTAGATTCCATAGACAAACGCGCTAGGAAGCTTATTGGGGATGCGAGATTGGTAGAGGCTAGACTGCAGAGCCTAGAACACCGTAGAAAGGTAGCCTGTTTATCGGTATTCTACAGGATACATTTCGGGGAGTGTGCGATGGGATTACATAATCTTATCCCCCCATCTCCGTTCTGCCACCGTGGGACTAGACGCGGACTTGCGTTTCACCCTTACGTCGTTACTTTACCACTGATTCGCACTAAACGCTACGCATCCAGCTTTATCATGCGTACGGCTAGGGAGTGGAATTCACTTCCTGCAAATCTATTCCCAGTCCACTATAACTTGGACCTTTTTAAATCGAGAGTGAATAGACATCTTTTAGGTAAGCATGTTCCATCCTAGACTACATCGGCACTTTCCATCAGGTGAGATTGTGGTCAAATGCTTACCTTTTCGGAATAAAAAAAAAAAAAAAAAAATACCCCACACGTATGGGTTTGATGGAAAAAAAAAAAATTATTTTATGACTTATTAAAAAAACTACTTACTAGATCTCGTTCAAACCAATTTTCGGTGGAAGTTTGCATGGTAATGTATATCATATATTTTTTTTAGATTTTTCATTCTGTTATTTTTGTAGTTACAGGGGGGGGGGACACAATTTTTTTCACTTTGGAAGTGTCTCTCGCGCAAACTATTCAGTATAGAAAAAAATGATATTAAGAACCTAAATATCATTTTTCAAGACCTATCCATAGATACCCCACACGTATGGGTTTGATGATTAATTTTATGACGTATTAAAAAAAAACTACTTACTCGATCTCGTTCAAACCAATTTTCGGTGGAAGTTTGCATGGCAATGTATATCATATATTTTTATTAGATTTCTCATTGTGTTATTTTAGAAGTTACGTGGGGGGGGGACACACATTTTACCACTTTGGAAGTGTCTCTCGCGCAAACTATTCAGTTTAGAAAAAAATGATATTAAAAACCTCAATATCATTTTTAAAGACCTATCTATAGATACCCCACACGTATGGGTTTGATGAAAAAAGATTTTTTGAGTTTCAGTTCTAAGTATGGGGAACCCCCAGAATTTATTGTTTTTTTTTCTATTTTTGTGTAAAAATCCTAAGGCGGTTCATAGAATACATCTACTTACCAAGTTTGAACAGTATAGCCCTTATAGTTTCGGAAAAAAGTGGCGGTGACATAATCGGACAGGCAGACGGACATGACGAATCTATAAGGGTTCCGTTTTTTGCCATTTGGCTACGAAACCCTAATAAAAACGGGAAAACTAGGAAATGCCTGACGAGGCTCTTAATTTAAAGGGCAAAAACCAAGTGGGTAATTGCAATTAAAATTTATAACAGAACAATACTTTCTCATTTAAGCACTCGGAAATGCCAACAAGAAACAACAACGGGGGAAGAACAAGGGAAGTGTTTAAATTGTATATTTTCAAATTTTAAAGTGAGTTTAACTATTAAGGTAATATTTGCCCACCCAATGCGCTCTAGGTAAGTCGGTCGTCACATGTCTTGTAATTGAAACATTCGGGCAACTAAGACAAATCGACCCATGCGTTGTGGCCTCTAGAGTGCCACAAAGGGACAAACATAAATACACAAATATATAGGTTTAGACTGATAAATATTACCCTCCCTTGTGTCAAGTAGAAAAAGGTTCCAAATATGATAATATTCATTTTCCGAAACGAAAGCATCTACATACTTACCTATCATTACCTATATATTTAAAGTATAACTTGCTACCCCTGACGATATGATCCCCGACTAACTTGCAAGTGAAATTAGAGAAGTATATGTACTCATAAATTTATTATTCAAAATCAATCACAGGCCCATGTACTAAATCCACAACGAAGGTAAAGTCAAACCAAAATACACAAAAAGTACTCGCAACAAACTTGACCGAAATTCCAGATAATAATCACTACGGCCCGCTTGCTACAATCTAAAATCAAAATTCTGTGGCCCTAGTGAAAAAGGGTACAAGTCTCTGGCAGTTTAGGTTTATAAGGGTATAAGTGTTACGTGGAACTTACACCCCTTCGTTTTATATTCAAAACTATTGATAATTTTTCATTTCCTTCAAGTTAAAGGAGTTGTGCATAGAGATGAGTACAGAGAGTATTTACTCAATATACCCGTATTTTCATTTTTTTTTATTGTCAGTCATTACATCAAAAGATATAATAGATGGACTACAAAGAAGACAAACAGTGCCAAAAATTTACCCATTTTTTGTACCCAAATTGGTGGGTGTAAACTAATGTGCAGCGCTAAAACTCTGTGCAGCGATGATGTCATATGATTGGAATAAAATCCTCGCGTCTTACAACTCCACTACTGTTGATAACTTCATCCAAAAATTAAATCACACATACATATGCCACAAAAACTAATCAGAAAGAAAAACGAGAATCGTATTCCGTGGCTGTCTGAATCTGCTTATAATTTTCAACGCGATAATCTATATCACGGAAGAACGAATTGTAAATTCAAAAATCCCGAAACGAGAAGTATGGCAAATAATAAAAGAAGAGACAAACAACATCGTACAAGAATACAACTGGAATCTAAAAGACGAAAACACTAAAGAGTCCATTCACTACACCGAAATACCTGACTAACTTAACAATTTTCTAATTCGAGTAGGAAATGATCTTGCGTTAAATAACAGCCCAGATAAACCAAGCCATGGCACATCGTAGGTGCTCTAAACTGCTCTGAAGTCCAAACCGAATTAGCTTTCTCGCAATTATTACTACAGCAGAGCTTGTAAAAATAGCAAAACTAAAGATGTCAAAGTCTCAAACAAAGGACATCTATGATAGGTATCTCAGGAAAGATTTTATTTGAAATGATTTCTGTTTTATCGAATCAATTGACATATATTATAAATAACATTTTCAGTTCCAGTATCTCTCCCCCATCACTTAAGAAAACTCGTCTGTGCCCCATTTACAAAGGCAAGGGTGATAAAACAGATATGGAAAACTAGAGACCTATAACTATCGACCCTATGGTATCAAAATTGATAGAATATATAATATCAAACGACATTCTAAGACATATTAAATAAAACAAAGCGCTATCAAATGCACAGTATGCCTATAGAATAGGACGTTCCACCACGGCGGCGACTCAGAAATTCGTTGAAACTGTCACACGATGTGTAGAAAATAACCAAAAATTTGCAGGAATATTATTAGATTTGTCGAAGGCCTTTGACTCTGTGAATTATTCTCTGCTGCTAGGTAAATTGAAAATATATGGCATAAGAGACAAAAGTGCATACTTACTGGAATCGTTCCTGACAGAAAGGGAACAGACTGTAGAAATAAAAATAAACGGTAAGCACTACAGATCACAGCTAGAATTAACAGCAATAGGCGTGTCACAGGGATCGTCTTTAGGGAACCACCTTATTTTCCTTATTTCTAGATGACATTGATAAACTTGCCATAGACGGAGAAATTATATTATATGCAGATGACACGACAATTATTGTAAATGATGAATGTGATGACAAATTAACTAATAAAATAAGTATGATCCTACAGAAACTAGAGTGGTGGTTTAGAATGAATGGACTTAACTAAACTCTTAAAAGACGAATATAATGAAATTGAATACTCGTTAAAATGTCGATAGTAAAATAAATATACCTTTATCAAATGGCGCAATCATTGACAATGTACAGCAAGTGAAACGACTTAGTTTTAACTTAGATCCAACATTGTCATGGAAATCGCATATAAACTCAGTATGTGGAAAGCTAGCAAAAGGCATATATATCCTTAAACAATTGAAACCCCTCATCTCAAATAATCATCTGAAAGAAGCCTACTTTTCATACATACATTCAATCTTGTCTTATGGGATTGTACTGTGTGGAAACTCAACTGGCTTTGAACGTATCTTAAAAATGCAAAAACGAGCTATTCGAATCCTGGCTATTGCAAAGTACAATGATAGCTGCAGAGAACATTTTCAAAACTTAGAAATATTAACATCTGTATCGACATATATAATGTATGTAAGAAATAATCCATTATTAATAATAATTATTAATGTATCAATAGACTACGGATAATTGACGACTTATTATTCAAAATGTATGTGTAATGGTGATTGTATTATATGTTTCAAATGTGTAAAATAATATAAATTTTACTTTAAAATGTGTACCTAGTGTACCTATTTTGACTATCTCATTATGTGTGCATATTTTTGTTTGTATTAATAAAAATTATGTATTGCTATTGAGAAATAAATATATCTGTATCTGTATTAGAGTGCTGAAAAGGGCATACATTATAAATTTTCCTAAAAAATTGTTGCCTACTGAAGTCGCAATTCATATCGACTTCAGCGAAATTTATGCCTGCAAACTACTGCAACTGAAGTGCACTTCGGTGCATCAAAATCACAGATAACTATCCATACTGGAGTTCTGTATATTAAAGAGAAAGCGCCACAATCATTTTCATCGTTATCGCCGTTCAATGAACATGGCCCTGAGGCAATTTGGGCACATTTGCAACCCATATTAAATTACGTAAGACGAGAGTATCCGCTCGTTAATTACTTTTCTGATGGGCCAACAACTCAAAACATGCAAAAAAAAACTTTTAATTGTTTATAAAGTATATGGAAGAATTGGGATTTCTCCATTCTATCTGGAATTTCAGCGAATCTTCTCACGGAAAGGGAGCTGCCGGTGGAGTCGGAGGGGGTCTCAAACGCAGACTCGATAACTATGTCAAACACGGTATCGATATACCAGACGCTTTCACGGCCTACACCCATGTTAAAAACTCTGACACAAATGTGATGACTTTCTTCATCCCGGAAGTAGAAATTGCAGAATACTCGGTAGAGGAAAATCTCGTACCAGTTCCGCAAACAATGAACTTGCATCAAATAACAAGAACTGAAAGACCTAACGTCATAAGATACAGATACAGATGTTTAAGCTACTTTTGTGGCGTTTCGCGTAGAGGTTATTGCGACTGCTTTGATGTGAAGATTCATCAGCTTGTAAAAACCGTTAACCAAAGTGGCAAAAAATACTCAGGAACCTCATTTAAAAAGAAAAATAAATGGAGATGGTGATGATACGACAAAAAGAGGGCTAAGTGACCATTCTGTCAGATGTTCGATGCAGATCAGAGAACATATCATATGAAAATTTACAAAATTGTGAACCATATACAAAAAATAGACTCAGACTTTAACCTTGAAGAGGTTAGAGAATGTATTACTTTGTTGTGTTGCTTGAATGATCCCAGATAGTCGAAATAAATGATTTAATTTAATTTAATTTTAATTACTACCTATGCGTCAGAGATGAATAGATTGTTTGTTTACAGTACATGAATAGAAGCTAATATAAAAAAAAAAAACTATAGAAAACGAGGATATAGTGAAACCAAACGCATATAAATAAAATTGAGACTACTGCTAATACTAAGAAAAACTAAAACAAAACTAAAGAGACACATAATAAGAATAACTATGAGTCTGCAGAAATTAATTAAGTATTTTGTACTTTATTATGAGTATATAACGAACACTTTTATAGCTGGGTAGATAATAATGGGTATTTGTATTTTTTTACAGGAATGAAAGAAAAAAATAAGGAAACTATAGAGATAGAAATACATAACGAAACCAAAGAAGAGCAATACAAAATTAATGATAGTGTTATTGTGAGATATTACATTAAAAATAGGTGGAAGTATTTTATAGGTTTCATCAAAGACATCGCTAGTAAAGATGTCTTTGGACACATGGACTAACATTTATCAAAAATAAAAAAGTAGATCGGGATGTAGTACCCAGCCTTTGTGTTGTAAAAAAAGTAGTTAGCCCACGATGAAACAAAATACGTTTTAGAAAATCAAGATGAGAGCATTTATTTTTAAGCGTTTGTTCTATTTTTACTTATATGCACGAGTTGATTATATCCACAACTAAACACCTATGCCTATAGATAAGATAAGATTAATAATGTGATTTAAATTGAAGTTCTCACATGAGAAGTAAAAAGTATCATGATTTTGGGACAAAGTACCCCGATGTTACGGAACCACATTTTCGCTTGCTATAAGGACGCTCTGATAGGTTAAACGTATAAAGATACGAACAAATTTCGTCATTATTGTAAGAGACAATGTGGTACATTTTGCTTGAGAACGTCACAAATATGAAAAAATATCGGGAGATTAGTCGTAGAATAAAGTACAAAAAAATACTTTAAGCATGATCGGTTGGGCCAATTTTGAGTTTACTGTAAAAATAAAAAATAAAAACACATTTCAAAGTATATACCTTTTTATTTCAAACAAAATTGTTAACTATGCACTATCACAAATTGACTCTCACTGATCCTTTTTGTTTAAAAAAATCGCCCTATATACTTTTTATTAGTATAACTAATTTTGGCTGAAAAATCCCAGTTTAAACTACTTTTTACCGAGGCCTTAGCGAGAAATAGTTTTAGCTATGGAAAACGCGCTTTCACTAAAAACGGGTCTTTACGGTGACATAAGCTCTCGTATAATCGTGGCGTCGTAATGAATTGTTTTTGTACCATGTGCTGAAAAACAGGAAGGAGCGGTCCAGATTTACATTAAATCTAAAAACGGTTTGTGTATTTGTGGCTTTAGCCGTAAATTATTACCTTCAGCGGCAACAATACAAAAGAAAACAATCAATCTTAAATCTTTTCATGACAAGCTTAAGGATAAAAAATTGAAATATTATAGGTATCTGTTGAAAACGATGTCGCGTGCAAAGCAAAAAGACCAGGAAAAAACCACAAGATTGCGAAAGCCTAAATATACAAAATTAAGTACCCACTATTTTTAGGCGACCCTTTTTTGGGCTATTTGTATGGAAGAAAATTCAAAGTGGTCAGTGAGTGTGAAAATGTAAGCGTCCATGGACCTAAGCGGCCCTAAAATTATATCTACAGTTTTATATCAATCGAATTTTCACGTTACCTGTTCGCAAAAGGGTTTTTTCTTCCCTGCTAGGAAGGATCAAAGTGGCACTTATCTTCCCTGTTATGAGGGAGCAAAGTAGCACTTTTCTGTTCTAGGACACAACTTTTTTATGCTTGTTATTTTTTTAGCTTAGATACCTAATTATACATCAGCTATGAGATAAATTTTTATGTTTCGAAATATTAGGTATCTAAGCTAAAAAAATAACAAGGCTGACAAAATAACATTGGCTGGGGCCCGGAGGGCCAAAGTGCCAAAGCCGTCACTGTGAGCGCCCAGGCACATCTGCCCCCAAAAAAATCTATAGCGCTAAGATGGTCGGCTCTTTATCATTTGTCACCATGCCTGTCACGTTCTAACAAGTATGTAAGCGAAAAAGTAATGGGCATAGTGATAAGTGATAAAAATGGAACCATGATGCCACCGCTGGTCTCGATTATAACAGTTTATAATACTTACCTAACATAACAAATTCGCAAGCAGTAAGGTAAGCAAATTAAAGAGGATCGCCACATATCGATAGGAAAGTAAGTATGTAATAAAAATAAGACCTCTCTCTTTTTTTGGTCACTTCTAAAAGTAGTTTCGGTGTGGGGTCGGGATAATTTAGTCCGGTTCAACCCCACAAAGACACAAGTTTGCGCGTTTACCGCTAAGAAAACCCCATTTACTGTCGTCCCACAGTTCCAAGGCACAGCCCTTACCATGTCAGGGAGTATTGGGATCCTCGGTGTTGACATCTCCAGTGACGTCCAATTCCGTAGTCATCTGGCAGGGAAGGCTGCGCTGGCGTCTAAAAAACTCGGTGTGCTCAATAAAGCAAAGCGATACTTTACTCCAGGGCAAAGACTGCTACTTTATAAATCGCAAGTCAGACCCCATATGGAGTATTGCTGTCACCTTTGGGCAGGAGCACCTGGATGCCAGCTTGGGCCCTTCGACTCAGTTCAAAGACGTGCTGTATGAATCGTCGACGATCCCAAACTCACAAGCGGTATTGAACCTTTAAGTCTAAGGAGAGACTTTGCCTCCTTATGTGTGTTCTACCGCTTGTACAATGGGCTGTGCTCTGAAGAATTGTTTGACATGATGCCCACGGCTACTTTCTATCACCGCACCGCCCGCCGTCGGCAGGGTGTTCATCCTCACACCCTAGAACCTAAATGGTCACGCACTGTGCGGTTTAAGAGGAACTTCCTCCCGCGCACGCTCCGGTTGTGGAAAGAGCTACCTGCTGAGGTTTTCCCGAGGGTCTACAGTATGAGGTTCTTCAAAAAAGGAGTGTACAGATTTTTAAAGCGTCGGCAACGCACATGTAACACCTCTGGAGTTGCAGGCGTCCATAGGCTACGGTGACTGCTTACCATCAGGCGGGCCGTATGCTTGCTTGCCAACGTCGTGGTATTAAAAAAAAAGCTCAGTGGTCGTTGTCGTCATTTCTGATAGTGTGGTAAATTTTAGCCGTTGCAGTTTGCCTCTTAAGGCAACTTTTCTTGTCTGCATGGGTGAGTACTACACTGAACAAATAATGTTCTGCTACTACCCTAATTTATTTAGCTTGGACGCACGATTGTGGGCCCGTTGCTATTGAAACAGCCGGACCCTGGTGCAGCGAGGCGTGCGAGTTGTTTAGGGATCGGCGACTGAGGGAGAGGGGTAAAGTCCCCCGTTCTGGGTCTTGGCTTGTCCAAGAAGGCTCCATCGCCATACAAGGCGACAACGCTGCGAGCGTGATGGAGACTTTTGAACTGTGCATGGCACAAAACAGGGTTTAAGTTAGACAATAATAATAAGCTAGGTTCACATTCATACGAAGTTATTTTTTCCCGTATACAGTATACGGGATTTAATCGGGATATGATATAAAAATACGAGCTATAATATTTATATTTTTTCGTTTTAGTAATAAATTTTATAAATTTAAATTGTTGGCAAATCTACTTATTTAAACAAATAAATTACAGGTAAGAAAATGTAAACACTTTAAGATACTTAAAAATATTAAAAACTAAATTAAATAATAATACAAAAAAAACTAATAAAATTAACTTGAAAATACTTACCTAAAAGAACTTTAAAAATTTTGCCCCCTAGGCAAAGTGCCCATTTTCCCATTTTAATTGTAACATTTATTTCTAACAAATTTAGATTTATTTAATTCATCTCGAAAGTTTAGTTACGGTACAGACGTTTTGCTTCGTACTCTTTTCCTTAACTTGTCCTTGCCTTGCAAGGAGGTCGGCGAAAACAGCTATCTGAGACGGTTAAAAATCGCCACGTTTCTCTGTGTGCGTGTGATGCAACTTTGCCCGTTGCAGGAAGTAAATAATGAGTCTATTTAAAGTAGGTACGCTGAAATTTATTACCACAATGAAACAGCGTCTTGGCTTTGCTATTTTGCTTTGTTCGTGCATACGTTTTATGAATAAATAGGGATAATTACATTAGTGACACATGTTTAATTCTACATATAACAATAAATTGGAAGAATAAAAATGACTATTCCCAAAATTAAACAAGTACGTTTACCTACAATTCGATTATCTAGGGAATCATCACTAGAATCGTCTATCTTTCATACAAAAGCTTTGTACCCACCTACATACAGCCTTACTCTCCACATAAAACCCAATGAGCGAATACGTTTCAACCGAATTTGCTATTAATATCTCTGAAGGAACTTCTTAGAACTACCTGTTGAAACAAAGTTAAAAGCATTAAACTAGCCCGAAGTAGTTTCATTGCGCTGTAAACGGACACCGGGCACGACAGTAAACCGTTAGTGGCCGAAGAATTACTTGATGAGCCATTAAGGTTTACTAACCTAGGGAATGAGGTCTTACATTTTAGTACGTAAATAATATAAGAATAGTAAATCATTATTCTAAAGGGTCTATCGCGATAGTACATTGTGCAATGAGGTAAGGTTACCCCCTCCGTAAGTGAAATTTTGCAAACAAGATTTTAAATGCACGACAGCCACGTGCTGGAGTGCATTATAGTTTGGAGTTTGCAATATACTTACAAGGAAGGGTACCCAACTGTCCGACTCCGATTTGATTCATTTTGATATATGTTATAGAGTAGTCTAAAATAACGGACACTTATTTTTTTTTTAGCTGCCCAAACTCAACCTATTGGGAGAAATTGTCCTCCAAAGTACTAAAAAGTTACTAAATCTTCTAACTCCTATAGAAAGTGATGCTCAAGCAACTTGCTAGTTAATGGCTGGTTTGAGTATATGTTTGAAAGCAGCAAAAAATAATGAGCACGTGTTTTGTTATATCGCCTAAAACTCATTTTTTCCTAAAAAAATCGACATTCGAAGTTTTATAATATCTTATCACTATAGTTACACATAAAGACGGGTGTTTTTTTTTAGGAAAACTTGAGTTTAAGCAGATATAACAAAACACGTGTACATTATTTTTTCCTGCTCTCAAACATAATATACTCAAACAAGCCATTAACTAGCTTGAGCATCACTTTCTATAGGAGTTAGAAGATTTAGTAACTTTTTAGTACTTTGGAGGACAATTTCTCCCAATAGGTTGAGTTTGGGCAGCTAAAAAAAAATACGTGTCCGTTATTTTAGACTACTGTATAACATATATCAAAATGAATCAAATCGGAGTCGGACAGTTGGGTACCCTTCCTTGTTAGCCCCGGAGTTACACATACTGTTTTTTTTCTCAAACATGCAATGAAATATTGCTGTTATGTTCCTTATAATAGGCTGCGAAGTATAACGTTTCAGGTGCGGCTAGGACAAGAGGTCGTTAATGGAATTTCATACAAATCTTGCTGGCCTAGGCGGGCAATGTGCTCCTTTTTTCTCTTTTTTGTGTTTTTTCTTTCTTTTTGTGTTGTAATATTATTATTTCAGAGTTTGCTAAAGGGGAACGAAAATTTGATTATTTTTACGTTACGACGCACGGTTTAGGAGATACAGCCCTATAAAGATTTATACGTGACTGAAAAATAAAATCTTTATAAACCCCAAAGTAATAATAGTAAAAAAACACAAAAAGAAAAAAACGTAAAGAAAAGCGTAATGGCGTGCGTCATAGCGCCAAAATAATAAAATTTTTGTTCTCTTTCAATACCCCACGCACTAAATAACCTATCACATTAGGATATGAAACAATCATCATCATCATCATCATCATCCTATTTTTATTATTATTTCATTGCATGTTTGAGAAAAGCATACCTCGGCCTCGGGTTAAAAGATACTTAGTAAACAAAACATTAAGCATGGAGGACAATGCCCACAATGTTGAAGACTTTTTAGTTTCTGCCAGTTCTTTTAAATATGCTAAAAACACGTGTTCTAAGAAACTGGGCATTTTTTTGGTTTTCCAATTTATAAAATTGTCATAAGTAACCATATATTTCGCCTTTGATTTTGCCGGCAGCAAGTTCTGTATAGCCAATTCTGCTTCGGCTCTTAATTCAGGTGGAGTGGAATCAATAATCATTTCGTCGTCGGTAGTTTTGTCCGAACTCATATTGAATTTTTTATAACAAAACAAGATTACAAACAACAAAATTAAATCCGAAAAACAGAATTACAGCAAAAAATTATCAAGTTTCCCGCCAAACCTTTTTTTCTATACGGTTAGAGACACGTTTGAGTAGACATTTTTACCGCTACCTAATATTTAGATGAAATTAATATTTCTATGTGTATATGTATAGTTAGAAAAAAAATTGATAATAATGTGTTATTTGTTATGTTCATGTGGATTTATTATGTAAATAAAACTGAACTAAGTACATACCAAATCGTTTATTGTTTTTTTTTATACGTATAGTGGCAGAATGTCATGATGCCTGTGCCGCAAATTTATGTAGAATGGAAATTATAAAAGAGGACTTTGCCGGCCTAGGCCTGCAAGATTTGCATGAAATTTCATTAACGACCTCTTGACCTAGCCGCACTTGAAACGTCATACTTCGCAGCCTATTATAAGGAACATAACATCAATATTTCATTGCATGTTTGAGGAAAATAAATTTTCGATAGATCCGATTAAATTACTATTGTAATATGTATAAAAACAATTTCTATGTATACTTATACTTTTCAATTTATTATTCTCTATTCAGCATTCTTTTATTTTGATGGTAATGTTTGGACCCGGAAATTCGTCTCAGCATTACACGCCTTTGAAAGCTTTATGTAAATCACCCATTTCAGCTTTCACAAGCTGTGCTAGGCTATATAGTGGTCAAACGCAGACCGTAATATAACTCTGAATATTTATCCTCTCGTTATAAAATGCAAACGCCCCGCTACACGGGTCCCTAACGCGTTCAAAGTTGTTTCCCGTCGACAGCTAATATTGCCGTAAACAAAGTTGTGGCGCTATTCTGCAATGTTTATCCTTTATTTCGTCTCTATTTTAGGAAGATAATTTGCAAAGTTTTTGCATGGTTCCAAGCTTTATTGAAATAAGGGAAGTTACCAAGCTTTTCGCTTCAATAGGTACCTCACATTCATAAAATTGAACGAACCTTATGTTACAGATATACCTACGCCTATTGCTCAGATGTAGGCACTGGAGCCATATCCCTAAAAGGAATATCTCACAAACGTATAAAAATATGCGAAGGAATAAAGCATTCAATTTCCTCTGAATATTGCGAAAGAACTTTTAGAATGCATATGCTTAGAATGTACCCACCTACTTTCATCATTGTACAATAATACATTATGCGAAGATACCTATATACATGTGTTGGATTTACCATTATTAAATCGCATAATTGTAACATTTTAAGGTACATTTTATTCAAACATTTAAAATACGGCATAATGTCGGTAGGCGAAGAAACGAGTCGATCATGCCATTTACCTGAACCAGGTATAAAAGGATGATGCTCGCTGGCGAGCGGTCACTTGTTGTGCTACCAATACCAGCGCCACGGACAGAGATAAGTACCTTAATCTGATTATTTATTTTGTACTGTATATTTAGATACATTTATTACTGAAAATGTGGCTTAGTGTTAGAAGTATAATATTATGATTATTGTTGTTTAATAAATACTTTTACTGCTATTAAAGTATGATTTTTAAATTATAGCTTATTTAGTTTAAATTACACCTTTTAGCCCGTTTAACTTGTGATTCGTGTATTGCCAATAAATAAGTATCTCTCATATGAACTAAGTAGCTTTACTCGCATTTGCCTATTAAATAATAATTATTTAAACTAAAAGTAAAACAATGGAAAATGACAATTGTCTTTTCTCTATTCAGTTCACGGTGTTGTTTTATTAGTATTGTTTGTATTGTGTTGTTGTATATTTATTCTTTTGTAAAACAGTAATAAAATCACTAGCTTTCAACAATGAGGCAGTTGTATTAACCTTTTTTTATCTTACTCAGTTTCATTTGTTATTTAGTTAATATGAGATCCCTTATAAATTCCTAATAGTAACATTTTAATATATATAAAAAAATAAGTCATGCATATCGCCAATTTAGACTGTGTGTTATTTGTCAATGTCTTAAACGGAACCGTTTTTAACCAACTTCAAAAGAATGACGTTCTGAATTCGTCCAGTTCGTTGTTTTTGTTATATATATGTTCCCCACCCATTTAAGAAATGTGCACTGATTTGGAAAATGCTGTTTTTTATCATAATGGTATTAGGTGGGGGTCAATCAGTACCCGCTAGGAGTACGGGCGGTCGATTTCCTCAAACTAATACATTGATTGGTAATATGTATTCATTTGAGGTGTTATTAATATTCATTAGTTTATATCTGTTCCCCGCTAATAATACGGACGAGTCTTCTTTCAAAAGCATTAGATCTTTATATGATAGCGATATTTGTTTTTTTTAAACTCAAAATCAAATTAGGTTTAGGTATTTATTTTTGGAAGACTAAGTACAAAAATATTCTAGAAGCGTTATTCAGAAACCAATTTATTTACAAAAACCAATCGAGCGCACAGAAAAGCCCAGCGGGAACTGCGTGCCTAAATGTTTTCTTGAAAAAGTTTCTCATCAAATTTATTAAAATGGTTTTTTTGCATTGATGGGCTGAGCTGCTATTTCATTTATATGTTATTCTGGGTCATAGCCGCGTGCACAAAATTTGTAAATTAGGATTCGTCTTTGTAGCTATTGAACAACAGCCAATGCATATCAGAACGTACCACTAACAAATGATAACTCAAATTCCAGTAGATTTCCCACGACCTTATAAATAAATAGTTACTTGTGTAATAAGAGAGGAAAGTTAGTACAATTTTTCCCATCAGTAGTGAGAACATAATATGTTTATATTATAAAAGGTAAAAAAAAATTAACATAAAGTGAAGTTTGTATTCATGTATTCATGGCCTTCATTAAATTAAAAAGCTACTTTGTCTCAGTCCCTGGAATGAGGAAAATCGTACCTTCGTCACTCCCTGGAGTGACGAAAGTAGGCTTGTTCGAGCTGCTGAGGTGAAAATACTTATGAGGGTTATGAGGTGTCAGGATATGAATATTTTGAACTAAACAACTACACTATAAAACTAAATACGTCAATCTGAAATTAAAGAGTTTTTTTTTTAATTTTAAGCATGCATTAATGTAAAAGTTTCTATCAATATCGCTAAACAAGAATGGCATTGCATCATTCACTGATGGCACATAGGTCATATAATTTTAGTTACTTTTTATTACTTTCGTCAATAATCTGAAAAAATATTGTTATGTTGATGTAGTTTGAGAACTGAGGAATTTCTGAATTTCTGTTGCATTATAGGTTAACGTACCTCAAAAGGAAAAAAAACGAAACCCTTATAGGATCACTCGTGTCTGTCTGACCATCCCGCTGTCAGGGCCATTTGCTCCGACTCCACCGGCCGTTTAAAGACTTAAGTTAAAAACAAAACTGACCGAAGAGCTGGCGACTTCCTTGCATAACGTGTTGAGCTGCATTGCGATACAACGAGAAAGGGACTCCCTCTGGTTGCATAACAACTTTTGCCATATTTTTAATTTTCATAACACTTTATGCATAAAATTGTAAGTCATAAAAATCTTTAGTCAGAATTATTCCTGATTATAACTGGGTTTTTGTCATAAATGAGTTATGTCATAATTTGCATAATCAATTTAATTCGCATAAAAATTTAGTTTAGATTCGTTGGGTATGCACAAAAAATATTTGACAACTGCTATGGTATGTCATCAAATATTTTGACTAAAAATGTATGACACAATATAATATTATGACTTTTCATTTGTATGCGCAATGATGATTATGACACAATTTTCAATGCGTATCAAGGATTAAGGAAATTATTACACAAATTGACTAAGTCCCACCACAGTAAGCTCAATAAGGCTTGTATTGAGGGTACTTAGACAACGATATATGTAATATATAAATATGCATAGAAAACACCCATGACTCAGGAACAAATATCCGTGCTTATCACACAAATATATGTCCTTACCAGGATTTGAACCCGGAACCATCGGCTTCATCGGCAGGGTCACTACCCACTAGGCCAGACCGGTCGTCAACCTCTAATAACTACCTGTGTTAATCCGTACTTTTCCTGGAATAAATAACATTTTACGCAATATGTTTCTGAATAAACCGAATAAGCAATTTTTCAAATCTCACCAATTTTCAGGCGAGGATTTTTGGCCCACCCGATTTAGAAGAGAAAAGTTCTGCGAATTTTACTAGAGTAAAAAGGGGGAAGCGATCTTCCTTCAATTCGTTTTAGAGTTAACTGGCAGGTTTTTATTCCAGAGCTTCTTTTTTCTCCATGTATCCGTCTACTTGGATATTCGCCAGTAAGAGCTGTGGTTTGAGTGGCTGAAATGCTTTTTACCAAAAAGTCTTTCGCGGCAACTTAATCGTTAAGTATCTCAGACAACGAAACTATAGAAGAGACGTGTTTAAATTGAGTAATAGCCTGTTTACCTACTCGTATTAAATTGACTAGTGTTAAGTGCGAGTTCATATACAGTGTTTATTATTGATATAACCGTAATCTTAATCTAGACGTAGGTTTTAGTGCTATAAAACAATTCTGAAAGATTTTTATATAGTCTTAACTACCAGAGCATACTTCATTTTTGGTTTTGTTTTCGAGCGGCAATGTATTTCGTACATCATAGCCACTTGTGACAGTTGTGACGTCGCATCATTAAATGCGACTTTTTGGGTTAAAACAAAGTAGTGAAGTACGCATCGCTTGCTGAATTACTTATTTTATATGCAAAAATAAATGTCCATTTTTTATAAAACCTATGAAAGTGTGTTCATTAAACCCTTTGATTTTGCGGTCGTATCAAAAATACACGCTGTAATTTCTACTAAACGCAAATAAAAAATGTATGAACTCGCACCAAACACCAATCAATGAGGAAAGAGTCCCTAGCGTTTTGATTTACTTTCGTATGCATGTACTACTTAGGCATAATTTTTATTTAAATTTATTTTATTTCCTTTTAGTACAATTCTAGCTTTACAGCATGTTGTTCGTAAGAGTAGGAAACGATTCCTCCATACTAGTAAAAACTGTATGACGACAGAAAGCACCACCTCTTCTGGATTATATTTAACCTATCTAAGTCTAGACTCAGTCAGTATCTCCATAGTACTAGTTATATGTACGTATATTACCTATAGGTATATGTATCATTATATAAAGATAAAAAAAAAACTAGGTACAGGTTTGTAAGTGAAACTAATGGTAAGGGAAATAAGTGTTTGAGTGCCTATGTGTGTGTGTGTGTGTGTGTGTGTGTGTGTGTGTGTGTGTGTGTGTGTGCGTGCGTGCGTTCGTGCGTGCTTGCGTGCGTGCGTGCGTGCGTGCGTGCGCGATATATGTACTATTTTGATAATATATAAGTACTTTATACCTGTTTGTACAAGATACTTCAGTAACACCCGTACAATTATACATTTTAAATGCCTCCTAACCTAACAAGTACAAAATGTCAAAATGACAAACGTGGAGAAATGATTTTTAAATAAAGTAAATACATAACGGTAATAAAGAAGCATTATCACTGTCATATAAAGAAAAGGTCAGACAATATTTCTAAAAGTTGTAAAGACTCCGTAAATTACCGCCGTGCTGCGCAGATGCCAATCTCCAAGTTCAACTGTCAAAATGGCTCGATGAAAGAAATTTCTTTGTTCATTCGTTTTTAGGATTCCGTAGTCAACTAGGAACCCTTATAGATTCGCCATGTCCGTCTGCCTGTCTGTTAGTCCGTCTGTACGTCCGCGGCTGTGCTCCGTGATAGTTAGTGCTCGTACGCTGAAATTTGGCATGGATATATTATATAAATCAGTTCCACCGACCAAGTCGTACGATAAAAACTAGTATTTTTATTTTATCATTATATAATCGCTCTGAATGAAAAAAATGTGCCCCGCACTAACTTATGAACCATTGGTTTAAAAAACCGTGAAAGTAAAGCTTAGCAAAGACTTTAAAGGAATAGTATAGCGACCGGGATCGATTAAGCGATTTTTTAGTTTTTGCTTATTGTTAACTACCTGTGTACAGTTTATTACCCACTGACAGCCCCCGTTTAAGGCAATTGATGGACGGGTAACTACGGAACCCTACACTGACATGGTCTTGGCCATTTTTTTTATTTTTCAAGTTACGGCCAGGATAAAGTGAAGTGTTTTGTTACAACAAATTTCTTATCTGTCAAAAAGTCAGTATTGCGTAATAATAATAATATATCGATTTAATAATAACATTCATATTTTGAACATCTCTGAATAACAAAGGAATTGATTTGACATCATCTGTAGTATCAGTCGAGAAGACATTTTATAGTTTGTGATCAAATGCCGCAATGGCGGTCATAACATGCGGTTCCTGAACACATCATAGAGAGCTTATAATGTGTATTAAGATAAAGCAGTGTACTGTACATAATTAGGCATTAGGAGTATAAGTTTTTGAATCGAATGGAAAGCGAGTTTCATAAAAGCATCACACAATTTTCACACACACATAATCTACTATTATAAAGTGTATTTTGCCAAACTGCACTACCGTAACACCCGCTGCATGTTTACTTTGTTTTATTTTATTTTCTTATTTACAAAGTTAACTCGAAACGTTGACGTTATAATTAATCTCCGTACAATAAATATTTTCTTTCGCTATAAAAATGTTTTTCCAATTTTCCGTTTCGTTTTCCGTTGAATTTCATAAGAGATGAAATATTTCAAAACTTCCATCGACGTCTTGGGACGTTGATTTGTGTGTTTCCAATTGTTTTGTCTTGAAACGAAAACAGCTTTCTAAGTTGCAAGATAAGGGGCACATGTTTAGAACCACGCTAAGTATGTTTATTGTACATTATTAATAGCAAATATTTTAATGTGTAGGTACAAGAGTTACAAGTTAGTAATTGCAAATACCTTAGGTAACCAGTTTACGTAGGTATCCTATTTTCTTTTAACTGATTTTATTGTTATTTATTGGCCATCAACAATATGAATGCATACGTTAGCATTCCTAAATATATGAGCTCTAGAATAAAATATTTTACTCTTAAAATTCCAATAGTTTATATGGAATAGTGATCTAAGTCATTGCCTAATTCATAGGTACATTAATGTAACTTCTAGAAGAGACACAAACATTTAATCTCAAAACAAAGTTTTGCTTTAGCCCAATAATTCCAGATTATAATAGTTTATATTTATCGAACTAAAAAAAAATATCAAGCTTTTTCAATCCAAATAACCCTAACAAAACCCAGATATCGTCAAAAATGTTACTTTGCCCCAATCTCGATGGCGTATGGAGAGCTCTTCGGGGCGAATAAAAGAGGAACGCGCATATAATGGGGGTTCCGTATAAATCTGCGTTTTATTGGTGAAGACGCTTGTGTTTTATGAGTCCTAGCTCCTGATTGTGAGGCGCAAGTTATGAGAGCGAAGCATTGTCAATAATATTTTAGTGATTTTACGGCCCACTGCCTTACGGAAGCTTAAGTCTAGTCATGTAATTTCAAAATGCATAAACAATTTAACACCAGTGTGCTAAATTATTCAATATACATAAACGAATACGCTTTACTGGCAGTTATATAACTTTGTATAACATTGTGTGGCAGGGAAAACATAATATAACACTATCAATATTGTCATGTTGTTCCTGTCAAAGGATGTTATACATATGTATGTATATCTTTTTTCAGAAAAACGATTTGATACAAAAAAGACCAGAGAACTTACCCCGACGGAAGTATTAGCCACAGGGGCAAGCATTTATTTATCTTATTTTCCTCGAATACATATTAAGAAAATCGAATACCCAAGAATATGGCCAAATTTTAACCACAAAACTTTTCCCAAAGTATCACATCCCAAACTATATTACTCAAAGTGTCATTTCCCAAAAATATTTGTCGAAACAACTTATCGTAATTTTACAATCAGCATATTTTTGGCAAGTTATTGTTTAACAAATAATTGCTTCGTCTAGTTTCATTTTACCAAGTAATATACAGCTATAGTGTTCGATGGAGAATCCTGGGAGTCAGTGTTTAGAAGTGCAGAATCTAAGGTCCGACCGAGATCTCGGTCTCGGTCTCGGTCTCGGCATTCTCGGCCAAAAATGGAGCCGAGATCTCGGTCTCGGCTCTCGGCCAAAATCGGCCGAGATTCTTGCCGAGACCTGGACTAGGCAATGAGTTATCATTGGTGAATTTGAATATAAACACGCACACGCACACGCACACACACGCACACACACACACACTCACACACACACACACACACACACACACACGCACACGCACGCACACGCACACACACACACACAGAGAGAGAGAGAGAGACACACACACGCGCACGCACGCACGCACGCACACACACACACACACACGCGCACAAACACACACGCACAAACACACACACACGCGCACACACGCACGCATGCACACACACACACACACACACACACACACACACACACACACACACACACACACACACACACACATATATATAGATTCGTATATTCACTCATATATTCATATACTAATTAGGTTAGAACACAAATAAAATAGCATAATAAAATAGCTATAAAACTTTCATGTATACAATATTTCCCTATTACTAAGTAACAAGACTGTAAGTTATGGAGTAGCGGGGCATCCTGATATAGGTTCATTCACCTAAAAGGAAGTTCCAACCACTTGTGCCAATTTGTAAACCTTACCTTATATATATTACCTTCATAAGGAAATAAATATTTTTTTAATTTTTTTGTCACTATGTAGTCAATTGTATCGTTACCTATGCATAACATACATTTCCTAAAATATTGCATGGCATACAATTTATTTCCCATTAGAGACCCTGCATTTAGTATTTTTATTTTTGACTTCATTTTAAACAATCCCGATCTTGGTTATTTTCATAGTTTTACTTATTTTGTGTAATAACACGATGTTAATATGTAGGTATTACGCGAAGTGACTTGGTGAAACATAACAATTAAAAACATTATCTAATAAAGATTTTAGGAAAATATAAAAACATTTTTTTTGTAATTAAGATTCAGTAATCAATTTAGTGTACTGTGACTGGTAAACTTTTCTGTATTCAAATTTGAATTCAAAAAAATTGCACTATACTAAATGTTTCTTTATTTTATGAAAATAAATATATTGTTCCCATTACATTGATTAAAAGAACATAGCATGTAAATGTTTTTGGTACTGAATTATACATGACTACATTGGTACTGGAACTGGATTATTTCGTTATTTTTAAATAAAATATATTTCAGCCATTTCCTCTTTTGGTCAAACACCTTTTTGGAATATAATATTATGAATATAATATTAAATTAGCCAATAGAAAATAGTTGCTAAATATTTATTTGGCTTAATAAAACTTGACAAAGCCAAATAATAATTTGACCAAATAAATTAAATGCGAAATGTAAATTTAGTACATTTTATTTTGGGAATTGAAACTACGGCGTAAGTTTGTTGGGAAGTGAAACGTGGCGGAAAATATTTGGCCTAGAGGCCATACACTGTAGAATCAGTGGCCAGCGCACGTCAATTCTGTAGGTAAGGTTTTATTTTATATCAGCATAAAGTGTTATGTTTGCTGTAATTTTTTGATTGCTCTGTAGGTATATATTTTCTACATATGTACTATGTAACGCCAATATCTGTATTCGTGTTCATGAGTGACAAGGAACAAATTAGCAAATATCTGCATCTCAGGGCAGCTCGCTTGCAAATTCATTAATGCAAAAGAGAGTTACTGTATAGTATTATATCGATATGAATTCAAAATTATATCTAAATATTTTTCTAACATCGCTTATGCCTTAAACCTCGACTACTCAGGACACTCTTGGTCGGCATGTTAGACTTCTGACCATAAGAAGGGTTTTATGTCCCAACTTGTACGACGAGGTTTCTTGTACAGAAACTTCTGTGCCTTAATCTAAACTTATACCTAATATTTGCTTTGGTTGTATCATCAATTGTTTTTGTGTGTCTTCTTTAATACGAGTTTTGGGCAAGGGTCAGATAGAACAATTTCATAACATAAGTTACGGAGCTTTTGTTGTGTCTTGTTTGTTACAAGTTCTACAAAAACGAATGTTTATGTATTTTCAATTCAATTTCTTTATTGTTGGTAAAATGTACTAGGTAAAACAGACGCTCTGAAATGGTTACCCATTATACCCATTATAATCTGCCTTTAAGGCGTACAATATTCTTAAATTACATTACATGCGAATTCAATTCTTATGCTCTAACAGTGGCTCATTGTTATCCATGATGAGGATTGAAATTGATATGTTTTGACCCCAGGGAGTATTACTTTCCATATATATATTTTAGTGTATTATCATGAGTAATAAAAATTCGGTTAAAAACATGTCATTTAAACTCCAGGTTCCATAAATAATGCTTATTTTCTCAATTGAACACATCCCGACGTTTCGAATCCTTTACTGGGTTCGTGGTCGCCAAGGAAAAGCGATGTATTCCCAGAAGTTGCGAGAGGCCATTGAGATTAAGAAATATTTAGACTTTAACGACCTGTCTGGCTTAGTGGACAGTGAACTTGCCTATGAGGCCGATGGTCCCGGGTTCAAATCCTGGTAAGGGCATTTATTCCAGTGATGAGCATGGACATTTGTTCCTGAGTCATGGATGTTTTCTATGTATTTAAATATTTATACATATGTATATATTATATATATCGTTGTCTAAGTACCTGCAACACAAACCTTATTGAGCTTACCGTTGGACATAGTCAATTTGTGTAATTATGTCCTATAATATTTATTATATCACTATTGTATACAGTATGTTTTCTAAGAATCATCTAAAAACACTTTTTTTACTACAAAAAATTAATGAAATTTGGTAAGTATCTCAGTAGAAAAGAATGTAGTACAAAAGATATAAACGCGCGATCCCCCCGCGCGATCATTACCCACTAGGCCAGACCGGTTGTCAACCATACCCCAGTCATTTATATATTAAGTAAAATCATCACACTTCACGCAAATACACTATAGATTCCATTGTATAAATTGTTTCACAGTGATCAAGAGTTTCGATTTACGAAAATATCTTTATTTTATTTTAATTCTCCTGTGACCTGGGTACCGGCAGAAAATAAGTGCTTTACGCAACAGAGCTATGGGACATATTTCTGAGTAAGTTGCGTGGACCCATATGTTTACACTTGACTGTATATTGTTTTATTAGTTTTCCATTTTGTATGTGTGCCTAGCGGGTACTGGGTAGTGACCCTGCCTACGAAGCTGATGGTGTGATGAGCATGGATATTTATGCCTGAGTCATGGGTGTTTTCTATGTATTTAAGTATTTATAAATATATATATATTATACAGGCTGATCAATCGAAAACGGTCAGTACGGAGAAGTCAGAAACTATGAGAGATAGCCACATCTGTTCTTAGGGAACATGGCTTCGATTTTAAATTTAATAAGTGTATAAAAAATGAGGATAATATACGAGTTTAGGCTATACGGGTTACTCGTATGCGTATAGAAGGATTGGACATAAAATTCTTATGATATGTAACCTGGAGGGTGAAAATCGTTTAGGGAAGATAAGTTTATGCGCATAAAAATTAGGATAATCAATTTATTCGGATCAATAGTTATGCTAACGGTTGTTATACCCAGAGTTGTTATGTGAAGTCAAATTAGGCAAGAAAAGTTTATGCGTTCCAATATAGACCAATGTAAACTTTATATTGTGTGTGTTTGCAGCTGTCAAATAAATGAATTATCCATCTAGTGAATAAACCTCACGATTTAGGTTGAGTTAAGCCTTATGTCGATGTTATAAACAAGTTGACGATAGCAAAGCAAAGAATAAAGTAATTATATAGGAAAAAAGAGCCCTCTTGAAGCATTTTAAGGAAATTAATTTCCAAGCGCTATCTCTATTTTATATCCGAAAGTAGCTATGTATGTATACGTGCACATCTACATATGCATCTGCATGGTTCGTATTACATAATATTTGGTCTACTTGGGCTGTTTACATGTACATTTTTTGTTTGATTTCTTGTAACTTTCATACTTTTTTGTTTACAAGATATCAAACAAAATACTAACTTGTAGAAAAGTTTTAAAAGAATGAAATCCAAAAAAAGACATACTTTATAGTAATCTTTGATAGTAATGCAAGTATATGTTTATTCCTTTCAATTTGGTATACAAGATAGTAATAGATTAGGTGTTGTAAGGGATCTATATTGGGTTGCATAAAAGTTTAAGTCATATCTTTGATACGCATAACAACTTGTGTCATAATCATCTTTGCGCATACAAATGAAATCTACACAAAAAATACGTCTTGTTATAGAAAATACTCGCTGAACCTAGATTTATAGTAGCTCTATAATTAGTACACGAGTGTTATGCAATACAAAGTGACTCAAATTAACGAAGGAAAAATGTGTAGGGCTAAATAATGTTATTGCAAAAACAGATTTTAGGTCTTAAATGGGGTTCAAACAATAGTGACAGTAATCAAATTAGACACCCACAATTTCTGGGATCCCTATTTGCGAGTCTTAAAATTTGAGCTTCGGGGACCACGAGGATCAGACGGCATAGGAAAAAGTACGAGTCCTTTTTTAGTTTTTTTTTTTTATCTTTGTAGACGTATAGATTTTCGGTTGAGTTTTTCGGAACTTATGTACGAAATATCATTCGATATTTACCACTAGCTTTTCGGTGAAGGAAAACATCGTGAGGAAACCTGCATACATTTGCGAAGAAATTCAAAGGTGTATGTGAAGTCCCCAACCCGCATTGGGCTAGCGTGGGGACTATAGCCCGAGCCCTCTCGCACATGAGAGGAGGCCTGTGCCCAGCAGTGGGACGTATATAGGCTGAATTATTATTATTATTTTTAGGTATAGATTAATTATGAATATTGTGTAAGACGAGTGAAAGCTTATTCAATTTCACACAAAAAAATGTTTACAATACCTACTATGTCCCTAAAAAGAAGCCATCTCATAGAAATATGGCTCTGTACCCCTAGTGTAACTTTGATCGACATCATAACGTGACGAACGCGTTTGCGTTAAGTCTCATTTTGTATAGGATTTTGAGGTTCCAAAACGTCCCGCTTGGCGCGCTCTTTCGAAATCCAATACAAAATGAGACTAAACGCAAACGCGTACGTCACGTTTGGAAATCGAATTTATTTACACTAGGGGTACTGAAGTCAAAAAGTTGTACTACTGACGTTTTATTCAAATAAAACTCGGTAAAATATATATTTGTACTTTTTATTAGCTTTTATATTAAAAGAATTGTTAATTCTTTTAAACCTCTATTTGTGTTTCATTTTCTGTAAATGTAGGTTAATTTAAGAAAATTAAAAAAAAAAAAAAAAATGAGGGTCTAAAAGTATGAACAATCCTATTGTTTTTTCTTGGGTTAACAGCGGGGAAATTCCGCGGAGGGGTATTTTTACTGTACTGTGACAAGTTAAAATAAATAGTCAAAATATTTAATTTTATTGTCGGCACCGAAAAGCATCGGATCAAGACTACGCTTCAAAAATATAAAATTTAACTAACCATTCCGTCCCCTTTTAACGAAACGGCTGAACCGGGTTTGACGAATGATATATTATGTCGTTGATAAATTTGTCTTTCATGACCGAATATCACTGAATTTATCTAAAAAATAAATTACCTTACCGGAGTTTTTGAACTAACCAAAAATCATATATCAGACAATGCCTTCTAACCTGTTAAGGGATATGATAACTTCATGCACACTGTCTTCATTCCTTCTACAATAAATATGTGCTTTATTTCGTTCTATTTTCAAGGGATCTAAAACAGCTGTAAAATCATCTTTACTTTGCGAGGCCTTTTGAAGCAATAAAATATTTAGGCGCGTAATTTTCATTTCGACAGAATTGTTTACATTCGCCATAAAACAGAATATTGCGTCATTATATTGAGTTCTCGATATACTATGCCAGCATGTGACACTGGCTGTTGCTATTTACATTTACTTGGTCTTCGTCTTGGCACCACAATCGTACATGAGGCTTCTACGAGTATATGTATGAGCCTCGCCTATAAACACCCATTGAGTTACTAGGTATTACTAAGTATTATAAGTAATAATAGTTCAATAACAACACCCCACATTTTTTTAAATTAGACAAATATTATTACGTTTAAACTTAATAGCAGTTAAAAATTGTTTCAATGCAATAAAATAAAACCAAAAGTTTTCAAGTAAGTAATATATATTTGTCCTTCACGGTAAATGAAAATGATTTCCCCTCTTTGCTTAGCTATGCATCCTATACATCACCTGTGTATAGGATGCATAGCTAAGCAAAGAGGAGGAACACCACCATGCTTAGCTATGCACCTAACTTGGTCATCAAACATATATAGTATCTTTCACAATTTATAAATATATAATAGTATTATTCACATAGCTTGGGTACGATGACAGCTTTCATCTCAACATATCTTGCCGATATTGCATTTTAAGTTTTAAATTGTATAGATCAACCCTAAGTTAGTGAAAGGTTATCGTCAAGAAAAATTATGATTAAGAGACTTTTGTCAGCTGTTAAAAAAGTGACGTGCAAAGTAGACGTACTTCCGAATCGTAAGCGGTAACTAACTTCTAGTGTATTTAGTATCAAATTTAACCTCGAAATTTACTCGGGTACTTACTGATTATTTAAATTCAGCTTTCGGGGCGTCATGAGGGAAGCATCATATGCTAGACAGAGCTACCCTCTTTTCAAGTCGTAATATTTAATCCAACAGCTGCCGTCTGCCTGCAAACTTTGTTTCAGCAAACTCTCTGAAGTTGGAAGTTCAGCTCGCTTCAAGTTTGTATCTCTTTCATTAAGTAACAATATTTGATCTTTAAAAACAAGCATTACACAGCACAACCATTTCTTCACTATTGTACATTCTAGTTTCAGTTTACTTTTTAGGATTGTGTAGAGCAAGTTTTTTATGTAAAATAGAGCTAAAATGAACACGAATGGTTCACAGATCTTAAAACAAAAGTTGTCTCTTTTGTTGATAATAGTTAACGCCTTGTGTGCATGTAAGCAATCATTTTATTCAATAAAATTATATAAATTATATAATATAGCCTACTCGTATGTGCACAGCCGTGCACCCATACACTTTACATACAGCCTATTTGCTCCGCGCTGCCAAAGAGTAAAGTAAGTTTATCCCGCTGCCCGCTGAGATGACAAATTGAAATGTCAATCAATGGATTGACAGTGCATGTATACAAATTACTGCAATGGTCTGCCGCCAGAGTGCAGCATTAGCACATACCGTAAACTATAGGTAACTTATACAGTCATACTATGCCGTAAACAGTTTTTTTTGACAAGGTTTCACAGATTATTTGTTACAAATAAATATGACTTGATGCTTCAAGGCAGTTTGTTATGGATATTCAATTAACATATTAACGGCCTAGGCGAAATAATTTGCTTTTATGCATTCACCATGCTTTTAAAGGGTGGCCTAGAAATACATTGACAAAAAAATTTACACGTCTTTTATTAATTTTTTATTATTACATTTTATTATTAAATTTTTAAACCATCTTCTATCATTTGAATAAAACAAAACATATTATCGTGAAGATGAAGAATGTTCTCCTTTATCATTGATAAATGTTTAACAAAATTATCAACATGCAGATGTGCCGCAGTAAAAAAATATTTTTTTTGGCCCATTTTAGTAAATATAATAAAACGTCAGACACGAAGCATTTAGGCTAAATATGGACAAAATGATAAAAATAAGGAACAAACTGAAATATTTTCCTTCATTTAACAATATCGATACGATTGTTCTAAGGAAATGAAGCTATGGGCATTTCGCTGTAACTGGGTTATAAAGTTCCGCCCGGTACAGCCAATTAAATTCTATTTATTACTTTCAGATTTTCAGGTGAGAGTTATTTTCCATTTGAGTGTTTAATTTATTATCTTTTGTAACTTTTACGCAGGACAACTTCAAAACATTTATTGATACTTAATTATTAAAGGTCTTCTTGTAATGCATGTTTAATTAACACTTCGTGTCTTGTCTAATTTGCCCGTTCAAAATGTTTGCACCATTTTCACGAAGCCCAAGTTTTGTATAAAATTATACAGGCAGGGATTAATAAAAGGGAAACACTATTGTTTTAAACACCTAACTGAAAATAAAAAAGTACCTGCATCATAAATTATAGCAGCGTTCTCGGGTGAATAATAATTCATTTCATTTATTTCATGCAAAAATTCATGGTTATGAAAGTTGTTACATAAAGATTTGGTACATGGTCACCCTGCAAGGGCGTAGCACTGTCTTAAAAGCTAGTTTAAAACTAAAGTACATTTATACAACAAAAAAACAAAAACAAAATATGTTTAAATCGGTAGTTGCATTGGAAATATAATATTAGATAGTCAATAAATATATATAGAACAGTGGTGATATATTGTTAAGAATTAATTAAAGTAAATACGAATGATAATAATTAAATAGTATAAATTATGTATAAATTAGTTAAATGTCAAGTTTAGAATTAGTTAAATTTCCATCAAAGTACTCAGTAATAGTATAATAACATTTTAAGACAAGTAATTTTTTAAGACGTCTTATGAAGGTAGAGTCTAGTTCTTCGTTTCTAAGTTCGTCTGGTAATTTATTGAAAATTTTTATTGCCATGACATATGTGCTTTTTGAGTTCATTTTTAATTTTGATGACGGCAGCATAAGCATGTTTCGGTGACTGACTGAGTGAGCTCTAGATAAAACCTCTTCTCGTTCATTAACCTTCTAAGGCTCACGGTCGACCGGGACCGCGGGCGCGGTGCTTCCTAGAGTACATATTAAATTCGATGAAATTAGTTTTCATTTGAAACAGTACCCCTAGTGTAAATAATTTCGATTTCGAAACGTGACGTACGCGTTTGCGTTAAGTCTCATTTTGTATGGGTTTTTGAACAGCGCGCCAAGCGGGACGTTTTGGAAAGTCAAAAATCTCATACAAAATGACACTTAACGCAAACGCGTACGTCACGTTTCGCTGTCGAAAATATTTACACTAGGGGTACTGAGTTCTTTTGTTTTGTACTATTTCCAAACTAACAAAATCAATATTTCCTACATCATAGGCTCATCATCATTTCCTACATCATTTTCAAGCATTGAAAGTGTCATTATCAAGCATTAAAGATTAAGAACACATAAAATTGACGATGCCAGTAATACTTAGAGAGGCAAGATTCCTTTTACCATCGAAATCGGGTGAAAAATAAATGGCGGCATATGAAACTTATATTCAATGGATAATCAGCAAAAACGCCCAGTCATTCTTGGAAAACGTGTTAGTAGCTTACTTCAATGAACTGGCGAATAAGTGCCTACAAGCCCAGCCCAATCATTTAAGCCACCATTTTGAAAATTGTACTTATATTGTTTTGCCAAAAAAAAACTAATTTATAAGTTTTGTTTTTTCCTCGCAAGTGTGTTGAAAAACGTCGTATGAAACGCGTGTTTTTTGTTTTTTTTTTAATACCACGTCGGTGGCAAACAAGCATACGGCCCGCCTGATTGGTCATTACACACATTGGCTTTCTTATTGCGCGTTCGCTTACAGCTCGCGCGCACAATATCGCCTCGTGTGTAGTGACCAACTTAGTACACTTGTATCATAATGGACTTGCGTTTTAATGCCTAATCAAATTATGTAAAATTACATACACTGTTTTATCTACACGTACAATTATGATAAACTCACTATGAAGGGTTCTACAAACGCATGTTACGACTGTCATTGCAGCATCGTTTCTCTGTCACGAAACTCGCGGTAATAAGGTGGTGTCTCCTAATTTATAAAATTTATTATCAACGGAAACTCACGGTTAACGTGCTTCACGGAACGAATGGCACTACGCATTTTTCGCCCTCATTCATTTACGGTTTTTTTTGTATAAAAAATTAATACATTTCCAAATTAGTATTACTGCGAAAAAGAGCAATTAAAATTTTAGGAAAACCAATATTATACTTAGTTTTTAGTTGATTTAATTATAGCTGCATCAGCTTTTGAAAAACTTACTCCTTCGATTTCGTCCAGTTTTAAATGCTTCCAAAACAGAAACAGTGCTGATTTTTTTTAAATAAAAATATATATAAATTTAGGATTTGTAGGTGTCCTAAATATTGTATTATTATGTATATTATATATTTGGTAGTTCTATTCGAGATTTCAGCAAATTCTATAACTTGACTTTTTTTCGCTGTACGCTTGGCGTGAAATGGCCCTAAGTTAGTAAGTACAAAAGAAACTATAATTCCTGCTTTAACTTTGACTTTTTAAAGTGGCTTTCCTTTAGAGAAGTGTCCTTTTTATCAGAATTTATATTGGAATTTCAGATGGAAACATCCTTATTACAGCTAAAGCAGTATGACGCTTCTGTGATGGAAAGCCTCTTTTTTTTCATACATAGGTACTAATTACAAGATAAACTGAACACCAATGGACGGTAAACCGGTAAATGAAAATCGTTTATTATTTAAATTCGGGGACAAACTAGAGTCGTCCCGGTTGTCGTTTCGTTTATAAGGCAGAGGGAATATATTTCCCACGTGACCTTGAACTTTATTTCTAAGGGTTCAGTTTTGCATAATATCTAACACCTTTATGCCTAATAAAGGGTTAACATATGATCAGGGCAGGTGCCATTAGTCTCTTTCTTAGTACCGGTTACCAGCCCATTAGCATCTCAATCCAATAGCCCCGATTCTTGTTGTTCTTTTTTTCTTGTAATAGCACTAACCGGGGCTTGTCCTAGGATGCACTGCACATATGCACTATTACTATAGTGCGAACAGGTATAATCGTCGGTTAGTGTTTATCCGTCGGATAATCGTATTTAGAATAAATTGTCTTATTACAATGGGACCCTACATTTTGGCTCCGGACCCACGCCTTCCAAATGTCCATTATCCCATGACTTATAATTTATTATTAGCCTTACAGCGCCATCTAGTTCAAACAAGCGGAACTTGTTTGCCCATTGGACTTTGTAACAACCAGTTTAAAGTGTGCCTGCAATGTAACTTTTACGCTACGTAGTTTCAGGTAATGCCAATAGATGGCGGTAAATTTTAAATTAAGGAACAGTTTTGCCGTCCTTTTCTTATTAATACAGTTAAAAAAAGATGCAAAAGATGATACATTGCGAACTGTTGCGGCGCTCTCATACTACACAAAAAAAACAGCAGGTATACGTTAACTACATATATTTGCTAGTAAACATATAATGTCTGCCTATTCAATATTCATCAGATTTTTTTCATATCAGGCGAAAGATATTCTCGGCTATAAGAAGACCAGAGATGATGAATGAAATAAACATAGTTAATCATTATCGACCTCATAAGATTTGTTTATGTTATTTTTATCGCAACATAAAGCATGTATCACTCACTCGAACACTAGCCGAAAAGTAACGAAAGGTCGGCGTTAATAATAAACAATTGTTTAATAGTGCATGATATATCATATCATTTTATATCACAGATGTCGATATGATATGGTGTAAGAGTAATAGTAAATATAAGTACATTTTGTTGAGATTAGTTTATCTGCCTAAATATACTAACTCTTTTTCATTTCATTCGCGCACCAGAATCCTATCAATGTAGTGAATTTAATTATCAAACTCCATATAAAAAAGAGAATTGGCTAAATATAACACATCTGGTTTTTGCAAATGTGTTTAAAACTTAAAGACATTATACATGACATTAAAAGCAAATAAAATTAGACTGCATAAGTTCGAATATAGGTACTTAACCATAAAGGAGAAGCTTACGTTTTCATAGATCCGATGAACGTTTTTTTCTCATAAATTTAAATAATTAGAACATTCAATTTTATTTTAGTGGCCTACCTATTCGTATTTGTAGCCGCACGAAACGAATCCGTGACGATTCAAGAATTAAGAGATTGTTGATTGTTGGTTCCGTAGTCAATGTCCGTCTGTCTGTCTGTCCGCGGCTTTGCTCCGTGATCTTTAGTGCTAGAAAGCTGCAATTTGGCATGGATACATAAATCACGCATAGCGACAGAACGGTAAAATAAAAAGGACAAAAAAAGTTAAGGTACCCCCCATACAAAATTACTTATTTTGAAAAAAAACTCTTTAACACAATGGTGTGGGGTATCGTTGGAAAGGTCTTTTAAAACAAATAAGGGTCTCTAACACCCATTTTTTGATAAAGAATAGTGAAAGGAAGAAAGGTAAGACAGGTGTGATTTAAATGTTGAGTTTTTGCAACATTGTTCGCGATAGGTCTGCTATTTTTTTTTAATGTGAAATAAGTTGACAGTTGTGTGAAGTCAATTTAAAAAGCCATAAGATAAAATAAATTTCATCACATCATAAATATATACAACATAGTTTTGTCCAAATACAAAATACTAAAATAAGCTAGGTAACTAAAAACTAGAATAATCACCAATAAAAAAAAAGATTTACAGTAATAAGCAAATACGTGTAACCTAATATGCGTCTCCAACCTGCATCGTACCCGGCTCAAAAGTACCTACCCATAATGCCTGCAGCATTTCCTCTCTGCACTGCAATTGAGATCTGTTGAACCAGGTACGACCCAGAGCGTAGGTCGCAGTCCCTCTCCCGAAGACGCCGACCCAGTTCTGATAAAAATAAATTATACTTAGGACCATTTAAATACAAGTGCCCTTACAAATAGTGTTAGTTGTTTAAGGAAATTTTGGACACTTTTTATTTGATGTTATTCATAAACGCCCATTAACTAACACACTGTGTAACCAAGCTAACTTATACAAGATATAGAAATTTTTACATAAGCCTAATACGTAAAGTTAAGGATGAATATAATCGTAAAAGATTAGCCGATAATACAAACAATCCCAAGAGACTGTGGAGTACAATCAAAGATATAACGTTTACTCACCAGCAACAAAACCACACCTCTGAGCTTGCATTCATTAAACCAAATGCGGAAGATTCTCTTAACCACTCAAACAGATACTTCACCTCAATAGGACAGAATTTGGCCCGGAAAACCCTAGATCGGCTTAAAACTACAGAAAGCAACCTGTCGGCGAACGTATCGGTTAATAGAACCCCGGCTAATTCATTCTTCCTGGGTCCTACTGATGAGGCTGAGGTGGAGAGTCTAATTAGGAATCTCAAATCGGACAGTGCACCTGGACTTGACAATATTAATAATAGCCTACTTAAACACATCAAGGATTGTATAACTTTGCCACTGACTTTTATTTTTAACTTAAGCTTATCAACTGGCTGCTTTCCGAAACACTGGAAGGTGGCCGCAGTAATTCCCATCCACAAAGGTGGTTCTAAAGATTGCCCTGGTAATTATAGACCGATTAGTCTCTTAGGAAGCGTATCCAAAATATTTGAAAAAATCGTAAATAATCAATTAGTTACATTTCTTGAATCAGAGAATCTGCTTTCCTCGAGGCAATTCGGCTTTCGGCGTGGGAAGTCGACTGAGGAGGCTGTCTCAACGCTTACTCGACTTGTTTCTAACTATTTAGATAAGGGTAACGCGTGCATTGGTGTCTTTTTGGACCTGGCCAAGGCGTTCGATTCAGTTTCGATAACAATTTTGCTCAGAAAGCTTGAGCTGTCGGGTATTCGAGGCACGGCACTGCAATGGTTTAAAAGCTATCTAACAAATCGTAGCCAATGTTTAAAGTTAGGTGCCTTGGTCAGCTCTAAAAGAAATATTCCTTATGGGGTTCCTCAGGGAAGTATTCTCGGTCCAACGCTATTTTTGATTTACATCAATGATTTATTAGATATTTCCATAGGCGCCGAAGTCATCTGTTATGCAGACGACACCGCCCTCATTTTTCACGAATCTTCTTGGGAAAAATGTTTCGCAGTTAGCGAGAGGGGGGTTGCTTTAGTAACAAACTGGCTTGCAAACAATTTACTTACTTTAAATACCTCAAAAACCAAATACCTCTGTTTTCACAAAACTGCAGCTTCATCTCCAAGCCACCGCCCTGAAATTAAATTAGTCATGGACCCTTCATCGAGTGATTCTGGGAATAATAATAATAATAGTGTCAATAACTGCCGCACAATAAAATACTTAGGCATCACCCTTGATGAAAAACTTAATTTTAAAGACCATATAAATTCTGTGTCTGCTAGAGTTAGAAAATTAATATATATCATGAAACTACTGAGAAATGCTGCTGGTAAAGATATACTTAAAGTAGTTTACACAGCCATTTGCCAACCAGTCGTCGCTTATTGCATCACGATTTGGGGAGGAGCTGCTAGCTCAAACCTTATATCCCTAGAAAGAGCTCAGCGTTTCATATTAAAAGTGATGCTTAGAAAGCCCCGGCTATTTCCTACTGTTTCTCTGTATAAAGAGTGGAAGGTTTTAACAGTTCGGCAACTTATGTTTCAAAGGGTTACGCTCATGGTACATCGTGACACCATTGCTTCACAAAACTATCCGTACCTGCTAAGTAGAAGAGTGTACAAAATCCCAGTTCAGAACACCAAAACCACTTTCGCAAAACGTTTCCCCAGTCACCTCCATCCATACATATACAATGCGGTTACAAAATATTGTGACATCAAGAGTGCATCCCTGCCTGAAGCCAAGAGGAAACTTTTCAACTGGTTGAATAGGCTGAACTACCATGAAACTGAGCAAATTATGAAACGGGTTGTCTAAATCCTACTCCCTACCCAACACAGGTCTACCCAACTTAAGGTCGCTCTTACTCACAAAATCATCACATCATATTCACTCACACACACACACACACTCACGTACACACACACACACACACATCATGATTTTTATTTCTGATATGGTTAATTTTTACTCAAAACTGTAAATGTAATATAGGTAGTATTAGTTAGTTTTCTCTTTGCATGTATTTAATTCTGCACACCATTCTGCAGATTGTATTTTAGTTTAGAGGATACCCCAAAAATGTATGAAGTAATTCTGTAGAGCGGTCACCACGATACAGGCCTAGCCTAGTGTGGGACCACTGAGCTAGTTATGTAATTTTATCTTCTTTCTTTTAATAAACGATTTTTATTTTTTTTATTTATTTTTTTACTGTTCACTATAATCTCGGCTGTCATATATCAAAACCCAGTAAGTGCTTCAGACCAAATTTTACAGGAGACCGTAAAAATAATATTCAATTCAATTCAATTCAAATATACTTTATTCATGTAGGCCTAGCAACAAGCACTTATGAATAGTAAGACAGTATTACATATAATTATCTTAATCTAATTATCTGAGCAATTTATTGATGTTGTAAATATTATTCCATATATAATACTAATGAATATAATTCATAGATCAAATTTAATACTAAAACTTTCACAAAATATAGTCATGCAAAAAAAAATGTATAAAAAATACTAGTCTAGATTGTTTCTAGAATAAATTCTAAATGTCAAACAAATATAATAAAAACAACAAAGGAAATACATGCATTGGAATATCCATTTCATCATCATTATTCAAATATAATAAATAATTAATCATTTCGAATCTCAATTAATCCCACTTTGTTTTATCATTCATGTAGTCTTGTGTGGTATAATAAGCTTTAGAAATAAGTTTACGCTTTACATGATTCTTAAATTTATTAATTGGTAACTCAGTAATATGGTTTGGAAGTTTATTATAAAATCTCACACAATTACCCATGAATGATTTTTTAATTTTATGGAGCCGAGTGAAGGGCACGGCGAACTTATGTTTATTTCTAGTATTAATATTATGAATGTCACAATTTTTCTTAAAATCGGCAATATTTTTATGCACATACAGAATATTCTCATAAATGTATTGACAGTGCACTGTCATGATGTCAATTTCCTTAAATTTATCTCTCAGTGAGTCTCTATGGTTCATTTTATATATTGCTCGAATAGCCCTCTTCTGCAGAACAAAAATGGTATTTATATCTGAAGCACCACCCCACAGTAAAATACCATATGACATAATGCTATGGAAGTAACTAAAATATACTAATCGAGCTGTTTTGACATCAGTTAACTGACGGATTTTGCTTACTGCAAAAGCTGCAGAACTCAGTCTATTCGAAAGAGTAGCAATATGGGGACCCCACTGGAGTTTAGAATCTAAAGTTATACCAAGAAAAACTGTACTATCAACTAATTCCAATTCCTCATCCTTGACAATGACACTTGTTTTTACATGCCTTACATTACTAGTGACAAACTTAATACATTTAGTCTTATTCTCATTTAACAATAAATTATTAACATTGAACCAATTTACTACTTTTGAAATAGCATCGTTTACATCATTGTAAGCTTGTTGCTGTCGTTTGACTTTGAAAATAAGTGAAGTGTCGTCTGCAAACAATACTATATCATGGTGGGTCTTTACAAGGAATGGCAAGTCATTTATGTAGATAAGGAACAGGAAAGGTCCCAATATTGACCCCTGTGGTACACCCATAGAGACCAATGACCCCGGTGATCGCTGTCCATTCACATCGACCCTTTGTATTCTACCATTTAAGTAGGACTTAAGTAAATCCAGTGCCGCTCCTCTAACTCCATAATAGTGTAGTTTCCTGATTAATGTTTCATGACAAACGCAGTCGAAGGCCTTAGACAAATCACAGAAGATACCTATAGCATCTCGTGACTCCTCCCAGGCATCGAAGATACGCTTAATTAGCTCAACACCAGCATCGGTTGTCGAGCGACCCCGTGTAAAACCAAACTGCTTATTATGCATTAAATTATTGACGTTAAAATGTCGTACTAATTGAGAAAGTATTAATTTTTCAAAAATCTTACTGAACGTTGGTAGCACAGATATCGGTCTAAAGTTAGTGGGGTCAGAGTTGCTACCCGATTTAAATAAAGGAGTTATTTTACTATGTTTCATTAAATCAGGAAACTCGCCGCAATCAACACTGTTGTTAAATATAATTACTAAGTCAGGCGCTATAATTTCTACTAAGGATTTGACAGCATGGACAGAGACTCCCCAGAGGTCATTCGTTTTTTTGACATTAACCGAATTAAACGCCTTTACTACATCGGAGGTACAAACACGTTCAAAATGAAAATCTCCACAACACTCTGGAGCGTTATCTTTTAATAGAGTAACAGCGGATGAGGGTGATGAATTTAAATCCTTAGTTGTGAAAACTGGTACGTCAGTGAAAAAATTTTCAAATTCTGTAGCTACTTCTAAATTGGAATCTATAATTTTGTTATCAATATTTAGTTTAAAATCATTCACTCTGTGTTTCGAGCGACCAGTATTATTATGTGTCAGACTCATTGTTTTTTTTTTTTAATATAAAATGGGTTGTATATTAACCGTTGTGTGTATCAACATTGAAATTTTATAATATATTATATTTATCATTATCTGCCTGCGCCATTTCCCATCATCTGGGGTCAGCTCTCTTTGTCCGTTTTCACCATTCAGGGCGATTTTGGGCGATATCTGATATAATATATAATAATAATATTAATACACGTTTTATGCCCCTTTCTAACTTTGTAAATGTGAGTACCCTTGTTAGTGTCTTACATATTTCCGCTCCAATACCTAGTAAATGATCTCTTATTAGGTGTGAACTGATATATCACTTGTCAACTTTCAACATATTTCACGTCATTCTCACTAGTTACCATCAAGTTGTTACCAGTGGTAACAAGTATAACAGCAGAGATTTTTTTTCCACTTTTTACCACTGGTAAGCACAGTTGTTACCACGAAAGTGAGATACTGGGAATTATTTTTATAATGTATCAGCATTATTTTATAAAATTATAGCAATATTACGCTCTTGTTTACAATTCGGTCTGAAGCCCTTTTCTTGAAGCCCCGCTGTTACCCATTTCATAAACCTAGTAATCCCTGCTTGCTTGCTATGAATGACCGCATTGAAACCTAGTATGTCTCAGTTCCTTACTAGGCTTTGATATGGGATTTGTGACAGAAGTTTTACAATGGAAAACCGTCACTAGACATACTACTTACTGGTTTGGAGGTATCGAAATCGCTGTTATTAATGCCGATTTCTGTGTCTTTGTAATTGGCTGAGAACTTGTTAGGTGGGTACAAATAACACAAACAACTGATTTCCAGAAATTTGTCCTTTACTAGGTTTTGATATGGGACAGCCGATCTGTTTGTCCTTTTATATTACTCTGATTTTTGTGTTTGTTAGAAAGAGACAAACACGAATAGAACATTTTACTACCATATTTCTCGCAAACACGAACATCAGGCAACTTTCGTAGGTACTAATGACAGTCTATTCCAGCTAAAATGCATAATCTAATCAATAAATGGGAAGTATACAATACGAATAAATTAACTCATATTGGATTAAATTGCATCACAGGAAAATAGTCCGAATTTTGATATCGTGTCGGATCCGCATCGTTGCATCCATTTAGTGCTAGCTAGCAGTCGTGCGTGCCCACTGTAAGATAACGACGATTCCAATATGGATGCAGTAATGAGCATTCGGAGACCTTATGTGGAATATATTGTGAGAACAGAGGTTATATAGAGCAGGCTGCATGTATGTTTTGTTTTACATTATGTACTATGAATACCTATTAAAGTACTTACCTATTGAGACAGCATTTATTATATGATTTAGGTACTTAATAAAAGAAACCGCCTAAAGAGCAAAACATTGACATTTAAAAAATAACCTATACTAAAATAACTTATCCCTGTATTTCCGTTTGGAAACGCTATAAAGCGGTTTTTAAAAGGTCTAAATGTTTGTTATACCTATCTATTTCACAATAGTTTTATTCCTTTTTACGTACTTACTTACTTAATGGCGCAGCGACCCAAAATGAGTCTTGGCCTCCGACACGAGTACACACCAGTTGTCTCGATCCTGTACATCTCCCACCAGTTATCGGCCTGGATATCGCGCAAGTCTGCTTCAACAGCATCGCCCCAGCGATACCTGGGACGTCCGATAGGCCTCCGCCCTACCGGGCGTTCCAGGTATGCCCTTTTAGCGCCACGATCCTCCGCCATTCTCAAAACGTGGCCAAGCCAGCGGAGACGGTGAGCTTTTGTCTCGCCGACAATATTGGGTTTAGCCACAAGATCTTCAATCTCGACGTTTTGCGGAGTCTGAAACTGCCATCTTGTCTTCTCACAGGGCTCAGGATCTTTTGATGTATTTTCCTTTCTGCCACCAGGAGCTTATTTTCTTCTTTAAGTGTTAGTGTCCAAGTCTAACATCCATACATGAGTACCGGCGGTATGACCGTCTTATATAATTGCGTATTTTTGTGTTCTTACTCAGGAGTTTGGACACTAACACTTTATGAAGGGCGGCGCTTTATGAAGGCGTTTATTCCTTTTTAGTAACTTGTATTTACTTGGGCTGTTACTACCCAAAGAAAAAAGAGAGCTGTCTGATGTCATATTTTTAACGTGTACCTGTGATTTTCAGTGGTATCGTAACTCTGGTACGACATAACCAAGTTTTACTTTTTTCGTACAGAAGGTAACATAATCTTGAAAGTTTTGTCTGAAACATCTTTAAAGCTTATACCCACCCCACAGTTATCTCTGTCCCGTTGACAGAGGGTGCGGTCGTTCAACCTGGTATCGGTGAAATAACCTTAACAGTTAAGCCTTCCTTCTTTGACTAATCTGGGGATCTTGCGGAAGTGTAATAGACCCTGAGTAACGCAAATTGCTCATGCCTAAGTCCAGTTATTTAGGTTTAAGTTGTGGCCGAAGATTCAGGTGGGAAACAAAATCCCTTGAACTTCCTTATGTCGAGAGTCACATAAGGAATTCCACAGTAAACTGTTACATTTTGTAGTTCGAAAACTATTTCGTCATATAAAAAAGTGGCTTTATCAATATCATTTGCAAAAGGTACATAATGTGATATGACCTTATATGACCGCTGCACGTTACCTACTTATTGCAAAAAACCTGATCTCTGTCGGAATGATCCCTCAGTTAAATTGAGTAAAGCCGTTTTTCCAGAGCGTATCAAATCAATAAACTAAGTCACTGCCTGTAATGATAAATAATTTGTATTCATATTTTTTTATTTACACTTTTTAATACAAAATTACATACAATATACTAAATTTCAATAAAAATTAAAACTACAATCATTCAACTAAAACAGAATATTTTAAAGTCAATGCGTTCACGCATTGACTTTAAAATATTCTCCTTAAGCTTTGATCCACGACCGAAAAAAATTGTTAAAAGGTTTATTGACAATATCGGCATTATTACTGCGGCCAATATATAGATTTTTTGTCAACGTATTGCTGGGTTAGCCTGTATTATGTGGTTAGGTAATAAAAATGTTCCAACATTTGTTTTAATTGTTCAGATAATTATGCTAACTGGTAAAGAAACTGTGCCTGTAAATAAATTAATAAACTAATAAGTACTTGACTGTAATCCTTTACTTAGTAATAAGCTAATAAGTGTTTACAATATTGCATTGTCATCGGACCTAGGATCCTAGAAACATGTGCTAATTCTCGACTCCCAGGCCATGATAGTTTCATGCGTCTCGGTCGCTCCAATACATGTACGGACAAGTTCGAACAAAATGACGTCATTTAGATATCATTCTGATGCCAGCGTACGTTCGGATTGTCAGTCTAACATGGAGTAAAAGGTTTTTCATTTCTCATGCTCTGAAAGTAATCTTTGTTGTTCAAAAAGTGTGCAGAAAATGATACGTTTCTGCTATAATTACTTTCTATTAAATACGTTTTTTTTCTCTTTTTTTTTGGTCTCATATGGATTTATTGCAGAATTTCCATTACACAACTCCCCATTCCATAAATAATGATATTTTTACCTAAATTGTTAATTGAAAGTACCCTCAAGAAATACTACCTACTGAAGTTTATACTTAGCCATGTTTTTTTCAAATGCAAATGTATTTCACTTTCCTCGTGTTCGAAATGACAAGTAGATTGTTTAATTCGGGTGAAACACACCATTTCATCCCTTGGTTGGTGCGCCAGGCAGGGTGTCATAATAGTAGCTGAAGCTTTGGAAATCCAACAAAACAGAAAAGAAAATTATAATTGGGGTTCCTTCAGCGGATCGTTCAATATGTCTTAAGTTGATGGGAAGGAGTAAGTAGAGGGAATGAAAACGATCCCAAATAGATCGATGTTTAACAACTAACTAAGGTCCTCAACTCCTAAACCATAGGATAAACTCGTAATTATTCTGCCAATTGTGGGTAAAAAGGTCATCAGGACAAAATATTTGCGTCACCAAGTAATGTTCCCACGGCCGGAAACAAAGGTTGGTTCGTTCTTCGTGTGGGGTCCTTTCCTGGGCCTAATAAGGGATTGGACACCGAGTGCATTTAGAGTAGTATTAGCAAGCTGATTCATTGACGAGTTAATGCACGTTTCATCGACGACGACAGCAAATTTACTAGGTATAGCAAGCTAATTTCTTCTGTAGTTATCTACAGACGGTGGCGACGTTATTACAACACGAAATTTAAAAAAAATAGTATAATACGCCAGGTATCAATCTTCTATACAAATTTGAAATTTCGCGCCTCTTTCTACTCACAAATTTGTTTTTCTGTAAGCTTAGCATGAATGCGCCGCGGCAGTATCTAACGCGCGAAATGCCTTACCCGTCCCTCTAATTCATACAAGAAAATTACGAGCAATCTACATATCTCTCGCGCGAAATGCTGTCGTTTGTGCTTAGCCTAGACACAGACTAAAACAAACTCCTATAGTAATAATTAAAAAAGATTCTTTTTGATTTAGGGAAATGAATTCGCTTTTTCGTTATCTGGCTTAGATTATTAAATATCAGGAAATAAAATCTATCTTATTAGGTATCTTTTATGAGTGACAGGCCGTCAATTGCATTACAGCTTGTAAATCTGTCACAGTTGTCACTTTCTTTAACTTGTTAGAAAAATAAAAACTGTGCTAACCCCAGTGTCCACGTAGGCAAATCCTTAACAATATGAAATACTGTCAGCAGGATGACGGACCGTTAAACGTGCCCAGTCCTGACCTCATCAGCCCAATGGCGATTCCCATGGCAATTGTGTGGAATTGGCCGATACTTCCTCATTGCCTTCGTATTTCGATAGCGGTCCCTGTAGTAAATATTAAAGTAACCGTAAGTCAACAGTACGGCGGCGCAACAATACATCGGCTCTGACTTCTTGGCGCCAACCACAGATATAATATGATAGATACACTAGATAACGCAAAAAATGCATGTACTTCGCGTGTCCGAACCCCGACCAAACATCGAGTTGGCCGTCGCTGCTGACAGTCTACGCGCGTCAGTTGTTGCAACCGGACGTCTGCGAAAACAAAAAAAATGCCTCGTTGCGTCATAGTTAATTGCAACAGCCAAAAAAATTATTGTATTATGCGTAAATACGTTTTAAAATTATTTTCTAAGTATTCCAAGTTGTGAATAATATACCTAAATTTAGATTAACGTTACAAAACTATTTTTACATTATTGTTGTTGTTGATTTTGTTTGTTAAGAGGCGATGAATATCGAAACAAGCGATACTGTCGTGCATCGCTTCAGCTTCGTGTTGCAGGCCATTTATCATTCGTCTGTCAAATTTAGCGACCAGAGTTATTATAATTTTAATGGATATCGAACTGACGAATGATTTTACTTATTATAAATAAAAAAGAGGGTACTTTAAACATATACTTCTATATGTTTATACGTTTAGTATATTTCTGCTGTATTTAGAATAAACTTATATTAGGTATTTTAGTTTCCCACATGATCCTATCGTAAAAAAAATGGATTGCAGCCACGGGGCGGGACTCGTTCCCGTCCCGACTAATGCTACCTATTCGTCCCATACATTTTTTTTTATTTATTTATTAAATAGGGGTTTTAAAAGTGAACGAAAATTGGATTATTTTTGCGCTACGACGCACGGCGTAGTAGATACAGCCCTATAAAGATTTCTGCATGAATAAATAACTTTTCCTAGTGAAATTTCAAAAAAGAAATATTTATAAGGCTGTATCTCCTAAACCGCGCATTGTAGCGCAAAAATAATTAAATTTTCGCACCCATTTAATACCCCATGCACTGCATAATCTATCAAATTAGGGCAGAAAACAATCATAATTTCGAAAACAGCACAATACATACCTCGGCGTGAAAAGGGGTTTCCCTCCTCATAACTATAGGGCCTCGCTACGTCGCTACGCTCGGCCGTCTATATTTACATGGCAGCGCTTTACTTTCCAGCCTCTGTATAATCTGAGCTACCGTTTTGTGTCATCCTCTTGACCATGGCGGCAAGTGATTGGTATTTTTTGTTATAGTTGACTAAAGCGTATTGAAATGAATATTATAGTTGAGTCGACAATTTTAGTTTAGTATACAAAATCTTAATTTAACCATTACAGTCGATGGGTAGAAAAAATATCATTGGTCTGTCAGAAAATCGATGTCATTCATATTAATCTATTTGTGATTATGGGCGTGGTTTGTGGAGTAGTGGGGAGTGAGCGAGCGAGACCGCAGATATAAAATCTATGAGTATGAGCGAGACAGTTGAATCGTAGAGCGCGGAGGGGCATCGGGGTCTTTGAATCGGTTTGGATTTCCCATAATTCCCATCCCTCAATTTCGGCTGTGACGTCACAGTAGGTGGTAAAAAGTCGGCACACTTAGTTTCAATACAAATCGTTATATTTGCTTTATCTAGTGTATCTATAATCTGTGGCGCCAACGATCAGCGCGAAACTAAAACCAGCCATTCTGCACATATTAAATTTGTTGCCTCGTGAGGATCGACATTTATGACCTTGACTGTACTACGGTAGAGTTCGGTTATTTTAAATACACTCAGTTAATATTGGCAGTAATCAACTTATTTATACACTTTTCAAATTAACTATTCCATTGATAATAATCGGCTAATTAATGCTACTTACTACGGTAGTCAAGGTATACCATTGGCGTCATAAAATATCAGGCTTACCTATTTAAAACTTAGAAATAGCAGGAACTGAATATGTCCAAAGCTCAAAAACAAGACCAGCAATTTCTAATTTGGTTAGAATACTGATCAATTATACCCACTGTGTTGCGGTTAACACTTTGTTTCGATTATTTCAAAACGTGTCTGATTGTTTTTATAACGGACCGAGGAGATGAGATATCTTCACACTTATATTTGTAACGTTCTAGTTTACAAAATAATAGCACATTTAAATTTAATGTACTAATAACTGGTGGGTAATGGTTAATAACGTATGTGCCTGGCCGCGTAGCCAACGTGCAAATCGCTTACGCTCCGTAGCAATCGAAACGCAACTGTCACTGTCGCACTGATATGGAAGAGTGATAGAGAGACCCAAAGCGTTTCGTTGTGGTAGCGATAGCGATTGTCACCTTGGCTAGGCCGGCTGGAGTACTTAAGTACTCGTCATACTTTTATAGATGTTTCACGTTTAAAATAACACTTGCACTGTCTGGGCTATCAAAATCGTCTATCTTGGTCTGACTCTACTTACCCTACCTTTTTTTTTTATGGAGGATAGGCAGGCGTTTGACCACGATCACCTCAATAGTCTTTCAAATCTTGGGGCGCTAAACAACCCAATAAGTGTTAAAACACTTATCTTACTATCTAGAGACGAACATTATGATTAAATTGTAGTTTATAAGTAAGTTGTATAACTTATGATTCGAATTTTATTTTACTGAAAACTTTGTAAAAAAGATCTTATGGCTCGAATATGAGTTTTAATTATAAAATATTTTATAACAAACCGATTCCATTTGGTTAGTTAAATCATATCCAAAGTCTCATGATGTTGTGATATCACAAATTATTAGAGAATTCGTCGTAACTATAAACCTCCTCGTCATAGCTGTAAACCTAGCGAGCATAGCTTAAAACTCAATAAATGTATGGCTCTGTCATTTTGAAAATTTTCCAAAAACTGAAAGGACAAAAAATCTACTTATTTAATCATCGATCTTGCTCACAAATTTTCACGAGAATCGGTTGAGAATTGCTACCCGCAGAGGAGAACATCCGGACATAGGAATGCATTTTTGCCCAAGCTGACACGAAAACCTTCGCTAACGCTCGGTCAATTATTGATGCTCCCAGGCCTAATTCAAATATTAAGATACGTCGAATATTAGGTCTAGATATAGACCTAATATTTGACGTAACTTAAAGTTGGAATCGGGCCGTCCATCAATAATTATTTCAAGATATTTTTCACGCAGGTATTATCGCTTGTTCACAATAGTTCCATTTCATTTTGAAAATAGTTACTTTACCAAAACAGATTCCTGAGTCGGTTTCCGTGGAAATGTAACTTCCACGTTTCTAAAACTTAGCAAGTATAAACAATGCCAAAACTTTTGCTGAACTACAATCGAAGTTTTGATTCCACGAAAATGCAAATTTTGAACTTAGGAATAGTTTACTCTGCACGTAAAAGTATATAAGTTGTGCGCCTATTTTGCCTTGGCCTTTTCACTGAGAGAAATGTTTGCATAACTGTAACAAACATTTTGGTTACTGTTTACACAAAAATTGGGACTTGCGAACTATGTGTTATATGTTACAAAACCGTGTTTGGCTATCAGTGTTCAGTGGCTGGGTATACACTACAAAATAAGTTTTGTAAATTTATGCAAAGTTTATTTTCTTATAGGTAACCGTAGTTTAGTTATTTAGTAAAGTTACAAAACCAGTTCGGCTATTTATTTTTTTCAGTGTTCTTGAACATTGCTAAAGGTGTTGTGTTTAAAATTAATACATATTTTTGAAAGTACTTAAATAAATATAGATTAATCTAGAAGAATCAAATGATTCACTGGTTAAAAATTTGCAATTTAAGTTATTTACTTACACTTGAAACGTATCTTGAAAAATAAAAGAAAATCGAGAGTTCCAAACAAATCGACTAGGCATCCTAGGAATTCCTTTAATATTCAAAGGTGGCCCAACAATAGTACGGGTACGGGGATAAAAAACCTGGCAAAAACTGAAAACATTCATCTTCATTTGGCATCAGCCCGGTGGACTAAAATGTATATAAATTATTTTAATTTTACAATAATTTTTATAATAAATAACAAATATTTTAAAATACTAATAATATTTTATAATTATATCACCCATTTCACAGTAAGCAGCAGCACTAGCAGCAGCTGCAAGAAAGGTGCTTTCCGACAGCAAATCCATTGATCTACTAAACCATTGAATATAATATATATACCTAGCATAGGGCTGGCCCCGGCATCATTCTGAATGTTACCCATTTTTAGCACTTAAATAAAAGTCAACTGTTGACTTTTTATTTGGCGTAATTTTGAACTTTTTGTTTGTTAGTTATGTACCTTTACTCCTTGGTGTAATACACGGTAGGGTGGCATGGTAGGCTTGATTTGGTATATTAGTAGTCGGCCTAAGGCCAGTATTCGATTGTTACACGGCTGATTGCTTGACCCTTGGATAGCTAGATTTAAGGGACCCTTAAGTAGCGGCAGTTTGACCCCACACTCGCATTTTGCCTAGGGCTCTATACGTCTATGAGTTGAAATTTATGGATTTAACAGTAAGTACCGATCGGCTTCTTCATGTCAGTGCTATCTAAAATTTGTGTATACTTATAACTCCTTTTATTAATAATATATATTTAATCATTACAAAGGTAACTTATACATTACCGATAACATATCAACTAGTAACTCAGAACATGTTAAAAAATACGATTGAAAGAACGTGTGCGAGCATGACAAAATCAGGTTTTTTTGATAAATTTACGAGTAGGTAAGCACTTAAACCATGATTAACTTTGACTATTTAACTGGGCCTAAAAAAGCCCAAATTATACGAAGGCGTGTCGGCATATTAGAGCGAGAAGGACTGACAGACGGACGAAATGTTATTATTAAGGATTCAAGGCCCGAATCCCAAACGCTTACCGAACGCAGACGAGCATACGTCTCGCTTGGACTATTGTAACGGCGACATTGACGTCCATCTAATACGCAATATTGGAGCTCAGACTAATGATTGAACTTAAGCAAATGTTAGCTGGCGGACGTTAACAATGAGAATAACAACGAAGGGATTACAGTGGTGGGAATTTAAATTTGGTTCACGCTTCGGTAGGAACGCAAAAAATCGTTTTGGAAACATTTAGAAGATCAGACGGCCTTTTGTTTTTTTAATAAATAAATCGGCTGCGCATAATGTGGGAGTAATGTAATGTAATCGTGTAAGTACCTACTGCTGAATGAGGAATATATTAACAAACCAGTACTATAAAATGTCTCTCACGATGAAATTTTCAAGATAGAAACGAAGAAAAAATTCGAGTAAGAGGAGGTTCCCAAATCGTTGGGACCATAGTTTTTGATATAATTTCCCGATTGGCGGAACTTTTATTATGTCAATAGGGGTTAATCTTATAGAATCCCGATAGTAATATATTATATAAATTTTGTGTCGGTTAAAACAAACGTGCCTATATTTAAACTAGTTCAACATTAAACTGTTAAATTTAGCATTCCTTCATCTGGCACGAAGTTCCAACCGCGACTAACTTTGTAATTGCAGTGAAACTTTGGATTTATTCCCTGAAATAACGATAATTAGAGCATTCCGTGACACGACGCGATTTGGCTAATGCGACTGTTTTAACTTTATATTTAGCGCTACGGTGCCGGCTATACTATCACAGAATTATAAACTTATAGTTGATTATTGCCGTCACTACCATCCTACTAAGATTTTAAGTAGCTGCCTGGCTTTCGAAGCCAGGGAGAATATGACACTGATAAGTACATGTAAATCAAGCCGACTCTTTTGTCCGAATTTCTCAAAACGTGCATAAATTGAAAACGACTTACCGACATATTATGAAGACTACAAAGACTCATGTCATGCGTCCACAAACATTTACCGTGAATATTTTGTTTACCGTTTCCTTCATTGCACGGCAACCGCCGCAATCCCGGTCGGCTGACGGCAATAGTTATTTGTGTCCCAAGGGAGGAAAAGTATTCCTCCCGTGGTGCGCATACTATTTTTCTGCTCGACGTAGGCGGAAAGCGTAAACTTTGCTCCCGCTGCGCTAAACGAAGTTGCCGCTTTCCGCCCGGAGGGCAGAAAATATGATTAAGTCCCATTATTGCAGAAATTAGATTTTACATGAGTAACCTATTTTTGATATGTGATATAGCCAAGTATTAATTTAAAAAAAATTGGCTCTTCTAAAAGTTTAGCAAAACGACATAGATATATTAAAGGTGAGATGAGCTAAGAAAAACATACGATTAAAACATAAAATTGGTAATCTGATCTTATCAAGAACAACGCTTGTGCCAAATCTCTGAGTAAAGGGTGATGGAGAGTAAATGAAGTAGATACCGGAACGGAAAACAGATGCCAAAGAACAGGTAATTTTCGTTCGAAAAAGATCTCGCCCAGATTTTAATCCTCTAATCTAATCGGATACACTTTTTGCTACATTATTATCGCCTTAAAATAATGTAACACAAACACCTGCCGGTGCCCTCATCAAATCACGTTTATTTATAAAAGCCTTGAAACGCCACATTATCCCAGGGTCGTGCGCCCCTGACATTGCCATAATTTGCTATTCGCCACCAAACATCACGCGATGATTACCTAGCTAAAACATTATCTGGTTTCTTTTGTCGTTACTCGGGTATAATGGGTGTTTATAAATTAGATTTGCGTAAGGTCATCGTTGACGACCCCTAGCTTTTCGGCTAATAGGAGGGGGAAAAAGATAATAGCTCGTAGTAAAGGTTTTAAACGTCAGGATGGAAAAAGAGATCAATATGTAACGACTTATAGGACTATACGATGAAATTAGCGATGACACCGATAATGTTTAACAATGTTTTTAATTAATATTTAATAATCATAATTGATATACACACTATATTATCCTATCCTGGCCATATTACATTGTAGACGAACTGACAAGTATAATAGCGATCCTGTATCATCTATGATTTAATAGGTACCTATCCAGATATGTATACCTAGCCTCCATATTTGCTCCCTTAGTTTATTATACATATTTACAAATACATTATATAAGTACCTACATCATAAAAAAATCATTAATAAATAATGTAAGGATGGCATAAAGTCGGTGTAGTTTTAAGTGCCTACAAATAAAATATTATTTCCGATTTCCGCGAGTAACATTCCACATGGCCTCACTCTTTACTCATACTTAGCAATAAAACCTATTCCAAACTCAAATATCACTTTAACAAAAGACCATAAACCGTTATAAAAGTAGTTTCTAACACGAAAGTATATAAAACACCAAAAAACAGTCGTCCTAAACCACAGTCCGATAGAAATAGTGTCACCTAGAATTGAATCTTAATGACACCCGTAATCCCGTAAAAGATCATTCTTGAAGGTCTTATACAAAAGCTAATTTGTTTCAGTTTCAGAAGTACCTACTTATAAAATTCATGACGTTACTCAACCCATTCATACGGCACACCGTCTATTTGTTCAGACGCACCCACTTTACATAAAACATTTTGGCAATTTCTTATTGTTAAAAAGTTAAAGTTCATTTTTAGACTAGGCCCATGTTGACGTGATTTGGTAGGAATTTCTTATCTGCGCCCTTGACACTGTGAGGCTCAAAATAGCTAAAAAAATGGGTTAAACCTTAGATGAACTGTCGCATTACGTAGATGTGTCAGAAATTAAATGTAACTATATGATCTCATAAATTTCATAAAACACAATTACTACAGTTACACATGAAACCAAAATATAAACTTTGTATTTTAAACTAAATTATTCTAAAAATAAGTAACTGGGAAAGTAGGGGTGATGCCAAGTAAGTACATCATAAATCTAGCGGGTAGAATCTGACGGAGACTTTTTGTGTTCGTTTTTCAATACCAGATTATTTCCGCTTTGTTAGGTTTTTATTTTAACGACATGGTTCACATTTCAAAGTACAGTCCTACATGAAATTTTAGAAATTAAATAAAATCGAAATAAAGGAGCTTAAAATAGTACCAACACCAGTTCACTCGGCACAACGATCACATTTCTAAGACATTTTGATAAATATTTCGTAGGTATATGTTTTAAAATATTTCTGTGTTTCAACTGTTTCATATTCATTTTCTTTTTAAGGAAAGAAATAGTAAGCATCAAAATGAATAAAATAAAACATAGATAAGCTTGAAAGATAACATTAAAGGGCCATTTTTATTTTGTTGTCGTTTTTTTTATTTCAATTTTTCTCAGATTTAGATAAAGTTCCTTATTTTCCCCTACTACCCTAGTTCCGGTGTTTATTATGAAAATATGCGAAACAGCCGTAAAGTGTTTAAAAATAAATTAAAATGGTGCCAGAAGAATGAGGAACAAATAAAAATGAACATTTTAACTTTAAATCGGGCGAATAATAATTTCTCGAAATTTTGGAAAGCGACTAAGTCTCTTAATAGTAAACAAGGGTTGCCAGTCTCAGTCAACAATGTTAGTGAACCTAAACTGATAGCGGATATGTTCGCCTCTCATTTCAAGGTTACGCCGTTGAACGTGGAGGGTGTGCCCCCGTCGGGGCTTTCGGTACCGGTGACCCCTCACGACAATAACATCTTTTTTACAATGAAAGATATTTCTAATGTTGTAAAACATATGAAGCGTGGGAAGTCCCCGGGGCACGATGGACTTAGCGTGGAGGTTTTTATAACAACCTAAATGAATGTTTTGTTAAATTTGTACCCATATCATACCCAAAAAATGTCTCATACCCTATTTGGTACAGTTCCGCACTCATAAAGATAATAAAAGAAAAGAGCAAAGTTCATGCAAGGTGGAAGCAGTTTTTAAACCCACGCGATTATGACGAATTTTCTATGCTTAGAGCTAGGCAGAAACGTGTACAGAGTGAATGCTTTCAGCGTTATAGTAACAACACCGAATCATACATCAAACGCTCCCCTAAATTTTTTTGGAAATACGTAAAATCTAAACGGGGAGGCTCTAATTACCCTAACTGTTTCAATTTAGGTAGTAATCACTACAACAATGGCGTGGATATCTGTAATGCATTTAATACATTTTTTGAGAGCGTATTTGACACTACAAACTACTCTTATAACCCTAATAATAGTTCTATGAATATCAATCAGCGCGATGCACTGTCCGGTATCGATGTAACTTGCGAAATCGTGCTGAGTTTTTTAAAGCGCCTAGATAAAACTAAGGGACCAGGTTGTGACGGCGTTCCACCTATCTTTTTATCCTCTTGTGCTGAAAGCCTTGCATACCCACTAACCATTCTCTTTCAACAATCATTAAAAAGCTGTATTTTCCCCTCCATTTGGAAAAAGGCCCACATCATTCCTATATATAAAAAAGGTTCAAAGTCCAATATTGAGAACTACCGACCTATTTCCATACTCAATACCATAGGAAAGCTTTTTGAATCTATAATTCTTAAACATATTTATCCCCTTGTGTCTTCTGGGATCTCGGATAAACAGCACGGTTTTTTAAAGGCACGTTCCACAGTTTCGAACCTAGCTTGCTTCACAAATCATGTTTTAACAGAAATGGAGGGTGGCGGTCAGGTTGACGTGATATATACCGACTTTGAAAAAGCGTTTGATCGTGTCAACCACGCCATACTTCTCATGAAGCTTGAAGCACTAGGAATTCATGGAGACTTACTCAGATGGGTCAAATCTTACCTTACTAATCGTTCCCAAGCTGTAGTTCTTGGCGGCTTCAGGTCAGATTACATCGATATCCCCTCTGGCGTGCCCCAAGGCTCCCATCTCGGTCCTCTCTTTTATAATGCTTACATATACGATATAAATACGTGTTTTGTCACCGCACGCCATCTGTTATATGCAGATGATAAAAAAGTTTTCATGCGTGTAAAATCTTTAGCAGACTGCGAACTCCTGCAGAATGATCTTAATAACCTAGTCGAGTATTACTCCCGTAATAAGATAACACTTAGTGTTACTAAGTGTCAGTGTATAAGTTTTACTCGCAGCCTTAAGCCAATCAATTACTCATACCATTTCAATGGCGTAGCGGTGAACAGAGTTGATGTTGTGCGTGACTTGGGAGTAATTCTAGATTCCAAAATGACTATGAGAAATCATGTAGACTCCATTGTAAATAGATCATATCGCAGTTTAGGCTTCGTCATGAGGACTTGTAAACCTTTCCAAAGCTTGTCATGTCTAAAAGTCGTATATTACGCATATGTGAGATCCATCCTTGAATATGCATCACCTATCTGGTCAGTTTGTTATGACGTTCATAAAGACCGCATCGAAAAAATTCAAAAAAAATTTGTTGCTCATTTAAATTATAAATTCAAGAAAACATCTGCTGGGTACAAAGGTAACTGTCGGGAATATAATCTCCATTCACTCGAGGATAGGCGCAAAGTGGCTGACATGAGCTTACTTTTCGATATAATTAGAAATGGTTTAGACTGCCCTGAACTGTTATCTGGCTTATCGTTTCGAGTTCCAAGACGTCGAACTCGACACACAACTCTGTTTCATGTTCCCTTCCACTCCACTAACTATGGTTCTAACGCCGTCTTATCACGGATCCCACACTTGTATAACACCGAATTCTGCTCTGCCGATCCTTTTGTAGGGTCTAAGTATAAATTTAAAAAAGACATATATTCCGTTTTGCTCAGAGATAACGAAAATTAATATAAAATCCGTTTTGTATTATATTATAAAATCCGTTTTGTATTATATTATAAAATCCGTTTTGTATTATTTTTGCCACTTGTTCTAATTCGTTCGTAAAATAAGAAAACAAGTACAAATCTTATAATAATAATATCTAATGTTGATGGGTACTTGGGAAATGCAATGCAATTTGTTAGTTTTATTTTTATTTTTTAAGGAGTTTCTTTCTAAATTTCTATTGAAATTTTTATTTCTTACTACCTAATTCTACCATTAATAAAAATTCAGTTCAAATACTATGTTCAGGTATTTATTTGGATATGTTACTAATGCAAATTTTATGGTCTTTTGCCAAAAGCAAATTAAACTCGATTATTCATTAAGTACATATTTTACGACCGGTATGTATTTTTAAGGTTTCGAGCATTTGTGTGTATATTGTACATTTTCGTCGTTTTTAATTTTTTTGTTATTTTACTTTGTTATGTATTGCAATTTAATGGATGACTGTCATTGGCCTTCTTTTATGTAAGCATTTATATGTTTAGTTATATTTACGGCTGTTGTTATCCTGAATACCAATAAAATAAAATAAAAAAAAAAAATATTTTTTATCAATAATCATCATCATCCCACATAGACAAAGTCGCGGGCAGAAGCCAGTATATATAGTCTATAGGTGAAATTTCAAAGCAGGAAAGAATTGTTACAAAATCAGTCTCAATTTCTTTTTTTTTTCGAAATAATTATTTTTACTCGAATAACTTATTATTACTTCGAAAATGAGGTCGTGTTTTTGTTTTGTCAACATAAAATTACGTGCGTAGATCAGGGGATCAAATTTAATGATTTTAAATACTAGCTTCCCACCCCGGCTTTATTCAAGAATCACTCTATTGATTGTTGTAAACCGCGTGAAAATCCGTTCAGGAGTTTATGAGTTTATCGCGAACATACATACATACAGACAGACGCGGCGGGGGACTTTGTTTTATAAGGTGTAGTGATAACAGTTTTAAGCAATATTTGCCTATTGAAATGGGCAGAATTGAATAATGGTAACCAGCGCACAGGAACGAGGAATAATGAATCGAAGTGCACAGTCCTTACAGTTGTAGTATTCTTTTTTTTTTTTTGTTACATGCCAATGTACTAAATTAGGGAATAACATAATTATGAAGCTAAATAAAGATCCTAATAGGTAGGTACTAACCGGTGCATAATGCTGTATAAATTATAGAGTAAAACGATAAGTCTAAAGTTAAATAGTTCATAATGAAAGTAAAAGCAAAACAAGAACAAATAAATAACCAATAGATAAAGGGGAATTTGCATAATATTCGTCGGTGAAAGTAGTTCCGATGCGGCAGTGAACTTGACTCTGCTCCAATGAGCTAACTAGTTCTTCTAAATAAATAAAGAACCCAAAGACATTGACCACAGCGAGCTTTAAAAGATGTTAATGCGGTGTTTACACAGCAAATGTATGACCAAAAGCTAATAGATAAGGACGGCAGCTCACTATGTTAGGTTTGCACAATTATTTGCTGAATATTTTTTTGCTTAAAGAAAAAAACAAAAAAAGATATATTGAATACAAGGATTACTTTTTAGGGTTCCGTACCCAAAGGGTCAAACGGGACCCTATTACTGAGACTTCGCTGTCCGTCCGTCCACCATGTATCTCATGAACCGTGATAGCTTGACAGTTGAAATTTTCACAGATGATATATTTCTGTTGCCGCTATAACAACAAATACTAAAAACAGAATAAAATAAATAAATAATGGGGGGCTCCCATACAACAAACATAATTTTTTTGCCGTTTTTATAAATAATGGTACGGAACCCTTCGTGCGCGAGTCCGACTCGCACTTGCCCGGTTTTTATTATTTCAAGACCAAATTGTACTGTATTGTATTTGTATATTATATAGGTACTCGTATATCGTTGTCTGAGTACCCACAACACAATCAATTTGTGTAATAATGTCAATTTATACAAGTATCGATTTGAGTACGCAGATCTTACTAATGGTTTTATCATACAACTTGAGAAGTAAGAGGTATGAACAAGCCGGAACAAGCATGATGTCGACAGGAAAAACGGATAAAGCTAACTCACATCAGAAAAGTTATAAATTAAGCTATCATTACATGAAGTTCCAATGTAGTCGGGCCTTAATTATTATCAATAGTGACCGATGATACTCTTTAATTGCATTATTTGCACTTCGATGTGGCTTTTTTTTTCATAAATACTATAATCTTATAATAGTAATGAAACTTATTTGCTTTAAAAACACAGTATTGTATACACAAATGTGTATTTCACATATAATATAACGCAGGAATAGTTATGTTAGCATTAATTGAAATATTTATAAATGTACCACTGTTTTAAATGTACTCGTAACTCGTACAATTGCAATACCCTCGTAGGATACCTATAATGTTGTACTGTGTAGTAGTGATACCTGCTGACATCATATACACACACTTGGTGGACTTATTGTAAATAGAAGAGATTTTTCTTATAATTACAATGGGGTGGGTGGCCCAAATTGGCTAGATATACCAACCTAAGATATCAGTAAACCTTTAGTTGGCTTCATGAGCCGACCGGCTAGTCTGCATACCGACTTGTTGACGCTTGCATCACTTGATGGGATTATAGACCAGTCTCGAGATTATACTTTACTTGACCAGAGACGTGTGTCCGTTGTTTCCCGTCATGCTAACGCATTTACTGCCGGATTGTTGTCGTAGGAAACTACAAGTACCCTTAAGTGGGTGTTAGACGGGCGAGTAAGTTCGCGAACTTTTTTCGCTTGTAAATGTATATTACCAACATCTTTCTATTCTTCTGCCTATCCGTAGGTTATTTTATCATAAACTATGAGCTGCTTATTAATGATGTTATGCTCACATAAAATTAATACCTACTTATTTTTATTGTTAGATTTCCTACCAAGATGTGTGTGCATCATTTTTCATATAAAATATCTTCACACTTCATTATGTTTGATAAAAAAAATACCCTTCGCGAGGCTTTTAATGACTGAAATAATCTAATTGAACTTTTTTTACGTCTGTTAACTAACAGATCTTGCTCATTGCAAAAGCTACAGAACTCAGTCTATTCCAGAGATAAGCGATATGGGAACCCTACTGGAGTTTAGAATCTAAAGTTATACCGAGAAAAACTGTACCTACTATCTACCAGCTCCAATTCCTCGTCCTTCACAATGATACTTGTTTGCTCATTCCTTATGTTACTCGTGAAAAACTTAATACATAGTCTTTTTCTCATACATTATTAACATTGAACCAATTTACTACTTTAGAAATAGCATTATTTACATCACAACGTTTTTTTTATAAATAATAATTATATTAGAAATAATAAGTGTGAAATAAATTTATTATGTGAAACATTTTCCTATAAATAAAAGTAGGAATATTATATTTAAAATCCCACTTATATTATGTGAGCTAACACGCACCAAAAAAATTGAGATAGCACATAGCTTTCTATATAAATGCTTTGAAAAGAAGACCCATGTACAAAATTTTATTTTTGTTCAACTACTTTGGCACTTTCCATGACAAAACAATACCATTGAAATAATGTACATTCACGATCAGATATATCCGAGCGGCCGAAGTGCTCAAAAATATCGAAAAATGCTCTTAAGGCTGTTGATGTTGGTAATAAAGGTTTTATTCAAATATTTTGCACGCTCTGATACATCTGATGGCGACTGTACATTATTTCAATGGTATTAGCGCCAAAGTAGTTGAACAAAAATAAAATAATGTAAGTAATTAAAGTTACTTACCTACAAGTTAGAACCGACATTGGGCACGAGCCTCAATTCTGATGGATTAGTTTTTAATGGGGCTAGCAAACCAAATTGCATAAGCCCCAGTACTAATGCATCAGATTTAATAAGACGATGAAATAGGAAACCGTATCAGCCATAGATGTGATTAAGGCATGGAAATTGACTTCTTATAGAATCTCAAACCAGTTAGAAATAAAGGTCCAGTTATAAGTAGAATGTCCATTCAGTTGTAAATTGAAATTGGATGCATAAATGTAGGTATTAAAGCTTGCTCATAATGCTTATTCTTGGGTTTAATAATCCAGCGCATCCCTTATTTCATTCGTAATAAATGTCAGTTTTGAAAACAAAATGTAACGTTAAAACTAGTTCCAAATTAAAACGCACTTTATCTCATAAACTCTAGTTTTCCTAAATGCCTTCGTTAAAACACTTTAGATTTCAAATATCACAAAGCTCCCTGATACACAATTGGATGGAGGAGTGTTAGTAATTGGGTCCCATTGACATCCTTCAAGTACGATTGTTTCTAAATATTCAACGGCGAATATATAGTAGAAAACAGTTTTATAATGTTTATATTATGTAGTTAGTATATAGCAAAAATACATACTTACTTACATTGTAGTTTATATGTGGCTATAGGAAGAACGCGTAGAAACGGCACTATCCTCAATGTTGCCTTTGCTTAGTTTTCTGAACTAATGTTCTTTACTTTCTTTTGCTGTGAGTAAAAATAAAACATCAGGCGGTGAGTGCATTCGTGTTTGCTCACTAATTAGCGCGCAGGCGCACCTATGGAGCTGAGAACAAAATAGAAGCGCCTATTTAAATTGTATGCGTAGTGTTTCTAATATTACCCCTAACAAAGCATATTGTTGGTAATTTTAAGGTATCCGAATATTAGGTACTTGAGAGCTCTTCTTTCAATCCTAACGTATAGTAATAATTCTAATTATACTCGTACCTTTGTTTTGCGTTCGAGATTCGCAAACCAAAGGGTTAGGGTACTTCTATTTCTTGGACGATCGACCGGTCTGGCCTAGTGGGTAGTAAAGTGACCCTGCTTATGAAGTCGATGGCCTCGGGTTCGAATCCCGGTAAGGGCATTTATTTGTGTGATGAACACAGATATTTGTTCCTGAGTCATGGGTCATGGGAGTCATGGGTGTTTTCTATGTATGTATTCATTTATACAAGTATGTATATTGTCGCCTAGTTCCCATAGTACATAGCTTTGCTTAGGTTGGGGCTAGGTCGATCTGTCCCCAAATATTTTTTTTATTCACTGAAATAAAACATGATAATTTTTACGGGAAGTAAAATAGACTGACATCTTTCTAAAAATTCATGCATGTAGGAAATTAAATTATGATAATATTGCCGTCGTTTATAACAAATTTTACCTTATATAAGTACCCTAACACTTCGCATAAAACATTGTCCATGAGATTCATAGGATTGTTGGAAATATTCTTGTTCTTTTAGTTTCTAAGTCGGCACAATGTTTCTGTTTGCGCACTATGCCTATCTCGGGACCTTCGTGAGGCTGTTGGTACACTAAGACATTAGTTTATTTTGTGACTTAGCTTCGGTATTGAGGTCTTTTGGGATCATTGCATTTAACAGTTTGTGAACAACCCGATTATAGCTAGGTCTTGACAGAAAGTGTAATTTGATATTGTAATTTTATTTAAGTAACGGTATGAATACATACATACATTATATGAATTAAGATTAAATATGTCATTAATATGGTAGTGACACTAATGATTAAGTAATAACTGCCATTTGGATTACCTAAAAACCAAATTCGATTGATTTTTCAACAGCCTAAGAAACATTGTGTACATATTTATGTAGGTTATTTATTACACATATTTATTTATCAATTATAACACCATCATGAATGCTGTTCACGCAAAAATTTTCCATAAACAATTGAAACAAATGTTTAAGTCAATAAAAATATAAATTAATTGTAACATCTCGTGTATATCCATCCTTACATCATCAGGGCTAACTTCTCTTCAAACAATGTAGAGATGCAGATGTAAACCTATTTTCTAAGAAACAGCAGTCTTAGTAGATGTAGATATTGCCAATAAGAAGGGAAATAAACTAGCTGTGTGCTACTTAGGTGATGAGGTCTATTCATGCAGTAGTAGGAGGGATCTGTAAGTAAATATAGTCGTAAAACCAGCACTTTGCCATCTACGTAAAAACCCATTGAATATTGTTACTTAATTACAACAAACCGTGACAGTACACGCATAAGTATGTCTATTCTTTAATTTTTTTAATCACATGATAAAAAATTTAAATGTTAATAGTTTACTGCAAAAAAAACAACCTAAACCTACCAGTTTGTTAAGTTTTGTGCAGTTAAACATGGTATTTTTTTTTTGTGACAAAAATAAGCGAGTAATTTAACAGTTGTAACTGATACCTACTCACTAAATTACACTCCTTTTATGTAGCTGGCGTATACACAAAGAGATTCTCGATTAAATAGCAAGTTTATAGAAATACTAAGTTCGAAGACCCTTATAAGAGATATACACTTTCTTTTAAAGTGTAAATTTATTCAAATTTGAAATAACGATCGCTAGGTCTGCGTGTTTTGTCACGCTTGCCGGGTAAAAAATGCAAGACGTCCTTATAGAAAATTCAACGCATTGAAAAGAGATGGTTATAGGTTTGCCAATATGTCAAGAACCCGTTTAACAATACCTAACATAAGTGGTGTTATGTGATGAGCTCGTCCATCGGTTCGGTTTTCGTTAAAAAAGTAAGTGCAAAGATATTATTCTTAGCGCACAATAAAAATATATTTTAATTTTTAGGGTCTGAAAGTGGATCATTGTTTATCTAAATTATTTATGGAGCGGGTTAAAATTGACACGTGTCGACGGGAGTTGAATTCTTCAATGTAACATTTTAATTTTTTTCCGATTAGCTATGTAAATTCGGTTCAAAAATTTAATGAATTTCTTGTATAATTTCCGTTCTGATATTTAGCTCCCAATACCATTAATAACAATCCTTTTACCTTTTAAGTAACCTCAAGCAATTCTACAAGTTTATTTTTTGTTACACGCATGTAACTCTTGTCGTATTCAAAATGAAAAGTAGAGTGTTTAACTTGGGTTACTCGGATGCAAGCACCCATTTCTGACTCGAACCATTGGTTCTCTCACTCGCTTCGCGAGCCAAAATATCTCATCTGAAATGTTGTTAAAATCATGTGTGTGGAGAATAAAAGCTGTTGAAAAAACATACCGTAATTTTAGTAATATTTTCCTTTACTGTTAGTCTCCATCATTGCGTACATTTATGATATGTAATCTTTTAGGGTAATTATTATACTTCTTAATGAACATACATTCAATTAAAAACTAGTTTCTGCCCTCCTACGTCTTCGTCTATGTAAGTGCTCGTACTTATTATACAATGCAGATTTCCGAGATTATTCCCTATGTATTTTACCGGGACTCAAAGTACATATCTATTGTCAGCTATTTAAGCGTCAAGAGGTAAGGTAAAACAGAATTATTTATAATTCATGTATTAGTAATAAATGTAATAATGACAATCTCGCCATAAAATAATTAAGTAACAGTAATCAATGTATCACCATTTTGTTTTTAAACACACGAACGTGAAGTCACTAGTAACGACGCATGTTAAATGAGGCAACACATAACATAACATGATCCTAAAGCCTGATCTTAAAGCCATGCTGATCTATCTCAAATAATTTACAGAAAATCGCATAAAGCCAATACGTTTTCATGTGCACAAATAAACTAACCCTGAACGCATATATGTTTAGTGTTTGATCCTTTCACATTTTCTCAAAGGTTAACTGGAAGAGATCCCTTTTAGGGATAAGTTCGCCTTTGTTTTTTTTGTCTGTTTTATGTGCAATAAAGTGACATACATATATATATATATATGTATAATATCGTCTAGGGTCCGTCGTGGGTAAAAAAGTTATTAGGCATAGGTTTTAGCTAACTACTTATGTTAGATATATACAATATATTTATATATCGATATAACAGGAAAGAACCAGCTAGTCAGACTCGCCCACCGAGGCCTCCGTACAAATTTAGCTATTTTTTTTTATACAAATTTATATCTTCAGATTTTTACTGTACTTGTAGTGTAAGACGATATTACTTGCCAAATGTCATAGTTCTAGGTCAACGGAAAGTACCCTATAAATTTTGATTCACTTGAGAGTGTCGAAATATACGTTTTCTGCGGCATAAACGGCTGTATCTTTTTTCCGTTAACTTAGAAGTTTGATTTTTTTGCATCTTCAAGGGACTGTAGGCTTGTATATTATATATGGTTTTAATTTCAGCTCAATACCTTCACGCGTTCCCGTGATAAAGGGTCTTAACAGAAGGTCGGACGGACGGACAACAAAGTGATTCTATAAGGGTTAAGTTTTTTTTTTTTTAAGTAACTACGGGACCCTAATAATCAAGTGCCTCATAAAAATAACTAGCAACTAAAGGTAACCCGTTGGTAGTTATATGAAAATCAAGTGGGTAATTCAGTGTAACTGCTATTAATTATAAAATCGAACCAACCAAAACAAGATATTTAATCCATCGTAATTTCATTACGAACTTGACTGTGCAATAAATTACAGCTCAACCAACTTTATATAGGAGTATCCCAATTCTAAGAGTTCCCTGGGTTCAGTACCATACGTGGTGTTTTGATATTTTTAAAACATGTTTGATACTCTAGAAGATATTTTTGTTTGTAGTAATTGTTTATTGTCCTGCCTATTGATGTAATTATTTATTTAGCTAACATTTGACATAGGTACCTTTGACAAAAATAATCTTTTATAGAACATAAAAACCGACTTCAAAACATTTTGAAATGCCATTAATAGTACATTGTGTGTTAAGGGGAGCGGTAAACTATAATTAACATGAGTTCTTAATTCTTGTACCGCCCGTAGCACACACAATGTTTTTCATTACAGTTGTGAGTAAAAAACTTAATTTGAAGCAAAATATTTTTTTGAATACGGTGAAATTTCAAACATTTGTCCGCCGTATTGTCATTTTTGACAGTTCAGGCATCGAAGGCACATCATTCGGCCACGATTGAAAATTGTGTAAAAATTAGTTTTACCGCCTATAAAATTAAATATTTTTAAACATACTTAAACAGAAATGATATAAAAACTTATTTATATCTACTTAGTTCGTATGAATTTAGTGAAATAATCAAAATAATATGCCCATGTTGTGTTTATGTTGTGTTTGTGTGTATGTTGGCATACAATAACACCATTTACGAGCAAGTGCAAAGTGTGATAAAATATTTATTATTTACAATCATAGATGCACAATGATCTTAACAATTACAATTACTTACCCCCAGGACGCAAATTACTTATCGAGTTCCTTTTTGGTTTTTATACTACGTTGGTGGCAAACAGCATACGGCCTGTCTGATGGTAAGCAGTTAAAGCAGTCCGAAGCTTATGGACGCCTGCAAATCCAGGGGTGTTGCATGCGCGTTGCCGACCCTAACATTCCGCACCCTTGTTGAGCTCTGGCAACCTTACTCACTTCCTGGAACAAAAAAAAACAACAACAAAACAAAGAAAAAAACAAGAATTTGTCACTATTCTTAGGAATGCGAGGCTGCCTATGCTGGCGCCATCTATAAAATACTTCGACCGGTTAACCCCATTGACTCCAGCCTGCCCGGCACTACTGGAAAGAGATGTTGATACTGAACCCTTAAGTTAGTCGTACATTTTTAACATGCAACCGTACAACGCCTCCTGAGTTGATACCAATTAAAACAAACTTGCCAAAGCTCGGTTTCGGCGAAACCGTTTGAGATAATCGGCGTCCGAACGACCGGGGCAATTTCAAAATATTCAACATGCTTGCTTCGTGAGTTATGACTAAATCCTGACGCTATCCTTACCTACCTACCTACCTACCCGATATCAATAATGTAAAACGCCATCAACTGTTAAAAATGAATTGTAATAAAAATGTGTTCGTGCGACAGTATTTGCATAAAGCAGCTCTTTGAAAAGATGTAGAGAGATAGATATATTCTTAAAAATACACATAATAACTAGGTACTCCAAACTCTGCTACCGTGCAGCTGGGTTAAAGCTCTCAAACAAGACTAAAAATTATATTGGATTTGGATTCTAAGTTTGGAGCAATAGCGTAGCTGATTATACAGTGTTGCATTCGGTATGGAACAAATAGACCGCGGGCCGGGAGCATATATCCTCAGTCATCGCCTCCCGGCTGATACTTTGTTAGATGATAGTTTAGATGCTATCATGTATAAAAAAAATTGTCAGCCGGTTGCACTGCGGCGGAATGACCTTCAGTTGATGACATAAACATGTAAAAAACAATTTTTTCAGTCATCGCCACTCGATTGATACTGTGTCAGATGATAGTTTCGATGCTATTTTAAATAGAAAAATCGTCAGCCGGTTGTATCGTGGTTTTCCACCACCGAACCGTCCGGCCGTTATTTTTTTCATGTTCATGCGACCAGCTGACGTTCTTTTCGCCGCGATACAACCGGCTGACGATTTTTTTAAGAAACAATAGCATCTACACTATCATCTAAAGTATCAAACGGGAGGCGGTGACTATTTTTTTTTACGTGTTTCGGAGGCTGCCATTCCTGAACCCACCAACGGAGCTGCAGCTAACGTCCAGAAGGGTTCACCATACATAGCCGTTAACCACTCTACGAGTTATGACAAAATTATGGGAAAAACAGATTTTGAAATTTTCCATTGGAAAATCCGTAGGCTTCAGGCATATTTACATCCTAAAATAGAATTATAGGTGCAAAACTAAAAACTGACACCAAAGCTCATCGCAAACTTGAAAAATACGTAGGCAAAAAGCATACAGGCACTTTTGCCCAAAGCCAAACCGGTCGTACCTAACTTCACTCGCATTTGATTCTACGAAGGTCAACTGTCTGCGAGCTAGCTCAGATGCGCACAGACCGCAGCCGCGACCGAACGCTCGCTCCGGCCACGTGAAAACTTTTACGTCACCAAATAACTATAAAAACAACTCTTAAAACAAACAGAAACTTTATCTCAAACAACACTAAAAGCAATTTTCAGTTGATCGTGTACAGATAGTGTTCATATTTCAGTTTAAATTGCTAAAGTTCAAGTAGAAAGTTGGCATTGCATTGACAATCTCACAAACACAGCCTGCATGTGTTACGCTCTTAGTTTTGTGCACAGTGCTTATGTGGGGTTTTTGAACTGTATCCGGAATTTTGAAGCTGTTTGGTAAGTTTTTAAGGCATTTTGCATAACTGTTTAAGTTAGAAACAATCGGTACCAATGAAGTCATACGGTTAAAGAAAGTAACAGTTGCCTTGTTAGTCAAGAAACCCGTATACTTGCAGAAACCACAGGTGAAATTACAACTAAAATTATGTCTTCTAAAATTAATTCAATGTTTTATTTACACCTATAATATTTAATTTAAACTCGTTACAAAAAACTTTTTTTTTATATTATTTCAGGCTCTATTTAGGTGCTCTATGAAAATGATATTAAGTAATTACTTAATTATTAGTAGTATATCTTTATTATTCTTTATAATAACGATCATTTACGTATATTTACCTATCTCAAATAAAATCCAGCCAAATTTTCTTTTATAAAACAATGTTTGTGCATCGACTCTACATAGAGGTCGGTTAACAATTGGGTCGATGTCAAGATATTTTTGAGCGTATGTTGATTAGTTTATTTTTCTGCTGGCTGTAGACACCTATTCTGTATATTTGATACATCTACTGCAACTGTTTTTTACTTACAGATATCATTATACATAACAGGAAGTTACATGTTATAGAAGTCTACATTTAATTACTTTATATTTTTTAAACATCAATTTATAACCCCTCAAGGCCCTATTTTAGATTTAAGCTAATTGTTAATTGTAATACCTCTGTATATGTGGCGTTTCCAAGCAAAAAGTCCCACTTTGTCGCTTGCCATAAGGACACTTTGACAGGTTATTCGTATTAAGATACAAGCAAATCTCGTCCTTATGTAAGCGACAAAGTGGGACCTTTGACTAGACTATGACACATATATTTATGATGTAAATAAAACGATTGCTTTATATTATTTAATGTATTATATATACATTTTTTGATGATTTCTAAGATTCCATGCCAATAAAGTAAAATAAAACCCTTCTGGTGTGACTCTGTCCGTACGTCTCTTACTGTCACATTTATCTACTTAACTACTACACCTACTACCTACCTAAGGTACGCTGTCGATTTTTTAAAGAATTCAACACATTTCATCACTTGAGTACGTAGGGTTTTACAAAATTACGTCAAAATTGCAAAAGTAAAAATCAAATTATAAGATTACATAGTAATCATAACATAATCGTAATAAGATCGTTTATCCCTAGACAAGAGGTTTTTTATTTATAACGCGGTACAACCTGGCTTTCTTGTGCCCAAGTAGTTTTGCTCTTTTACTGGCCGGGCTTTCATGTTGCTTACCGAGTAAACGGCAGGTTGACCAGTGTAACCGATGACCTCGGGATCCATATCAATTATACGAAGTATGAACGCACTATATTATGCTTCGCCAGATCTTTGACTCCTTGTGCTTGGTGTGATATTGGAATATCATCCGAAGCTATTTTCACTGCTTACCGAGCAAAGGCGAGTCGAATAGTCGGGGTCACCACAGTGACGACTGGATATATTAACTTGTTTTAAATACCAGTTTAATAATTATAAGCAGACACCGGAGTCTGTAGACACTTCCAAATCCAGCGATGGTGTCACAACAGACAGTAGGTGGTAGTGTTATGAACTGCTAAAAAAAATACAACAGACTCAAACAGTCTCCATCAGATATATCGGAGCGGCCAAGGGGCTAAAAATTTCTGAACATGCACTTTAACGTCTTGATAATCTATTATTAAAGCCTCTAGGCTCTGTTCAGATCTTTGTGAACACCTTAGCCGCTCCCATATATCTGATGGCAACTGTACACACGTTGACAACAAAAGTATACAAGGATATCTAAGTATTGATTATGTTCGAGGATGTGAAGGAGCTAAAAGTGATAATCGCTCTCGACGTGTTAAAAATGTGGACCCTCTTAGTCTCAATCTTTCATACTACTTCACATCTGTAACCGCCGGCCGGACGGGCGCTACTAGGGTTGCCACCTTTTTTCTACAGAAAAATAGTATTCTTGTCCAAATATTGAAAAAAAAATACTGGAAAAAAGGAAAAACACCGATACACACCGATTTGAGGCGAATTGCGGCGTTGAATAATCCAAGTCTCATACGAGGCGATATCGGTGATATTTGTATACTTACCCCTTTCTTTGGTGATGAAAATATTGTATTTTTGATACTATCTTGTTTTTGTATAATATATAATACAATTGATCAAAATGTAGTACGATACTATATATTATAGTACGGATGGCAACCCTAGGCGCTAATACCGTCGCGCACACAGCCTATATAAGTTCCATAAAGCATTCCGAGCGTTCGTCTCGCCAGTGCAGTGGTCGATTCGATACAAATAACACCCCTGAAATATCTCAATAGTCAGCCTTGGAGATTTTATGACCTAGGTCCGAACCTGGTTTCGCTCACTTTCAAGTTGCAATCCGTCATATAACTTGAAACCAGTCTTGCTGGGTGTTACCGAGTGTACACGTTGCAATCTTTTTTCAATGAGGCACTAGATTTATATTTTACGTTTTCTAAAGTTATCCACTTACCACTACTGGTGTTCAAAACCTTTACGAAGTTCGACTTTGAGAAAAATGCGTTATTTATATATATAAAAAAAAAAAAAAAACATATTTAAAAAAAGAGATTTTTCGTAAAATTACGGTCTGGTGGGAGGACTTGAACCATAGAATAAAAAGCTCACAAAATCTTTTCTGTGGGCATTATAAAAGTTAACGATTTAGGAAAAGTTTGTAAGGCTTTCATCAGAAAACTTTTATAAGTAGAAGGTTTTAAAGTGCCTGTTTACACCTGCTGTAAGGAAATTCAGTTTTAAAATCGATTTATTTTATTATGTCTACAGGAAAACTACAAAAGTGTTGACCGTTATGTCTCACCAGTTCCGTACCGCCAAGTTAGGCTACTTTGACCCAGATTGCCCATATACAAATTATAGGTACCTACATAGTTATTAAAAATCTCGATTTCATATCCATGGTGTATGAAGGATGACCCTACATCCTACAAGCATGGCATTTTTATTTCGTAAGTAAAATGAAATTTAAACGAGAATAGAGCAAACTACCGTAAGCGACCAATTGTCAGTTATTACTTACCCGTAGCTATGTAATCTAATTGAATACCTTACGCAATAAAAAACCATATAAAGTTACAACATCATATCCACTTGACACAAAATCTACACTAGATAATAAAAACAATATATTCACAAAGATGCACTTCATTTCACTGCATACAGGGAAAGTTCGTTGAACCCATGGCAACAGCGATAGCATCTCGGATAGCAATGATTTATAATGACGATAAGAATCTTAGCATATTGAACTAATTTCAACTACAGTTATAAGTTGTGCTATTGCAGGCGGAGACCGTGAAATGAAATTGCATGAACACGCAAGCTTATTGATCTTAATTAGCATGGAATTGTAATTTTAATATTACAGCAAGAAAAAGAAACAAAAACGTATCGTCTCGAGTCTATTTAAAGCCCGTGGGATTATTATGACCCAAGAAAAAAAATTTAAGTTGTCATAAAGTACAGTAGTGTTTTTCTTGGCGGTCGATTAAGTTACACTGAAAGAGCAAGCGCGGGCAGTTAAATAGAAGACTTCTCAAAGCTAGAACATATTGATACCATTTTTTCTCAGTCAATATCTAGACTACAGTAATTCAACTAAGTTGGACTTATAGTTTTAGGTATCTAAACTAAAGGCAATCACATATTTGCGGCGTTTGCGGTTGAGACTTTGGGACCTTGATGTCAGGATGTCCAATAGTTTATTAAAGGATTTAAAGAAGATGCTCCTCGACACCACTAGACTCTAGGGCTGGTTCAACCCTTGGCCAAAGATTCGGCATTGTCATTCAGCGGAGAAATAGCCAGCACTCTTCTGCAGGGAACATATTTGAGGATTTTTTTTGTTCGTTTTATATTAATCTCTATTTATTTGTAATTTATTTTATAAGTAAAAATTAATGTGTGTGAATAAATACTTATTTTTGTATTTGTGAAATATAATAACCAACATCAACGCAAAAAAAACGGAAGCTAAATTATATTGTCAAAGTACTACTATTTTGAATGAAAAGATATATTCGGGTACGTGAGCGTGTTATATTTTCTTACATAACAGAAAAAGGTTAAAAATTAAGAGAAACACCTGTTTTTGCAACTTATAATAAATGTAATAAAATATAACCTCCCGCTAAAATAGAACAGAACACTAAAATAGAACCCGCAACAGTCAGACCGAAAATGGTGACGTGACGAACTAAGAGCGCCTAATTCATAATCAATTTAAAATCCGCTTACTTAATCAAATATTGATACCTATTGGCATTGACCAAGGTGCAGCAGAAATGCGATTTAATTAATTTGGTAATTAAAACCTTAAGTAACTTGATAGAGACTTAACGGTGGCTATTTTAGGATACAACTTTCATTTGGCAGCCTTGATTGCACTTTAATTTCTAAAATCATAAGTGATGTACATAGATATTAACCTTGGGAATTCTGTGTGTCATAAATTAACAGGCTTTTTTACCTCTAAGTGACTAACTTCAAATCTCTACATAGACGCATTATGAATGAAATTCATGTATAAAGTGGTCATGCACTTCTGCACCTACTTAAATAGGTAAAAAATTATCTTTGAAAATGAACTTTTAATTTTAGCACAAACTTATTAATGATAGTCCCAATTTAGATAACCAAACCAAATTTAAAAAAAAAAATTACGAGTATGTGATAACGTGATCCTTCATAATTTTTATAAAGTATTTGACCTGCTCCTTAAGAACACCATATAATGAAAAATAGAGGGAAAGAGAAGAAGAGGAAGACCGAGAAAAAATATTTCAACCAAATAAAAGAAAATGTTCAGGCCGTGTCCTACCAGAAGGTTAAGGAGTTGGCAGAGGACTGGAGATTGCTCCACCGACAAGAGCACAGCTCTTAAATATAAAGAAGAAGAAAGTATTAGACAAGACATGACAATAATTATTTTACATTCTACATTAGACCCGTATTTTCTACCAGGTTAAAAACATACGAAATATTTTTACTGCATCATGTACCACTAAGTAGCATTTTGTTATTTTTCACCATAATTAAGTTAAATTTGTGTAAAATGTAATGCGGTGGTGACAGAGTGGATCTGATGTCTGACTTTCAATATCGAGGTCGCGGATTCAAAACCTAGCTCGTACCTATGAGTTTTTGGAATGTACGGAATATAATTTGATATTTACCACTAGCTTTTCGGTGAAGGAAAACATCGAGGAAACCTGCATACATCCGCGAAGAAACACAAAGGTGTATGTGAAGTATCAAACCCGCATAAGGCCAGCGTGGGGACTATAGCCCAAACACTCTCGCGCATGAGATGAGGCCTATGCCCAGTAGTGGGACGTATATAGGCTGAATTATTATAGATTAATTATTAACATGTAAAAGAGAATGATAACGACTTAATTCTGGAATAATGTTTGCATAAATCAGTCAAAATATAATTTATTTATTTTTGACCAACGGTTAAAAGAGTTCTATCTTTAAAATTAACTATAGTATTAGGTACTTGAAGGGATACCTCTAATCAAAAAACAGCCTGTATATACAAATACACAAACAAACAGGGATTCTTCCTTATAAAAAGGATTATTACAAAGCTTTTAACCAACAAAAACATACAAGGAAGTCAGGGGCATAATATTGACATGCTAAATAACAATATTTAATTGATAGAGGCATATAAGTATAAATAGTTATCTGCAATTTATATTTACTCAAGTGTTTCTATAAATTGAATAGTTAAGGTCACGGCTAGTTTCTCATGATGAGTCGAAAATGACGTCAGTGCAATGACGTTATTGCTGTGGTTTAACTTCGGAGAGTTAGATTGTAGGTCCTGGTCCGTTTGGTAACGTTCAAGGATCACGAAATATGATGATTCGTTTAACATGTTAGAGGTATTATGACTAACAATATGATTTTATTACTATCGGCACGACAAAAATCGTTCATTGTTTTACAAGGGGACAAAGTTGTTGTTTAACTCCTCGTACCCAAGTGAGAAATTCGAAAGATGAACCACGAGCGCAGCGAGTGATTCGAAAAGAGGAATCTTGAGCATTGTGGTTTCAAGACACGAAGATGAAATACTTTGCAAACAAAAACATCACTTAAAAGTCGCATTACCAGCCAACATGAGGAAACAGCTAAAACTTGTAGATAATATGCTATATTCTCGTCAGTTTTTTGAAGAATAAAGAGTGGAAATATTTTTTCTAGGCTCTGGCAGTATTTTAATCATCGGAGAAGTGAAAATTTGTCATAAAAATAGGTACCTTCGTGTAGTAGTGCAAAACGTAATAAGCGGAGTAAATAATGTTCTCTTATCAATGATAAGTCGATTTGAGGTTATCGGCTGACACACTTCCAAGTAATTCGGTCCAATATGTTCCCGATACCCGTAATCTAACGATGACGATATATGTTAGAGATCGGACAGGAGTATAAAAACATTTATATTTAACAAACACTACGGTATAACATTCATATTATTTCCGAAAAAATATCTGCAGTCTGTAAAAAAAATTCAACTATATTACTATTTTGGTTCATTATTAATAAACATAGAACAGACAGACAGGGGATGGCTCCGATGCGTTTTGACCCCGATTCTAAACTTCGGAATCACTTCGGAATGTAATAATAATATAAAACCTAATTGAAATAGTAGATTGTTAACCAAGGGATGAAAGGCACCCGAGTTTAATACTCTACTTTTTATTTCGAATACGAGGAAAGTAAAATACACGTGTCCTATTAAAAAAACACGGCTAATCTACTTCAGTAGTATTTCTTGAGGGTACTTTCAATTAATAGTTTAGGTAAAAATAATGTCGTTATTTATGGCATGGGGAGTTAATTATGAGACTGGAAATTGTACATTAAATCCATTTAAAACCAGAATTTTAACTGCTTATCGTAAAAAAGTTTACTTAAATAGGAAGTACAGTGCTCTTATTTTCTGTACACTTTTTAACACAACAACGATCCACTTTTCACACACACAGAGCATAAGATATAGAATAGTACATTACGATACAAGTGCGAAAAATAGGAAATTCGAAACGAGTGGCGATAAATTAAAACACGACCGAAGGGAGTGTTTTAAATCGACACGAGTTGCGAATTACCTATTCGCACATGTATCGTACAACGTTTTACAGTACATATGGCCCTTTAAATGTTCGACACAGTAACGTAATATGCTACTTCTCGCACTAGTGCTATAAAGTAGCCCCATATGTACTGTAAAAATGTTTTTATCTTTTTCTATCTATCGTATCACATTTTACGCAATAAAACACCAAGTTTTGGTAAGTGTCATATCACCAATATGTATTGCGTGCCCGGTAATTAGGTAAATGGATTGCGAGAAATAGAGCGTAGAGCCAATCGATTGATAGTTTTTTTACCTCATTCGCGACAAAGGGAGTGAGAGTAACGGAGTTTAGGTACGCCATTAATCTGTATTTGAATGGGTTTTAACATGCTTCCTCTAACCACATCACAATATCCTGTTTTAAGCGATTTACTATACATATACAGTGTGTAAATAAAATACGGGCAAATCTTTAAACGTTGGTTAGCATAAGAGCTAAATTTTATTAAAAAAATAAATTTTGTTTAGAAATACAACGAAAATATAATTCATACAATATAATTTGGCCCGCAATAAATAAAATTAAATAAATATCATTTATTTTCAGGCAACTATGGCCCATATATACATACCTTACAGACTAACATACATACAGTAATAAAAATCTTAAAATATAAATATCATTTTGACGACGCAGTTTTCGGTTGCGCCGCCTGTTCTGGTGCGGGACTCGGCAGATTCCCACGAAACCGCCGAAATATCACACCTTTCGGCCAGAAGTCTGCGCTCGCGATGGTTTCCAGCAGCGGCCGCGGGACGCGCACCACAAACGAGCTTGAAGTGCACGTAATGCCGCGATCGCAGCTGGAATACTTTCAGCTCATAACGAATCTTCTTGCGGACATATTCCACCACATCTTCTGCCGTGGCGGAAACATGCAGGCAATGTCAAGCAACACACAAGGTACGAGCTTTTTATAGTAACTGTCAACAAGCGTTCTCGTATCTTGTAATGTAATGTCATGTTATGTCTAGTAATGTTTGCAATACATTGCTGCTCGGTATTTTTTTTTTAATTAATTATATCATCATTAACTGTCATAATTAAGTGTCACAAAACACAAAAATTCATGATTTTGATTGAGTACACGGGTAAATTGATAAATCCTGTCTGGTTTGATTAACGATCTCAAATAGTTGTATCCGCTATTCGGACCGTATCTTACAAACATTTTTTTACAAAAAAAGTTGTCGATTGAACTGTCAATTGATGTTCGTCATTTCATTAATTCCGTATTATTTTATTGAAATTTCTTTCGTTTTGTTTTATTGCGGTAATTAAACTTAATTGTTAGAATACCTTAAGAAACTACGCATGAAATAATGATGAAGATGGATTACATTTTTTGAGGTTGTATTTTTACCTTCCAAATATATTCTCACTGCTGTCGTGAAAAGTTTGTGTGCTACACAAGATCAAAGTTATTTACATCTCGTGCGCTTTTGAGTCCCTTACTACGCAGAAGATTCTAAATTAGATTCGCTCGTAAATCCATTATAGAATCTTACGCTTGCACAGGACTCAAAATAAGCACTCGAAAAAATATCAAATTTCGCTCTCTTGTTGTACAAATAACTATTCTTATTAACACTTGCCAATGTAAACACCCGAGTGTGAGTTAGTGAGAATATAAATTTTATGTAATTTGCTCAGACTTCTTCTTCATAGAATGCTTTCGAGCTTGGTTAGATATCGAAATATGCGATACATCCCTCGAGTCGAACACGATCCGCGATCAATTCCTGCAGGACAGCGTAATCGGCCCTAATGCCGACGGTACCAGTGGTACCGTCATTAGTCAACGTTTAACTTTGTGGTACCACTTTAAATATGCAGCCGAAGCGCGTGTTGCGCCTTTGAGCAATATTTTCTGGAATTTCAGTATGGTGCTAAATAATCTGTTTAATGGAAGAGCGATAAAAACACGTGTGTGTGTGTGTGTGTATGTGTGTGTGTGTGTGTGTGTGTGATGTGTGTGTGATTTAAGCATGTACAATTTACACACATTTATTGGGAATACAACATTTGCGGCAACATAGAGAACAATACCTACATAACACTGCACAAACCTTACGCTGGTATTAGTATAAATAGTTCATGTAGTTATACATTTCTACTTATGAAATCTGACTTGTTAAGAGCTGGGTACATACATATTCATACAATTTTCCAACAAAACCATTCAAGATTTCATTAAGGTATTTTTGACAAAAAAATTAGTGTATCATATCGAACGTTTTCCTATTAGGTATCATTTCAAAAGTCTACACCTTACCATCGATAGAATCTCGGTGACCTCAGGTACATATAATGAGCTGTAGATATAGTTCTTCATAAAAACTACCGTGAACAGCCCTAGGTCGTCGTTTCACGAAGCAGGAAGAAGTTTGTGCATTTTTAATGCAACCACGGCCACGCAGGGTTGTCCCATAAATCAGGGTTCAAGGAACGCAAGAAATCTTGGCATTCTCGAGTAATCGTCTTGCATTATAAATGTTACAAAGGCATACTAAGTTAAACGCAATGCGTTAAAGAGTGTATTAAAAAGATAATTAGAAATTGGAGGCAATGAATTGGCATAATTACTATAATGTGCATCTGACAAAATATATTTAGTACTTAAAATGGTCCTATATTTATTAACTTTTGTTTTGTAATAAACTTATTCATATTTAACTAAAAGTACGTAAATATAGCTATGACTTACTTATGTGCAAAGCCATTAATATCAAATGTAGAAAGTTATGATAGGTTGGATATGGTGGGCGGGCGGCACTTGCATACAAAAAATACAAAATAATTGAAACGGATGGATTGTATGCAAAACCTACAAATCGATAGGATAGGTAATATAAATATAAATTTTATTTCATATTTGAAATATAAACTTTATTAATTAAAGCAGTGTTATTTGTATAATCTTTGGCGTCATCCTATCCGCGTTAGCGATATAAAGGAAAGAGATACCTACACATCTCACACCGCAGTAACAAATCACGAAGTAGACTGCGGTATCGTAACACAAAATATAACCGTATTCGTTATTTTACTCTTAATGTTACAAGTAAAGTTTCAATTACAAACATTTACGTATTTTGTAAATTGTGTTTTTTTTTATAGTGGGGTCGTTATAGGACAATACCAATATTTTTTTCATTAAAGCATGAGACTTGGCACACTTGTTACTAAGGTGGACCAGAGTCGAAAACGCCCGGGAGGCAGCGGGAGACACCCCTCTAGGGGGGAGGGGGAGGGGGTGAAGTTTTCCTACGCCGCGCGCACTGTTGGTCGTTATAACTACTAAACTATAGCTACTAGGGCAAGTGTGGTATCATTTTCGGATAAATAAAAGATGGTCAATCATTTTCTAAAACAAAAAAAAACACCTTTACATAGAAAAAAATTGAAATACGGCCCAAAATCTAAAATCTTTTGAGTAAAAAAAATCTTTCAAGGTCAATAAATTTTTAATGATTACCGATATCGGATTAAAAAAAATATATTTAAAAAGGCGCATTAATACAGATTCCAAAAATATAAGTAACATTGCAAATATTTAAGAAAAAATTGTTTAAAAAAATATAGAACACCGCGCGGCAGAGTCGTAAAAAATTCTTAGCCAATTATGAACATCAAAAACGAGTTTTATAGGTTGCTAGTGTCCTGTAAGCTGTAACTAATAAGGATGGAGTTTTCATTAGATATAGTATATCATCATATCAGCTCATATATGTCCCCACCGAGGGGCTCGAGCCTACCCTGCATTAGGGTGATCGGGCCTTAGTCGATCACGCGAGCCCAGTGCGGGTTGGTCGACTTCACACACAAGCTTCGAGTTTCCTCGCAGCCGTGTGCAGGTTTCCTCACGATGTTTTCCTTCACCGTAAGAGCGTCGAATAAACGTACATATGAAATCGAGATTCGAAAACACATTGGTATGCGGCCAGGATTCGAACCACGACCTCCCGCACAGGAGGTAGCGGTCTTAAGCATTACGCCACCGACGCTCTCTATATATAGTATATAGCTCAATTTTAATAATTATTTGATAGAAGACATTTTTTATCGTGTGTATAAGCATATTTAAACTTATGGCTCAGCTGGGCACGATTTCAAGTGACCCAAAATCTATAAAGAAATTAAACAAACAGTATAGAATTTTACTTTAAAATGTTTATTATTTACATTGTCCCCCACAATCGCAAAGCTCCGTGCACTTAAGTTGCCGCTGAAAGCACCGGCACCTCGAGCCGCCGCACCTCTTTTTGCATCTGCACCGGATCATTTCCAGGCATGCATCTGCAGCTACGGGCAAGTCTGTCCATGTAGGTTGCCAGCTTTCACTGACTTTTCTCCATCCCCAGTTAGATGGACAGGGAAGATTTTGATTCGGTGACATCTGACCCCATACATGGACTGCTTGGAACACTGCCCGCAGGAAATGCTGGTATAGAGCAGCTTTCGTCGGAGGTATATTCTCCAATTGGCGGTCTTTTTTCGAGAATAGGTGCTTTCGGGCTTCGTTTACGGTTGTATATGAACTGGCTCTAAAACAAAACAAAAAAATTAGTTACTAGACTATTTTATTGTATTGCTAGTTTTAAAAAGTGCTTATTACCTGTCATATAAAATGACGACAAACTTTTCGATTACTGTAAACGCCTCGCTAGTACTCCCCTCATATGCTGCCAGAAACCCTTCTGTGGCATTGGGAAATGCGTTCCATGCATCTATTGCACTTTTTTTTTCCTTTCCCGTTAAAATAGGACACAGTATCACAACCTGTGAAGGCATGGAACAGGGGGAGGACTTTCGCTTTTTGTGGCCCTGTAAAAGAAAATAATATGTTTTGCCCGAAAGCACCTATTCTCGAAAAAAGACCGCCAATTGGAGAATATACCTCCGACGAAAGCTGCTCTATACCAGCATTTCCTGCGGGCAGTGTTCCAAGCAGTCCATGTATGGGGTCTGATGTCACCGAATCAAAATCTTCCCTGTCCATCTAACTGGGGATGGAGAAAAGTCAGTGAAAGCTGGCAACCTACATGGACAGACTTGCCCGTAGCTGCAGATGCATGCCTGGAAATGATCCGGTGCAGATGCAAAAAGAGGTGCGGCGGCTCGAGGTGCCGGTGCTTTCAGCGGCAACTTAAGTGCACGGAGCTTTGCGATTGTGGGGGACAATGTAAATAATAAACATTTTAAAGTAAAATTCTATACTGTTTGTTTAATTTCTTTATAGATTTTGGGTCACTTGAAATCGTGCCCAGCTGAGCCATAAGTTTAAATATGCTTATACACACGATAAAAAATGTCGTCTATCAAATAATTATTAAAATTGAGCTATATACTATATATAGAGAGCGTCGGTAGCGTAATGCTTAAGACCGCTACCTCCTGTGCGGGAGGTCGTGGTTCGAATCCTGGCCGCATACCAATGTGTTTTCGAATCTCGATTTCATATGTACGTTTATTCGACGCTCTTACGGTGAAGGAAAACATCGTGAGGAAACCTGCACACGGCTGCGAGGAAACTCGAAGCTTGTGTGTGAAGTCGACCAACCCGCACTGGGCTCGCGTGATCGACTAAGGCCCGATCACCCTAATGCAGGGTAGGCTCGAGCCCCTCGGTGGGGACATATATGAGCTGATATGATGATATACTATATTTAATGAAAACTCCATCCTTATTAGTTACAGCTTACAGGACACTAGCAACCTATAAAACTCGTTTTTGATGTTCATAATTGGCTAAGAATTTTTTACGACTCTGCCGCGCGGTGTTCTATATTTTTTTAAACAATTTTTTCTTAAATATTTGCAATGTTACTTATATTTTTGGAATCTGTATTAATGCGCCTTTTTAAATATATTTTTTTAAATCCGATATCGGTAATCATTAAAAATTTATTGACCTTGAAAGATTTTTTTTACTCAAAAGATTTTAGATTTTGGGCCATATTTCAATTTTTTCTATGTAAAGGTGTTTTTTTTGTTTTAGAAAATGATTGACCATCTTTTATTTATCTGAAAATGATACCACACTTGCCCTAGTAGCTATAGTTTAGTAGTTATAACGACCAACAGTGCGCGCGGCGTAGGAAAACTTCACCCCCTCCCCCTCCCCCCTAGAGGGGTGTCTCCCTCTGCCTCCCGGGCGTTTTCGACTCTGGTCCACCTTAGGAACAAGTGTGCCAAGTCTCATGCTTTAATGAGAAAAATATTGGTTCCCATACATTGAGTGCACCTAAAAACCCCACTATTAAGTTTACATCGATTTATAAACCTAAAGCGGTACGAAATGCGTAGACAAAGATAAAATTCCAGTCATCGTTTTTGGTTTTTGTACATTTCTACGAAACCGATTCGGATTCTTTTGCAGGACTGTTAAATTTTTTCTGTCTTTTCGATTCTTAAGCGGCGATATTTTATTTTGTATATTATTATTTATTTGTTCGCTTTATTATTGTAAAATATGCGCTATATTTGTTTATTGTAGCTTATTTATGTAAACTTTTTATCAGATGTCGCATGTTGTAGGCTTGTTTCAAATCAAATATCTACCCTCCTGAGACCCTCGTACAATTTTGTACACATTTCACAATTTATTTTGAACCTTTTTTGTGTAACTAAAGTTCCAAATTAAAAAAACAAAATAACTGCTTATGAATCTAAGGAGGCTATGTAGGACCAGTAGTATTCAAACAATATGTATTCAAAGCCAGAAATGAGAGTTAAAGTCTGACATTTATGTATAGCCAGAAATAAGAGTTAAAGTCTGACATTAGTACGCGACACTCGAACTCCACTTGTGTTTCGTACGTAAGTTTTATTTATTTTATACTGTGTAGTTAGTCTACTTAACCAATTTCTAAAAAAATTAGGTTAACAATTCGACCGTTTTCTTTTCTTGTATGTTTATTACCTCAGAATTTCGTCTATTCTGAACCGATTTGGAATAATATTTTTTTGTTTAAAAGTATACAGGCAGTTTCAAAAAAACTAATTTTTGTCAAAATCCAGTTCTGATACTAGGATCCACGAAAAATTGAGGGAACTACTCAAATTTTATATGTAAGATAGCGATTACTTTATTTTCATCAACAAAACTAGCATTTGCATTAAAAAATATCCATTTGATGAAGTGGAACTGAGACCAACGAAGACCAGAATGGAACTCTTCAACGACGCATTATTCACGTTTAGCGATTTGTCATCTTCGTTAAGTTGTTAACCAAGTAAGTTTTTTATGGAACATTTTGTCAAGGTTTACTTCCGATGATATATTCGGTTCGATGACGCTTTTAGGATTTGGGTTGGCAACTTGGCACCAATCTTATTTTACCCTTTTCTTGATAAAACTGCACATTTTGCACTGCACGATTAAAAAAATACATTTTTATTGTACAAATTTGTATTGTATAAAATGTAGCATAATATGAGCCCATAATATAAACCCACTTTCAACAATTTGTATAAAATGAGTTTGTGATTCTATGAAGTGATTACTAACAAGTTAGATTATTTTCGGTCTATTTATTTTAAATTCTATGCTACGCTACTTCATAGTAAACACAATATCCAAATAGAAAGTAAAATTGATGTCACAGTAGATAGTGCCACTTCGTTTAGTCTATTATAGTCTGATAAACAGAGTCGTAAGTGAATTATGTGCTCGTCGTAGTAGGTAACTGTATTTCAACGATACACATTTTTAAGGTTTCGCACTTCAGAATTTAAAACAGAAACCCGTAAATAAATACAGTCGCTTGATCAGTACTATCACTATATATTGTCTTGAAGATACAAAGTATTGACCATAAGAGCGTTTTCACATTATCCAAAGCAAAAAGTGCCCTTTAAAAACAGTTTTTGTTAAAGTGTCGAAAGGTACTCTACGTGTTGGCTTTGGGTCCGCGCACGCCTTCCAAAGGTCCATGTCATTGTTCCGTGGACGGGAATGACATATATACCTAATAATGAATATACTGTATAATTATGAGTAGGTACCTACTGAGTGACATTCAAACTTAAATTGCTTAAATTCAATTGTTCGATAGAAAGTATGATAGCATAAGTAAGTAGTTAATTGGATCAAAATATTTTGATACCACTAAGCATTCAGTTAGATTGAACGTTTGATTATTTTGACATTAGATGCAAGATAATACTGACGGGAAATAATCTTATCGACTTAATATAATAAGAAATGTAGGTCTGTGCGATTAGATGTCTTTATTATGAGAAAGTAACTACATTTCGAAATGTTCCATCGAATATCATAATTCATTGAAATAGGTACGTTATGTTAGTGGAGGCGAAGTATTTACGTTAGCAAAAAAATAGTAGCAGGTGGGACGGACTTTGGCCTCGCCCCTTGAGAAACAGGCGTAATTATGTCTACCTATTTTATATACCGTAATATTATAAGCTCATAGAGAAATAGTGTATTTTTGGCACCTAAATAAAATTGAACATCATCAATAATAAAATTACATGCGACACGTAGGCGTAACAAATAAGAAACAAAATGGCAACAAAAAGTATTTTGAGGTGTTTGCGGTATTGTTTTTTGCCGTCCTTATTTAATTTATTTATAAATACATTATATTACAGACAACTGTTTATATCTAATAGCAGTAGTAGGATGACAAAAACGGATTGATGTATAGGCAGCAAATAACATTGTTGTTTTGACTTTGCAAAACATTGAAAGTATTTATAACTGAGAGTTAGACTCTAGTAATTATAATTTGATCCTTAGATTAACAACTATTCGTAACACATATTCTATTAATATTAATAACATATATTCGAATGTCAGCCTGTCAAAAAATATTAATCCACTCCTCGTCCATAGTTTTGAGAATTGTCGAAACACGTACTCTGCTCGAGTAGGCAAAGGCTCGAGTATCTGTACAAGAGCAGGTCGTGTGCTGCCCTCATTCAACATTTCCCGCAATACTGACTGTATCGTCCGTTCACCTTGATGGAGCCTTCCCGCGCTGCGTTTACAAGTGCTTAGTCCTCTGTGCTGTCCCAACGACTATTAATTCAATGAAAAATATGACCATTCACTGCCACTTGAGCGTAGCAACTCTTTCAGCTATATCGAAGAGCAAAGTTCTTTTGCAAATATGTTACTTTTTTGCGATCTCGTCGGCAATAGGCAGCAAGAGCGGCCTATGCTGCTCTAAACGGATTATAAAGCGGTATTAACTGTTTTAAGCTATCATACGACATTTCTAGCGTAACATAATATCATACCAAACCTATTTATTTTGTCTAGTAGGGAAAAATGCGGGGAAATATGATAATTTATTTTGCTCGGTAGGTGCACGCCACCAAAATGGATTAATAAATTCTATGGTGCTCACAATCTAAAAAATGGTCTAGTGCGAATTCGTTTTAATAACGTGCCGAGGGTTCCGTACCAAGTTTCGATTAACTCGTGTACCTATAGAGGCGAAAGACCACCACCAAAACCAAGTATAACTGTGTACATCGCCATCTGTAGGCAAACTGTCTAACTAATTTACGCGATGTAATGTACATATGTTGGGATAATTCCTTATCATGGGAACTGATTTATATTTTTTTATTTTACTTGAATAAGCCTAAATAGATTAGAATAGAATAGTGCCTTTAGTGTGGTCTCATAGAAATTTCAAGCATAATAAAAACTTGTAATGGATGCGTTGCAAACTAAATTCAAAAATGTTTTATGTTAATTAAAAAAAATAACAAGATAGAGGTGTGATTATCTGTAAAATTTATGATAATATTATATAAAAATGTCATAATTTTTCTTCGGTAAACTTTAACAATAAGGGGGTGTCGACACGTGTTTCGCCTCTCTATACTCTCTCTAGTTTTGTATTTTTGGTGGTGGGTTGTTATATTTATTTTTGCGGTGGGAGGGTGGGAACATTAATTGCATGTAAAAATACGCAAGTAAGTATAACGGGTTAGCAGCACTGATTGACTAACACGTTATTTTCTCGCGGATTAGCAAAGTAATATTTCTTGCTTTAATTAGCATGGATTTCCGCAAAGTAACGCCTGATTCTATTAATTAGGGGGTTTGAAATCATGGCCCCCGCTCTTATTGTGAATTTTCTATAATAAATTAAAATAAAATAAACACTTTCTATGCGCTCGGGTTAGTCATGCTGTTCCAAATTTCAAACAGATAGCTTAGATAGTTCTCTAGATAATTGGCGATGTGACAGACAGACGGGCCTTTTGTACCTTTTTGGTACGGAACCCTAAACAGAAAAAATGGGTTCACCCCATACAGGTGGCGTATCATCCTCAGATCATAGCGCTGATTATTCTTAACTTATACTAATTATAATTGGGGTAATGCACACAATGCCTCAAGCAGCAAGTCAAAGAAGTGGTAGATTCCGCTAATTATATTTTGTTTACATAAAAGTGTGTTAATTTATGTAATAGGTAATTAATTACACTCGCAATGTCATATATTAGTTAATTTTAAAGTTATCCCGATATATCCTTAAGGTGTCTATAATGCCCCTTGTCCCCTCCAATCCCTCCATACAATCACAGACAAATTGATTGATGTATCGAAGCATGCGCAATGATAAATGATGTACAAATGATCTCATTTGGCCTCCACTATTGTTTTTTAATTATAAGATGTTTTTCTATGATAGTAAAAAATATTGATTTTTTATTATAGTATACTGAAAGGTTATATGTGGGTGGTACTTACACGATTTTAATACGAGTAAAAAACAATTAACTGTACTCATCACATGAGTAATCTTTAATTCATTACAATTCATTAGGTGTTCATCACCCATGGTGTTTTTAAAATGTATTTTCTAGGTACATTATACATGCCATATCACACATCTACCCTTTCAAACCAATCCATCACGACATATTGACAGACAGACAAACGGACTGGCATATCAACACGATCTGAGGCAAGCATTCATCACTTAACTATTATATGCTGAGTAGGTTGCAAAACTTGCAAAACGTGGTGCTGACTGGCAAACATATTGAATATAAAGGTTGAATATAATGATGATATTGAACGACTTTTAATCTAGGACTAGTCAACATATCAGTAAAGATAAATACGCATGTACTATTTTTTTTTTCTTCAAAAGGTACGTATATCGTTATTAAAGTTAATTCAAAAATGACCTTTATGTTAAGAGAGTAGACAAAACTTTTTCTGTGCATTTGTGTTTACTATTATTTAAATAACTTAGCAATTGATAATGTGACTAGTGGGTCTGTGAGCTATAGACCTGCCGAACCCCCATGGCTCCGCCACTTTTAAACATTATCAAAAACTGAATCTACAAAAAATCTAAGTATATAATTATTGAACTTGAATGCTGAACGTGAATCGTTTGAAATAGAGACCAGGGTGCGTAGACAAGATTACTATCATTCACGCTCCGTAGCTTAGCGTAGTTATCTCTCTCTATCGTCACTCTCCCATATTAGTGCGACAGAGACAGTTGCGTTTCATTCGCTACGGAGTGTTAACAATTGGCATCTTGTCTACGCACCCTGAAGACTAGAATCCGGACATAGGTACTCGTACGCTTGTTCCAATTCATGACTACTTATTGATAAGTGTTAATGTTAGTTTCCTTTAAAAGTCGTAACCAACATAAAAACCTACTGTTAATCTAAAAATAATAAATATATGCATGTTACATATTTTATTACTTACCTCTTCATCATTATAACACGTTTATTTTTTAATATTGTATATTGAAAAACCGTTCTTAATAAGTTGTCTGAATGGAACGGAATAGCTGCCGAAACGCCTGTCAAAGCAGAGGCGTTTTTTCTTACTGCAAGAATGTTTTAAGTTTCCAAAGGCAACATTCGATATTGTTTTCATACAATTTAAAGTATAGTCGAAAGAAAATAATGTTTCCTAGTAAGGAGAGACGAAGATAACGTGACAAAACAAAGCCAAGTTTGGCCGTTTAGTTGTACGCGGAGAAAGTGTCGACCGGTGTTTTCTTTTACTTTTCCTTTGTCGGCGCTGGGAAAGTTTACCAATGTAAATGGTAAAGTGGGCTTCAGTTGTCACATAACATAACACGTATCATAATCCAATTATGACCGGTAACGTAACCTACTATGGGTACTTACAACAACAAATGTTTTTAAAGAATAATTTAATAGTGTGAACTGCAACACACCAGGACCATGAAAACATCTGTTTTAAGCACACAGCGCCTTAGCAAGCAATACAATATTTACCACAAGACCAGCGAAGTATCGAAGTTTTATTTTTTATCAAATAAATATTATAGGGACATTCTTACACAAATTGACTAAGTCCCACGGTAACCCAAGAAGGCCTATGTTGTGTGCTTCTGTGCACATACTTAAATAGTTTTTTTACTAGATAGACATTTACTTTTATATTTTACATTTCAATAAACTATTATTAAGGTAGTACGTGTGCTTTATTTAAAGGCAGAATTCTGTAAATGCAAACTATACCTATATTAACAGATTACTGGTAGATGCTTATTTTCACCTTCAAACATTTGTCTCCTAATCTGAACAGAACCCGTTATTAAATCTCTAACAACATTTAAATAGTATGATTTGTAGTATTATTTTTTGAGGTTTGACTTATTTGAGTTCATGCGTTATGATTGAATTACTTAGTTTATTTGGTATATTCGTTTTAACTCCTTTTGTCAGTTTCTTAGAACGACACAAGTCGTTTATACGTAGCTCACTTTTTAGAGTACCTTTCTTGTTTGAACAGTTATTGGAGGGCCTAAACAAATATTCCTATCAAGAATTAAGAAAGATTTCTCAGTATTACGTTAATCTTCAAATCACAAAATGACGAAACAAGAGGGCGATTCAGTGTCAAACAATATTACTCCAATTAAACTAAATATGTTTTATATGGGCTGTTTAGGTAACAATATTTTTTATATAATATCAACGCTGAAACCGCGAAAAATAATTAAGTGGTTTCATACATTTTACCTGATCAGACGTCGATGCTTGTTCGGGACAATAGATAAGTAAGTAATTTATATGCAAGAGTGCAAGAATATGTAGGTAGTACAATCGTCTCTTGAAGTGGCAGGTGACGATCAATGGCCAACTTTTCGAGATTTCAGGGTTGATTCCATTCCCATTTTATCAGTATGATCAACTTATAAATAAATTATTTAAAGCTTTTCAAGTGATCTTAAAAGCTTGAAATAATATAAACACTTATAAAAAAGACCTTGGTACTCGGTAAGGCTACTTTGGCGTGATGGTTTATGATGTGATATAAAAAGCGTAATTTATAGATCTTCGTGCTATGGCGTGTTATGTCACGAGTCTGTTGGAAGAGTTATAGTGTCTAGTAGGTGACAGAAAATAGTATTCTTATCGAGATTCAGTAACATTCATAAATCATGATATGTCGTTCCCAAAAACTAGATTTAATTCATATGTATCTACCTACTTATATTTTTGTATAAGTAAATACATGCAAGCAAAATAACAGCTTTGTTTTGCAGCCCCAGTACTAAAACGTGCTTAATTAAATTAAACGTTTATATAGGTAATTACCTATTTTTTATTTATTGAACGCAATGCAAGCTTAGTTTCAAACCAATTCACTTACATGCTAGAAAAACGTAAATTATCAACAATAACAAATATACGAGTACATGCTTACGAATCAAATATTAACATATCAAAATCATGCGCATAAAAATATCAAAACGAATTCAAATCGTCATTTACTTACACTCTAAGAAAATAAGTATCTGAATACAGGAGGGGAGCATGACTAGTTTTTACCGTAGACTATAAATAGGTACCTATCCATTCCAATCAGCATCCCACAAATTACGGTTTTTTGCTCCTTCGATGACTTCATACGTCGATCTATTTTTTAATTGTTGCCTTTTATAAAGCAACGACCTCTTTTGTACGATCAAAAACAACTGTTTTTCTATATTGTCTGAAAAACAAAGTCATTCCAAACGCGTCTCTAAAGTAAAATACAGTAGAAATGTATAATATTTTTGTGTCGGTAAAATAACTTGGTTTAATGTACATTACGTTAAATTGTGCATGAAAATATGTAAAGGAATTTTGTCAGCGTTTTTTAGGGTTCCGTAGCCAAATGGCAAAAAACGGAACCCTTATAGATTCGTCATGTCCGTCTGTCTGTCCGATTCTGTCACAGCCACTTTTTTCCGAAACTATAAGAGCTGTACTGTTCAAACTTAGTAAGTGGATGTATTCTATGAACCGCATTAAGATTTTCACACAAAAATAGAAAAAAAAACAATAAATTTTGGGGGTTCCCCATACTTAGAACTAAAACTCAAAAAATATTTTTTCATCAAACCCATACGTGTGGGGTATCTATGGATAGGTCTTCAAAAATGATATTGAGGTTTCTAATATCAATTTTTTCTAAAATGAATAGTTTGCGCGAGAGACACTTCCAAAGTGGTAAAATGTGTGTCCCCCCCCGTAACTTCTAAAATAACAGAATGAAAAATCTAAAAAAAATATATGATATACATTGCCATGTAAACTTCCACCGAAAATTGGTTTGAACGAGATCTAGTAAGTAGTTTTTTTTTAATACGTCATGAAATTAAAAAAAAAATTTTTTTTCAACATACCCATACATGTGGGGTATCTATGGATAGGTCTTCAAAAATGATATTAAGGTTTCTAATATCATTTTTTTCTAAACTGAATAGTTTGCGCGAGAGAACCTCCCAAAGTAAAAAAAAGTGTGTCCCCCCCCTGTAACTTCTAAAATAACAGAATGAAAAATCTAAAAAAAATATATGATATACATTACGATGCAAACTTCTAACGAAAATTGTTTTGAACGAGATCTAGTGAGTAGTTTTTTTTAATACGTCATAAAATTAAAAAAAAAATTTTTTTTCGTCAAACCCATACGTGTGGGGTATCTATGGATAGGTCTTCAAAAATGATATTTAGGTTCCTAATATAATTTTTTTCTAAAGTGAATAGTTTGCGCGAGAGACACTACCAAAGTGGTAAAATGTGTGTCCAAAGTGGTAAAATGTTGAACGAGATCTATAGTTTAAGTAGTTTTTTTTAATACGTCATAAAGGAACCCTTCATGGGCGAGTCCGACTCGCACTTGGCCGCTTTTTTATCTTTTTAAAGGGTTAATAAAGCATCAGCTAGTCTCTTGTAATTTTTTTACCGTTACAAATGTTGTAGTGAAATTATTCAATGCGCTTAGGGCGCGTCCGCGTCGCCGTCTCCCACTCGCCGGTTAATTAAATCCGGAGGTGGGCATACGAACTTTATGATAAAAAGCTTAAACTCATTGAATTCGGATTTGTTAGAATCGTCTCGATAAGATACTTCTCATATAATACCGATAACCGTTAACCTTCTATACCTGCAGTAGGTACGCTCCGGTTGTGGAATGAGCTACCTGCCGAGGTTTTCCCGAGGGTCTACAGTATGAGGTTCTTCAAAAAAGGAGTGTACAGATTTTTAAAGGGTCGGCAACGCGCATGTAACACCTCTGGAGTTGCAGGCGTCCATAGGCTACGGTGACTGCTTACCATCAGGCGGGCCGTATGCTTGCTTGCCACCGTCGTCATCGTATAAAAAACCTGCAGTAGGCGATAATGGCTTGTACCCGTAATTTTAATATTTTTGACAAATAACATTGTTATTATCTCTTCAGTGTGGTACGAAATATAATTGAACAATTCGTATGTACCTATAATAAATATTCATATTGAAATACATATAAAAAGGAACTTGGAAGATGATGCGACTATGACGTCACATGGATCGTGGATTATCGTAACCACTTCCTCGGTTACGGTTAGTCATGCGCGTACGCAATGTTAAGGTTAGCGACGACACGGATTTATTGAACGTGTGACTTCCAGTTTAACAACATAAAAAAAGTGTTGACTCCTACCCTTAAATAGTGGTCATTTGCAGAACAAGGACATGTAATAAGACACAGTGCGTCTGCTTAATTAGAAGTTATATATAATTTTGAAATCAAATACTACTAATACCTAATTCTTTGAATTCGTTTTGGTATTAGTAATATTTGATTTACCATAATCAATACGTCAGATAGGTACTTGTTAATATTTGTTCATGCTCACCCTGTTAGAACTAGAGTTACGATGGCGGTTTAATACTTAGGTTTTTTGGTTGCTTACGTCGTGCTCTACAAAAATATGACTAATTTAAATTGTCGTGAATTTGCTAATATAAAACCCCAAAACTGAATAGAAAATGTGAAATCGGCCCATAGTGCATTACATTCAGAAATGTCACGGCGTAGGTACGAATAGACAAGTACAGAACCCTAAAACGATCCAAGAAACTTTAGTAACCGTGTTCAGAGTACGAACACATCCTCAACAATTGCTCACGACTTCATAATTATTTGGTAGGAAATCTTCGCTAAACGACGCGTTTAGAAAAACACAGTTTTTTCGTTTACGGTAGTAATTATTATGGGCAACTCGTTTTATCATGAAGGCCGCAGTACTTAAAATCATATTATATATTGGCAAGTGTTAAACAAATTTAGTTACGCAGTTTGGAGTCAGAGATCAAGATCAAAATACATCATTACAGCAACCGGCATACACAGAAATTCAGTTACATTAACAACATCCGTTGGCATTTTGTGAGCCATATAGTATTTGACTACCGGCCTGGCCTAGTGACTAGTGAATTAGTGACCCTGCCTATGATACCGATGGTGTTGGGTCCAAATCCCGGTAAGGGCATTTATTTGTGTGATGAGCATACATATTTATTTGTTCCTGAGTCTTGGGCGAATGCTCAGCTAGGAATTGCTCTTAAGTAGTTATATATTATACAGCGTGTAAATCCAATACAAACAATAAATTAAACGAGATATGGAATTTATCCGTGTAATTATTAATTAAGAAGTTTTCTGAGTTACACTTAATTATGACCTCGTAATTATATTTAGAAAATTTACGGAGCAGGAATGTATTGCAAATATCTATTACGAGGCATAACATGACACGATATTACGAGATTCGAGCTTTTTATAGTAACTGCCAACAAGCGTTGACAGTTACTTTAAAAAGCTCGTATAACGTAACTTTGGTGTTGCTTTACATTGCGGGCCAGATTATTTTGTATGGTTAATATTTTCATTGTATTTCTAAGTAAAATTTATCTTAATATTCTTCTTTGCCCCTATGCTTACAACCGTTTAAATAATTAGCCAGCATTGGATTATTTGGATTTTCACACTGAATATATCGTTGTCTGAGTACCCACAACACATGCCGTCTTGAGCTTATGAGGGGCTTAGTGAAATTGTGTAAGTACTAATATCCTATATTAAAAAAAGGGTAGGGATTTTTTAAATAAAAGTAGATTTGGCTAGCGATTGACACGAAACATATACACATTTAAACATAATTAAGCAACAAAATACACAGGATAAGAGGCAAAATAAAATCGTCAAATGATGTAGACCTCCACTCCACTCCACAAGGGTTATTGTAAATTCTTCTCCTATGGGGTAAACATGGGGTTGAAAGATTTTAAGGACTTGTACGTAAACGAATTCGCGGCTGAAGGCTAGTAGGTGTGTATAGTATTTTACTAAAAACGTAAAAAAATACTTCGAAATGAACTTAATAAAAATAAGTTACCGTGAAGATATTCGCAATTAAGAAGACCGGCCATTAAGAAATCATTGATTATCCGGAAAATCGATCAAAATAATTGGCGCGTCGTGATGTTATGTAGAATAATGATGGGATAGGAAATTTGATTATTTAACTTATAAAAACCGTGTGAACCAATAACTTCGCTTTTACAGAATGAGTCAATTTAGGGTTTTAACTTCACGCTTCTAATTAGAACTGTCAATTTTATTTTAGAATCAAGCACAAGTACAATGGAGACAAGTACACAATCGACTATATCTCCACACAAAGTAGCATTTCTCATCATCCGCACTAGGTACGCGCTGGTACTACGATTGAGATTAAGCACTTTAACGAATTTTGTATATCTTCGGCCGCCGATAAATTTGTCCATGGTAACGCCAGAAATGTCACTCTTAAGATTCGCAAATTTAATCACACTATCTTTTATTTTAGATGTTACTAGATGTATTGTACGAAAATCATATTATACTTAACTAATAGCTTCGAACGAGTAGTCAAACTTGATTTTTTATCGCCAAAATTAGCAAACATCGTCATATTTCAACCAATTTCCACTTTAACCAACAAAACTTTAACAAATCATACATCAAAGCCTTCCCCTCAAGAATCATTATATTGATAAGTGGAAACCGCATGAAAATCCAGCGCAGCAGGGGATTTCTTTTTCTAAGGTGTATTGATGCTCAATTCTATCGGAATTTATTTGACACAGTGGTTTGACATTACGAGAACCTGATCCCCGATTTCCTCATACAAGATTTGTTCGTGATATTAGCTCTCACTTATCACAGGTCAGACCAGTGTCCACGGCATGACAGCTATCAAAACACGAAGGTCACTATCATCACGGCTTAACAGACCCACTAACCTGAAATTGACAATCGAGTTTCTAAATACTGCATTGACAACCCGCTTTATTCAAGTATCAACCTAAATAAATGTCTAATAAGGTTTATAATAACAATAGACAAGTACTTACGTACTCGCCTTTCAAGCTTATAACATTCTGTAAATAATCGTAAGAATGCAAAACGCTAGTATGAATTTTACGTTATTCAACTTTCAACCGAGGGACGAAAGGTCATACATAGGTAGTACCTACATACATTGTACTTAATACAGCATAAAAAGTATTATAAGTAAATGCTGGGATAACACCGCGAAGGTGTCGATGAAGTATTGTAACTATATTATTATTTTCTGTCGTAAGAACTGGATTAGATTAAATTGCTAAAATCGATTAATCTTCTTAGTAAAGTAAGTAATTCCCTTTGATTACAATCCGATCATCATGAAACATTTAATGCGTACACCCAGTGCCGACCCAATTAAAGGATCTTAATTTGTATTGCGATATAGTAACCGCCGCAGGGGTTAATAATAAGTGGGGTTAAATTAAGGCATCGGCTTTATTTATCGCACTTTCGGAATAAATTATATTATAGTTTAATTACAGTATAGTGTGTTAGTCGTCTAATTAATCTTTCTCTAAGGGTCAATCGATAATAAAACAATCATTTTATATTTTAAAACCATTACAACACAACCCAAACTAACAACAAAGTAATTCAAACATTTTTGGTTTTTATTTTATAAGTATGATGACCCAGTGATATGCATTAACTTAATTGCGTCTCTTGTACTCGTAATATTTGACCTAAAAACTTTGGATTGTGTCTTCAATTAGGGTAATGAATAAATTAATAAAGGATGGATATTTTCTAGAAAACGATGTACGTAACGATTAAAATATTATAGGATTAAGGTAATGTCCGCCGACTAGCCGAGCCCAGAGGTCAATCGGCCATCGCTTCCTGACTCCCACGTAATTCATGCAAGCGGGTCAGGTCTAATCGACGCCCAAATAAAACAAGCCTTCCTCAGATCCTTTTAAAGCAGCTATACAACCAGAAATTTTGCATGGGTTGCAATTTTGAATGCTGTAGTACTCTTCTAGGGCTATCTGGTAAAAAAAGCCCAATGGACAAGTATTGTAAAAAAATAAACAAATAATATTTCGGGGACAATCTTACCCATATCGAACTAGTTAGCCCCAAACTAAGCAAAGATTATATTATGGGTATTGGGTACTAGGTGACGCTATAGATACTTATTTAGATAAATATATACTAAATACATATAGCACATCTTTAACTCAGGAACAAACACACGAACATACGAACAAAACTTAGACAGAGACTGTTCCAGGTCCAAAAACACACGTTCAATCACAAAATACCTCGTGATTACAAATCATTTCACGCTTATTTGTCGTATAGAAAATAAGAGATTTTGGATTAGTACAATGATGCTTATGAGTATATAATTTAAGCCATTGCCGAATTCTTTGTCTATAAACAGCGTAACGGTCAAGTAAAAGTTTTACAATCGAACCTTCGGCATAATCGTGACTGGATCGTACTGAATGTAATAATTACTTATACTACTCATAGTATTATTGTTTAATTAATTATCACTCTTCTTAACTTTAACGTAGAGCTCAATACATGATTTCTTAAGTGTATACCACTATAATTGTTGATTTTTAATTCGAATGTAAATAGGTACAGGATGGGCAAATAAGAAGTATACATTTTGTTTTTGAATTTTAACTATATTAAGTTCAAAAATTATTAAGTATTGTTTAAAATATAAATTATTTAGAGTTGGCAAATACATGCAGAACATAATGTCTGACATATGTCCACCCCTAGCAGCAGGCAAATGTAAGCCCTTATCATCGCAATTTTCAGCTTATTTTTGCACATTTTCGGCGTTATCTTAGTAAATTTGTGTCGGATAGTCAATTTTAACTGTTTAAATTTCATCAGCTTGTTAGCGTAGACACGTAATTTTAGATAACCTCACAGAAATAAGTCAGGAGCTGCAAAATTTGGGGATATTGGGTTCCAATCACTGTCACTTTTTCTCGAAATTTATCGAGCAAACAACGTGTTTTAAACAACACAAACATTTGAGAAAAAAATGCTTACTGCTAGAGGTAGACATTTGGCAGAAATTATCTTCTGTATACAATTACCAACCCTGAATAATATATTTATGAAAAAAGATTTAATACATTTTGCACTTAATATAAATAATATTTAAAAACAAAGTGTATCACTCTTATTTGCCTACCCTGTACATACAAAGTGTGAATAGAAAAATAATAATATTTAATGATTGTTTAACAAGCATAAAAACAATGTTACCTTTATAAATAATCATTAGATAACGGTCCGTTTAGGGTTCCGTAATCAACTAGGATCCCTTATAGTTTTGATAGGATCAATTATGGGTCAGTATAAAAACCGGCCAAGTAAGAGTCGGACTCACGCCAAAAGAGATCCGTACTTCGCACATTTTTAACAATACCTATTGCTTTTCTTCGAACTCCCACTTGACCATAGAATTCTTGAAGTTTTCCTATAATATAGGTAGAGAACTATTTTCTGTGTTTTTTTTTTAAATTATAGACCTAGTTGTTTCAGAGCAAACGATTTTTTTTATACCTATTACGTCGGTGGCACACGAGCATACGGCCAAAACGATTTACTTTTAAAACTGTAAAAAAAATGAGATCCTCACAAAAAGCTCTTTCATTTAATATGTCACACGGTATATAGTTCTCTCAACTTTAAATGTTCTAATTTACCCCCCGAAAGTGGCTCCTGCGTATAAAATTCATGTTCGTTTTTGGGTCACCGACTTACGTATGTGTACCAAATTTTGACCTAATTAGTCCAGTAGTGTAGGAGCAAATTATACTGTGACAAACGGACAGACAGATAGAAACACGATTGATCCTATAAGAGTTCCGTTTTTTCCATTTGAGGTACAGAACCCTAAAAAGCCAAAGCGAAATGCAAACACCTATTTGGGACACGCACCTGTACGTAGCGGGGTGTTCAGCAATGTACTAATGCGTTCTAAAAATGTTCTGTTCTATCGCTACAAAATCTGCGCTTTTCAGGGGGTCTAACTAAGATGCCAGTGGTTGATAGAAAACACCAATCGAGAATTAAATACTGTATGGAAATTCAATTCAATAATTTAATTCAGAAAATTAATTCCATATACATTACATTAAAATAACAATATTAATTAAGGTAAAAATTAAAATTAAATATGTATGTTAGTAACAATGGGTAAATAAATTGGTAAAATTAATTAAAATTACAATTACATATGAATAATACTTTAAAAAAACCACTGTGCTATGGAGCTGAATCCATTGCCTCAGTATCGGGGAGTCCCACCACTCGGCCAGCGTTTGTAGGATAGTGTTCGTGGAGCCGCGCACAGAGGGCCTACCGCGAACCACGTTCGACGTGTTGCCTCTCTGTCGCACTCGTAAATTCGTACGTAAGTGTGACTGGGAGGCAACACGTCGAACGTGGTTCGCGGTAGGCCCTCTGGTCTCATCATCGAGGCAGCCCGCTTCCTGATTACGGCGTAAAAGCCATCAATTTGCCGCAAACATCACTGAAATAGTCACGTGACTTTTCGTGGCATCTGTCATCCCGATACATGTTTTTCTTTTATTTTGGTATTTGCCTATGTACTATGGTTTTACCAATGAAAGCAAAATTACAAGTCATTGCTATACCTACTGCTACCTGTATGAGTCGAAATCCGTTTCGCAATAGCAGACCAACAAAGGCAGGCGCAGACTCATGTCAGCGTTGTATGCATACAATTAAAATTAAATTAATTATGAATTAATCTTGCCTCATTGAAACGAACACTATTGTATTGCCACGAGTGTGATACTTCACTTACTTTCACTGTCAGCACTTACGCACGACCTTGGGATTATTATAGATTAAGAACACATTTAGGCCACCATAAAGGTTTCAATAACGAATTTCTTATTGAGACTGCGCCGACCGTCCAGTGGCGACCTCATTAGGGGAATTATAGTTTTTAATAAACCAATTACTCAATCATCAATATATTAATATTGTTGCCCTACTGATTCCCCAACTTTTGGTGCTTGTCACATAGTTTTATCTTACAAATTTTTCGCTTTATCAATTGCCAACAACGAAAACGGCAAATCAGACGCAATCTTAAGTCTTATCAAGTTTTCTCCACTATGGTGGACGCTAAGGCAAAGCGGTACATTTTATTTTATGAGCCAATTGGTAATTTGATACCTATAATACGAATAAAGCTAAATAAGGGTTCATCAGCTCATCTTCATCGCTTATTAATTTCGACTTGGTATATCTTCCTGCTTTTGTTTCTCTTGCAATGGTCTGTGTTTATCCTTATGGGAGACTGATAGAGAGTGCCATTCGCGACGTCATTAATGCGACGTTTTGAGATGCTGAATTATTTTATATGAAAAAATAAAAATCGACCTTTTTTATAAAACCTATGAAAGTGTGTTCATTAAAGCCTAAATTAACTACCCTTTGATTATGCGGTCGTATGGAAAATACACGCTGTATATCGTCGTCTAGCATAAGCCCTATTGAGCTTACTGTGGGACTAAATCGAACAGTGTATAAAAATTTCTTTCTAGTAATATTTATTTACTATTATAAAAAAATTAACGCCTGTGACTGATTTAGAAGTAATAGGTTTTTTGAAAAATACAACAATGTCCCCTTTGGAGTACAGTCAGCATCAAAAGTAACGGATCAAATAACGCTTCATAAGTATCTACCATTCTGTAACAGCTTAACAAAAAGGGATGTATTTAATATAGAACAACTAAGACTGTAAAATATATACTTTTGAACGTGAATTTTAGAAATTTATCTACGTTTGGAGAAGTTATCCGGAATATCAGATACTTTTGGCGCATTGTTTCATCCGCTACTTTTGATGCTGACTGTACAAGTATATTAAGAACGTCATACGAAATTCTCATTAACCCATTACCGCCCATTTGTACCCACTTGCTTGGGTCCACCTGGGTTACGGCATTTGATTCAATTTTCTGATTTAACTGTGCCTAACAGCATTAGAAAAACCAGTGCGAGTCGAAGTTGCCCAACGAGGGTTCCGTACTTTTTAGTATTTGTTGTTATAGCGGCAGCAGGCTTCTGTTGAAATTACTATCACGGTTCATGAGATACAGCCTGGTGACAGACGGACGGACGGACGGACAGCGGAGTATTAGTAATAGGGTCCCGTTTTACCCTTTGGGTACGGAACCCTAAAAATGGTGGGTTCCCAAAAGTGGGCATGGACGCTAATTGGTTAAAGCCCTATTTAAACAGTTCAAGAACAAGAACTTGCATGAAATTATCGTTACATTGCGGTATTTAGTCGATCAACTAAATTCATTCGGCCCGAGAATGATTAAGACACGGTTAAGATCTTGGAAAGATCTTTAAAAGATCGATAACTAAACGACATGTCAAAATTGACGTTTATTTCGATTCCGCTGTGATCCCAATAAGATCTATCTACGATATTTCTAACGTCAAAGTAACATTGGTTGCCCGAATCGAGCTTCTTCTGTCAATTATACGACATACAAACGATATCTAACTAAACTTATCTAAACCAGAACTTATCGTTATCGTATCTCATGCTTCGAATAGGGCCCATCCCATGGTACTCTGTAGTTTGCAATGCAACTTCTTGAACCGACAAATGGAGCTTTAAGAAATTGGTTGGGTAATTCTTCCCTACAACGCCTTTGAAAGTCAAATGTATGCATGTTTCTAGTATCTCTAATAAATACTACGACAGTCGCAAGACTAACCACTTGGCTATAATATAAAATGAATGCAAAAGGGACAACCAAACAACATCGTAATGGACATAGAGCCTTATTTTTATGAGTGTCATTTAAAAGACAAATGCTGTAAGTAATCATTTTAAGTGCAACTTGCAAAACAACATGCCAATACCAATAGTATAGGTACAATGAAATATACGAATAGTTCTTTGCGAAACATTTGTTTATTTTTTGCTATTTAGCAATAGTAAAAAATAGTGAAATAAAATGAGCCCTTAATTAAGCCGTCTTCAATGAGGCTATTATTATCACGGATTATTAAATTGTTACGTATCTTTTGTGTTGAACGAATTATCTCGACGCTGATTATGCAAAAAGTGATGCCAAGGTTGCTTTTATGCTTTATATCAAGATTTAATAAGGCGGCTTAAATTTGTTGAATTGACTTAAAAGCTACTTACACAAGTTGAGACACCATGACGAAAGTATAAAATAAACAAATTTGTTGATTTTACTGTCAAGCAGCATAGAACACGATCAAGTTTGATATATATGATCAATATTTTTCTTTTTTCGGTTCTATCCTTAATAATAGACTAGATAATACTTTGTTACTCTAAAACTCCTAGTTGGCATTGAAAATTACACACCTACTTGTCGTGACGCTTTCAGGTCAGCAGTTACAAAAATAAATAAATGTCTTACACAGTCAAGTCTGTAGCAAGAAACTATTATAGCCCGCTTTGATTTTGTAAACAGAAACAACACACCTTTTACTCACAATTAATATCTATGTGCACATTAACAAGATCGGAAAGTGAGCGTGGCCCGGTTAGAGCACGTGGCCGAATTATCCGACGAGTAATTACCGTGTCCCCGGCGAGACACAGACCTCGGAATGCTAGAAGAGATTGTCTAGCCTAGCATCTCTTTATATTCTGACTTGGAGTAAGAATCCACATCACTATCACTACACCTTACAAAACAAAATCCCCCGCCGCGTCTGTCTGTATGTTCGCGATAAACCCAAAAACTACAAAACGAATATTTGTGTGGTTTTCATCTATCGATGGAGTGATCCTTGAGGAGAGTTTAGGTGTATAATTTTTTTTTAAATCGTGGAACTCTTGCGAAGCCGGGCAGGTTGCTAGTCACAAATAAAATGTTTCGTTTAAAGTATGTATGTTATAGACGCATTAGGACTCCACTTTACCTAGTTAAAAACTTAGAACATGTTTATAAGGGCTCAGTTCTCATATTGATACTTTATTTTTACATTCATGTTATATATATTACCAACACAAAAATATTCTGTGCCGCAATGATGTCAACAACTCGAATATCGTCAAAATGTTTACTAATACGTTTGCGTACTACATATATTCAAGACATTTCATTTAAATGAGGCACTGAGGAAAAATCAGACACTACGATAAATTTGTTCTTAGCAATCACAAGACAGATTGAACAAATTTAATTCATTGTTTATCATGAATGAGCATCATGAGAAGAACAATAGTGACAAATAGAAAAGTTCAAGCAATATATTACGTGAAGTATGAAGTAGTTTCACCAATATGTCACTACTTTTAATATTTCAATTAAACCACTTCCACTACTTTAACCCGTTGTTTTAACTCGTTACTATGATTAGATTTGATGCTTGAGCTCAGTGGGCTAGGTTGATCTAGGCCATATGTTACACCTGGATTTATTATGACACGACACACGCTCATGTTAGACAGAAAATCATTATAAGTTTGTTACATAGACTTATAAGTACGTTTTTTGGGGTTCCGTACCCAAAGGGTCAACCGGGACCCTATTACTGAGATTTCGCTGTCCGTCCGTTCGTCCGTCCGTCCGTCCGTCCGTCCGTCCGCCTGTCATCAGGCTGTATCTCATGAACCGTGATAGCTAGACATTTTAAAATTTTCACAGATGATGTATTTCTGTTGCCGCTATAACAACAAATACCAAAAACAGAATAAAATAAATATTTAAGGGGGCTCCCATACAACAAACATATTTTTTTGCCGTTTTTATAAATAATGGTACGGAACCCGTCGCGCGCGAGTCCGACTCGCACTTGCCCGGTTACAGAGATATAAAAAATCTTGCGATCTACATATAGAAATGGGCCGTAATATTTAGAATTATATAACGGCTTATAACCCTTGACGACCGGTCTGGCCTAATGGGTAGTGACCTAGTGACCCTGCCAATGGAGCGGAGGGTTCCGGGTTCGAATCCCGGTAAGGGCATTTATTTGTGTGATAAATACATATATATGTTCCTGAGGAATGGGTGTTTTCTATGTATGTTGTCCCCTAGTACCCATAGTACAAGCTTGACTTAGTTTGGGGCTAGATCGATCGGTGTAAGATTGTCCCCAAATATTTATTATTTTATATCATGTGTCGACAATTTTGCTAGTGAAACTTAATCATGATTTTTTGTTACAGAATACACTTCCCTTGCCGTCACAAAAAGGTATTGTACTCGTATTGTAGTCTAAATTATTTAATTTTAAATATATTAATTATTCTAATTAATTTAATAATTTATCTAATTAATTTTAAATTTATTTATTTTATTTTATTTAGAATGCGTAATAATAACTTAATAAAGAGATAGATACCTTTTTAGGGTTCCGTAGTCAAACCTGTATAGTTTATAAATTCACTGAAGAACTACATAGGCGTAATATAATTTCAAGTTACTGCGCTCTAGAATAAAATTTTATCTATATTTAAAAGCGAACTTATGCCAAAACCTGTCACAACTCAACCATCGATTCCAGTTGTGATTACTATCTATGCCCAATTGCCCACTATGTTGTATATCATCTCATAGGGACGTAGTGACGGAAATAATAACATTACGTGATATTGTATTACGAAATAATTATTATTTACAAATAATAAGCACTGGCTGACATATTTCCCAACGGTACGTGTCATACAAATGAATTATAGAACAGCGCGTCACGTCAAATCATCTTTCCATACTACCAACAGTAACCTACTGTCTTATGTCCCTACAAGTTTATTGTGCGATTCTGAAACGTATATAAATCGATACTAAGTCGTTTTTCGTTTAATACTTGTTATAAAAATTGGATGTTAGTAATTGCAAAATTCATCTCACCCGATCGAAGCGTCCTTTTAAAATTTGCTTACAATGGAAGGCATAATCGCTGTTACGTTAAATGAATGACGTATGAAATGTACAGTGGGAACCAAAATGAAATTTATTATCAAAATAAAATTGCAATAGTGCTAAAACTATTTAAAATAGATATCATGATAACTACTGAAGGAAGTGCTAACCTAAGAAAATCTGCCACCACGAAGTTTTGACTTGTATTTCTGTATATGGCTTCTTATTAGTAACAAATGTTCAACATGTCAAATCAATTATTAACGAATGAACTGGACTTTAATTTTTTCGAGTTCCGTGTAAATGATTTACGAGACAACTACCTGTTTGTAATATTATTATCGTAAATTTTGCGTAACATGAAATACTGTATTTTATTTAGACAAGAAAACAAAAGGTGTCCCAATCCCAACAAATATATTTATCTATTGCAGATAACAAGTTACTGGCCCCTGACAAACAAATCAATAAATCTAATACCAATAAATTTCAAGCTAGGGAAAGTAAAATCAGAGTATGAATTATTTTACCTAAGTATACAGTATTTGACAAGGAAGTAAACTATAAACAAGTTCTAGGTAAATATATTGTCGTCTCTGAATTTAATATTACTCTCCTGGAAATATATAATACGTATGTCGCGCATTCTAAGAATATTTCGTACACTACCCGAATGTACGAGTAGTGACTATAATAAATAACACTATAGATTATATCGGGCTGACTGTACTCGGCACAAGGTGCTACAATTGGCGCTTGGGTCTATTCGCCGCAAACGTTTTGTCGCTTGCGATTATCATGTCACTGACAATGTGCGGTGTCGGACCATTGATGAAATTTCGAGAAGTTGCTGACGTTCGTTTAGTTGATTTAGTTATTTATGATACAAGAATGTATATAGTTCATTTTTTTAGCATTAGAAAGAAGGGAAGCGATTGTGAAGTGGGTTTTTATTAAAAAACACTTGAAAAATATTTACGAATATTTACGTTCTATTGCATTCATAAGTAATATAAACTATTTTTTTAAAAAGCGTTTTTCAATAATATTCATAAAAAAATACGTCAAGATTGTTTACCTTTTTTCTAATGCTAAAAAAACGAACTATAATAGTACGTGTAATTAGGAAGTTAGCGAAAGACATAACTCAGGGTATAATTACTTACTTAATTAACTACTACATTATATTCGTATTCGTATTCGCGGGCTTGGTTTCCGCAACTCGACGTCGCAATTCGCGCCTATTTTGCGTGATGGTGGGTTGACGGCATTACTCCTGCCAACCCAACTCTACCAGGAAGCCTAGCAGACCCTTGATGTTGCCGACGACTTCTGGGAGAGACCCCGGAGAACCGAGGTATTGTGCCCGGTATTCTGCCACCCCTGGGCATTCAAGAATGACGTGGGCGGCTGTCTCCTCTTCCTCCATGCACGCTCTGCAGAGGGGGCTATCTGTAACACGTAGGGTTAGTAGGTGCTTGTTTAGTGGAGCGTGACCGGTTATGGCCCCAGTCAAAAGCCGGAGCTGTGGCCTCTTCAGCTGTCTCAGCCTCCTCGACAAACCGGGGTCGATTGTCGGGAGGGCCTCCTTCGCCTGCCTGCACGTGCCTAGGTTAAACCAGTACTGTTGGTGTTTTACCTTGGTGTTGCGTCTCAGCATGTTCCGGAGCCAGGCATAAGGCAGAGGTATGATTGGCTCTGGTCCTGCCACCCTCAGTTCCGAGCCACCTCTCGCCAACATGTCGGCTGCATCGTTCCCTCGCGAGTTGCTGTGTCCTTTGATCCACTGCAGAGTTACGTTGGTGGTGGTGCTTACCTCTGACAGAGCCTTGTGGCATTCGTAGATTAGCCCTGAGGTCAAAGTATAACTTTGCAGAGCTTGCAGTACTGACCGACTATCAGAGAGTATGCGGATGGGGTAGTCCACTACTTTCCTTGAGACGATTGCGTGTGCTGCCATTATGATGCCCATACATTCTGCCTGGAAGACTGTGTTGTGGGCACCTAGTGGTGTTGAGATATGTATGTTTAGGTCCTCTGAGAATACTCCCGCGCCAGTGCCTGACCTTGTCTTTGATCCATCCGTGAAGATTCTCAGCTCTCTCGGGTTAAGTCCTTCACGAGGTTCTTCATGGTTACTACATTATAAAATAAAATAGTTATTAATATAGGTTTAGTATATTAGGTAATAAGTTACTAATCTTATACCTTTAAACGAGCAATTCTTGTATATACATATATATATTTCTGTGATCTCGGAAACGGCTCTAACGATTTCGCTGAAATTTGGTATATGGGGGTTTTAGGGGGTATACAATCGATCTAGATTAGTCTTATGTTTGGGAAAACGCGTGTTTTCGAGTTTTCATGCGTTTTTCTTTCGACGCAGAATATGGTCGTTAATTTCGTGTTGCTAGCCACTGTCCGTCTGGTCCAGCGGGTTAAGACGCGGACGGCTAGAAACGAGTGTTACGGGTTCGAATCTCGCCCGGTGACTACCTTTTGTTTTTTTTTATATGTTCAAGTTTATATATATTTTTTTAATATTTATTGTTTTAGACAAGTTTAATTTAGTAAAAAAATGTAGTTAAGATTATCACCTGTACACCACCATATTACAATAAATAGTTATAACCGAGCAAAGCTCGGTCGCCCAGGTACTATAATATAATATGGAAATTTAATTCTGAAATAAATGTTTTTTTTTTTTTTTTTATGTTTGGCGTATTTTTTTTTTATTTAGGCGCGTTTTTTTACTAGACTTTTTTTTTCTCATTTTCTGTTACTTAAATCGCACAAAGGATTTTCTGTGGCCCTCTTGGATCATTACATTCATAACGTTCCTAACATAGTTATGCTCCATATAATGTCAATGAATACAAAATCTTAAAGAGCATCATTTCTTAAACGGAACACGAGTTTCAACCTTAGGGTGGTATTTCACGTCTTACTTTTAACCTCGTAAGGCCCAAGGTCCTACCTATAGGACTTATTCAGTTCGATGAAATTTAAATCATATTCAATTAGGACAGAGTTGCATTTGTTTTGTTTCGTGCAATTTTCAAACAAAATAAAATCTACTGTATTCCGTGCACTATAGGTTCAAATTCCAGTGGCAAATTTTGGATTTTTCATTTCTATGGCTGGGTCTTAAGAGGTTAAACATAATCAAAATACGTCAGACCGCTTACCTATTAGCGACTTTATCAAATGACTTAAGTGATTCTCGCTTGCAAGACAACGTAACATTTAGCCAACAATTATCCGTAATGCCATTGTCTTTATTCAGAGAAAGGGCGCGAAAATTGGCGCGAAGTGAAAGCGGCCATTTTGTGGCAGTAAAAGTGTCGAATCAGGCGCAATAGTAAAAGTCCTTTTGTTCTAGCTGATTGGGCGTGGGTTTCACTCTTTGTGGGTGTCGGGGCTTAGATTTCCGGAGTACTATGTTACTTAATAGTAGAGTTATGACGTTTCCTGATTATTAAATCAATAAACGGTTTATATAGGAACATAACCTACGTAACCTAATATGGACGACAAGGTATATGTTGTTTAACGCTTAGGTTTAATTATCATAAAAGTGTAGTTTCTAAAGCTTAATTTTAGATCATCTTCAAGCCATTTCTTCACAAATCAAATAAGGACTTTATCTGAATTTCAAATCATTTATTTTAAATTTTCTAAACACAATACGATGTGGCGGTCTGACTAAAAATTGAAATAATTTAGTCATCTTGTAGTAGGTATTTTATGATTTATTATACATGTTTTAAAATATACAAATAGACACATATAATCCAATCCTTAATTTTGCAACGCACGTGTAGTCAGAAGGTATATTATATTGACATTGATAAAAACATAACTTACACTACATAAGTCATTGAACTGCCTTAGTAATCTTGATGTGATCAGAATTGTTAATTAGGTGGAAGTTAGTCATATTGGAAGACTGTAACTAACCGTCACTTTTTGTCTATGTCAGAAAAACCGTTGGTAAGAATGTCAATTTGTAAAAGTGTTATTGGTCGCGTTTTTGCTATAGATATTAAAGTGACAGTAACATGATGGTATACCGGGTGTAGCCTGTAACAGGAGCAAAAAATTAAACTGTAGGCTGTACTCCTCAAACTGACCAACATTTGTTCTGCAAGTTGTAAAAATAACTTTTATTTAGATTTTTAGAACACTTTAAAGTTTATTCTAAGACGCAATGTATTGCATTTTTTTTAATTTAAAGCGTGACAATCAACGTCAATAACACTGATGACAGCGTACATTGAAGGTAATATTTAATATTTTTGGAGAAATCGCGAAACGTCTGGTTGACGTAACTGGTGACCGAAGAGCTGGCGGCTTCCTCGCACAACGTATCAGTATTGCGATACAACGAGGAAATGCCGCCAGCATCCTTGGTACAATGCCTCAAGAGCCTATTTTAGATATAAGCTAGTTATAGTAATCATCTGTATATATCCATTATGTATATTGTTATTGTCAATTAATTTGTATGAAAAACACTGTTAATGTTGCTGAACAAATATTGTTAAGTTTGAGCAGCCTACAGTTACCTAAATTTATTGCTCGCATTACACATTGAGGTATAGAACTAGAGTCAGCATCTCTAACAAAATGTTTCCGCACCTCAATGAAGTGCGGGCACTTCACTGCGTTTAGTACGTATCCGACTACTGGCGAGATGCCACGCATGTGACAAAAATTATAAAAATTAAAAATGCCATTGTGCGTCATGAAAATGTATTCTAATAATATCAAGAAACATAATAAAAGCAATATATTAACAATCCACTGCGAAAAACTCTTGTTTAAATGTGATTTAGATTATTATGAAACGTCACTTTAAACACTCGTGGTGGTACGCCATTTTCTTTGGCGCATCGATTACATTTCGCATATGTAATGCGTAGGTACTAATGATTACCTTCCTTATTGTTTGCAGAATATATACACAATAATGTACCTATATATTCTTTATCTCATAATTTTTTGTTGTGTTTTTCTCATATTTAAAGAGTTGTTTATAAATTTTAATGTCGTTCGTGTCACATAATTATGTAAAACAATTTCAATACTCTTGTCAGGAAATAAATACATTTTATCTAGATTCTTTACAGTGCGTACGTAGGCAGAAAATTAACAGTTGTCATAACAGTTTTGCCTCTGGTTAGCTACACAGCTTCTTTAGTTTAGTGACAGACGTCAAATGCCGAAAATGGCGGACACAATTTGTTCTCGATAGCCTGTCTAGTCCATTTATGTCAGTGGTGTTGTACAGGCCACACCCGGTATATACGTACCTATTCCATATACCCGGTATATGATTTTATTAGGCAGTGTATTTAACTATTCCATAACTGATTTAATTGATTCCACTTTTCTAAACTTAAACTTCTCTCTTCTCTTAAACCTCTTAGAAAAACGTAAGTAATTTCTATGAGAATGACAATGCTTAGGTAAAAGAGTTATCTACCTATACTGTATAGGTAGTCATCAATTTTCCTTTCTGCAAAAAAAACCCTATGACGAACCTGTAATTTCATAGTTCTCAAGCAGATTGCTTACAGACAAACAAACAGAAAAAAATCTTAGTTAATGTAGAAGCGAGCTATAGTTTATCCTTCTAGCTTAACCAAAGCCATTCAAGCTAAGTATAAGAAATTAAAAAGAAAATTGCAACTTCCTCACAAGGAGTCACGACGAGAGCCTCGTCTTAAGAAATAACGTCTCGTCAATTTTTCTAGAGAAAAACAATTTGAACCATATGTTCGTGTCGTTTGATTACATTTTGCTTGCAGCTCAAAATTATGAATGTACTAGTAATCTATCATAGCTGAGGTTAAATGTCTTTGGATTTTTGTTTGAGGCTCGTTGAAAATGTACGTTCTTTTTGAGTCGTGGTCAGAGCATTAGTTAAATTAGTTGCAACATTGTTATTAGAGCCTATTTTTTTTCTAAAAACAATGCAATTTTCAAAATTGAAACACTTCATCAGCATTGCGTTATTATCCTTTTGTGCGCGACTGCCGCAAAAGGGGTTGAAAAGGTTTTTGAGTTTATATAGGTATGCCATTATTAGTTACTTTACTGTGGTTCTTTAGGTTGGCTCTACGTACACGTTTTCTATAACGAGATATCATCTTCTTTATTGTGATATAGCACACGGCACCATTTAAGTAAGCAGATAAGTTTATAATGTTGTTGTGAATGCAACTTATTATTGTATAAAAAATATTCCCAATGCAGTAGCTAAACGCAGCCGTCGGGCTCGGTTAGTATTCGGAGGCTTTTTCAAAAGCACCAATTTTAAGAGCGCTCCACATATTTTGTATCGCGGCCAATTAGAGGCACCTAACTTTAAACCACTTTTGAACTGATCAAATATTACTCTTTCATCATCCTCCATACAATCAACAACCACTTTCTGCACTTAACTGTTTGTCAAGAATCTCTTATAAACCAGTACCTTTTGGAAAATAATAACACTTCACTACAAATCGAAGCTTTTATTTGAGTCGTCGAGATTCTGACCTGCACGGCGGCTACAAATTCAATGTAAATAACAGGTCTATCAAATTGACTATTGAAGTACTGTTTCGAACAAGGCTTTAAAATATCATCAATCCTTTTTCCATCTAAGAACACTATCCAAAAGATAATCTCGACCCCATCCTGCGTCATTACATATGCGCGCCTAATAAGAGATATCGGCCCAATTGTTACCGGATCCCGCGTTTACATACATATTTCTGCTGTACAGTCAGTTCCTACTTATCAGTGACCACATAACTCTATCCCCGTCGTCTTTTATTTTAGGACATACAAGTACTAATCTCATCAAGATATAGGGAGTCGAATAAATTTCGAATTTGATTAACGTCACGCCATGTATTTACGTAGAACTCTACACTACGCACTAGGACGGAATTGTCGTGTTAATTACAGCATCATAAGAAGGAAAAGAAACAACCCAATAACAGGTTTACTTTAATTAAATAGTGATCAAACCTGCACCCCAAGTTCTGCCTCAAGTACTTGGCGCAATTCGACCAGTAGTCAGGGCCGGATTTAGGGGAGGGCAACCGGGGCTACTGCCCCGGGCCTCCACAAAAAAGGGGAACTAGGGGAACTCCACAATAGAGAATTCGGTAAATTTACTATTTTATTTGGAAAAAATTTGGGGCCAGGGGGCCTCCACTCCTTTATTGCCCGAGGCCTCCAGACCTGTAAATCCGGCATTGCCAGTAGTTGTAATATTTCGATATTGCATATTTTCCACCCGTAAGTTAGGGGGGTGCTTGGTCTTCCTGTTAACACTGATCTGCGTCACCGTCATACTTTATGAGAATACACATGGTTTTCATTGGCGTACGGTGATAGAACATGACTTGTAATATCTCCGTATTACTTCGTATGTTCAGAATATGGCCCCAAGGAAACCCGTATAGGAAGCCCAACATTATTATATTTTACGTAGCACGCACACTGGTCGCATATTACTTACCACTGGCCAGTAATTGCCCTGTAAAACTGGCTTCTACCACTTAATGGTAGGCTGAGATACGAATATTATATGTGGGAATACTTGTGACTTCCTATATTAATGTTACCCACCAATAAGCTGTTTGAAAATTTGTGTTTACGTAAGCAATTGTCCTATACGGTTTCGTTGAGTATCGGACCCGATATAATTATTGTTTTATTCCATAATTCCGTGCTTATATATTATATAAAAATAAACTCAGTTAATTTTCATGATTTTGTATTTACGTCATTATTATGTATGGTCGTAGTCGGAAGTTAATAACAATATAATATGACATCGACTTACAAACTTTTGGCATTGACCGCATTTGGCGTTCATACGTGCTTTTATGATTATTTGGTAACTTTTTAAACAAATCCACTTTCCAAAAATTCACTCCAACGGTCGGGATAATCATACAGACGCGCTAAAAACCGGCATACATTTTCTATATATTTTTAGTATATAGAAAATGTAATATTAAATGTCCAATGTAATACTTCCATGTACCTATCTTACACCACTATTACCTGTTATTATTATTATATTTTTTCTCTTTACAAGCCTTTTACAAGATGAGTTTCCTAGGGCTGTCTGTTTTAGGTTTAAGGTCTGTTCTGCAGGTAGCAAAACTGTATTTCTATTATTAACCATGCAAATACAAATTGTGGTAAATACGTTTTTTAGATTCCTTTACTTAAAAGCTGAAGCGCTATTTAAATTTACCGCCACGTTCGCTTTTATTGCGCACACATTTCATGACAATAAGGACTTATGAAACTTTTGGGTACTTTCTGGTAAACATCAGTGCTTGCCATTATTGAAATTGATTATTAAATATTATTTATTGACTACATGCAAACTATATATCAAATTAATGCATAATATTGTCTGCCTGATAGTCCCGGTTTTATGAAAAATGTGTCAACCCTAGCAAAGCTCCCGGTAGCGTCAGCAAAAAATTACAGTACGTACACGCTCGTAATTACCAACAGCTTGCGTAAGCGCCCCAGCTATTACACTTTAATCAGACGAGGGCTGTGCAAGTAAGATGGCAGGGAATTAAGTGTAGCAAACTTTTATAAAACTAGCTTTTGCTAGCAGCACTCTGCAATATGACATGTTAGACTTCAAGTGGTTAATTTTAGGATCTTGTTATTAAACACTTTTGAATTATATCTATACATATACTAAAGCTGAAGGGGATCGAAAGTCTGTACATGGAAGATATTCGAAAAAAGTAGGCTGGGGATACTAAGAATCGTTATCAGAACACTTTCCAACAGTTTTTAAAATTTTTGTCTGTTTGTCTGTTTCTCTGTTTGTCTGTTTATTTAACCTCGCATCACGTGAAAACGGCTGAACGGATTTTGATGCAAACTTTACTAATCTGTCGAGAAAATGTCCGGCCAAGTTATAGGCTATAAAAATTCAACCCCTAGAAGGGGGGGTAGCCACTACACTCGATTGAGTTATTTTTGCACCTGAATCTTATGGCGCTACTTAGGAAGGAGGTGCAAACTTTTACAACAAATATGTGCCACGAGTATCGAGTACCCTGCTAAACTAACAGATATGGTGCTGAAATTAAGCCACCGAGGAAGGATTTTGTCAAATTAACTCTAAAGTTAGAAGAGGGGGGGTACGGATATCAATTCAATTTCAATTGTGTTGATGTAATAATACAACGACGAAATTAAACGACAGTAAATTAATTGCCATACATTGCACAGTGCCATCTTTTCGGGAACTGAGTAAACATTTAGTAACCAAGTAAACTAATAATTATTAAGAAAAACAACCGACTTCAATAAGGGAGACCGGTGAAAGAATGATTATTGTTGATTTTTGATTTCATACAATTAAATTAAAAAGACAACGTCCTACGCCTAATTATGTTGAAAAGGAGGTAACATGTTTTTTTTTGTCACTGCACCCACCTTGACATATTTCAGATTTGCCCTATGGCTGACTGGTAAGATACCCGCAATAGGGTATTCGACTGTATTTAAGATAAAATATTTCACACCATGTATGCAATAAAGCACCAGATAATTATTAAATACACTAAATAGGATAGAAATATAAAAATGTGCCTTGCAAACCTAACAGCTTGACAAACATGCAAAGAGAACAAATTGCCAAACGTGAACTATGCATCGTTGAAGAGTTCCGTTCTGTTCATCATGAACAGTTCCACTTCATCAAATGTCACTTCTACAAATGTAAACACTTGATTTGTTGATGAAAATACAAAAATCACTATATGTACGCCTTTCACATTTGAAGAGTTCCCTCGATTCCTCATGGAGCCCATCGTCAGAACTCGAACTTGACAAAAATTTGTCTTGAAAATCTAATTTACTTAACAAACACAGCTAAGAGGACAAATCGCCAAACGTGTACTATGTATCGTTGAAGAGTTCCAGTCTGATCATCATCAGCACTTCCACTTCATCAAATGTCACTTTTTTAAATGTAAATGCTAGATTTGTTAAAGAAAATACAAAAATCATTATATGTATGACTTTCAAATTTGAAGAGTTCCCTCGATTCTCCTCCTTTTGAAATCTTGAAGTCGGTTAAGGTCGGCAGCTCTACGTGGCGTGCTCGCGCGTTACCAGCCGCACGGCGCTATTCGTGCTGATGCCCGCCGCCGGGGAGACTCGCAATGTGGTGTACAAATAAATATTGTAAAATGTCAATGTTATGTACATATGCTATTACATACCTACTTATTAGTATGTAACTGTAGATATAATTATATGTATACATTTAGTTGTGCATACATAAACATAACTGTAAACAAAATATAAATACTCGGCCTCAAGTTTTTGATATCTATTCTCCTTTCCTCTAATCCTACTTTTAACTAACCCCTAAATTCGAAAGTGTTCGGAAGTATGGATTTATATGTGTATATTTCTTACCTTTTCATGCTTAGACTGATCGGTCTGGAGCACCGATTTGGATGATATTTCCATGGACATGATTTGGATAGGTACAGTCAAGGACGTAAAAAAAATACAAAAGGGGAACTGTATTGTCCGATATACATCTACTACTCTATGTCGTTTAAATCACGTCAAAAATTTGAATAAGGGCGAACTTGAAATAAAAAAAAACAATTGATTTTGGAGTGTAGTTTTATTAAGTGGTACCTAATTGTAAAATATGTTATCTGGACTACAGTCCTCTAGCGTATCCATCTGTCAACTTTACTTCAAGTTCCACCTCCACGGGAGAGGCAGAGAAATTAGCGGTTACTGACACAGACCGAATTCCACGCGGGCGGAGCCGCGGGCACAGCTAGTTATTAATAATTGTGAAAGCGAAGGACTCAATTTGCAATTGTTTAATTGTTGATAGTTAAACAAAATAAACAGCGGCCAAGAGTATGGCGGGCCATGCTCAGTGTAGGGATCCGTAGTTACCCGTCCGTCAATTTTTTTTTGCAAAAAACTATACTTCACTATAGTTTTCCTTGAAATTCATTACTAAGCTCACGTTTTTTCATATTTTTTGACCCATGCTTCAAAAGTTAGAGGAGGGGGAGGTATAATTTTTTCATATCGATTATTTCCGCAAATATTACGTTTATCAAAGAAGTTATAAAATACCTATCCAGCGACACACCACAGGGTTGAAACACTAAGCCCTACTTAAAAAAAAATCATTTTTCTAGTTTTTATTTGACGACTTTGTCGGCTTAACTGAACTTTGTGCCAAATTCAGCTTTCAGTACTTTTCAGTACTAACGATCACGGAGCAAACTCGCAGACGGATAGACAGATAGACAAGCAGATGGACATGGCGAAACTGTAAAGGTTCCTAGTTGACTACGGAACCTTAAAAACAAACTTGGAGAAAACGAGCATACTAATAAATAAATAAATAAATAAATAAATATTATAGGACATTATTACACAATTTGACTAAGTCCCACAGTAAGCTCAATAAGGCTTGTATTGAGGGTACTTAGACAACGATATATATAATATATATAAATATTTATAAATACTTAAATACATAGACAACACCCATGACTCAGGAACAAATATCCATGCTCATCACACGAATAAATGCCCTTACCAGGATTTGAACCCAGGACCATCGGCTTCATAGGCAGGGTCACTACCCACTAGGCCAGACTGGTCGTCAAATATATACTATATTAGGTAACAATTTATGACAGTTGAGTTCTACTTAAAATTCCAAACGGGCATTATTTTAGAAAACTACACCGCGCGGAAATTGTAACTTAAATAGGAATATTTACTTATTTAGCTATATGCATATAGATATTAGAAAGACGGCAGAGCCGACCTGGCATAGAAATAGAACCGCCACATACAATAGTACATTGTGCAACGAGGGGAGTAAGTGAAACTTTTTGATACGAGGGCGGTACCCGAGCCCCGAGATTGCAATATTCTTACCCCCGGAGTTACACTTACAATGTTTTTAAACAAAATAATTCTTAAATACGGTGATAAATCAAACATTCGTCCGCCATTTTGTAATTCCTTGACAGGTTTGGCATCGAAGGCACCTAGACCAGACCTATTCAGCATTCGGCATTCAGCCACTATTGAAAATTATCTAAAAATATTTTAAACGGCTGTTAAAATGCAAAACTCATTTATGCTACTTGGTTTGTATGAATAAGTCACATAATTAAAAAAAAAAGCTATATCTCCCTAGGGAGTTACAGCTTTTTTTCCACAATCCATAACTCGTGGGAACAATATTGGCCTTTGTCTGAAGTACATCTGCATGAAATAAGATCTTTTTCAAGCAAGTGTGATGAAAAACAACATGAAAGAGGCATATGTTCAGCAGTGGACGCGAATATGCTGAGAAGAAGAAGAAGATTTACATATAACGCCGCGTGACAGTACTTAATGACTAAGGTAGCTCACAGAGTGGTGATATTATTTATATTCCATGGTATAATATTGCATGTTTTAATATTAATGTTAATTTCTGAGCAACATAATTGTTATTATTCATTAGTGGAAACTGTTTGGCTTATGAATGTGTAATCTGATTAACTATATGTGTTGTTCTTGCCTGTTTGTTTCCCAAAGGTTTAAATAAATAAATAAATAAATAAATATAATAAAACAAGGTACGTTACTCGTATCTTGATTTGGCGCTTCATAAAATCTTAATTCGCGTAGTCAGGGCCAATAACGTTAGTCGTGGTTCAGGCTCGTATTTGAGCCGTCATTTAAGGCTAATCGGCGATCGGCCAGCGTGGGTCACTGCCTGATCGGTATCTAGTAATCACCCGGCCTAGGAATTCGGCTGACTCACTGTTTGCGTAACTCCCGTAATGAGACGAAGTTTCAGACGACAGCTAGTTACAATGTTAGGTACATTCTTTTTATTGAGACTAAGAAACGTGATATGGAATCAGCTTTTCAGACTCTGTGATAAAATGTCTTATAACGGTACTTCAATGCAATTTCTAGTAAAATTTGCACTGATTGAAAGTAGAGTAAATCCTGATTGTTTCCCATTTTTTGCATACGAAAATAAAATAACATCAATAAGGCTATAAATACGATGATTCACCATATGTTCGCGTCAGTATAGTAACTGCATTTAAAAAGGTTTACCTAATCTCACGCTAGATGGCGCTGACCCCACCGTACAACTCTCTTACGAAATTGTCATCGGGTTTGTATACTTTGTATATAAGGGTCGAAAATTAAAATTGGCTTTATTTGTGAATTTTAATGGTTGTTTCATTTTTTCTACTCAAGTAGAAAGCGCCCTTTAGGAACGGGTTAGGAGTACATACGCCAATACACAGTAGTAGTATATACTTAGGCATAATAGCTGTCATAAAAATGTTGCAACTGATGCAAGCCCTTCATATATTTACGAGTAGGTACGATAATCGATCTCTTAAGACTCGATAACTCGACGCCTTTGTTATTCGACTCAGATTTGGCGAGCCTCCAAGTGTGACAACATGAAAAACCTAATCTTCTATTACATTTTAAAACGATTCATGGGCATTCAGGATCCAAACTCACTTACGTCATTTATCAAAACAAAATAAGATTGTCAAGTGGTAGAATCAAGTAAATATAGACTCTATGTCAATAAGTATTATATTATTATTCAGGGTTCAATTTGTCGACGACCGGTTTGGCCTAGTGGGTAGTGACCCTGCCTACGAAGCTGATGGTCCCGGGTTCAAATTCTGGTAAGGGCATTTATTCGTGTGATGAGCATGGATATTTGTTCCTGAGTCATGGGTGTTTTCTATGTATTTAAGTATTTATAAATATTTATATATTATATATATCGTTGTCTAAGTACCCTCAACACAAGCCTTATTGAGCTTACTGTGGGACTTAGTCAATTTGTGTAATAATGTCCTATAATATTAAAAAAAAAAAAAATTGTTGCATTTGATCCACTAGTCACATCATTGAGCTACAAGTAGAATAAATAAGATTGAAGGTAAGCAAAACACCTCAATCGGGAGTGTAAGGTAAAACTCAAGAATACATATTCATATTGCATCAAGAGACGGGAACGTTTTTTTTTGTGATATAGGAGGAAAACGATCAGACGAACCGTCTGATGGTAAGCGATTACCGTCGCCCATAGATGCCTGCTACTCATAGTGTTGTGTTCCTGCCGGTGGGTAAGGTTGCCAGAACTCAACGAGGGTGCGGAGTGTTAGAGTCGGCAACGCGCATGTAACTCCACTGAAGTTACAGGCGTACATAGGCTACGGAGACTGCTTACCATCAGACGGACCGTATGTTTGTTTGCCACCGACGTAGTATATATATATATATATATATATATATATATATAAAAACCTGCAACACCAGAGGGGTTGTAGGTGCGTTGCCGGCTTTAAGATGGGAGTACGCTCTTTTCTTTGATTTTGACTATGTTTTCAGAATTTGACGACATAATCTGATGTAACGGCTACACAATCAATATTTACAACCGCAAAATGAAAAGTGTACGCGAAAGATCGATCTTCCATACATTTATTTAAGTTCGCGACTTTTTGCAGAATACTTTTGCAAGTACAATCTTTATTGTCGTTAAGTATACGTAGCTTCACAGATTTCAGACAGATCAACACAAATGGTCATTAATAAAAAATCCAACATTTAAAAAAATCGGCTAAGAGCATGTCAGGCCATGCTCAGTCTAGGGTTACCATTCTGTCAGAATAGGCTAAACGGGATTAGAAAGTATCATTACAAGTATGGAAGGTAGAGGCAAGGAATAGAATCTCCATAGAAAAAAAAAAAAAAAAGCAAAAGTGCAGTTGCAAAAGTGTCCAGCTGTCAGCTATAAATAATAGTTCCAATTTTCCAAATCTCTCCAAAGTAGCGCTAGAGTAGCTAAGAACCTAGGCGTTATTGACGAAGTGAAGTGCGCTGTCTATGATCAGATTTTTTTCTCAAGTATTCTAGGTATTGTAGCGCTACCTATTTATGGTTTTTTGTCGGACACTTTTTGGTATATGGAGATTCTATTCCTTAACTCTGCCTTCCATAATTACACGCATAAGACCTACCTGTACGTTTTTTTACTAAGAAGAGAAGTCTCTTTGCAATAACTCAAAATCAGCTGGACCGATCATGTTCGCTTTTCTTTTCTTTTATATTTTTATTTTACCGTTCTACCACTTACCATTACGGATCAAAGCCGCGATAGACAGACAGATGGACATGGCGAAACTATAAGGGCTCCTATTTGGCTACGGAACCTTGAAAACGTTTTAAAAATTATGTACTTCCGAATATAGCCTGAGTATTTTTCTTGGAGTAATAGGTACCCGTACCTCATATTCAATACATTTAAATGCCACAACAAGTGAGCCTTACATTCGACAACATAAAGCCGAAACTCTGACAAATAAATATCAGCATTTCTGATCACGTTTTTGCTTCGTCTATGGTCAGATATTAGGTCGTTGCCACCGAATTCGAACAGTTTAAACTATTCAATACACCTACTCAACAAGAATCGACCGCATGCAATACTTGCATCTCGTTCTTTCTATGCGATTTGAAAAGAGATAAATAATATTGGGTTCTAGTTCCAGAGGTGTGTGGAATTGGTGTACTGGCGTGATCGTTTTAATTGTTTAGTTTTTATTCTAATTCGAACTGTGAACAATGTGCTGGCGGTTACACAATCCTACGATTCGTTCTAGTGAATGATGGTTCGAATTTTGATTTATATAAAACTTATCGATATTTTTTGTGCTTAAATGAAAATGTTATCGTAACCTCTAACAAAAATTGACAATTCCTAAAGTTCTGTTTGTATTCTCCACATCATATGGATTATGTATGAGAAACCGGAATCATAAAAACTATTAGCAATTAATTAGTAATGGGAATACATCCTTGGGTTTTATTCCTTATAAAGGATGATTCACGCTAGATCGGTCCGGGTCCGGGCCGAAGCACCCGACTCTTTAGTTTTCTGTAGAAAGCAGCACGTGATCATTAATCACCTATCATAGAAAAAATCAAGTGTCGGCTCGGGCCCAGCCCGTTCTGCGTGAGTTATCTTTTACCCGACTGCGGCGGACTGTCGGCAAAATAATTATGTATATCTCCTAACTGCGCGGCTTACGTGGGCGATGACTCGCGAATGCGACGCGACGCGGCGCGGCGCGGCGGCCCAACGGCATTCGGAAATCGCCCACGTAGGACACTTCCATAGGTATCAAAGGATTGTATTCACCCGCGCCGCGCCGCTTCGCGTTCTAATTCGCGAGTTATTCGCTCAGGTAAGACACTGCCTCAAGACCGAAATAAAGTGAAGTATAAAATGTAAATATTTAAAAAAAAAGAGAGTCAATGCAATACAATCGTTTTACTTGTTTTTATTAAATTCGGATGTAATTTTGTAAAAAATGTTTGAAGTAGATAAAAAAATGTAAAATGTAGAATCGCCATCGAACAATCTTTTCGCATTCTGCTTTTCCAGAGCTTTAATTAGACAATTATCTGTTACAGTTGCTATAAGCGAGCTTAATAACACACACCTAGATGTGTACGAGATTATGGATACATAGTGGGTACATATAAGTTTACAAATTTATTTTCACACGGTTCAGTCCTGTTTTGATTGAACAATTTCATAACAACAAAAATGCTGTGCTGTATTAGCCATTAGGTGTACGGTATTGTGATAGCCAAGTGTTTCCCGTGTGTTTTTACTCTTTATGTTGTTTCATTTAGTTTGCTTCATTATTTCTTAAATACGATTAGTTGGAAGTCATAACGCCTTCTATATACATTTTAGCTCAGGCTTTTATCACTAGAAGACGGGATCTCTTGTAATTGACGTTGTTTAAAAATTATTTAACTTAAATAGACGCAATAATCACATAATGGCATTTAACTTGGTCGACCTTATTGCATTTTAACTCCATATACTCCTTAGCGTATTTTAGTTGTAAGAGCCCAAAATAATTATAATTTACATTTAGCCATAGTTACGACGTTTATAGTTACTTAAAAATAATATATAATAAAACAACTCCAAATAAATGAACAAAACACATAAATATTTTTCTAAGATCTATAAGTATAATTTAATTGTGTTAACTCAACTCATTGCGCCATTTGCATGCATGATGGATGCATGGTGAACGAGCATCCACGTATATGTCGCGTGTAGTAACTGCGTTAACGAGACCAGTCATCTACGGCAAAATGCTTGCTAATGAAAATCACTTGATGTATAATATCAGTGGTTCATAATTAACAAGTGTGTACGAACTTGGCCTATTTTTGCCCTTCGGCGGCAACCGGACCGGCTGCGGTCATGCTTGGCTCGCGTGTCTGTAACTAGCATGTGACCGGCGAGCAATCCCCTGCTGCCAGATGATTTACTTTACGCTTCCCTTGGGGTTCAGCGGGAAAATGTAAAAACCGTTGATTATACTCTAAATAAGGTCCTAAATTAATACGGGTAACTGCGGCTTGCAGGAGGGTCTGATAGTGTAGACTTTATAGTATTATGTTATGTCCTGTCCGCCTCTTAAAGGTAGGTAGGCTTTCGTTGTGTAAAAGGATTTATAATACGAGTATATATTGAATCATTTAATAATTATAAACAGCATGTATGGATATTTGCAACTTGGATAATGGATGGATAAATGGATTAATGAAAAAGCCGTTGTAATTAAATTCCAAGGTATATGTATTATGTCTGCTACAAGCGGCTCAAAAGCGTCCAAAGCGGTTAACTTCACTAACGACACGCGATGCGATGAAATATTAGCATGGTCCATATTACAAACTTATTGTTAGTCGAGGATTTTTTTCTCTACGTTAATTCCTCTATAAGACTCCAATGGAAACGTAGAATTCTAACTTTATAGAAATTAAATAAAACAATCCGACGGAAAAATTAAATGCGCTTATGAAATGTTTAAAATTTGAAATTATAATGATTTTTATTTTACATTCGAATGTATTTCTTGATTTTATCACTATTGTATATACTTTTTCTACGAGTCAACTAAAATTATACATTTTCTTCTATAAAACCTAAATAATCAAACAAAATTAAGTAAAAAATCTCGACATAAAAATGTAGTACGAGTACATAAGACATCAACGCACTTCTTATTCATTAAATAGATGTCTTTCAATTCATTGCAGTTGACTAAAGCGTTTTGTAGCATTGAGTCGGGAGTCTATGGTGAAAAGTAAGCGATCACAGTTTGGTATACGAAGTTTTAATTCAACCATCCAAGTCGACGAGTAGAAAATGATTATTATGTGTGATTGCGTCAAAAAAGATACTAAAAGTATAAGTACGGAACCCACTCTCGACTGTTTAGTTTTAATAATGCTGAAGGTACAAAGCCTCAGATGGAACATTATCTTAACATTTTTTGTAATATTTACGAGATTCTCATTGCAGTAACCAGTCCCCATTCATGTTTCAACTTAATTATAGTTATAAATATGAAGAGCTATTTGCACTTATCGTGGGAAAAGCCGCGAATATAAAACTAACAATCCGTGCAAAAAATACGTGAAGATTTGCGACCAAAATTGTGTTTTTGGACTACATATATCAATATTAATTAGTAGTAGTAACACATTATATAACCTATAAAACTTAAAATCTAAATCTGTAAAATAAATAAAACTAATCTTAAAATAAATAATTAAAAACTATCCCCCTGCGGTATGGTGCCGTAGATGCTGGCAGCATTTTCTCGTTATATCGCAATACTTATTCTTTGTGCGAGGAAGCTACCAGCTCTATGATCATGATCACCAGTGTTGTCTGCATTTTTTTTAGCTAAATCCTTGAATAGTGTAGACGCGTTCGGACCCCACGAGCCAAGGGTCTCGACGCCAAAAGGTACGAAATCGTATTCAGGGCCGAGTCCCTTATATTTGATCATTTTTTTTAATTTTTCGGCCGCCTCTGCCGCCGCGCCGGCTTTTGCAGTTGTGCCGTGGAGATGAGACGGGGCTAGGGTGTCTACACATGTGACGTCCCACACCAGCACCCGTCCCATCTTCCACAGAAATAGTGACATTCCGTCCGGTCTCTTACCATCTCTCTTACAATACCAGCAGGCTCGAGAAGAGCTGAAGAGACGTTGACGCTGGCAAGAGACCGGCGGAGAATATTGTTAAGCGCGGCGTGTCTAGAGAAGCGGCCGGCGCTCCTTCGGCAGGAGAGCCAGCGTCGACATCAGTGCCGCGGGGCGCACAGACCCGGACGCCGAGTCGCAGGCAGGTTGCAACGCGCAGAGTGTGCGGTTCCAAAAATATGCCTGTGTGTACTGAAGGGAAGGCGTGTAGCCAGGCGATGTAGTAGTTAAATATGATATTAATATTAGTAGTTAAAAACCATAAAATAAACAAATAATAAATAAGTAATCTTAGATTGATGAGTTCATCAACGTAATAAATCTTTTTTAAATAAACTAAATACCTATACTACTTATAAAAATCTAAATCTATTATTTTAAATCTACTATTAACAGATTAATATTTTCACTTGATTGATGTTAATCACAAAAGGTTAACTGTACTCGTGTCTAAATTAAAAGCAGCAATGTAAAAATATATTTGTTATTTTATTTAACTTAAGCATTGGTCACAATCTGACCGACAAACATACTTGAAATTTGGTCATAACAAAGCTTTATCTTAAAGCACGGTTAGATTACACAGTCAGACAAGGAAGTTTTCAAAAATACTTAGGTACACACTATATACAGCTATCAAAAATCTAGCCGTAGTAATGGTGAGTATTTCAAAAAACATAAAAACCCGACTTCAAACGGAATAAAAATATGATTTATTTGAAGTCCGCGCCAAGCCAATAAAAATTGCTTCCGTCGCGTTGAATCGAGAAAAATCACATTGTCGGCAGAATTTATTACTCGTACTGTCAAACATCTAGAATTTGTTTTAAATGTTGCGTTCCACATGTCACTGTCAAGTTTAACCCCGCGGCCGCTGACTCGGAATCCTTGACCTGCTTCCTATAGCGCGAGAGGACTGTTTAACGCATTGTTCTAGGACCGTTAGCAACGGTGCCAAGTGGAGACGCTGAAAATGCGAAAATGCCAGGAAGTGGGACAGCCGTTTTGTGACACACAAATTTTTTAGTAAAATATATTTTTATAAATTTATCGACACATACATTTTATGCAAGCAGTAATTTATATTCAACTTAATGTTTTGATCCTGGCCCGGTCCCGGCATGTCTCTATCACCATCCGGCACCTGCCAACAATCCCCCTGTGTCTCAATATAGCGGAGAGGAAGCTTGCCTACGATACACTTGTTCAAAAGCTGCCGCCATTTCAGAACCAAGAGACCACAGAGTCGGAGCTTACTCTATACAAACTGTGCACTAACAAATTGCTCGATTCGGACAATGATTAAAGGTGTCGCAGTGCAGTGATACGATACCGATCTGTCAGGGTCAAAAGTGTCATTTTTTCAACCAAAAACGTCACTTTGATCAGTATCGTATCTTATATGCAATGTTTGAATTTGCCCAAAGTGTGGAAATTTTGCATAAACGTAAAATTTCTATAATAATATTAAGCTTATTAGGGTAGGTACCTAGGTGATTACTAAATTCTGTTACTGCAAAAATCTTTATCTATGTAAAATATACGCACGAAAGTTGAATAAACTATATATTAAAATGAAGTACACAAAATCAGAAATTAATATGACAATATCATTCAAAATAGCCTCCTCTGGCCTTGACACAGGCCCTCAAATGACGAGGCTAGTCATCAATAGTGGCACGCACGATTGTCATGTCTAATTCCGTCACTGTCTTAATTATGGCCCGCTTGAGGGAGTCAAGATTTGTGTGGGGTTTAGCACAGGCTTTCTCCTCAATAACCTGCCATATGGCATAATCCAGGGGGTTAAGGTCCGGGCTGGAGGACGGCCAGTCTTCGTGGGAATAAAGTCGATGTTGTTCCTTCGAAACCAGGCTTGAGTTATTTTTTCCTTATGTGCAGGAGCTGAGTCCTGTTGAAAAACCCATGGCTGGTTTTGAAATAGGGCGTGGCTTAAGGGCTTCACTTTTGGTTCGAGAACGGTTTCCTGGTAAACTTTGGCCCCAGTTTTCATACCTTTTTCACATAAATGAACCTGTGTTAGCCCTGAGTATGACACACCCAACCAAATCATCACATAAGAGGGTTGATGACCTCGTTGCACTCTCGGAACAGCCGCAATCGCCTCTTGACTGTTTTCTGCATACACTCTGTCATTCTGGCGGTTACAACATTCTTCAATGGTAAATTTTTTTTCATCTGTAAATAGTATTTTTCGGTGGCCATTTTGTGCGTACCGCTTCAATAGCACGCGACTTCTCTCTAGCCTCATAGTCTTTAATCGTCCATTAAGCAAATGACCTTTTTGTCTGCGGTAAGCGTGTAGTCCAAGGTCTTCATTGATAACTTTTTTTAGGGAGCTTCTCTTCACAGACATCTGTATTGCCAACAACTTTTGCTTCCGGACGGGGTTTCTTGCAAATTCTCGCCTTCACTGCCTTTATTAGAGCTGGGGTCAGAACGGTGCGTGGTCTTCCAGACCTCTTGCGGTCATCGAAGCTCTGAGTACTATTGTATCTATTAATTGTGCGATAAACAAATTGTTTGTTGATTTTTAGGTTTTCAAGCAACTTTAAAATCATGTTTGGCGGGTGTCCACATTTGTGCAACGCAACTACTGCGATACGATTCTCTTTTAGGCCCCAATTCATTATAGATACGACGAGATAAGCGTTATGTGTGGTATATAATTATAGCTCACAAATCCACCACATTATGTAATTTTTTGTTTTTTCTATAATATAGAAATAAAGAGGTTGCAAATCGAGTAACAGAACTTAGTAACCAACTAGGTATAGGTATTATGGTTGTCACGTCAAAGTGGGTGCAGAATTCTATGGTGGAAATAAGGTGTCTATAATTCCAGCAAAAATAAAAGTTAACTAGTTTGTAGGTACTTGTATTGAGCGCGATCAAGCACACGGGTGTTAATTTCAAAACCACGCAGCTAGGTGCCGGTGCGGTCACAGAGGCTTCGATATCTGTTGTACATAATAATAAATAGGATCCTTTTGTTTTTTTTTTATTCGATAAGTTCGTGCTTTAGTGATGTGCCATGGGAATTTTCCCGAAACAAGGAATTATCGCTCATGGAAAATTCGTAGAAGATTTCCCCTGTACCCCCGGGTATTATTGCCCAAACAGGGGAATATTGAAACATGGATTACAACTTTTATTAAAGCAATCTATAATGACAAGTAACTGCGTTTAGTAAAGTAATTTTCCCATAAACCGTAAACTGCAACTAGCTTCCCAACCAAAATTACTTGAAAAGTGGTTTTGCTTAAAACAGTGGCCACTTAGGATTATTTTTAATACGGCATTACTTTAAGCCCACGAAGTGCATGGATGCGAAAGAATAATGGGTACGGTTTGTTTATTGAATCTTTTGACAATGCAATACAAAAGGTTTCACAAAAACCCGTCCAAAACACTCGTATGTGTACAGTGTTTCTTGGTAAAAAGCATACGGAACTCCACTATTCTTATTCCTTAATTAGGTACTTACTACCTAACTTATTTTGACTCTGATTAAACTGTGATAATTTGTGTCGTTTTTTGTTGATTAAAGACGTATTATTGTTAAAAATGTTTTATTTTGGCCAGGGGATTATTTGCAGTAACTATGGGAAAATTCCTATGAAGAATGGTAAATTTCCCGGGAGTATAGGGAAATTACTTTGACGAGTGAAATACGCTTTTAATATTTTTAATAAAGTTCAAAAGGCCAAGTGTTGACTGAATTTCTAAGAATAAATTAGTATATCTATGCACAATTTAAATATTCCCCTACTTTCGCTTTATGGGGGAATATTCCCGGGAATAAACACTAGGGTTTTTTTTTTCGGGAACGGCACATCACCATTTGTGCTTGACAGCCGCAGTAGCCACGCTGGTCGCAGTAGAAAACGTTATACTCGTAAGTTATAACAATATTACAAATTACTTAGATGGAACTACCGCATATCGTGACCTTCGTGGGAGTAATAGGTAGATCCTAAATACTTTTTAAATTCCGATAGTGTGCCTAATTAAAACGTATAAGTATTGGTGAAGTATTGGTGTTTGATTGGTGAAGTTGGTACTATTATTTACTATTATTAATATTCAGCAAGTTTAATGTTAAAATATTAAAAAAATGTCACATTAAAATAAAATAACATTTAAACTACAATCTACAATTCTACGTGAATACCACAAAATGATCAATAAATCAAAAAGAACAAAAACAAATCGAACCACATCCACGAGTCAAAATATTATAAAATATATAAATATTATATTAGGTATTGTATTACTACACTTGACATAGCCAGTCATAATAACATTACAAGAGTTAGTAACAATAGAATGGGGAGAGACCTACCCATAGCATGAATAGTTGAATACTTAGTGTTATTCAAAAGCGTTATAAAGATCCTATTCACAACCCGTGAATAGGACTAAACCAAAGTAGCATTATAAAGGCTGCTTTTTCTGCCATTATGCGACATAAAGCGGTCACTAACATATCGTATGACGAACGACATAAAAATTTCCCTTTCATTCTTCGCGATTCTGTGGATTCCACTTTGAATAGATCATGAGTCAAATCTCACTTAGCAACGAACCGCAAATTAATCTTAAAACAAAACTCATCCTTAAGTCGCTTGCAAAAGGATCATCAAATATTTTTGTACGCGTAATGTTAAAGTTGCATAATTTTGCGTACCAATACATCTTACAAAATGATATCGAACTGAAATCACCCTTATACCGCAGTTTTAAGGATTACGTATATTTTATTCGACGGTAAAAAGTTTGTGTTGTTATTGGGGTCAACGCCGGACAATGTCGCGTTAAGTAATTGTTGTGCGGTTACTTTGACCTTTATTGGAACGTGTCAGAGTTTATTTTGTATTGTTTGAACGGTAAATTAATGTGTTAGTAATCATCCAAGATTATATTTTGTACATACCAGTTCCAGGAAATTTATTACATTTTAGCAATATTTTCTTTAGTTACGACCGTGTCTAATAGTTGTATTGATTAAAAGAACCATCAATGTACTATTGTACATTGTGCACGTATTAATGACAATTACAATCAACAACATTGGTGGCAGCTCATTAAACCTAACTATCCGCCTTCAACTTTAGCATGAATATACAAAAACCGACCTCAACACACATAGCTGTAGAATAGTCACGGCGCGGCGATGTGGGGGCTGGGTAGGAGATAATGACCGCTAGAGTAACTACCGTGCATTTGACTAATCTATTTGAAGTAATCTATTAAAAAGGAATTTAACTGCATTAAGGGTCTGTTTTCACTACTGGCCGTGTATTTCATTGGAATATATATAAAATATTTCGTGGATTTTCCTTTTATGGTTGGTATTTAGCGAGGTTTTTATAAATTCTTGTTTAAGTAGACGAACCTCTTGACAACTATTAAGAGCTTTCGTTTCCTTAAATAATTCTAGCGATTGTAGGGTCTAGTCTTATTTCTTCAAGTAAAATCACTTTTAGTAGTTATTTCCATTTATTAATGAATTACAATTAAAAATAAGCAGGAAAATCATTCAATCATAAACGTCAAGTCTCCCTCCAAATGATATGTCACCATCGTCATTTAAAAAAAACAATTAAGTTGCCATATCAAAATGACATTACCCAGATTGACATAGAATTGCCACAACAATATCGAATTACACCCAAAAGGATACAAAAATACACTACAGCATTAGTATTAATCGGTTATACATAGTACTTATCTTTATAAAGAACCTTACGCGATACAGCCCGAAATTCAATAAAATGCTGCAAATGATGTTAAAAGGATGAAAATAATTACGACTGATCTTTTAGGCCTATTGAATCAATTTGACTCGTAGAACCAAAAAAGGAGAGGAGTCATGACGTCCTCTTTTTAGTATGGGGAAAAAATATTTTGTTCAGAAGCCTATTGTGTATGCTATCAAATTACAGGGTTTTTTAAAGTCAATTCTAAAAATATATCTCATCATTACAATGCAGTCACTTTTAAAATTAGAATAAAAATAATTTTCAAAACATACCAAGTTTGGGCTCCGCCAGGTAGAATACAGTTCGATTTTTTTTGAAAATTGTTTTTATTCTAATCAAAAAAGCTGAAATTTATTGAAGTGATATATTTTTAAAATCGTCTCAAAAAACCCTTTCATTTAATACCACACACAATAGGTCTCTGAAAAAAAAAATCCCATCAAAAAAAATATTACGTCATAACTCCTCTCCATTTTTTTGTTGTGTTGGGTTAAAAATAAAGAAAATTTAATTTAATTTAAATTGATTCAAATGGCCTAAAGATCAATCGTACCTATTTTCATGCTTTTAACACAATTTGTAGCGTTTTTTGGCGTACCGCTAGCACTAAAAAATGATTTCGAGTATAACGGAATAACAAATTACAGAAACACATAGGTTAAGAAAGATTTTATCGAGACACGGAAAAGGATTATTTTTTCTGAATTCTTAGATCACTTTTAAGTTTTACTCCGGGCCCTAACTTACATCTCATGTAAGTTAGAGCCCGGAATAAAACCCGTATTTTTCATTTGCGGGCGTCATTTTCAATTTTTTTATTATAGCCTATATCCCTACCATAATTCTGACGAATTCAACGACATCTCATATGTCAAAAACCGTTCAGCCGTTTGGGCTGCAGGGCGTGCCAAAGAAATGGACATACATACAAACATACGCTCGAAAAAAAAAACCTCCTAACGCAGTTGGATAAAAACGGCACATACTCAACTCATCTATTTAATCATCACCTATGCTTACAGTGTTAAATGTATAAGTAAATATATACATAATAAGTCAAACAATTAATATACATTATTTTATTTTCAGGTAAGCATTCGAAAGTATAAAGACATTTCAAGAAATACCTGAAGGAACAAAGGAGTACAGGTAACGATGTACCTATAAAATAGTTCCGATTGCATGATAGAGCAATTCATTTTTGCCCGATGATCATAATTTCCAAATTTCATATTCGGCACGGCATTCGGTTCGACAGTATGTTGCCGCTTATAATATTGGCTTGGCACCGACTTCAAACACAATAGTTTCTTGCTCATAATATAAAAGGGATAATATTTTATTTTATACATTTTGAAGTCGGTTTTCTTTTTTAGGTTATATTTAACATTACTGTTTAAACCAGAGTATGTGGCGACTCGAAATGTGCCCGGACCTTTTACCGTCTGCCTGCGTTCATAACAACTATGGATAAAAGACACATGACTAATACTCCTCGTAAAGGCTTCGGTACACTAAAAAAGAACATTCCACATTCCAATCCGTTCCACGTACGGAGTATAAAAGACACCATTTCTATTGGATGTTTTTTAGAACTTCATCACACTCACGGCCAATATAATTAGTGAGTGATACGAGTAATTCTAGGTATATTCAAATTTAAAATTCTTTATTTCGAGTAAAAAGTTGATTTGCACAACATTAGATACGTTTATAATATGATCTATATTTTTTAATAATGTTACAATTTAGTATTTGAACGGTTTATTTTGTTCTATTTATCTTAGTTCCTCGTACAGTATAGTCGTTGATTCAATCAGAACAGACCAATATGCAGACAAATCTAAATACCTTAAGCTAAAGTGAGCTTTTATGGTTAAAAACAAGAATGGTATTCGTATTATTTCATACATCAAAGCCGATTATCCAATTTTGATGAATGAAGTATTATTTAAATAAAGAAAATTTTTTATTCATTATAAAAACACAATATAAATTAAAACTAAAATATTACTAAATTAAATCTAAAATAAAACTAAAATAAATCTAAAAATGGCCCCTGCGGCATAGTACCGAAGACGCTGGCAGCATTTCCTCGCTGGATCGTTAGACTGATGCGTTGAGCGAGGAAGCTGCCAGCTCTTTGATCTCCTGTGGCGTCTCTGAGTCTCTTAGACAGATCTTTGAAGAGACTAAGAGCGCCAGGGCCCCACGGACCAAGGGTCTCGACACCGAATGGAATAAAATTGTACTCGGTGCCGATACCCCTGTATTTTCCTACCTTGGCGTTCTCCGCCGCCTCTACCGCTGTCGCTGCCCTCATGGAAGTTCGGTGGAGATGTGACGGGGCTAGTGTGTCTACACACGTTGCATCCCACACCAGCACCCGTCCCATACTCCACGGAATCAGGGACATCCCGTCCGGTCTCTTGCCGTCAGTTCTGGATATATATGCCGGTCGGCTCTAAAAGAGCCGGCACATTAACTGAGGCTAGAGACCGGCGGATGATGTCATTGAGGGCAGTATGTCTTGAAAAGCGGCCAGCGCTTCGTTGGCAGGAAAGTCCGTGGTGCCCTAGTTGGTCAACTTCACTTCCGCAGGGGCAGCGATGGGGGGCGCAGACCGGGACCCCGAGACGAAGGCAAACTGCAATACGAAGTGTGTCGGGATTTAGAAACGTGCCTAAATTTGGGGAGGGGTGCGCATGGAGCCAGTATCCAGCTTCCCGTGTTCCTGCAGCTAGGAGTCTGGCTCGTCCCTCGGTGTCGGATTCATTTAGTAAAGAAGATACGGTAAATTTACATGCAATGTCGTCCCAGCTCCTTTGAGATTTCGGGTGTTCGGGAAAATTTTGACCGGGGCAAGCAACTGGCCAAGCATTTTTGGCATCAGCCAAGCCCGTAGCCTCACAGTTTGTTCGTAGGATTTTTCCTATGAGACTGGATGAGCTATGGACTGACGACAAAAATGCTGGTAAAGCCACACTGGACGTTTTGCGGATTCCTAACCCACCATGCCGGATGGGAAGGGATCCTTGGGTCCAAGACTGCTCGTTTAGCTGGATATTGAGAACGGATTCTAGATTACTTTTAATTAAACAGTCTATCTGTAACAGAAAATTTGGATTTTTCCAAAGGGGACAGCAGCGAAGCACATAAGTTAAGTTAGGGACAAATAGGCAGAATTTTATAATACTTAACGCATAATGAGGGCTAATTTCTAGCAACCGGTGAGAATGATTTTCGAATTTGGAAACAGAATTTTGAACAAAATTTGCAAAATTTTCTTCGAATATAGGGGATCCCAGGAGGCAAAGGTTACTTTTGTCGAGTAACTTAATGTTAGGTGCAAGTTGGTTGAATTTTTGTTTCAAGTTATCAAGGTTAATATGAGAATTTTGAATAAATAGTTCACATTTGTCGAAATTTAATTCTAGGCCGATGGATTTAAATTTATCAATTATTACGGAAAGGTCCGCTAATACAGTATTTGAGTCACCTCCTAGGGTCCCGTCATCCAGGTACCAAACGTTAAATTTAGATGTCAAATTTTTGATTATAGGGTGTATTGCCAAACTGAAAATTGCAGGCCCCAGAGGATCTCATTGTTGGCAGCCGACTTCTGAAGACAATTCGTTTGACCGGTACATTAATTTAGTTTTAGCTTCCTCGCTCAACGCATCAGTCTAACGATCCAGCGAGGAAATGCTGCCAGCGTCTTCGGTACTATGCCGCAGGGGCCATTTTTAGATTTATTTTAGTTATTTTAGATTTATTTAAATTATATTTTCACCTCACTTATTTGGAAAAGGTATTTTTCTTCCTTGCTAGGAGGGATCAAAGTGGCACTTTTCTGTTATACGTCACTTTTTTTGCAAAGTATTTTTTTCACTTAAGTAATATTTTGAAACATAATCATTTCCTCATAGGTGATATGAAAAGCAGTATGTGTCACATTGTAGCAAAATTATTTTCACCTTGGGCGTTAACACTCGAATCCCTCACTACTATTCTATTTTAGAATCCCTCGCTACTCTCAGAATTCTATTATAGAATCCTTCACTTTCTTCAGCATTGAATGTACGCCCTCGCCATAAATATATCATTTTGCTCCCTTGTGACACAATCTACTACTGTGACCCTAGTTCACAATCGTACTAATTGCGCGGAAAATTTGGTCGTAACATAAACCTTTTGTTTGCGCACTATGGAACTATTTACAACAAAAGTTTTGCCGTAATTAGTACGATTGTGAACTAGGGTGACCATATATATGATATAAAGCTACATTTTTTACCCTACTTCTAAGATGGAAAAAAATAAGAAAAATCGTAGGTGGGTCGTAGGTGTTCATTTAGCTTAATTAGGTACCTACATGGCTAGGTAAAATCTAAAGGTTCTATTGACGTTCCAGCAGTGCTACTGCTATAGCGGTGCTGGTGCTGTTCACCGAGTATTAGATATTATCACTATTGTATTCAAACGGTCACTCATTTGTTCAAAGAAATTGACAAATACAGCGACGGCATCAGAGGGCCTACCGCGAACCACGTTCGACGTTTTGCCTCCCTATCACACTTACATACAAATTAGCGAGATGCAACACGTCGTACGTGGTTAGTAGTAGGCCCTCTGAGCCGCCGCAGTAATTTCGCAACAGTAATGCAGCTTCAGCTGCCAGCCGCATGTAACCGTTACAAAGTCTTGGTTGCAAAGATATTGTAATGCATTTCGATTCAGGTCCTAAACCAAAACCCAGGCGATTAGCGTCATAATAAAACTGTCAAGAGTGGACAGGTTCGAACCTACATTGAATTGTACATATTTGGAGATGATGGTAAAAGCCTGCTTTCTACTTGTACTGTCTTGCCCGTAGGCTCAGGGTTCAGCTATGCAAATCACCCTATAAGTTTGTCTAGACATATAAAGCTAACTTAGGTATTTAATATGGCTAGGAATAACTCACGTACAATGTAGCACGGGCATACATATAGTTATTACTTAGCCGATACGGATTACGATTAGCTACGGAGATAGAAGCAAATTTATGTTTCTGTGCATACAATCTCAGAGAAATGTATGTAAATATGTTATATGTTCTATTCTATAATTTTATTTAAATTTGCAGCTGTAGGCACATCATATACTTAAATTACCTACGTATTTTTTTGTTTATCTTATGTTTTTGTATTGTGAGATTGATAATATTGAATAATTTATTCCCTAGACAATTATAGTTAACTCCTTGCGGGACCTAACCGAATACTTCGTACTTTCCCTAAAATAACAAATTATTTTTGGCTTCCTTTTTTGTAAATTTCGAGCTCTTACGAGCTTATTTTAATACGCGCTATAACTATAAAAAATACTGATATGATATGGCACCCAAAAACCCAAGAGCGTCTAAATGTCTAAAGGGATAAATAATAAATAAATTTAAAAAAATATATCATTTATGATACATTACCTTACAAACTAACAACATACAATAATAAAATCTTAAAAGCTAAAAATTATTACGGCGACACAGTTTTCTGTTGTATCACATGTTCTGCATGCAAAAAATCCTTGGTTTTTTAAGAAAACTGAAAGAAACCCGAATTTTTGCAGTTTTCCGCAAACTACACAGAGAGCACAACTTTTTCACATCACGCTTTGCGTTTTTAGGAGATTTTTTGTAAGATTTGACCACTGTAACATTACAAGGCATAGTATTGTACAACCCTTTAAAGTACCTCCTTATGTTGATGCAAACTGACATATGTAATTCAAAGATCTTATCACTTCTGTTCTTCTGAACATCAACGCTGACGTCACTTGATCTGAATCTTCACAGATGCCTCGGATAAACTCTCATCCTTTTTTTTTCAATAATGAGACTCGTCCCCGCCCTAAGTAATGCTCGTCCATCGCACGCAGACGCCGTTACCATAATGTTCATAATTTGCATGCAGATTATGGTACACTGGGAGAAATATGCTGCTCCATGCACATGAAATCGCGGTACACGATTGGTATCGTTGACAGTATTTATATGAGTTATTTTAGTTTATCCATCTATTTCAATAAAATAATTCTAACCATAGTTATTAAATTTATTTTTTGTTAAAGGTACGCTATTTTAAAGCAATTTGTCGGTAGAAAAAGGCGGCAAATATAAAAATTGTAGACGCGAAGGAACAATATCCCATAGAAAATTAGAATTTCGTGCTGTTCTACTGATAAATTTCTTTACTAGTCTGCATTTGTATATGTCGGCGGCCGATCATTGTAAAGTTCCTATATGAAATGTTTTGACGGTAGTCACAATAAACCAATAGATAGCTAGAATGGGTTCGTTACGTTGCTTCAGATGCCCGAAGGGTAAACTGTCCAGAAATACGCGGGGCTCTTACGACTAAGGGAACGAGAAATTGATTTTTACGATTCACGTTATGTCAAGGAATTTCATGATTTGCCTGAATTTACGATCGGCCGCCGTATATACATACTATGGCAATAGAATTACCTCGAATGTTTGATGTCGAACACAGGAAATCTTGAAAATCTTGTGTCAGCATAATCACGCATAATGTATCCCACATAAATAAAATCTGATGACTCGAGTCACGAAAATTTAATTATTAAATATTTTAAAACCGGATTTTATCGGAAAAGTAATGGTGTCATTGTCATCATCAAGAATATACAAACAAGTTTTAATTCTAAGTCATTCAATACGGACACAAAATATCTATACTTATTCGAAAAGTGTTGGCAGTTATCTTACTTTCCCTGTTAAATTTAAAGACATTTTAAAATGTTTCGCTCTTTATGACTTTACTAAAAATGGGTATTAAAGGTTGTAAACCGAGTTACATTGCCATTACAAATATGTGTGTAGGACCCCGTTAAACTTTGATTGGTTCTCTGTTTAATACTCATTTTGTCCAAGGCTTTGTAAATAATGTTGCACATATATTATAACAAAGAATTACAAAAATACAACGCGAATGGGGTGGGAGTGTGCTGCATTATGAAACTTACGTTGGCACAAAATTGTGTAGTACCTATCTTAAAGGTGTGTATATTACGATTGCATTAATCTACAGCACCAAATAGATAAAAAAAATGCCTCTGCCTTAATCTTATTTGTACGACCACACCTTCAATTACTGTACAATGTGATTCATTTACTGTAACATATCAGCTAAATAGTAAAAAATAACTACATATACAAACACCAAGGGAGACTTATAATTTATGGAAAATTCATAATGTTTGTTTTTATTAAATTTAATAGATGAAAATAATTTTATAGGGATAGGTACTAAAATTTCAGTTAGACTGTACAAATCCTTAACAAACTTATACCTACATCTACTCACTAATGGCACGCTAATACGTTACGGGTTGGCCGGTCACTTGCAATTTACCATTTAAATGCATCCCAGATAATGGATGCGGGCAGGGCCTACCTAGGTGGACTAGCATTAGTACATGCGTTCAGGAAAGAACTTTGCACAAGGTACGTACGCAGGATTATTACAGTACTTGACAGATTCTTTTGCAAGATATTTGCTATTAAACTTAAAGTAATTCGTTATATTTAACAATTTAACCTTTATTAAATAAAAAAAACGAAAGACGGACTGAATTACATAATGCATCTAAACCATAAAACACGTAATATCATGTAACAGTCAATAAAAAAAAATATCGACATGCTGAACTGCTTGGTTTATTTTAAAAATACATGTAAGGAAATAATACCCGTAATTCCATTCAATTTAAATTTCTTCCGCTGTCAAGACATCGTCATACGAAGTATACGAACCTCGTTTTTAAACAAGCTCCTCTTAAGAATGAAACAAGTTAAAAAGTTTTACTCTATGTCCTCATAATTATAAAGAGCAATATTGCTTCTTAATACTTCGTCACTTACAGTATTCTGTTAACGTACGTATGCTTTCAAAGAAATGCTATCTCCTGTTTAAAATGCACGTCGTACGATATGAACAATAGTGACTCATTATTATGCGCGGACGCTCGACGCCATCTATCTGCGACGCGAAGAAATTATGAAATTAGTTAAATTACTCATTATCTTGAGTGTATTTAACTGAGTTAATAAAAATTTCATTCATAAGTTAAAATAAAACTTCGTAGGTTTTAAACCTATTCGATTATAAAATTAAAATTAAATTAAATTAAATATCATTTATTTATTATAACTGATTTTCACAAACCTACATTTCAAGCTGTCGATTATCATTATAGATATGTTTACTTTTCTAAATTGTTACAAATGAAACGATTTCTTTTACAGATATTTAGTTAATGATCTAAATTATTCAAGCATTTTGTAAAATCTAATATCGGGAACCAAACATTAAATTCGAAACAGACCCTCATCAACATCATAATAGCGATGCCCAACAAAACATACGAGATTCTAAAAAACAAGTGTGTATGCATTGTTCTTCAACAATTCATAAATTTGACGTTCACAGCAAGTTATCAAATATCTATTGATCCGTACATTCTAATTACTTACGTTTCCCACCTCACAAACACACTATGACTATGACACTATTGTTGAAAATGCACAATGTAAAATGTGATAAGCATTGTTAGGTTGTTTGATTAGAATGTCAATACGAAGGCCTGCATTTACCGGGGTGTCATTATGAATCCCTAACAACGTTTGTCCTAAAGTCACTTGCCCTAAGTGGTTTGTCCTAATGGGCACATGCCCTAACGATCAATTGTCATAACGATTATTTTCCATAATGTTATGGTTAGCCTAAGACTCATTTATCCTAAGCATTTGTACCATAACTATCAAGATCCCTAACAATGTTTGGCATAAAATAATATGCTCTAACTGTTTTGACCTAATGGCTATTGCCCTAATGATCAATTGTCATAACAGTTACCGTTCCTAGTGATCCAATATCATAACAATTACTTTCCATAATGAATGGTTAACCTAAAACTCATATGTCCTAAGGATTTCTACCATAACTATCAATACCCTTAATGTTTTTTAACATATTCCTCGAAATCTCTAACAATGTTTGGCCTAATACATCACGCCCTAACTAGGTTGATCTACGAGTAATGGGTATTGCTCTAATGATCAATTGTCATAAAAATATTTTTCATAGTGCTCTTTGCTCTAAAACTCTTTCGTACGAAATATGTTCACCATAAATATCAGTATCACTAATGTTTTTAGCCATACTCGAAATTTGATACTGGGACCTCAAGTGACAAAAGTGGATTAGGTTAGAACTGCAACCATTGCAAAAACGAACTGCTGTCAAAAATAAGTTAGGTTAGGTTAGAATTGCGAGTCTCGCCAAAACGAACTGTTGTCACAAAAGTGAGTTAGGTTAGAACTATGACCCTCGCAAAAACGAACTGCTACCACAAAAGTGGGTTAAGTTAGGTTAGAACTACGATCCTTGCAAAAACGAACTGCTGTCATAAGTTAAGGGTTAAGTTAGGTTAGAACTGCGCCCCTCGCAAAAAAGAAAAATTATGATTAATAAAATAATGATCAGTAATCAATATGGCAAATGCCACCAGGGGAAAAAATAGGCCATTCGATGATAGGGCAAACAAAAGTAGGGCATATGAGTGGTAGGCCAAGCAACCATAGGCTATATAACATTAGGTAAAATGATGGTTAGGACGTATGACCTTTAGGCCCAAAAATAATTAGGCCAGATAAGAATTATGCTCAATAACATTAGGATAAATACTCAATATGGAAAGTGCCATTAGGGAAACACATATTAGCACAAAAAAAAATCGGCCATTCGATAATAGGGAAATCAAAATTAGGGCATACGATTGTTAGGTCAAGCAATGATAGGTTATGTAAAATTAGGTAACATGATGGTTAGGATATGTAATTTTTAGGCCTAACAATAATTAGGCCAAAAAAGAATTATGCTACATAACATTAGGATAAATACTCAATATGGAAAGTGCCATTAGGGAAAAACATATTAGGACAAAAAAATCGGCCATTCGGTAATAGGGAAACTAAAATTAGGGTATACGAGTGTTAGGACAACTGATCATTAAGACAAACAATATTAGGGAAAGCAATGATAGGAGAAAAAACTTTAGGGATTCAGATATAGATCCCATAGCAAAGAACCTCAGGCACAAAAATAACGCAAATATATTGAGTTAAGCCCATAGCAACAATCTCGAGGAGTCACAAATATGTCTACAAAAGTCAAAAAACTTACAGTCAACAATAAAAGCATGATTTTTTTACCTTAATCAATGAGTAGCAACATCCAAAAACAAATATAAAATTAAGACTCCCATAAATATAATAAAAATTAAATAAGTATCAAACATATCTCTCTAAACGCTCATGCCAACAAGTTTGGTTTTATTTTATTTTTATGTTTTACTTTGCTTGTGTTGATATCATTTATTTTCAAAATGTTGCAATACTTAGAGGAGACTGTCATGCAATAGTGAGCTGAAACGTGGTTAGATAACTGCCGCAATACCTAACCTGTTATTTCCTTTAACAGGTGTCGAGGTAATTACCATCTTTTTATTTTAGCGCCAAACAAAGGCTCTAACAAACACAAGTCTCGAAAGAAAGCCTTTGTGGACTTAACTCGTTTCACACATTCGTTTAGTAATAACCTTTTGGAACGACAAGGTACTCGTACTAGGCTTATATGCATACGTGTAAGTGTAAAACGTTACATTTCCGAAATAAACGCCTCTAAAGTTGAATGAACTTACTTAGCGCCCTTTATGAGAAAAGTTTTAAAAAGCTGATGCAAGCTTGAGTTGAGTGGTTGTAGGATTGTAGAATGAGGGACCGCAACCTGGAAAGTAACCGTAGAATTAGTTTTTTATTAATCTGCATGTGACTTCTGAAAGACTTAAACAAGACTTAGACTAGTAATATAATGGAATTAATTAAGTATTAACGAAGTAAGGTAGTTATAGCTTTTAATTTGTAATGTACCTACTTGCAAAGGTTTTGCTATCGAAACATTTACTAATAACTGTTATTATCTTATATCATTAAATCCCAAGTAACGCTTTCAGTCAATAGCATTGCATAATTATGGCAGATTTGAATTTAGTTACGGTAAGTGATGATCACAGCCAGATTTGGTTTAACAAAGATGCATGTTTGAGCTAAGTAGTGACAAAAAAAAAGATTAACAGCACATTTATTTAAATCACTTAAGCCTTAGATGACGTAACTAATGAACTACTTATACTCAATTTAGAAACGCTTTACGTTTTTTACTTACTACTAGAAATCACAAGCAACCTATTGTACTTAATCAGATAAATGTCAAGTAACCTATTGTACCTATTCTCCTATTTTACGAAAATTTTTAAGCTAGGCGCTAACAACCAGGTGCCTATGCAAGCACGTTTTCCCTGCCCATGCTTTAACTAATATAACGCGTAAGCGTTAAACAGAACTATCCAATTTTCCAATATCCACTGGGACTGTTTCCAAGAAAAACGTAATTTCACTTACGGGTTTTTGCGTAGGTGTCGAATTACTTGGAATGTGATCGGTAGTCGAGATAATCTTTCGAATGCTTCGAGGTAAAAATTACGCATTTAGCGTAATTGCCCCATGTTTTCCGTTTCATTGAAAAAATTACTTTATCTTCTCTTGGTCCCTAATAATATATCATTAAAATATGAACTCGTCTTTGTAATACTTACAGCTTAAAAAAGACGAAGGATTACATAGCATTCCAATAAACAATGTTTTAAAGTTGGTTGTTGACATGACCGGTATTGACATTTTATAGTGCGGTTGTATTGAACTGGTTAGTAGTTTGGTTTAAACTTTAATATTTCATTTAAGGTTTATGTAGATCGACGATAAAAAATATTTCTAAAAATAATGAGACGGTCTTGACTTTGCCACCTGTACAAAACAAAGCCCCACACAAAAAGAGAATTCAAATAGACGACTTCGATAAATGTGGCATAAGGCATAAAATTCATGAATTTTATGCCGTGCGAAAACAAGTACCGAGTATCAAAACTCTGCTCACTGCTTCGAAAAAAGACATTGGATTTACAGGCAGCAGAGAGTTTTTACGAAAACTGATGCACAGTATGGGATTCAAATATAAAAAATGCAGAAACCAACGTTCAATATTGATGGAGCGTTCCGATATTGTGGTTTGGCGTGAAAGTTATTTGGATCAAATACAAGAAGTAAGGGATAAAAATATGCCTATAGTGTATTTGGACGAGCCCTACATTCATATTTCTCTGAACCACGGCAAATGTTGGCAGAGCGAAAATGAACCTGGAGTATCAAAAACCGTTTCAACAAGGAAAATTCTACACTATAGGACACTATCTCAAGGTTAAATAAACTGTTGTCAGGCTTTATCTTACATAACTGTTATATCTGTAGGTAATTATAGCCTATGAACTTTATTAATATAAAATATTTTCTATTCGTTCGCACTTATTAATATAGTCCAATAATTAATTTAAATTGTTTATTCAATTGAGTTCTTGAGAAATTGAATTCTCATTCATAAAATAGTAGCTTACTTAATTTTGCGACTCCTGAAAACTTGTTGTAAAAACTGAAGGATGTTTTGGTTTAAATCATTACCTACATAAGGGGTCACCAAATGGCGGAACTAAAACTCGAATTGGCCTGCATATCAATGTCCCGGAAAACACAAATTACCTAACTCACTTCCAAATCGGACAACAAAACAAAACGTCGTCCATCGCCGCTCGTTCAAGGAGGCTATAAACAATCGGCCCACGTCTGCGCACCGATGAATTTATACCCAACCATGACGTGACGGTTTGTAAAGGCAATGTTTTGACCACTGTTGTACGAACTTTCGAACGTTTTCACCGCTCGAATCGAACGTCATTATTGACAACGTATTTTTTGACAGCAGAAGCAACCACTTTAATTTAATTTAATTAAAAGATTTAAAACTAAGCAAGCTCAGCATCAGTATAGTACTTACTAACTTTTGTTAAGTTAGTTTAAATTCATTGCCTCCTAGGACGAGTAAACCAGTATTGCCTCCGTCCAGTCGTGCAATGCTCTTGTCTAACTGAGATTTTGACTAAATCGTAAATGTACTTTGCTGAGGACTATCCCACGACCACTGTTACTATGTGAATAGTCAAGCGGCATTTGTAAAGTTTCTGGGTGCGTAGACAAGATGCCAATCGTTCACGCTCCGTAACGGAGCGTAGTTATCTCTCTTATCACTCTTCCTTATTAATACGACAGAGACAGTTACGTTTGGTTCACTACGGAGCGTTAACGATTGTGCTTTTTATCTACGCAACCTGAAATTGAGACTTATAAAGCTAATAATTTTATATCCAGTGAACTCAGTTTTGTTATTCTAAACGAGACCACTTGAACCAGTGTAAACTTGCTTCTCTATTACACTAGGTGTTACCGATCGATCTGGGGATGTCAGTTACTTCGATTCCGTTCGATTTACCCGAGCACGACCGTCTGCGCGAGTGTCGGTCGCTCATTAGCTCTGTATGCAGCGTCTTTATAAGAATACAGCAAAATTTATGTAAAACGTGACGGGAGACCAAGGCCTAGGTAATGCAAATACATTGCCAGGCAACGAACAGCTGATTAGTATGTGCAGCGCGCGCAGGACGTCCGCGCCGGCGACGTCACGGGGGCTTCCAGCGCCTAGGAATCACAGAGCTAACTAGATATTGTCGAGAAACATATTTATTTCAAGCCTGCAGCTGTTGCCATTCGTTGTTACAGAGGCCACATCACATTCCGGTATAAATGAATTAACGGCATCTGCAAAATAAAATCTGTACCAAAATGTACTGCCCTGAACTATTTATTAGTAGTCAATGGGTTACACAATACCAATGGCTCAAATCTGTGGCCAATCTCCCGCCACATTGCATAATCGAATATCTTACGCTAAAAACAGCTAATAGTAATACAAATCTAAGTCATTTACAGGAAAATCTCCATGTTATAAGTAAGTGGCATTTACATCGTTTGACAAGCATTACAGCTTTCTAGATTAAACGATTATAACAGTTTTAATCTGTTGTTATGTATGGCTAGAAATTAAATTATGCCATTTATGCAGTTATGTCAAGAGAAATTATGGACTTTATTATTGTGTCCAGTAATTTTATTTTTATTGCTGACTTTCGTTTTGCTTTATTGTTCTTTAATTGTAGCTATTTCATAAGACGGCTACGTTAGGTACCATCAGGTTCAAATTTGCATGGACAATTTATAAATGTTTTCATTCATAACTTGAATAACTTGTCCGTGCACTTTTGAACCCTTATGTAGCTATATAACTATACAACAAAAGATGAATGTGAAAAGGACAATTTAGTTTAAAATTACACATCGCAACTAAATAGCAATTTTAAAACCGGGCCATAGATAGTTATATGAGTTTTTTTTAAAGTAATATTATGTCTATGTAAAGCCTCCTATGTCATCATTTGTGCTCAACTGCACTCCAATTAGTCACTAATGCAGTGCCAGTACCTAGGTTGCATAAGCAAATTTACTAAACTGGGTTTTAATCAAAGCCTTTTAGTCTAAAGTTCTAGGACCTAGCTAATTCGTGAAATATTTATGGGTTCATGTGGCTTTCCTTCCCTCTCACGCTTGGCACGAACAGTCATTATTTTAATGTATCGTCTAATAGTAATGTTTCCCTTACATCATTAAAGTAGTGTTGTATGGTCCGTATGCTGTTTTAGATCATTGAATGTTTCTGTGAAAATGTTTAAGTGATTGCTTTTATGTTAATAACACATGTGATGTTAAATTAGTAACTCTTTAATTTTACTTACTTTTAAGTAAACTTTTCCCAGACTTTACATTTTGTAAGTATAGGAGAAAGTGCGTGTAAAAAATACTTCTAGTCCCGTCCAGGCCAAGATCTTGGAACGCTTTTCATTTGTTACTACGGTTAGTTATTTGATCAATTTCCTGCGCAGAGTCAAACCTCTAATACGACACTTTCGTTTCTTTTAGGTTAACTTATTAATTTTAATGCTATATTACCAGTACCCCTAGTGTAAACTTATTCGATAGCGTTACCTCTCATTTTATATGGGATTTTGAGTTTCCAAAACGTCCCGCTTGGCGCGCTGTTTCTAAATCCCATACAAAATGACACTTAACGCAAACGCGTACGTCACGTTACGCAATCCTTTCATCGCGTGCACTTACTAGTTTAAATCAAGTATATGGCAATGTCAACATAAAATCTCAGATTGTAAAAACCTTAAAACACTCTGATTATTCCATCAAATTCAACTTATAGTATGATGGATTTCAATGAATAAATTACTTGTAACTGCGTTATCTTAAATCTAAGCGAAGCCAAGCTTGAAAATGCTTTTTACGAGACTTACGTTCACTATCCTTCGTTAATGAATTAAAAAAAGACACTTACGTTTCGAGTTTGATTGACGTTTCCTAAAGCTGCTTACAGTAATTATGCAACGAGTTGAACGCTGTGGAAGAGAACTTAAAGCCACTTTAATAGGGCGGTTTATTGAATGCAGATTTAGTATCACGGTGTAAGGATTAAAAGAGGATGCGGTGAGATCAATGTCCCGTCATTCTTTGGTGAATTGATATTGCATCAATGATTGGATCCAATACTATTGGTAGAGTAGTACTTATAGTAAAGTTAGATATTAGTTTCCATTTAAAACGAAGAATAAAAGAAAAATGAACTTTTACTCGCTAAAAAATAATAAGGAAAAAGATTTGAAAAACATTAATCTGACAAGGTGGACTGGAGTATTGTAGGAAGAGATTCTCATCTCTGTTTGAAATATTCCATAGCTTTCATAATAAGTAAGTAAATAATTTTACCTACATGTAGAACTACAATTTAATTTTAAAGAAAAATAGAACCAGGTAACAACAGGTCCTTTCGCTAAAAATCGACTTCATCCAGACAACCTCTGTTTGGGTAGCAGGAAATGTAATAATAATATAATATTCAACAACTGAACTGTTGAACTGTTGTTTTTTGGCTTTTGGTTATTTCATTTCCAATATATAGGTATGCTTATAAGTAGTTGATCAAACTAAAGAAAACTTTTGTAAATGAAATTATCTTTGCCACCTAATGCAAAAATTTGCACCAACAACATATTTCTGAAAAATGATCTACTCACGATGCTAACGACTATTATGTCAATTTAGACAACGCACTTTGTGCCTTGCCTCGAGTAAGTAACGATTAGTTTTCAATAACTTAGTTTTACTTAGGGTGACCAACAGAGCGAATCGTCACTTTTATGACTTGTTTGAAATAAAACATGTGATTGAAGTAATGGGGTCAATAAACTAGACTCGGCTTGATGGTGTGCCTTGATTGCGATATTTGTCTCGTGACATAAAATAAATATGAGTATATATATAACCTAGGAGAAAACAAATCAAATAATTTTATTAAAATATATTGATTTAAGGAGAAATAAAAATGCTATAGTTTTATTTTAACGGCCTCCTACCTTGGTATTTTTTTCCTTCGTATGTTAACATTTAGGAGAAAATTTGGAGTGTTTTTGATATTTCACCGACACCTGTAAAATTTCTACAGCTTTACGCTTTAAAAGTTGAATGTCCGCTTCGTCCTTTATGTTTTCTATGTATTTAATGAAAGCTACTGCAATTGGTTTCAATATTATTAACCAATTAAAACTGTGTTTTTTTGCTCCAGTCATGGAATGTAGGGCGCCATTCATTTCCAAAATAACAAATATTAATGAAAAATTAAACTTAAGCAGCTGTTTAGCTCTTGTATATATATGGTAAAATGTTGCCAGCGATTAAAAACTGATGGTATATACTTATTTTACAGGATTTGTCTATACCATTCCATTACTGGTGCCTGTTCCATTATAGGGGTGTTTAGGTACTATATATAACATCTATATTTATTATCTATTATTTGTATATTAACTAGAGTTGTAACATTTAGAAAACTGAAGCATCCGTTAAGATGAGAGAAGGATACCTACAGTTATACATATAATACATATTTGATATATAAGATCCCAAACTAATTTGTGTTTAGAAAAAAATAATTCACAGCATTAGTTGGTACATTTTAAGTCTTTTTATTGATTGTTAATTTAGGCCTAATTTAGTTTTTGGGAATAACTAGAAACTGATTTAAAACTTTTCTTTTACAGAAACAAGCTGTTTGCGCTGTCTGCTGAAAAAGTAAGTATTTTAATTGAAATACTAAATCATAAATGAACCAACCTCCATAAGTATACAAGCGCTGACCAATTTACCCTCTTCAAAACCTGATGGTAGCTGTCGTTACACTTACGCTAAACCACACGCAAAATTATCTTAAGTTATGCTTTTTATTTCTCGTATGCAAAATGATTGTAGCATTTTTCGCAGCCCTTCAATTATGTACCTAGTTACTCAAAACGCCGTAATCGTATAGACAAATAAATGAGTCCTCTATGCGATTCTTAACGAGATATAGCTTAATGGAGTCTTAATTAGTTGCTGCAGGATAAATAATAGCGGTTCAGGAGATATTAATTGTTATAGTCGTTATAAATGTACCTAGTGTTCTAATGTGAAATGCGCAATTATTTTTTGTATTTATATTATATTTATTTTATTTAATCAAAATTGGTTTTTTGCTTCTTTAAAATGAGTTATTATTACTACTGTCATAATTGTTGACTATTATGAAAAGTAATTTTATTACGTACGTATGTCTTCTTCATTGGCCTTTGAGTCTATTACAGACTATTCAAACAGTGTCAGGTAGGGCGGCAGCGCTTTTCATGGCTGTGTAGGCCAATACGGGAGCGGCAAACACGACCACAAGCCAGGCAGGTGTAATGTGTCCGTGGCGAACAGGTGTCGGGCTGATGACGCTTGGCTCGCTTACTAGCAAGTGTCTTAAACTAAGCCTCATCGTGGATTTTACGTCCGTCGAACACCAGTTTGCGCCACTTATCTCTGTCCTCGGCAAGCTCCTCCCATTTATGAACAGGGATGTTGAAGGCGTGCATGTCTCGCTTGGCGCAGTCCTTATGCCGTAACATAGGCCGACCGACGCTTCTCTTGGCATCAGCTATGGCGCCAAGTAAAACACGCCGCGGCAAACGAGAAGGTTGCATTCGATGCACATGCCCCAGCCAACGTAAGCGTCTCTGCTTTAGCAGCGCAAAGAGGCTGGGTAGCTGAGCAATCTCAAGAACCCTCTCGTTCGTAACCTTGTCCTTCCAATTTATATCTAATATGTTCCGGATGCAGCGCATGTGAAAAGCGTTGAGACGACGCTCGTGCTTGGCGTACGATGTCCAAGTCTCAGCCCCATACAAGAGTATGCTCAGGATGCACGTTTGATAAACGATCATCTTGGTTTTCCTGGTTAGATGTTTATTTTGCCATACTCTTGTACTCAACTTCCCAAACATCGTCGCGGCTTTTCCGATTCGAACTTCGATTTCCGCATCCGGTGAGAGATTACTAGTCACCGTCGACCCGAGGTAACAAAACTTGTCGACTGACTCCAGCGGGGCGCCATCCAACACGATCGTCGGTATTTCCGCACACCCTTGAGCCAATACAACAGTTTTCCGGGGATTGATGGACATAGAGAACAGAGCACAGGCCCGAGAAAATTTGTCCATAATAGTTTGAATTTCAAACTGTGATGTGGCGATGACGGCTGCGTCGTCAGCAAAGAGCAAGTTGTCAACGAATAAATTGTCTCGTTTTCGTTTAGACTTTAGAAGGGAAACGTTGTAAAGTTTCCCATCGGCCCTTGTATGCAGATGGATACCCTGTTGGTCGTCACCGAAAGCAGTTTTTAGCAGCAACGAGAAGAATATACCAAACAGGGTAGGGGCCAGTACGCAGCCTTGCCGAACGCCTCGACGCATAGGGAACGGGTCAGACACGGTACCGTCGAACACCACTGCACCTTGCATACCTTCGTGAAAGGACTTCACAAGATTCAAGAGATTTGGTGGGCATCCGATGTGTTCCAGTACAGAATAAAGCCCTTCTCGGCTAACTGTGTCGAAGGCCTTATTTAGGTCAACGAATGCGACAACCAAAGGTGTTTTCTGTTCTCTACATTTTTCTTGGATTTGCCGAAGTGTAAAGATCATATCCGTTGTGGAACGCTGGGCACGGAATCCACACTGACTTTCGGGATATACGCGATCGGCAAGTTGCTGTAGTCTTGATAGTACTACCCGACCGAATAACTTGCCCACGATACTAAGGAGGGAAATGCCTCGGTAATTGTTGCAATCACCGCGGTCTCCCCTCCCTTTGTACAGCGTGACGATATTAGCATCGCGCATATCCTGTGGGAATTTTCCCTCCTCCCAGCATTTCCGCAACAGACTATGCAGAATCGGACCCACACACTCGAGCTTTATGATGTCGGCTTGAGTACCGTCACTGCCTGGACTCTTTCCGCGTTTCAGCTGCTTTACAGCCTTATGAAATTCCTCTACAGAGGGTGGTACATCTAGTTCGAACCAAGTTGCTAGCTTTGGCGTATGTACTAAGGCCATTGAGTCAATAGCAATTGGATTCGAATAGAGTTCGGTGTAATGTTCCACCCATCGCTTGAGTTGACGTATGTACGTACGTATGTACGTGTAGGTATATGTACTAACTTGGGGCACGAATATTAAAGTGATGTTATTTTTATTAAAGTTTAGTACCTAACTATATTGAAGTGGCTCGATATCAGACATGATAAGCACACGTATAAATATTTCAGGTTGGCTCAAAAAGCATTTTTTTTTTTCATTTTCTGACGGGGCACTCACCCTCGTTTTGTTATACTTATTATGCTGATATAATACACCAAGTTTTGTAACTTTAGCTCAACTACGAGGGGGTGCTCAACCACTTTGAAGTTTATTATGATGAATGAAAAAAAAATATTGAGATTTTTATTTAAGTTTTCACACTATTTGAACATATATGATTTATAAGTTATGAAGTAAAAAATCATTTTCGATTTTGAATAATTTATCAAAAGTTATAAGTAAGTTTTTGAATTTCAACTTCTAAAAAATCATAAAAAAAGAATAAAAATGTTTTTTTTTTATTTAATAACTTATATACCACATTTCAAAGTAATGAGAAAACAACTATCTAAATAAAACCATAAAAATATATATATAATCTTTTTGGATGTCATGCAACGTTAAAAATTTCAAAGTGGTTGATAACTCCCTTGTAGTTGGATAAAGTCACACGACTTGGCATATTTTATCAACATAATAAGTATAACTCAAAAAGGAGGTGCCCCTCTTCTAGCTAGAATTTGTTTTTTTTCCCATACAAACGTGAACCACCCTGATAAATATGTATCGTCATCTTATTTAATCAATATCAAAACCTTAAAACGTGCTCCGAATTAGTAATAATCGTAAAGATTTTGTATTTTAAAATTGTTTTGATTAAAAACTAAAAATAATAATTTTGATAACTAAAACGGGACAATAGCTAAACGTTGGTTCCTTCTCACTTCATTTATACCAATTATTATTCTCATATGTCTTAGGTCTATGAAAAAATTATAATGTATTATTTTATAGTCCTTAATCACTAGAATTACTTAACATTTTTTTATTTTTTTAAGTCATAAAGACAGGTTCAGAGGAACCGTATCGGCCAAATCAGTAGTTCTACAACTTTGTTATGTGTGAAACGACCTTATAAAAGATTATGGTTAGCGACGAAAAAAAGTTTAATTGTATCGCGGTAAAAAAGTACTATAAGTAGATAGCCATTGTCCACTTTACAGTTTTAGAGATCCGTAGAAACCCTTTAAATTCGTATTGATACAAACTTTAGAAATTTTAATAAAGGTCATCTACTAAAAATCAAGGATTATCACTAAGAAGCCTTTACTGAAATAAAAATCAGTTTGACAGCTGACAGTTTAAGGTTAGTAGAAAATCACTATAATCAGCGCAATGTAAGCACCATATATTTGAGAGGTATGAATTGACCCTTCTATAATTATAATAAATATGGCCATCGACAAAGTGGCAAAAATATGTATTTAGACTAAACACTACCTTAATGTATAGGCAATAAGGACGTTGGCACATATTTTTGGCACTTTGTCCGTGTCGATATATAATAAATACTTCGACTGTGCATAATATTTCGAAATCGCCTTTCCATATAAACGTAGCTAGTCCCCATTTTTCTCTATGATTTTTTTTTTATATACTACGTCGGTGGCAAACAAGCATACGGCCCGCCTGATGGTAAGCAGTCACCGTAGCCTATGTACGCCTGCAACTCCAGAGGAGTTACATGCGCGTTGCCGACCCTAAACCCGCCCCCCCTCGTTGAGCTCTGGCAACCTTACTCACCCGCAGGAACACAACACTATGAGTAGGATCTAGTGTTATTTGGCTGCTGTTTTCTGTAAGGTGGAGGTACTTCCCCAGTTGGGCTCTGCTCTAGATCTGGAATGACATCCACTGGCTGTGCCCTACCACACAAAGCGAGATGACATTCACAATGCCCATACCTCTCTTTTGGACGTAGTTTAAGGACGTACCCGGATCCAATACATTATAGAAAATATTTTTACACAATTTGATGCAAATTAACCAAAGCTATGCTACTCCGATATATTAATTCATATACGGGTAAGGAGCTTTTAAACATTTTGTATAGAATTTGTTTTTCGCTGTTAACTACTTTAAAAGTAAAAAATCGAATAAGTCTAACTAAGGGACGCTATGTTTAATATAAGTACGATAAATATAGTTTAAAAAAATTTTTTGCAAGTGATTTCGAACAAAACATTTTGGATAAACCAATATTTTTTAACTTGCTTAGATTGGGCTAGGGAGATAATATTCATTATCAAATAAGCCATAGGACGTTCATAACTGAACATCGTCCAGGCATACCGTCTACTAATAGGTTTACCATAAAGCCTATATAATGTCTGGGTATTCGGGTCACCGATGAAGGTCACATGGCTCTGCGCAGATAGGAATCTGCGTAGGTGCAATCAAGTCGTTAGTGACACATACTCTAGTGATGTGCTATTTTAACGACTTGCCATAAGTCGTTAAAATAAGGCACCGGGTGTTTTTAGAGGTTTGTTTTTTAAATTCGCAGCGCTGTTTCTAGTGAATTTCGTCGGTCAAGGTGTTTAGAAAAGCTTTGGCAGACTTATATATTCCTGAAAATGAGGGCTCATACCTACCGATTGGAATTGATTTCATGGTGGTATCACATGGGCATATTTAGGGGTCCCGATGGTCACCTTTCAGAGCGTCTGCCAATCACTTCCGGCAAAAATACTGACAGATTTCGCTTTTCTGTGTCTACCAGTAAATTTCTAACTGTTGTCATGACTATTATTTCGGTATCAGGTTAAATCAGCCCCCCTTTTTCGCACCGGAAGTGGCCTTCTTTTTTGTACTTTCGGCAAGTTCCGCCGTGACTGACTATCAAATTTGGACTTAGCATCATTTTTATGGGAAATCAGTGAGCATTTCATCGCGGTATCAAGTCGGTACGAAATTTTACAGTCGGCTCTTCTACCGATATGCCCGATATAATGTTTAAGCACTAAAATGGCATAATAATATATTTTAAACAAAACCATACCACGACAATGAAATTTATTCTACGTGTATTTTCATATTAAATTTGTATAACTCAAAAAACACTATACACATCCTTTATATAGGTACAGTATACTTATATAAAGGATCAAGGCACGGCATAACACTAATGAAACTGGTACTTATGGCATATAAAATATAAAAAAAAAGATAACTATAAAACGGGAAAATAGGATAAGGATTATTATGACAGTACCTTGAATATATGTATATCATTTTATCCAGCCCCAAAATCGATTTTGATTATTCACAAATAGCATGCCTTTTAGATCTGTACTGTTTTCGAGTAAAAAGCAGTTTGGAAATTAGTTTCAATACCTACGTAATACCTATTGCATTATACGTTATTGTATCGTAATAAAGTTAGGTTTTCAAAATAATGTCGATATTTTATGTGCAGGTACATAACTTCATATATCGACTTAAGAGCATCACTACTCGCACATATGCATAAATCGTTGAATTATATAAGGGCCATGTTGACCAGCAATCGCTATGCTAATGTACACATGTTAATTCATTACTGTATATGTTTATGTTGTCCTGTTTTTATGTCTTCTTGTGTATTTTATGCAACAATAAAGTTACATTAGAAGTAACATTTTATTGTTTGTACGGTGAAAGATTTGTATCGCCTTACCTGCCAATATTTGCTAAAGCTATAGATTTTTTATTACTTACTAGGTATTATTAGTAGACCGCGGGCCAGGAGCATATATCGTCAGTCATCGTCCCCGGCTGATACTTTGTCAGGTGTTAGTTTAGATGCTATCATGAATAAAAAAAACAGTCAGCCGGTTGTATCACGGTGGAAAGACCGTCACTTGAACTTGATAACTTAAACATGTAAAAAATACGCGCCTTACCACTTTTTGTCCGCAAAGTACGCGTAAAGTGTAAATTGCGTAACAATTTCTTTGGAATGCCTGATGGAAAGTTTTATATTTTTTTATTACTATCATAAAAAGGTAAAGTCATGCGACCAATTGACGTTATTACCACCGCGATACAAACGGCTAATGATTTTTTTAATTAACAAAAGATTCTGAACTATCATCTGACAAAGTACAGTAGTAGTCCAATTATGGACTTCTGGGTCTGAAATAAAGATATATTTACCTATTTTTTTATTTAAAGTATCAAACGGAAGGAGATGACAATTTGTTTACGTGTTTCGGCGTTAAATCTGTTCCTGGCTCGCAGTCTATAGAGTTTGCTGCTCTAAGTGTAATTTAAGACGTACTTATGACCCTACGTACAGTTTGTTTATCTTTTAATTAGTTTTAATTATAAAACGAGTTTGTTTTGTTGTTTATAAGTAACTATAGCAAACGTTTCGTTTAATATGAGCGTTTAAGATATTTCGGCGACGCCGCCACGTATCCGCGAGTTCCGCCACGAGAGCAACGATGCCCCAATGTTGGCTGTAATTTGGGTTAGTGAATATATCACAGAAAGTTTATGTGTGTAGATAAAATACTGTATGTAACTCTACATAATTAGGCATAATTAGGTATTTTTCCTTTCATTTTTTTTATACTACGTCGGTGGCAAACAAGCATACGGCCCGCCTGATGGTAAGCAGTCTCCGTAGCCTATATACGCCTGCAACTCCAGAGGAGTTACATGCGCGTTGCCGACCGTAACCCCGCCCCCTCGTTGAGCTCATTATGTCGCAGTCACATAAACTACCATTATGTTATAATTTTAAGCCTAAAATTAAAGCCGTATAAAACCACGAAACTTATACTACTCGCTTATACTTCTACTACTGCGTTTATTTGTTTGTAGGTTCAGGGGGCCTCGTCACAATAATATAGGTTAATAATATAGGTTATAGGTATTCGGATAATTTACACAAATTACAAATGTATTGAGTGATTCCATTATTAACCAATACCACCGTGATTCACCATGATTAGTTTCCAAATTGAGATTTCATCAAATCTCCGGTATCATCACCTTGGCACTGAAATGGATCTAAACTTGAAAATAAATATTCGATCTTTAATGAATAGTAATAACCTTGTAGCGCTACCGAGATTGATCTGGACTAATAAATATGGATTTTATTTATCGGTTAGCAATTATTAAATATTGGGGTACAAACTATCGTTTGCGACTGATACGTTTCGCCCTTGTATTTCATCTGAGTTACCATGGGACCCTAAAGTACGTATAATAAAAAGACAGAGATTGTATTTGTCGCTTCCACCTGAGTGGAAGCGTGTCGCATTACGCGACATATTGTAGATGAGGCGATAAAAAACCGAGAGCGACGATGCGGAAAGCACCAGCCCTAATAGTGACATAGGGAGCCTACCTACATTAAATGTAGTATAAATGTAATCTATACCTCTCGTGGCAAATGATGGTCCCTATGACAGTTCATTTCTACAGCGTGTATTTTTGATACTAACACATAATCAAAGGGCAGTTCGTTTAGGCTGTAATTAACACACTTTCATAGGTTTTATAAAATTTGGACGACTTTTATTTTTTCATACAAAATAATTCAGCAAGCAAGGGTCTCTATTGTTTCCCATAAAGTTTTAAGTCATAATGTATTGTTTGTCCGCATTTTCGTTAGCCATAATTTGGTTTTTCTCAGAAACGCGTAACATTTCAGGATTGCCATAAAACAAAACGAACCTAACCTAACCTATCTATAGGATAACCTAAGGAAATTCCTGAAAAGTTAACTGTTTCAGAGTTATGACTAATGATAATATGACTATCATTACGTTATGACTTTCAATAATTATGCCAAACAAAGGGATCCGAGCAAGCAATGTATCACTACTTTGTTTTAACTCAAAACGTCTCATTAATGACGCGACGTCACAACTGTCACAAGTGATCATGATGTACGAAATACATTGCCGCTCGAAAAAAGATGCAAAAATGAATTAAGCTCTGATAGTGAAGACTAAACTAAAAAAAACTTTCAGAATTGTTTTATAGCACTAAATCCTACGTCTAGTTTAAGTTTGAGGTTATATCAAAAATACACACTGTATATGGAGTAGGTAGCTGTCATGTGCAATGTTTATTGGACGTAATTGTTTTTAAGTTTATCACACATATTTATTTAGAAATATAACATTTAAGTAATAAAAATACGGTTAAACATAGTTCGTCAATTGTTTTTTAAATTAAGTGAAATCAGCGATAAGCGCTACACAGCGGAACAAAATAGCAATTAATCGAAGCTTCGATATCTTTGCTAAAAATAAACATAACAGAAATGTTAATGAATAATAAATATTTTATAATATAATAAAATAACTCAATCCTTGCGGAAAACATATTTTAGTAGTTACTTATGTAGTGTAATTAAAAATCCGAACTTTTATTTCGTTTCAACCTGTGTCGTCACGATAAAATCATAACCAGTAGGGCTAATATGGTCGGCTCTTTATCATATGTCACCATACCTGTCACGTTCTAACAAGTATATAAGTGCGAAAGTGACGCATGGCATGGCAGGTGATAAAAATGCGACCATGATACCGTCGCTGATAGCCACGATAAAGAATAAAAGTGTTTTCTGTTATGTTTATTTTTAGCAAAGTTTTGAGCGAACCCGTTTAAATAAATTAAAATTGTAAGAAAGGTCAATAGTTTATCGATATGACTTTATCGACATGGCCACAGCAACCTAGGGCTAAGATGGTCGGCTCTTTATCATTTGTCACCATGCCTGTCACGTTCTAACAAGTTTGTAAGTGCGAAAGTGACGGCCATAGTGACAAGTGATAAAAATGGAACCATGCTGCCACCGCTGGTTACACATAGTTAATCGTACATAAAAACCAAGCGGCAAGTGGCAGCTTGGTTTTGGTGACAGCTGGCTTTCGCTTCATCTTTTGAATCTCATATATCTATGTGTTATTTACAAGTAACAGATAAATAGAAAAGGGCAAGAAGCATTATCCCTAAAAGGAGATGAAATGTAAAATGAGTTCACAACTTCACACGCGTGTGAATATAGATGATCCATTTTAGTGTCAAGCCCGGTTCATTACACGACTGTATAATTTTAGCATAAATGAATATTACTTATTTACTTTTTAACCGACATCATTAATTAAGAGGACGAGCATGAGCCAAAATAAGTAACCTAATTAATTTAATTGATTGTGTGTAATAAAGAAGTAGGTTAACAATTGATCTGTCAAGTAAATGACCTATTCGTGTGTGAGTTGTGGTCGTTTCGGAGGATACACTTCCATGAAGGTACGCTCCCTGTTGGTACAATAGTACGAGTTACTCAATAATATGTAATATAAACATAGCATACTTTATCTTACCTCTCTATTGAAGTCAAAAAAGTTGGTACACAATCGTGATAGCAATCAAAACCATGGGTAAAACCGATCATTAAAACGTAACTCAAATATACAATACCGCACAAATAACGGTCCAAGATTCGATTCCCGGAAGGTGCTCGTTACCGCCGAATATGGGGTCGGACGTGATATGTTTGTAGATAGTCTACACTTTGACCGAATATCGAACTGTATAAATAAGTAACAACGGTGTGTTTCGAGTACTAGTGGCTTATTACAAAGGAAGTAAATACATGGCACATTTTTGAATTACGACGAAAAGGGGGACAAGTGTTAAAATGCTCAGGTAGAGTCAACATCAATAGTAGCAGATAATTGAGATAATACAACAACACATCAAGTACCTACCTGCCACTTTCTAATAGTTTTACTACTACCAAAAAAAAATTGCTATTAATTTTGTGGTATAAAAGTAGGTGGTGGACTGAGGTAGGTGATATAATATTATAATCTAGGCCTTTTTTTCATCAGAAACGACAGAAACGCGCTTTTTCCGGTAGAAGAACTGAGTTGCGAGACTTGGTTTTTTTACAAGTTATGTTTTTGATGACATCTCATTTCTTTTTGTAGATAGTCCTACTTTTTTCTACTTCTTGAACTGCATTATATAATACATATTCAGGTACACTGATTCATTCACTGCAAATGTAACTTTGTAATCCTATACATTCATATGGGATAACAAAGTTATTTATGCAGTTTGTGTATCTATAAAACTTGACCGATTTTGCTAAATATTTGAGTTTTTTCTTGATTTATACACAAAACACTAAATTTGTGACACAAAACACTAGTGAGTGACAAAATTAAGAAACTTTGACTAGTTAAGTTATAACTCTTAAACTACTGGTTCAAATTGAATGAAATTTCAAATATGGTGGGATTATACAATGCCTGCTTGGTTACTGAAAATTCAGACTTCTAGTTTTATCCACAACGAAGTTATAGGGGGGTCGAAAATGGCCTGAAGTGCTTCGAGAAATGGATGGTACGGCTGTGCCGCTTTTTGCTCGATTTGGCGGGGACACGGACACTGCCGTGCTCCCAGATCAAATACTCGGGTCTGCTTACTCTGCTTCCCCTTGGAGCAGTGAAAAAAAATTACTTGTAAGTGAACGAAGCTTAAAGATAAGGTCGTTTATGACACATATCTTGACGCTAACCTATAGCCTATATACTTTTTGATCTAACTAGAATCATGAAATTTGGCAATAAGCAATGCCATGTATATTTGTACATTGTTACAGTCGCCATCAGATATGTATATTGGAGCGGCCAAGGTGGTTACAAATATCTTAACAAAGACGTTTAAGTGCATGTTCAGATTTTCTTGAGCTCCTCGACCACTCCGATATATCTTATGGTAAATGTAGTACAAGTAAACGAAAAAGTCTGAAATGAGGCAGCAGATGTCGCATCAGCGGATGAACATCTGTGCCCGGCGGGGACAAATGAGAATGCACCACTTATATTATAAAACCCGTCTATTGGACCCGGGTATGTCCAAAAGAGAGTTATGGGCACAGTGAATGTCATTCCAGATCTAGAACAGAGCCCAACTGAAGAAGTACCTCAACCTTACAGGAAACCGCAGTCAACGGAACCCTCGGTGCGCAAGTCCGATTTGCACTGGACTGGTTTTATTTTACATACATAGAATGTTTGACACATTTGACGCGTAGTTTCATCCGCTGCTTTTGATGTTGACCTACACCGTGACCCGAAAAACCTGACAGACTTTACCACAAAATTTGTGACATAAAGGAGAACAAACACTTTAAGAGATCTTCTCGCAAATTCGACCTTGTCAATCCCAATTATTCTCTTACCATACCCATTATATTCGCAGATTTAATACGAGTAAATACTACGCTGCTTTGTATAAACTATTTAGTTATGAAATCCTGTGTCAAGCTCGGCGTGTGGTGACGTCGCTAAGCTCTTGTCCGACTCACAGATAACGGTATAGACATTCAGTTTCTAGATTTGTTTGACCCGTGACCCAAAGTAGCCCACAGGGCCGGGAATAAGCCCAGGTCGGGTCAGCGCTAACTATTAGCCCTCGGGCACTAACGGACTGCGAAATGGTGTGATTCAACCGTTGACGTTGATGGCAACTTCGCGTTATGACTATCTGTGAAATAAATGGCTTAGCTGTTTGTTTACAGCTGGTTATTATAAACATTATGGTCAAAACAATTTAATCTTGTTTACTAGAGCAGTTAAAGGCATGAAAACCAGTCTGGTGCATATTTTTTAAAACAAATAAGTAATTCAGCTTCATGTTTTAAGAGTCTTAAAAATATATAAGAATACAATTACATATTTGGACGCAAGACGACCACATATTATTAACAAATAGTATATAAATGGAGTAAATCAAAATGATGTACGAACGCGTGAAGTAATTAATTGTATAAAAAAGCAAAAATACGTAACTTTGATACAAAACTTACCGCACTAAACAATCGCTTCAACATAAATAAGTACAAAATAACAATATGCTTAACGCGGTTGCAGGAGCGTGTAAATACATACCGTAGTTTATGGGCCCTGTCGGGATCCGAACCCGCGTACCGTCGTAAACTAGCCTTCCGATGCGTGTATCGATTTACAGCCGACCTGTCAAATATCCTCGCGTTAGACCTTCGGTTTATAGTTAAACTTTCCAACCACCTTACTTAACCAACTTACTCGTAAGTACTGATTACATACGAAAACCAGTACAATTAGTAAATTTTAAACTCCAGTTTCATTTCAATCTCTTGACGTTTTTCTTATTGTTTTAGAGCTTTATAAGCTGATACAAAACAGGCTTATTATTAATTTTTAAGGTACCTAGTTAAATAGATTGAGCTTTCCTTTTCTACCTGCCTAAGGTGGAGGCGGCATAGCCAGAATTTAGTTACCCGCGTAACTTATTTTTCTCAAAACTACTAACGTTCTATTATCAACCGCCCTTCCTTGGTCCTGAGTGTCCTTTCTTGGTTATAATTTCCACATAATTAGCATCATACCCGATGATATACGAAAGAAGCAAGTTTCCCCTATATTACTTGGTTAGCCGCCTGTTTCCGTTTAAAAACTCGACTTATAACGGTTAAAACGGTCGGTAGCCCATACATGTGGGAAGGCACGTACTTGGGAATGTTTAACTTGGTGAATCATTGACAACTGTCCTTAAACTGTGGTAAAGAAGAACAAATCCAGTTTGTTTTTGACAGCTGGAAATATCGAGAATCTTGCTATAATGGCAACCATTCGTATTACGAAAACCATTATTTACGTCACTTAACATTCTATGATTTACTGCATCGCAAACATCAAAATGTTAATGTTATACAAAATGACTCATAACATGATATGGTCATGGCTCACCAATGTCACCATTTCCCATTTGCTTTGATTATAGAAACTCTAATGGAATTTTGACAAAATATCGGATTCAACACTAGCTTAGGCAATATCGTGTTAGGAAATTATTTTAATGGGTTTTATTCGATTTGGTTCTATATATTCGAATTCAGTGCGTCTACTCTAGTTGATTACATCTTTGAAGTATCATTATGATTATAGATTTTGTGATATCTATGTATCAATTCAGACGCTGCAGCAGAAGTTGTTGTTAGGTGAGGCGTTGTGTTCTATAAGATATTCCTAGTCCGGTTAGCCACTTTTGCTGCTGACATTACCTGTTGAGGCTTATTTTGTTTTAAGAGATTCTACAGTACACAATAAACCCGTAGGTATTATAATGAAGCTTTTAATTATAATGAAGACTGATTCCAAGTACAGTATTCCCCTTAAAACCTCGTAATTGCAACTTCATGATAACACATAAACATAACCTTCAATAGGTATTTACACTAACTCTAGGTCCATGCCAAAGACCAAGTTGTAGGTAAAAGTATCAATGCTGCGTTGGCTAGCACTTTATGGCCTTTTTACAGCCCCCATAAAACTCTCTTTGTCTTCGGCCATTAAATGTCAATTTCCAGGTAACATTAAAGTTAGTGGATAGCCTAATAAAGGGCTACACACATTTGACAAAGAAATGCAATTTTCTTGAACGCTATACATTTTCAAATTGCTGTTATCGAAAGTCGTTCAAATAAATAGTGTGTAAAAACTCAGGTATCTATTTAAAATTTAACCTATTTTAATAAATCTACCTAGTTATATAAATAGAGATGACCACATGAGTGTTTTATGTATTTTTTGTATCTGAATAGACATTTGCGTTATTTATTTAAACACTGCAATTTTAATATGTAGTTAGAAAATAAAACCCGACTAGAAATATATGATCATTGTCAAGAGGGCGCTGTTATTCTCATATATAGGGTGACAGTTCAGTTTATTATGAAAAATTTTGTTCCAATGAAATTTCGCAATATGGCGCATGATATATTACTGGTCAGGCTTTATCACATTAGACAGATTTATTGCATGTCAATTTGGTTATATCATAAACTGGAATGGTCGTTGTCACCTAACGACTATTACTTTTTTGAACTGTTTCGCCGGGCGGCCCTCAGGCTTCGTAGACCAAAGTGAAACAGACATTCCAGATAAGATGTCGAAACTGCAAGCCAAACTAGTTTAAAAATGTAGTTCCCGAGTTACGAACATAATCAAGCTTTGAGACTTATCGGGTTCGATAACGTAGAATTATTGCGTACGCAGTATTCTAAATCTGTGTAAAAATATTACAAACAGGATTTTAACTTGACACAATCCCTATATTTTTTTTTATTCAATGGACTAATATTTAGGTGACTGGACTTTAAATCTTATTAGGTGACTTTAATAGTTTTAAAACGGTCACAAAACTTTATTTATTATTATTTATTATTAACATTATTTTTTATTCACTCAAACTATTACCGTAACTTGTTAGATTACTATGAATTTATAAAAAATATGGTTAGTATATATATATATATATATATATATATATATATATATATATATATATATATATTTATTAAACAGAAATTTGATATTTGCTCCAGCGTTTCAAAGCTCCCCAATGTACGGTATCGAAAAATACAATTTCCTCATAAACGAAATACAAAACACATATAATACATAATATGACAATATTTGACATTATACATAAGATATTAATAATCTATAGACGACAACTTGATCTTTTTATTACGAACTTCACTCTGTACCCTTACTTAGGATTAGGCAAGAACTTCGAGAAAACTTCTCTTCTTTATTGTGCTTACTCAAGTTGAGAAACTGCATAAAATGTATATATTCTGTATGTGTGGGCCTGATCCCGGCGCGTGGGCATAGGATGTTGCGATTTATGACTAGGAATAGCCTTCCGTGTTGGGAATTGTGGGCCTGTGTGGGGTCTGCGCCGAAACCATGTATTATATCTATGTTACACATAAGTACCTACATACAAACTCCCATGCAGTGTGAATACTAAAATACGTACTATAAATATGAACTAGAAGTTATACTGGGTAGCGGGATACTTCAATGGAAAATAGCAATATCTTATCGTACAAATTGGCTAATGCTTTCTTGTAAAAGTACTAGGTTGATAGATATTGAGCGAAGGAGTGTGCATGAATAAGATATTGCAACTGAAAGTGAAGATAGATGAAAATTTAATTAGATATCAGTATAAAATTGAGAAAAAAGCTAGTTTATTTAAAATCCAAATTATGGAGTGTGGAATTAAAAGGAGTGAAATCTCTTATGGTAGAACTGTTGCAAAAGTGTCCAGCTATAAATAATAGTTCCAAATATCTCCAAAGTAGCGCTAGAGTAGCTGAGAACCTAGGCGTTATTGACGGATTGAAATGCGCTGTCTATGATTAAATTTTTTTATTCAATTATTATTTATTTTTTCATGACACTTTTTGGTACATAGAGATTCCATTCCTTACCTCCAATAACCCAAAATCATATTCATGGTCATTGTAACATCAGTAACGTCACACCGGAAACCCTTAAGCGACATTCAAAACTTCACTTTCCATAATGCATGAGATTATTTCTGTCCATTTGTTACGTTATGAAACTGTCAGTTGTCAAATTTGTTTACGGTCGTTTGACCCGTGGCGTAACACTGCGACCTTAACGGTATGATTGAAAATTGTTAAGTAAATACGTTTGGTATTGTACGAGTCGTTTAGCATTGGTGCACACGTTGCGTGATATATTAGTAAATTATCCAGTTTTATTCTGTACAAAGTAACTATCAAACATGCAAAAATTAAGATAACTTCCAGGAAACAGTTTAAAATAGGTAATTATAGATATTTACTCAAATTTAAGTGATCCTCTTGATTGTTCATTACAGATTACAGACTAATGAACCAACCTATAAGTATATAATTTTAATGTTATTACGTTTTTTTAAATCATCTCATTAGTTCAACCAAAAAAGAGTATGACAATTACTCCAATATTGTTTAACGCCATTTCGGAACAAATTCTCATTTTCACTAAGGGTAGAACGGGACCCTATTATTAAGACTCCGCTGTCCGTCCGTCTGTCTGTCTGTCCGTCTGTCACCAGGGTGTATCTCATGAACCATGATACCTAGACAGTTGAAATTTTCACAGATGGTGTATTTCTGTTGCCGCTATAAAACAAATACTAAAAAGTACGAAACCCTCGGTGGGCGAGTCTTACTCGCACTTGTCCGGTATTTTTCTTAGACTTTATTTATCTTACACGGAGTTATTTATATCTTTGCTTGCGAGATTGACGACCTGACAAACAGTCGTGCTAACCGCACCAAGTTCACAGTCGTCGAGTTATACTGTAAAACAGAGTGGCCTCATCAAGTGTCACTTTCGTCATTTATTCTTTAGAATATGCGTTGTCAAAACGAAAACTATGTGATTTTTTTACAACTCGTAAATGCTCTTGCTCCCGCCCGTTTAGTTGATTTTTAATTATTGTCTAACTGATTTCAGATAAGAAACTTGTTTTTTTTATTTCAACTCGTGTCGACTTAAAACGCTCCATTCTGCCGTCTTTTGATTTATCGCCCCACATTACGAATTTCCTACTTTCCGCACTTGTATCGTAAATAACTATTTCAAATGTGACGACTTTTGACGACCGCTCTGGCCTAGTGGGTAGTGACCCTGTCTATGAAGCCGATGGTCCCGGGTTCAAATCCTGGTAAGGGCATTTACTTGTGTGATGAGCACGAATATTTGTACCTGAGTCATGGGTGTTTTCTATGTAATAAGTATTTATATCTTATATACATACTTATGTATCTATATACATACATATAACCACGCCTATTTCCCGGGGGGGTTGGCAGAGATTTGCACTTGCTACGATCCTGACATACCTCTTTCGCTTCCTTCACTTTCATAACATTCCTCATACACGCTCGTCGGTTTAGGGTGCTCTTTAACTGGCCTTTCTTCAGGATTTCCCCGATCGATTGGATTAGAGAAAGTCCGCCGAGGTCTACCCCTTCCAGCTCCGTCTTCTACTTCTCCCTTATACACTCTCTTTGTTAACCTTTGTTCAACCATTCTTTCCACGTGTCCAAACCATCTCAACATACCTTTCTCAATTTCTGTCACTACATCTTCGTTCAGTCCACACTTTTCCCTTACCACACTGTTCCTAATTCTTTCTTGTAATTTCATTCCACACACACTTCTCAACGCTCTCATTTCTCTGATGCCTCTTCTGCCATACCCAACTTTCACTACCATACATAAGTGTAGGCACCAACACCCCTCTATGCACAGCCAACCGTGCTTTGTGCGACACCTGCTGGCTGCTCATAAAAGCGTTGAGTGCCCCATTCACACAATTACCAGCATTCACTTTCCTTTCAATGTCTTAATCACGTTTACCATCCCTAGTGAACAAGGTTCCAAGATACACAAACTCCTTCACTTGTTCCACTCTTTCTTGACCAATCCTGCAATTCCTCACCCGATGACGCCATCAATACCAGGTCATCAGCGTAAAGAAGACATTTGACGAGTAACCCACTCATTCTCAGCCCACATTCATCATTTCTCATATTGTATATTATATATTTCGTTGTCTAAGTACCCACAACACAAGCCTTATTGTGCTTACTTTGGGACTTAGTCAATTTGTGTTATAATTTCCTATAATATTAAAAAAACCGGCCCAGTGCGAGTCGGACTCGCGCACCGAGGGTTCCGTACAAACCTGTAGGTATATATTATTATACGATGTAACAAAAGATTTACGGCTTTCGCAATTTTTCCTTTATCTGTGCTATAAGATGTTGCTTCGTACCAAATTTTAAGATTCTGAGTTTACGGGGAGTACCCTATAGGTTTTGATTCCCTTGCGAGTGTCGAGACTTTGCGGAAATTTGCGGCATAAATGGCTGTATCTTTTGATTGCGTTGGCTTAGAAGTTTGATTTTTTCACAGCTCTAAGGGACAGTAGTAGTACCTGAGTATTTGATGTGATGGTCAACATAAACAAACAAAGTGGTCCTATAAGAGTTCCGTTTTTTCCTTTTGAGGTACGGAACCCTAAAAAGAAAAAAATATTTAAAAAATGTACCTAGGGTATGTGGATTCTAGGAATGATCCTACTTTCATATAACGGCGAAGTCATTGTTGTGGTTATACGGTGTATTAATGATACAAGCCCTGAACTTAATGACATAAATGTAACCAATAGTCACTAAGATAATTTCGAAACAATCATAAACGTCCGTAATATTGCTACGGCATAACTTTGTAGGTAGTCCGTGCTGTGCTGCAGAACTATTCCTGTAAGACGAAATATACACGATCGCCCCGAGAATATAATAAGGGAAGATTCACTATTAATATGTAACGATTTTAAATATATCTATAATAAATATGTTTTTTGATAAATATTATGTATATTTGTATAAATAGTATATCGGGGTTAAAGGTAAACCTAACTCAAAATGCATTCTACGACTTAAAATGTAACATCTTCATACTATAGGGCCCAAAACGTCTTTTGTTTTCCAAGTTAGGCGTAATGGTTTTATATTACATTAGTAACTATGTATAAAATAAATAAAATCTCAACGTCCAAATCTTTTTTTTTTCTTGATAATCTTTCCGGAAATGGCACATCACTATTTGTAACATAACAGAACAAGTTGGTATAAACAGACGGACAGACGTATTGACAAGGCTTTTGACCCAACGCCGGTTGGTGGAGCAGGTTACCAGCGTTAGCGAAAAATTAAAAATTCATAAATATATTCTTATATAATAGTTATTTACGATACAAGTGCGAAATATAGGATATTCGTAAAAAAAAATAGGAAAAATAGGAATTACATATTCACACATGTATCGTTCAACGTTTTACAGTACATGTCACCGTTTAAATTTTCGACATAGTTACATAATACGCTAATTTGCGCACTACTGCGGAAAAATAGCACCATATGTACTGTAAATACTTTTTACAGTACATATGGTGCTACTTTCCCTTAGTAGTGTACATATGTACTGTAATACGTTGTACAATACACGTGCGAAAACTCGTGTCGATTTAAAACACTCCCTTCGGTCATGTTTCAATTTATCGCCATTCGTTGCGAATTTTCGACTTTCCGTACTTGTATCTTAAATAACTATTTCATCACACATGCTCTTAAAAGGGAGGTATTTAAGTCAAGTTTAACAGGAGAAATATCAAAGAAATCCGAAAGGACGAATAACATTTTTTTTTATTATGTCATTAAATCATATGAACTAAGAAGGTTTACCTATAAGTCAAATATTCATTTAAAATCAAGCTATAAGTAAGTTTTATTTTATAATTTAGTAGAGATAAAAAAATAACAATAAATCGTGGCTGCTGTATGCTGTATGTCTGTATGTGGTCTCTGCATTTCATGCCTTTACGACTCATAATAAACGAACTGGCGGCCAATATCTGTAATATTAACTTATTACGCATAAAACTTTATTTTTTCTTCGTAAATGTAATGAGAAACATTGTGTGTACCACGGGGAGTAAGGGGATTACAACTAGAGTCATTAAAAGGCCTCAGAATTCGACGTTGGGCTACTAATAGACTCTCGTCAGTAATCCCCTTCTTACTGCATTTAATGCACAATGTAGGTAGGTACCAGTGGCGGCGCGTCACAAACATTCATAGGGAACCCGGAGCTAATGTTGCTTTCCTTTTCTCCATGAACCGATTGTGACAGTACTCAACGGGCTGAAATTAGACAAGCCGGTGGGAATCGAGTTCTTTGAACGATCCGCCACTGGTAGGTACTATCGTTTAGCTATAAACCGGGTGAACATCACATAAATACCCGTATTCTGCAAAATCTGTGCCCATTTTCATAGTTCTTGACTTCCATCAGATAGGTAAAGGAATGCATACTGGTCTATAAAATTACGCCCTTCAAGTTTTTACTATCTTAGTGAGTAGCTAACATAACTATATTATATAACTTTCTTTCTTGACTCCCGCCGCCATCTTGGCAGGGTTGGCATCGTGTAGCAGTCGTGTAGCTTATTATTATTTCATCGGTGCTATCTGCGTTTAACAATTCCTGGCTAGGACCCTAGAGGTCAACTTTTATCGTTTTAAATATTAACATACACTGGCTAAAATATTTGTTTCAATCCGATGCAGATTCCACCTTGACGTTGGTGAAATCATCGACAATAACTATAGATAGAGCCAAAATACTCAAACATTGATTTATTTAACTTTTTTCTTTTTACTCAAGAAAAAGATAACATAATCAATAATTTGTGAAAACGTTAGTGACGGGCTGTGATTCGTGGGATTTATCACGCAATCTTTTGTATTCAAACGATAAGTTCTGTAGGGCTAATATGGTCGGCTCTTTATCATTTGTCACCATGCCTGTCACATTCTAACAAGTATGTATGTGCGAAAGTGACGCATGACATGACAGGTGATAAAAATGCGACCATGATACCGCGACTGGATTGCTGTGCTGATATAATTGAACGCTCCAAGTTTTAAATTGACAAACGATTACCTATACGTATATACCTAATTTGCGCGCGTTCATTTCGCTCGTACTTGTTCGTACATTACCTATTGGTGCAAGCTACACGCACGGGAAAATAATTATAAAATGACATCATTTTGACAATCAAATATAAGTTCGAATTGGCCTCTAGGGTCACAATACTAGCGCCGAACCCAGGGACAGAGACCTTTGGTTGGATGAAACATATGCGCCCGCTGTCCGCTCCAAACACACACCACGACCAACCAATGCAATTGACCGTTCCGTTAATGAGATACTAACCGATATGGGGCCAAAGATCAGCTCTTGACTTTGCTTGCTATATACATGCGATCGCTCTAACGTAATCACTATAACTCGGCGATTCAATGACGGTGCTTGTTTGTATTGTTTGGATAGGGAATGCACAATCTAACGGTTTTTGCGTCTATAAAAATGCCGAACATTTTTATTTACGTTAGATGCACAGACATTACACTTATACGTTATATTCACAGTCACATATACAGTATACTTGACTTGTAAATGTGTTTTTCTTTTTAACTTGAATTAATAAAAATTAAGGACCTGAGATATAGACGTAAACAAAAAAAATCATAAGTAATTTCATAATAACACTACTTATCTTCCCATAAAATGGTTATTACCATTTTTTCTAGAACTTTTGCAAAAAGCCCTAGTTGAAAGCAGTCATAAATACAACCTCCACTCCGCCTTTTACTGCGACATAAATCCTTAGTAAAATCTAGCCATTTTATAAAACACCTGGATCGTAAAGAGAGTATAACGATCCTATGCGACAAATGCGATATTGTTAAACGTGGGTGGTCCTTAACTTTATAGCTCGAATTAAAAAATAACTTTAAGTTTTTATTTATAATAATAGCTAGTTTGCTTCTCGTGGGTTTCAAATGGTCTTAAAGCTGAGAATTTTACAATGAAAGAATGAAATCATGTGGGTGCATGGGTGCATCTAGCCCGTTCAACGATTTATGTACTGTAGGTACTTATTTTACTCAAATAAATAAAGCATTGTGGTAAAAACCTACAAAATAATAACTTAAAGCAGTATTAGACTATTTTTCGCTGCATACGCAGTACAACGGGGCAAAGTGAGTGTTTAAGTCCTTGTACTTATATTGATACAAGCAAGACAAAGATTACAAATATTATAAAAGTTGATTCTTGTGCGGTGCGTGGCTTTCAAGGCTCGAGAGTTAAACAAACTTTGCTACCGATTGAAACAAAGTTTTTCACCAAACCAACGCAAGGGAAAATAGTTATTTGTACAACAAGAGAGCAAAGTTTGATATTTCTTCGAGTGCTTGTTTTGAGTCTCGTGCCAGCGAAAGATTCTATAATAGTTTCACGAGCGTAGCGAGTGAATCTAATTTAGAATCTTGAGCGTAGTAAGGGACTCATAAGCGCACGAGATGTAAATAACTTTTATCTCGTGTAGTACACAAAATTTTTCACGTCAGTCAGCCATCAAAAAATACAACCTGAAAAAATTTAATCCGTCTTTATCACTATTTCACTCATGTTTTCTGAAGGTATTCTAACAATTAACTTTAATTACCGCTTTAAAACAAAACGAAAGAAATTTCAATAAAATGATACGAAAATAATGAATTAACGAACATCAATTGACAGTTCAATCGTCAACTTTTTTTTGTTAAAAAAAACTTTGTAAGATACGGTCCGAATTGCGGATACAATTATTTGTCAACTATAGTAGAGATCGTTAAAAGTCGTTAAGTAGAATTATTTACTGCGTAACAGTTGCGTAAATTTGTATAAGTACATTGTTTTGATTGTATAATAAAATACGTAAAATATGGTATTTTTATTAAATATTAAACTTTTATTTCATTAATTAATTATTACGAATGAAGACTCGTAGGGTGTTTTGGAACGATGCGGTCTGACTTATTTCGGGGGTCTATTATAAACCGTCAATATATCGTTGAATTACGTATGCATTCTTTTTTGTCTCTTTCTTTTTGCTAATGACGTGAAAGGGACAAAGACAATAGAATCCAAATACTTCGAACTTGTATTAGGCCCCGCACGTTGAAATGACATTCGAATATGAAGGTCACTTGAATGTTATTTTGTCTCACTCGGTGAGCAAAATGCGATTTTGCTCACTGTTTTTAAGCAGCAAATTACCCTTGTTCCAGCTGCTGACGTGAAAATAACATATTGTATGACATTACAAATCAAATCTTAAATGAACGATATTAAATAATTATCATTCAAAATCATCACTTAAAAGTCAAACATCTGGTGGACATGAGGAAACAACTCAAAATTTGCATCAAGTTACTTTGTTACTTGTAAGAATAAAGAGAGCCTTTACGAGCTGGTGTGGTGAATAATAATTTTCATTACTGCTACAAACTTGTACTCCTCGTACTGGGTCAATACATGAGGTATTGAGGATTTGAGTAATCAGCGAGAATTACAAGGCTACTTCATTTACGATTACCCGTTAAATTCGTTAATCGATCTTGAGCTGCAGCTAGCTCATTAGGTCAAGTTAATCTGCGTACCTTGTTACTTTGTGTGATTACGTTTATATAAGTATGTATTCATTACGGAATCCACATATTCTGAGATACTTAAATAAGAATGTTGAACGTAAATAAGAATTTTATTTTCCAGTTTTGTTATGATTATGAGTGTCTGGCCACACAGTCATGATTTGAGGAGCTCCTTCTCAATTCCTCATTGAACTCAACATCATAACTGAACCTTGACAAAATGTTCTAGTTCTGGTCTTCATCAGCCGTTCTACTGATTCAAATAGCACTTTTTGTAATCAAATACTTGAATTGTTGATGAATATATAAAAATTGCTACACGTATATTTTCCTAGATTTGAAAAGTTCCCTCAATTCCTCATGAATTCCATCATCAGAACTGAATTCGACGAAAATGGAACCAACGTAGTACTATATAGCACAATCGGATTAGGACCAACCTCGAATTCTCTGGAACAGTCATGAAATTTGGTATGTATATAAATTAAAGAAAAAACTTGCTGAACCCAGATGTAGCGCTTATACAATTCAAGGGGCCAATCTCTTAATATGAAACTCGGAGGAATATGAATTCCACTTTTAACTATACATTTTTACGTGATCCACCCTACTCGACTGCGACTTAACCAGAAAGTAGGGTTATGGGTTTAAGTACTGATGATTCAGTACACCCTATAGCTTAGGATACTGACGGATTTTTTTAAATGAGGTATGGGTAGGTTCCTGTGACCCTTCACAACCTGTTTACACTTGTTTTATTACAGAAAAAATAAACCAATCGCCTTGAGAGGACTCCGAATATTATTTTTTTCTAGCGCTTAATCTATCAAGCGGATTTCAATAAAATAGACATCAGTAGATCCACAATAAGTACACAAGTCCTATGCAATACAAAGTTACTAAATTTAACGGAAGAAAAAGTTTAGAGCTAAATGATGTGATTGCAAAAACAGATTTTAGGTCTTGAATGGGGTTCAAAAAATAATGACTGTGAGATTTTCGTGAAAATTGCTACTACCGAGTCAGTGCAATGTTAGCGTAAGCTGATTATACTTTTAGTTAAGCAAGTTTTGTCAGTTTTCACACATTATCATTATATCTAATAGGTTTGTGCCAAAAAAGGAATAAAACGGCATTAGATAAGAGGTCGACATTATTATTAAGTAGACCTATCAAATGCAACCAGACGTGAAACAAGAAATACTTTAAAAACTAAGCTGTAAAGGTCTCGTTAAATAATGTTGGTAGCATATAAAAATCGTTACAAGATATAATTTTTGTTTGTTGAATATAAATCCTCATGATAATATGTAACAGTACTTACAGACTGTATTTAATTAAAAACAAGCATACGAAAATACGATTTTTTTATCATTTTGAAATAATCAGAAGGAGTATTTTTTATTTCTACGAACCTACATATGAATATATGACCTCATACGCTGGTCGTTATCATTATTCGTGATAAAAAAAACTTCATACATACCAAAGAATCGTTCTGATATTTCGTTAAAAATAGCTTATTTGACCTACGAGACCGATCTTCTATTACTATTAGGTATATTATTACCCGCGACTTTATCCGCCGAGAAGTCGTTAAATACATTCAACTCCATATTCCAATTATTATTATTTATAGTTTTCAAGTGTTTGCTTGGCTGGGCAAACTTAATTAATTGAGTGTTTTGCCATATAAATAAAACGAGAACTCTTGTTAAATTAAATTGTCATATCGAATGTAATACGTATTAATTAATATCATAATTGATTGTCATTTCATTGTCAACAGATTCTCAACATAGCTCCCGAGGATCCTCTTGCCGCGTCTTTTTATAAGGTAATTTGTTAAAAAATACACTCACACGAAATGTATAATTAAATGAGTATTAGTTAAAGTTTAAGTTTGGTTTAAAAGTGACATCATTCTTAAAATATAGATTTAAAAACCGATTACATTATTCTATTACTATTGTAAAATTAAAACTAGTATAAGTTTAAAGGAATACATTTTATATTATCCTATCAATAAACTTTGCAAAAAGGGACTTCTACATTTTATCTATTTATTTCAAAAATATTACACAGTATTACAGTGAGACATTAAGGCACTGAGGAATGCATACAAAATTATTGTTATCCTAAAACGTTAACATAAAGCTGTGCCATACAAGAACAATAAACTGAAACACGAACTGAAGACTCTGATCATCCATCACCTCACATAATCTCTTACATTAGTCACATAACATCTTCCAACTACTGGCAAAAACATCGCAGTCAGGTGACATGCTTAGTTACGTTATAATTCCTATACCGTAGCCTATGCAAGATTTTGACTGGTGATTAAACATAATAAATGATTTAGCAATATAACATCCTTCAAGTATGGATAATTGAATGCTTTACCCGATAATTGTCGCGGTCAAGGTTTCGTGTCATCACGCCGCTGACGTCCGTTCCATGGTTCTGTGATGACATTTAATGACCTGTCAGCACGTGTCGAGAAGCAGAAAGCAAATTAGTGTTATGTGTAGATTTAATGAGGGTCTGTCCAGTGTTGAAATTATTTGAAGGCTTTATGACCTTTCGATGCATTTTTTTTTTTATATTCAAATAATAATAATATACGTCCTATATACATCCAACTGCTGGGCACAGGCCTTCTCTCACGAGCGAGAGGGCTTGGGCTATAGTCCCCACACTGGCCCAGTGCGAGTTGGGGACTTCACATACATCTTTGAATTTCTTCGCAGATGTATGCAGGTTTCCTCACGATGTTTTCCTTCACCGAGAAGCTAGTGGTAAATATCAAATGATATTTCATTCATAAGTTCCGAAAATCTCATTGTTATGAGACAGGCTTTGAACCCGCAACCTCCGCATTGAAAGTCGGACGTCATATCCACTCGGCCACCACCGCTTTATATTTATTCGTTTTTTTTTTTTATATTTGGTTAAATTTGCAACATCTTTGGTATGTCTAAAAGCGGACCACCTATTATAGCTATAGGTACATTGGTAAATGATTTCTTAGTACCTAACCCTAATCTTGATTGGTTTGGAAGCTAGTGGAATATTCCCTGATAGAAACAGGACCAATTTTTATTTTTATTATGTTTTTAAATACGGAATATTTAAATGCCTTCATGGTATGACACAATAGTTACCCTGACTGATGCATCTCAAAATTCACCCTGTGTACAAAAATAGAAACTCTTGACAAACGTTGTCTTTTTTGTCTAATAAATACCTACAAAAATTTATCTAACCATAGAGAAATAAGAAGTAATAGAGTGCTCACTCCATGCAACAGTTTTGGTACCTAATTGATTATTATATTCGCAGTCGACATCTAGCATCAAGTAGATGTCGACTGCGTATATAATAAGCATTTTGGTACCAAAACTGATGTATGGAGTGAGCACTCTATTACTTCTTATTTCTCTATGATCTAACCTACAAGCAAAACCTTCGATCAGAAACTTAGCAAAACCGCACTAGCAAGCTAATTTATAATGCGAAGTCCTGCGTCCAACGGAGCACCGTTGTTCCTTATTCCAGTAGTCACAAACGTTGGTACTTATAATAAAAAGGATGTAAGGACCAGTTGTCCCTTCCCGGAATCCACCCTTTAGATGTCGGCGGGTAGTGTAACAATTAAACGAGCGGTGCTGCCCTCTGCCAGCCGTTCAACGCGGTCCAATTAACTCTAAATTAGCCACTCATCTCAATCAATTCCGAGTGCTTATTGGTGGCGAGCGTCATAAGCGCGAAGCGATTTTGATTATTTTCGGAAAATAGTGTACTAAATGGTACTATTTACTTTTTTCGAAAAACTAACAACTCCTCCTCCTCCTGTGCTCCTGTTCCCCTGGATTTGCAGGTGTACATAGGTTACGGAGACTACTTACTGTCAGGCGGGGCATATGCTTGTTTGCCACCGGCGTAGCATTAAAAAACTAACAAATATTGGGTAGCAACAATATCAAATGCTGCCATCACCATTAGGTTCAAATTTGTCCCAAAAATCAAAAGGTGATAAAACAAAAATTCACAATCTTGTCATTCTTAGACCAAATTTTAAAAACCTTACTTTCCGAAACTAAATTTTTAAACGTCACATATAAGAATATTACAAAAGTCATCCCTTACTCGTACTATCAAAAGTATACTCAACTTGCACCACGCGCCTCAGCCGCTCCAGGAAGAAATTAACTCGTAAGAGAGCATTTCTGGTTTCAGATAGATCGGAATTGCATGTCCAGCGAGCAAGTCGGAGGACTGTGCAGGGTTCCGTGAAGACAGAAACTAACAATTTGATTTATCTACTCAAGAAATAAAACTCTTCGCACTAGCATCAATCCGGGTTCATCTAATCTTCGTTACTTTAAAAATCCACCAATTTGCCATTTATCAGTGTATTAAGGTAATAAACAAATGTCATTCAACGAGCCCTAACATGCTTTTATTTTCATTGTTGCACGTACTACTAGGCATGCCCCCGGCTCAGGATTGGACGCTAAGTCTACTACTAGTTACTACTACTACTTCTTCTTCTCCACATGCTAAATTATATCAAACTCAACTCAGCTGCAAAATTAAAACGTTTACTAACATGCTAATATAAAATTAATCAAATTTTCATAAAAGCTACGAAATTAACCTTTGAAGTGACTTCTTGTCTTGTCGAGTTTATAACCTGTTATACAGTTTTTCTAAGCATATTAGCATGTTACAAGTTACGAGTAAATAGATAGGTACAACGATTATGTTTTTCTTTCATGGTTGCAATGAGCTTTATCGTTATTGCGAAAATTGAAAGCCTACAAAAGTAAAGTCGGAGGTGTTCTCAGGGCACACAAACCGCATTACTTATACTAAATATAGCTTTAATATTTATTTAATTTACTCGTATATTGTTCTTTAATTATACAACGTATGGCGACTAGCTGTAATGCTGTGTAACTTACCTACTGTTAAATAAATAAAATAAAATAAAATACATATTTTGATAGGTTCTAATACTTCTTAATTGTAAATAAAATATAATCATTTCAAATCCTAGTTATCACTAGTCATATTTATTTCAAAAACAATATACAACTTATATAACAAACACAAATAATAATTATTTTACTTATACTATGTAGAAAAAATAAAAAAGCGGCCAAGTGCGAGTCGGACTCGCGCATGAAGGGTTCCGTACCATTTAAGACGTATTAAAAAAAATCTACTTGCTAGATCTTGTTCAACATTTTACCACTTTGGACACACATTTTACCACTTTGGAACTGTCTCTCGCGCAAACTATTCAGTTTAGAAAAAAATGATGTTAGGAACCTAAATATCATTTTTGAAGACCTATCCATAGATACCCCACACGTATGGGTTTGATGAAAAAATTTTTTTTTTAATTTATTGACGTATTAAAAAAAAACTATTCACTAGATCTCGTTCAAACCAATTTTCGGTGGAAGTTTGCATGGTAATGTATATCATATATTTTTTTTAGATTTTTCATTCTGTTATTTTAGAAGTTACAGGGGGGGGGACACACATTTTTTCACTTTGGAAGTGTCTCTCGCGCAAACTATTCAGTTTAGAAAAAAATTATATTAGAAACCTAAATATCATTTTTGAAGACCTATCCATAGATACCCCACACGTATGGGTTTGATGAAAAAAAATTTTTTTTTAAATTTTTATGACGTATTAAAAAAAAACTACTTACTAGATCTCGTTCGAACCAATTTTCGGTGGAAGTTTGCATGGCAATGTATATCATATATTTTTTTTAGATTTTTCATTCTGTTATTTTAGAAGTTACAGGGGGGGGGACACACATTTTTTCACTTTGGAAGTGTCTCTCGCGCAAACTATTCAGTTTAGAAAAAAATGATATTAGAAACCTAAATATCATTTTTGAAGACCTATCCATAGATACCCCACACGTATGGGTTTGATGAAAAAATTTTTTTTTTTTTTAATTTTTATGACGTATTAAAAAAAAACTACTTACTAGATCTCGTTCGAACCAATTTTCGGTGGAAGTTTGCATGGCAATGTATATCATATATTTTTTTTAGATTTTTCATTCTGTTATTTTAGAAGTTACGGGGGGGGGGGGACACACTTTTTACCACTTTGGAAGTGTCTCTCGCGCAAACTTTTCAGTTTAGAAAAAAATGATATTAGAAACCTCAATATCATTTTTAAAGACCTATCCATAGATACCCCACACGCATGAGTTTGATGAAAAAAGATTTTTTGAGTTTCAGTTCTAAGTATGGGGAACCCCCAAAATTTATTGTTTTTTTTCTATTTTTGTGTGAACATCATAATGCGGTTCATAGAATACATCTACTTACCAAGTTTGAACAGTATAGCTTTTATAGTTTCGGAAAAAAGTGGCTGTGACAGAATCGGACAGACAGACGGACATGACGAATCTATAAGGGTTCCGTTTTTTGCCATTTGGCTACGGAACCCTAAAAAGTATGATGTTGTATGAAGTGAAGGAAGCGAAAGAGGTATGTCAGGATCGTAGCAAGTGGAAATCCGTGGTATCTGCCTACCCCTTCGGGAAATAGGCGTAATTATATGTATGTATGTATGTACTATGTAGATATTTAGTATGTACTCTCTCTCTTAATTTAAGAGCAAGGCTCTTGTCCGTGGAGTAGACGCCAGTTTTCGCGGTCCTCGGCCAAATTCTTTAGTATGTACAGTCAGCGTCAAATACTTTGTAGCAACCAAAGTAGCCAAATAGTTCGGTACACCATATATTTAGTATGGTGTACCGAACTATTTGGCCACTTTGACTGCTACAAAGTATTTGACGCTGACTGTACATAGTAAAATAATTGTTCATTATTAGTTTTCGCCCACCAAAAGTTGTCTAAAGGAGGTCGGTCTCTAACAATAAGACAGATTGTTCTCTATCTCTATTTTGAATTAGGACCGTGCACGATGACAGCGCCATATAGCGGTTGCAAAATACTATTTCGTTACAAGTGTTACAACTGTCAAGCGAGAAGTAACTTTAAATCGTAATAATTCAAATGAAATATCCTGCTATTATAATATCTTAGACAATTCTGTACCCCTAGTGTAAATAAATTCGATTTTGAAACGTGACGTACGCGTTTGCGTTTAGTCTCATTTTGTATGGGTTTTTGAACAGCGCGCCAAGCGGGACGTTTTGGAAAGTCAAAAATCTCATACAAAATGACACTTAACGCAAACGCGTACGTCACGTTTCGCTGTCGAAAATATTTACACTAGGGGTACTGAATGCTGGTAGTATTGAAAGTTACATTAATATAGTTCTCTTCAGTTTAAAATTAACTTTATTTATACATTTTTCTAAAGGTTAGATGACTTACTTTTTCTTTGAAATATGGCAGGTATCCAATTATTTCGTTGTTCCTTTTTGCCACCATATTTTTGGAAATCTGTAAAATTAGCTAGTAGTTACTATTCTCGTAAATGTGTTCATAAATTCACAACAACACATTTTGTTAGGACCATATTTATTTCAGAAACAATCAATGTTTACTCCAAAACCTATGACATCTGACAGCTCATGCCAGAAGCTCTACCGCGAAAAACCATAATCGACATTTTTGTACCTCTCTATAAATAAATTATAAGGCTTGAATAAGCAAGAGCGATACAGAAGCAGTATCGATATTTCGATTTTCGCTCTTGCAGTTGACATCCGAATGTCATCTGAAGTTGACATTTCGCCGGTGGCAATGCCATTTTCCCAAAGTGGTCATAATGCAACGTCTATGACTATCATTAAGAAACTCGACTACTGCTCCTGATGATCCTTTAAGTACATAAACATAATTTATAACCTTTTTTCATCCCGATTCGCTTGATATGATTATAGTTAATCCTGGTATAAAAACGTATATTCGTGGGAACGGCGCGTAACGCCAGCAGACTGGCCGGTATAATGGCCGCTGCATATTAATTTACTGTACACCTTCATTACTTTATTTTGGTCCAGCTACATGTAGCAAAGGTAACTTGCGTGGCGTTATAGCTACAGCTTGTATATTAAAACAGTGGTTTCACTGAATGTAACATATTTAATATTTAAAAAGTAAGTAATCATGTATTTCTTTAAATATAATTCTGCAGCTCAGTTAAGTAACGTCGTTTTTGTACTTAATATTAATAATCTGGACAAGGGCAGTCGTGCTTAATACAGGTGCACATGAACAAAAAAATGTTGTATTAATATCACAAGCTCTAGATGGGTTCATCTGAAGATCCACGCTAGTCATAATAGTAGATTATGCCAAATGGGGGCCGTGACACGAGACACGCGTTAAATTAGTAGTATTTATAAATATCATCTCGTCATGAATTTTATTATGTCGTTTGGATTTTCGTTTGTTTTTTGGGTTTATTAAATACACAGGCACATGGATGAATTACTGCATTTTATTGCTCAGCTTATGGTTAGCTTCCAAATGCTAAATTCACATTAGGTAATTTAATTGAATATAAATATTTTATTCGTAAACATAAAGAACGTGGGAAAAATGCCAATACATAGAATTTGGAAAAATGCCAATACATAGAATTTGTTTATTTTTAAATTTAACAAGAACAGGACTTAACCAATGAATAGGTACAAAATGGACTCACTGGTGAAGTAGTAAGTCTTGAAACCGCTTTGAAGGGAATCGCGTCGGTTTTTTCTGGACAGGAAGAGACGACCGGTCGGACCGTTAAGGCCAGCCTGGCATATGCAATCGATTTATTATGATGCTACAATGTCAGGCTGATCGGCGAAATGTTGTTAAACTGCACAAGTACACGAGTTAATTTTCCATTAAAGATTTGGTTTATTCTTAAACATGTACATGTCGCACCCACTTGTGGTATTTCACAACTCACTTTTAGTGTCATCACCCCCTCTCGCTTTAACATATGTCTACACTTAAATAGCTGTTGGAATATGTATAGGAAATTGTGTCTAGAAAGGCAAATACAACTAGTAAAATTACACAAACTCATTTAAGTACCAGAATAATATATAGCTTGTCAAAAATATAAAAAAGATAATAGTATATATAATTAGAGTTGCTAAAAATAAAATAAAATATATAATTTTACTATTTTTCCCTCTCAATAGCAAATAGCAACAAATGCACACTCCGTGTTAAAGTGAATTTTTACATAGATTGAGTGTTCCAGAACGACCATTTTTCGATGTGGAGAGGAGATGAATATCCTCGTTCCTCCTGAGGAAATAATCATAATTTTAACACCAAGTGCACAATTTTGATCGGTTTTGTTCTAGCGCACATCAGACTAGAAGTAAATATCTCTTTACTATGGCCGGACGGATCCAATCGTCAGTCCAACAAATATTTACGAGTATCAATGTTTAATATAAAGATACCGCTCCTGCTGCCGCAAAAGTCAAAAATTCGGGCAGCAACATCTGTTTTGACATTTGCGGCAGTAATGCAGCCGCCAGTAATGTCGCGCTACACTACTTCAGCAGTAATGATGGTGCAGTCTAAATTAGAACGTCACCTTAAAATAACAAAACGTTAGTGATACATATATTTATTATTAACCTATACTCGTAGGTATTGCATATTTATATGGCACAGCGTGACATTTACGTTACGAGGCAGCTTACGTCTATACTGTATTACGTGTATGGGTCTTCGGAGAACCTGTGTAAATCGCAATACATATTATCATACTTTACAGCAGTAGTATCTCGCCTGCAGTGGCTCTATATCCTTGTAAAAACAAATTTACTGCAACCAGTACCGATATCCTTTTTCCGCGCAGAATCATAAATAGGGCTGCCAAATTGGGTTAGTCCTGGACAAATCAAGCGGCCATAAATCTGATGGCATGGGAACCCTGGCTTAGCGGCTCGTCACAGTACTGGGCAACAGAACAAGCAGTGGCATACGCGGAGCGGGAGCGGCAACAAAGTTTATTTGTTTTTTATTTATTAGCTACCAGCTAAATATTTTTTTAAGGTTTGTGATGCTACAGTCGAGCAATTAAATTTAACAATTAAACAAGGTCGATATCGGACGTGCGACAGTTGGAGTAAACTCTACACACCTGCGACCTGGCTATTAGTAATGTCGCGACCCCAAAGGACCGAAAACCATTGCCCTAATCGCACTATATACTTTTGCATTTTTTTGCATGTAGATCGAAAATGGTACGTCTGACGGAAAATTTGTTGTAATCTTGATGAAAATTGATATCGAAGGATCTGAAAGGTACCTTAATATGAATTCTTAGTCAAAGTTGTAAAATATGGCCGCCATTTTTAATTTCTTTATTTTTGGTATACCACATTTGGTTTTCACCAGTATCTTAATCTTATTCACCAATCCTTGAAAAAAAATCTCCTAAGGGCCTAAGGCTCCCAAAATTTATACAGACCTACTGGGAATGCGCAAAGTCTGATTACACGCATTTAGGACCAAATGAAGGATTAAGAACGATTTCCAGCTTGCTGGGAATTTATTCTTCAAAACGCTGTTTGTGGATCTAATTTGATTGGCCTAACTGTGGCAGGTGTGTGAGTAGTCGACCCTTATTAAAATTTCGCTTCAGTATTTTACCAAGGCTTGCTGTTTTCATGGCCCTAACCGAAGCTCCTTATTTGTCTACAACCGATCGGGTACAGTTAGACGCAATATTATCTAGCGAGCACAATAGCTCTAATCGTGCGACCGAGTCGTGACGTACAGTCGGCCACGGCGTGCTCATTGAAAAGTGCGCTTTTTTGATACAGTCGTGATAACATCTTGGATAAAACCGATAAGGTTTTGGTAACAGTAAAAAACGATGAGAGACTGGTTTTAAAATACCCTAATGTTTGCAAATGTTTAGTTAATCTCTTTGCATTTAATATTTAGCAATTATATGAGATTTTTTTTTGACGATTTATTAAAGTTTACAATAATTCTAGTTTATGTAACTCTAACCGTCGTACTTTCTCTATCACAACTTATAAGTACCTCCTCGTTTATATTGCATTTTCTATTTTTATTACATTACAACCTTTTTATTGTCTTACAATATATGAAAGTATCTAAGTAAGTATTAAAGATATGCAAATCTAATTATACAATTGAACTGAATCATGCCTGTTTATAAACGTTCGGTGACAATGACAATGCAATACTGCTATACCGTAGAGTGCAGATGATTGTAAAAAATGCAATGATTTTGCTTGGAGGGCTGGATAAAATAGTGTCGATGAGTATTAAGATTCATGTATGATGGGTATTAAGTAAGAAAAGTTTAATGTATATGAAGTAATATCTATGACAGTACTTACGTATTTAGAATGTGTTTCAATAGAGGGCAGAAGGCCTATTCGAATCTTAGAAATCCAACGTTTCACACACGACCCGTACCAAAGTCGTATCATATCAATAACAAATCTAGTTGAAGTTATTCAAAACCTATATTTTACTAGGCCTTAAGCGCATACGCGTCACAAGTGGGTATAATTTTATAATCATTATATTAACCTAGAATTTGTGGAGTAGGAACTTTGCGACCTCATATGCGATTATGCGACTATTAAGCGCACAACTTACTTGAAATTCTAGGCCATTTATAATTATGTAGAAAAACTATATTTACACTTATAAAGCTGGACAAACTATTTTTACACAGCAGTTTAATTAATAATTACATTATCTTATTCATTACAAGCTGTAATGAGCGTCACGTATTTATTTAGGGCGGATAGGAAGCACTGTATTTTGCATTTAAATACGTTTCTTACATCTGATAATATTCTTATAATTTTAGACAAGTAATATGCTCTTAAAATTTGAACCAAATCAAAATTACCTCAGCATCGGTAGTTGCATGTTATAATGATTTTTTCAGCACATTCTTGTTTAGGCAAATTCTACACATTCTTGGTGTGGCATATTCTGGATTCTTATTTCCGCACATTTTTAGTTCGGCATAAAAATGTGGTTAAATAGAGATGATAGTGACCATTTTTATGCGCATTCTACAGCGTATGGCAATCCTATGTATAGTCAGTTTATTTCGCCTACATTTAAAAAATGTTAAAGAAGAAGATCTCGGAAAGGGAATAAATCGTTTTATAATTAGGACAAAATGCAAACCTAAGCTATAATAATCAGTAAAAGCCCCATTTTATCTAATATATATAAACATACACTTTTCACTTTGCCACACCACACAACGCCTGGATCCATTTGGCTGTACCAAATCGAACGCATCTAAGATAAAATGAGTAAAAGTATTCGTATCACGTACGTGCCTTCCTGTCAGTCTCAGAGTTATATACCACAAAGTCCACGAGTTTTTTTTATCTCGGGTCTTTAATTTAGGAGTCGAAGTGGTCGCCATGGTCGAAATCGGCCGGAAAGATCATCATCATTGTTCAGTTAGTTTTTCTTACTATTCATTAGCGACAGCGTTTCTACGTCACTAGATTATATATACGTGTTTTCATCTTGCCCGTTCTTATATCGCTTGTCTTTATCTGACACCGGGCGAAAATAAGAAACGAGCGCCTATCCTGTTGCTATCGCCGCGATAAGCTCGATCGAATACGCCTGCTGGTACGGAATCCAGCCGTACATGGTGAACGTATGACCCGTTTACGTTGCGTAAGTTAAGGTCAACGTACACGGACAATGGCATCCAATACGCTGCACGGATACACCGAGATCTAGACCACATGCTCTCATGAGCTCTTATAAACAAACATCTTTATTAATTTACTACTCTAATTTATAATTTATTTTATTTTGTTTAACCTTTTACACTTGTACTAGTTAGTAATAAGGTATAATAAAAATATAAAATTCTCTTCTCTTCTTAGATCTTAAATTAAGCGGATCATCATCTTCTGATCCTTTGACATAATTATAGAAAGTCATAATGTAATGATAGTCAGGTTATCATTAGTCATAACTCTGAAACCGTTAACTTTTCAGGAATTTCCTTAGGTTATCCTATAGATAGGTTCAGTTAGGTTTTTTTTATGGCAATCCTGAAAAGTTCTGAGAAAAACCAAATTATGAGTAACGAAAATGCGGCAAACAATACATTATGGGAAACAAAAGAGACCCTTAACTAAGACTTTATTTTATTGTATTTATTTGGAACGCAAACAGAAATAAGTGAGCAGGAGATATGGTTTCTAAAAGAACACACTAAGAACATTTACTTATTTAACGTAACAGCTCTAACTAAAACACAAAACACAAACTAGGTTCGATTACAGTGTCTGTCTCAAGTGTCTCAACACATTTGCTTCAGATTGTAATTTATTGTAGGGTTTTTCATTCAAATAACACAAAACAAAACTATGTAGGTAGAGGTATTTCCCGAAGTTCAACAATTTCAAACAGTCACTGTATCAGGAGATGTCTTCAAATATGTGAAATAGTTTCCGTTTAAATTATGTTCTTATAATTATCGGGAATCAAACGGGCACCCAGTGTGCCGTACCTCCGCGTTTATGACGTAACGGTAGCTCGACACCGGCAAACGCGATTGCTGTTTTACGACTGCCTCGCCGCCTAATGAATCCAGGCCGGGGTATAAGCCACTTCTGTTTGCAAGACATGTCGTAATATTGATGGGATGAACACTCGACAACAACTCTTGTAAATAAAATACCCGTGGTAATGACTTTCCTTTATAAGGAAGATTTAATTCAATACAACGCGAAATATATTTTATCTTCCCGCTCCCGCCCACCGCAGCGCGACAGAAACATAGCTTCAAAAATTCGAGATTTGAAAAGTTGCTCAGCTAGGAATTGCTCTTAAGTAGTTATTGCCCAGCCAGCAAAACTCTTCGTATCTAGGTTGAAACATATTAATTATCTCCATATTATTTTCTCGTACTGCACAAAATGTTTATCCGAGCGATAGGGATACCCTCTGGCTTCTTACCTATTCTAATCTGCTTATTTCGAAATTCCACAGCTATAGTAAAGACTTGTATTTTAATTATAGACAATATTAATAGACCATGTAGTTTTATTTGTATTCCAAAAGGAATCATTCGAAAATTGAAGAATGTTGACGTTATTATGTAGGTTATAAAAAGGCAATCATCCATAGTCGATTGCGAGGTCAAAAAGCTCTCAGTCGGGAAAAATACGGGGGCGTGAGGGTTGTAGGATGAAATCTAGGTTTTTAAAGACCTAATTAGTTGTGTGCGTTGTGATTAAATCTTCTTGCTTGACTGCGACTGTAAGTTGTTGGTCACTAGACCATAAATACAGTGTAGTCATCAACAGTCATAAGATCAAGATTGTAGGAATGGTCGAATAGGCGCTCTGGAAACCGGACTGATTTGTTATGGAGATTTTAATTGAGGAGAGTTTAATGCAACCCTAAAAGTATTTTGTCTTATAGCCTAGCTACTATTGTGATGAATAATGCTAAATTTTTGGCCGCCTGACACCTATTTTATGTAGTTGATATACTGCTTATTGCTTATACTACACGTATCATCACTCGTTGTTTATACATTTAGTAAGGTTCTTTACAGTACAGTCTAAGACTCCGTAGGCAACCCCACATAATCGATTAACAAGATTCGACATACATATTATATTTTATGGAAAGTGACATCAAAAAAACCGATCAAGTGCGAATTACATAACCAATGTTGGGCATTCAAGAATAAAATCATGATTGGAATAAGAATTTGTAAGATTAAAATCACGTTGATTTTATTCCCGTCAAAATTATTTCAAATAATTCCATCTGGAATAATTCTTCGGTGAGGAAATTGAATGGAAATAAATTATTCTTATTCAAATATAAAAATCTTGATTTTTTATTTGAAATAATATTCCATGAATAAGAATTGTAACGTGAGAATTTTTCTTAATAAAGCCGATGAAGCTGGTATGTAAGAATGTCATGTATGAAAGTAGGTAGGTATAGTTTGGATGGACTACGGACGAACGCATTTTTTTAGTAAAACCCATGGGAATCGGGTTGTATGGAGCCGCCGCTACTGCAAAATACATTTGTTTAAGTTATGATGACTGGATACGTCGATGCTTTGAGTGTTCTTGTTGCTACCGAACATTTATTACTGAGTTATTACATGGTATTTTTAAATACCTGTTATTTAAATTTTCTTCATATTATTAAACGGCACAATAACATGCTCAAAGATCTTTTGAAGAGCCGCCAGCCGCAGATGTTCAGTAAAACCATAAAACATCAAAGTGTTTGCCAAGACACATCGAATGAGCCGAAACACGGTGTCTTTATTTTGTTTACTTTAGGAGTTCCTTTGGCCACCTTCTGGCTCCATAATCAGACCAGCGTCATAGCACCATAATAGTGCACAGTCACCAAGTCCACCAGATACTCAAGTATACGAAATTTGAGCCAAATCAAACGTCAGGAAGTGGTAGTAATTCGACTCGCAAGATTGACCTAACGACAACTTCAAACTTCATTCTTATTCTAAATAACATGTTATTCCACTAAAACCTTATTTAGAATAACTCCATTTCTGGAATAATTATTCCGTCTTTTATTCTTCATTTAAAATAAAAATTGCATGATTTATTCCATTTCATGTTATTTTAAAATAAAAAGGGATGGATTTATTCTTATTCCATTGTGTTGGAATAAGAATAAAATATCTATTTTTATTCTTATTCGAATTGTTTTTTGCCCAACACTGTTTATAACTACCAAGAACGCTAATTATATCTTTTTGTAAGCTAAATCTCGAACATTCAAAATGCAGCCTAGTTTGAGATTGCCTAAAAAATTTAAAAATACCTCACCTACTTGCAATATGAGATTTATGCCATTCAGAAGTACTAATGATTGCTGATCCTAATTTCATTTCATTAACACTACTCAGTCACATGCAACGTAAAATTGAGCGCGGATTACTTTGATAACATTCGTTTTTCTTTTTTTGCAGATGTGACTAAAGCCCACGATGGCAGCCACAGACGGCCAAGTCTTAGTCGCAGCATCCCGCTGGTCCGATGAAGGAAACTACCTCCGAGAGTATGTCGCTAAATATCGGCTGCCCAATGTCGCCAAGATCATCAAGGGACAGTACGGCGGGCTTGGCGTGCCTTCTTTGCCAAGCCCTAGTCTACAGAGCACTGCCTTGCTTGTTTCAGCGGGAAAGAGCAAGAAGATAATAGCGCAAGCCATCAAACTGAAAGAAGGAAGACGAATGGTCAGTATCGGACCACGAATCGCCATCCCAGAGACATACAAAGGCTATTTTGAGTTGCTTAGCGAAGAAGGGAGGGCAGTAAGATGCATAGAATCTGTAGCAGAGCTAGCTAGGAGAAGACTCGACGATGGTTGTCTTGTCAGGGAACCTATTAGAGTAATTTGTGGTAAAACTGATTTAGAAGGAACGGTGACCGCCGACGGTGCAAGAAATTTACCAGCAGGTGAAGTCATCATGCCTAGAGGTGAAACATACTTAGGGAAAAACAAATATTTAAAGTGTACGGATTCAAAAGGAGACGTCGTTCTTCTCAGCTTGGATCAAAGAGGAAAATTTTCTGCCGTCGCCAAGGAAGAAAATATAAGTGGAGTTCATACTGCAAAAACGTTACTGACAAAACGGCTGCCTATTACTGTGAGACTTGTGCATGGTACCCCTCCTAGAGGCTTAAAAAGTTCAAGCCATTTTGTCCCAGAAATTCGACTACTATCTATGTTCGAAGAAGAACACGTTTTCGCTTTACCGTTGCAAAAAGAAGGAAACGCATTAGTAGCTTTGCCCTTAGCTGCACCAATCAAAATGTTAAGATGCAAAAACGAAGAACAGATAAAAAACTTTATGGAATTTTCTAGGCTCGTCGAAAAATGTAATCGCTTGTTAGTGGAAGTGGTTGATAGGATTCACGTTTTAGATGGAAAACTGGGCGATCCTAAAAGGCTTTTGAATGCTCCACTTCATGCGCCACCGTTACTTAAAACTGGTTATTTCTTACGGAGAAGTGCATCTTCAGACACGGCCAATCAACATAAACATTTGTCTAGGCATAGCCATATTTACAGTAGTCACAGAGATGAGAATAGCATTCCTGATGAGAACGAAGAAATCGATCGAATTTACGATTACGTACGAGGTTTCGCTCCTCTTCCTAAGAACATAAAAGCATCTTACACAAATGAACTAACCCAAAAACATGAAACTGCTCCGTCGTCTCCTGCAGCTACGCCTATCCACATGCCTTTAATAACGGAGATGAAACCCGAGCCACCTCCAATAGAAACTATTCCATCCAAAAAACCTCTAAACCAGAAAGCAGAAAAGAGGACGCGAAAAACTGCTGTAACCACAAAAGAAGTTCCCATAACAGTCTATAAAGAAAAATGTTCCATCGCCCCGGCGCCGAACCTCCCTAAATTGTACATCAAAAACGGTATAAGTAATAATAAAAGTAGGATGGTCTTCAGGCAGAAAAGCAACTCACCGACTAAAGAGTCTCCTAGTCCTATAGCTAGTCCAATCAGACCGTTAACGAAAGGCGATTCGCCGATCTTCAATATTAGGTATAAGAGTCTTTCAAATATTCATCAAGCTATGGAACTTGATGGCACCCTAGACTCGAGCCACTCCGGAGGTCGGACATCTGGGGACTCGGGAAATGGACCCAAGCTTCCCGAAAAGAGATCAAGGAAACTTAGTAGGCCTAAATCTCTCACTAACCTGGTTTGGGAAATGAAAGGTTGTCCGGTAGAGACAGTAGAGAAGCCGAAGGTTCGGAGTAAAAATGAAGGGTACAAGAAGATCGGAAACAAATTGTCCCTAGGAGCACAGAAGAGGGTACCGACGTTGTATCTCTAATTTCTTGGTAAGTCTAGGTTGATTTTATTTTACATAGCAGTTAATTAATTTACCCTAACATTTAACTAATAGATTGTTATGTCATAGACTGTGTAATGTATTGACATTATAAATAAATGTGATATGTATAAGTAAATGTGAAGTCATATAAACAAATGAGAAGTCATATAGATCTCAGAAGAAGTGAGAAGTCATACAGGTCCCAAAATCCTCCATCTTTATAGTCTCCGGAAACTAACAAGTAAAACCTGACAACGTAGTTATTTCAGTATGATAATACGACGCGTAACACAGCAAACTTATCAAAGTCGGAAAACAATGAAGACGAAAGGTCATATTTTTAACTTTCTTTTATTTTTCAGCATATTTTGAGGCTGCGTTTTGCAACCATTCCATGAATCTAATTGAGATGAAATTCGACATACATACTTTCGTTTTTTTTTCACCGTTCGTACATTGTTAGTACCTATAATTATAATTTCCTAACATGCAGCTGATCTGATTACTCTGGTGAAAGGTAGCTAAAGGAGTCATTACTGTGTTTTAATAAGAAATTAATACGAACTTGAAGAGGACTTCAAGACTTAAGGGACAAAAGGTACACAAGTAGCAATAAAAACGCGTATAAAAAAAATAGAGCCCAAATCCCCTTAATACATAAGCATTTTGTCAGCCTCACCCTACTTGTAGTTAAAGAATTACAGGCGTATAATAAAATAATAAATAAAAATGTTTATTGAGTTAGCAGTTTAGCACAAACAAACGTGATTTTGACTGGGCTGGTGCCTCTTTTTAAGCGTACATGACACTTGTGTCAAGAGACACCGCTCTCCCGTAGGTGGTAACAGAATTTTTACATATAGGTACAGTCGAGTACACAGATATCTTTACAACCCAACATTTCAAATATATGTCAACGCGACCTTAAAGTCAGTGTCATAGAGGCGTGTAAATATATTATTGGCATGTTGGCTTGTAAAGATGTTGGTGACGTCGACTGTACAATAGCTAGGCTTAAGACTTAAAACGAAAACTTTTTTTTAATAACTTAAAAAATATGTATAAAGAAATTTAGTAGGTATATAAAATAATTTTTAACAAAAATCTGTTCTTAATAGAGAAAGCGTAGATTTAAATAATTTTGAAGGTACAATTTGGTGGACTACAGTTTTTATAAAGTTTTAATAATCAAGGGAATAAGTGTGTTTGTGTGTGTGTGTCTGTGTGTGTGTGTGTGTGCGCGCGTGTGTGTGTGTGTGTGGGTGTGGGTGGGTGTGTGAGTGTGTGTGTGTGTGTGTGTGTGTGTGTGTGTGTGTGTGTGTGTGTGTGTGTGTGTGTGTGTGTGTGTGTGTGTGTGTGTGTGGGTGTGTGTGCGAAAATGAATCTGAATACCAATGCATCAGCTGATGGAATAAACCTTTTTTTAAATGATGTACTAATATACAATTAATATTAGACGACTCCAAGTAATATATTTTCAACGTCATTATAGCTTTTACTTTTTCTTTAGCGCTTACGGGGTAAATATTTAACAACTTATTTATAAATATATACAACTATATCCTATCAAACCTAAATATTCAGTATTAGGGTCATTTCATGGTCTGTGGTCGATAGCTCAATTTATGTGCCGTCACAGTCCCAGCGCCATTAGAGTTGCACGCTCAGGATGGCACATGTCGTGGCATATCACGATTGCTTGCAGAATGGCAAGTTGCAACGTTTATTATAATACTTCAGAAATATTTCCCCAGCAACAAAACTACAATAATAATATATATATATATATATATATATATGTTTAAGTATACATACGTTGGAAATAAATATGGTCAATACTTTTAAAAAATAGCTATAGCTCGTGCGTTCGAAGAATGAGATACGATAACGATAAGTTCTGGTTTAGATAAGTTCTCATTTAGATATCGTTTGTATTTCGTATAATTGACAGAAGCAGCTTGATTCGGGCAACCAATGTCACTTTGACGTTAGAAATATCTTAGATTTTATTGGGATCACAGCGGAATCGAAATAAACGTCAATTTTGACATGTCGTTTAGTTATCGATCTTTTAAAGATCTTTCCAAGATCATATACGTGTCTTAATCATTCTTCGAATCGGGTCGATAGGCGCGGCTAGGCGTGATCACTTGCTAAACAAGCTTAAACATCGATTGCACTAAAGTAAAACAAGTATTGCACTAAAATAAAACAAGTGTCAGCACGCACGTCGGCACCTATAAGAGCGCACGCGCACATACCGAACGCATGCGAATAATTGCATGTCCAAACACTATTCATTTGAGATCCTGATCACTATAAATACCACTGACCGATCCGCAGATTAGGATGTGGTTGAGACGTAAACGGAGCGGGACCGCGTAAACAGAAGTATAACTTATAATATATTATACATCTACAATACATACACATGTAAACTAGTATACAGATAATTATAACAAAGACAGAGAAAATCACAAATGTTCAATATATATCAGTTTTATTTACATATTTTAAATCCGTATACCTATGTGAAACGTAACTGACACATTAAACGTAGCTTACATGCCTACTTACATTTATTTTGATACAGTTTTTGACACGAACATTTTAGTAATAGGTTCATATGATATGATTTATCATATGTGCCTCTTAACACAGGTATTTGTTACTTAAAGAGTGACGCCAACACTTACAACTCTATAAGTAGCTTTTAAACCTAATGAACTTTTTTAAATTTCATATGTATATATAAAATTTGTTCATCTCTCCTAATCGGAAAGTTCACCTTTCATGTGCCGGGTGGAAAATTGCATTTCCCACCCTAGGGTGGAAAGTATTTTTTTTTATTAATACTTTGGGCAACGGCTAGCCATATTATTTCAGTTAAAAGCTCTCATATTAGCTTCCGCATTTTCATACCAAATATTATTTAAAAAAAACTACATTAATATATAAATGTATGAAATAAACATTAATATTTGTTAATAAATCAATATAAATCTCGATGAATGTTTAAAATATTATCATTACATTACATTCATTCATTCAGTTTCACTTTTTTTAAGGCGCGTATACATTAAGGTCGTCTATTGTTTTTATATAACTCATAAGTTAACCTACATTTCTTGTTTGTGTTTGACTTTCCTCATAGTCGAAATGAATAGTAGAGTATTTAATTCGGGTAAAAGTAACCATCTCACCCTCGAACTATTGACTATAAAATATCTCGGCTGATATGGTTCATTTTCCACCCTTGGTTAACAGTCTACTATTGTTCCGAATTAAGTCAGAAATACATATGGAAATGTTTATTCTCGGTGAATTATACTTCATAATAGGCGTTGCTTCTGTTAATAATGTATAGGCTGATTACCGTTATTGTCAGTTTTCCCAATAAATGGCGGCAAATAATTTCAACAATCGTTAATATTATAATTGACCATCAATATAACTCAAGCATTATAAAATAACTAAGTATATCAAATAAATAAAGATTATAGAATAGGTATACTCGTAAATCTTAATCGTCTAATTTGGATACTGCGTAGTTATGACATACCTACCAATTTTGGACTGTCCACTTTTATAATTAATATGTACCTACCTAATCAAAACAAATTATTTGCCGCCATTTATTGGGAAAACTTGTAGCTTTATTACTCAGTTTCACGTTTGGCGTGACCTTACCTCTTTGTAATCAGAGCTAAGTTATATAACAGTCGTAATTATTGGGATTCATGTCGATAATTCAAATCGAGAGTGCGTCCAATTACCGACGCCTAGGAAACCATTAAACGTAGAGGCATAACTTAAAGCTTACTGTCCAATACATACATATAGGCTTTAATTCAGGATTAGGTAGCCAGGGCGTGTCTGGTTTGGCCAATTGCAGTAGCTATTAAATGAAAATGAGAGGTTTGTGGTGGTGTGGTAGTTTATGGAGAGTGGAAGTGTTTTGAAGAAAAATATAAAACGACTCAACCAATCATGTTCAAAATTATTTTCGCAAAAGTGTCGATTAAACTACATATTGGATTACCCTTGAATTTTTTGGATGGCTTGTTTGAATGGTAGAGATGGGGTGACACACATTTTACAACTTACATACAAAGCGACTATTAGCAAAGAGCTTATCTCGAAGATTTAAAGATGTTTCTTAAAAACCTCTATAAAGCCCGAAAATATATACATACATCATTAAGTGATATTGAAGTGCTGGTAAAAAATATATTTTGACTTTGACCCTTTGTCTAATAAAACACTAATGGTCACCTAGCTCGGCAAGTCTCCCGGACTCCCCTGTATGAGATTGATTTTCCGGTGACCCATCATAGCTACATAAACTATCGTTTAGTCTGGCAAGCGAAGCCACAAACAGATATAAATAAATAATAATAAATAAATCTTTATTTACTTGAAACCTAATACAAAATGTGAGGCTTACATTAAATTACAAAATAAAACGTATTTTAGGTTTGTAACAGTTCCATTAGGATTGAGCCTCTGTTTCCTGAACTAGGACAAAGCCTGTGACTCAGGATTCAGTGATTCCTCCGGAGAAATTGATACAGGTTGTTATATAAAGAAAAGAAAAGAAAAACGGCTGACGTGTGTGTGTGTGTGTGTGTGTGTGTGTGTGTGTGTGTGTGAGTGTGTGTGTGTGTGTGTGTGTGTGTGTGTGCGTTTCGCGCGTGTGTGTGTGTGTGCGTTTCGCGCGTGTGTGTGTGTGTGTGTGTGTGTGTGTCTGTACAGTTCTATGTTTTAAAAAAGGGAAAAAAAATTATACATATAGGGCTAAGGTTAGTAAAATGACTCATTTGATAGTGTTTAATAGTGATTCCGTTTCTTGATAGGTCTGTGATTTAAGCCATGTTTGTAATTTAGACTTACAGTCATAGCTATTTGGTGCGTAGATCTTTAGGTGTTTATTTACTTTATTGTAAATACGAGCACTCATTGCTACGTACTGACGGCTCGCGAATGTCGTCCTTTGGAGTACCACAGGACAGACAGTCTGTTTATTTCGCTTGCTACTTGCTTTCGCCGAAAATGGAAGATGTCGGTGTCTACGTAAAATGGTACGATGGATGTACAGCTGCCTAACAGACATTCATAGTACAGTTGTGTTGTCGGATATCTGTACGGTTTTGACGAAGCAACCTTTAGTACGGCACGCTGAGCCCGCTCCAACTTAAGCATAGCTGTTTTGCCAGCGGCCCCCCATACTGGAATACAGTAGGTGACGAGTGATTGACAAAGGGACGAATATGCCATCATTAAGGTTTTAAAATCAGCAGAGTGACGCAATTGCTTAAAAACGAACATAAGTTTCCTAACACGGGAAGTCAGACAGTCGATATGATATATACCTACAAATTGTCCGCGTACTACTGCGAGCACCATAATCTCTCAATCGACTCCTGCGCAAGGTGCATCACGAAAGCGTTGGCATTTGCGCGACATTTAACCGATGCCTGCCATTTACTGAATTTAAATATATATACTAATATTAGGTATTGCGTTTCTCCACCTAAGGATACTTTGACTAGAATATGCTTCTCTACAAACTGCAGTTAGTAGGTAACTATTTATGACAGTGAAATCAAACATCGAATTGTCGAGACAAAAAGCGGGCCCGTCGGTGACGAGGCATATCTTAATAGAAGTAACTATGTTACAAACTTTTTTTTTTAGAACTTGTCTCAGTGGAAGGAAAAATTTAATAGTAATATTCACTGGATCAATCAGGCTTTTTCTTATATTATTCAATACCCCTTCCGTAATTCACGTTACGTACGCCTATCTTCTCTATAAACCACATATGTGATACGGTATTATTTAAGGCCTTACAAGTAATTTTACGCACAATCGGATCGCATGACGAATGCAGACGTAACACAATGCCTGAGATCAAGGTGCCGTTAAATGTCACGGTATTTCCTGGCCGACAGTACCAACAGGTTTAGTTTTAACCTGGCCTGTAAGGAGGTCAAAATTGTCCATGAAAAGTACCTATATAGTATTAAGTACCTACTTATGGAAAAATATTTAGTGCGATAATAAAACATAATGTATCAAATATTAAAAATATAGTAACAGTGTATGTGCCTCTCTCACGCCAAAATATTATGAATACGAGCGAGTGAGAAGATATTAATCTATAAAATTAAATCAGTATAATTTCACCAGGGGGGTAGAATTTTTAGAAAATGCTCATGTCCATGGCCGTGATACCCAATAAGCACAAAGTTCAATAAACAGATTGACGGACAGAGTTATGTTATACCTAATTCTCTGTTTTTCCCTGGTTTTATGTTTACGTAAGTACTTACGTTACTTTCTGTGTATTCTGGGTAAAGGATGACTCATGCTAGACCGGGCAGGGGCCTTGCCGGAGCTTCTAGCGCTTCGTTTTCTATAGAAAGCACCACGATCACCAATCAGTCGTCATTGAAAATTACGTGTCTGACGCGTCGGCCCGGGCCCGGCCCTGTCTAGCGTGAGTCAGCCTTTACCCAGATTACCCAGGAAGAAAATAAGTGATGATAAACATCTAACGCAAAATTTCAAGTGTCTCTACCCCGGCGTTTTTATCCTCCGTCCATAGCTCAGCAACTCTTGTAGGTAAAATCCTAAGGGCCTGTCCTTCAAACTACGAGATTGCTGGCTTAACGGAGTCTAAAAACGCCTGGTCCATTGTCTGCCCGGGTAAGGATTTCCCCGAAAATCTAAATTCGCAAAGGACCTGGGACGACATTCAATGTAAAATATTTTACGACTCTCTCTTAGGCCGCAGTACAGGTTCAGCACGCGCCAGACTATTAGCAGCAGGTGCTAGGGAATCCGGCGCCTGGCTACACGCCTTCCCGTCGGTACATACCGGTACCTTCCTGGAACCGCACACTCTGCACGTTGCTGCCTGCCTGCGACTCGGCGTCCGGGTCTGTGCCCCACATAGGTGCCCCTGCGGCACTAACGTCGACGTCCTTGGACACCACAGGCTCTCTTGCCAAAGGAGCGCCGGCCGCTTCTCCCGACACGCCGCGCTCAACGATATTCTCCGCCGGTCTCTCGCCAGCGTCAACGTGCCAGCTCTACTTGAGCCCGCCGGCATTTTAAGAGACGATGGTAAGAGACCGGACGGAATGACACTAATTTCGTGGAAGATGGGACGGGTGCTGGTATGGGACGCCACTTGTGTAGACACCCTAGCCCCGTCTCATCTCCACGGCACATCTGCTAAGGTCGGCGCGGCGGCAGAAGCGGCCGAAAATTTATAAAAGACCAAATATAGGCCGGCGCCGAATACAATTTCATACCTTTTGGCGTCGAGACCCTTGGCCCGTGGGGTCCCAGTGCCCTTAAGCTCTTTAAGGACCTTTCAAAAAGGTTAGCAGAGATCACCGGCGACCGCAGAGCTGGCAGCTTCCTCGCTCAAAGAATTAGTCTTGCAATACAGCGAGGAAATGCTGCCAGTATCTACGGCACCATGCCGCAGGGGGATATTTTTTAGTATTTTATTTTAAGTTTAGTATTATTTATTTTTAGATTTAGGTTTTAAGTTTTATAGTGTATTAATAGGGTTAACACCTAACTATATCAAACGATGTTACTGATGTATCTAAATTCAATTAAACTATAGACGTTGTTGACGGTGTTTCCGTCTTTTTTGTACCTAGGCATTAAATAAATGTCATGTCAAACTTGGTAACTGTGTGTGGGTAATTTAAAGGTAATAATCGTTAATTTTTAAAGGACAATATTTAACATTTAATATAGTCAGTATTTCACAACATTAAAGAAAGGGAAGGTCAGCTACATAAGTATAAGAGAATAGTTCTTATCAAGATAAACATCGCCGAAGGTAACTAAGTCCTGGGTAGGTTCTTTGAGTTCTCTGCTTTAAGACTCGACTCAGTTTTTTATACTTTACGATTATGTCACTTGATACAGGCCCGAGTCTTTTGTAGAGACTTGAGTCCTTTTGAGAGAACTCTGTTTTTTTTACAAAAAAAAATCTAAAAGTAAAATTCATGTATTGTGTCTAACCCTAACTTAATAGTACAGAAATCATACCAGTGTTGCCAGGCGTACGATAATTATCGTACACGTACGATAATTTCAGCCCTTGGATGATGCCACCCAAAAAGTCTAGTTTTTGAACCACTATAATTAGCACCTTTTGGGTGTTCGGCTCCTTGGTTCGTGTCAAAAATGTCGAAATTTCCTGTAAAAAGTGTTCGGATCTATTCGGATCTATCACAAAATACACAAACATAAAACTGATTTTTGCACAATTTAGACTAAATTGTGTTTTCGTTGATTATTCATTGGAAATTTGGACGTATTTTGCAAGAAATTTTGGGAGTCGTGCCTTTTTTATAGGCGTACGATAATTTTTTCATCGGTACGATAATTTTAACAATCAAGTACGATAAGTCTCTTCCGCCCACCTGGCAACACTGAATCATACAATAGAGCATATTTTCTTTCATTTCATTTTGTAATTGGTTAAAATCTATAAAATAGTTGATGGAATCTTTATTCGGAGGCTCGAGTAGTTATTTTGCAACTCACAAGACTGAATAAAGCCCGGATTTTCGACTCGGGGCTAAAAATTCTCGGAAGATTTTTAAACGCTGAATATCGTAAAAATGAGCTGAATTATTCAAATCTATATTTTAAGGACTCGAGTTTCTTCTTACCAACACTACAACTCTCGCGCCGAATGACTGGTCCCTTAGTTCCTTTAAGACTCTTTTGGTGGGCTTAAGTTTTAAAATAATTTAAAAACTATATTATTACCGTATTTTGATTACTTAAATGTTACATTTCTAAATAGCTCACTTATTTGAGCTAACTTCATAAAGTTTTCTACAAACATTTTAGGTGACAGCTACGCTCACGCTACGCTATACGAGTATAAAAATGAAGTGTGATATAGGGATAGGGAATAATGCGTGCGTAGGGATAGGGAATCCGCATGGTATACCTTCGTGTTGGCTTCGGCTCCGCGCACGCCTCCCAAATGTCCGGAACACCTATGTTCAGCGACGGGTAAAGGCAAAAAAAATTGTTTCATGATTAGCGGTAAATTTATATCGTAGGAAATATATTATACTATAAAATAAATTGTGTATTTGTTTACTAAAGTCATCTTGGAAATATTAAAGCCATCGTTGTAACAAAATAGGCAATATTTTAATTTAAAAGTTGTTTGAAGTGAAGATAGTCCTCGGCGGATATTTACGAGGCATAAAACATGCACCGTACGGGAACCGTTAGTTTTTAAACCACTGGATACTTTAACACGAGGTCTTTAGCGTGTAAATTAATAAAGAGCTTGTTATTAAGTCGTATTATGTACAGGATAGTCACAAAGAGCGGATACTAAACGATAATCATTACTTGTGGTTTGTTAAGAGAATTCAGCAGGTAAAAATAACAGAAAAGTAAAATATGTTTTTCACGCCGGTATCTCATTGCATAGCGTTTGGATTAAGGTTAGGTTTATTAGGTATCTTCACGTGCAAATTGGATTTCTATTTTAAATAATAAATAAAGTGGTATTTACATTTTATTACCGAAACATAACTAAGTACTGTTAGCTTTACTGTATTTATCTACCTGATTTCATTGTAAACATTATTTAATCCGTAGTCAAATATCGTGTGCACGAAAAACATGTTGTTTACATGCACAGCAAACATCGCATTGCTAAATTAATTTAATATCAAGCTCACAATCTGATGGTGTAAAAGCGGGCGCGGCCGCCGGGGAGCGCCGCCATTAGGGACATTTATGCCACAATTACTTCATATCGCGAAATAGGTACTGCGTAGTTTTACCAATGCTACCGTTCTACGTCTTACACTGAAAAGTAGTGATAGTGGGGCTTCTTAGCCTCAACTCAACTATGGTCCCATTCAGCAGAAAGCACGGAACTGGACATGCATATAGCTTTTAAGTTTATAAGAATAAATAGAATATATATAAGTAGCAATCTTATTGTAGCTTTCACAGCTTTAATGAAAATTTATAAAAACTAAAAATGGGGATATAAAACTGGGGGGAGGGAGGGAAACAATAACTTCTCGGCGTGTTTCTACTTTTATTTATTCTTATAAACCTAAAAGCTATATGCATGCCAAGTTTCGTGCTTTCTGCCGGATGGGACCATACCTCCATAGTAAATCGACCCAAGGAGCCGTACTATGATAGGTATTTGGATTGCGATCAAAACACCAGCAGTAGTAAATAATATCAGTCTTATGTCATTCGTTTGTTTTATTCCAATCACTACACTGGCAATAGTGATGTCATACTAAAAAGTAGGTACCTAATCGGATTAATACGAGTAGAATAGAAGCGTTTATTTGCAAAAATATAGTAAACACCCCTATAATGGAACAGGCACCAGTAATGGGAATAATGGGATGGTATAGACAAATCCTGTAAAACTAGTATTTACCATCAGTTTTTAAACACTGGCAACATTTTACCATAAACAAGAGCCAAAGAGCTGCTTAAGTTTAATTTTTCATTGATATTTGTTAGTTTGAAAATGAATGGCGCCATAAATCCCATGACTGGAGCAAAAAACCATAGTTTTAATTGGTTAATAATATTGAAACCTATTGCAGTTTGCAGTAGCTTTTATTAAATACATAGTAAACATAAAGGACGAATGGGACATTCAACTTTTAAAGCATAAAGTGGTAGAAATTTTACAGGTGTCGGTGAAATATCAAAAATACTCCAAATTTTCTCTTAAATGTTCCATGATTGGTGCCGTTAACATACGTAGGTACAAGGTGTTACATTAAATACTACTTGTCACTCTTATCAGTATCGTGTCTGGACTATGTCTGGACCATCTTTTATTATTCGTTGTTTGTTAATGATAATGATGGTACTTATGATATATAATATTACTGAACAGCATATGATACTGAATATTACCTACCATTGATTAAAAAACGTACACATCAGGCAGTTGTCAGTCCACAACTTGTACAGAGACGACGACGTCTGTATTAAATTCATAACAATTTACCCAGTTCTTTTTTTAGAAATAAAGATTTTCAGGAATTTTGCCGCTAGAATGAAACACTAGTGTGAGAAATTTCTGAGAACTTGTGTTGTGTTTAGTTCTGAATCTGAATGAGGAAAGGTTTTTTTCATTTACTAATATTCTCTAAGCAGGTAGAGTCAAACCAAAATAAGTTGGCAGCGATTTTGATAGCCCAGACGGTGCAAGTGTCAAGTAAACGTCATAATTTCATAGAAGTTTGACGTTTAAAATAGCCCGTGCACCGTCTGGTCTGGGCTATCAAAATTGCTGCCAACTTATCTTGGTTTGGCTCTATGGTGGTTATTTCTATAATTGACCTGACAACTAGTAAATTATATGTTTTGGTTTCATTTCACATTATGTCTCACTGGAAAGTTAGCGCACCCTGGGAGCCCCGCCCAGCCATTAGGGACATTTCGCCACAATTAACTTATCGCGTAATAGAAAGCAGCAAATGGGAAATTGTTGCACGCCACTATCAGACGCTATAGTTTATTTACATATCTGTGGTTATTTAATGACGAAACAAGTATGTAGTTATAGTAGGTACATAGCAAAAGCCTCTTTATCTGAGCCCGGAACACTAGCTCGAATCCGGGACAGAATTATGTATTATTTCTAGGTAATTTATTATTGTCTTTCAATTTCGAATACGTAATACATACACAAATTTATGATGTTTTATGCTAGGAGATATTAATGTTGTTTTAAATAAATTCTACCTACCTCAATAGGTATTTAGAATGTAAGAAGTTGATAACCTTAAAGCTTGCATACATTGTTGCTCTTCCACTATTTATACCTACAATATCCTTAAGGGTGCAATGTAAGTGAGCTCAAGCAAAAACTAGTAACTTAGCACGGCCGTTTTTGCTCTCTATATAAAAGCACATAGATGGAGGACATAGATAGCGTACTTCTTTGAAATCTATTTTAATCTCCGCACTATCAATCAGGCTATTTATAATGGCTACTGTGTACAACCGTGTGTCCTTACTTTGGTTCTAGTACTCTCATTTCTGTCAATCTGAAATACACCTGAATTTACATAACTTATTATAATAGACAGACTTTAAGAGTTCCTCCGTAGAAACTTAAATATGGTCCATCCTTTGACCCGTCACCTAAAATCTTGCTGCATGTAAATGATATAATTTTATACCATGTTTTAAATGAGTTCGAGTAAAATTTCCATATGACAGTATATTTCATCGTGTAAAGTTATGGGTTGGTCACAAACCGATAAATGTTGTAAAATTGAGATGCCAGTCTATTCGACATTTTATTAGTCTTGTGAATCAAGTTTAGACATAGACACAGATACTAGTTCAGCAATATCATTCTAATGTATATGGATTATGTAATATATACATAAATAAGGTACTACCATTAGAGTTGACGTGGTTTTTTTCGTCGTCCCATTAGTCTTTAAGTTATCAAAAACATGTGTAATATTTAACGACTATAGTTAACCGCCCGTGCTAATATTGATATCCGAGCAAGCGACAGATTCTAAAAATTTTCCATGAGCGCAGTGACTGGTTCAAAAAGTCTTTCTAAAGAATCATGAGCGTTGCGAGGATTTCAAGGCACCAGCGTTAAACAAATTTTGCCAGCGAGTGAAACACAAAAAGTTTCACTACACCGACGCGAGGAAAATACTAACTGTAAAATATCAAACATAATCAAATCCAAATGAATGTTATTAAATATTTCTTATTCAAAATAATTATTTAAAAGGGAAACATGTGGGTAAAATGCAGCTTTCTTATAAGTTTTTGAACAATCAAGAGATCCTTTACAAGCTGGTGTGGTAAAAAAAAAACTTAGAAAAAAAATACACGCACATTAAGTTATTTAAGGAATTTGCGAAGTTTATTTTTACCTAATCAAACGTTTTAAATCAGTTTCAAGCAGATATTAAAGATTCAATGCCAATGTAAAAATAGCAAAAAAGAAGGTGATAAAGGAAATATTATTCAGCCGTTAGCTAGCTTATGAAGTGAGGCAACCGACCACAACTGTGCTAGGTCTTAGACCAACGTCCTGTCTCCTATAAATAAAGTTTGAATAATGTAATAGCTTTGCCACCGATCGTTTTTATGCTTCTTTTTTACCTTATCCATGAGATATGAGCGGCTGATTTGTTTTAGGTTTATGGCAAAAATATATAATCCATCTTTCCTTGTGTTAAAAAATATCACCCTATATCCCAACTTTATAGTCACTAAGGCCAATATGGGATATGTCTCAAACTTTCCAAAGAAAAGTGAACATACTTTAGGAGCTAAATCCCACCTGTCATTTTGAAATGTCGAATATGAACACAACAAGAAAAAATAACCGTAAATCTTACAAGTAAGCAAGTTTAATCTTTAAATTACTGAAATTAATTAAGTAATGTAGTAATGGTTGCGGACAAATCTCCAGAACACACGTATACCTAATTCCTACCATACATTAACATATAGGTATGTACGCCACAAATATCTGCCAGACAGACCATAAATATAGACTGTTATTTGTATTAGTCGATTGCCTTTAATTGGGTTTCCTCACACTTGTGTCAGATTTCCTTCCATATAGCCTTCCTACTGGAAATTATTCTCGTCAAACAGAACAATATTGCCTACTAATGATGCCAAACTGTATAAATCAGCAATAAGGTAAAACCGCATTGCAGAAGGACAGTTTTAACTAATTAATCAATAATATAACTCCATTAGTAGGCCTATTTGAATAATTTGATACGAAGACATAAAAACATCTAGAAATTATATATGTAGGTATATTTCCTAGCATGTTGCTATGATATCATCCTAGCATATTGTCGTATGTATGTACAAATTGTATGTAGGTGTAGGTAGGTACATTAAGCAAACGGTCATAAACATACTCTATAATTTTTTTTGTTGTAACGAAATAAGGTAAAACGACTAGGTTTTTATAACCGTGATAATATATGAGCAGGTCAAAAAGTAATCACAAGTATTAAAAGCAGTGACAGTGAAATTACTAGGAAGAGTTTAGCGCGCTAGAAACGTTTCATTTCGTATTGACAATCACAGTCACGCAATTTAAAATAAATGCAAACCTGTGCAGACAACCGAATCGACAAACGTGCGCGAAACAACAAACAATCCAGTCGTTTAATGGCTAATTAGATTTGCATTTATTTGGGGAATTACTCCGGCACCGTATTAACTGTACCTCGGTGTGTTCGTTCCACTCGGCAGTGCATTAGAGTACAGTGAACCAGGGATAGCTGTGGCTACTGGGTGTTAGATGGCGCTCGTTTTATCACGAATATTTTGGAGAAATATTGTATTGTCGTCAGAGAAAATTAATTATAATAATTGATTTTTTATATATTTTGTTATATATTTTTATTTGCGCGTTTTAGTTTAGCAAGGCTATTAAACAGTTTGAACATAAAGTACATGAAGTTACCAAAAACCCTGTGCTTAATGCTTGTCAATATCGCACTAGAGTCTGCGGCAAAATATGACCAATGAAATAAATGATATTTTGCAAAATCATGCGCCTTTTCTATACAAAAGAAATAAATGCTGTACTAATTCACCTCAACTCGATTTTGACGATTTTTAAACTTCCATGAAACAATTATGTCCACATGCTTATTAAAATAATTGAGTCTGTTACTCAAAACTTAAAGCCATTCATAATAAAACTAAACGGAAGACAAAACCGGCAAGCTCGTGTCATCACGCAACTAAGTCTAGACGCACCTACTCGCAAATTATTTATTCTTAGTCAAAAGTTTATATTTTGTATCAGAAATTATAATAAATCATCATCAATTATAATAATCACCATAAACATAAACATATATTTGCATACCTATATTATTTTCTACACAAACTAAAACAGTCTTAGCCATACAGTTTCCGACAAGCAGCAAGTAAATTCGTATTGTACGAAGGGTCGGCCTGAAAACCAGCGTTGTAGTAGGTAAGCCTGCTGCAACACATGCTGAGGTTCGCTCCTTTTTAGCATCATAATTTTAAAAGTTTTTTATATCTACATGTAAACATAAATTTGTGCCTAATTAAGTTTCATTTTAAGGCTTGTAATGTTTTGTAGTATTGCCTGTAAACATGTTTCAATGTGGTGTTAAATAAAAATATTCTATGTCTATGTCTATGTCAATGGCCACAGCATCCTTGTCAGATGATCGACGTCATTATCTTCGTCTTTCGGTTGTGCTGGTTAATGCAGCTTCGGTTATGGCTTAGCAACCCTATGGCAGCGCGACATTTTTTCTCACATATGTCGCACGAATAATTTGGGTCACAAGTTGAGGTTTTATTTGTCGCTTTATATCGCTTGCCCTTTAAATGTTCAAACCAGCCGTCGTCATGTTTCTGTATGCCGGTGTTTAAATCCTTGCGCCACTCGGGTCTCATATCAGCTCGTTGTTCCCAACCGCCGGTACTGATGCCAAAGCATTCCATATCACGCTTGCAGGAGTCTTTAAATCTCAGCCTCGGACGTCCCATAGATCTTTTTGCGCGTGCTATTTGGCCCATCATTACTTGTCGTGGTAATCTCTCGGTGTTCATTCTGTGCACATGACCCAGTCACTGGAGTCTCCTCTGCTTAAGAATAGCCGTAATGCTGGACATGCGTGTCTTTGCGAGACAACTTCATTGCTCATCTTGTCTTTCCAGGTGACTTCTAAAATAGCATTTGTACACGACCCAAGCTAATTGTCAATCCGACTGTGCAAAGACCCGTAGGCAAGATTTTTGGCCTCGCAAAAGACAAAAGAGTTCCTCGTCGAGGTGCACTTTTGTGAAAAGAGCGCAAGCGTGATGATGATGCGCTTCAAGGCCCCAGAAAGCCGAAGGGCGCGTACAGTATTGGTACAATTTGGATTTCTCTCGCAACCCCGGCCTTTGGATTCGAATGTAAACTCCGATCCGACGTTCCGTACCATCAGGTCTATGTAGAGCTCGGTCTTCGGCCTCGTTTTTTCAAAACACAGCGATTGGTTCCTATCTAAGCTCAGCTCTACCAAAGCTCGTCTTTAGGCCTCCCATGAATACGTCCCGCAGAAAAGTTTCGGGCTTTCAACCCTACGTGGAGCTCAGCCTTCAGCCATTCTTGTACTTGGCCATTGGTTCGATTTCAACACAGACTTTTACACAGTTTACTTAAATTTATTTTAATACAAGTATGTACTGTGTTTATACTGTGGTAAACACCCCTATTATATACCTATAATATAAATAGGTACCTACATAATATATAGGTACCTATTTATATTATAGGTATATACTTACTTTACTCTTCGCTACATATCTAACATCATTTTAAACACTGGCAACATTTTACCCTAAACAAGAGTCAAAGAACTGCTGCAGTTGAACGTTTACTTAAGTTCAATCTGTTTTAAAAGAAATGGCGCCTTGCTGTCCATGATTTAAAAATAGTATTTATTTGTTAATTATGTTGAAACCAATTGCAGTATTTTTCATTAAACACGTCGAAAACGTCAAAGACAAAAAGGGTATTCAACTTTTAACGCGCATATCGATAGAAATTTTACAGGTATCAGTGAAATATCACAAATACTAATTTTCACTTAAATGTTTCATGATTGGTGCATTATTATAAATCATTACATTTTTTTATCCCTATTATATTATAAATACGTAAGTAATTAACTGTCTGTTACCTCTCCACGGTTAAACCGTTGAACCGAATTAGATGAAATGTATGTAAGGTGAGGGGACGAAGTGCGCATGCCATGTATAAGTGCGCCTACCTTGAATATATCGAAAACTGCTTATAGGATACTAGTAATACTACTTTTACTAATAAAGCTGCAAGCTACCAGTAATATTACTAGTATTCTAAAAACAATTTTCGATATATTCAAGGCAGACGCACTTAGACGGCATGGTGCACTGCACTTCGCCCTCCTAACCTTAGATAGTCTTTGCCCCGGGGCAGGACATAGGATAGTTCTAGAAATCATCAATCTACATAGACAAAGTCGGGAGTAGAGTTAGTTTCCTATAAAGTAGCTTACATTTTGTTCTCGTTTATCGTTTTAAAATATCTTTCTAGCTGTATAAGTAATGAAACCGTAGTAAATCAAATGTATTATGGACCTGTACATATGTACAATAAGAAGTGGTTCCCACATTTCGGGTAACAATGACAATGACTTAATTGGAGCTTAAATTAAATGTTACATTCAGAAAAAAGTCAGTATTTGTTTTGAACAAACCGATGTGGAATGACTTATGCGTACTAGGTAATTGATACATGTTACTACGATTTATTTATGTTATCTTATACCTTTAAACGAGAAATTCTTGTATATATATATATATATATATATATTATTTCCGGGATCTCGGAAACGGCTCTAACGATTTTGCTGAAATTTGGTATATGGGGGTTTTTGGGGGTAAACAATCGATCTAGATTAGTCTTATGTTTGGGAAAACGCGTGTTTTCGAGTTTTCATGCGTTTTTCTTTCGACACAGAATATGGTCGCTAATTTCGTATTGCCGGCCACTGTCCGTCTGGTCCAGCGGGTTAAGACGCGGACTGCTAAACGAGTGTTACGGGTTCGAATCTCGTCCGATGACTTACTTTTTTTTTTATATGTTCAAGTTTATATATTTAATTTTTTTTTTTTATTGTTTTAGACAAGTTTCATTTAGTAAAAAAATGTAGTTAAGATTATCACCTATACACCACCATATTACAATAAATAGTTATAACCGAGCAAAGCTCGGTCGCCCAGGTACTATATACTTATATGTTACCACATCGACAACAAAAAATATTTGGTACAATCTTTTATCGCTGACTGTATTTTTCATACCATAGATAACTAATACTCATCGAGACAATTCAAAAACCCCAAACACAATTAGGTTGCGTTGTTTCATCACAGAGTTCCTATGGCCACCTCCCAGAGCCGCCTCCATCATCAGATAAGCTCGATGGTACAGTCAGCATCAAAAGTAGCGGAACGCGCCAAAAGTATCTGATATTCCGGATAACTTTTCCAAATATCGATAAATTGATTAAATTCGCGCTCAAAAGTATATCATCTACAGTTATAGTTATTCTATATTAAAGACATCATTTTTGGTAAGCTGTTACAGAATGGTAGATACTTATCCGCTACTTTTGATGCTGACTGTACCATAATATAGCATTGTCACCCGACTCACATATATGTATGTAAATTTTCAGCTCAATCGGAAATCGGGAAGTGGGTCAAATTTAGCTTCCAAGATTAGACACATACATAGGGCAAGTTAAATAAAAGCCATTGTCCTGTTCCGGGCCTCAAACTATCTTCATGCCAAAATTCATCTTAATCGGTTCAGCAGCTTAAGCGTGAAGAGGTAACAGACAAACAGACAGAGCTACTTTCGCATTTATGTATTTATTTATTTTTTTGCCGCAGAGTTTCTTGCCGGTCCATATTGGGATACCCTCCTCCAATTGAGGGGGGATTTAAATCTTCTCGGGTCAGAGGTGTAGTGTAAAGCCGGTGTAGCTTAATTGACGTTCAGAAGCGCATTGTAATATGCCTCCGTGAATAATAAACTATCTTTATTATATTAATATATTTAATGTATTTTATATCTTTAGTATATTTAATATATTTTAGGGATAATATAAGATTCCTTCATAAAACCAAAAAGAAAGGTACATGTTTCATTACTGGAGTCCAAACCGAAGTTAACCCTATTCAGAAGGAAATAATTGACCATTATTATATTTATTATAATATAAACGTTTCAGGTTCACTTTTTTAAGTGAGAGTTATTTTGTTCATTGTTTCCCCGATTTAAGCATTTTCTTGTGGCTATGACTATAACCAAACATTGACTGATTTTATATAAGTATTTACTTAATAGTACATTATTGTCGAGGCTCCGAAGTAGCTACTTTCTAGCTGAGGATTCGTTTTAAACAATTTAATTGAAACTTAATATTTATTTACCTGTAATTTGACATAATTAAATTTAATTACATAAATATTATCTAATTGTAATTAGACGTAATTTAATTTTACTTTGTATAGTTGTGTTATTTAATTTATTTACATTGACATTGTTTGTATTATCTTGTGAGCGTTTTGGTGTCACCTGTAAGCCCGCAAGAGTATTTCACTAATAAAATAAATAAAATAAACGGGCCTTGGGAGTCCGTTTAATTGAATCCAGCAAGTAGGTACTTTTCTCAAAAATGGTGCAAGAAATATAAATATATTAGAAATATTTTACGGAAGCATCGTTCTTACGTATATTTTCTCAGAAAAAAGTAAAAACAATTAAAAAGATTTGCTTTACCGCCTTTGTATTTTTTTAAATTAAAAATAGAAGTGTATTTTTTGCCGAAAATACGCCACGCTAAATAGTCCCAATACCAACATTATAATAATAAGTACTGATCATCTGTTTGACTATTTAATGAACTTGTGCTTTCATTGGATATGGCTAATTCAACTTTTTAAAAGTTTGAACTTCGACAATTAATGAGACTCGTAAAAACAAGAAATCGAGACTGCAATGTTTTTAACTTAATTTTTCTACTCGTCGACTGTAATGGTTTAATTAAGATTTCGTATACCAAACTATAATTGCGTAATTTTCATGCATGGGTTCCCAACTCAACTATAATATTCAATTCTATACGCTATAAAAAAAAAACAATCACGTGCGTGCGCGTTCATGTCTTTTGTACTACATTTTTGTCTACTGAGATACTTACTAATTGTCATTACTTATTTAGGTTTTATAGCAAAAAGAGTACTATTTTAGATGACTCGTAAAAAAAGTATTGTATATAATAGTGATATAATCTAGCTTTTCAATCTCGTACCTTACTTAGGTAAGCTTAACGAAGCTTAGCGAAGTGTTTAGGCAACGGCCTAAACACGGTACTCAACTGAGAAGCTCTCTATTGTATCATGATTATATAAAATACTAATTTGACTGACCATAAACTATTACGCACTTCGCGACCTATTTTTTAACCGACAAAGTCGACTATAGTACAGAAATATTCCACAATAACCAATCAAATTATAATATTTTCACATAGCTTGGGTTCGGTGACAACTGTCATCTCAATACAATTTGGCATTTTAAGGTTAGAAATTGTATTGAGATGACAGCTGTCACCGAACCCAAGCTATGTGAAAAATATTATAAAAGAGGAAAATTAATTAATAATTGTACGTGGTGATTTGTTGAAACACGGTTGAAACAACAAGTGATGAGCAAATTAGGTATGTATCTAGCGTATGTGTCTTGCGTTAACATTGTTAACTAGACACTAAAATACATGTACCTAATGTATTGCGCAAGTTTTTTCCCGTCGGAACATAAATCAAGATATTATCTGTCAATTTAAAATAAGGCATGTTCGAAATGGGTCGTTGAACCGAAGCGCGCGGCGAAACGCCCGTTTCCGAACGCTTGCGCAAGCCGCGATGGAGCTAAAAGATTATTTTTAAATATTTTACCAACTGAAACTTTACTTACTTAAAGCCTAATTTTGATATTATGTCGAAATATAATACAACACGTACGATAAATTACCAAGGAATGAGAGAACATAACTATATACAAGTTATGTAGAAATGTAAGTCTTCCACTAAGAGAATACCTTAATTGTATGTACCTACTCCCTACTGTAATTATTTGTTTAACTACAATATATCATACCTCTACTTAATATCTTATTTGACAATTATTAGCTACACAACGCTGAATACCGGCTTGATGTAGGTAGTCAAGTACGAAACCTACGTCACCTACGAAATTGCCCATCTCCCTTTTTGTATACAAACAATTAGAGTTAGATCAAGCTATGTTGGCAGCGATTTTGAAGGCCCAGACGGTGCAAGTGTTATTTAAACGTCATAATTTCATAGAAGTCTGACGTTTAAAATAATACTTGCACATTGCTATCAAAATCGCGGCCAACTGAGCTTGGTATAACTCTATTTTTTATTACGCAAACATATAGGGCAAACAATACTCAAATTTCGACTCTTTTTAATTATTATAATCTCTTCAATCATTAAGAATATTAAATATATTCTTTTATATATTACAGGGTGCAATGGTGAATATCTTCGAAGACGAACGAGACAAGTATCTCCGGACTGAAGTGCACCTGCAGTCAACACTTGAACATAGACCAAGGACGATTTGATAGCTGAAGTAAATAAATGGCACTATATGGTCCCGTACATTGTACAGTGACCAAGGTTCTCAAGCGCTAACTTTTGACAAGTATTGCCAGAAAACACGTACTTCAGATGTCAAATTTTCGGCTACAATATTTTGCACAAATTTGCGCGTGTTTATTCCTTATCTATGACTTGGGCTATCTATAACCTTGTATGTTGTAGACCCTACTTGGTGGAATTCACATCTGTGTTAAAGGTACAAAATGCTTGATATAACGTTTTTCGCATAACAATATATTTCCTAGGTAGTCTCAAAAATCGAATATGCTAATCAAATGATGTGGGTCTTATTGGAGAGTCTTTGCAAAAAAACTTGTTACACTTTTAAACCCCGATTAGACTAATTTGATTCAACATAAAAATTGTTTTAGATATGGATTATACTTTACCCTCGTTTGATCAGATTGATATCAAGGTAGACGTCCGTGTGCTCGTCTCTATCCCAACACACGTCATCTTCAAACTTCAACAGAGATGACAGCAGGGTGTCATCTAATGTACACTAGTCGAACACTAGGACGTCTAGCTTACACTAAACATCGATAAATGAGGTTTTTCTAAACAAATATATTGAAGACCTGATTCTCACAGATCCTGGTGTTTTTGGGTTCTTTCAACACAGAATCAATAGCATATTCAATCCTGATACTAAAAAACCCTATTTTTTTATGAAAATGTATTTACACTGCGTCACACACATACTAGTGAAAAAAAAATTACACTAAAACGTGACATAATGTAACGGACATTTTGGGACATTTTTTAATGGTAGGATGGAGATTGCTGTCGATTCTGAGTAGAATGTGCAGATTTGTAAGAATCAGGTTTTCAATATTTATTTTAGAAAACGCCCAAATATTTTCTCCTTATCAGTGCAAACAAGCCTTAATTTTTAATTTTCGAACGAACGAATTTACTTCACACAGGTCGGTGTGAAGTAATCCCTCGATACATGTATTCTTTGTTAAATATAGTCTATTATATTCTGACAAAGTAAAAGTATATAGGACCTGAAAATAGGTATTAATACATAATTATTACAGTTTCGTTAAATATTCATACAACGACCTGTCTATAACGTCGTTGTATGATATTAGAAGTGTTTCCAATGTTTTCATCAATATATATTTTAAAATTATACACTAATCAGTTCATAGGTATATTTGAAATTGTAGCTTGACTTCTACTATAGCAATGCTGGAGAAATTTCAGTTACAACGTTATTTTAGATGGTCCTTTTTTGCATTTTCAAAGACCATACTCGGTCAAAAGCTTTGCAAAACGTGTGTTTGATCTCTTTATGGATAATTAATATTGTTATTTATGATTTTAATGCCATATTACGGTATAATTTTCCCTAGTTAGTAAGTTAGAGTAAGTAAACCCATTTCTTTTCACTTGCAAATGCACCAGAATGTAAAGAACTCTGACGTATTTTTGTATTTGTAACATAAGCAAAGTTTTACCTACTCGTATGTATTGATATTTGCTGAAAATGGAATTAATCATACACCCATACAATCCCAAACAATTATTAAATAAAAATACCGAAACGTTAGTAATAGTTATGTTTACAATCTGGCCAGTACAAAATGGCGATATTTTGATTTATGGCAATGTCTTGATTTAAAACTACAACATTCTCTAAGTTTGTTAAATTATTTAATCTATCTTTCAAAGTGGTGACACTAGGCATAAATATATCCATTGAGCAAGAGGCATATATTCAGATTGTAATAACCAGGCTGACGCAACTAGGAACAAAATAAGTTTTGTATGGAACTTGTTTCGCAAATCTTTGCCAACGAAGAAAAATAAAACGTCAGTGCTATTTGTTCTGTCAAGTTTACATCAAGTCAACTGTCGGCCTAATTGTTTTGTTTGCTATGAAGGCTTCAATGTTTTGTTCGGGTATTTCGTGCAATTTCTTTATTATTTAGTGAAAATATCGAAAATAGTGAACCGCGATCAGAGTAAAGAGCGACTTTGTTATAATGCCACCGAGAAAATGGTTTACTGTGTGAAGTATGTGGCATGCGAGCCACTCGAGAAAATCACGAAAAAAGGGATTTTATGGCGAAATTTCCCTTGGATAAAGACCGGTACGTATTGCTTACGTACTTTTGACCTTATTTTAGTGCAGCAGGCTTTAAACACATCGAAAATTTGATATTTTATATTATGTTTAGTTGTGAACTAGGGATGTACTAAAACTATCGATAATTGTATGTTTATTTGTGTATCAGTGTAAGTAATTGAATAAAATATGTGAAATTTCCTGAGAACTTGCATGCAATATGACACAAAATTAATTCGTCGAAGATTTTCAGTGGAAAATTATCTATCATCTAAGCATTAATGGTCATTATTTGACATATCTTGACATATGGGTTGTTGATAACTGGATGCTGAAAAACATGATTTATAGATGCATATTAGCGCTAAATAATCAGTTGATCATCTCATTAGCAAATACTTGGAATATATACTGTAGATAAAGTCATGTTTGTCCAAGGCTGTATGTTTTCAGATGCAGGCAGTGGGTCAAATTTGTTGCGAACGAAGACCTGACGATACATCTTTCCATAGAAAAGTAACATTTATTGAAACATGTATGTGCAGAACATTTTGAAAATAAAGCTTTAAATAAAAAATAAAACACGACTTACGAAAAACTGTATTAAAATAATTCGGGTCCACATTAAGCCCGACCAGATATTAGTCCACTCAAAGAACTATCCACTATATAACATACAACTTAAATGTGGACTCGATGCTAACCTGATTTCGAGTACAAAATTTGTAGACAGGAGCCTATGTTTCAACCCTCCCCATTTTATCGATATCGATAAGAATCGCAAGCGTGTAGCGTACTACACTATTTAAATCGGTTATGTTGGTATTATGGTTCCTTGACAGTTCTTTGTCGTAGATTTTGGTAATGATTTGCGAAACAAACCGAGTCCACTCGCTAGTATGGAAGTCCCGTCTCTTAAAACGTAGTGATTATATGCTCTTTGGTAATAACAGGTAATGAATTTGTTCAATCTGAATTTCTGGTAGAAGACATGTCACTTTCGACAGGGACAGATCCATAACAAATCCAAATCAAATTCACAGCCTGTTATTACCATTAGAATATGCCTCTTGTAATGTAATTCAAGCTGATTTTGCTTATATTACAGGCAATAGGTTTATAAGATGGCTGGCGATGCCTTTCATCGGTATTGGTATCTACAACTTAATATGTACGTAACTACCTTAAAACACAACTTTTTTATAACCCTTACGTTAATAATTATTAAAAAAAAAACATGATGATAAGATGACATATCGATTAAGCAATCGCTAACTGTATGTGAATAAAGAAAAAACAACGGGTTGCAATCCGGAAGTGCCGTCAGAAGTGAAAACTTGAATATTAACGTTGTGCATTTTTATCATCTATGGGGTAAAATAAAATACTCATTTATTGCGCTATCGTACACAAACATGACACTTTATATTACACTAAAAATTTTACATTTCAGGACTATTCCAATTATTTAACATTAAAAAGTTTATCTCTCAGAAAAATCAACTTCCATCCATAATTTCAACGACTCTTACACCATCATCATTACTAAATAGAGCCATCATCGCCAATTGACATTGGAACAGTTTTTCGAACAGGTCACGTCCGGTCCGTCTTACAAATTTTCAATCTGACGAATCTCTCGGTCACGTGACCTGTCGCGAGTTTAACATTTTTCCCCATCACAAAAAGTGCACAGCGCCGCTAAAGAAGTTTTCACTTCAAAAAACTAATTGTTGTTTAGAATGACCTCCATTTATATAATAAATATCTAGTTGATAAAAAAAAATCAATTCCGAACCAAAAACATGAGGTGCCTTATTTTAGTGAAATAATTCCGCATTCTTCAAAAACATTTGCAATGTTACTTAGGAAAGTATAGGGTAGGTTAACTAAATAACTACTTAATGACTTATTTTTAAGAGAAACAGTCACAACATATCTAAGTAGGTTAAGCAATTTTGTATGCATTTATCGTTTATATGTACCTAGTTAGATTAGTTGGTTTTTATCATTGAAATGTTTTCTAAGCACCAACATATAAGCCAAAAGCTCTCGCCGACTAATAGAAAAATCTAAAAATAATCTCATCAACGCGAAACCCTAATTTAATTACTTCTTAGTCTTCCAAACTTAGGGATGTCAATGTTTTTGGGCGTTTCATTCTTCAGTTACTAATTGAGGATATACAAAAATTATAGGTACGATAAGATGCATATTGTCAATGACATAGCGAAACAATTACTCAGTAGCGTCAATAAGTCATTCTCCAGATTTGTGCCTACGTGTAAACTTCGCCAACCGATACTAAACGTATTGAAAAGTTTGAGGGAGTTGAGTGTGACCGTAGTCATATATTTAATTTCTGAATGACCAATTACAGTTTCAGCCAATCGCCTTAAATCATGTAATTGCGATTGACAAGATTGACAATTGCGATTGATCGCCTCGGGCAGCTAGATCATAGCGCTACAGTACATTTGTTAATTAATAATTTTGTCCAGTCCAATTTTACATGAAAACTGCTTCCCAATATAAGACCTTTAGCTTTACCACGACTGCCTTAGCAGTGTCAAACTGACATATTCGCTAACGACTGCGTAACTTACTTTAATATGCGAGTACAAGCGAGATGCATAGAAAGTAAGACCGCATGCGAATATGTGAGTGTCAAACTGGTGGTAGCCGTAGTTATATTATTTAGAAACGCGACGCGACATTTGAATTTATTAACCGTATTAATAAGTAACACTATTAGAATGATAATTTTCTCGGAGGTTCGAATTGAAAAGAAACCATTAACCATCATTTTGAATCTTTGATTTACTTATCATTTCACACCGATTTAAAAAATATTTATGTATGTTTAATTCCAAATATAACTCTCGCTTAGAATATAGCTTACCTAATCCTAATCGTCATATTTTATGATACCTTTTATTATTATAATTGTCATTAGTTGATACTTTTTTCAATGAATGTTGTCAGTCTCAAATATTGTAATTCATAAGAAATAATAAACGAATGATATCGAATTAATAGTTTTAATTACTATGAAATATGAAATCCTAAACACACAAATTCGGTTCGCTTAGAAATGTTTGAACTACCCTCCTAAAATAAAGAAGCATTATGCAAAATTTTACAAAAACACCGGACCTATGGCCACTTATTAGGTCTTTTTGAATAAGAAAGGCGTATTGTACAGCCAATACTACTGGCACTTTAACCTTTTCGCCGCTACGTCAATGGAGTTATCATCATAAAGTGTCATCAACGCCATGCCAACAATTGCACGTAGACAACCCGTATAACATATCAAGTTGTGGCGTTTGGGGCACGAAACGTACTGACTTTATATCAAGTCAATGGCGGAAAGAAAGTTAAGTAGTAAGATTTAACCGATAATATTAACCGAGCAAGCAAAATATTCTAAAAGTGGAATCTTGAAAGTTGCGTAAACATTACAAATCAAATTTAAATGAATGTTATTAAATATTTAACATTCTCAAATCAAATTATCATTTAAAAGTCAATTCTACCAGCCAACACGCAGACACAACTTAAAATTTTCATCAAATTGCTTTAACACTCTTGTGGGTAAAATGCAACTTTCTCATCAGTTTTTGCAGTTTAAGGATAGCCTTTACGAATGTGCTAAAAAGTATTTATAAGCTCTTTTTTCCTTTTTATTTATAAAACAATAAAGCCTACAAATCTAGTTCCATAAAGCCGACCTTTTTAAGATTGTCCCCAAAACACGACTATTGTATTTCCATCTTTATTGCTATTATTATAATCGTGTGACTTAGGTCTTACTGCAACATATATGGATACTGTGACAGAATAGCACAGTTCAACTATCTAAACTTTTGCTTTGCCTTTTTTTCGAATTTTGCTTATCAATAGGCGGTTGGTCGATAAGTTGATAAGCAGCCTTTAGCTTACTTTATTTTCAAGACTGATTGCTCCATATGTGATCCACACCTTAAGATTTGACATAATTTAATGTATTAGGTATGTGCAGTTTTTTTATATTTATTATTTTGTTCTACAAACATACCTTCAATTTGCCTGTCATCATACGTTATGTGTACGTGTCGTTTCTAAGTCAATGGTTTATAGGTAGGTTATAGGCGTTACATAATTAAAGCGCTTACCTTGTGACTAATTGTATAAGTTGCCTTTAGTCGTATCTATGCAAGCGAGAGATGTGCACGTGCTAACGAGTTCCCGCTCACCGAAACAGAAAGAGACAAGCTCATGTTTCACACAACGAGTATGACAAAGATGAATGGAATGCCAAAATTAATCAAAAATAACAGATTTCCTCGTACAGTCAATATCAAAAGTAACGGATCAAATAGCGCTTCATAAGTATCTACCATTCTGTAACAGCTTACCAAAAAATTTATCTATATTTGGAAAAGTTATCTGGGATGTCAGATACTTTTTGGTGCGTTGTTTCATCCGCTACTATTGATGCTGACTGTACCTAGGTAGGTATATAAATAAATATGAAAGTGTTTTTCGTGCTCCTTATGTACGTACTCGTACTACAAAATTTTCTTTGACAATCCATCTCTATATCAAATTCTCTTTGGTACATACTAAGTCTAAAAAATGAATAACCGAAATATTATAAAATACAAAGGCGCTGCAATCCTGTTATTATCTCTCTACATCTCAACGGTCTGACCGTGTTAGAAACACGGAGATCCTTAGGCGTGCCGATGTCGCTGGAATAGAGGCCTACCTAATGAGACGACAGCTACGATGGTGCGGTCACGTCTCCCGCATGTCCTAAGACCGAGTCGCGAAACGCATCTTCTACTGCGAACTGCAAGATGGAAAGCGCAAACAAGGCGGCCAATTCTTGCGGTTCAAAGATGTGTTGAAACAGCATATGAAGAGCCATACTTACAACATACAACATACTTACAACTATGTCATACTTTACAATTATGTCGGAGGGGTGCTGACTTGCAACGAGTGTGGTCGTACATTTGCTGCAAAAATTGGCTATATCAGTCACCTGAGAGCGCACCAGCGACGCTCTCAGCGGTAGAACGCAGTCGCTGTGGTCGAAAACGGCTAGGAGATGATGATGATGACATCTCAACACCTCTACGGAGCAGTTTTGCCACTCCAAAATAGATGGCGTATTCTGTAAAAACTTAACATGGATTAACTAGATGGCGCTTATGTGAACCCTTGCACGATGGCAGCGCCGCTTAGCGTTCGCAACTGCTAGGGCGCTGTCAAATAATGAGCGGAACAAAATAAAGATTATTCCTTATTTATTCGTGTCATTATTTACGAATCCCGAGATGTCTTTTATGACCCGTAGGCGAATAAAAGATACGGGACAAGTAAATAATGATACTTGCACACGTACATTAAACGACGCTTTTTAATACATTTGCGAAAACAAATATTGGTTACACGAGTAACTCGTAACGTTGATTACACTTATAGACCTTACAGTTACGAATTTTGACTTGAACTTGAATGCTATTGTTAACTATACTCTACAGCCAGTGATGACGTGCGTTGCAAAAATTTATCTCAACAACTGATTTCATACAAAAACACTCTCACAGTTGCAAATTAAAATATTTGATAAAAATAATTTTGGGAACAACAACATTTTGTATAGACAAAGCTAGATAGGCGCAATGTTGCTGTAGCAAAATATGTTTAAGTATGTTAATTACTGAAACCTATTTCCCCAGCATCAGACCACACATGCGCAATTATAAAGCGTCATGCCTTTCTAAGAAAGTCGCATAGAAATAGGATAGTATAGAACGACTGTCAAACTTCGAAAGTGTGACCAAAATTGAAATGCAAGTGTGTGCGTAAATTGTCTATGTGCGCACAAAAATAGTGATGTCATGTTACAACATATTAATGATCTATCGATGTTTAACTGCTTTATCGACTACTTTTTCAAATGTGTTTGAAAAAGTTGAAAATGATAAAGTTGAAGTTGTTTGAAAATGTGTTCGCAAAGAGTTGACTTACCAAAGAAAATTTGAATTTCGCGCCTTTTCCTGCTGACAAGTTGGGTTGGGTGTGTATACGCTGTGTACAAGTATTCGCTGTCTTGTGTTTCCTTGTGTTGGCGGCAAAGCCGTGGAAAAGTGGTTAAAATGTAAGTACTGTGTTGGAAAGTGAAGTTTAAATTTATCGCTAAACATGTGCACCTTCAAAAAAGGTATTATAACAATCGTTATTATTTTAAGTCGGTTATAAAGGTAATATCTTAATGATGTCTTGTGAACAACTAATTCCATACCTACGAATATACCGACAAGTTATCGATATAGTCATATGAACATTTTGTCAAGCCCTAGCGTAAAGTAACAGTTTAGGTTTTTACACAAAATATTCTAAATTATTGACTATTATGATGAAATATTAACACACAATTGAAGAAAAACTTATAATGAACTGTATAAATTGGTTTTTTACACTTTTTATGCTGTTAATTTGATAAAATATCGTTACGAAAATTTCGCTACGATTATCATAATTACCTGTGAAATGAGTATTTTCCTGGGTTTTTTGGCCCTGAAACACTACAACTACTACTACTACTACTACTACTGATTCTCGTATATTTTTCACGTTAAAAAATACGGCAATATGATTTTGGCCGCCTCGGCCGCCTTCGAACTCAAAATTGGTTACGTTTTCTCATATGTAGTCTGCCTCTTTCGCACTTATAGCTTGTTCATATACGTCATGGCTTCCCTTTCGCACACTTCATCTGTCTGTCAAGCGAAGCGACTGACATGTCTCTGGGAAGTCGACAGGCCTTATAATGGCGGGCGCCGATTTTACTTTTTCATTTTTCTGTTAACGACAGGCACGACAGCCAACGTGGAATGACACTTTCATTCAGCCAATCATTAAAAAAAAAATTTAGTGATACATCGTATTATATAACATTTAATTTGTATAATAACAAATAAATATGGAATTGATATCGTGTAATAATATTTTTGGACTTAATAAACGCGTAATAGCCAAATAAAAATATATATCAAGATTTTGGACATCCAACTCTTTGGTGTGGTCGTATGGATTACGGTCAGATATAAATTTAAAAAAGTTGGAAAAGTAAAAAGCACTAGTTCTCTAAACAGCTACGTAGAGTAGCACTTTTTGAGCAATTGTATTAAAAAAATCTTTATAGGGCTGTATCTCCTAAACCGTGCGTCGTAGCGCAAAAATAATAAATTTTCGTTCCCCTTTAGGAAACCCTGAAATAATAATAATAATACACAAAAAAGAAAAAATATACACAAAAACGATAAAATGACGACTTTGCCGGCTTTGGCCTGCAAGATTTGTATGAAATTCCATTAATGACCTCTTGTCCTAGCCGCACCTGAAACGTCATACTTCGCAGCCTTATATCCTTATAATAGGCTAATTTATATTCCTATATAACATCAATATTTCATTGCATGTTTGAGAAACAAATATTTACTATAATGCAGTTACCAATGGCGGAATATTTTCATTTTGAATATAAGTAATACTGAAATTAGTAAGAATGTATCTTATACATATTATTCGGTCAATTTTCTTCGTTGTTGATTCGTTACAAAGTCAATTAAAAAAATTATGTTTCGTTATGTTTTGATGGCCCATTTCATGATCCTCTTCGTGACATCGTAAATATAATTTTAAAGCAAAAAATGTGAACAAAATAACGGAGAAGTATGGGAATTGACAGAAACACAGCTAGCATTTATATCATATTTGGCCACATCAAGCGCTTTGCACGCAGCGAAAAGGGAACGTGCATGAACTGTAGAGGCAGTAGGTACAGGAGCATCCTGTTTATTGGCGCGGAGTGCAAATATCAAGTTTAAGCTTCCAATGTAGCCCACAAGATGGCATAACCTACTACAATGCACATTAAAATAAAACGTATATGGAATGTAGAGGGAAGCACTTGCGTTGGAGTGGAGTGTCAATGTAACGGTCACGTCTGAAAATATCGATACGAAAAATGTGCCTAAAATATGTATACATGACCGTATTGCCCATATATTAAGGTAGTGTATACTTATTTTTGGCACATTTTTTGTACCGATATTTTCAGACGTGTCTGTACAATTTATGTTTCCGATTCAGACCACAAGATGGCTAGCCCTCTAACGCACCGGGTCCCTATAAAAGTGCTGTTTGTGTCTCCGTGGTCTTCGTACCTACAGAATGGTGAAATGTCCGCTTTTCATCTGTATAACTATTTCTTACTGTGCAATAAAGTAGATGCCCGTGATTTTCTAACTTTGTTTGTTTGTTGCGAACTTCTTCGCGGTAGGCCCTCTAGAGCCAATGCCAGGTTACACACGTGGCCCATTTTAAAGTCCAGCTATCGCTTTACAAGTGCTAGGTACTAACCGTACATGTACAAAATGTATCGTATATATCGCTCTCAACACCTTGACAGTAGCTAAATAGTCCCTATGGACTGCAGCCATTTAATATAAAATAAACTGAATTGAAGTACATAAGCATTGTTCGAATAGGGACATACTTCCCTCACTGTTAATTACGCAATATTAGGTTACAATGTAAGACAGTAATTACTATCGTTATGTTATGCATTAATGATCGAATTTTTAGTACTTGCACGACGACATTTTTCAGCGTGATAATTGTTTTTAGTTTTTAACACATTCAAAGCCAGATCAAAAAAATTAAACACTACAGTGTAGAGTCAGCATCCAGGGCCCGTACATTTCATGCCGCTGACGGAAAAATGACGCCACGCTACATGAGTATGATTCCAATTACTAGGTATTTTCGTAATAATGAATCATTTGTCAACCTCTTTAATTAACTGATATAGATAGTTGACAATCAGAAACGTCTGACTTTCATCTTATTGGCAGTCAACTAAATAATAGATTATTAGTTTAATAATAATACATATTTTATATTTTTAACAGTGTATTTTACGTAACAAGTATGTATTTTTATATGCATCATAGGTAAGTTAGAATCTGTGCGGAAAGAGAAGAGTAGTAGAAAGCATGTGGCATTTTTAGCTTTTGTAGTGTTGTAAAAAAAACTCCCTGTATGTTAAATAACGTCATTTTTACGTCAATGGCATGAAATGTACGGGCCCCGGTCAGCATCAATAGTGGCGGATGGAACAACACTCCAAAGTATATGCCACTCTGGTATTATTTCCCGAATAGAATCTCTCTGTAGTTCGGGTTCTAAAGTATCTGTCACAGTCTAACCGCCTAATTCATAAAAGTTTAAAAACCTCAATTAGTTCATTTATGTTTTATGCCTTTCTTAAAAACACATAAGTCAAAATGACAGATTAATAGAAACGAAAGCTAATTGAGGCTTGTAGCGAGGTTACTTATGAACAGGGGTCGGACAAAAAGTGCGGATGACGTCAAACCACTTATAGGATGATTTCAAATAGTATTTTTGATTTTTATAAACAATTATCACTTATCATTTATCAACCTCTTTATTAAACGATATCGCCACTTGAAATGAGTAAGTACGTTTTTGACTGACACATTGTCAATCAGATGAACAATAAATTGACTTCGTTATTGTTTAGCTATTGTATCTTCACGATTATATTTAGCTAAAATTTATATTTACTAATGTATAAGAAAACGCTCTAAAATGTCATCTTTACTCGAATATTTTGGCAATCCCACAGACTTGTTCTAACTAATTTCAAATAATTATACCTTATGGTAACAAGTTTCGTGAAATTTATTTTATTCACTACATCACCCTACCACCTGTATTATTAATTCCATGGATTTATTTACGATTATTTTTTTACTTCATTAATACTACTTTGTTACTACATGTCACACGGAAGTTTAAATATAAACTCAAACATCATCCTGTGTGCAAGATTACGTCATTTTTACGTCATCCGCACTTTTTGTCCGACCCCTGCTTATGAATAACGCCATAATTGTTCTTACATTCTTCTATATACAGGGATTTATAACTTTTTGTTGAGCCATTAGAGAATGGTAGATACTTCTGACTCGTAGTCTGATCCGTTACTTTTGATGCTGGCTTTATACCAAAAAACTATGCAATACCTATAGGCGCCCGCTAAACGGGTTGGCGAGGCCATAACGATCAACACAGTAGCTGAGCGCCCTCTAGGCGAGCGCCATGTCTGTGCCAAGTTTCAATGTCAAACATTTAAACATCCTGTTACTTTTATTTTATTAGTTCTTATTGACTCAACGGCGGTACGTGTAACAAAAACAGTGGGGATCCGTTTACATATTCGGTATCTTGTTCTGATTAGGAAAAAGTAGAAGAAATATTTTTTGACACGAAAATGTTTGGCTTTTGTATGAAGGGTTGGCCGACTTGGAGTCTTGGACAACCAGGGGGCAGATTTTTTTTAATTTCGAGCGTTCGATTTCGTCACTTGAAAATATGTGGAAAACGGCGAATATATATTTTTGAAATACGAGAAAATAAATTTGAAATGTAATAGTATTTACCATACGTTTTCAATTATATTAGAAAAATTTAAATGCCAGGAACTACACGAAATCTAGTGCTCGAAATTCAAAAAGCGGCCAAGTGCGAGTCAGACTCGCCCATGAAGGGTTCCGTACCATTTATGACGTATTAAAAAAACTACTTACTAGATCTCGTTCAAACCAATTTTCGGTGGAAGTTTGCATGGTAATGTTTATCATATATTTTTTTTAGTTTTATCATTTTGTTATTTTAGAAGTTACAGGGGGAGGGGACACATATTTTACCACTTTGGAAGTGTCTCTCGCGCAAACTATTAAGTTTAGAAAAAAATTATATTAGAAACCTCAATATCATTTTTGAAGACCTATCCATAGATACCCCACACACGGGTTTGATAAAAAAATTTTTTTTTGAGTTTCAGTTCTAAGTATGGGGAACCCCCAAAATTTATTGTTTTTTTTTTCTATTTTTGTGTAAAAATCTTAATGCGGTTCATAGAATACATCTACTTACCAAGTTTGAACAGTATATAGTTCTTATAGTTTCGGAAAAAAGTGGCTGTGACATAAATGGACAGACAGACGGACATGACGAATCTATAAAGGTTCCGTTTTTTGCCATTTGGCTTACGGAACCCTAAAAATCGGCCCCCTATCCCATAGAAAAAAATTCTTTAATTAAACTTTTTCTTCTACTTTATCCAAATCAGAACACGATACAAAATATGACCTTAAGCGAATACCACCTATTTTATTTAAGGATTTCCGAGTTTATTACACGTGTGTTATGCCAGAAATAAATGATAATTTCACTTAATTTAATTTTTTTTTGTCGTGTGCACGAAGTAACTAGTAAGTATTCATTAGCACTTAGTACATAATTCATTTAATAATTCGTTCTTATTGAACCATAAACTATATGTATTGTACATACAGTCCTATGTTCGTAATAATTATATGCCATGGCATGGCCCATGGGTCATATTATGAACTACAACTTTTTGACCCCCGGGACAGGAAAAAAGTGAACTTAAGGAATAGAAAAATTGAATATACATCACTAGTTAAGTATATGTATACTCGTATTTGTAACTACCTACTTTAAGGATGTTAAGCCTATGTAAGCAAGTATCAAAATCAAGGATTAAGATTAATAAACATTTTTATTTAAATTAATAAAATAATTAACATGTAATTTTTCTAACTTTCTTAAATACCTATTAAAAATCAAGGTAAAAAGTAATTCAAGCCCCCTAAATGTCCCTCATCTCTTAGCCTCTGCTTCAGCAGCCGCTCGTCTTCATACCCGTCTATGCCTAGCCCCAAACGTTCTATCAAGCTTTCGCCTTTGTCGCCATGCAGCTCCAAAAACTGGCGTCGTCGCCTCAGCGCCACGTCGGGGTCAAAGTCCCACGTCTGTCGGTTGTGGATAACCGGCAAACCGACCAGGTTCGTCTGGATGAAGGCTCTGATGGGACCGATAGGGTCCGGAGCAGTGACCAATCGGTAAAATAGCACGCAGAAATATATTGTTACCTGTAGAAAATAAAATTCATGATTCATAAAAGGACGGCATTTTTATTATGTGTGATATTAACGCAAAATGTAACCTAAGTAGTTTATTTTAAAATTAATTGAACCCTTTAGACCATCATAACCGTTGACAATACTTGATGACTTATTAACCGACTTTTGAAGGATTCTTAATTCGTTTTTGTATGTTCTCCGATTTTGCGAGACCGCTGGGTTGATTTGGAAAATTGATTTTGACTACCTAACCTACTAGATATAACGGTAAATAGGACCTTCCTTCATTGACATTACGAAAAAAGAATGTTCATCACGAAAGAACCTCTAATTCTTTACAAATGACTGTACATATCTAGGATATGGGCAGTTACCCCTAACTATGAATGCACTTGGTCGTACTAATTAAATAGGTACCTTTTATGTCGTGTAGCCCGTGGAACTATCTAATCTATATTTAATAAGTATTTAAAATAGTCGCCTTAATATAACCTATAACAATTATCTACCACTTCGTATAACACAACAGGATTTTTTTTAATGCCTTAACCAGTATTCAACGTTGTTTTCTCCCCAGGTGTATGCGCAGGGGTTCAGCACACTACCCAAGATAATTAACTGGTAACTTGAATTTAAGAAATAGGAAAGACTGTTGCATCAACTTCCAGTTTGAGTCAGCAGCTGCATTTGCACCATTATTATCTAGCTACAATTTAACATTTTGCTGCTACATTTGAAAACGTGAGCATTTTTAAACAAAAAGGGTAAGTCTACCAAATCAATTTTTAGTAGAAAAAGGCGTAAAATTTAAAATGCTTATTTATGGGATCTCGACTGTATTGTTCGTTTTTTTACCATTACAAAAAAGGTAAACAATCTTGTATGTTTGTTTTGTTTGTATGTTATTTTTTTTTATTGAAAAACGCTTTTTAAAAATCAATAACTATTATTTATGGAAGCAAAATAGTGTAAATGATCGCATATTTATGATTTACAATTGTTACATATTTGCGGTTATTTATTTTTCAAAAGTGTTTTTCAATAAAAAGACACGTCAAAATCGCTTACCTTCTTTCTAATCCAAAAATACGGACTATAGGTGCTTACAACTTTGCTGTCTTTTTCAACTGACAAAATTGGTTTGCTAATTACACCGTGCGTAGTGCACTGGCCATTATAATACAAGTTTTCAACACAATAACCGGATATTGTCAACAATTATAAAGTCAGATTACAGATACTTAAGGCAATATGGTAAAACCTGAATTAATATAGTTAACTGCATTATTGGCGACACTAGAATTATACCTATTTCATTGGTATTTCATATCATTAATTACTTACTATACACCGTGTGCGATATTTTATGTGGTGGAAAATCACGAAAACGGATCACAATAAAACACTCACAAACAATTTCTTCATGTCGAACCGGACCGCGTGAGGAGCGCAAACCGACTGTTCCAACCAGGTGGGTTTTATACGGAATTTACATATAAAGTAGTCGATCCGATTACTTAACCCTTAAGGCCTTATTATATCACGGCGCCGCGGACCAAGACGTCCTTTTCGTAGCGAGCCTCTGTTGCAACAAGCCATGGTTTAAAAATTTTGTCTACTATCACAAAATAATATTAATTACGAGATGAAGTTTACGTAAACGCGCTTTGTTAAGAATGAATGCAAGCAACGCTAATGAGACTTATTGGTTAATGATTTCGTTATTTCACTAATGAATATGATATTTATGGGCTTTCGGTGGAAATCCGCACCAAACAACGTGGGAGAGCGGAGTGTAGGCTATTATGAGAAATGATAAAGCTATAAGTATAAAAATAAAGGCCATGTCAGGATAAGGAAACATCTTGTGCCTTAGTAGCTTATCGGCCTGATTTTTAGGGTTCCGTACCAAAAAGGTACAAAAGGAACCCTTATGGTGCAACTCTGTCCATCACATTGCTAAATATCTCAAGAAGTACTTTTTGAAATTTGGAATAGTAATGAACAACGCTAACCCAGACATATTGGAAGTGTAATATTTTTATTTTATTTATATTAATTATGGAAAATGTGCAATATAAAGAGGGGGCAAACAACGTTTAATTTCTAGGTCAAGTGGGGTATCATTTGAAAGAGCTCTCGAGCTTAAAATCAGACCTCTATCTTGATAACGTTTTTTAATAACAAAAAACATTTTATAAATTAATTTGCAATTTAATCCCATTTGCGGGTGTTTATTATAGTTGAAATTCCTATGAGATTACACTAAAGACACTTCCTTTCAAATAAAACAAAAATTATTGAAATCGGTTCACATGATAAAGAATTATCCCTGAAAAACCAACTTACATACAGATGGCGCAAATTAGTTAGCCAATTTGCCCATAGATGGCGCTGTACACAAAAATGCTAATAGTATACTTCTGGTCAAAAGTATTTCGTGATTGTGTTTTCGTGATCGTGAAAGACTTTTGGCTTTTGTCTTTTTTATATGAAGTGTTAATCTGTTTATAACGACATATTGGGGATCTCAATTAAGTGTACCACACGTGTAAGGCATGAAAGAATTCGTTCCATTAAAACAGAAATAACAGCACTTACTAATGACCTGGCACATCATCAGAAAGAAAATCAGGCCGAAATGCTACTAAGGCACAAGATGTCCCTTTATCCTGCCACGACCTTTATGCTGATTTTGATAGGTTATGCAGTGCATTTGTTGTTTATACATCATAATCTCATAGAAGTTTGACGTTTAAAATAACACTTATACTTGCACTGCGTGTGCCTTATATTCATATTTCTGTGGCGTGTGCTATCAAAATCGTTGCAGACTTATCTTGGCTTGGTCTAACTCTACCATTCAAAAAAAGCAAAAATTCTGCAAGTAGGCCTCAAGGGCTCTTTTACAAGTCAATAGTTACAACATTTAGAGTAACATCAGATAGTGACATGAAAAATACATAACAACTTTTATAAAATACAACAGCCAATACCTGGGTAAACATTACATTATAATAATCTTAAAATAAATAATTACTACAATGCAATAGAGATGTATAGTCTCTATGGTAAAAAATACATTAAATCTAGAGATGTAAAATGTCCCCAATGTCTAAGTACTAATACTAATAAGATTTGGAGGTGTAAAGTCTCTTCATGTGTCAAAATAAATTTTATACTAAATAAATAAATCGCGTCTGGACTGTTAAGCGTTCGTATAGCGTCAAAAATATTCTCGGGGAAGCCGAAGCCAATTTAGCTTTAGTAGGTAAAAGTAGGTACCTGTGTCTGGCGGTCGTACCCCATCCAGTAGGGCTATGATGGTCGGCTCTTTATCATTTGTCACCATGTCTGTCACGTTCTAATAAGTATGTAAGTGCGAAAGTGACGGGTATAGTGACAAGTGATATAAATGGAACAATGATGCCACCACTGGCCACATGAAGTTGTTTATTTTTAACTTCAAAAAAAGGAGGAGGTTTTTAATGAGTTGGAATTGCTGGTACCAAGGTATAACTATGAACAGGCTTTGCAGTGACAGAGTGTAATTGTGCTACCATAAACATTAATGTCCATAAAAGCGGCCAAGTGCGAGTCGGACTCGCCCATGAAGGGTTCCGTACCATTTATGACGTATTAAAAAAAAACTACTTACTAGATCTCGTTCAAACCAATTTTCGGTGGAAGTTTGCATGATAATGTATATCATACATTTTTTTTAGATTTTTCATTCTGTTATTTTAGAAATTATGGGGGGGGACACACATTTTACCACTTTGGAAGTGTCTCTCGCGCAAACTATTCAGTTTAGAAAAAAATTATATTAGAAACCTCAATATCATTTTTAAAGACCTATCCATAAATACCCCACACTTTCATGAAAAAAGATTTTTTGAGTTTTAGTTCTAAGTATGGGGAACCCCCAAATTTTTTTTTTTCTATTTTTGTGTAAAAATCCTAATGCGGTTCATAGAATACATCTACTTACCAAGTTTGAACAGTATAGCTCTTATAGTTTCGGAAAAAAGTGGCGGTGACATAATCGGACAGACAGACGGACATGACGAATCTATAAGGGTTCCGTTTTTTGCCATTTGGCTACGGAACCCTAAAAATGTGACGTTAGAAGGATTCTAACAACCTACTTAGGTACTACTCAAAAATCATGTGTGTAATTCATTTATTTCATTTATAATTCACACAACGCGCGGACGTGGAAAGGGGGTCAAGGCATGAAGTTCTAAACTATTTCCGTTTAAAGGCACAGTTTTTACTTGCCTATAATGCATGAATGAACAGTGATACAAAAACAAGGACAGATGTTTATTATTGAAATTAAACGTTAATACTATAATCTGAATATAATGCATAATGGCTTGAGAACTCATCAGAGTCAAGTAGCCCAGAAAAGAAAGATTAAACATAAGGGGTTGAATAATTTATTGGATTGGACCCTGGAGGGGAAGTACCTGAACCACCTGAAATAGGTGAGAGAGCGTATTTTGCTGAAAATAAATATTTATATTTAAAAGAATAACTCAACATTCAAGGATTTTATCAAAAGTGTATTACAGTCAAGGTATAAAATATATACCTGGACCAAGTGTCAAAAATATATACACTACATACCTGGCACTTTGTTCGTGTCGATATTGTATACCTTGATTGAACATTCAGTGATGGAAACTTTACCTTATAATTATAACTTATTTATAAAATATCGTATGCTTTCTCATAAATGTTGAACGCATCGATAACTAAACGCTGTTTCCCGTCATTTTGACATCCTGGCTTTCTATTGGTCGACCGCTATCCCTGTTTTACCGACGGGCTACCGCGCAAATACAAACAGAAAAAATCAATAACTATGACAAATCCTTTTGACGTATAGCCACGTATCTTGTGAAACATATTTAGGGAAAAATTATCTATTTATTAGATATATTACGATGCAAGAATACGACGACGATTATTTTTTCGAAGAAGACAAAATGTAAGTATTCGAAAAACCCGCATTGGAAACTTGTTTTTGTTATCAGTCGCAGTTATCAGTGAACTTCCTTTATGTTGCAGAGTGATATTGTTTGTGTAACTGTTGGTTTGTGTTTTGTGCGATATGTGGCAGTATAACCAAGTTTTTCCTTACAACGACCCGAGGATCAGCCCGTTGATGTACACTTACATGACGAGAAGCATGTTTGAGGATAAACAGTAATTAAATTACATTAGTTACTAATCCTTTAAGTAATAGTTCTGTGTATTATCGTATTTTTCTATATAGTTTCTAGTAAGCCATTATCATTATGTGGACTCGTAATGTTAGATTCGTAATTGTGAACCGCTAATAAAAATGAATATTATTCTATAAATTATTACTATAGGTTTTTTTTTATATTCCTGGTATCATAGTCAAAATGCCAATAAATATGATATCCGCGGTCCCGAGCACGCACATCCATCTCGCTCACGCTTACGCTTAGTGAGAGTGAGAGAAGAACACGAACCTACGGGTCCTTAAAGTAGAATGAATAAATCAACAATAAAGTAGATAATGTAGTAATATTTCGGTAATAAATTGATATAACATGGAATTATTGTATCTTGTAGCAACATCCACCTTGTAAAGTAGGTATTTTTAAATCTACACTACAACTATTATTTATTTTTTCGAGATACCTATATTTTAATTCCTTATTTTAATTTAGAATTTCTATGCAACCGGGGAGATCAAAACAAACTCGTTCACAATTTTTGGTATCGGTAGAAGAAAGGTGAGTTGACGAAAGTTAAATGCGAAAGATCAGAAATTAACAACCTTAATCGGTGTGTTTTAAACTTATAAAATGTTTCGTTCAGTGCCAACATCAGTCAAGAGTCAACCCTGGAAGAGATTACGCAGGACACTGATAAAGAGTAAGTATCACTGGTTTATATTTTGTAGTAAAGGTATTACCTACTCGTCACTCACCCGTGGACAGAGTCCATGACATTAATATTTTCACCCCGCCGCTCGGATAGGCTCTCATTATTCTTTGAAATCAGGGTGCAAAGCTGCTTTTTAGGGTTCCGTAGCCAAATGGCAAAAAACGGAACCCTTATAGATTCGTCATGTCCGTCTGTCTGTCCGATTCTGTCACAGCCACTTTTTTCCGAAACTATAAAAGCTATACTGTTCAAACTTGGTAAGTAGATGTATTCTTTGAACCGCATTATGATGTTTATGATATACATTACCATGCAAACTTCCAGCGAAAATTGGTTTGAACCAGATCTAGTAAGTAGTTTTTTTTAATACGTCATAAATGGTACGGAACCCTTCATGGGCGAGTCCGACTCGCACTTGGCCGCTTTTTTGTGTTCTCTAGTACAAGGTAATGAGAGTTGTATGAGTATTGACTTTTAAGAAATGATTTGGAATGATAAATATGTAATACTTACTTAGTTTTAATTTAGATTACGTTTCTAATATTTTACTGCTAGTATAATTCTTTTTTTTGTGTTTGTGTAAGACTTTCAAGTTTTTTTTTTGTATTTTCCTCGCGATGCAGTGCCAACAGTGAAATAACTTATGTACTTTCTTCCTTGTCCACAAAAATCCTAATAGATTCGCTAAGCTAGCATATAGTTTTTATACATAAACCTAGTTCAGATATTGCCATATTCATTAGGTACATGTAGGTTATGTCATCCCCGATGATGCGCAGATTTGTCAAATCTAACCTTTAAGAACATAACATTACGAGTCAAGACAGGTGTCGTCGGGAATGACACGACCTATAGTGTTCGCGCAATTCCAATATTTTCTGGTGACGACAATAATCCTACATGACTATGTGTGTCGGACATTCTAAGGCTTTAATTTTTTTCAATTCTTGTACGACAGTTTGGTCAGGGCCTCAGGGGTATTATAGGTAGTACACAGAGTATTTAAGGCTATGTACCTATGTATAGTTGTAGCGTCACACAAAATATTCGCCTGTAATGGAGAAATGTTGGTGAATTTCGTCGTTTTTTGTATAAAATATTTTAATGTGTATCAGAAATTCCGAACTGAAATTTTATTGTAAATAATATAATCATTCATTAGTTACATTACCTATAATTAATACTCTGAACCTGATACAACAAATTGTATCAAAATCGTGTTAATATCCAGTGAGGAAAATGGGGACTACGTTTGTTTGGAGAAGCGGCTGTCCCCATTCCTCTTAAGATAAGTGCGTAGCAAAATAGACCATCACCATTTATAAACAAATTCCATTCATTCCATTTGACACCACATTCTACATTTTAGCTGCAGACCCCGAAAACAAGGCTTATCAAACTTTACTTAACTTTTTAGAATAACTTTATTTCTTATGAAATAAAGTTATTCTAAAACAATTATAAAAGCCAAATGTGGGATTATTAATATATTACCGTATTACCGTAATTTCATATGATTATTTAATAATGAGATTCAATTACCTCTAACCGTTCGGTGACCTAACTGTAAGTCGGAATAACAAGATAAGGTGAACACCTCCGTGCAACTGTACGTATGACCAAAAAAGGTCATGAGCAAGTGTGATAACGACAAATTAAAACCCGTAAACTGTACTTATTACGTAAGGCGTGCCTTCTTTACCGCCATTTGTTTCTATTCCAATCTAACATCCAACGCACTCTCCCACCACTCTTCACAATGTGTCTAGGTCTTTCCGCCACCTCCGTCTTTGGTCTCCCCTGCCCCGAACGCCTTATTTTAAAATTACATATAAATAAAAATACATAGGAATATTTTTTTTCACACTGCACCCACCTTAGCAAATTTTTGTTTGGCCCAGTGGTTGACTGGTAGAAAATGCCTCAAGGCATTAAGTCCGCCTATTGTACGTTATACTTGTACTTGTCCAATAAAGTTTAAATAATAATAATAATAGGTTTGTATTCTAATTAAGATACATGTATCGAAGAAGGCCCTTCGTTATTTTTATTTTTCTTTTGTATTATATGAACTTGCAGTTTTGTTTATGGTTGCGCACATGGACGCAAAAATTTGAACCCTATCACAGTAAAAGTATGAAATTTTAAAAGTAGACATGCTTGACAAAGGCTCTTATCTACCATTTACCTCTATTCATATTTTCTGTCACCTGTAAATAATATAATAATTTACATTCAGACAGTTGAAAGAAGGCCAAGAAACAGATCAGGACACGGAATGCATATTCAACGACTTGCGGCGGGAGCGATACATGATTCAGCACCAAGACCTGCTGTAAGTCAGCTGTCACCGTTGCGATCGCCAGTTTTACTAGCTGACCCTAGAAATCCATTAAGCTAAATAACGTAACCACTTGCCACGAAGATGCCTATATCGAGAATATTATTATGGACAATTACGGTCATGCACCAAGTGTGCAGATGTTTTTGCTCATTTCGATAATGAACGTTTGTTCGACAATATGCTCGATGAGTACTAGAGTTGGTCCGAAAGTGGTGGCTGCTCCGGCTCTACTCGTGTGATTACAATATTATTATAGATACAATTGTGAGATATCTTTCAGTACTTATTGAGGTGTTTTAAAATATTTTTTTATAAAATACTTAGTATTTTTTCAATATTTTTTTAGCTTATAAAAATAATAGAATTTACAGTACATATGGGGCTACTTTATAGCACTAGTGCGAGAAGTAGCATATTACGTTACTGTGTCGAACATTTAAAGGGCCATATGTACTATAAAACGTTGTACGATACATGTGCGAATAGGTAATTCGCAACTCGTGTCGATTTAAAACACTCCCTTCGGTCGTGTTTTAATTTATCGCCACTCGTTTCGAATTTCCTATTTTTCGCACTTGTATCGTAATGTACTATTTTAGGTGCTGCTAATTGCGAATCTGGGTCTCAGGTTTTCAAGTCTAAATCGTTTTTTTTAAGTAAATATACTAAATATAGTTATAATATTTTGTTGACACTAAGTCATTTCATGTTACAATTTCAGATATTAAAAAAATATATATATTTAAAAAATATCAATTGTACGGTGGAAATAGCAGAAGAGCCCAATAAATTTAAGTTAAATTTTCAAAGATATAAATAATCGAATTGTTTGTTTTATTATGCCAAAAATTGCCGTTTTGTGAAATAAAATCAAACTCCATAGAAAACAGCTTACAGTAAAAATATATACCTTCATAATAAATAAATTTTAGCATTAGTTTACATTTTCCATGGCCATAATCAACATGGAAATATCCCTGAAAATGGTGTAAAAAAATATTCGAATCGCATGAGTAGGTAGAGCCGGGACAGCTAACGACTTTCGGACCAACCCCCGCAGGTGCTCTCTATCGTATGCTTCTACACTCGCGAACAATGAAACGGAATCACTTCACACATTTGGCTTCTCCGCTCAATGACTTTTCTGATTTTCATGAAATCCTGAAAAAGTTAAAAAAATAGTATCAATTTAAAGCTAACAGTAGTCTGTAGTAAAACACTGATATTTAATCTGTTAGGTTTACAATTGCATCACTGGTAAAAATACTGTGTAAAAATGATTAAAAGTATAGGTACCTTTGAATCTTTTCCTAGTGTTTTCTGACTATTTTAACAAATCAAAGGTTTTTGAAAGTGTTTTTGAAGTGATGAACGTTTTATTTCTCGCGACTGTAACCCACTCACGGGTAGCACTAGAATTAAGTGAATCCTGGTTTGTTTTGAGTGTGTTGTATTAACTAGATAATCAAGTAGCAGTTAGACCAAAATGTAGCGCTAGAGCTAGTGGTTATAAAAATATATATGCTATAAATATAAAAGTTATTTTATTACCATCTATCTCACCCATTTTTTTTCTAATATGTAGCAATTTTATGAACTAAGTAATCAACATAGAATATCTAATCAATTTATCAAATCTGGCGTGAATTCAATAATAATAATCTGGGTAAACAAATGACAGAATGTCAGTCGATTGACTATTTGATTTACTTTACGAGTAGCTAGTAGGTAGACTTAACACCAGTTTTAGTTAATCGGCCTATACCACAGAATAGTACGGTCACGTCTGAAAATATTGATACGAAAAAAGTGCCAAAAATATATATACACTACTTTATTGCCCATCTATATATATAGAATATAGAAGCGCTGGTGGCCTAGCGGTAAGAGCGTGCGACTTGCAATCCGGAGGTCGCGGGTTCAAACCCCGGCTCGTACCAATGAGTTTTTCGGAACTTATGTACGAAATATCATTTGATATTTACCAGCCGCTTTTCGGTGAAGGAAAACATCGTGAGGAAACCGGACTAATCCCAACAAGGCCTAGTTTACCCTCTGGGTTGGAAGGGCAGATGGCAGTGGCTTTCGTAAAAATTAGTGCCTTCGCCAAATCTTGGGATTAGTTGTCAAGCGGACCCCAGGCTCCCATGAGCCGTGGCAAAATGCCGGGACAACGCGAGGAAGAAGACTTTATTGCCCATATATTAAGGTAGTGTATACATATTTTTGGCACATTTTACCGATATTTTCAGACGTGACTGTACTACCATATAGAAAAGAAACTTCCTACAAAATCGAAGTTTGACAGCAATTATTCAGGGATGAACAATGCTGTTCCTTTCTATTGTAAGGCACTATCCCTATCGGTTATTTAGGATTGTCAAAATTCAAGTCATTATCTTATCTGTGGTTGTGCACGCAAAGGAACGTTAAGATATGCCAACCCTAGTAATTGCTCGGAGCAATGCTAAGCCGAACGGAGGCGAGAATGCCCGAAAGGATAAATTTCGCCCCCCTGCCTGTACCCTCTCGGTACCTCTGCCAACGACATACATTTGTAGCGTAGCCTAATAACCCTTTAAATACCAACGTGCGATTGAAGGTGTCACGATATTGTCTATTCTACCGGTTTTAAGTACATAGTAAAGTTATCTAACGTTATGTTACCGCATTTTTCCGTGTAATGCTAATAATATTTGGCGTCGATGCCGTTTTTAACCGACTTCAAGATTTCAAAAGGAGGAGGCTACCAATTCGGTATGTATGTTTTTTTTTAACGTTTGTTACCTACTTCATACTAAATTTTTTTGCTTGAATATATAATATATACAGATTGGTCCCGTTTTTGTCAAAATTCAGTCCTGATGACGGGATCCATGAGGAATCGAGGGAACTCTTTAAATGTGAAGAGCATACATATAGTGATTTTTGTATTTTCATCAACAAATCAAGCATTTACATTTAAAAAATGACATTTGATGAAGTGGATCTGCTGATGATAATCAGAATGGAAATCTTCAACGACGCATAGTTCACGTTTGGCGATTTGTCCTCTTCGCTGTGTTTGTGAAGCAAATTAGATTTTTAAGACAAATTTTTGTCAAGTTTGAGTTCTGACGATGGGGTCCATGAGGCATCTAGGGAACTCCTCAAATGTTAAAGATATACATATAGTGATCTTAGTATTTTCAGCGGAACTGCTGATGATGAACAGAATTAAACTCTTCAACGCCGCATAGTTCACGTTTGACAATTTGTTCTCTTCGCATGTTTGTAAAGTAGTTAGGTTTTCAAGGTACGTTTTTGTCAAGCTTGAGTTTTGATGATGGATTCCATGAGGAATTGAGGGTACTTTTCAACTCTTTTAAGCAAACTTATAGCCATTCTTAGGGCTCCGTACCCAAAGAGTCAAACGGGACCCTATTACTGAGACTTCGCTGTCCGTCCGTCCGTCCGTCTGTCCGTCTGTCTCCAGGCTGTATCTCATGAACCGTGATAGCTAGACAGTTGAAATTTTCACAGATGATGTATTTCTGTTGCCGCTATAACAAGAAATACTAAAAACCGAATAAAATAAATATTTAAGGGGGGCTCCCATACAACAAACATAATTATATTGCCATTTTTATAAATAATGGTACGGAACCCTTCGTGCGCGAGTCCGACTCGCACTTGTTAATATTATTTCATGCATGATGTGAAATAATTTATTTTAAAAATAGTCGAATACCCTATTGCGGGTATTTTACCAGTCTTTTTAATTGCATTGTATGAAATCAGAAATCAACAATAATCTTTCTTTCACCGGTCATTGAAGTCGTTTTTTTTTTCTTAAGAACTATGTTATAAATAATAGCATGGCAGTGACTGTGGGTTGTCGTTAAAAGTAGGTATATAATGTCAAGTGTAATTTTAGAAAGTAAGTTATCTCCTTGGTAAGTTGGCAAACGCTTACGTTAGGGTCAGAAGAGGGCAACATTTGATCGTTACCTACGGGAATTACTAAACGTGAAGACCTTATACTTGGGTATTATTGCACACTCTATCATTTAGAATTGCGAAATTTTCGTAGATCACATTTACTGTGTTTTTAGAATATAAAATGAACTTTAATTAGTATGAACTATTAATATAATATAGTATGTATATAATATTATCGCATATATACATGTTTCAAAAATACACTACAACCGCGTAGAGATTTCGTTGTAAGAACTAGTCGCTCGTTTTTTCCATGATGAATAATGTTTACACAACACATATTAGTGGATTTACAATAATAAATATGATTTATTTATCATAAATTCATTAATCAACGTAATTAGTGTTAGTTGACTCAATCTTAAATAATATTTCAGGGGCATGACAGTGACGTCAGGCAGCGTCTCACTGGCCAAGGACGAGAAGAACCTGATAGGCATCAGCATCGGAGGGGGAGCGCCATTGTGCCCTTGTCTTTACATTGTGCAGGTTCGATACCTATTCAAAAACTATGGAACCCTAATAATGCCTTAATTAACCCGTACCTACAATATCTTTTATTTCTTTGGTGTCTTTAACAAATTATGTGGTTTGATTTTAATTTACAATTTAGGATAGAAATAATGTGTGTGTATTTTAAAAATATTTTCAGTAAACTTTATGCACTATTTTAACAATTGTAGTGCAATAAACTAAGCAGTATTCGCACGATCATACACGTCGGTCTTACACAACTCTATCATATAGCTTGAAATGATGCTTACCGGGTCGTGTAGACGCAGCCCGTGGCTATATTACTCGTAATTGGCTGTTTGTGTTTAAAAAGTAAACAAAACAATACAGTAATAACTTCCCGTCCGCTAAAACACGACAATAATTGTTTGAATTTTTTTAATTTGAGTTTGACCATAACGAAGAATTTCCCGTACCTATTATTTTTGCTACAATAAGGTGAACATTTCCGAGTACAATAAAATTTGTATTTTTACATAGAAAATAGTTCATTGACATATATATCATCACTACAAGAATAAGAATGGGGCCAGTACAGCGGTGTCACGCACACGAATTCGAGCCAATCGTGCAGTCTAACGCCGCAATGCGATTGGTTGATGAGTTCGCACCACGCGCGCGATTGGTCGCAACCGCAACTCGTTCCGTTAGACTGCACGATTGGCTCGAATTCGTGAGTGACACCACTGAACTAGCACCAATCTTAGTGCCCGTAAGGCCCGTCCTTAGATATATACATGTTAATGCATAGTCAACATCCAGCACTCGTTAGTAGAAGTAATAATTACTTGAACAATTTCATTTATTCATTAAGTATGTCATAGAAGAGAACTGCTGGATACAAAGTGTAGTAAGTTATGTCATAATCCAAAAAAAAACTGTGCCATGATTGTATCGTGCATCGGCATCGTTGGTAGCGTGCATTGAACTATGCGCCAATTAAGAGATTGTCTTTTTCATAGTACAATATATTATTTGGATACATTGCATTTTTTTTGCTACTATACTACAGTGGTACATGTACCTCCTAGGTACTAATTAATAAAATAAGGACTTTCCTATTACAACAATGAAAAAAAAATCATTATCAAATAGCGTTACGCTTTCTTTGTCATTTAAAAAATATGAATGTCTTCACTGTACGTATAACATAACTATCAACAAATAAACGTCTTTTCGAATGTAACATGCGTATGCGTAATATTCTAATTACAATTTAAGATCGTATCACTATCAGAACTATTGAAACCGGTTGTCGGTTGTCATTTTTTTGTACCTATGTATTTTCTAGTAACTATTTTTATAAACGTTCAGATCTTCGACAACACCCCGGCATCAAGAGACGGCACGCTGCAGAGCGGCGACGAGCTGGTGGGCGTGAACGGGCAAACCGTGAAGGGCAAGACCAAGGTGGAGGTCGCCAAGATGATACAAGCCGCTAAGGTATGCGATACGGCCCGATACGGACCTCCGAGGTTTGCATCAGGTTTTCATGACATTGTGAAATATTAAAACGAGTCGAGCCAAATAATCGACACATCAACATCAGTCATGACCATGACATAAAAAATCAACATTTTAATGAATAACTATGCCATTACAGACGATAAAGCTTATTATATTCGTATTTTACTTTTATGACTTGCGGTAGATTTAGGTATTTCTTCGTAACGTCATTTATACCTTACATATTTTGAAGAATGTCCGATTCCGACCGGTCACCAATTGTCCACGATCAAGAAAGTCGATCGATTAGTCTTAAACCATGTGCCGAGTCGATAACAGCGCGCAATGAATCTAAGAAACGATTGCCACCAAAATATATTCTCAATCTGTTTTAATAGATAAATTCTCATTTTCTCATGCATACCAAGCTCACGGAAAGGCATTGGACTACCGGTTGATGCGGAAGAATGAGATGAATGCATGTGCCTCCCTGAGGTAGGACTAAAATGTACTAGCAGACCCATTATGGATCAAGTTTGTCATTTATCAATACCTCACAATTTGTAGTACCTAAAGTCCGCACTCTTTAAAAATAGGCCAAGTTAAAAGTTAAAGGCATCAAAATATTTGTTAGTTCATATTCCTACTTAATGGTTATAATGTTGTTTCCAGGATGAAGTAACAATAAACTACAACAAACTCCACGCCGATCCTCGCCAAGGCAAAAGTTTGGACATAATAATGAAAAAGATGAAGCACCGGCTTGTTGAGAACATGTCTTCGGGCGCGGCGGACGCACTCGGCCTGTCGCGCGCCATACTGTGCAACGACACTCTCGTCGCCAAGCTCAACGAGCTGAGAGAAACAGAGACCACGTATAAGAGGCTCGTCGAACATGCGAAAAGGTACTGTACAGTCTGCAATACTATTCGCTTAGTACCATTGCATACAAACTTCTATGCAGGGGGGTCACTTTTCTCTGCAGCTGAATGTACATATAAAGCACCAACATAAGGAATTGAACAGTAATATACATGCTTGTGACGACGAATATAAATTTTTGGCGTCAGAATGTAATAGCTTCCTTTCATAGTTGCTTTCATAAAAACTAGTTCCAATTGCCAAAAGTGTACCTCGGGCTCTGTTGGCATTACGGCTAGAATTGTTTTAGAATTCGTTTTTAGTTAGTCTACAACAATCTGTATACATACATAGGTACAATACTAGTATAACGTCGGAAAAATATTAGTCATAATAGTAGATTATACACCAAGGGGTAAAGTACTGTTTTATGTCACGGGCGCGATATTGAATCCTGAACGTAAGGAAGGACTCAGATTTAGCTCCCGAGCGCAGTGAGAGAGAGACTTGAGTCCTGAGTGCAGTGAGGGATTCAACCGTGCCCAAGACAAAAACAGCTTTATCTCCGAGGAGTATACTCTACTTTTCTTACCTCCTGCGAGACAATAAAAAGAACTAAGTCTACTAGAAACAATATTTTATAAAAATAAATCAAAAATGAAAATGAATGCTTGATACACAGTGTCAAGCGTCTTGTAGCACTCGCTACTTTTGTTTGTTTTCCAATTTATTTATTAATAAACAATATTCAGCTTGTGGTGGCCAGTGTGGTAAATAAATTCGATTTTCAAATCAGTGCGGCGGCCGCCGCGCCGCGTGTGCCGCCGTACAGGTTTCACGAAATTAGACTTTAAGAACATAACTATAAGAACTACACTCGCGCGTGCAAAAGTATTGCATCACTTTGCATTTTTTCGTCCGCACCCAATATCTTTGTAATTCTATACCCGAATCTGAAATTTTTGGTATCTACTGAAAGCTTATAATGTAACTCATTAGAAAATTGGTAAATTCAATAAAATTTCGAATCTGGAGACTAAAAAAATCACAAAACTGAAAGTAGTCGCATAATGTGCCAAAAAGAAATCAGGAAAGTTAATAATCGTGAGTCATTTTTTTAGTACAATACAAATTATCTTTATTAAATAAATACTTGGTGTTGCCACCCCTAGCCCTCCTCACACAAATCAAGCGGTTTTTCATAGACCTAATAAAAAAAATTATGTGATCTTGAGGAATACGAATGTTTGACGACCGATCTGGCCTAGTGGGTAGTGACCCTGCCTACGAAGCTGATGGTCCCGGGTTCAAATCCTGGTAAGGGCATGTATTCGTGTGATGAGCATGGATATTTGTTCCTGAGTCATGGGTGTTTTCTATGTATTTAAGTATTTATAAATATTTATATATTATATATATCGTTGTCTAAGTAGCCTCAACACAAGCCTTATTGAGCTTACTGTGGGACTTAGTCAATTTGTGTAATAAAGTCCTATAATAAAAAATAAAAAAAATAAAAAATAGCGTCCCACTCCTCCAGCAAGGCTCCCTTCAGCTCCTCAACATTGGCCGGGGCAGGATTCCGCTTCCGAACCATCCTTTTCAGGTAATCCCACACGTGTGCAATGGGGTTCAGGTCTGGACTCATCGCTGGCCAGTCCATGGTGTCGATGCCCATTTCGAGAAGGTAGGCTGCAGTGGCCCTAGCGGTATGACAGGGGGCATTATCCTGCATTAGGATGAACCCCTCATCAAAAATACCGGCATAAGGAACAACAAGTTCCTCCAGGATATCCGTGATGCACTTGGCAGCGGTCAATCCACCGCCACGGCCCCCGCCAGGCACGAAAGCCTGCTCTGTCCGCCCGTCGTAGGAAATTCCGCCCCAGAACATTACAGAGCCACCACCATAGGCGACCCTTTCGGAGAAGCAACATTGAGCAAACCGTTCTTCTGGCCTTTTGTAGACTCTTCCTCTTCGGTCACATCCATTCAAGCACATTCTGCACTCGTCCGAGAAGAGAACTGGGGTCCATTGCTCAATAGTCCAGTCCATATGATTTTCAGCAAACTCTCTTCGGGCTGAACGGTGTCGCGCCAGCAATCTGGACCCCGTTGCAGACTTCCTGGGTATCAAGTTCGCTTTCTTAAGTCTTCTTCTTATTGTCCACTCACTGGCCGCCACTCCTCGTACCTCACGCAGACGCTGCTGGATGGCAACGCTTGTCTGATGTCGATTTCGGAGAGATGTTGTGACAATGAAGCGGTCGTCCCTCTCTAATGTACACTTCCTGCGGCCGCTTTTTGGTCTTGAAATAAAGGATCCAGTCCGCTGGAACCTCTGGTAAACTCTGCAAATTGTAGATTGGCTTAAATTCAGCGCGGCAGCTACTGAACGTTGGCTACGCCCCTCTTGCAGGAGCTGGGCGACTTGGCGGACTTCAGCTTCAGTGGTTTTCATTTTTCCAGGTCTTCACGGGAAAATATGCGGAGATTTGTACCGGTCGACTGAATAAGTGACTAATAACAACCCCTACTCTACCCCCCGTTTTATAGGGGTCAAGGGTAGCGCAACTCGTACGCGTGATGACGCGAAACCGCTTACAAATCGGGAAAATGCCGATAACTTGAAAAATACTGGGCCGGTTTCCATGTTTTTTTATTTTTCATAAAGCTTAAACTTCAAGGAACATGATTACATTAAAATAATTCAGCGAAATTAACCGGTTTACAAATATATTGGGTGCAGTTGAAAAAATGTAATGTGATGCAATACTTTTGCACGCGAGTGTATGAGAAGTGAAATCACATTATAACCCGGCGGGTTATAATGAAATTCAGTACAATATTACTACCCGGCTAAAGCCAAGCCGGTAAGGTTTGCATGATATATAATTTGTCATTGTCGAGCAGGTGGTGTGAAATAGTACATTACTATAGAGGACGGGAAACGAAGGGTTGCATCGGCAACCCCGTTTCTCGCCGAGATTTGTATAGTGCTTTTCTCAAACTTGCAATGAAATAATTTAAAAAAATAGGATTATGATGATGATGATGATGATGATGATGATTGTTATTATTACTTTCGGGTTGTTAAAAGGGGAACGAAAATTTGATTATTTTTACGCTACGACGCACGGTTTAGGAGATACAGCCCTATAAAGATTTCTGCATGACTGAAAAAAAAAACTTTATGGGGCTGTATCTCCTAAACCGTGCGTCGTAGCGCAAAAATAATAAAATTTTTGTTCCCCTTTGAATCTGTAAAATAATATTTAACAAACACAAAAAAGAAAAAATACACAAAAAAGACAAAAAAAGAAAAAAACATAATGGCAGCATTTTGCTTGTAGTTTTTTTATGGTTTAATGCCAAGACGTGCCATAATTTGACTTTTAAAAACAAAAGAAGGTTGCCTTACAGGCCTAGGTGTGTAAGGCTGTATGAAATTCCTTTACATATCATCTTCACTCATCGCACCTGATATGTAGTATTTCCAGACCTAATTTGAAGTAAGTCATGTCAACATTTCATTACAAGTTTGAGAAAATTAATTTAAAGGCTTAAACATTTTGGCAAAGTTTACTACCACATCCAACTTTTAAATTTCCAGAATGCTGAAGGCCTACTTCGACCTCCTGCAGACGTACAAGTCGCTAGGCGACATATTTTCGGGCATTGGCGTACGAGAACCCCAGGCGCGTGCCTCGGAGGCGTTCTCCAAGTTCGGCCAGTACCACCGCCTGCTGGAGCGGGATGGAATTAAGATGCTTAAGGCTTTGAAACCGGTGAGAATATCATTCATAATTAAACATGTAGAATTCTGTAGGAATGTTGCAAACGTTCAAAGTTGTACAATTTGTATATAAAGGTACTAGTCATCCACATAGAATATAATATTATCCGGATTTGGAGTCAGGACTCGGAAATATACAAAGCTGCCTCCGTAGGTTCTTCATAAGTAGGCAACACTACTGAAACTATAGAAACGTGTTAGCGTTTGGTTTTAATTTTTCTTAAAATGCCTCTCTTTCAACTATTTGGAAAAAGCACTAGGTGTACTAACACTTATGTTAGTTGATCAAAAAAATATATCTACCTACCGATAAGAAAGTCAAAAGTCCATCAGTGAACCAAAATGAATGGCGCTTGCCAATTACTCTGGTAGACTAGCGTATATGGCTGTTTTTGCAGAGTTTCCATTTCCAGATTCTAGCAGACATGGGCACGTACCTGACAAAAGCCATTCCAGACACAAAGCTGACGATCCGCAAGTACGCCGACACGAAATTCGAGTACCTGTCTTACTGCCTCAAGGTGAAGGAGATGGATGATGAGGAGTATGGATACAACGCGCTACAGGAGCCCTTGTACAGGGTGGAGACTGGCAACTACGAATATAGGCAAGTGATCACCAAATGTCAAAAGACGTTGACTGCTAGAGAATGCTTTTTCTAGAACTCGATATTTTCTTCGTATATTGCTCGAGCCGAACTTAGCCATCCACTAACTCGTGTACGGCTAGTACAAGATGGAAACAAGCAATTATGAATAGGTATACTCGTTAACATCACCTTCCAGTTAGAAGACATCCACTCCTGAGCACGGGTATTCTCTTACATTTATATTACGGTCAATTCAATGTTGAACCAAGACCACTCCATGATTACAATGCTTACGTCTCGTCGATATTTTTAGATTAAGTGCATTTTTAAAACCAAATAACAGCAAACTTCTTACAAAGCATTTTTTTAGGTTAATCTTAAGGTGCCGCCAAGATGCCAGAGCGCGATTTGCGCGGTTGCGCTCTGACGTTCTGGTAAAGTTAGAATTACTGGAAAACAAGAAAACGCAGGACGTGGCCTACCAGTTGCGACGATTTATACAGGGTTTAGCCGTTTATCACAAGTAAGTGTTACCGGTTGTCAGTTAATTGATATAATTACATTTAATAATACGCTATCAAGTGTTGGTAAAAAAATATCGAGATCTTTTCCGACACAAATATTTTTCAGTAATTTACGCTGTTGTATATATGCTAAATGTTGACTTGCTAACACAGAAATCTTTTTACTCAGTGAAACTGTGGACCACTTGAAAGAAAATATGACTCTATTCCCGGTAGAGGTGGACTTATCGCAAAACGCCTTCCAGTACAAGTCCACGTCACAGTTTATCCAAGTACGTATGAGCCAGATACCAACAAGTGCTAGCACAACTTTGTCACGGAAGAGTAATGCACATTTATGTGTAAGATGGTTGTGAAGCGACGTGCGACATTGCAGCCAGTTATGCTTAGCCCCTCTGACAAAATCAATTAATGTCTAATACTCGTGTCCGATTTCTTTGAATTATCACAAAAAAAAACTAATTTTCTTTCCCCAGCTCAGTAGTTTTTAGGCAGTTCAGAGCTATTGAGTCAGGTACCCCTGCCATCTTTATCTGAAGGTAATCGTGCCTTTGCCGTGGTTTCACCAGAATATTTATTTATATTAGGTATTTTGGAATATGTAATAATAATAGTCAAGTGTTTTTTTTTTCGCAGGATAGCCAAGAAGAAGACGATATCGAATATGCAAAAGAAATTCAAGAATATCACGACATAAATGAAGAGAGAGATGTCCCCGTGACCAACAGAAGACAGACTAAAGACAAGGATTCCACAGATTCCTCCCAACATCTGCTGTCCATTGACACCGACTTCAATTTTGAAACCAACAACTTCACCAAAAACGACAACTACGGCAAATCTGACTGTGATAAGACTGACAATTTAACTCTTTTGACGGAACTCGGATTGGCCGACAATGATTTCGGTGAGTTTCAGAATGGGCTGATGGATGACTTTATGCCCAACAAGAATAATGATACTGATGACGTGTTTGACAAGTTGTTGAGTGAATTGAATATAGGAAAGTAACTTTCAGTGAATTTAGTAAAAAATTGATTTCGCATATTATAATAAACTTATACCTTTAATAATGTTAACTTGGTTGTCTTATTTGCCGTCGTACTTACACAGTTTATATAGATAGGTACCTATGTTTTTTCTGACAAACGATAATTTAAAAACGCGGTCAAGTGCGAATCCGTTTAACTCACGCACTGAGGGTTCCGTTCCGTACAAACGTTCAATTATCTAATGTAAGAAACACGAAGGCTTTTGACCATGACCAGAAGAAAATTAAGCTTAATCGTGAACAGCGCCATCTATCGGTAGATTGTCTAACTTATTTGCGCGACCTGTGTCAAAGAGTAACTAAAATAAGACCTGTGTGCAAACATACGTTGCTTTTTTATGGGGATAATTCTTCATTATGTTAACCGATTACAACAATTTTTTTTTTATTTTATTTGAAAGAAGATATTTTTTGTGTTGTTTATTTTACTTATAATAAACACCCGCAAATAAGGTTATTTTGCAAATAAAATTATGTAAAAAAATAATATTTTTTGGAGACTTAGGATAATGGTATTTTTTCACATTTTCCTTAAAACGTCACATATCACTTTTTTTTACTATGAAAAAAATATATTTTAGAATGTTCAATTTGAGCTCTTTAAAATTGCCCCATTTGACCTAGTAGGTAATTAGACTTTGAAATTTTGGCCTTTTTACATATTGAGCATTTTCCATAGTTAATAAAAATTAATTTATAAAATGAACACACATGGAAAACACTTTCAATGTACTTATCTGAGTTCGCGTTGTTTCAAATTTCAAATCGATAGCTTAAGTACCTACCTAGTTCTCGAGATATTTAGAAATGTAACAGACGGTCAGAGTCGCCCAATAAAGGTTCCTTTTGTACCTGTACGGAACCCTAAAAAACCTCTCTATAAGTACCTATATAATTCAGACATTTATAAACACAAATGAAAAAATATTGGTTATTCAGTATTTTATTACAAACGTATAAAAAACATAAGCTATAAATAAAATAGATTTTGACAGTCTTCATTTACGAGTAATTCCGAGGACTTAGGTGTAGGCACTATAGCTAAAAAATAGTAAATTAATTGTTAACCAAGCAATGAAAGGTGTTCATTCCAGTTGAGGTAATTTGGCGCTCGAACGCAGTGTGAGCTCCAATAGTCCGAGGCCGAAATGCCTTTCACCCGAGTTAAACACTCGTATACGAGGAATGGAAAATACATGTGTTTTAAAAAAACATGACTTAGTATAAACTTTTATAGTAGTACTTGAGGGTATTTTCAATTAACAATTTAGGTAAAAGTGTCGTTATTTATGGAATGTAGAGTTAATATCATTTTAATTGCTTGTCTTTTTTTTCTAATTGCTAGATATTGAAAAAAAGGTAGGTTGGAAATTAAAATGCTCTTGAGCACAAACGTATCACTTTCAGCACACTTCATTGAAACAACAATGAGCATGAGAAATTAAACGACTACATGCAAGAGGAGTTTTACCTAAATGTTTACCTTCTTATATCTACGTACTCACTTATTTAGGACCGGGCCGGTTGCACCAACCACAATCAACGGCCTGATCAGCATCACCAAATTTTACGAATAATGTTATAACTGTGACAAACGGTTTGGTGCAACCGACGGTTTATTTACAATACGTAATTAGATTTGTTTTGGTAACAAATCAGTCTATTCATGATGATGATGAATGATGATGCGGTGTCTACTGTGGTCAAAATAGTGGCTTAACCTCTCAGCTTGATACGGATTTAGGATCAGTGCTTCCTTTTTGGGCTTTTTGCTTTCTCCTGTTACCAAATTCGTCAATTTAGTAACCTTTGGTATTATGTGAAATATGTCCACCTTCTTTGCGTTTTCTAGGTTTATTCCCATCACAATTTTAGATAGTTCTGAAGATGCCGTCTTGTGTAAGGCTTGCAAATTTTCTTTTGCGGTGTTCAAATTTTCTTTTGCCGTTTTTGTTAGTTCTGCGATGTCTATTGTTGCTGTGGAGTAGTGGAATATGGACAAGAGAGATATCTGAAAAGAAAGGAGATTATAATATTAAGAAATAGTACATTGTGCAACGAGGGGGGTAAGTGAAACTTTGGATACGAGGGCGGTAATTCCCGACAGCCGCAGGCTGGACGAAATTAAAGACTCGAGTTTGCAATATTCTTACCCCCGGAGTTACACACAATGCTTTTCATCACACTTGCGAAGAAAAAACAAAATTTTAAGCGAAATAATTCTTAAATACGGTGACATATCAAACATTCGTCCGCCATTTTGTAATTTCTTGACAGGTTAGGCATCTTAGGCACAGACCTATTCGGCATTCAGCCACGATTGAAAATTATGTAAAAATATTTAAAACGGCTGTTAAATTAATCAAATTGAAGAATTTGAAACATAAACAAAAATATTAAATTATAAACGTCAGTATTTAAAGAGTAAAACTCATTTATGCTACTTGGTTTGTATGAATAAGTGACATAATTCAAAAAAGTTATAACTCACTAGGGAGTTATAGCTTTTTTTTTCACAATCCATAACTCCCACGGGAACAAAATAGGCCTTTGTCCTTCAGTACACCTGCATGTAATAAGATCTTTTTCTAGGGCGTAAGGACAAATGCCTATTTTGTTCCCGCGGGAGTTATGGATTTTGAAAAAAAAGCTAACTCCCTAGGGAGTTATACCTTTTTTTTACAACAAAATAGGTCTTTGTCCTTCAGTACACCTGCATGTAATAAGATCTTTTTCGAGCAAGTGTGATGAAATACATATTTGAACATTCTTAACTCCATACTGACTGAAGAATTTTATATAATATCAAAAATCTTTGTCTAAAGATGGCACTTTCAATACCTATGTCAATAGAAGTAATCCTATCATTTAACATATTTAGGTAAGTACTTAAACAATTAATGAAAGTCTGTCTTCGATTTTTTCAACTCCACTCTTATCAGCTTCTTACCTACATAAGTATAAAGGGTTTACACGAAATAATTACCGAAACAATCAACTAAAATTAAAACCAAGTTACCATTGGCAATCTTTTGGCATTATATGATTTTATCTACACACATATCATAAACCCTCTATGATGCCTTCAAAATCCGTAAATAATGGCCAACATTACGATAAACTGTTTTGTTACAACAAATTTCTTATCTGTGATAATGTCGTTATAGCTTCATAACTACATCAAAATCGATTTGGTTATGCATTCAAATTTGGAACATCTCTGAAAAAAAAGCAATTTGATTTGACCTCTATTCTAATATCAGTCGAGACGCCTTTTAGTTTGAAATGAAATGTCAATTGCATACAATTTTGACATATCTCGCATGTTAGTTTGTATCGAATGATACGGAAATAGGCCCCCGACTCCAGTTTGTCACTGAATTTAAAAAAAAACTACATGCGTGAAAAAAGTTTTCATTTAGCGCCATTTGACGTACAGTTTACTTTTAATTAGTTTTAAGTATAGAATGATTATGTTTTTAAGGTAACTATAGCAAAAATTTCGTGTAATATAATATAAGCGATAAAAATATTTTGGTGACGCCACCACATATCCGCGAGTTCCGATTCGATTTGGCAACGATAGGTACCCTAACGGAGGCTTTAATTTGGGTAAGTGAATATTTCATAGAAAGTTTATAATATGTGTGTAGATATAATTTTTCAGAAAAAAAAACAGACTTCAATGGGGGAGACCGGTGAAAGCATGATTATTATTGATTTTGGATTTCATACAATGAAATTAAAAAGACGGCATCCTTCGCCTAATTATGTAGAAAAGGAGGTAACATGTTTTTTTTTTTGTCACTGTACCCAGGTACCCCACCTTGGCACATTTCAGATTTGCCCTATGGTTGACTGGTAAGATATCACACCATGCATGAAATAAAGCACCAGATAATTATAAAAAAAAAACTAAATAAGATAGAAATATAAAAATGTACCTTGAAAACCTAACTGCTTGACAAACATGCAAAGAGCCAAACGTGAACTATGCATCGTTGAAGAGTTCCGTTCTGTTCATCGTCAGCAGTTCCACTTCATCAAATGTCACTTCTACAAATGTAAATACTTGATTTGTTGATGAAAATACTAAGATCACTAATTCACTATATATACAGTAAGCTCAATAAGGCTTGTGTTGAGGGTACTTAGACAACGATATATATAATATATAAATATTTATAAATACTTACATACATAGAAAACACCCATGACTCAGGAACAAATATCCATGCTCATCACACGAATAAATGCCCTTACCAGGATTTGAACCCAGGACCATCGGCTTCATAGGCAGGGTCACTACCCCCGAGGCCAGACCGGTCGACCGCGGTCGTCTACTACTACTACTATGTATGCCTTTCACATTTGAGGAGTTCCCTCGATTCCTCATGGACCCCATCGTCAGAACTCGAACTTGACAAAAATTTGTCTTGAAAATCTAATTTACAGTACATATGGTGCTACTTTACCGCACTAGTGCGAAAAGTAGCATATTACGTTACTGTGTCGAACATTTAAAGGGCCATATGTATATATAAATTAAAACAAAAAAATAATTTTTAAAATCGGTTCAGAAATGACGGAGTTATGGAGTAACAAACATAAAAAAACCTCCTTTTTAAATCTTCAAGTCGGTTAAAAATAGTGTGTGTACTCACTACGTTCGTTTCTTAAACCCACACTCGTGTATTTCAATGCCTTTTATTATGTAGCAGTCACATAAACTACTATTAAAAATCCATTCATAATGTAGTCCGTTGAAATAGGACCATATTAATGGCTTACTTAATCTCATGGCTTAGGTAGTAGATTGCCTTGATTATGGAGATAGATAGCTGTCAAAAAATAACAGTTATTTGGACTTACCAAAACAAGTGTCTTCATGACGTTTGATTCCCTTCGGACTATCCTATCAAATGGTCAGCAGTGATGGACGCTAGTATTTAAATATTGGCCACAACATCTTATTACGTTCCCATACGCTCCTATTCTGATTTGGATTCGGTTTTATAATAACGGCTTGGGTTAATTAAGTGATTAGACTGGGCTTTAGATTAGAGCTAACCGTAGCTTAAATCTTTTCTTAATTACTTAAATAGGTATTTTTACATTACTAGGTATTTAAAGCAAGACAAGATAATTTTTGGAGAGAATAGTGAGGATACGTTATGTCCACCACAGTACAGGCTATGCCTAGTGTGGGGGCCAGCATGAATGTAATACTGTTATTATTTTATTTCGGAAATAAAACATTTGTATTTGTATTGTGTACGTTTACAGAATAGGTATTACTGATAAAATAGCTTCAGTATAGTTATTATGAACAATTGAACAGCAGCGGTATCATGGTCGCATATTTACCACCTGTCATGCCATACGTCACTTTCGTACTTACATACTTGTTAGAACGTGACAGGCATGATGACAAATGATAAAGAGCCGACCATATTAGCCCTACAGTTTATGTTTTTGTTATAAGATAATTCATTTCTGTATAAAATCTACTATGGAATGGAGTATCGAGACAAACCGTAGGTACTGGCATAACGATACTTAGTAAATAAGCTTAGATATAGTTTTTGTAATTACCTGAATAAATATAGAAATACTAGATTCTTCGAGAGGGAAACTCTCTTCTTATCCTGCGATGCGATGATGCAAGAACGTACCGACGCGTTTGAAACGTCAGGACAGTTAAATAATTGAAAGTACCTAAATGATGGACGCGATAGTTTCATCAGCTTTCATCTATAAAATTAATTATGTCTTGAAAGGATACAAGAATTGAAAACGAACACGAACGAATAACTACGAATAGGTAGGTGCAACGTATTTAAAATTTGGAACGGCAACGAAACTAAAGAAATGAACAATGCAAACGCTCTCTCGATCCAGAATACACCGCCTAGCGAAAGTGTCACTATAATTATCAAAATTCACCTCACAAATCACGGCGCCGTCTGCATGGCAAACAAGTGTACCTACAAGATTTATCGTTACACCCTCTGTTGTAATTATTGTATAATCGATAGTGCATGACGCTATTTAATTAGGACACGATTAATATAACCAGGATTCAATGTCACAGGAATGATACAATAATTTATAACATTAATACTAAGTAGACCTACTTAGAACCTTGTCATATACCAATACCAATTCAACTTTATTCAAGTACCTACCTAGTTCATAACGTGTATTGGTGAAATAAAAAAAATAAAGTTTAGTTAAAGTAAGTTAAGCACTAATTCCCTATAAGTACCTAACTGCGAACGCTAAACAGTTACGTAGTTTGAGCATCTGTTTTAAAAAATCCTAAGTTTTAAATACATATGGTGCTACTTTACCGCACTAGTGCGATAATTAGTACATTACGTAACTTTGTCAAAATTTTGTTCATTAGCTCTTATGTAGTACTATAAAACGTTGTACGATACATGTGCGAATAGGTAATTCGCAACTCGTGTCGATAAAAAAAAAAATATACCACTGCTAATAAAAAAACAACAATAAAAAAATACAAAAAAAGTGCTGATTTGAACCGTGTTCACGTAAAGCAGCCAAGTAGCGCCCTCTATAGTATTGCTACTGTTTCGCCACATGGCGCCACTTTTTGATATTTTACAAATGGAACACATATCAGTGATAGAATAAGGATCAAAGTCAAATGGCGTTCTAAAAGTTTTAATTATGTGTCGAAAGATGGCAGTAAATTTACTTAAAACAAACACAAGTGACCATGCAGTTCACGATTACTTTTAGAAAATTAAAAAAGGAATGGCCCCGTTAGCTGCAGACCTTTTTTTATATACTACGTCGGTGGCAAACGAGCATACGGCCCGCCTGATGGTAAGCAGTCACCGTAGCCTATGGACGCCTGCAACTCCAGAGGTGTTACATGCGCGTTGCCGACCCTTTCAAAATCTATACAGTCCTTCTTTGAAGAACCTCATTCTGTAGACCCTCGGGACAACCTCGGCAGCTAGCTCATTCCAGAGCCGGAGCGTCCGCGGAAGGAAGTACATCTTAAACCGCACACTGCGCGACCATTTAGGTTCTAGGGTGTGAGGACGAACTCTAAGTCACAAGGTTGAAATTGCAATGTGATAACTTTGGTTTTAGAATCTGTGTTTGACTTTGACCCTTTTATAAATACTTCTTCTTCACGTGCCATCTCCGTCCAGGAGGTTGGCGACCATGTCTAAATGAAATGCAAGTGTGTGCGTAAATTGTCTATGTGCGAACAAAAATAGTGATGTCATGTTACAACATATTAATAATCTATCGATGTTTAACTGCTTTATCGACTACTTTTTCAAATGTGTTTGAAAAAGTTGAAAATGATAAAGTTGAAGTTGTTTGAAAATGTGTTCGCAAAGAGTTGACTTACCAAAGAAAATTTGAATTTCGCGCCTTTTCCTGCTGACAACTTGTATACAAGTATACGCTGTCTTGTGTTTCCTTGTGTTGGCGGCAAAGCCGTGGAAAAGTGGTTAAAATGTAAGTACTGTGTTGGAAAGTGAAGTTTAAATTTATCGCTAAACATGTACACGTTAGAGGTGGGCGCCGACCTAAAATTTGCCGGCGGCGGCGCGCCGGGGAAAATTGGTCGGCGTGGCGGCGCCGCGCCGCGGCGTGGCTTTTTTTGTAAAAAAAAACTCAATTTTTAGATGCGAAAAGTTTTATTCATGTGTTTTTACAATTATTGTAGTTGTCGTGTATGAAAATAATTTTATTTACGCGAGTAGGGCTCAAACGTGATCGCTTAGCATTTAAAACTAATCCAGCTATAGAAAAGACACGTTCGCTCGGGGTGCTCGTTGCAGGAATCGCGAGAATAGACGTGGCAAGTGCAGCTAGTCCTGGGAAAACATTCTTTTTCTCCCGCCAATAGGCAAGAACATCCCCGTTCAAGAATTCTACCTCTTTAGGATCAATCGTCGCTAGATATCTCCAACATTCTTGGGAGAAATCTGACTCTGGTAATTCATCAATGTTGCTGCAACTACTGTGCTTTTTAGATAATTTTGTCAGCAAAGATTGAGTCGAAGAAGAGCTTGGTTGTGGCTCTGATACATCATGAGAAGTTTCACCAGATTCGGAACGTGGCAGATCAGAGGATCTAATGAGATCATTAATGCAATCTGCCAGAAAAGCCGCACGGTTTGTGTTCATTTCGAATAAATATGAATCAATTTCTTTTAATCCTGAAAATCTGGGATCAAGAAGAGATGCCAATACTACATTCTTTGTCAAAGGAAATCTGTGGTCAAATTTGTCGAGCATTCTATTTTTGAGCGATATCATCGTCGCAATTTCTTCGTCAGAGATCGAATTTAAAATCTCTTTTAATTCAGCGCGAAACACTAGAGCTAAGTTGAGAGAAACAGACTTTTGCGCACATAAAACTTCAACCGCTTCGCGAAATTTCCGAAGAAATCTGATGAGGTCTTCCAGCAGGTTCCAATCGGTTTGTACCAGTTTCAAATCTTCCTTGCCAATCCTGGTGAGAATAGAATTTACTGGTTTCCTATTGCAACAATGCGCCAAACTCTCCAACATACTAAGCACACTATGCCAACGGGTGGGCGTTGCGGTTTTAATGCTTGGCAATTGGTGTAAATTGCCAAACTCGTCGTTGAATATTTGAGAGTTTTGTGAAACTTCATCGTCGTCATCACCAATTGGTTCATTTTCGTCATTTTCCAGAACTTCTGAAACATTTTCGATTTGTTGTAAAAACTCCATTTGCTCTTTTTCCGCTTCCTTCTCCAATTCGGGCAAGCGATACCTTATGGCTTTTACAATCTTTTTAACCTTCTTTATCAACTCTTTCAAAGAAGGGACATTTTTAATCCCATCAGCAATGACCAGGTTATGTAAACCATGCCCCAAACATAGATGGCTGTCAAGACCAGACAGCGAAATGGCACGCTTAACGTTTGATCCTGCGTCTGTTACCGTATGCAACTCTTTATCACACAACCCAAATTCTGATACTGTAGTATTTATCAGTCCTTGAATCTTTTCTCCTGTCTTTTTTCCTTGGACTAGTTGAGTACTGAGTGTAAAACTTTTGAGCTCGTAATCTGAAAAAGTAAAAATCTGTAAGAGTAATGGATGGAATATGGGTGACATCTCTACGTTATAGTCTGCTACAGTAGAAAACCAAGGATAGGAGGCCTGTTTCCTAAAATAGGCCACAAACTAAAGGTAAGTCTAATATTAGTGGGTTCTCTCTCACCAGCAGTAATGAAATGAAGCGTGAATGTAATATAGTTGAGTCTTCGATACTGGTCCGTCCACAAATCAAACGTAATAGAGACATGTCGTGGAGTTCCTGTTAATATTTGGGTTTTCACAGTCGCAAGCATAGTTTCATATACGTCATCTAGCGCACCTCGACCAACAGTGTATCTTGATGGCATGTCTTCATCAGAGACAATTATGTTATATTTCTAAAATATAAATACACAGAACAATATAAAGAATTCAGTAAATTTAAAAGGTAATGAATTAATGACGCTATTTTCTTATATTCACTCACCTTAAAGAAATCGATCATCCCTTCATCCGAAACAGAGTCAAATGGCATGAGTGAGGTGCAAAACCAAAGTGCTAAATCTCTTGCAAGAATCCATTTATCTTTTTTAGTAACCATATTCATTGTTGAACTGGAAGCAACTGTGGCTCTTGCTCGAGGGCGTGGGGTGGGGGTAAAAAAGTCGTTTATAAGTCTTGTTGACTCAGTTTTGTCCTCCCTTATATTGTGAGAGTCTCTTAAGTGTCTTATAAGATTCCCTGTGCTGATGGTTTTGCCATATGACTTAATTTTGGCCCTGCAATTAGTTAAAACGTTATACTTAATATGAGATAATTATGTTGTTTTTACTTCAATGTGACTGATTGTTAAGTTTCTGCAAAATAACTAATATTAGTAAAAACCCAAAATACAACCAAAATCCAGATTAAAACTCCGCAACCTTATTTTCAGAGCATTAGTATATAATTATTCTATTTCATCCATATGTTTAGTCAGCAGCTTAAGTGATCGATTGAATAAGTAGGTACACAAACATGTAAATACATATTTTAGGAGTAAAAAATCTGTTTATAATTTATTATGTGTAAACAATAAAATTAAAATATTCGTACACATATTCACTTATGTCAGAAAACTTACTAGATAACTCACTGAGTGGATATGCACTTCTGCAGCTGACCGTACAATTTTTTATTCAAGTCGTGTAAGGAAACTAATAAGAATAAGCATGACAGTTTTAAGAAACACACACACACACACACACACATTTCATTACGTACCAAATTAAAAAATTCAAAAATAAGGCCAGCAAAGGCAAATTAATATGCAGTAGGTAGTAGGTAGGCAGGACGGCAGGACGCAGATGCAGGTTAGTTTTGCGTTAGGTGCTGTAAAGTACAAACATTGTTTCCTAAATACATACAAAAATACTGAATACAGCACTGAGCTGTCAGTCAGAATGGTCCAGCGCATCTAGTACATCTTGAACCTAGAAAAAGTTACATTGCGTCATTGTCAATAGTCTGTCCCACAGACGTGATTGATTTATAGGTAGTAGGTACCTACTTCTTTTAATAATATACAGTAATTAATATACCTATAATAAGAGAATGTGAGTTTAGATAAATACTTACATTTCGAACGATATATCACCATTTTCAGATTGGCAGGCTGTAAGACATTGCTTGCAATAAACTTGATCAGTGAAAATTTTACTCCTTTTGTTTTCTTCTTCCAAAATCAATTGACCAAAGTGCTTCCACGCGAAGCTAGATTTGGTTTTCCGATCAAAAAGTACCGAAATTGAAAACTGACTTATTTTCATTTTGCTAACATTAGTATTGGACGACATTTCGACTAATTCTTTACGTAAATAAAGCAGTCGGCAGGGCGGCGCGCGAAAACGTACGTGTGTTGCGTAGTAAAGCGTACTAGCAACTGACTGGCTGTGTGCGCCGCGCCACTGTGGCGCGACTCGAACGCACACCGCACCCCGCGCCCCAACCGCCCGCACCCGGCGCCTAGCGCTCGGCGGCCTGTTGCTATGCGAACAATAAAGCGAAAATTGAAGTTTTTGAAAATTGAAAATTTTGAGTCGATATCGATCGGCGCGAATTTTCGGATACTCGGCGGCGGCGGCGCCGCGCCGGCGCGGCGCCCACTTCTAGTACACGTTCAGAAAAGGTATTATAACAATCGTTATTATTTTAAGTCGGTTATAAAGGTAATATCTTAATGATGTCTTGTGAACAACTAATTCCATACCTACTAATATACCGACAAGTTATCGATACAGTCATATGAACATTTTGTCAAGCCCTAGCGTAAAGTAACAGTTTAGGTTTTTACACAAAATATTCTAAATTATTGACTAATATGATGAAATATTGACACATAATTGAAGAAAAACTTATAATGAAGTGTTATAATTGGTTTTTTACACTTTTTATGCTGTTAATCTGATAAAATATCGTTACGAAAATTTCGCTAGGAATATCATAATTACCTATGAAATGAGTATTTTCCTGGGTTTTTTGGCCCTGAAACACTACAACCCGGCACACAACATGACACCATCGTCACTAAATTACTTAATGTATAATTTTCTTTTTGATTCGCTTATATTTTTCACGTTAAAAAATACGGCAATATGATTTTGGCCGCCTCGGCCGCCTTCGAACTCAAAATTGGTTACGTTTTCTCATATGTAGTCTGCCTCTTTTGCACTTATGGCTTGTTCATATACGTCATGGCTTCCCTTTCGCACACTTCATCTGTCTGTCAAGCGAAGCGACTGACATGTCTCTGTTTGGCTCATAGCCCCCAGGCTGACTAAGCTTATTAAATAAAACGTAATATTTTATTTTATCCCTTTTGAAGCCGGTTTACTTTTTTTTGTAAAACGTTTTTAAATATCAATTTTTAGTTTTAAGGCATCATTTAGAGCTTGTCTGACGCGTGACGCATGAATGTAAAATACAATCATATTTATCACTAAATTCGTTTACTTTAATAAATAATCAGGATTTTACTCGATTCCGTCTGGGAAATCTTTCCTGCCACTACCTACTCTAAATCTATCCTCCGCCAAAGAAGAATAATTCCCATCCATCCTCAGGGGATGTTGCTTTTGTCTCCAGAAGAATCGATTTAACTAAGGAATGGTTGGCTCTATCACCAAAGGTGCCAAGCCACTACTACAGGGCTAGTTCCAAGAGTACTTATGTCGAGGACATATTCAGGAGCAAGTCACAAAGTCCAGTTTCGAAGTCATTTGGAACTTAAAGCTTAACTGACCTTTAAGAAGCTCGGGGTGCTCAATAGAGCGAAACAGTACTTCACACCAGGTTACCGGCTTTCGTTATACAAAGCGCAAGTTCGACCACATATAGAGTACTGTTCTTAACTCTGGTCTGGAGCACCAAAGCACCAACTTCTACCACTTGAATCTATCCAACCTCGGGCAGTTCGTATTGTTGGGGACCCCGATCTCACAGTCAGTTTGGAACCTCTCAGCCTTCGGAGAGACGTTGGCTCTCTGTGTCTCTTCTACCGTCTCTACAATGAGGAATGTTCTGAAGATCTTTTTGAATTGGTGGCACCATTGCATTTTTGGCACTTCCCGCCTAAGAAACAAAGCTCATCCTCACTTCCTCGACATGTGGCAAACCAAGAACAAGCGGGCATCTCGCTCGTTTTTGCCCAGAACTTGCAAGTTGTGGAATGAGCTACCTTCTGAGGTGTTTCCCTTGCGCTATGACATGGGGTTCTTCAAGAAGCAGGTATTTAGGGTTCTCAAAGGTTGGCAAAATCACTGGCACCAAAATTGATGGTTTCTGAAATATACTACAAACAGAAACTACAAGTACATAGTCGCTATTGTTTGACTTCAAAAAGATTATTTTCTTACTACTATGTATTTATGTATATAAATCGCTTTTTAGATTATATCACTGTTTTATTTCTCTTTATATCTATTAACAATTTACTGACCACGTTGTTTAACTACTTTTTCAACACACTTGCTCAAACTCAAAACGACGTTTTTATTCCACCGATTTTTGGCTCATAATCCTAGATATTAAACACGCGTGGTTTTTCAGTATATTATAAATAACACTTGGGCTTTTTCATTATATTATCCGACTGAGTTAAGAAGGTAACTGATTGCAAATAATATGCATGGAAACGGAGCCTTCTTAATTTGGTCGAGTAATACATTTTTTTTCTAAGCAACTATTAGGTTTCAAATGTTAGTTCAAAGAGGTTTTATCACACCAAACATAATTTATAGATTAAATTATCTCGTAAATTACATTAATGAATAAACAACAATTTATCGATTTGATCTCCATCCGTCGAAAAGATATACGAAAATATTAGCTTCTTTCAATTTTTTTAATTGGCTGTTTGTCGAATTCGTGCGCGCCTTTGCCTTGCACGTGCATTGGAATCGTGCGTAAAAAAAAATAACGCGCCAGCCATTTTCCGTATTTGTCATAAAATTGGAATAGTTTTGCATGTTTTTAGTTTATATATTAATGAAAATGACATTTTCTAGCATTGTAAATGACACATAAAATTGACGCTGCCAGTAATACTAATAGAGGCAAGAACTGAGAACGATAGCCTTTTACCATCATAATCGGGTGAAAAATAATTGGCGGCATATGAATCTTTTATTCAATGGAAAATCAGCAAAAACGCCCAGTCTTTCTTGGAAAACGTGTTGGTAGCTTACTTCAATGAACTGGCGAATAAGTGCCTATAAGCCCAGCACGCTTTGGTGCAATTATTCGATGTTAAAACTGTAGGTAAGCCAACATTTTGAAAATTGCACTTTTACTGTTTTGAAAAAAAAAACTAATTTATAAGTTTTGTTTTTTCCTCGCAAGTGTGTTGAAAAACGTCGTATGAAACGCGAACGCGTGTGCTATGGTCAGTACACACATCGGCTTTCTTATTGCGCGCTCGCTTACAGCTCGCGCGCACAATATCGCCTCGTGTGTAATGACCAACTTAGCACACTTGTATCATAATGTACTATTACAGTACATATGGTGCTATTTTATAGCACTAGTGCGAAAATTTGCACATTACGTTACTGTGTCGAACATTTAAAGGGCCATATGTACTGTAAAACTTTGTACGATACATGTGCGAATAGGTAATTCGCAACTCGTGTCGATTTAAAATACTCCCTTCGGTCGTGTTTTAATTTATCGCTACTCGTTTCGAATTTCCTATTTTTCGCACTTGTATCGTAATGTACTAATTAAGCACATATAAAACCAAAATGTTAACAATTAGTTAAAAACATTATTTTATATGTGCATAGCTTGTACATACGAGTATTTTAATTTATTGACTCAAAACAAATCTGACATGTGCCCAAAGTCAAAAAAAAAATCTACTAAACTCTACAGATTTAAAAAGAAATTTCTTATGCATTGGAAAATCATTATTTTTTTACAAATTTATGTCCGATTTTGTTAGGCATTCAGCTTATGGTTTTGAATTAAAACAGTTTTTTTAGTCTCCTGAAAAGTCATGACAATGCACATGTACGTTTGGGAAAGCGCAACGACGATTTGTATTTTGTAACAAATTTAATAAATAAAACACCGATATCTTTAGGTAAAATGTATTGAATTATAAACAAGGTAAAATTAGAGCTTAAAAAACATATGCTTCTTTCTAGTACATACATGTAGGTAGTAATCCTAGGTTACATTACAGATGTTAGTTCGAATGAGAATCAAATGTTATGTACTGATATTTACTACTTACTTTTACCCAACTCCCGTGCCGAAATGGGGTAAGTTCAACGCTCTTTATGACAAGTTCGATTGAAATGGTTTAATTAGAACAATTGCTTCTAGTTTTTTTCGCTACTGAGGCTAGGCGATAATCGAAATTCCATATGATTGGCGATAAAACATTAATACATAAACCTACTATTGTATCACCATTGATATTCTCACTGCCCCTGTGGTAAAAAAGTACTATTATGCCAAATACGAAATAAAGTGATATTACATTTAGCGATGATTCAAGTTCAAGCGTTTAGTAGCAAATTTTCTTATCTAGTGCAAACATCTTCCAAACCTAACAAATTAAAATTAATATAAAAATAGTTTTCTTCAACATATTGATTAGAAAAACAGCAAATAAATATAAATTATATTACAGACATCTTTCCTACCCATATCCATCGGTTTCCATCAATATTTGGACTAAGCACTGATATTTTGTACTATACTGAACGAGAATTAGGTACAATTATGAAGTAATTACCAGGAAACACAGTTAAAGTAAACGTGAACAGTATAAACTTGAATTATGAAGTAATAGTCTATTCATCTTGAACAGTCTCACATTTGCTAGATCTGAAATCATAGCAGTTATAGTACAAAATTCAGTCAGTAAATATATAAGGCAGATTACATTTTCATAAAGCCGAACGATTGTTTCATACATATTTATATACACAAGTTCGATTGAAGGCTTAGTTTTGATAATATGTGCAATTTCCCTGTAGGTATAGTATTATATTCACGGATCACCAATCAACCTTCATGCCTGAGCCAAAAAAACGCGAGAAAAATCGCTGCACGGTGACAGCGGCGGTAGTGACCACCATACGTTTGTGAAACACAGATGTAAAGCAGTCTACCCTAGTTTCAATGTTGGGCGAATTCTCTCGGAGACATGTTTGCAATGCCACGCTACGTAACACGCGTGGCGTTCGGCGCAGCTTAGCGAATGATATTTGCTTCAGAGTGTGCACCTAATCAATGCAACTTATGCGGCAGTCGCAGCACATTCGCTAGATCTGAACACACGTTTAGATTTCCGTATATTTGTTATAGATGGTATAGTATCAATAGTATCATGCCGGCTGTACACACTCGTCTAGCGCCCCTCACCGAGTCTCAGCTCCGCTCCTATCCAATCGGAGAGGCGAGGCGCCAGACGTGACGAGGAAGAGCGAGACGAGAAGGCCGCAGCATTCACACTCATTCTCGGCCTGTCTCGGGGTGTCTCGACGAGTGTGTACACCCCGCATAATAATAATATGTATACGAATATGTATGTTCTTCGTGGTTATAATTGCATGAGATAACTAAAAGTTTGTACGGAACCCTCGGTGCGCGAGTTAAACGAACCCGCACTAAACCTTTTATTTGAACTCTGTGTTTAATACACTTATGGCTAATAGTGTTAACACTTCACTTCTGTTTGAGCTTAACTGTGCAAAACTAAACCTTCACTCGCTACCGTCAAAGTATCACAACGTACAAGTAGTTGAACCCCGATCAGCCTACGTAGCCCAGGACTGCAGCTTTGCGAATTCCTCGTCGTCCTCTGAAATAGAAAAAAAGATTATTTATTAGCTACCGTCGAATTAAAACATTTATACGAAACCGTTTCACCCAAATTCTTTAATTTGTAAAACGTAAACAATACGGACGTAACAATTATGAGTCGTGCTAAGTAAAGAGAAATAATACATTATTGCAGAGGCCGGGAAAGGGCAATTCGTGGATGAGCTTCGATTCGATCGAGAAGACGAATCCACGAATTGCTGTTCCTGCCGAGGCATTGCTTTTCTCCAAACGTGAGAGGAAATAAAGTAAAATAACCAAAATTTAATCATCATATAATCAACCAGCACTCAAATCGACTCTTCACATCAAAAACAACTACCCTATTTAATTATTTTTTAAAGTTAAAGGCACAACTATTCTGCCATTCAGTACCATTCAATGTTCACTCATTCAATATAATTGTGCAATATAAGCTGTATTTGCACGGATGAGACCCTTAAAAACATATAAAAGTTATACAGTCTTTGAGTTTAGTAAGCAGTATTCGCACGATCTTACACGACTATCCTATAGCTTGAAATTATGCTGATCGGGTCGTGTAGACGCAGCTCGCGGCTATATTAATAGGGTTATTTCCAATTTTTTGAAACGCTTGTAATACGTTCTATATTAACCAAACGTTGCCCTAAAATTTAACTTTTACCCTAAAAACGGCTTTAAATATGTTAAATTAACAAAATATATTTTGACCCATGCTTTCGCGCCCAGAACGCTCTTTGAAAATTGTATGACGTCGCAGTTTACGGTTTGACACCTAACTATGTACATACCAATGAGTAAATTAGGTAAGTATATAGGCACACACGTAACATCAAGGCCCCCCGTTGTCTATTCTCTTTGGGATCTCTTTTTTACTCTTACTAAGACGTAATTAGAATGACAGAGAAAAATGCCCGCAATGACGAACTTCGATTTTCGTGGTTATAGCCCAGTCTCAAACCGTGAGTTAAGACGTCAACAGAATCTTCAATGTTGTTTCGACTTGGGGTCACGTGACGTGTTAAAAGATATTTTAAATTCAATATTTACAAAAATATGCTCATTAGAGGTCCACTAAAGGTAGTTTAACATGATCTTATAATCCATAAGAATTTATTGGGATACTATTCTGCCCTAAGATTTGTAGATGGAAACAACCCTATTGGCTGTTTGCGTTTTTCTTAGTGTACGAGGGTCATGCCAAAAGAAATTAGATACTCAAAAGTTACCGACTTTATTCTTTATTACAGCTATCTATTTTTTCGAAGTAGTCACCGTGAACACGTATACACTTTTCCATCCGTCTAAACCACTTAGAAAATACCGATGACCACTCTTCTTTAGATACCTCAGAAATTTCATAATTATACGCAGCCAGGGCATCTTCTTTGTTCTCAAATCGCCTTCCTTTTAATTTTTCTTTAATTTTGGGAAATAAGTAAAAATCGCAAGGGGCTAGGTCGGGGGAATATGGCGGGTGGGGCAAGATAGTCACGTTTTTTGAGCTGAAATAGTCAAGTGTTCTAGCAGAAGTGTGAGGGGCAGCGTTGTCATGGTGCCAGAGCAGGTGCTGAGTTCCCGATTTCGGCCGCTTGTCACACCAAGCTGACAGTACTCTGGGGGCACAAACTGTCACATACCATTCAGAGTTGACTGTCCTTTGATCTTCTAGCACTATCGTAGCAATATGTCCCGTCTTGCAGAAAAATGAGGCAATCATTTGTTTTTGTGTACTTCGGGTTCGGCGACATTTTGTTGGCGTCGGCTCATCTTCAAAACACCATACTGTGGACTGCCGCTTTGTTTCGGGGTCGTAGTTATATAGCCATGTTTCGTCACCTGTAAGTATATCATATACATTTTTTTTCTCGCCAGCGTCGAATTTATCTATCATAAATTTGCACCAATCTACGCGGCGGTCTTTTTGCAAATCGGTGAGTTTGTGCGGCACCCATCTTGAACAACGCTTATGAAGGGCCAGATGATAATGAATTATAGTTTGCAATGCTGCTGATCCAATACCCAGCTCACGCTCGAGCTCTGCATATGTAATTCGTCGGTTCGCACGAACATTTTTTTCCACAGCCTGTACGTTTTCTTGAGTGACTGCGGTTGGCGGCCGTCCGGTCTTCGCCTCATCTTCAAAGGTCTCTCGTCCCCTTTTAAATTCAGCAAACCAATTAAAAACAGTTGCACGTGAACAAGCAGACTCGCCAAAAGTTGAAACTAAAAGTTCAAAACACTCTTGAGGTTTTAAACCTTTTTTAAAATCATAATAAATCATAACACGAAAATCACGTCGAGTGAGCTCCATTGTTGCGAAAATTTCCCTCCAAAATTACCCAGAAAAAAAATAATTAAAAAAGGAATCCTAACATTTTCCGAGTGTTCCATATTTGAATTTATTAGCAAATAACCTACCTTTACAATGGTGTATAACTGGCCAGTATCGATCAAATGACCATAGAGTATCTAACTTCTTTTGGCATGACCCTCGTATGTTTTAAAAAAAATTAAAAACAATACAGTACTAACTTCCCGTCTTTTTATATATATTATATATAATAAATTCCGGTTTGATTTTTTTAAATTTGAGTTTGATCATAATGAAGAACTTCCTGTACCTTTTTGCTACAAGAAGGTGAACATTTCCGAGCATATTGGCGAAAATAGTTATTTGTACAACAAGAGAGCAAAGTTTGATATTTCTTCGAGTGCTTGTTTTGAGTCCCGTGCAAGCGAAAGATTCTATAATGTAGAATCTTGAGCGTAGTAAGGGACTCAAAAGCGCACGAGATGTAAATAACTTTGATCTCGTGTAGTACACAAAATTTTTCACGTCAGTCAGCCATCAAAAAATACAACCTTGTAAAATGTAATCCAGACGGACGGATTTCACTCATGTTTTCTGAAGTTATTCTAACAATTAACTTTAATTACCGCAATAAAACAAAACGAAAGAAATTTCAATAAAATAATACGAAAATAATGAATTAACGAACATCAATTGACAGTTCAATCGACAACTTTTTTTTTGTAAAAAAAAAAACTTTGTAAGATACGGTCCGAATTGCGGATACTACTATTTGTCAACTATAGTAGAGATTGTTAAAAGTAGTTAAGTAGAATTATTTACTGCGTAACAATTGCGTAAATTTGTATAAGTTCATTGTTTTGATTGTATAATAAAATACGTAAAATATGGTGTTTTTATTAAATTTTAAACTTTTATTTCATTAATTAATTATTATGAATGAAGACTCGTAGTGTGTTTTGGAACAATGCGGTCTGACTTATTTCGGGGGTCTATTATAAACCGTCAATATACCGTTGAATTAAGTATGCACTTTTTTTGTCTCTTTCTTTTTGCTAATGACGTAAAAGGGATAAAGACAATAGAATCCAAATATTTCGAACTTGTATTAGGCCCCGCACGTTGAAATGACATTCGAATCTAAAGGTCACTTGAATGTTATTTTGTCTCACTCGGTGAGCAAAATGCGATTTTGCTCACTGTTTTTAAGCAGCAAATTACCCTCGTTCGAGCTGCTGACGTGAAAAGTACTTTTAACATCGTTCAAATCGGTCAAATGTTGTTGTTGTTGAATTGTTATCGTACGAAAACCGGCCAAGTGCGAGTCGGACTCGCGCACGAAGGGTTCCGTACCATTATTTATAAAAACGGCAAAAAAAATATGTTTTTTGTATGGGAGCCTCCCTTAAATATTTATTATATTCTGTTTTTAGTATTTGTTTTTATAGCGGCAACAGAAATACATCATCTGTGAAAATTTCAACTGTCTAGCTATCACGGTTCATGAGATACAGCCTGTATGTCAGACGGACGGACGGACAGTGAAGTCTCAGTAATAGGGTCCCGTTTGACCCTTTGGGTACGGAACCCTAAAAAATCGGATTCTTTAGTTAAACATTTAAGGTAAATATGGGTAAGTGTGACATACTTTTGTCAAAGTTAACTTTGAACACATAAATCAATATCATAAAGTTAGATTTTGAACTGTGCCCTAAGGTACAATATTATAAGGTTCAACTTTAGCTTTATATTAGTTTGATGATGTATAGATGGTATTTAAGATCTTTAATGAAAGTAGAGTCAAAGTCACACTTCCCCAGCAAAATGAGGTAAGTGTGACTACATTGTTAGTGCACGCTAGACAACAATTTTTAACACATTCACTGCCAGACAAAAAACGGCGCAGAAACCGGTGGTCTATAGCTGCGTACAAAACAACCCGCTCAGCGGGTTGTCCGGCATCTGAACAAAGTTCACGAGCGCCCACCAGGTGGGTTCTCGGCAGTGAATGTGTTAATATTAAAATGCAACAACCATGATACGTAACGATGATAATGTATTCATTTTGATTTATACTATATGCTTAGTTAGTTATCATCATTTTATGTTAAAATATAATCCGGGGTAACTGTGGCATATGTGTTCCAAGCTGGGGTGGAAAACCCTTTTTAGTGAAAAATGCACTTTAAAGAAAAATCGATCGAGCTTTGAAAAAAATATGTGAACAAAACAAAAATTACCTTCTATATTTAATATAATAAATAGATACCTACGCGTCGCGGTACTTTCGGACTATAGAAACAAACACACTTCTATAGCGCTGTGGCGTAGCGTAGCGTTCGTTGTCTCAGCCGGGAAAATACGGTTATTAGATAAAACATAATACATACCTTCTTCTTCCTCGCGTTGTCCCGGCATTTTGCCACGGCTCATGGGAGCCTGGGATCCGCTCAACAAATAATCCCCAGAATTGGCGTAGGCACTAGTTTTTACATAAGCGACTGCCATCTGACCTTCCAACCCAGAGGGTAAATAAGGCCTTATTGGGATTAGTCCGGTTTCCTCACGATGTTTTCCACCACCGAAAAGCGACTGGTAAATATCAAATGATATTTCGTACATAAGTTCCGAAAAACTCATATCTCTGATACGGGACAAGTATAACATACTGCCTCAAGTGAGTTAGCCACACTTTCCCAGTCACTCATTTTTTAGGCTACGTTTTTAAATGCACATTAATTTCTTATTTTCCCTTATTTAAAAAAAAAAAAAAGTTACTTGAAGATTAAATAATAATATTTAGTATTACCTATTCACAATAAACGGATTTGACGATTTTGCTTCGAATTTAATAGAAGGAAATGCGTCGTTTGAGCTGCAACTCGTAATAAAAAAATTGTGAGATTTCAAAATGACGATAGTAGTAATTTTCAATTAATCGTTTATTTACTCATGACAACAGACCATAGCAGTATCAATATCTCAATTAGTTTACGTAATATGAAGGTCAGTTACACTTGTCCCGTAGCTACACTTACCCCTACTGACCTTACTTATTTTCGGGTCGTGATATTGATCTGCAGATCACTTATTGACTCGCGTTCACCACACATTGGCATTGATATTCCCATACTATTTTAACGTTAATAAGATTGAACCAAAGACGGCTAATTCTAGCTGCTTCTACGTTTACGACTGTACTAAAGTGTTAATGTTGTATAAAATATACTATGCAACTGACTGGTGGGGCTTGGTGTTAAATATGTAAAAAAACGCATGTGCGCGTGGCTACCCCGTCACCGTAAACTCTTTAATAAAGCGGAATACGTGGGTAATCTATTTATCATCATCAAAACAGTCGGAGACCTTATAGCAACGAGATAAACTTTCCTAATGGCCAGTCCTGGAACCCTATATACACAATACCAAAAACCTCTTAATTCGCAGGAGATTTTTTACTGTAATACATGTTATATTTATATCGCGTGCGTGGGACTTCAAAGTAACTTTTATGCCAACACGATAGGTGCCATTAATTTATTACGTAAGACGAATTAGGGGGGGACTGGTCGAACATGTCTTATTTTTTCATACAAGTTGGTGGTGGTGTGGTGGGAGGGGGTTTTCATAGTTCTTATTTAAGATCACAAAAATGAAAAAATTTAAAATTACTATGAAATTGTGACGTTTAAAATAATACTTACAGAATCTTCTTCTTCCTCGCGTTGTCCCGGTATTTTGCCAGACTCATACATTGGAGCCTGGGGTCCGCTTAGCAACTAATCCCTAGAATTGGCGTTGGCACTAGTTTTTACGAAAGCGACTGCCATCTTGGGATTAGTCCGGTTTCCTCCATGGACATATATATCTAAGGACGGGCCTTACGGTTAATAAGAATGGGGGCAGTACACCGGTGTCACGCACACGAATTCGAGCCAATCAAGCAGTCTAATGCCACAACGCGATTGGTTGATGAGCTCGCACCACGCGCGCGATTGGTCGCAACTAGTTGCGCTAGACTGCACGATTGGCTCGAATTCGTGAGTGACACCGCTGAACTAGCACTATCCTTAGTGCCCGTAAGGCCTGTCCTTAGATATATATGTCAATGGTTTCCTCACGATGTTTTCTTTAAAGAAAACAAATGATATTTCGTACATCCTAAGTCCCGAAAAACTCATTGTTACGAGCTGGGGTTTGAACCCGTGACCTCGGGATTACAAGTCGCACGCTCTTACTTCTAGGCCTTCAAATACTTAGCGTGTTGCTACTAATACTGACCAGTCTGCTTGGACCTGCTGGGCTTGGGTTTGTCGTGGACGAGCTCGGCGCTGGGCACATCCGGCAGCGTGTCTGTGGGCACGTTGATTCCCAGCATCTCCTTGTCCAGATCCTCCTGCGAATATAATAAAAAGGAATTATTTTGTGGCACAATGCAGTTAGATACAGGAAATATGTGAGTGCATAAATAGTAGAAAGAAACGATCATTGCGTAAGGGAAGTGAATAGGTTACATATGCGAAGAAAACATAAGGCCTTTACAAGTATATGGTAAGATCACACTATGCTAGCAAATCGGAACAACGTGCAGATCCCCACCCATTGTGAAGACCGCCTTGTTAGTCTAATATATGTAAATATCCATGTATTTGGACAAGTTACCTGTTCCAGCTCTTCCAACTCCTTCTCAAGTTCGTCCTCGTCAATGTCGTTGGGGAAGGCAACATTGTTGCTGATGGCGTCAGTGATCTCGCGTGAGATGTCGTGCTGCTCCGCTATGTCGTCCATAATGTCATGCACCTTGTCCACGTCTCTGCATCAGATATGTTAAATTGAATGGCATGTATTTAACATCCTGAGTTCCAGATTGCTCTGTAGCAATTGTTCTATTTTTTATTCACAACCTTTATTCAAAAGTTCATAATATTATTTAGAATATGTTACATTATTATTTTTAATATAAATAAATAATGTACATTTAATATGGCCATGCGAAATAGACTGATAATGATGAATAAAGTGTATTGCTACGCATGACTATTTTGACATTTTCAACAGTTAAAAGTAGTAAGCCTTCAAAGAACAAAGCAAACAGGTTGCCTACAAACTAATGGTAGTAAAAAGTATCTCAAATATTTTATAGTTCAATACCATATCAATTTCATAATAAAATACTGACATATCTTTGTGAGCAAGTTTCATTGCATTGGCAGCATCCTTCATTGTGTTGAGCACCTGGGCATTGGTGTTAGCTCCCTCAAGCGCCTCACGCTGAGCCTCAATCTGGGTGAGTGTCCCATCAATCTGGGTGAGTTGCTTCTCATAGCGCTTCTTACGCTTGAGCGCGGCGATCGCAGCTGAAATGGGTTTTTAATGACATAGAACATTTGGGGGTTCACATGGACCCATTGTTTAGAGAAACATGTAGCTTGTTATGTAAAGAATAGAGATGTTCAATAACTAAGTTTTACCCAACTTTTCATTCTCCCTTAGTCAACTTAATAAACAATGCAAATTTAATTGAAAAAAAATGGCTTTTCTAAATAAGCATATACATGCAATCAAACATATTTTATCACATTGTCAATTGTTGAAAGTGGTGATTCATAATTGCAACATAATGCCAGTAGCACCTCATTTCACCAACATTAAGCTACCTTGTGATTCTAATCTAATAGAAATGGTGCATACTTATGTATTAAATGATTAAATTACACAATTATTTTTTTGCTAGATGAGACTTTCAAACTAGACAGTCTCCCTTTTAGCTCTTTGTACGCTCTTGTCAAAAATATTCTACCAAGAAATTGTAAGTTAAATGCAGTTTGGGTATGATTCACAATATCCAAAAGAAGCAGCACTAACATTTATAGTGCCATTGTTCAGGAGACTTGTCTATTTTGAAACTGTATCCTGGCAGTCCCCTGCCTTTCCCAACAGCATAATATCCTTGGCACTGGCTATTAGATCAGCTATATATTAAAAAAATGCAAGCAACAATAAATTAGGGCTATCTAAATATAATTGTGTTGCAAATTTGTTCTACTTAAAGATTTACATTATTTTATTTCTCTATAAGGGGGCAGTAGCCAAATTTTCATTTGCTGCTGGGGTATATATGTTGAGTAAGCCAATTAAGATACAAAGGGTAGGTCGGATAGTAGCACAACAGACAAAAATAATAATGAATAAAATAAAATACAAGGTCATGTCAACAAAGAAATCCTTACACTACCGTCATTTAATTGATGTATTTACCTAATAGTTTATGATTGCAAGTTACCTCTCTTATTTTTGGTGCCATTTTTCCTAGCTGTTTGGATTTCCAACTCGATTTTCTTCTCCAGAAACTCCTGTTTCTTGATCAACAACTCTTCTGTTTCACGTAATTTTTGTATCGCCTCATGCGTTGTCGGGCCTTTCTCCTCTTTCTTGCCTCCAAACATTTTCGTCAGGAAACTCATTTTGTTAGATAGGTAGTTTAAATCCGATAAAATCGAGACGCAAATTCTTGATTGAACACACAAATACGTGCGAGAAAATTATAATATCATATCCTTCTTTTGCAGCAGTCGATGCGTCATCTGTGTAACGTTCTTAAAGTAATATCATAAAATGTTTTTTTAGTTTACGCTTATTACAACGTTTATTGAAGATGACCTATTTATGATTGATCGAGCAGATTCACTTTTATTTGATATAAAATTAACCAAAATTTTATTTCATAAAATATAAACAAATATCAACATTCTGAATTAAAATTAATTTACTAAGTATAAAGTCAATAAAAGTTCAAGCTTTCGAACGTTATCTTTTGTAAAAAATTCGACACGATTCGTTTCAAGAATATGTCTGTTTATGAGTATCGGTTTATAGAAAAGAAGATCACTAATTGAAGTTATTGATTTTGTACAAAACATGTTATTGGAAAATAATTTAGTTTAAAGTGACTATTATAATGGTAAAGCACTAAATATATCTCAATATTATAAATTATATTATAGCTATTATAGGCAGATTATAGGGCTACTTCAAAATTGCAATCCGTTTTACGCAATTCACATAACATTTATTTGACAACTGACGTTACTATGACTTGTTTTGGTGTAGTTGTAGTTGGTAATTTCTTTCCGTGAATCACACCATATGAAGAATAAATTACTATTAATTGTGTTTTTACTAAATTTCGAATAAAATTTGTTATTTCAATATACGTAGCATTATAAAAATGGTTCGTGTTATATCTCAAGAGACCTATGATGAAGTGGTTCAAGAGAATATACAAGAATTTGACATGAGCCCGGAGGAAGCTATCCAAGATGCTATGAACCAGTTTAAAGCTCAGGTATATAGTTTTCTTATTGTGTATTCCAAAACCCCATTTTGTTTTTGAAGAACCTTCACAACAGCAAGGCATTTCTTTTCTTTAAAGAAAATGTATGACCTGAAATATTTTATTTACACATGTTTTCAGGGCGTTGATTTGTCAAATATAATAAAAGACTTAGTTTTAACATCCGGCGATGATCATGAGATCTCCAAATCAATTAAAAAACTGCAAAAACTCAAAGATGATGGTGACGACAGAAAAATATTAAAAGAATTAGAAATTTTAAAGGTACTTTATATTTTTAATATTAATATATAAGCGGGGATTTACTGTTTACGGTAACATGTCGCAACTTTGAAATATGTTTACCCAATGTTTCATTTAACCCAACACATTTTTTTAAACCGTTTTTCCCAAACTTTTGAAAAAAGCACACTTCTGTAGAAGCTTTTGGATTAGGTTAGATGAGATTGGTAACCCCCAAAAAATTCAACGGTTTTTAGAAAAAATGCATTTGGTCTAATGAATTACGGGGTTTTTAAGTAACCTCTGTTTACTTTATAAACTGTTTATTTTGCCAAGTAAATTCTTTTTCTTCTAGGCAGAGTGCAACAAAGATATAGCTCGTAGGGTTAAAGCAGGCAAAGAAGGTGCCTATACTTTATTGCTAGAATTACTGCAAGCTAGACATAAGATGACCCTGGTAACAGCAAATGAAAAAGATGCAACATTTATTCTAAACATCTTGAATACTTTAATAGCCTTAATGGATGTGCAGCCTGATTTGTTAGATCAGAAAGGTGCTGATGTTATTAAAAGGTATTTTGAATATATATATATTTGTTGTTTTCAAGCAAAAGTTTTCAAACCACATTGTCGCTTGTCATAAGGACTCTCTGACAGGTTATTCATATAAGGATACAATCCAATTTCGTCCTTATGGTAAGCGATAATGCCAATTCTATATTAGTTAACTCATTTTAGGATTTGTAATTGGGTTGCATCACTGTGTCACTTTCATTTAACACATTGGGGAAAGTGATGCAACTAAAACAGATCAATAACTAATCAAATTCAATTAAATGATAATAGTCTTACCACAAGAGCATGCTGTCCCACTGGTGTCTAGAAATGCCAATACTGCCAATGTGCATAATTCATCAAGCCACTAAGAATCATAACAAGAATGGTACCTTTTACAGCATTCTGGATAATACAGAAGATGACAACCTATTGATAGCCACATTGAAATGGATAAACACATGTTGTATAAAGCATGAAATGAACCGTCAAAGGCTGTTTGCAAAAAATATTGCAAGCAACTTGAAGTCTTTGCTGCAAGTTGAGAATAATGTTAAGGTAAAAATCAAAAGGCTCTTCATACTATATCATCATATTCTTTGTTGTACCAAATGGAAATCTGCTCAATTCAGCCCACTGTGCTGAACTTTCTCTTGAGGCTCGCTAGTAAATTTTAGTTTATTTATCATACAAGTTTATTTTCAGTTACTATCGGAGGTGTTATCAGTAATCCGAAAATTCCCCCTGGACGATGATATTAGAGTGGAATTTGGTAAAGCACATGACCATGCCAGGGAACTTGGTTTCCAGCTGCTAGAGCCATTAACTAACTTATTAAAAGGTAAATAAACTGCTGTTGTTAAGCAACAATTTATGATTAAGTTATCAAAATTCAAAGGTACAAAGACCGGGCGCTCATCTTTTTATTTCATTTATAAGAACTTAGTAATTCTGTTACAGAGATTTTTTAGTTGTTTTTTTAAATCTAAGTAGTTTATTGATACAGTGAAACTTATAATTAAAAAAATGTTAAGTAAACTTATTCTAGTTAAACACTGCTAAATGTGACATTATCTATGAAAAGGGATCTTATTGTCGATGGCGCTTATGCCGCACTGCGTAGCGCGGCGTTGTTTATAATATGAGAGCATCGTTGATAATGGCGTAAGCGCCACCGACAATAAGGTCCCTTTTCATAGATAATGTCACAAATGTTGTTTCAAGATATAGAAATTGCCCGTGACACCTGCACTAGGCTATGCCTGTCTCGTTTTGATAGATATGTTTAAATTTAATAAGATTTTTCTACTGTAGACCACTTCTGGGTAAAAGCCCCCTCAAGCTGTTGCCACCTGCCTTTGTCTAGTGCTACACTTTGCCATTCTTTGCCTGCAGTATCAACAATTTCGTCCTGCCACATGGCAAATGGCTTTAAATCGGGCGCACATTTACTAAGAGTCATTTAGTATAGTATATTTGTTTCAATAATGCATTTCAATGCCGGATTTAGAGGTCTGGAGGCCTCGGGCAATAAAGGAGTGAAGGCCCCCTGGTCCCAAATTATTATCCAAGTAAAATGGTAAATTTTCCGAAGTCTATTGTGGGGGCCCCTCTTTTGTGGAGGCCCCGGGGCTCTAGCCCCGGTTGCCCTCCCCTAAATCCGGCCCTGATGCATTTGATTGCAGAACACACGAAACCGCCCTTAGTATCAGAACTAATGTCGACAATAGCGTGTCTCCTAGTCCGCCACGAGCTGTGTGCTACGGTAGCAGAGGGTGGAGCAGATGTATTGTTCTCAGTGCTAGCTGACAACTCGGAGAATGCAGCAGTCGTGCAGCAAGCGAGCAAGCTGTGAGTAGTGGGTAGTGGGATAGATTCCTAATTGTATGTCCAAACTATAATTACATTATAATATTCAAGGATCAGGGAAATAAATAAAAAATAATTGAAATAAGGGTTAAGGTTACTTGTTTTTTAATGCATAAAATATACCTGATGCAGTGTAGAAGTAGATAAAGTAAATTTGCTAATAATAAATATGTAGACACTATAGCACTACTACAACTGCAAACAATTGTTCATATTCGCTGTAATGATAATGCTCCTAAAGGCCACACATCTTCTCTGCAGACTGATAGTGCGAGCGAAGGAAAAAACACCTATCATTATCGCAGAAAAGAGATTTCTTCTTAACGATAATCTCGTTCTCTAGCCTTCCTCGTTCGTGAATCAATTCGGCCCTCAACTTCTCAGTCTCTAATGAACGTTTTTGCAAAAGGGTCATGCTGTCGTTCAAATCTTTTACCTCTTCTATAAGACCAACTAAGGACCCTTCCCTACAATTCTCAATGTTGGGTCTGTAGTTCTTAGTATGAAGTCTGGTTTGAGCCACCTGGATCCGCTGGGACACTTTCATAATTTCCTCGTGCAATGTCTCCAAAATATTTTCAGTTTCAACTATTTTCTGCAACGTTAAGCGCAACTGATTCTCCAACTCGATTTTTACTTGTTCAGTTTTCGCGATTGTTTTAGATAATTCATCGTTTACTTTGATATCTTGTGAACGCAAATCCCTGGCCGTATTTATCAATGCCGCTTCGACTTTAGCTCTTAAAGCTTGTGATTTCTCCATCGCTATCTTAAACTGGTCCAAAGTCGATACAGTATTATATTCCCAAGACTGCACATTGGACTGGCCTTCAGATAATCTGGTAGCTCCTGCTGAATCCTTTATATTGACAGCCTTAGTTTCCAACTCTGCATTTTCACTTTCATATTTAAATGCCAAATATTTATTACTCCTATCTCTTTCCAACGCATGCTTCGCTGCTATATTCATCGCCATCTGATTCTCTATATCCCTAAGCATTTCTCTGTGCAATCTTTTAACATTTTCTATTAGAGCAGACTCTGTGAATAAAGCTTCTTGGGGCTCGTCGTAAACCAAGTCTGACTGCATTCTGTTCGCTCTGACATCAAGACACTCTTCAGTAATGTACTTGGGTATTTTCAAAGTATCCATAGCATTTTTGAGTTGCTGTCTTTGTGTTTCCAGGACTATTATTTCCGCATCGATGTCTCGTATTGCTCTTTCTAACTCTGCCTTCCAGTAATTAATGTGTCTCGCTCTATGCCTCAATTGACTTGTGCTGTTGCTGTAGTCGTGGCAGGACGTCTGGTTCACTTTAACAATGCAGTTTTTCGTTATTGACGTGTTCTTGTCTGTTGTACCGATAATATCTCCTTTCAGGACGTCCAAGTTATGTTCATGCCATTCTCTTACAGTCTTTAGACCGTAATTTTTATTTCCGAATGACAGGTAGTCTCCTTTTTCAGCTGAGGTCATGTTTATCAAAACAAATTTAGCCTTGTTATTTAATATAAAAAAAAGGTCTCTTACCCGGATGGAAGCGGATATAAAATTGCGCTGCCTTTTGCAGGCTGTTTAGCAGATAGACACGTACTTATTTAGTGATCAAACCATTTGTCGTCAAGGAAGTTATGTTGTTCTGTTAAATCAATAACACGGCTCGAGTCACAGGATACAAAGGCATGGCATAACCTACTTGTACTCTTCTAGGGGTCATTTTCCAGTCAAAAAATAACCTAGCAGTTTATGTTTAAATTGAATTTTGATTCGAACCCGATATAGGGGAAAGTGAGGGAATTGGAAACACTTTAACTTCTAATACTGAAAAGATATAATAATGCCACAAACCGAATATTTTTTTACGCTAACCGTTAGTTTAGTTATATGTCTAGCGAATATTAGAAAATAATAATTTTAAATAAATATTATCATACTAAATTTGGACGAAATCAAAAACATGCCGTTCCTATTTAACCGAAACCGTATGGGGTATTTGGAAAAAGTCCGAGGAGCAAATGGAAACTGAGAATTTTCAACCTAGTATCACTTTTCAATTTTTTTTTTACCTCAAGGCATACATACTATAACTGAATACTGAATACATAACTATTTGCAACAATAAATATTGGACTTTCAATCTCTTCATTGTAGTATCTTATACCTTTAAACGAGCAATTCTTGTATATATATTTCTGTGATCTCGGAAACGGCTCTAACGATTTCGCTGAAATTTGGTATATGGGGGTTTTTGGGGGTATACAATCGATCTAGATTAGTCTTATGTTTGGGAAAACGCGTGTTTTCGAGTTTTCATGCGTTTTTCTTTCGACGCAGAATATGGTCGCTAATTTCGTGTTGCCGGCCACTGTCCGTCTGGTCCAGCGGGTTAATATAGTACGGTCGCCAAGCCGCTCCGAGGCCAGATTTAATTGACTCAGCTCGGCCTTACCCACAACCGGTATCAATGTGTTCGGACAATTCTCCTGATCACCGTACATGCGGTAGTAAAGCGGAAAAATGGTGGAGGGGATAGTAATGACGTCACAAAGATGGCGGCCGGACCTATTCTTTTTGGCGGTGTATCTCGAAAACCACTTAACCGATTTTAATCATCGAGGTGTCAAATAATAGCTTATATAATGGAGATTATTTCCTTTTCTACAAACATTTACGGGAAACCTATAGGAAAAAAAATAATCACAAAAAACAGTTTTTTTATAAAATTATTATTTTTTATTTTGTAAAAATCTCCGTAAATATTAGCATTTCGCAAATTTTGTTTAATATAAAACATATTGCTTCATTATCAAGGAATATAATGAGCCTTAAAACATACAGATCGAGTAATAAACAATGAAGCTACACTCATTTATTTGCGCATGGGTAACGATAACTGGCTTTTACCGGTCGAAACTGTGGTGACTGTTACGATACGTATTGAATGGAATTTATAGAGTATCGGTTTTAATTACTGAAATTATAATTAAAATTATAAAAACCAGACACAATAATGTTACCTTACTTCGACGTTTAGTCTCTTTTTTCGTCTTAATCATAGGTAGGTACATATTTCTTTTTACTTAAAAATTTTATACAGGGTGAACTTTTAACCACCAGTCATACTCTGCGCAGCGACTTTATAGGTCATACTTAACAACTTTTACTATGGGACCAATTCCGAAATCGCGAAAAAAAATTTGACTGTCCCATATAAAGGTGCGACCAACTTTACCAGACCAACACTTTTCCAAACTGAGCTACAGCTGTCCGATGAAGTTAAGTACTTAGGACTAACTCTCGACAATAAACTCAATTGGAACAACCACATCAACAAACGGATAGACAAGGCGGGAGTTGTCTTCTGGCAGTGCAGAAGGATGATTGGTAAGAGGTGGGGACTCAACCCGAAAATTACCCTCTGGCTCTATAAGACGATAACCCCTTACTCTGTTACGGTGCTCTGGTTTGGTGGCCAAGAACAAACCTAGGCAACGTACGAGACAAACTACAAAGACTTCAAAGGCTCGCATGCGCGGCCACCACTGGCTGCACGAGGTCTACCCCGACTGCAGCCATGAAGGTCATGCTAAACCTTCCACCGCTGCACCTACACATACAGCAAGAGGCCAGTCTCTCAGCGGTAAGGTTGCGAACCCTCAAGATATGGTCTAACATCACAGGAGCTCTTCACACAAAATGCCTGGAAAAGGTGTATGACGAATTTCCAGTGCTTAGGTCAGGCACGGACCGGATTCACAAACAAGCTATCTTCGATAAAAGGTACAAAATACAGTTATATGAGGACGACAATCATGAAGGACTCAATCCCCGGGAGCTGAGAATCTTCACTGATGGGTCCAAAACAGACAGCGGATCGGGCTCTGGAACCTTCTCAGAAGACCTGAACATGTCGATCACCACTCCGCTAGGAGCCCATAACTCGGTATTCCAAGCTGAGTGCATGGGCATCATAAACGCGGCGGCTGCCATCACTGCAAGGAAGGTAGTAGGATCCTCCATCCGCATACTCTCCGACAGTAGAGCAGTCTTAATGGCTCTAAATAGCCATATAGTTACATCCAAACTTATACACGAATGCCACGAACGACTAATGGAGGTATGTCATAATAACAAGATTACCCTACAATGGATCAAGGGACACAGTGGATCCCGAGGTAACGATGCTGCGGACGAGCTTGCCAGGCAAGGATCGAATGCGGGGGCGATTGATCCGGAACCGATTCTTCCGATACCATTTAGCAAGGTACGCTCAATGCTGCTGGCACGTACAGGGAAACTACACACAGAACACTGGCTGAACCAGACTGGATGCAGACAGGCAAAAGAAGCCATGCCTGGCATCAACGGAAAACTCACAAGGGCGCTCCTGCAACTAGGGAAGGTCCGACTGAGTATGGTAACTAGTGTCATAAGAGGTCATGGACTATTTAACAAACATCTTTTCACAACAGGTGTCACAGACAGTCCCCTGTGCCGAGGTTGCATGGAGACAGAAGAAACAGCCTCTCACGTGGTGCTGGAATGCAGCGGAGTGACTCCATACAGGGCTAAACATCTCGGATCTCCGAGAGACCTCCCCGAGGTCCTACTCAACATCAAAGGTTTGATAGGATTCCTCGAGGAGCTGGGCTGGCAGGACTAGCCCACCCCCAACATATCACGCAAAATAGGCGCAAGTCGTCGAGTTGCGGAAAAATCGCCCGAATACAATACAATACAATACAATACAAGGTGCGACCAGATCGCAGCTTAAAAAACGGTCACGATACGGAATCGCAGTGACGCGTCGTATGCGTACCATTTTTGACGCATGCTCCCCACACCGCTGTTTAAAAAACGGTGACGGTACGGAATCGCAGTGACGTGCTTCACGCGAATCTTTTTTGTTCGCAAAACAGTTGCGTCTTTTACGTCACCGGTACGGTGTCTGCCATAAGATCCCGTGTAATATTTTTTGCGATTTTTACGCAGTTCAATTTACGGTGCGTCAGCTTATTTTAAGCAGCGGTGTGGCGAGCATGCGTCATGGACCCGGGTACGTCCTTAAACTACGTCCAAAAGAGAGGTATGGGCATTGTGAATGTCATCTCGCTTTGTGTGGTAGGGCACAGCCAGTAGGTGTCATTCCAGATCCAAATTTTCTTGCGTGATTCGGCATTGGTCCCATAATAAAAGTTGTTCAGTATGACCTGTAAAGTCACTGCGCAGAGTATGGCTGGAGGTTAAAATTTCATCTTATACCTATATTCGACACAAGTAGTAAGTACTTACAGACCAACTATGATACACATTTTGCCTGTATAGTGATACATAGTGAATAAATTAATACCTGATTTAAAAAATAAAACAAAAATAACAAATAGCATGTTATTTAATTCAGTAATCACTAATCAGTCTTAAACAATGAACATCATACTTTTAGATTAGACAACAAAATGTATATTTATACTGTGTTTCGACTTGAAAGATTTTACTGCTTTAAAACATAAGACAAACCTACCAACCAAATGTATAAAAAAAAATGTTTTTTGTGATTATTATTTTCCTATAGGTTTCACGTAAATGTTTGTAAAAAGGAAATAATCTCCATAATATAAGCTATTAGTTGACACCTCGATAAATACAATCGGTTAAGTGGTTTTCGAGATACACCGCCAAAAAGAATAGGTCCGGACGCCATCTTTGTGACGTCATTACTATCCCCTCCCACCATTTTCCGCTTTACTACCGCATGTACGGTGATCAGGAGAAACGCCCGAACACATTGATACCGGTTGTGGGTAAGGCCGAGCTGAGTCAATTAAATCTGGCCTCGGAGCGGCTTGGGGACTACTAATAGTAAAAGTTGTTCAGTATGACCTATAAAGTCGCTGCGCAGAGTATGACTGGTGGTTAAAAGTTCACCCTGTATAAAAATTTTAAGTAAAAACAAATATGTACCTACCTATGATTAAGACGAAAAAAGAGACTAAACGTCGAAGTAAGGTAACATTATTGTGTCTGGTTTTTATAATTTTAATTATAATTTCAGTAATTAAAACCGATACTCTATAAATTACATTCAATACGTATCGTAACAGTCACCACAGTTTCGACCGGTAAAAGCCAGTTATCGTTACCCATGCGCAAATAAATGAGTGTAGCTTCATTGTTTATTACTCGATCTGTATGTTTTAAGGCTCATTATATTCCTTGATAATGAAGCAATATGTTTTATATTAAACAAAATTTGCGAAAAGCTAATATTTACGGAGATTTTTACAAAATAAAAAATAATAATTTTATAAAAAAACTGTTTTTTGTGATTATTTTTTTTCCTATAGGTTTCACGTAAATGTTTGTAGAAAAGGAAATAATCTCCATAATATAAGCTATTATTTGACACCTCAATGATTAAAATCGGTTAAGTGGTTTTCGAGATACACCGCCAAAAAGAATAGGTCCGGCCGCCATCTTTGTGACGTCATTACTATCGCCTCCACCATTTTTCCGCTTTACTACCGCATGTACGGTGATCAGGAGAACTGTCCGAACACATTGATACCGGTTGTGGGTAAGGCCGAGCCGAGTCAATTAAATCGTGTTTCTAGAGGGCTTTTGAGATTTGGCGACCGTACTAATACGCGGACTGCTAAACGAGTGTTACGGGTTCGAATCTCGCCCGGTGACTAACTTATGTTTTTTTTTTATATGTTCAATTTTATATATAATTTTTTAATTTTTATTGTTTTAGACAAGTTTAATTTAGTAAAAAAAATTAGTTAAGCCTATACACCACCATATTACAATAAATAGTTATAACCGAGCAAAGCTCGGTCGCCCAGGTACTGAATCATTAAAAATATAAGTGGTAACGTTCTCAATTCCTTAGTTCCTAATTACACCAAGAAATTGATATCAATCAAAATTAACACCACTCATGATTATATTTTTGGTGAACTTGAAACCGCCTGGGGTTTTAAAGCAGATACCATATACAAGATAATAACAAAATCATAACAAAAGTTGAAAATATTTTTTTAGATTAATTGTGAGTAGCTTCCGAATCTTAGTCACTTAGGCACATGAAGGCCTCTTTATGTGTGTTAAACATACTCAAGATTTTTTTAATATAATAATTACCCGCCGTCTCCAATTCTCCCACTCTCCCCTAATGAATTGATGTAGCATCAAAAGTTTGATTACTTTAGTGTGATCTATACATTTTCAGGATAACAGCTTTAGCCGGTAACGACGACGTGAAGAGGCAGTTGGTCAAAAGTGGAATAGTGCCTATCATAGTGCTGCTACTCACTAGACATTCGGTGGGTTTTTTTACTAGGTACCAAACCACGATAGTGGAAAACTAGCTGACAGACCGACAGACGGTAAGCGTTCACCATGCCCATGGATGCGGGCAAGCCTTACAACATCAGGGCCTTAGTGTTATGACACGCGCTTTGCCGATCTTTTTGGGTTATTCCAACTAGTTACCACCAAGTTGTTACCAGTGGTAACTACTGGGATTTTTTTCCACTTTTTACCACTAGTAACTATTGGGAAAAAAAATCCCTCTAGTTACCACCAACTCGGTTTGGTGGTAACTACTGGGATTTTTTTTCCCAGTAGCTCCCAGTGGTAAAAGGTGGGATTTTTTTCCCATTAGTTACCAACAAAATGTTAGAGTTGTTGGTAACTAGTGGGAATAACCCATCTTTTTTGTTCCTCGTTTACAAACACTGAAAGAAATGTTTGCATAACTGTAACAAAATTTTGGTTACTGTTTACACAAAAATTGGGACTTGCGAACTATGTGTTATATGTTACAAAACCGTGTTTGGCTATCAGTGTTCAGGTACTGGGTATACACTACAAAATAAGTTTGTAAATTTATGCAAAGTTTATTTTCTTATAACCGTAGTTTAGTTATTTAGTAAAGTTACAAAACCAGTTCGGCTATCTATTTTTTTCAGTGAAGTAGGTACTTCCATCATAAAGTTTACGATCCCTGCAGTATATGCATTACATTTTCTATTTTAACGCAATAATTTCAGACTTAATGGCAAGTATATTTTTAAAGATTTCATTTTGTTATAGTCCGTTTTTTGCATTAGAAAGAACGTAAGCGATTTTGACGTGTCTTTTTATTGAAAAACACTTGAGAAATAAGTCATGGTCAAATATGTAACAATTATAAATTATATACGATTTTTTAGATTCTTTTGCTTAGTTACGGTTAAGTAAATGTTTTTCAATAAAATGACATGTGAAGATTGATTACTTATTTTTTTTCTAATGTCGACAAAATGTACTTAACACTAAAATGGAAACTGCCGTATATACCCTACGGCAGTATGTGCCCAGCAGCTGAACGTGCCGGTACTAGCCAGTGGCTAGTTACGATGAATCTGATTAAGTATAGATTTGTTAACTTTACAGAGCAATGCGTCAACAACAGCATCAACCCTAAAATGCATCGCGGCACTAACCCTGCGCGAGCCGCCGCACAGCCGCATGTTCTACGACTGCGGGGCGCCTGAGGCAATCGTCGACTGCCTCAAGAGGCACCCAGAGAACGAAGCAGTACAGGTAGTCAAATTAGAGAATTCGCATGATTAGATTTTTTGTGGCGGTATCCACAGACTTAATAATAGTGGAAGTGGTATTGTCTAAGAAAAATTAGTGCTTCGAATTTAACAGCTATTGGCAGCCACGACAGATAATGAAAACTGTTTTTTTTTAATGGCAGAATTTATAAAATATTTTTCTCCAATATGCTCGGAAATGTTCACCTTATTTTAGCAAAAATAGTACGGGAAGTTCTTCGTTATGGTAAAACTAAAATTAAAAAAAAAATCATTATTGTCGTGTTTTAGCGGACGGGAAAGTTATTACTGTATTGTTTTTTACTTTTTAAAAACATGTATCCATTAAGAAAAACGAAATTACAGCCAATTAATAATATAGCTGCGGGCTACGTCTACACGACCAGGTCAGCATCATTTCAAGCTATAGGATAGAGTCGTGTAAGAACGACGTGTATAATCGTGCGAATACTGCTTAATAAAACCAAAGACTATATAACTTTTATATTTTTTTAAGGATCTCATGCGTGCAAATACAGCTTATATTGGAACAATTATATTGAATGGTACTGAATGGCAGAATAGTTGTGGCTTTAACTTTTAAAAAATAATTAAAGAGGGAAATAGTTTTTGACGTTTTTGAAGTGAAGGTTCGATTTGAGTGCTGGTTCATGTTTAAAATATAATTATTTTACCTGATTTCCTCGCATGTTTGGAGAAAAGCACTATATATGCCTCGGCAGGAATAGCAATTCATGGATTCGTCTTCTTTGTCGGACTCCGCTTCGCGTCGTCCTACAATATCGAAACTCATACACGAATTGCCCTTTCCCGGCCTCTGCAATAATCTACTATTTCAACACACTTGCTCAAAACGACATTTTTATTCCACCGATTTTTGGCTCATAATCCTAGATATTAAACACGCGTGCTTTTTCATTATATCATAACACTAGTGCTTTTGATTATATTATCCGATTGATTTGCTAATAATATGCATGGAAACGGAACCTTCTTAATTTGGTCGAGTAATACATTTTTTTAATCAACTATTAGGTTTCAAATGTTAGTTCAATTCAAAGAGGCTCTTCACACCAGACATAATTTATAGATTAAATTATCCCGTAAATTACATTAATGAATAAACATAACATTTTATCGATTTGATCTCCATCCGTCGAATAGAAATACGAAAATATTAGCTTTTTTACATCTTTTTAATTGGCTGTTTGTCGATTTCGTTCGCGCCTTTGCTTTGCGCGCGCATTGGAATCGTGCGTAATATAAAACGCGGCAGCCATTTTCCGTATTTGTCATAAAATTGGAATAGTTTGCAGGTTTTTAGTTTATATATTTAAGAAAATATCATTTACAGTACATATGGGGCTACTTTATAGCACTAGTGCGAGAAGTAGCATATTATGTTACTGTGTCGAACATTTAAAGGGCCATATGTACTGTAAAACGTTGTACGATACATGTGCGAATAGGTAATTCGCAACTCGTGTCGATTTAAAACACTCCCTTCGGTCGTGTTTTAATTTATCGCCACTCGTTTCGAATTTCCTATTTTTCGCACTTATATCGTAATGTACTATTTCAATGCTTGAAAATGAAGAACACATAAAATTGACGTTGCCAGTAACACTAATAGAGGCAAGAGCCGAGAACGATAGCCTTTTATTATCAAAATCGGGTGAAAAATAATTGGCGGTATATGAAACTTTTATTCAATGGAAAATCAGCAAAAACGCCCAATCTTTCTTGGAAAACGTGCTGGTAGCTTACTTCAATGAACTGGCGAATTAGTGCCTACAAGGCCAGCACGCTTTGGTGCAATTATTCGATGTTAAAACTGTTAGCCACTATTTTTAAAATTGTACTTTTACTGTTTTGACAAATCTAATTTATAAGTTTTGTTTTTTCCTCGCAAGTGTGTTGAAAAACGTCGTATGAAACGCGTGTGCATTGGTCATTACCCACATCGGCTTTCTTATTGCGCCCTCGCTTACAGCTCGCGCGCACAATATCGCCTCGTGTGTAATGACCAACCTAGCACACTTGTATCATAATGTATTATTACAGTATATATGGTGCTACTTTTAGTGCGTAAATTAGCACATTCTGTATATAACTATGTCGAAAATTTAAAGGGTCATACGAACTGTAACATTGTCTGAACAACATTATTTATTTAAATAATGTTGTAAATAATAACTCCTATTTAGGAGTTTATACAAATTTGTGCAAAAGCTAGTTAAGTGCCACAAAAGATAAATTAGAGCAAAAAGTCTTATTTAAATGTTTTCCAGAAAAACGGGTGCTGGGCGATCCGCAACATGGTAGCTCGGTGTCGCGACATGAACCCCAAGTTCAAGGAGTTGGGCGTGGAACCTATCCTGTATGCCGCTTACGAGAGGTTCCTCAAGGACTTCGGTTTCGACGTCAAGTCGGCGCTGAGAGATCTCGAGTGCGATGTCAAGTTTGACGAGCAATGGACTGGCAAGGGCGTAGAGTTGCAGCAGTGAAGTCTTACACATTTATATAATGGGAACCAACCTAAATTGGGTACTGTGAAAAATGAAAATATTTGTTTAGAAAAATGTCAACATAAATTTTCCCAGTCATAGGACTGGGAAAGTATTCACAAATTTTTGTTATTGCAATCTTTGCTTTTAACTAAATACAGTAAATGTTAGTAGAATAACCTTTACATTGGTAATATTAATATAAAGAGTAAGCACGAAGTTAGGCAATAAAAGACTGCTCGAAGATTAATTTATGCTTTATAACTGCACGGCTACACTGTGTAACAATACAAATATCCCATTAAAAACATATATGTGAAATGAGAACTAAGTTCAATATTAATTATTAATGCGTCGTTGTTGTCTTTGCCTACAAATACGGATGCCAAGTTCTGTCTCGAAAATCCTGAAATTTTAGTTACAAGAACATGCAAAATTCTAAAATGAATTGATTGTTTCTTGATACTACCACAATGTTTGCTACTTAATAGGAATAAATATGTATATATTTTCTCCAATACGCTTGGAAATGTTCACCATATTGTAGCAAAAATTGTACAGGAAGTTCTTCATTATGGTCAAACTCAAATTAAGAAAATTCAAACCATTGTTGTCATGTTTTAGCGGACGGGAAGTTATTACTGTATTGTTATTTTCCTTTTAAAAAACATGTGTTCACTAAGAAAAACGCAAACCGCCAATTAATATAGCCGTGAGCCGCATCTACACGACCCGGTCAGCATCATTTTAAGCTATAGGATAGAGTGAGATGGTAAGATAAACGACCTTACAAGTCTCGTTCTTACAAGACTATCGTGTATGATCGTGCGAATACTGCTTAATAAAATGAAACACTATATATTTTTTATATTTTTTAAGGATCTCACGTGTGGCTTGTATTGCAAAAATATATTGAATGAAATGGTACTGAATGGCAGAATAAGTTGATTAAAGATGTGCCTTTAACTTTTTTTTAATAACTAAAGAGAGAGGAAATTGTTTTTGACGTTTTTGATGTAAACGTTCGATTTGATTTGTGCGATTTGTGAACTTGGCTCTCATTTCCCATTTATGTTTTTGATGGGGTATCATTACTTTTTGTGCAGAAATTATTACGTTAGTGTTAATCATTGACACATTTTTTTTTACTCTATTTTCTACGGTTACATATAGTTTTCTTTTTTGAATTATTTTCATGTACCTTCGAAATATAAGAATGAATTTGCCCATTCATTCTGCTATTATTATTCGGCCAAGTCGGAGCGATATAACGTGCGTAGGCGGTTGTATTCTACTATATAGATTTCTTGTGCCTTAATTTGATTTGGATTTAGATCGATAAGATGTACTCCATCTAAGGTTTGAACTCTAAGAGAGTGCAGCATAAACCTGCCCTTTGCAAAATATTGAGAAGCCTATATCAAGAAGAGCGCTGTCAAGACTAAGGTCTTGTGATTTGTAAAAGCATAGGTATGCTAAGCAAACAGGGAAAACATATGCAAAGTAATATCTCCTTACTGATTATTGTCATGAATAAATCACTCACTTCTTTTTCACTTCGACTTCACTGTAACTTTACCTTAACATCACTTTAAGTTCGTTACTATGGATATATAATTCATCTGTATTTTCATTCTTTGTTATGACTCTTATCTAATAATTATCAATACATGATAATTGATTGATTGATAATAATTGATTGATTGATGATAATTGATTTTATGTATGATGAAATAAAATGAAAATGAAATGATTTTTTTTCCATCGTATTATCAATAATTTTCAGTTTCCGCAATTTTTCATCTTTAGGTATACACACCTCTTCCTCCTCCCGTTGCACGGTGGGCTGACCTTAGGCCAGAACTCAAAAAAACGCATGTGGTATTTTTTGGTTTCCAATGCCTGAATATTAATAGCTAATAAGTGTACTTTTATCAGGTATAAATAGATCCCGCATAAATAATTACTTTCATTCTCTAACAATTCCGAGAATTTTGCCACGGCTCATGGGAGCCTGGCGTCCGCTTGACAACTAATTTTTACGAAAGCGACTGCCATCTGACCTTCCTACCCATAGGGTAAACTAGGCCTTATTGGGATTAGTTCGGTTTCCTCACGATGTTTTCCTTCGCTGAAAAGCGACTGGTAAATATCAAACGATATTTCGTACATAAATAATAATAATAATTTATTATTATTGGTCGTTGGGTATTGAGGACGAGGGTATTATACAGTCGGTGAAGGAGCGCTTTTTCAGTCGGCTTACAAAAGTCCTTAACAGTCTTTTGTCAGGAGGCAACAAAGTGCGCGCCTTCAACACCTGGGTAATGCCCCTACTCACATACTCCTTTGGCATACTAAGGTGGACTCAGACCGAGCTGGACGCCTGGATCGGAGGGTCCGACTACTGCTCACTACACACCGTATGCTACACCCACGTTCGTCAGTTATGAGATTGTTCATCCCACGGAAGTGTGGAAGTCGAGGCTTCCTAAACGCCAAAGATCTCCACAACCGCAAGATGTGCTATCTCAGGAATTATTTCCTTAAGAACGAGTGTGGGATGCATCGTGATGTGGTGGCAGTAGACAGGAACCACACGCCGCTCTCCTTGGCAAACGAGAACTGGCGCAGACCTGTGGTACTAAGTGCATGCGGACCGCAAGGCGGCGTTGGGAGAGTAAGGTGCTACACGGGCGGTTATACAAGGCCCACACCGGACTTGACGTAGACCTGCTCGCGTCGGTGAACTGGTTACGATTCGGGGACCTCTTCGGAGAAACCGAGGGTTTTGCCTGTGCAATTGCGGACGAAGTTATAATGACGAACAACTATCGGAAATATATCCTGAAGGACGGTACAATCGACATTTGTCGGGCATGCCGCCGTCCCGGAGAGTCACTCAGGCATATCATTTCCGGTTGTTCTCATCTTGCTAACGGCGAGTACTTGCACAGACATAATCTCGTAGCCAGTATTATTCACCAGCAACTTGCTCTTCTATACGGCCTTGTGGACCGCGAAGTACCGTACTACAAGTACTCACCTGCACCAGTTCTCGAATATGGTCGTGCCACGCTCTATTGGGATCGATTGGGGCCGCACGGTGGGTTGAAAATCGGCCTTCATACACAGATAAAAAAGATATCTTAATTCAAAACGCAGAACTCTCTTGCGCACGGTTGCTTAAATTAATAATAAATTGCTTGGTCCAATAAATATGTCTTGAGTTAAAAACAACATATTTTTTTAAAGGAGAATAAAAAATATTTAATAATATCTTTACCCATTTTTAAAGCGAATGGTAGTGATTTAAGATATTAATTATTCGCCGCAAGAAAAAAAAACGTCTTAGCAAGAGATATAGCACGCTCTTAAAAAACGGTTTTATCTTGAGTAACTCTTCCTCAAACCAAAAATATTACCAAATTCCAAGGAAGAAGCACCAAAATTTTCCTTTGAGACTTTTAAGTTTTTAGGCAAGAGCGATAAATTCTTGGTTTGATGTTTTCAACCTACAGTCAAGAGCCAAAGCTATTTCAAATAAGAAGCACCAAAATGTTGCTTTGAGACTTAAGTTTTTACGCAAGAGCGATTAATTCTTGGTTTGATGTTGTCAATATACAGTCAAGAGCCAAAGCTATTTGAAAGAAAAAGCACCAAAACTTTGGTTTGAGACTTTTACATAAAATAGTATCAATAAATTTGATGAAGAGGACAAAAGCGCGGTAAGAGCGTATGACTTGCAATCCGGAGGTCGCGGGTTCAAACCCCAACTCATACCAATGAGTTTTTCGGAACTTATTTACGAACATTTGATATTCACCAGTCGCTTTTCGGTGAAGGAAAACATCGTGAGGTAACCGGGCTAATCCCAATTAAGGCCTCTAGTTTAACCCTCTGGGTTGAAAGGTCAGAAGGTCAGAAGTCGCTTTCGCAAAAACTAGTGCCTACGCCAATTCTCGGGATTAGTTTCCAAGCGGATCCCAGGCTCCCATGAGCCGTGGCAAAATGCCGGGACAACGCGAGGAAGAAGAAGATGAAGAGGATTATTGAAAACTACAAAGATTTCAACGAATGACGAAAATCATGTTGGTTTAAGAAAATTTATTCTTTATTCAAGACAAACTAAACTTGGCGCTAAGAGATTTCAGCTCTAGACATAAATAATATCATATTTCACATTGAGTAACGTACTCTTGAACCAATGCTTTTTCTTGTTTTTATGGAGAAATATAATTCTCAATTCAATTATGAGTATCTAACCCCAAGAAACAAAGTTTCTTGGCACAAGTTCTTTAAGTATTGCACTAAGACAGTTAGGTTCAATTTAAAAAATACAATACTTAAAACAAAACGTAAACGCTCTTGGTGAGAATAATGAGCTTTTTTAAAAAAAACTTTTTATAGCTCGAATAGAGAGAGACACGAATTTTGAATAGTTTACAGGAACAAGTAGAAGACATGCAGTTAAGTTTAATTTATAAATGGGGATTTGACGGTGCTTCCAGTCAACGCCGGTACAAGCAGAAAATTGGTGGCAGTGAACAAGATGACTCAAGCATTTTTATGACGACTTTAGTGCCACTAAAGCTTATCTCTGGCGACAAAACAATATGGACAAATCCAAAACCATGTTCTGCTTCATATTGTCGTCCAAAGCAATTTACATTTACTAAAGAGAACAAAAACTTCGTTCTAGCTCAAAAGAAAAAAATGGACGATGAAATCAAAGACCTTTTTTATTAAATAAGTGCATACGGTAGAAAAGTTCGCGTTATGTCAAAATATCCTTAATAATTGGTACTTAAATCATCTGCAAGGATATTACTCATATTACGGTATACCTTTAATTTTTGAAAAAAAAAACCGTTTTATTCGTACGCTCCATACATTTGATTAGAACAAAAATTCACTACGCGTAGGTTTTTGGTTCGATCAAACTCAAATTTATTTTTTGTAGTCAATGTAACGAGTATAACCGTATTACAATAAAAAAATAATAATAAAAAAAGTGCAACCCGTAGGAAAATTCTAATTATATGGAAAAATCAAGAATAATTGGTTTTAAACTCGTCCGTCAGGATAGTCATAGTCATAGTATATTTATTCATGAACAATACAGAATTGTGCTTGAATATACATGAAGTGAAAAACAACAACAAAGAACTTATCAAATGTACCTACAAGTAAACAAATAAATATCAGTATAAAAATACGGCAACATTTAAATACTAAATAATAACAAGAGAAACAATACTTAAGACTTAAACAACATTAAACACTTCATCTACCGTATGAAAACATCTTCTCAACAAAAACTGTTTCAAGTTGTGTTTGAAGATATTATACTTTGAAATTGTTTTAAGCTCTTCAGGTAATTTGTTAAATAATTTAACAGCCTGGTGTCTTGTACAGTGCTCCTCTACTTTGGATAATGGACGGAAGTTAACTTTTATATTTTTGGTGCGCGACACTTTGCGCATCTCCTGTTCTTCATCAGTTTCAAATCTAGAGCTATGTTTAACGAGATCCGTGAGTAATATAAGCACATATAAACTAGGCACCGTAAGGATACCAAGTTTTTGAAAATATTGCCTGCAAGATGTCCTTTGTGGGAAACGAAACATGATTCTAATAGCTCTTTTTTGAAAAATAAGAGCTCTATTGATGTTATACTGGAAGCTGTTTCCCCATAGCATAATACTGTATCTCAATTTAGCCTCTGTCAATGGTCTATGTCAATTTCATCTCTGAGGGTTCTCAGGGCATAGCATGCTGAACTAACTGCGTTCTCAATAGCATCCAGCTCCTGTATCCAATTTAACTTAGAATCGAGACATATACCGAGAAATTTTACACTATCAACTATTGCTACGGAGGTTCCATTTAAAGCGATTTGAAGCTTGTCAGTTTTTTTAGAGTTTTGATTAAATAGCATTATTTAAGTCTTATCGGTATTTAGGCATAGATTATTAAGAGTAAACTATTCGTAAAATGAAGATAATGCAAGATTTACTAATTCATTGAGCTCTATTATGTGATCAGCATGAATCACTGCATTCGTATCATCAGCATACATTATTAAGTTGCAATTTGGTACTACATTTGAGATAAATTTGACAAGATCATTTGTAAACATAATGAAAAATACAGGACCTAAGATGGACCCCTGCGGCACACCTCGTCTTATTTTCACTGGTGCAGACTTAAAGGATTTTACGCAACCATTTTTTATATCTTTTATTTCTACGTACTGGATACGGTTTTCAAGATAATTACGTAAGAGTCCGTAAGCTTCTGTCAGGATATTACGGTTAACTTTTTGTTTTCGGAGAAAATTCGGTTTTTCTGATACGCGCCATAAAAAGATTTTGAAAAAAAATTATAACTAATTATTTTTCCAACCAAATTAGCTAAGATTAATTTTGGGATATAATAAAACCCAACAAAAGCTATTCCAATAAAAAAAGTTCAAATTTAAGACTTCGGTTTCTATTTATATGAAGGCCGATTTTCAGCCCACCGTGGGTCGTGCTCGTCGACATCACCATCCCCCATGATGAGAATCTCGTGAAAGCCGAGAAGGACAAGTCCAGTAAGTACCTAGACTTGGGTCACGAGATAACCGCCATGTGGGATGTTGATTCGACGATCATTGTCCCGATAGTCGTTTCAGCGAACGGTCTCATAGCGAAGAGTCTCGACCAACACCTTGAGAGACTTCTCGCTAGGTGGTTGGATCAAGGGTCAGATGCAGAAGGCGGTGATCTTGGACACGGCGCGGATAGTCCGGCGGTTCCTCAGGTTCCTCTCTCTGCGGCCCGGACCACCGGCAGCTTGGGCCTTGCCCCGCTGCTGGCGGCACCCTAGGTTAGATTTTTTATATCTTTTGTATTGTTTTGTGTTTTTATATTTTACTTTTATATACATATTGTAAAAAACCTAACGTAAGAAAAAAAATTAAATAAAGGGAATAATGATAATAATAATTTAGCCTATACACGTCCCACTGCTGGGCACAGGCCTCCTCTCATGTGCGAGAGGGCTCGGGCTATAGTCCCCACGCTAGCCCAATGCGGATTGGGGACGTCACATACACCTTTGAATTTCTTCGCGAAGATGTATGCAGGTTTCCTCACGATGTTTCGTACATAAGTTCCGAAAAACTCATTGGTACGTACCGGGGTTTGAACCTGCGACCTCCGGATTGCAAGTCGCACACTCTTACCGCTAGGCCACCAGCGCTTCTTTATACACACCTAGGGTTGCCATCCGTCCGGGTTTTGTACTAGTTTAGAGGGCATCCGGGGAGCGTCCGGGAGGGGGCTTCATTTGTAGTCTGGGTTTAAAAATTTAAGTCTTAGGCCGCCCGCGACACGCGCACAATCTGTTTAAAAAAAACCTGTTGACATATCCGGGTTCTGGACTCTAAAATCCGGGGTTTTCACGCGTCTTGTCCTGGTTTCCAAATTTTAGAGATGGCAACCCTATACACACCTAATATACCTAATCTTGATGCCAAATATAAAGTTTATATGTCAACTGTCATCGGGAAGTGGGTTAGGTTTGTTAATCTAATTATTATCAATGCCTATATTAATGTTTCCATCGAATTATCAATCAATTTTCAGATTATAATTTTTTCTTCTATATACACCTAATAGTCGAAGTTAGATGCCAAATATCAAGTTTCTAGGTCCTCTGGAAGTGGGTTAGGTTTTTGACTAATAAGTCTTATTTAATCGAATAATAATCGGTATATGATTTTTTCCATCCAATCAATCAATTTTCAGTTTTGAGATTTTTTTCTTCTACATACACCTTATAGCCTACCAGATACCAAATATCAAGTTTCTCATCTGGAAGCGGGTTAGGTTTTTGATCTATAAGTCAGCCAGTCACAAAAATGCCAGTTATTAAACGTTAATTTTTCATTTATCTATAACCGTTTGACCTACGTTGATGAAATTTTACATTTTAGATAAGATAAGGGGCTTGAGTAAATGTGCCAAATTTCATATGTGCAGGGTAAATGGGTTTCATTCAAGTTATGAAGGTGTCAAAAGTAGAGATGCAACGGATAGTGGCTTGACCGAATACCGAATATCCGGCGGAGCCATCGGCCGACCGGCCATATTCGGCTAGAAGTTCGCGCGTGCGTGCGCTGTGTAAGTTGCAACTTGTTTCTCACTGTAGTCTTTGATAGAAATTGCGGTTATTTTGCACGCACTGTGTATTGAATTGCAAACATTGCGTGCGGTGCGTTCGTTTTTGTCATGTGTGTAAAATAGTACATTACGATACAAGTGCGAAAAATAGGAAATGCGAAACGAGTGGCGATAAATTAAAACACGACCGAAGGGAGTGTTTTAAATCGACACGAGTTGCGAATTACCTATTCGCACATGTATCGTACAACGTTTTACAGTACATATGGCCCTTTAAATGTTCGACACAGTAACATAATATGCTACTTCTCGCACTAGTGCTATAAAGTAGCCCCATATGTACTGTAAAGGTATATTTTGTATTATTTTTCTCATGTTTTTGTACTATATCTATCTATGAATATAAAGGTAGTCTGAAACATTATACTGATCTTAATAATTGATTACTTGTAGTTTGTTACTTTTTTTACCCCTCGTTTACCTACGTGTTAACGTCCTATTCCAGGGGTTCCCAATCTTTTTCAACATGCGGCGCAGTTACAAGTTTAGTATTTTGCAACGGCGCCCTTGTAAATTTAAAATCACGGTCGAAAAAGAGTGACACGACGCTATATTATTTAACGCTGCGAGCGCTCAAATAGGTACCCGCGAATATTTGTGGTTTCGGATAATGATAGAACTCACGGCGCCCCTCTTTACTTTCTACGGCGCACCAGGGCGCCGCGGCGCACACTTTGGGAACCCCTGTCCTATTCGGTATCCGACCGAATACTATGCCACTATTCGGTATTCGGCCGAATAGTGAAATTGTGGCCGAATATTCGTTACATCACTCTCGAAATGGTTCATGTAATATTACACGCTTGCTGTGTCGCCAGTTCCTTTTTCTTTGAACTTGGCTGTACACGCTATGGCGTGTCTAGATTGAATTGATTTACATTAAATTGTTACAATTTAAAAATATATATATATGTAGATAAATTTTTTAAAGGAATCTTATTTTTGAGTCGCACTTTCAATTATTAAATTTAGATGGCCATAGGTACTCTTTAGAGAGATTTAAAATTAAAAAAAGATATTTTCATAAAATATTTATTGATTCAAATCAAATAGTTTAGAACTGGCAATCATTGGTATAATTCAACTTAACATTAACAAAACATACTTGTGACGTATGTAGGCTTTATTGAAATTTAAGAACTAAATACCCATGGGAATAATTCCATTTTGACGACACTCAAAATAAGGTCAACAAAATGGACCGCTAGGTCGCTGGTCGTAATGGAACTATGTCAAACGGATGTATTCAAAATCGTTACTATTATTCACTTGTCAAATTAACGTAGTTCCATAAGTCCAGGGTCCATTTTGTCGCTTAAAGATCATAAAATGGCCACCATGGGTATAGTTTCTATTTTTTTCCGTGAGCTTCTACGGATTATCGTCTTATCTATTGTTTAAAAACCGCAAAGGCGCGTGCCACTATGAAAAAATGGTCAAGCCGCATAGGTAGCGTTTATTGAATTACTACTCTATTGAGCACGGAATAAGATTCATTATGAACTAATACAGAATTCTAACAGAATAGCTGTCTGATCTCTATTGGTGCGTCTAAGGTAGGCGACTAAACGTTTCAAACCAGCTTAACTTGTGACACTGCGATCCGAAACCAAGATACGTATTCGAAGACCTCGCTTGCACTGGTAATGCGAGCGCACGGCTAGCTAGCGCCAAGGAAGCAATGTTATGTTTCTCGAGGAGCAGGTAAAAAACAGGGCCGGATTTTCACACAAATATATTTGGGTGGTTTTACGAAATAACGCTAACTCTTCAGACTTCTAACAAACTGACACTGTTTGTATGGTTTGCTTGAAAGAGTTAGCGTGATTTGACTCTAAACGATATGCATATTTTGTTTTATATTTATTTATTTTATGCATACACTATTATGTATATGTTACTTATTTTTTTGTTGACTCATAATATAAATTTGTATAAATGTTTTACTAAATGTGTACTCTATTGTAAATAATATCTTTATTTTAGTGTACATAATTATAACATATAGGTCTATTTTAACATTAGTAGTACGGGATTGTTAAATTGATATACATATTTATTACTATTTTACCATTGTTTTATTGTTTATTTAAAATTAGCCTGTTTAAAGTTTAAAATTAGCAAACAACTGTTTAAACAGTTGATTATAAAAATGAGTATATCTCGTTATTTTTGTAATTACACAAACCCATTCTGTTAGATGTGTACCTACTATTTAAATAGTGTTATGTTTTATCTCTTTAAATGAAAGAACGTAAAACCACCCAAATATATTTGTGTGAAAATCCGGCCCTGTTTTTTACCTGCTCCTCGAGAAGCATAACATTGCTTCCTTGGCGCTAGCTAGCCGTGCGCTCGCATTACCAGTGCAAGCGAGGTCTTCGAATACGTATCTTTGTTTCGGATCGCAGTGTCACAAGTTAAGCTGGTTTGAGAGCGTTTAGTCGCCTACCTTAGACGCACCAATAGAGATCAGACAGCTATTCTGTTAGAATTCTGTATTAGTTCATAATGAATCTTATTCCGTGCTCAATAGAGTAGTAATTCAATAAACGCTACCTATGCGGCTTGACCATTTTTTCATAGTGGCACGCGCCTTTGCGGTTTTTAAACAATAGATAAGACGATAATCCGTAGAAGCTCACGGAGAAAAATAGAAACTATACGTGCAAGGGACCTAGAAATCCCAATCTATTTAAAATAGCATAAAAACAAATTTTAACATAAACGATACAAAATAACTAAAATATCAAATGCAGCGAAGTGTAACTAGATTTCCGTATAACACAGCCATTTTATAATTAAATTACGGAAACCTAGTTTAATAAATTGCAAAGAAAAATGGCCATGAGTGTTTCCTAGACATAGTAAGTGTGATAATCTGACCACTGTCAAACAAGTCTAATCTCGCAACCACAATTTTTTGCTGAAAACCTGCGTGCAATCGAGGCAGCGGTAGCGAGCAATATCTCGAGCTAAAGATATTCAAATGGATATGAATAAATGATTATTGTATGGACAATACGGATAAGTGTGGCATATCGGTAGGCCTTGACATTGGGGCCTGTTTACACATTGATTAGTGTTAATAGCCGGGTCCACACAGAGCCAGCATACACGCGAGGCAATTTCCTCACGCACAAACCGGCCAATATAGACGCACGCGCGTAGGAAAACGCACGCGCCGCCTCGCCCAATGCACGTCTACACTGGCCGATTTGTGCGTGAGGAAATTGCCTCGCACGCACGCACAAACACCTACACAATATGGGTAAAACAGACAGCCCCATGTGCAGAGCGTGCATGGAAGAGAAGAAACAACAAAACATATTCTCCTAGACTGCAAACAGGTAGAAGTATACAGGAACAAATACCTAGGGAATCCGTGCACACTAGGAGAGGCAATTAGCAACCTGAAAACTTTGCTAGGCTTCGTGGAGGAGCTGGGGTGGTTAGAGTAGCGCTACCTCGTTTCACGCACAATAGGCACAATGGTTGTCGATTTGCGGAAAATGCCCAGAAGCACTAACTAACGTGCGAGCTCGCTCGGTCTGTGTGGACCCGCCTACTTGCGTTTAATGGCATTGTTAAATGTGCAAGGTGTAATGTCAATCTCGGGTCTTTATTCCTAGATTTGTCTTAGACTTTATACATCTTATACCCTCATGCAATGAATACTCGATTATAAATAATCTTATTACTTACTGAATATATAAAATAACAAAAACGCTTTATAACTAAAACAAATTAGTATCAAATACCAATAATATCAATTTGATATGCAGTAAAAAAATTGTGAAAATTATAAAATATCATAGTGAGCTCTCTACCGCTACCAATTAGATAAAGATTTAATTTTTACGAGACATCTCACGAAAATTAAAACATGTAAGGTTTTTCCATACGTCCTTAAGTTATAGTTAAACTTAGTGTATCTTCGCCTGCTAAAAACAGGTACAAGGTAGTCAAATAATTGGTCGCTACGTTTGATATGATATGAGAACCAAACATAACTACTAAAAACCGAAATAAGAACTTAGCTGTTCAGTGCTATCAACAACGTAAAAACAATAAAGTTGTAAATTTCCAAAACTTACATTACGCTTCCAAATGTCTCTTTAACATTTAACAACGATACAAAATATGTACAAGATAACTATAAAAATTCCGTGAGACTCTAACATATTAGATATATTAAAGGTGCCATTCATTTATTACTTAAGGCGATTTGGGGGGAAGGGTCGAACGTGTCTTACTTTTTCCTACATGGTGGCTACAAGACTCCCTGTCCTGATAGTTCTTACGTAAGATCACAAAAATGCGCAAGTTAAGATTATACTTCCAAAAAGTGTCTTCATCAGCGCGAGTGCCGATAAATAAAAAGTTTAAGATAAAACCAAAGTTGATTATTACCAAAAAATTAAATTAGTAAGTACCTCTGCAAATATTCTTTTTCCTTTGGGCTTGTGCACAAATCACGCGAGGTTGGAAGAGGGGGGGGGGGGGACCAAAAAATCACGATAGATCACGTTGGGGGCGGGGGGGTATATGGAGACCTCACGTATATTTTTCTATAGTGAACGAAAGTAAGAAAAAATATCAACCACATACTTTTTCTCGGTTTCGTTAAACATAAATCTTCACGTGGCAATTCGAAATAGCGAGTATAAACAAGATATACTCTGTACAATACTATTTATCTTAAAATTAGGTCGAATGAAAAAATAAAATAAAAATACACGTGAGGTTATGTGGCGGAGTGGGGGGGGGGGTCCAAAAAAGTAGCCGAAAAAACCTCGAGTGATTTGTGCACAAGCCCTTTGTTACCTATAAATATTAAATAGGAGGGAAGGGGTCGGCCTTGTTTTAATTTTTTCTTACTTAGGGAAGGGAGAACGCCAAAATCTGGCACAAATCGTCGTAAAAATATGAATGGCGCCAAACGGGTTTCGTAATTATAGTCGAAAAATCACACACATAAAAATCACTAGACGCGCGCGCAATATGGCCGCCATGGCCGGTGCTCCTGTTGAAAATCATCTACCCGGCTTGAAACATGTCGAGCGATATTCCAACTAAAATTACGTGAGTAATCCCTTCGTGCCAGTAGCTAAAAAGGTACTCATCCCTGTTGAAAATGATACTGCCATCGTAAGAAGGAGAGGGTAGGTAATCCTCTCAGCTACATACGATCTACACACGTAATATAATATAACATCTATTTAGTTAAGAAAGACACAAATAGTGAAATGGGTGAGCATACAGACCTTCCTCGTATGTACATGCGACAGAATTCCCAGCTACTGTGTAGCAATGGTTCGAAAATAAAATAGGAAATCTGTTTAAAAGGTCAACAATCATGATATGTATTTTTATTGAAAAACGCTTTATAAAAATCAGTAACCATTACTTATGAAAGAAAAATAATGTAAATGATCGTATGTGATTTATAATTGTTACATATTTGCCGTGACTTATTTTTCAAAAGTGTTTTTCAATAAAAGACACGTACCCACCCTACTACACCCTAACCTTATTTCCAATGCTAAAAAAAGCACTATAAAATTACCTGCACAGTTCAAAGCAAAATAAAATTACATTTAGAGCTTACAAAATTGTACCCGTAAACCTTATTTTTTAATTGCGTGGAATTCTGACAGCTATCGAAATAAGACGTATCAGAGATAGTAAACATTGTTTACTGACATATTATTGTCAATTATTTTTATATGAAAATAATATTTCTTGCTCTCTCTTTTACTGAAAAATCTCAAAGTGGGCAGTTCCCGTGAACGAAATTTCAAACACATTCGCATGTTCAAACTGTTGAAAGCCGAATGACATGAGTAATGACGTAAACAATTTTGTAATTTGTTTGAAATGAACGGTAGATAGATGTAGGGAGAACACTTTCACGGCACGGCCACGATATCGTGCGGCGGCAGCAACGGCGAGCGGCGGCCATAGGTTGGAGTGGAACATAGCGATCCGTCCTTTCGTGCCCACCTATGGCCGCCGCTCGTCGTTGCCTCCATCGCACGAACGACGGGTTATGTTGAAAGGCTTGATAAAACTCAATTATATTGTTTGCTTTTAGAAAAATACAAAAAAAATACAATAATTTTAAGCACATGAGTTATCGCAGTGGCCAGATATGCTAAAAATAAGGTACGTATGAAGGATAGCTGGATCTGCCACGGTATAAACAAATTCACTTGAACATTATTTTTTTCTTTAAAACGAGTCGAGATAGTACAAAGTATATAATATAATTTTAGTCCAAAGGTTTACGATATATGATCGTCAGAATTCCACGCAATTAAAAACTAAGATTTAGTAAATATAAATAAAATTAAGATTAAAATTTTAAAGACTATGTTTTAACAGGGCCTCACCATTATTTTTAACTTATTGAAACTTGGACTGTTTACACTGTCGAATTGTTTTAGTTTTAAACACTAAGCTACCCTGTGACCTGTAGCAAAGATGAATTGACTGTGCAAGATGTGTCAAGTTTAAAACAAATTCATGCTTCGAATACGTACGGCTCCCGAACGTTATGCAGCAACTCTGGCTGTCAAAATTTGATGATTGACACTCCAGTGACTATTAAACATATGACGCAATACAGCGTCATCTTTTTCAGCGGTCATATGTGGTGCACGATTTTTTTTAAAGCTTTGCACATCTTAAACCTTCAATGAGACTGTGCCTGTACCAAACACTGCCTTTGAATTAATTATAATTTAAGCACAATATTTAAATTGTGCGCGTTAAACACCAATATCATCACTATTTAACGTATCTACATACAGACAAAACAACAACACAACAGACAGACAAAGACAATACAAGTAGCTCATCCAAGAAATTCAGAATTTACGACCGAATTTTGCGAACAAGAGTCAAAAAATAGACTTAGCTTTTACAAAGTTAAAAGAAAACATATTGCTCTGTTATGTTCAATGTTGATTATACGATGTCATTAAATGACTACATATATCAAATGAGGTACGACTGGTTGTACTCAAATTGAATTCGGTACACAAGGCTTTTCTTATCTCGGTTTAAAACTACACTTCACACATTTAGGTGCCTATCAACTAGCTTTTAGTCGATCTGTAGGATCTGGCGTTCTTTAAAAAGTCCTGGTAATTCCACTGCTTGTAGTTCATAATTTGCTTGCCATTCATTATGGTGTGGACCATTATCTTTGGATTATATTCCAGATTTGTTAGAAGCTGAAAAGAAATGTAAGGGATATTAAAATTCAATATAAATAAAATATACAGTGATATAATCCGCAACGAGTACGTGCGAGGCACCCTGGGCGTGCGTGACATCGCCGACAAAAGGCCAGGAGACAGGAGACCACCAGACTACGTTGGTAATTTAACACTACGACTTTCTATCCCCGGTAAAAGAAGCAGAGGTAAACCGAAAAAAAGATGGAAAGACGTAGTGATAACATATATGATTGAGTGCAAAGTATCCCAAAACGACGTCAAGGATACGGCGAAGTGGAAACGAATGACACGAAAAGCTGACCCCATCACCATATGGGATACACTGGGTGTAATCATTAAGTGTAGCCAGGCGCTTATTCCGTAAATATAACAGATATTAGAAAACTTCAAACTGATATCGAAAGGGCGTTACACGATGAGTAAAATTAACACACAACAACACTTAACGATTACTGCCTGTATAGCTTGGAAGAGAGAGAGAGTGAGAGATTTGTAATTTGAAACGTATGCCATGTCATGTCACAATGTTCGCAAAGGCTTTATGGGTAGATTAACTATTTTTTGTTATTCTATCCCATCAGCCATACAATAGTAGCATATAGGCTTGTTAGATGAAATACATACTACATATATGATATGTAGATAAACCATTATAGAAAGGACCGTTGGGCGTTGTAGATGAACCATTATATCTGCCATAAAAAAATTGGTTATTTTAAATACCAAAAAACTCGTTTTTAAGTTTTAAGATTGACCTATGAGACCTAACCATGGCATCGAATAACAAGAAAAGGTTGATTCACCCTTATGTATTTTTAAGGTAACCGCCCAATAACCGGCCCTTTAAAATTTTGTCATTGGCCCATAGTTTTGTAGGAAAATTATCACTGCTGCCTAGGAAAACTGCTGTCGAGAGGGGGTCACATTAGCATAGCTTAGCTTACCCCAGCTGAGCATATTTTGTGGTAAATTCATAAGAACTGGCACGAATGGAATGGATGAGTGAATGAAAATATCTATGTGTACAACTTTAATCAATAAAATGGTGGCTCTGACTGTATTGGGAGCGTGCACGACTGTCACGCAACCTAGTGTCCGCAATTCTAGGGGAAAACGTCAATTCACTACATCTTATAAAACTACTCCAAAACTAAAAACTACTGAACGGATTTTCATACGACTTTCATCTATCAATAGAGTGATTTTTGAGGAAGGCTTAAGTATATAACTTGTTAAGGTTTTGTGTAAATTGTTTGAAATATAACGATGTTGTCGGAAAAAATCACGCTGGCTAGGAGCTTTATTCGAAAACGCTGCCTAATCTGTTTGAGCTATAACAACACAATGTATGGTGGGGTTGTTTCTCATTCATAGGTCTACAAAAAAGTCCGCGATGTGAAATGTCTATCTTTTAAGGATAACTTACTATATCCATTCTTAACTTCTAGAAAAAGATCACGTAATATGTGGCATTTGCAAAGCTATTTACATGGATACATTATTAACAATTATCAAAATAAATACGTTAGTAATATTAAGCATTTCATACAGATTACAATGGTCCCTTACACCATACAATTTAAATGAATATTTCAGGAGTAATCGTAAATGAAAGTTTCATTTCGAGCCATATAATTGTACGAAATGTTAAAGACGCTGTCCGCAGTTAGTTCAAATTTTTACCACCTTATGCGCTGGGATCGCTTTACTTACCCCCACCACGCACTTCGCACGGTCCCAATACCGATACAGGTGTCACTCATCAATTGAAAGTTTCGTTCATTCCATTCCTGAATCAACTTGTTATAACATATACCAGGGGTCACCAATTAGTTTCGCTCGGGGTCTGTATTAAGAAATGAAATGACCATCGCGGTCCGCACAACGTTTTATAGAAAAAATATTTATTAATCAAATGTAATTACAGAAATAACAAAGGTATTTACATATCAATGAGAAAAATGTCATTTTTTGTTGCGGACTATCTGGACTATCTTAGCTAGTGACTTCGCCCGGCCGTTTTCAAATTGACGTCAACAAAGATAATGCGGGGGATACATTTTTATTTTAAATTACGTACTCTGCAAAAGTGTAAAAGTTGCTGTGTTCTCGCGGTCCGCACAAAATGGGTCGGCGGTCCGGATGCGGACCGCGGTCCGCCATTTGGCGACCCCTGACATATACTGTGATAATTGCGATAGTGAAATTGTCGAAGTATAAATTGCATGGCTTATTTATGTTATGTGTTATTTTTAGTTTACTACTTTCCTAGACAGTTAACACACATACGCGTGTTAGAATACATGTGTTAATCGCAGATCGCAGTTCTCCTGTTAGGGTTACTAACTCACTTTAGGCGTCAACAGGAAATACTGGGCGTTGTCGCACTCGGTTGTGACTTTGACGAGCAGGTGGAACATCTTGCGCTCGTTTATCGGGTCCATTCCCTGGTTTATTTCATCCACGCATCTGTAACACAACGAGTATGTAAATTCTACCTAAGTTTTAGTTTTTTTTTTTCAGATTAGCCAGTCAAAAAAATTTATTATCTGCTGAAATTGTTCAATCCGGTAACAGGCCGGGACAGGGCTGCGGTAGTTTTAGTGTTTAGCGGAACGGCATGGTTGTATTGTAACTTTGCATGGCATTTGTAATGACAAAGTATGGCTATGTCAAATTTCTATAAGAATATGTCGCTTATAATGAGTATAATGACACTCGTAGCGTAGACGGAGTAGAGAGTCTTACCGGAACGGCACGGTGGTGAGCCGCTGCAGCGACATGAGGTACATGGCGGTGGACAGCGCGCGCTCGCCGCCCGACTGCGCGTGTCGCGTCAGTTGCTGCAGTTGTTCCGACGTCCGGAAACGGACCAGGATAGAAATGCCGTACTTGTCGTAGTCCTCCTGTAAAATATAATTGGTAGTGGAAACCTAGTTCCATGAAGCAGATCTCTTAAAGAAAGAGATAATATTCGAAAAAAAGATAGCATCAATAGTTTTCGAAAGGTATTAATTATATAATAAGGTAGGAATTACTAATTATGTATGTAAGCCAATAGTTTATGTAAAACAAGGTAAAGTTGTTATACTGCATGCCTTTGTTTTGACCTCAGGACTTTAAATGCAAGCGTAAATAAATCGTCATCGCGAGATTCGCGGCGGCTCAGGGTTCCATTTTAGAGAGTTGACCTGAGACCTGTAACATAGTTGTAGCACTTACATCACTTCCAGCTTTGTCCAGTTTGATTTCCCCGGCGCAACCCAGCTTGGCGAACATTTCTCCGAAGCTTTTGTCTATATCCCGCAGTAAGTTTTCCAAAGGAGGCAGCCACTTCTCTCTGTAAAAAAAAAAATAACTTCGTACAGTTTGTGTGTGTGCAAATATCTCACTATCATCACTAGCCTTTATAGATCTCACTGCTGGGCACAGAATTTCCCTCGAAAGAGGGTTTGGGCTGTAATTATGGGTGATATCAAACTATCGCAAAAGCATAAGAATATAATTGCTTTCAAGTTCTGTCCCAGTTATAATTTGTATCGAATCTAAAGAGATAAGACTTATGGACTGGGAATGGTCTCTAGAATTAAAGCTATATAGATCATGCGTTAATATAAGTGTGTAAAGTGTGTTCTGGGTGTTCTACATCAAATATAAATTGATCATGAATTACCTGATAGAATTCATTTTGCTTTCAAGCTCTTTGTGAACGTCACTGTTGCTGCTGACGTCAGTCTTTAATTTCGCTATTTCTTTTTCCCTTTCCTCATATTCTTTGATTACCTGTAACAAAGATGTAATGTCTGCTTTTTATTTTTATGGCAGAGACTATGACTTTCTTTACAGATTCAATTCCGCGACCGACTCTCGTAAAATTTAGTGAACAGGTTCCACTTCCATAATTATTAGGATATTTTGACGATTCTGTTTTAAGATTTTTTTGTAAATTGCTGACCTGCTCACAGGGCCAGTAGTACTATTTTTGAGGAATCAATGTGGCATACATAATACATACCCGGGGTTTTAAGAGAGGACTAGTTCTATAAGCATTATACTAGTATATAGTCTAGTGTAATGCTTATAGAAGGGTAAAGTATTGTCGTTGCGCTGGAGCAGACTCCAGCGCAACGACAACTTGCAGTTGCAGCAGTTGGCAGACAACTGCTGTACTGATATTTTTATTTTATTTTATTTTATTATTAGTTATAGTTATTACTGAGGCCTTACGGAAAACGTGTTTTCATAGAGGCGATATGGAACAGTAGTTTTAAAGTGCGTTTTTCGTAAAACAGATAGATTCGTTAGGTTCGTTTTCGTTAGATTTTTACGGTAACATATATACGATAAATGGCTGTTACCTGTTTGTCCCCCATGTCCGTACAATGCATCCTAATCCGCATTTTGTAGCAGTGCTCCTGAATGCTTCTAGAAACCCTGATTCATATGGATGATTTATCTTTACCTGTTCATACCTCTTGTCCATACAATCCATCCTTGTTTGTAGCTCATAACAATGTTCCTGCAGTATGTCCACCTCACTTGGCAACTCTTCAAACTGCTTCGAGAAACCCTGACTCATGTAGTAAATTGCTGTCACCTGTTCATCTCCCTTGACCATACAATCCATCCCAATCTTTTTGTAGCAGTGCTCCAGATTGCTTGCAGAAATCCTGACTCATATGGTAAATTACTGTTACCTGTTCATCTCCCTTGTCCATACAATCCATCCTAGTTTGTAGCTCGTAACAGTGCTCTTGTAGTCTATCCAGCTCGGCCGGCAACTCACTGAACTGTTCTTTGAAGGGGAAGCTTGGATGCTGTGGCAAGAACTCGCTGCTGCACGCTTTCTTTGCCTCTTTCAGTTTAGCGTGAGCTTTCATATTCGTCTGCTTGTAGCGTGCTTCCATATCTTCTAATGTATGCTGCGGATGTTTATTTTGTCAGTAGTATAAAACAGCATCTTGTTTATGGTTTTGAAATAATATTTAATACAAAATCACTTGTGAAAAGTTCAAAAATAACAAAAGCAAAAATAATTATAATTATACCTTTGCCTCTCGTAATGCTATTTCAAGTTCCCTTAATTGTGATTCCTGACTTTCTGTCGCCTTTCTACTGATGTCTAATTTAAGCTAAAAACAAAAAAAAAACTACATTATTTCCTTTAAAATACGGCTACATCCAATAGAAAGCAAGAAATTGAATCTCACCAAAAACATTTTCATGTAAAATGTTGCTAAGACGAAACCATAAGGCTCGCAATGTCAAAAAGTTATCAGATCTCATGTAGAGCCAAGCTTGTAATTGTACAAGCCCTAACTTCACAAACTCTACATCTTAGTGAAAATTCGTGCCTTGGCCGTTTTGCCCGTTTCTTTTATAAAAGGTATATAAAGGTAATGTATTTTTTGGTGATCATTATAATTATAGCCCTTTTTAAATGCAATACCTTCCACATTTCTCCATTGAGCAATTTATCCTGCAGTTTCTTCATAATGGCTACTAGTTCCTGGTGCATCTTGCACTGCTTCTTCACAACGTTCCTCTGTTCCCGTCTACATCTGTAAATAATATTTCATTAGCCCTTCAACTTCCACGGGTCGATTTTACGCAACCAAAAAACGGTCTTGTATTTTTAAATTTAGGAGTGAATTTTGATTTATTGACTGGATGTCAAATGGATGGAAAACGAGGGGAGTCAATGCAATGATGTATGTCTGTATGCGTGTTTCAGAACTTAATTTAACTTGTTACATTACTAATTTTTAGTCAGTGTGCATGTGCATGTATAAAGTTTATAATATAAATCAATCTGTTTCCACCACTGAATCTACGGGAAAAAATACGACAGGGACCAAACCAGAATGGATTTGAACGTATGCTATTTACGAGTATATTATTTTATAATAGGGCATAATGTTCAACCTCAAGTTATAAGTAAATACGTTAAGTATTTTGACGAGCTGTCTTGACCTAGTGGGTACTGGTAGCGACCCTGCCTATGAAGCCGTTGTTGCCGGGTTCAAATCCTGATAAGGGCATTTATTCGTGTTATGAGCACAGATATTTCTTCCTGTTTTCTATATATAAATATTTAAGTATTTATATTATATGATACATAGTGGTCGAACTACCCACAACACAACCCTTATGGAGCTTACTGTGAGACTTAGTACATTTGTGTAATAAAGTCCTACAATATTTATTTATAATAAAACATACTTCTCCTTTTCTTCCTGCAGATTGAAAGTTGGTTCATTTTCAATATCTTGGACCTTTTTCTCTTGAAGACGTATCTGTGTACTGAGCGCTTTAAGCTAAAACATTTAAAGTTATACCGTGAGTTAGCTAGTAACATTGTTTTCGTAGTTATCATTATCACTTATTATTATTGATATTTTTTATGACATTCCATTTCAGGAGAAAACGTTTTCCACTAACTTTATCTTAACCAATCACTTTGATTTTGATCTCGATCGCTTCAGCACAATATATTCTAGGTGTATAGGTCACGCTTTAAAAAAAACATATTTTGCAAATTTTGAAAAAAAATAAAAGGAAAACCTAGTTTTTCATTGTTTCAATAACATACTAAAAATCATGGAAAATGGAAAATATTTAGAAGTGGAAAAACGTTTTCTCTTTTTGTATGGACGATCATGTAGTTTCCTTCTTAATCAATGGTTTCTCCAGGAAAGTTGCACTATATTACCTAAACTCAATTTCATAAAAAGCGGCCAAGTGCGAGTCGGACTCGCGCATGGAGGGTTCCGTACCATTTAAGACGTATTAAAAAAATCTACTTGCTAGATCTTGTTCAACATTTTACCACTTTGGACACACATTTTACCACTTTGGAAGTGTCTCTCGCGCAAACTATTCAGTTTAGAAAAAAATGATATTAGGAACCTAAATATCATTTTTGAAGACCTATCCATAGATATCCCACACGTATGGGTTTGATGAAAAAAGATTTTTTGAGTTTCAGTTCTAAGTATGGGGAACCCCCAAAATTTATTGTTTTTTTCTATTTTTGTGTGAACATCTTAATGCGGTTCATAGAATACATCCACTTACTAAGTTTGAACAGTACAGCTCTTATAGTTTTGGAAAAAAGTGGCTGTGACATAATCGGACAGACAGACGGATATGACGAATCTATAAGGGTTCCGTTTTTTGCCATTTGGCTACGGAACCCTAAAAAATGTAGACTTATTATTGCGATATCAATTCACCAAATAATTGCAAATTGCAATATTACCATACCTTGTCAGTGTTTTCAGTGATCTTCTTCCTTTGCATATTGAGGTCGTTGAGTTTGCCTTCTAGATTTGTTACTTTGTTTTGAAGATCTTGCATTTTCGCTTTCATGTTTTTCGCCCTATTCTCAAGTTCTGAAAGCCTGAAAACGAAAGAAGCATAAACACATTACACAAAAAATTATGGAGCCCATATCCATTGTCATATTGGTGACATGTCGTAAGATTAGACTGGATTTTTAAGCTAATTATTAGTAAAAAAATTGGAGATCTCTTTTTTAGAAGTTACAATTTTTTCGCAAGATACGGAAGCAGAAACATTTAATGTCGATGTAAGGTTCATATCGCGGACTATAAAGCGATACAAAAATGCGAAATCTCGAATTATGCCCAAACCAAAAATGGCCGAAATACATTTTGGCACGAGGACGATGGCATTAATTTTTCCGATGAAAGAATGTTCTAAATGGAGAATGATCGTGTTCATAGCTTTTCGATGAGGGGCATGCCGGTGGACAGATTAGTCGTTTAGCAATTTCAATGTATAGGGTGCGATATCGCCTAGGTACAAGTTACCATTGCTGTTCATTGATCGAGGAGTCAAAATAAATCAAGACTACTATATTCAGAACCTATTGCAGGGTTTTTTGCTAGAACATGCCCGAAAATATATGGAAATTATTATTTTTGTTTTCAACAAGATAGTGCCCATCTCCCTAAGCCAAACGCATCACGACGACGATGGCAATCAAGACTGGTGTGTGGTGTGGCGAACAAATTTGACATACTTTATACCTCGGCAAAAATGGCCTACTTCTTCACCAGATTTGAATCCGTTGGACTTATTCGAATGGGAAAAAGTCTGGAGTTTATAAGCTAACTTGTGAAGAATGTAATAAAGTGTATGTGGGGCAAACGGGTCGTAATTTCACAACAAGGCATAAAGAGCATGTTGCGTCATATAGACACAACCATCCGGAAAAATCTAATTTTGCAAAGCACTTAATAGATAGTGGCCATGTTTTATCTGAGAACCATTATTTTCATATTTTACATGTGTGCGAGAAAGGATTGCGTTTGAGTGTTCTGGAACAGTTAGAAATAATTAGGTACAACAATAGGGGGTTAATTCTTAACGAATAGTTGAATGGTGTGTCATCGCCGTTATTACGATTTTTTCCATCTCGCTTACGCTTGCACAGTAGGGGGCGTGATCAAGGTATAAATATGGCTGACCATTTGATTCTAGACAGCTGATTCAGTCGTCGGACTTCGGACCATCAACATCTCCTGAGGATGCCTCGTAGAGAGGCGAAACACGTGTCGAGTTTTTTATTTTCGGTGGTGGGTTGTTATATTTATTTGCGTATTTATTTTTGCGGTTCGAGGGTGGGAACATTAATTTCATGTAAAAATACGCAAGTAAGTATAACGGGTTAGCACTGATTGACTAGCACGTTCTCTTTTAGTTTAGGCCTTATTGACATAACTCCGGTTTCCTCACGATATTTTCCTTCACCGAAAAGCGACTGGTAAATATCAAATGATATTTCGTACATAAGTTCCGAAAAACTCATTGGCACGAGCCGGGGTTTGAACCCGCGACCTCCGGATTGCAAGTATCACGCTCTTACCGCTAGGCCACCAGCGCAGAACAGGGCATGCATTCAAATTAATTCAAGCACCGGTTGGTAAAGGCATGGGACGATATTCCGGATGAGGTAGTGCGTGCCGCATGCAATTGATTATATGGAAGAATGCATAACGTTATACAAGTAAAGGGAAAGCTTATGAAATAGGTAGTTTTGTAAATGACAAAACGTACAAACTTTATCATCAAATCTTCAATGTTCAGATTTCTTTCAATTTTATGGCTGTTTGAAAGTAGGACACTTATTCTGTCCAACCCTGTCTACTCACTGAGTTTTGTGGTTGTCGAGCTCGTCCTTGTCGACAGTGTTAGCTAGGAGTCTCGCGGGCCCTATCTCCACCGTCGAACTCGACTTCACCCCGCTGTAGCGAGACACGCTGATGTTGATGCGATGATTTTCTAAAAAACAAGTCACGGATGACAATAAAATTGACAAACGTAATCTGAAATCTTACGTCATACATTTGTAAAGAAAGTCACGAGCGCCTGTTCGCTAGGAAATATCACTGTTGTCACAATTTCAGCTCGAAAGACGCGGCCCTACCGTGTTTTTAGGGTTCCGTAGCCAAATGGCAAAAAACGGAACCCTTATAGATTCGTCATGCCCGTCTGTCTGTCCGATTATGTCACAGCCACTTTTTTCCGAAACTATAAGAGCTATACTGTTCAAACTTGGTAAGTAGATGTATTCTATGAACCGCATTATGATGTTTACACAAAAATAGAAAAAAAACAATAAATTTTGGGGGTTCCCCATACTTAGAACTGAAACTCAAAAAATCTTTTTTCATCAAACCCATACCGTGTGGGTTTGATGAATAGGATAGGTCTTTAAAAATGATATTGAGGTTTCTAATATCATTTTTTTCTAAACTGAATAGTTTGCGCGAGAGACACTTCCAAAGTGGTAAAATGTGTGTCCAAAGTGGTAAAATGTTGAACGAGATCTAGTAAATAGATTTTTTTAATACGTCAAAAATGGTATAACCCTTCATGCGCGAGTCCGACTCGCACTTGGCCGCTTTTATTTTTATTTCCGTTAATTTCAAGGGTGCATTTCTGACCTTAAATTAAGTAACTTTCTCTGTTCTAACTAACTCCATTTCGGAGATAATGAATAATTTATTTTTAACTGATAAGGCATACGCTCGTAAGGCGAGCGTGTGCACTTGCGTTAGGGCCCGTTTACATATTGATTAGTGTTTAGTTGATACAAGTTTGTACATTTGCTACTTTAAACGTCCTATCTCGGACGACCGATGTTCGAAATGCCATTGATATGTTAAACAGTTTTCAATTGTTTGGTTGGGTTAAATGTAATGCCTGTGTTACAACAACCTTAATGCAACATTAAATACTTTTTACAAAAATAATAAAATAAATAAAAAAATAGTTTCCTTATACCCGGAAATAAACGGAATTTAAAAAACACGGTGTATTAACGAGTATGAAAATAAATAAAGGAACTCACCGGTAAAGAAAGATTTAATGTTGGAAGGCACTTTGGAGCAATTATTAAAGGTGTGGTCGTTTCCTATGGGTATGCTTTGTATATTGTAATTGCCACAAAGGTACCGCAAGATCGGATCGGGCGCCGTTATCGTGTCCAGAAGGTACGTGTAGAAACCGAGATAGCTAAAAAATACAAAACAAAACAGTCGACAGAACAGTTACAACCGAATTACAAAGAATCAGACAACGGTATGTTGATCAGAAGTTAAAATGAAGCATGAGACATCCATCTGACAGAGAATGTATGTTTAGTTCTGTCAAAAAAACGTGTTTTAATGTAGTATTATCTATAGTCGGAAAAAATCTCTGAAATTTCATAGAAAACAAAGGAAACTTTCTTTTTTGGAATGGAAACTTTCGATTCCCATACAAAAATATGAGAAGTATCCGATTTTATTATATGCGAAAATTAAACAATTTTGGAAACTCCGACGGCACATTAGTATTCTCACCTCAGCTGACTTGTGTCCTTCTGCTTGGCCCAGTAGTGTGAGAGGGCCGGGTACCCCTCACTACTGATGGCGTTCACCGGCCGCAGGCCGCGCTCCATCCTCACGATGTTCGTGAACTGGTTCATATCCGGGTTGCATTCGAACGTGAACGCAAAGAAGCAGGAAGCCACATCGACGAGACATTCAATCTAACATGCATAATGTAGTCTTTGTCCATAAAACGTGTTTAAACGTTCTCACCTCACGTGTCCTATGTACTTCTACTGCACCCGGTAGTGTGACAGCGCAGGATACCCCTTGCTGCTGACGGGGTTTACTGTCCGCAGACCGGGTTCCATATTCACGATGTTCGTGAACTGTTTCATGTCCTGCCTGCATTCAAACGTGAACGCAATGAGGTCGCGGGAAGCAACATCGACGAGACATTCAATCTAACATGCATAGTGTAGTCTTTGCTCATAAAACGTGTTTAAACGTTCTCACCTCACCTGTCCGTTGCCCATAAAACGTGTTTAAACATTCTCACCTCAGCTGTCCTATGTCATTCTGCTGCGCCCGATAATATGAGAGCGCAGGGGAAGCTTGCTGCTGACGGCGTCCACTGCCCGCAGACCGTGTTCCGTCCTCACGATGTTCGTGAATTAGTCATGTCCTGGTTGCAATCCAACGTGAATGCGAAGAGGCAGGAAGCCACATCGACGAAACATTCAATCAAACATGCATAGTGTAGTGTTTGCCCATAAAACGTGTTTAAACGTTCTCACCTCAGCTGTCTTTTGCCCATAAACGTTTTTAAACGGTCTCACCTCAGCTTTCCTTTGCCCATAAAACGTTCTCACCTCAGCTGTCCTATGTCCTTCTGCTGCGCCCGGTAGTGTGAGAGCGCAGGGTACCCCTCGCTGCTGACGGCGTTCACCGTCCGCAGACCGTGTTCCATCCTCACGATGTTCGTGAACCGGTTCATGTCCTGGCTACATTCGAACGTGAACGCAAAGAGGTCGCGGGAAGCCACCTTGGCCTCGAGGTACCGAGCGAATTTCGAATCCGTGAAGTTTATCTAAAAAAAGATTTGCTTGAGAATATGTCAAAGGCATGTTTATATTTTCCGCCTAATTCCAAAGCAGTAAGGTGCAAAAGTGTAAACATATCTTTGACGTTGACTGTACTTAAATAGTCAATATCGCCAGAATCATGGAAATAAATCATTTATAATAAAAATTATGAGCCAAATCTAATCATCATTTTTTTGATATACCTCAAGTATCATAGGTTCATAAACTTTTTTCTTGAACATGGCCCGGTTTTCACGCAGCCACATCACCGCTTTGTATGTGTGCTCGCTGGCGTGTTTCAGCACTTCGAGGCGTTTCTCGTCCACATTCTCTAGGCTGCGTATTCTGAAATAAAATATTTTAAGCCATTACAAGTAGCAAGAGCAAATCGCATTGAAAATCAATGTAGTTTTTATTTATTTATATCTTGACGAATGAAAGTAATAATTATATTATTATAAACAAATTAAATGGTCTACCTGGTAATGTAGCCGTTTATTTATCGATTTTAATCGCATCCGGTGTGCACCAACCTGTACCCAGTTAGACATATGCCTAATAAATAAATTATTGCAGTATCTCACTTGTTCTGATGGTGTCGTATCACGGGTGTGACGTTACTTTCAAGCTGAAACTGCATCTCCATATGTTGTTTCTTGATAGCATCTATGCTCGCGTTCTCCTTCGCAATCTTCTTGTGTAGTTGTGCTAACTCCATTTTGACGCCATCCTCTGTAAGGTCAGTAATATTTCACTAAATTGTTCACTATCGGACGCGCTCGGCTCGTAAGCCACATAGTCATTGACAGCCTCAATCGTCTGCACGAATGAGAGAAAAAGGGAACGCGTTTTGCAACTCATGTGTTAGAAAGAGACAATGTGATTTAGAGATTCGTTGGATAGACAATCTGAGAACTCTGGGCATACGCACTAAAAAAATGCTCCCAAATAGTGATGAGACATTTGTACTAAATTTAACGGACCCGGGTATGTCCTTAAACTACGTCCACAAGAGAGGTATGGGCATTGTGAATGTCATCTCGCTCTGTGTGGTAGGGCACAGCACAGCGGATGTCATTCCAGATCTAGAGCAGAGCCCAACTGGGGAAGTACCTCCACCTTACAGAAAATCGCAGCCAAATAACACTAGACCCTACTCATAGTGTTGTGTACCTGCCGGTGAGTAAGGTTGCCAGAGCTCAACGAGGGTGGGAGGGGGTTAGGGTCGGCAACGCGCATGTAACTCCTCTGGAGTTGCAGGCGTACATAGGCTACGGATACTGCTTACCATCAGGCAGGCTGTATGCTTGTTTGCCACCGACGTAGTATTAAAAAAAAAAAAAAAATGTCAATGTTTAAAGGAAATATGCTAAAAATAGATAACAAAAAAAAACATTGTTACTACTTGTGCAATCCTGTCAATTTTGCTCCACAATTCAAGTCCGTGACTGTACCTACACTTAAATTAAGTACTATTTAAATATGATTAAAGTCTGATAAACAAATTTTGTCGGAAAAAGGGCAACGAAAGAAAAGGCGGCAGAGTTTAAAAAAAAACTATGTAGTAACGTTTCAACTCACACTACTTTTTTTAAGATTTGGGACTACCTGCCATTGTCAAAGTTGCCCTTATTGATCAAATGGGCCAATTAGCCCACCCTCCTTTTGAATATCGCGCCTTTTTCTGCCGGATATTGCCCGACTAGTACATACCATTAATTTCCTCGTCAAACTTCCTCTTATCCGTAATCAACTTATCCAATTTAGCTCTAGCTTCGCCTAGCTCTCTCTCTCTATTTTTATGACGCTCAACTTTCTCCATCAGACTAGAGTATTTATCTCGCAAAGTGAACTCTTGTGCTTTCACTGACTCTATTGTTTCCTTCAATTTGTCTTTTAGAACACGGACTTCTCGAGCCTGAAAATGAATAATTTCAACAATCAACTGATAACCCATATACGACTTAGTGCTCCTCGAATATTCAGCGGAATTGAACGGAAGTTCATATACAGTACTTATGTATACCATCGAGAACCATTTTTTAAAACTGGTTGACTGGGAACTGGAGTTCAATGTAATGACATGCTTTTTAATAGCTTCTGAGCATGTTTTCTGGCATTACATTATTTAATAAATGTCTCATGTACCTTCTTTTATTACAAGCTTTTATTTAGTTTCACGTGTCCCGTTGTATGTCGGTCTGTAATAAAATCTTGCAAGTTAAATTTGACCCATTTCCGGGCTTCCAATGAAGCTGAAAATTTGCATACATATGTAAGTCGGGTGACACTGCAACATTATGGTACCATCGAGCTGATCTGATGATGGAGACACGCGGTAGCCACAGAAACTCTGTGATAAAACAACGCAACCTAATTGTGTTTAGGGTTTTTAGAATTGTCTCGATGAGTATTAGTTGCCTGTGGAAAGAAAGGTACAGTCAGCGACAGAAGCTTGTACTAATAACCGGCCAAGAGCATGTCGGGCCACGCTCAGTGTAGGGTTCCGTAGTTACTCTTCCGTCACAATAAGCTAAACTGGGGCTTAAAGTATAGTAAATTGTTAACCAAGGGATGAAACGGTACCTTTCACCCGAGTTAAACAAATAGGCAAATTTGCATAATCAGTACCTAATTAAAGTAAGTCTTTTTACTATGAAGGGAAAACTTTTTGCGATAACTCAAAAACAGCTAAACTGATCATGTCCGCTATAGTTTTCATTTAATGTCTTTCTTAAGCTCTACTTCCACAATTTTTTTCATATTTTTTGGACCTATGGTTCAAAAGTTAGAGGGGGGGGACACATTTTTTTTTTGGTTCGGAGCGATTATCTCCGAATATATTCACTTTATCAAAAATTGTTTCTCGGAAACCCCTATTAGTTTTGAAAGACCTTTCCAACGATACCCCACACTCTAGGGTTGAAGCGAAAAAAAAAATTCACCCCCACTTTACGTGTAGGGGAGGTACCCTAAAAAAAAAAAAATTTTAGATTTTATTGTACGACTTTGTCGGCTTTATTGATTTATATATCCATGCCAAATTTCAGCTTTCTAGCACTAACGACCACGGAGCAAAGCCTCGGACAGACAGACAGACAGACAGACAGACAGACAGACAGACGGACATGGCGAAACTATAAGGGTTCCGTTTTATGCCATTTGGCTACGGAACCCTAAAAATGAATTTTTTGCCAAAAACTTATTTGCAGTCGGTTTACGCTACGTTTCCACCAAAGATGAGCGAGGATGCGTAGCGAGACTAGCGAGGGATGTGTTTTTAAGATCCAATGGAATCGCTACACGCTGAGCGAGGAAAACAAAAGAGGTGTTTCTTAAAGTTTTTGCAACACCTGAATGTTTGTTATCGTTTTTGATTTATGACAGTACCTACATGCGTTCTGCGCATTGTTGATATGTAGCTAGGGGTAACTGATCAACATTTACGTTGCTATTGACCACGCGCATGGACTTTGAGAACTGTTAATAAGTAACCCATGGAGATATAAAGTGGAGCACGCTCTAACTTTTTTGTCATACTAAATTGAACCTTCTGACCAAAAACGCTTCTAAGTTTAGAGTCGGTTTGAAGCAAACTACAGAAAAACGCCTCTTAAAAGTGATAAAAAAGTAAAAAAGCCGGAATCGGAAAATACTTACTGAATTGGATAGTGTAAATTGTGTTTGACTAAAGAATACAAGAAACAAGTATCTACGCTATAAAATGAGTTCTTCTAGTGAAGAAAATATAAAAATGTTCCTGGAAAAAATACATCGCTTTCATTCAACAATAGCCCTCACGAAATATAAATATTAATTTCTATTAAAGTACTTATAGTTATGCAAAACTCACTCGTCCATCTTTGAGCGGTTTTTCGGCCTCTCCTATAATTTACTATATTTAGTGTCCGAGTGTAGAGTTTTGTGTGTCGTGTGTACTATCCGGACCAAAATACTTTTTAATGCCTAAAACTCCACTCCAAAAGCTTCTTGTTGTTTACCCCTAACCAACTGCTCTCCATGCAAGTTTTTTTTTTGTAATTAAATATAAGGTTTCAGTAAAGTAACGCAGTTGTTGTTAGAACATCCCATGTTTTAAAAATATCGACATAAATTATAGTTATCGTGAAAACTTCGCTGCAGCGATGATAGACTATTATAGAAAACATTATAAATATTCTGAATTAATATAAAAAAGAAATGAAGTGTTATCTTTTATTAACCAATTTGTCTAAACAAAATTTGTATACAATTTCTATTAGTATTCAAAAGTATTTTGACCCATCTGTCAATCACAAAATGAAAGTAAAAACATTGTAGGACTGTACAATTGTCTTGCTTTGTAAAAATGAAATATTATGTTACAGATTAAATACATCTAATCATCATTTTATAATTTTAAATACTTACTGCATTCAACTTCTGTTGTTCCAGTTTGCCAATTCCACTTTTAACTTTATTGAAAGCCTTTTCCAAAGGTTCCAACTTCTTTGAATGGATTTCCACCAGCTTGAGAGCTTTTTCTTTGTCGCCTTTATACTCATTCACCTTCTCACGCAATTCTTGGTACTCTATCCAGTACTTCTTCCGCTCGCACATCAATATTTCCTGCTCTATTTCTTTACGTTGTTGCATGGCCTCGATAATTATTTTTAATCTAGAAATGACAGTGTCTTAAATAATATTTATATCAAGGAAAGCATTTCTATAACCATAACTACGATTTTTCCTTACTGAACCTGTAATTTTTTAAAGTTGGTTAAAAAAATCGGTAACACCTATTTCAATAGACTCTGTAGTTTAGACGTTGTGGTGGAATATAAAACATATGCATATGACATATAAATGGCTAGTCATACACTTATAGTCATTCCCTCTATCGGTTATAATTTCCAGGAAAGAGATACCGGCTCCCGTCATGTGTCATCAATTTACGTTACGTTATTTTTTATTTATTTAATTAGATACGTTTTTAGTATCTTCCCTTGCATAATAAATAAATATAGGTTTAAACCAAAGAGTTATTGATAATAGAAGAAAAAGAAATGTAAAGTCTAAGAATAAAACGTGCCCCGAGTTTCACAGCTGACCTAAATGTCGGTACACGCCGCTATAGTTAGTATGTGGTAACTGAATTGTCAAATTTCAACTTTTAACAAACACAGTTACTGCTTAATGTACCCGTACAGCGACATCTACTTCAGTTATGAAACTCGAAATTATTACGAGTTTTCTTAGACTTTACACTTTCTTAGACTCTTCTACTACGAGGGCTGTTATGAATCCGGAATGGGCCACTTACATTGTAGGATCATTTTAAAAATTCCTTGTTTCATCTTCAACGGGTTTACTTGTGAAAATTTTCGTGCGATGATTTTTCGGCGTGGGTAAACTCAAAAACCGTGCATGGATCGACTTTTGGGGAGTAAGTCCCATTGAAGGTCAATGTGTATCAATGTTTTAGTGAGTTAAATTGTGGTCGTCGTATGCTTACGGACGAATTTAAAAAAACGCTCAAAAAAAGCGCGAACTCAAAATGCAAAATGGTCATAGTACATATCGCAAGTTAGTGGCATCTCTTGGCAATAATAGTATGACGAGCATTTGTAAGATATTACATGAACATCGCGTTTTTGCATACCAAATGGACGTTTTGTCACAATGATCAGAATGGAAAAAGTGCTATGAAAAGTGGTTTCAACATTTGCAAAAGTGCATCATTCATTTTTGTGAACAAATATAAAGGCAATAAAACTATTTATAGCTTACAGACCTTTTTATTTTTTATTCTTTTTTGTTTCCGGATACATAAAGTAGCAGCCCTTGTATTAATAACTAGGCATCGGAGTTTTTATCGCATGGTAAGACTATAGCGAGCTATGGAGTCGACATTAGCAATAAAATTCAACTCATATTCATACTCATACTCATGCACTTATTTAATTACAGATTTTTTATTTTACAAGAACATGAGTGTTTGTAAATGATCCTTTAATTTTGTTTTTCTGGACATAAATATTACTAATAAAAATAATGACCATTTTTATGTACTGATTAATTTACATTCATATTATTTTTACCTCTTTTAATATACATATACATATTGTTTATTTTTAATGAAATTTCGTAATATAATCAATACAAAAAATAGTAATTAAGTATTCTTATTTACATTTATATATTCAAAGAAAAAATTAAAGTATAGTATATAACTCGTCAAGTTGTAGTTCTTGGTTATAAAATTAAAATCACTTATTAAATAGATGAATTAGTATGAATGAATTGAATTTTATTGCTAATGTCGACTCCATAGCTCGCTATTAGTCTTACCATGCGATAAAAACTCCGATGCCTATAATAACTCTTTAGTTTACGTACAATACAGTATTTAGTTTGAATATGTATTTACCTCTCATTCTGTCGTATTTTTTCCTCCAGCAGCTGCGCGTTGTTCTGCAGTCTGGTTGACAACCCCCGCTGCTCAGATCTGGTCCTTATTAGCTCATCCAGTTGTTCAACGCTGATGTGCCCGCCCACCGCCGCTAGAGTACTCCGGAGGAGCTCTTGGGCGTTCATCTTAGAGAAGTCCTGCACCCGGTCTTGTGGGAGCAGTTGACAGAGATTGTCCACCTAATGATAATGTTCAAATCGAAAATAATTTGGGACCTAAGCTATAAAAAAGACCTATTGTAACACATGGATATGCAATAAACGATATGATATGATATGCTATGACTTAATAGAAAAGTAGTACTTGTAGAGAAAATTTAAAAATCAAGTCTGATAAATCATTAACAAAGATTAATTTATTCCTTATTACTGTAAATGAGGTCTTTAATTACAACGCCACAAGTAGGATTTTTTGCAGATTTTTTTCAAGTTGGCCTTACGGGTAAATAGAGGCCAAAAATATAGACCTAAATAAATGATATGTCAGGATATCCTACACATATGGACCTAGCCCGAAACTAAATAAAGCTTGTTTTATGGGTACTAGGCGACGATATTATCATACTTAACACATATATAAGAAAGTTCTTTATTGTACAACCATTTTACAGAGGTTTCATGTAATTACATTATGTATGTTTCAACGGTAACCCAATTCGGGTATACAATATACACTTATAATTAACTTAAAACTAAGAAACACAACTATTATACACATACAGTTGTGTGCAATATAATAGCAGCCAATAAGAAAATGAAAATTAGGGTAAAACTATAACTTTAGATCAATTATATTAAATATTTGTGTATAATTCTTCTGCATTACTTGCACATTATTAAAATTAACTGTAACCTTTACTTAAATAATATTGGAAGTAAAAAATAATATTCTGAAAATCGGCTTTTTTATTAACATGCGGAAATTCTTAAGCACCTCTTTTGCCAAATGAATGTGGACTGCACATTTACGGAATTACCCCAGTATATGACACCATACGTCCTGGGTTCTGGGTCCTGGGTTCGAATCCCGGTAAGGGCATTTATTTGTGTGATGAACACGGATATTTGTTCCCGAGTCATGGGTGTTTTCTATGTATATATGTAAGTATTTATTTATCCAGCGAACGAAAAAAACATAGAAGACTAACGTCAAACAAAATATCAGCGTAAAAGTGGCCCCACTATTAAAACACGCAATACTCATAACGGACCAATTGCAACTCGTCAAAGTTTAGGTCATGTTTTCTTTGACGAAACTTCATTTGACCATGATTAGTCAATTTAAACGACCCAAACTACGAATGGTCTGTTATATAATGAGGCGCTGTGATTGGCTGTAGCGTTGTCACTTGAAAATACATGACAATGGAAACCAATTCTAAGTAGACGGTTTCATGCAATATAGAACATGTTTTAAATGCAATATTTTTGTATGACAATTTATCGATTTTCATCTTGATCAGAGCAAATTTGCAGAAATACGTATTGAACACGTCGTCATAGGAACAGTTTATATGGAAAAATATCATTATTGTTTTTACTATTTTCCTCGCATTTTTTCCATATTTCTTCACCGTTCAAACCATCCCTCCCAACTAGCAAAAACACGCTTAGAATAGTCTCAAGACTACAATTTTTTCGCTCTTATATTGATTTTATAGCATCATATAAGCCCGGATTTGGGCACAAATTATAAGCGTATTTATTTTCATATCGTTCTAATATCAGTCTAATTGAATGCTGCTTGCATTTACAGTAATCTTTCCAAAACTTATTTAAGCTACCTTAGGCTAATATCGCTTTTACGTAAGTATCTTGTAAGCCTACATAGGCTTATATTGGTCCAACGTTAGAATCTTATGAGCCTAAATAAGCTTATTTAGATTTTTTGTAAGATCACACAGAGTTGAAACATTCTATTTGTGTGTACAGTCAAGGTATTAAATATCGATACGAACAAAGTGCCAAAAATATGTATACACGACCTTATTGTGTATATATTAAGGTAGTGTGTACATATTTTTGTTACTTTTTCCGTATCGATATTTAATATCTTGACTGTACGAGTAAAATAAAGTAGCAGCGTGACAAAAATATGTTAGTGTAAGTATTTATCTAACTGTTTATGAATTATGTTTAAATATAATAACGTGCTCGTTATCATCGTGTGTGTTTATGTTATGTTTTACGGTAAGTAATCACGTGGGAAAATATTATTTACTGCAAAGTAGACCCTATTTTACACTTCAAACTTCATGCGCCTGATCAAATATGGTATTTGTATCCGTTTATAAATTATTTTATTTCTTTATTTGTACTGATAGTCAGCCATAGCTGTAGGTGCATTTTTAAAGCGCACTATTAGACTATTATAAGATTATTTACACTAAATTCTGCATTCAGAATACAAATGATATGGCCATGTTGAATTAATTAGGGTTCTTTGGTTTACTTACTAAAACCCTAAATACATTTGTTTATCTTTACTAGATCACTTGACACATACTAATAAACTAAATGTTTATTTATTTATTTAAGTGACAAGGTTGGTGATGCAAAATGGTTGTATTTATGGATATAGACCATTACTTGATGAAGAAAGACTTCCGCATGTTAAAACATTTAACATGGCCTTGGGAAGAAACACAATAAGTATACAAGTCTTGTTATTAAGCTACTATGCCAATACATTCCAGGAGACAACTCATTAATTTGCACAATCTCTTTGTTTGTGTTAAGCAGTGTCCTTGCGTCCTTTGGTAGAACATTATTTAGTCTTCTGTTTAAAATAATTAGCAATCCATTTACTGCTGCATGAGGGATATTAAATTTTAACGCCCATTTTTGTAATTCACTTTTTAAGGCAAAATCTTTCTCATAATCTGTTTCGTCCTCGGTCGATGATTTTTTTTCACTAAAATTATTAATTTCACAGTGTCCTCAACCTCTACATCTTTCATGCAAGCAGAACCTACAGAACCCTCACTAATATTTTCACCAAAACTACCTTGTCCTGGCAGGAGCTGTATATGTATTTGATTTACTTATGATTTTTTTGTACTTCTGAATTTTCCGCCGATAACCATCACTTCTCGAACGTTTTTTCCAGCTGTCGTAATCCATACCTATTTAAAATTACACTCTTACTTTAAATTACAAAAAAAAAAAATTAAATATCATACTTACATAGTATTCCCAAAATCGATTTAAGATCAAACGATCTTATATTGATCTTGTCTTTTGTGATATAAGTATCTTTATCCTATATCACTCTAATATCTCACTAAAGTGCTGCTGTTGATCTTATTTTATGCTTCTTTATAGCTTTAAATAAGATCAGAAAAGTACGTACTTACAGTGTTCTTATGATATGTTGATATTAGTCTTACATTCTTACAATAGCATTTATAAAGTCTAATATAAAATCAAATAAACTTTGAGAATGGAGATATAAGACTAGGTACTCTCAAGTTCAATGAGACTTCGTAAATGTTATTGTAGGACCAAGAGGCTTATAATAGTATTATACTATGTTGATATTAGTCTTACATTCTTACAATAGCATTTACAAAGTCTAATATAAAATCAAATGAACTTAGAGAAAGGGGATATAAGACCAGGCACTCTCAAGTTCAATGAGACTTCGTAAATGTTATTGTAGGACCAAGAGGCTTATAATAGTATTATACTATGTTGATATTAGTCTTACATTCTTACAATAGCATTTATAAAGTCTAATATAAAATCAAATGTACTTAGAGAAAGGGGATATAAGACCAGGCACTCTCAAGTTCAATGAGACTTCGTAAATGTTGTTGTAGGAGCAAGAGGTTTATAATAGTATTATAAAATGCTCTTATATACATATATAAGACTAGGTAATAAGACTGACCTTACTAAAGCCGGTACTAGCTTGTCTAAGACTAATATAAGAGTGATGATATGTTCCAAAACAATAATAAGAGCTCTATAAGCCCATCAGTCTTATGAAGTGCGCAACCTGAGACTCTTTTGCTAGTTGGGCTGGACCTAGAAATATTCCAATACCAAAAATATCCAAATCGGTCTAGCCGTCCGCGAACTCAACGAAAAGTTATAACCAGACATAGGAATCCGTGGGGCAAAATTGTTTGACAAGTAGGGAGTTCCTGTATCGATAAACTCGACTATCGATGCTAGTTCTATATACTAGTGATCACGCAAGGGTTTGCTTGTAAAAATACGTTTTTATTAAGAATAAAGATAATAATTAAATAATAACTCAATTTACTCTTCTTCGTTTTTAAGACAAGACAAGACAATTTTACTCATCCCAATTTTTTTCTTCGTGAACATCCCATTTACTATTGTTAAAGTAAACGACCAGATATTGTTCCATATTTTCTGGTATTAAGCGTCTAAAATTAAGGGATTAAATTATAAAATTGTCTTGTCTTAAAAACGAAGAAGAGTACATTGAGTTATTATTTAAAAAATTTTTACTCTTAATAAAAACATACGAGGGTGGATTGAAAAATTCGCGGCCTGAATATTAAAATCAAAACAGAGGTTTTTTAATTTATTTTTATTTTTCTACATAGTCCCCGTTGAGTTGAATGCACTTGTTCCATCTGGATTCCAGAGCCATTACACCACTTTTGAAGAAGCTTTCCTCGAGATCTTCAAAATAGGCATCCACCTCAGCTTGGACCTCAGCGTTGCTTGAAAATACCACCCATATGTTTTTTTTAATTGGGGAACAGTTGAAAGTCCGATGGTGGGTGCTAAATCGGGTGAATAGGGTGGGTGGGGCAATAATTCAAACCCACATTTGACAATCTCCGCCATCGATTTTATTTTAGTGACGTGTGAACACGTGCATTGTCCTGGTGGAAGATAACTTTCTTTGTCAACATTCGAGGTTTTTTTATCTTCAGAGCCTAGCGTAATCTGCGTAATAACTCGCAATAATAGTCGGAATTTATAGTTTTACCTCTCTGGAGATAGTCAACCATTATTATTCCTTTTGCATCCCAGAAAACAGATGCCATGACTTTATTGGCCGACAAAATTGCTTTGGCTTTTTTGGGAGGCGGAGATCCAGGACGAACCCACTGCTTCGATTGCTGTTTGGTCTCTGGTGTATAGTGGTGGACCCACGTCTCGTCCATAGTTACAAATCTGTCCAAAAAGTCTTGAGTATCGGCTTCATATAGCTCTAGACATTCACGTGAATTAGTACGGTGAGCGATTTTTTGTTCCACTGAAAGAAGCCTCGGGACCCATCTCGCCGACACCTTGGAAAAACCTAATTCGTTGACTATAATATTTTGAGTTCTTTCATAAATTTCCTTCAGTGTCAATCCTTTTTTATGCAGGTATTTAATCACAGCACGCTGCCGTAATTTCTCCATTTTCACGATATCTACCGACACGTAACTTTAAATATGCCGTAAAATTGCTTTTAAATATAGACGCCAATTGAAATTTCGCGGGAAGACAGTTGAATAATGACAGTTCAAAATGGCGGCAGAAAAAAGAAAAAAGTTTTTTTTTAATTGGCTAGGCCGCGAATTTTTCAATCCACCCTCGTATTTTAACAAGCAAATCCTTGAGTGGTGACTAGTATATAGAACTAGCGGGTGCCGTTCAATTTTAATACAAACTTTTAGCATAATTTCATTTAACTACTATTGAAACTCATAATAAAAATTATGTATAAAAACAAAACATATAAAGTTGTTAGTCATACTAATTTAATGACAGAATGCTCTATAATCATAAAAACATTCTTCATAACAATCCTTAGGAATAATTTTACTTGTTATAACATACATTTCGTATAATAATTAAAATATAGTATAAATTTTGACGAATGGTGACATAGTGTTCTATGATATAAATAAATATTATAAGACATTATTACACAAATTGACTAAGTCCCACAGTAAGCTCAATAAGGCTTGTGTTGAGGGTACTTAGACAACGATATATATAATATATAAATATTTATAAATACATAAATACATAGAAAACACCCATGACTCAGGAACAAATATCCATGCTCATCACACGAATACATGCCCTTACCAGGATTTGAACCCGGGACCATCAGCTTCGTAGACAGGGTCACTACCCACTAGGCCAAACCGGTCGTCAAACTATACTTGGTGTCAATCAAACTATAAAATTATACAACAATCTACCTTTTCAACTTCAAAGCTGGTCGCCGTTAGGTACGACGACGAGCGAAGCGAGGAGGAGTGTTAGGTAGAACTGCGACCATATGGGCAGAACCATATGTCTCGGAAATTGTATTTTTGCTTGTTCATTTTCACTAGGCGTTTATATGAAGTTTATCTGAATCCCTTAGGAACCACAGAGGTTCCAACTCACACTGGCCGCTGCTTTGCGGTAAAATGATATATGTCGACAGACGTAAAGTACGGCTGTAGGTCAGTTTGACGCTTAGAAAAATCGACTATGTTCCATGCAAATATAATGTTTAAGTTTTTTTTTTATTAATTAGTAATTCAGTGTGGTTAAACTTTCAGCAAACTCAATCAAATAAATAAAGTTTATGAACGATTTGCCGTGGTTTGATTGTGAAATTTTATGCTGTTGGTTTTCATGAATAAAAAACGTTCTGAGTATAAAATAGTATACAGAGTGAACATTATACTGGTTGCCTGTTATGCAAATACATTACTATGCTACTAAACTATAATTACTATCGAAATTATGCAATTCGTTTTTATTGTATTTGTTTTTATACCAAACCATAATTTCTGCATATCAAAATTATGCAATTCAAATTATGAAAAATGAAATTTCGCAAATTGTTATTATTAAAAACATTACACACCCAGAACTAGCATCGATAGTTGAGTTTATCGATACAGGAACTCCCTACTTGTCAAACAATTTGGCCCCGCGGATTCCTATATCTGGTTATAAATAGCAGCGAGATACCAGGACTTAGTAAAAAAGTACACATAAAAAACCTCCACCTACAACGAAGATTCGTATTTACTATCACAAATTTGAATTAATTAAACAACAACCTGAACGAATTAAAAATTAAAGTTTCTTAATATCAATGGTTGTTTAAAATGCATAACATCATCCCCATATAAAACCTGTTTTGATCAAGAGAAATCAAAATAATATGATCTTAACTATACGTAAAAAGTAATCCCATTTTTTTTCCGGTGTTTGTTGGAACGACTAGCACATCATTTATCCGATACAGTAAAACAAGGTCACTTCGCAAAATACGTTTTAATTTTAAACAATTATGCAACAAAAATATAACACTTGTCCGTTGGCGAACCTTTTACCCTACAGGGTCAATTCACAGAATACGCTTTAATTTTAAACAATTATGCAACAAAAATATATAAATTAAACAGTTTCCCAAACAATATTAAGGTGATTCCTGCTCTCCGCATAAAGGTTATTGAAATATAGAAAAATAAAAAAATCGGGTGAAAAAATTGGCTGAGGAAAAAAAAAGTATAAATGGGGCGAATGAAATGGTGTGATGATTGAAAAAAAAAGTGTATGAAGGAAAACTACTTTTCACGCCGAAAATGTAAAGGCTCGACCATAGAGTATAGTTATTTGTACAACAAGAGAGCAAAGTTTGATTTCTTCGAGTGCTTGTTTTGAGTCCCGTGCAAGCGAAAGATTGTGTAATTTAGAATCTTGAACGTAGTAAGGGACTCAAAAGCGCACGAGATGTAAATAACTTTGATCTCGTGTAGTACACAAAAATTTTCACGTCAGTCAGCCATCAAAAAATACAACCTGAAAAAATGTAACCCAGACGGACGGATCACTATTTCACTCATGTTTTCTGAAAGTATTCTAACAATTAACTATAATTACCGCAATAAAACAAAACGAAAGAAATTTAAAAAAAATAATACGAAAATAATGAATTAACGAACATCAATTGACAGTTCAATCGACAACTTTTTTTTGTAAAAAAAAACTTTGCAAGATCCGGTCCGAATTGCGGATACTACTATTTGTCAACTATAATAGAGATCGTTAAAAGTATTTAAGTAGAATTATTTACTGCGTAACAATTGCGTAAATTTGTATACCATATAATATCACCCCATTTATAAATAACGGAAACTGGCTCAAAATGCTACCGTCAGGATCTAATGTTGGCATGCTTACTGTTTGATGTAATAAACACTCGGACTCCAAGCAATCTGTACAAAAAACTGGTTTGGTCAACAAACAGAAGCTGTCACTCGGTTAGAGCCTCGCGTATTCTGATTTCTGATGCTGCAGCCTCAAAAATACCGCGCTGCTGCCTTTAGGGGAAGTTTTAGGTATCGGGCCACCAAATGTTGGAACAACATACCTCCACCAATCAGAATATTAAAAAGTAAACCTCAATTTAAAATTCAATTACGCCAATACCTATTAGAAACCCAAAAACGAAGTGCCTAAAACTTAACCCCATCTGACCACACCATTACCTGCCGTTACCCATCCACTTGCGCTCTCATCTTATAAATTAATAAGTATAATAACTACGTGTCATATTTTCTTGCAAATATTTACAGTACCTACATACTTACAGTACAAATATATGTAATATGCATATATATTTATACATATAAGTACATTGACTAGCGCTGCACTGGTCGTTTATTAATGTAGGTTTTAAGGTTCTGACGGAAGATCAGCGCTGTGGTCTCCGCAGCATTTATGCTGAGTCAACGCCTATTCTTTACCACAACACATGACTAAAAATAAGACACGTAATACATTGTTATTGATATTAGTGTCAAATTGTATGTTACTTTTTCCTTGTCTCTTGTCAATTTTCTTTTTCTCTTGTTATTTGTTTGTGTCACAAAGCATGTAAGTTGTGGTTGAATAAAGATTTTATCTTATCTTATAAGTTCATTGTTTTGATTGTATAATAAAATACGTAAAATATGGTTTTTTTTATTAAATTTTAAACTTTTATTTCATTAATTAATTATTACGAATGAAGACTCGTAGGGTATTTTGGAACGATGCGGTCTGACTTATTTCAGGGGTCTATTATAAACCGTCAATATACCGTTGAATTACGTATGCACTTTTTTTCTCTTTCTTTTTGCTAATGACGTGAAAGGGATAAAGACAAAAGAATCCGAACTTGTACTAGGCCCCGCACGTTGAAATGACTTTCGAATCTAAAGGTCACTTGAATGTTATTTTGTCTCACTCGGTGAGCAAAATGCGATTTTGCTCACTGTTTTTAAGCAGCAAATTACCCTTGTTCTAGCTGCTGACGTGAAAAAGATATTATCAGAGGTAATTTGACTTATGACAAACTGTGACACTGTAATGGCGGATGGTTTTAAAGTGTGCGTGTAGACGAGTGATACCATGTAAAACATATTCTCCCCGATGTAATAATTATATGACAATTATAATAAAAAAATTGCACTGTTTTATGTTTGACAATAAATATGTACCTGATAATAAATAAATAAATATTATAGGACATTATTACACAAATAAGTCCCACAGTAAGCTCATTAAGGCTTGTGTTGAGGGTACTTAGACAACGATATATATAATATATAAATATTTATAAATACTTAAATACATAGAAAACACCCATGACTCAGGAACAAATATCCATGCTCATCACACGAATAAATGCCCTTACCAGGATTTGAACCCGGGACCATCAGCTTCGTAGGCAGGGTCACTACCCACTAGGCCAAACCGCAAACATTATTTAAAATAATAATATTTGGCGTCGGAATGATACCGGTTCGTTTTTTTTTTAATTTATACATTTAACTTGAAACATATCTTTAAAACATAAGTTAAAAAAATATGTTGCAGATCGGAAAACATGATAAACAATGATCGAAAATTTATAAATATCGATTATTTATAAATGTATAAATAATCCTGAAATATTTTTTAAACAAATATAGATTAAATTTACAAATATCTACGTAGGTATATGCTTTTATAAGTCTAAACACATGCGCACCATAACTACGGACTTAAATTACATGCACCGCGTGCAAACACTTATAAAATCATATTATTTAACATTAGAAGAAATCAATTGTTAAAAGACATTACAAACATACTCATAGGTTTACTATCAAATATTAGTCATAAAAGCGTCTTTATTCTCCTTATTTTCGGGAAATTACGCCATACTGACTTATTTTATAATTCACAATCAATAATTTATCTATTTACCTAAATAATCTCTTATACATAACGATTTAATAAGAAGGGCACCAATTACCCTACTTTCGGGGAACTACTCTATTCAACCTACTGGTCATACTCCTACTCATACTCCTGTTCCGCAGACACTGAAATTGAAATATCGTGATTTTACGTACGATAACATGATAATTGATAAATTTACCTATGAAAAGATATCCGATCTCTTTTTTCATCTGATCTGCATAATTCTTACAACACTTAACCACGCATGTCGGCATATTTTACATTTTTCTTCCTCCAATTTACTCAAATGACATGTCGATCCGACTGACGGCAAATTGGTGGATGAGGGCATAGAGATAACTGTCAATGTCTGTGTGTCACGCGTAAATACTAGAAAATTGGTGGATAATGGAATCCTAGTTGCGTTTTACCGAAATTCCGTCCGCAGTATTATTAGTCCAAGGGCTCGACTATTGGAGCAGTTTTGGAATTTAGAAAATTTATAATTTAAGAAAAATGCGGGTTGCAGACATCTACAGGAATTTAACAAAAGTAAAAAAAAAGGAGCGTAAAAACACAATAAATTGTTAACAATTTGGAGAAGCCAAATCAGAATAAAGAACGGGTTAGGACTTAAAAAAATATAATTTGATTGAATATCGATGAAAACTTGAATTCCGTTGCGAATGAGTTAAATTGAGGTCGGCGCTTAACGGTAGCAAACCCCGATGTTACCTGGCGAGCCTCGTGTTAGACGGACCCGGGTCCTCAGCTGGTGGTCTTGGAGCCCTCCCGGAATTCGGGAATCGACGGGAGGGTCAAAAAATTACGTGCCCCTGAGCCTTGGAGGCAAATACGCCACACGTTATTGCACAAGTTGTTGCTGGTGAAAATTCACGTGGCTAGAACTGACTGAAACGCCCCTGAGTTTCAAAGAGGAAAACCGGCTAGCGGCCGGCGGCGGCGGCTAGAGGAACACAGGATAGCACTATTACGCCACAAACACTCTTTCGGTGGAACTTTACGCAAATATCTTCCAATACTTTTTAATCAACAATAAAAAATGGTAAACAATCAACCAAGTTGACTTTGCTCTTCTACCGCTAATCTTTTTCCGCTACTTTTTTTCCAAAACAAAAACCTCCATTCCATCTTTCGAAAAAACCTTCCAATTTTCTATTCAAAGTCAGCCCCCCCCTCAAAAACAGTTACATTTTCTATTTTCAGCCTGCCATAAATCACATTCAAAATAGGCCAAAAAAGGTAAAACAACCTCATTAACGACCGATTGATACAGCGCCATCTAATCATCAACGCCTGAATTATGAAACCCCATAGAGAGACAACAGAAAGAGAACTGAGCAAGCTGGCAGCTAGCCACTGGAGAAGTTCAAAAATAAACCGACAGATGTTGATTATGTAGCAATTTTGCTACACCGCACAATAAGGCATATTTGTTTTGTTAAAGATATAATTTGAATACTTCATACTACGACTGTGACAACGGGCCGCCATTCGCGAACTAAATAGCTCCGCGGCACAATGTTGACGCCCCGCCCGCTTCGGCATAATGTGTGTGGGGTCATTTTGCAGAGCTAGTTCGTCACCTAATATGTTTATTATTAATCGCTGTATTTATCCATATAAGCATGTGTTTATCGTCGCCTGGTACCCATAGTACAAGCTTTGATCTATGTAAGATGTCTCCTGATATTTATTTATTTACGTCAATAGGGAATATATGTTGGCGTAGCACACAATAATAGCAACATCTTCAGAACACGTTTCGGATTATGTAGATAGATAATATACGTATTATCTATCAATGATACGTCATTGAACGGAAATTTTGCGAGTTTTCTTCTATATGATGTTTCTAGGTCAATTGAGGATCTATTGTACCTATTTGTTGTTACCTAAGAATCTAATGTTGTCTACTTCTTCTAGCAAAGTGCCTGACTCCATTACATTCAAAATTTGTCGGAATTTGTTTATAGTTCCTGAACCGCATCAGTTTAGTTTTTGAAAATGTTACTTTTAAGTTTATCGATGTTAACCATCTGGCAACTGTCTTTACAGTCTTAGTAATATTTGTGCAAAAAGTATTGTCTATTGTTCCACCAAAAAATAAAATTGTTGCGTCGTCAGCAAACATTACACATAATTCCTCGTTTCCTCGATAATATTTAAAAGCTCATTGACATACATAAGGAATAAAAGAGGCCATAAAATACTGCCTTGAGGAACGCCCAGGTTTACAGTTCTATATTATGCTGATTGTCGTTGATCAACGACATCAAAAATATAGCGGGGACAGATTGGATGGAGAAGACAAAATACCGGAATAATTGGAGACAGTTGGACTCCTCCGCCTATACCCAAAAAGGGGCTATGTCAATATATGTATAAAAATGTTTTATATTTTTAACTTTTTGTATGTAAAACCACGTAAAGTCATGGAAATAAAGGCTATATTATTATTCTGATTGTACTTTTTCAACAGTTTTTGTGTCTTTATTATAACTATTGATAACAGTTGGCTATCGATAGATAACATACCTAACTCTAAATACATAGATAACATACTTAATTCAGGAACAAAATATTCGTGATAAAAACATACATATAAATGCCCCTACGGAATTCAAAGGAACCTCCTGAATAAATAAATGAAGATAGGTTGCAGGTAGCTATAACAATGATCAAAAACACAATTTGGGTAAAGATTTCCAGCTTTGGATAGACAGTACTGTACTACCAATTATGTGGTCCATCAAAATGTGATAGATACCTCAATAGCCGGGCAATTCCCTCAAGCACAATACGGCCAGTGTAGACGTGCCTCGCCCGAGGCGGCGCGCGCGTTTTCCTCGCCCGAGCTCGCCGCGTCGTCGGCCGAGGCACGTCTACACTGGCCGTATTGTGCGTGAGGAAATTGCCTCGCGCGTATGCTCGCTCTATGTGGAACCGGCTAGTTCGTAAAAAAAAAAAAAACAAAGTATGCAAATACCTGAATATTCATAGTAGAAATAAGCTCCTGAACCTGCTTCTCCCTAACAGTCTTATTGTTGATCTTCCACGTGCTGGCATCTTGGAGGTTGAAGGTGCGAGTTATTATGACATTTGGTTCATTGGGCTCACGGTGCAACTCTATCTCAATTGTGGCCTCCTGGCATCCACTGCGGACATATTCCGAGATCTGAAAAATTCAAATAAATGTGACATTAGGTTAGGCTCACATAATATATCTGGAGAAAGTAAGGTACAAGCTTCTCCCCGCGATTTCGTCTGCGTGGAATGATGATGATGATGGAGAAAAACATTCCTAAGGCCTTCTCTGGGTCGCAAACTAAGAGGTAGTAGACAGACAGAGCGACAATCACATTTATATTAAGGGTTGTAGGTGTTTTTTGTCTTAGTTTTTTTAAGTTATACACAACTACAGATTGGATGTGGGAGAAACCATTTGGAGTATGTATTGAGATTTCAAACATTATAATTAATATAACAAATAACAAAATATCACAAAATGTGAAATTCCAAGTACTTTAAGTTCCCTCAACTACTCACAGGTCTCATCGTCAGAAGTGTCAGAACTGGATTTCGAGGAAGTTTTTTCAAATAATAAAAAATGCAAATCTGTTCAGAAAAGCCAAGAGTTATAAAATAAGAAACATTTAAAAGCAAGGAAATAATTCAACTGAATTAAGAAATGCTTTCATGACTAACTTATTTCTTAATGCTATGCCTAATCACTAATACTACCTTATAAAACAAATCCCCTGCCGAGTCTGTCTGTATATATGTATGTTCTCGATAAACTTTAAAACTATTGATGCCGTTTTCACCTATCAATAGAGTGATTCTTGAGGAAGGTTTAGGTGTATAATTTGTTAAGGTTTTATGTAACCCTTGCAAACCTGGGGCGGGTTGATAATTGATGTTATAGGTAAAATCATATCAGGATTACATAACATATTAAAGTTTCAGAGTACATAGACTCCTTTAATGAAACATTGAATAAACTAGAAGTTAATTTTGGCAAATTTGAAACTGATAGTCCTGGGTTCAAATCCCGGTAGGGGCATTTATATGTGTAATGAGTAGGCTTCGGACTTTTGGATGCTCGCCGTGGTTTTAGAATCTACGGAGTCGCCATTATGTTATATTTTTTCGAAGTCAAAGTGTAAAAATATAATTTTATATTAGATGATCATTTGTCATGATTTATGCTGCTATATCGGTAATAAACACGTTATTATGACTGCAATTAATTTTATCATAAATGTACCTATACTATTATCATACACACAAGTCACTGTTCAAAGTTCACAGCTGACGCGATATGCATTATATATGATTTATTTATTTATGCATCCTCTTTGAAACTTGTGACAGATTACTGACATCTATTTTACAAAAAAAAACACTTGAGTAATAAATTGAAGACGGTTTAAGCAATTTCTGATATAATTAAAAAAGAATAGTTACACGTCTTGCAAAATTGAGTCTTGGTTAGAGCCGTATAAGGAGTTAAAATATTATGAAGAAAAGTCTTGTATATTTTGTTCTTTATGTAATGTATATTTCAAAGCAGATTTAAAAAAATGTATATTCCATCAAAATAACTGTCATGAAAATAGCTTGTTGTTAGATCTTTTTTTTTATACTACGTCGGTGGCAAACAAGCATACGGCCCGCCTGATGGTAAGCAGTCTCCGTAGCTTATGTACGCCTGCAACTCCAGAGGAGTTACATGCGCGTTGCCGACCCTAAACCCGCCCCCCCCCCCCCTCATTGAGCTCTGGCAACCTTACTCACCAGCAGGAACACAACACTATGAGTAGGGTCTAGTGTTATTTGGCTGCTGTTTTCTGTAAGGTGGAGGTACTTCCCCAGTTGGGCTCTGCTCTAGATCTGGAATGACATCCACTGGCTGTGCCCACTACACAACGCGAGATGACATTCACAATGCCCATACCTCTCTTTTGGACGTAGTTTAAGGACGTACCCGGGTCCAAACTTTGACTTTGACTTCGAAAAAAATATTGTAACATAGTGGCGACTCCATAGATTCTAGAACCACGGTGAGCATCCAAAAGTTCTAATCCTAGTGATGAGAACAGATATTTGTTCCTGATTCATGGGCATTATATGTTGTCATTTATTCTTTATTCAGGCAAACACTAAGTATAAGTTTACAGCTACAGCCAAGACACTTATACTGTTAATACTTATGTAGTCAGAACATAAAATTAGTAAACTTGTATTACACACATTATACACTTTTAGAACTATCTCTAGAATTAAACATACATATATTACATTATACATTTATATACCTATTATATATATTGTTGTCTGACTACCTACGACACAAGGCTTCTTGAGCTTACTGTGGGACTTAGACAATTTGTGTAAGAATGTCCTTATAATATTTATTTATTTATATTTTATTTGTACATTTTTTTGTGTTACATCAATTGCAATTATACGCATCACAAAAAGGGATGGAACAAGTGTCCTCCGGTATGTGACTGCGGTCTTGAAGAACAAACTACCCAGCACATTATTGAATGATGCTCACAGAGACGTTTCCAAGGCAGCCCGGAGGACCTCTATACCAATTTGACACCGGACGCGATTGGTTGGCTTTGCGGCCTGGACCGACTTGTAATAAATAGTCTATTAGTATAATATATTGCCTACAATGTTACACCATATGCTTTAAATAAATGTTACATCTATTTTTCAAGGACTCAAGGTCATACCAACTGCTTTTGATGTTATTTACCAAAACATTTAAGAAGTAACAAGTATTAGATTATGAGACCAAGTAATGCTTGCATCCTTTGTTCAAATAATTTTTGTTACATGAGACCTAGAGTTGTGCTGTTCTCATGAATGTCCCGTTTCCTATAGGAAATATTTTCGAGCAAGGACATTTACCATACAAAACAGAGACTGTTCTTGAGAAAGGCACAACTCTACTGAGACTCCATAACTAACATGACTGCAGCACATGTAAAAACTGGTAGGTCTAACATATTGATTGAATAAATGTAATTTAATAAAACAGATGAACATAGCAGGGAGCAGACCACGCCAAACTTAATAATTTTTAATAATTAGCAAACCTATCATACTTTGGGTGAGAGAATCACACGGTACCTATGTAGCAATCACTTTTACAAATACTAGTCAGATCATTTTATAGCATTATTATTTATTTTATTATATTATTTATTATACAACCTATTTGTGTTCTCTATCCTTATGCGTCTATTAATTTTTTGTAAATTGTATGTCACTAACCTAAATTATTTTTAAGATTTGTTGTACTCTACTAACACTCCTTGGACCTGACAGATTCGAAATAAATAAATAATTGAAATTGATAAATCAATTATTTATTTAACCCATTCAGGGCCCGTGACTCAGCGTATGGGTCATGTTCAAACAGTCGCGCAGGGCCCGTGACTCACATGTGAGTCGTGAATAAATTCTGATTTAAACATAAACAAAACGTAATATGACGAAATAATATAAGTATAATTTGAGCTAACAACCATCTTTATAAGGCATGTTGAAAAACATAATTGTAAACGTTTTTTTTTAGTAAAACAGGGTCTAGAATATTCAAGTTTGGTTTACTGGAAGTGTAATATAGTAAATATTCTGAAATTCGAGATACATACGTGTCCCAAGCAAATGGATAAATCTACATTTCAAAAATATCAAAAATATATTTATGCCTGAAGTTATTGACATGACTCAAGGTATGGGTCACCGTGGCCTGGCGCTAATTGTAAAAACTACACATATCTTCATAGCACGCAAAAATAAACTTTATAACTTAGTTTTAAAGCTTATTTCATGACGAAACTCGTTGCAAATTGTACCTTTTTACAATGGATTACTGTTTGGATGGTAGCAAGCAACATTTCTAAGGACCATTTCATTATAAAAACAGGGCGGCTTAAACAGTCACGATTTATTCGTTGGTGACTTTATGCTCCTCTCTGTGCTCTTCAGTGATTTCGTATTTTGTGATTTTTGTGACCTTGGCTATGGATACCCGGAATTTGAACCCTCCTGACCTCCTGACAAATTGTGCTATGAACTGGATTTTTCTGAACCCTATAATTATATGAAAATAACAGCGCCCTCTTGACAATGATCATCTATTTCTGATCAGGCTTTAAAATGTTCATTCTTAGTTTCTTACAAATATCAACAAATTAGTAAATATATATATATATATATATATATTTTAATATGAACAGTAAACAGTTGGTTAGTAAAAATGTTGCATAATATTGTCCAACGGACCGGATTCATAAGCGGCAACGTTTTAGCTGAAAACGGTTTGTATGGTGGCCCGGCGTGTTGTGTACGCTTCGTGGTTCGTGGCCATGAATGGGTTAACAAGGGGTCAGATTTTACCTTCTTTGCCCTTCCAATGACGCTGGTTTTCCCGCAAAGTCCCAGAATAATGGCGCAAACAAACGTCGATTTTCCAGTTCCATTTGGACCAATGATCAAATTCAGAGACGGGCCCGGGAACAACTCGACTTCCTTATACGTCCTGAAAATATGATATTTTTGTCAGAAAAAGCTACACAACGGAACATTGCTCATAAACACGGAAATGGCGCGTAAAGTTTTCTATAATTACACTTACACGAAGTTTTGTAGGGCTATTCTGTAAATGGAGCCGGCTTTAGCGGCCTTGTTGTGGGCTTTTTTAGGCATATTTTACTGTTTAAGTAGCATAATATAAGCACCAAAGCTCGGGAATCCTATTGTAACAATCCACTCAAATAAATTTCTGAGAACTCGTCAAAAATTGACTTGTTTGACAGTTGGAGTTATGTTACCAGTAAAATAATAAATTAACGATACTTTCGTTAACGTTACTGAAATCCGTTATTATTGTTATTATTATTTGTGTCTCTTACAAATTCTCGGGACCATGGGGTCCCGGGCATTTGGAAGGCGTGCGTGGGGCCGAAGCCAACACGTAGAGGCCCCTTGTAATAAGACACTTTACTCTAAAAGTAATGTGACACCAACCGACGATTATCCCTGTTTGCACTATAGTAGTGCACCCAAGGATAAGCCCCGGTTAGTGTAGGACTATTGTAAGAAAAAGGTAGAAAGAGAAACCGGGCTATTGGGTTGAGTAGCTAGTGGACTGGTGACCGAGACTATGGAGGAGACTATGGCTCCTGCCCTGATCATATGTTAAAAAACACGAAAAAATTGACAGGTGGTGACTCGCTAACTCACAATATGGGTCCCCGAAAACGGCCGGTCGCACAGAGCGACAAGGAGACAACATTGCGTGAGTGGCTCAGGGTGTGAAGAGGTGTGCGCCACTTTCTACCCAGTGGCTGTAAGCAGCCTGGACTGGACGTCGTTCGATACCCCTCGTCAGGGGGGTATGAGGGGCCGCTTCCGCCTTTCGGCTGCGGCGGCTGTCGCGGGCAAGGTCAATTGGCCGTCATTTGGGGGACGGTGTGTGTGGCTGGTGTGGGCCAGCTCTTCGCTGCCGATCGTTATCCAACCCTACGACCCCTAGCCTGGTGATACCGTTTGTGCGGGGCCAAGGCCGCCTTGATGTCCTCCGTGATTGTTGCTGCTGCTGTGTTGACCTCTTCTGCGGTCGAGATGGGACCTGTACGGGGTGTATAGTGTTTACCATGGCTTCTGAGAAAGCCGTCCAGTCGTAGCGGCGTCCAGGCCCTCTGGTGAGTCTCGTTGTCGGCTGGTCTGCGATGGTCAGGAGCACCGGCCTGTGGTCGGAGGAGAGATCATGGAATACCTCGTGCCGCATAAGGGCATTGACTCCGCGAGAGATCGCAAAGTCGATGGTGGTGCCTCTGTTGTAAACATCGGAGTCGTGGTAGTGGGTGGGCTCGTACGGCCCGGCCGCTACGAGATCCAGGCCCTCCACGATCCGGTAGATGGTGTTTCCCGGTTAGGAGTGCGCGGAGGGATTCCAAGCGGGATGCTCGGCGTTGAAGTCCCCAGCCAGGAAGATCGGCACGGGGGAGTCCACCAGTAGCTGCTTTAGGTCGGCTTGCATCTCTGCCGTCCGGCAGTGACCGCAGGGCCTGTAGATAGCAAACAAGCGCAGATTATGTCTTTGCAGTTTGATATCTACCCCTAGTGCAGAGAATGATGATGGCTGCTGTATGTCCACCGGTTGGTGGATGATAGTCCTCTTTATAAGGATTGCGAGGCCTCGGTATGGGGCCCCGTCGTCGGGCCTTCTTTGGTCGAAGCGGTGCACTATGTAGCCGCTGGCTGTGAGCGTCATTGACGGTTTCAGCTTCGTCTCGCTGATCAGCATGATGTCGATGTCCTGTCTGTGGAGAAAAGTGCGGATATCATTAATTTTACCATTTAATGTCTGCGCGTTCCAGTATACAACTCTTAAATCTTTCTCTTTAAGGCCGTACATTAGTGCAGCTGGCGAATATCTTTCGTTATTGCTGAGAGGGGTGGGCTAAGTATGGGTATTAGCCAGACTTAGACAGAGACTTAATCGCTAGTACAAACTCTTCCAGCGCTGGTTTCAAGGACTCAGTTACCGCGGTTTGCACCGCGGTCACTATGTCCTTGTGCAGCGCTGTGACGTCGAGCGCGGGGGGCGCTGCGGGTAGCGTCGTTCTGGGCTCTGCTTGCGGCTTCCTCTGCTGCTGCTGTTGTGTGGAAGACTCTACTACCAAGTTTGGGGAGACCGAGACCCTTGTGTCAGGGTCTCGTTGCTGCTGGCGGTGGGTGGGTGGGCGGCGGGTGTGGGAGCGTGTACCCGCACGCCAATTCCTCAGCTCTATGAGGTACGCGGGGCACTGCCTGTGGTTGGCAGGGTGGTCCCCGAAGCAGTTGCAGCATGTGGCTGGTTCCTCCTTCGGTCTCGTGCACTCGTTCGAGGGGTGGTCTAGCGCGCACTTGACGCACCGGACCGCCCTGTGGCACCCGTGGGCAGGGATCGGAACCGGTTTTTTGCAAAAACATCGATATAACCATGTATTTCGGTTTATTTTATACTCTAAATGTAGGACTCAGTTGTGTTTTCAGATAACGACTTCGTATTATTAGATTGCCTAATTAGAAATGAAGTAATTAACAAAGAACGAAAAAATACCGTTTTCGTTCCCATACAAAAAATACCGGTTTCCGATCCCTGCCCGTGGGATGAGTGCCTGAACCCTTGGCACCGGTGGCATTGCGGTGGCCCGGGCTTATCTCTCCAAGGTTCAACACGAACCTTGGTGTTGATGCCGGCTAGGTCAGGGAGGTCCAGGAAGCCTGGGTTCTCACGTACCGTCCTGGCGAGCTCCACGAAGAATACGCTGCTTCCTCGTCCTCTACCTGGGGATATAAGTTTTGCGTGTTTTTTTTTTTTCATTTATTTTTCAAAGGCACATAATTATACATAATCAATTTTAAAGTTACTCGCCAAACTGCTTATGCGGTTTGTTGGCGAGACAGCGCTCATTTTTTACATTTTTATGCACCTAAAAAGGTACCGTACTTAACCCCTTACCGCATATGTGTGATACGATATACCCCTTTTCAGCGCATGCGTCCTTGACGTCCTGCACCGTTGTTGTCGGCGGAAGGCCGCGGATAGCGGCCTTCACTGGTATGGCGGACCTCTCCGCGTGCTCGACGAACTCGAGCTTGTGGTGTAGATCCCGCTGCTCCGTGAGGTACTTGATGACCCCAATGTATTCTACCCCGGACCTGGGGTAGAATCGGACGCCTTTTGGGCCGACGGTCTCGGTTCTGGCCGAGAACCCGAGCCGCTTGTAGATGGCCTGCCCGTACTGGTGCCAGTCCGGGAAGTTCTCGACCAGGATCTGGGGCGGCTTGTGCTTGGCCGGTTGGCCTAGTATCCTCTTGTCGCTGGCTGGTGCGCCTGTGGACGAAGAGAAAGCGGTGTTAGCCTTTTTGGGCTTTGGTGGCGGCGATTTAATCATAATCATAATCATTTATTTGCACATAAAAAGGGTTTACATAAAAGGTGTTACAAAAGTTACATGTCCTAGCCTTTTTAGCCGTTTTTGTCAGCATGCAAATGGGTCCTTATAATACATAAAATTTGTACTACATGAGACTACCTTAAATTAACTTAATTACTAAACTAGATTACTTAAATTAAACTAAAATAGAATAAACAATAAGTCAATTTTGCAGTGTACAGTGCCAGCAATAGATAATAAAATAATTAAGTATGTAATGTCATGGTATAGAGTATAAATAATATAAATTTTACTAATATGAATTTTATACATTACTATGCGCAATAAATTCCTTAATAGAGTAGAATGTTTTTTCCAGTAGCCATTTAAAAAGCGCTCTTTTAAATTAGTATATGGCAGATCTTTTATATAGTCTGGTAGCTTATTGTATATGGCGACACCCATTGAGTAACAGTTTTTCTTAAAAGCAGCAGTTTTTTGCTCTTTAGGTACAACAAGCCTGTTTGTATTCCTAGTGTTTCTAGGAAACACCTCCTTTGCTGTCTTAAACAAGTTCATATTCAGTTTTACAAATTTAGAGACTTCAAACCAAGGCCTGTCGACTTCCTTAGAAAGACATGACGCTTCATAATTGCGCATGTGTGGTCTGACCTCCTGGAAATAGATACCAGTTATTAATATAAAAATATTTTGTTACAGCAACATTGCTCCTATCTGACTTTGTCTATTCAACTTTGGGAACAAATAAAATCATTTTTATCAAATATTTTGATTTATGTCACACTACCATATGTAAATTATTATTATTTTATATAAATTATTACCTATTTCAGTTTGTCTTTGTCTATGTTCATAAAATCTATGGAGGTCAGAGGCACATATACCCTCCATAAAGCCTTGTACTTGGGTCTGGCCGGTTAGAACATAGACAAAAGTCTGCAATGTCAATGCTGTCAAAGTCATTGACGCAAAACTATTTTCATTTTCAAAACTATCAGTTTTCATATAAAATGATTAAATAACGATTTATGTTCTTGAAATAGATTTATTGATTAATTTTTAAAATTAAAAATCCACCGCACAGTATCTCCGCTCAGACTCGGTTAAAGTTTAATCCATTGTACTAAACTAAGAAACAACAATTATTTCAAGGTAAGAAATATTTTAATCTATAAATATAATAAGTGTACTATTGCCAAATTCAAATACATAAATTTAATCTTACCACCCTCTTCAAGTCGCACGGCCGCCCTATCGCGTCCAAAATTACAATCTAAATTCATCATAGATGTAAATTCGAACATTGTTTTAGCTGGCAATTTAGAACTCTGGTAGCTATTAGCAAGGTTAGTAATTAGGGACATAGGTTATAGTATTGTTTAAAATGTGACTGTTTTGTTTTAGAGGGTGAACGTGAGCAAAAAATCCTTGGGCATCATATCATTTCCTTGGAAAGGCTCAAAATCAAAAGGCACGGATCCGCCACATAATTGTTTATTTATATATTTATATTTATTTATTCCTTAAATTAACACTTTGCCACTTTAACACACAAATTGTGACTAGTTGTAGTTTCCCGGTGACCATCAACAAGACCGCTGCACTGAGCTGTGGAGCAGAAAGTGTCCGACAATCGGATAGATGTAATAACAACTTTGCCTGTCATATATTCATGTATTTTTAGTTTTTTTGGGCTGATATATGTGATATGATTACAAGTTACACTAATTGCAATTGTGGAGTAAAATCAGATGTGCCAAAGATCATGTTTTAGATATATAAAAAGCTATATTAAATGCAATAAACAGTATATGTATATATATATAATTGTTTTTATCGTGAAGATTTTAATGACTTCTATTTATTGTTATGAAGGTGATCTGGGAATTAAAACATGCGCTAAAAATAGGCGAACTAAACATAAATAACGCCTTAAAAAAATCAAAAGATAATCACACGCACAGGATAGGTTAACTATTTGGTACCCACATCAATAATGAACCGAAATTACCGACCTGTGGTCTCATTGAATAAAATTCATATAGGTATGTAGATATTATATGAAAGTGTCACAGTTAGTTCAACAAGCCCCGTCCGATACATAAATTTGTATAGAAAATGACTTTTTTCCTGCCTATTGTATGTTTTTCGAACGAATTAAGCTCTTTTGATCCTAATATATAGGAATAAAAATATTTATAACTTGATAATAAACTGTATTGTTACCTTTTATATTGAAAAAACTTTAAAATATAGATATCATTATCTCTTAGGATAAAAGATGCCTGTGATTTTGATTAATATGTAACATAATATTTTTTTATTTGATAAATACTAATTTAAAAACCTCACCCCAACAAAACAAAAAATGAAAAAATACAAAAAGAAATTCCGTCGCTGGGATTCGAACCCAGAACCACTAGCTAGAACTGGATCACTACCTACCAAAACCCGCCAGGCTAAACCGGTTGTCAATTTTAGTACTGAGATACAAAGAGAGCGCCACTAGTATAAACGAACTTTTGAAAGGGGCATTTTTTTGTATGGAGTTAGCGTTCTTCTCCTAGTGAGTATTATATTCTTTGCTTCAAACACATAGAGACAGGGTAGAGGCAGAATATTTAATTCCGAGAAAAGAGGTTTACAAGAAGTCATTGGGCACACTCCACGTATGGCACGAATACATTTTTTTTGGCAGATGAAAGCCCTTTGAACATCAACCCCGTTTCCCCACACGATCAGTCCATACCGAAGCACTGATTCCACGTACCCGTGATAGGCTATTACTTAATGCTGTTTTTTGATCTGCCGTTGCGCGCAGTCTGTTCATTACAAAAACAAATCGATTAATTTTGTTACATACATGTTCAATATGTCCATTCCATTTTAAATCCGTATCAACAATCAAGCCCAAGAATTTAATTACATTTGCATTTTCCAAGGTATGACCACTATAATTAATATTCAATGTCCAATTTAAATTATTAAAATTCATATAATTAGTCTTAGATAAATTTACTTGCATATTATTATATTGCATCCAGTTAATTACGGCAGCTATGGTGTTGTTTACATTAATTTCATGATCTAATATAGATTCAATCTTATTATTTGTGACAATAATCGAGATGTCGTCGGCGAACGGAATACATTCATGGGAAGTCACTTTCGGTAAATCGTTAATATAGGCCAAAAATAGTAGTGGGCCTAAAACACTCCCCTGAGGAACTCCATAATGGTTGAATTTATAGTCAGATTGGTATACCTCTGTTTCCTGTAAACCATTTACGCACTTAATTTCTACACATTGCTGTCTATTTTCCAGATAAGATCTTAGCCATTGCAATGCTTGTCCTCTGATGCCGTAGCACTCTAGTTTTGCCAAAAGTAACTCATGTGCAACAAAGTCAAATGCCTTGGACATATCGAAGAATAGGACGGTAGTATATATGCCTGCGGTCGTCGCAGTGAGTAGAAATTTCGCTTGCTAAGTTAAAAACTGCAAGTGCAGTAGATTTCGATTTTTGAAAACCATGTTGTTCCGGTGCAATAACGTTGAATTTAGGAAAGAATTCACTTATCCTTAAATACATTGATTGCTTTCTCAAATACTTTAGAAATAATAGGAAGTATCGTAATGGGGCGGTAATTCCCAATATCCTGTCTTTCTCCATTTTTGTACATGGGGATGACAGCGGCCTTTTTTAATTTTGAAGGTAAAATTCCTGCCTCTAGGGAACAATTAATTAAATATGTTAAGATAGGAACTAGTTCAGAACAGCATTTCTTGATAATACATGTTGCCATACCATCGTAGCCCTCTGTATTTGAATTTTTTAGTGAGGTAATGATTTCGTGTACCTCTTTTTCAGAAAAAGGTTTCAGAAATATTGAATTATTTACTTTATTTCCATTAAGCGTGTTTAAAGTTTTATAATTCAATTTGTTAGAGGTTTCAATATAAAAATTATTAAATGTGTTAGCAATATTAGTTGGGTCAGTGATAGTTAGATTACTATACTTAATGGTATCAATATACTGGTCAAAATTAGAATATTCTGCCTCATTTTTTATGATTTTCCAAGATGCCCTGCATATGTTTTTACTGTTTGAAACAAATTTTTTATTTACATTCTTTTGGGCGTGTGAAATACAACGCCTCAATAATTTAGAATAGGCAATGTATTTATTTTTGTTTTCAATTGACTTTTCCCTATAGAAAGCAAATCTTAACTGTCTTTTTCTTTTTGTGCTAATCTTTAGGCCAGTAGTTTGAGCGGCCATGAGTCACCACGTGACAAGTCGAGGCACGAAAAATCGCCACGTGCTAGGCTCTCATCGACGGCTGTCTGCTCCGGCTCCCCGTCCTCGGGCGTCCCAGAGCCGCATTGGTCCACCGCGTTTATGCCTTCGCTAGGACTCTCCACGGAGTCTACGATGTCAATGTGCTCTTCCGAGTCACTAGTTGACATCGTTGACCCCGTGTAGCTTCCACGCGCCGGCAAACGCTTTGGCCCTTTGCATTCCGGTTCGTGCTCTGAATCGGCGAGCAGGAGCAGGCCAGTGTCCGGGAGCTTTATCACCCCTAGCGAAGTCGTCGTTGTGGCTGCATCCTCCTCCGTTGTGGCCTTCGCCGCCTTGGTTGGCGTCCTTTGGATGAACATCGTGGGGTGTGTGTGTGTGTGGTATCGGCGGGTTGACCTGTAAATTAACACAGCGAAAGCACGAGACAAGACAGCACTATGTTGGGACTGGGCTATAGTGCCCCGTTCGTGGTTTGGGTTGTCACCGTTAGGTATCCACCAGCAAACGGCCACTACGAAAGTGGTATTTCAACACTGGGGGCCACTGGTTTGTACAAACACTGAAGTTAACACAAGACAACTTGTGAGTTGGATAGGGTGCGTATGTCTCGAGAGCTAGCTCAAGCGCGTGCGGTCTCTTCAACATCACGGTTGCGACTGATGTAAGCAGCCACTGTGCCAACTCGCGTCTTATGAATATTTCACTTCCACCCTGCGAGCATATAGCTCTGACAACCCACTCTGGACGGTCGGTAAAGGCAAATCAGAGGTGAGATTCCTGCGGCCCCTGCTCAGTGTTCACTCCAGCCGGCCAATCAAGGCAAGCCGGAGAGAGGGGCCTGACCGACTCTCGGGGGTATCTTCCCATATAAGCCACAAAGCCTACAATACAAGCAGTTGGTAACAGATCCGTTAAAACTATTTCTCATATTTAGGTTGCTGTAGCTAAATTGGCAAATTCCAAACCTTTATAGTGTCGCTTAATAATTTGAAAAAGTATTTTGTACTCTGCAAAAGAATATTGTGCCGTAATAATACATTATTGTCGAGGCTTGAAAATAGCCACTTGATAGCTGAGGATTCGTTTTAAACGGCCTTGGGAATCCGTTTAATTGAATCCGAAGCCAGCAAGGGCAGCAAGTAGCCATGTAGTCTAGCTGAGTCATATATAGTGTTTTTCTCAAAAATGGTGCAAGAAATATAAATACAATAGGAATATTTCACAGAAGCAACGTGTACGTATATATTTTCACAGAAAAAAAATTAAGAGAGTTCCTTTGCCGCCTTTTTTTAAATTAAAATACATAAGTATATTTTTTTGCTGAAAATACGCCAACCTAGGAAAAAGTGAATGAAAATAATTATTGACGCCAAATTTTTTTTTCTATGAGGCAGGTTGTTGGATTTGCCGATCCTTCATACAGAGCCGAATATTTTTTTATGTCAATTTTTCTTTTCTTCTACGTTTTCCTAATCAGGACACGATACTGAATATGCCCTTAAACGGATCCTCACTATTTTTGTTTCATTCTGTATATAGTCTGTAAAGTCATTTCCAGTAGAAAAAAGCGGCAGATTTAATCGTCCCATAGAAAATTTGGATTTCGCAGTTTTTTCTTCTGGCAAAGTTGTTTGTTTTGTTACAACTTGTATAAAGAAATGTGAATGTTTGGGTAATTGTATGTAATTTTTTGTCAAACTAATAGGTACCTAGTTAAATCCAAATAATTATATTTCGCCAAATTATGCGTTATTGATATTTACATTTAAGAAATCTAAATTGGTCGATTCTCTCTAAGTTAACATAAAAAATAGGCTGGTTTCAATTTATATCATGAAATATAAAACGGCTTAAGGAACCGTAGAATATTAGTAGAACAGAACTGGCCATAAAAACGATACAATAATAACGTTTTAACGGTTTTTTCTAATAATTCTAGCAACACTGACACAAAAATTGATGAATCTTAACAAACCTTCTCCGGACGATGTGCTTGTCGCTCCATTGCGAGGATCCGCGTCTGTTCTAATTTTGAATCGTATATTTGTGTATGAAAATAATACGACAACAGTATTTTCTTGAAGGAATATACTGTTAATTAACTTTAATTAAATTCACCGTGAATATTCCACGTGTTTCTAGTGTTACGCGTACTGAAACAGTGTTATTTTTCCTTCTTGCTAAGACACAGAGGGTATTCATGTTTATAAAAATATTGATTTGTAGCATATCGTTTTTTAACATATCTATTGTGTCTTGAAACTTTAGGTGAAATGTAGGTAATCGCTGAGCGTACGTGCAGCGTGAAATAATTATGAAAATGCAACAGTTGTTGGGGGATCGTAATGGCGCTTTCTTGGATGTGATTCGTTATTGTGTTTGATCGTGTTTTCTGTGTTTTTGTTGTGTTATTTTGACTATGGAAGGAACCACGGAGAAGGATTGTTCGCCTCTATGGAGCCTGTACCAGCAGATTGTGTCGGACATGAAGGTAGGTCATTGTTTTCAATAGTTTTTAGTTACATCGTGCGTCGCTTAGTTTCGCCTGGACCGGTCGCCCCAGATGTCCATGCCCCGCTAAACCGTTCGAATCGAACGGAATTATGTTTATCAGTTGCTCTTGATACGGCTTGTAACCATCAATTATTTTCACCTGCATTTGTGGCATAGTTTCAGCTGGATAACAAAGACTCATGTGCAGTGACTTATAAGCCACTTAAAAACTTCTTAAGATGAACTAACAATAAACTCTGTTGTTTTGATTCTAAACCGAACAGAGTTTAACTAATTTCCTTGTATGCTACATCCAAATGAATGAAATGAATCACATGCCTACAAACAAAAAGAAACAAAACAGCACCTACAATGTTTGATGGTATATGTTATAGAACTTTACAAAGTATTATTCTAAATAATAACAACAAATTATTCAATAAATCCTAATCCTGTAAAATTATTTCATCATTACTAAAATTAATTCCTAACAGTGCATTCTACAACTCATGTTACAACTGATTTGCATTAAGTCTGTTGCTTACACAATAAAATATGCGTAGGATGATGCAATGGTCAATCTGTTGAATACACTAACCCATTAGGTTGACTTTATTTGTATGTATACATAGCTAATAGACTAGATTTTTTAAAATACTTAGTCTCCTTTGTGTCCTGCTGCTGCACAAGGCCTCCTCTGTTTCATCACTTGTCACAGTTCATTGTAGGTACCTATGCTCCTTAATGTTACAAAGTGGTCCTAGGTTGTCCAGACATATCTTTTTTGGCCTGTCTCTTTTCTGGCCATCCTTTAGAGTCCCTTTAGTAGTCACTTTGGCCCAACAATCATTCATTTGGCACATGTCCAGCAATTATTTGCCAAATAGTAATTGTGATGTAACAGGTAGGTACAGAACTGAAATGTCTGTCAATATAGAAAGTAAAATTACTCAAAGTACTATGTATACCGCATATTGTTCGGTACGCAACTCTGGCAACTCTGTACTCTTAACTTCCATGCAGGAGTTATTAGTTATTTATATTTAATAATACATGTTTAACACCAGAAGGTAAATAAATTATATCAAATGAAACATGATTAACCAATGATTTTCCAATTTGAGAGGTTTTAAAATATATAAACATGTTGTACCTTACTTAATGCAATTCAAGAAAAAAGGAATGAATATTCAGAACACAACTTCATGAGATCAGACTGTTTGCCCCAGGACATTAGAAGGATACCTAAATAGTTAACTGACAGTAATAGGTTATAGGAACCAGCTACTATACAGATTTATTTCGAGAAAAAAAGAACAACTAGGTATAGAAGACCTTAAGCTAATGACCAGAAGACCTTAAACTCACAATTTTACACAACATTTGTTATTCACGGTACTTACGAGCCCTAATGCATACCGGTCGTCTAATCACACTTTAAAGTACTGTACTTATTTCAAAGACCGGTATTTAAAAAAACCCTGGTTGACTTTGATGATTACTCGAATAATATATTACATACAAATTCATTAAAACCAGTTTAATGTTGCATTGTACAAAGTGTAAAAATGTTATTTACTTTAATATAATTATGTCATTAACATTAAACTTTCGCAATCAAAAAATTACGTCTAGTGCATATGTGAGGCAAAACAGATCGTCTATTTGAGATAAACAATTTTTTTTAAACTTAAATATCATAAAATAATATTTCTAATTAAGAGGAATGGGGACGGACCCTTCTCCATACAAACGTAGTCCCCATTTTCCTCTCTTCATATCATATGTCCTAACCATCTAAATCCTCCTGAATTTTGAAGTTGAAGTTAAGTTAATATTTTTTTTCCTACCAGACGAACTCATTTGTATTAGGGATCGTAATCGTAATATTCGTAATAGCTTTGAAAGTTAACTACGACGTTGCTCGAAGACGACTCTCGTGGTCTGAAAGAAAGACTAGCTAACGGCATCAACATCAGCATTATAGATGTGTGAGCTTTTCAAACTACCCGCACTTGGTCTTGATTATCATCTTGACAGTTTTGTGTGACAACTCTAGTGTGCAAAGCGTTACGTGTAGAACGCGTACGCATTCATGCAAAAGAAAACATTTCGAAATCGATCTAATAGTGTCCAAGTAATCCTCCTCCTTTTATGAAGTCGCATAAAAAAACGCGAAATTCAAAAATACTAGGGTAGATTACCAATACCATTGCTACTACTTTTTTTTTTTTGCCGCCTTTTTTGTTGAAAATTTGATTTGCCGACTGATTTTTGAGTTTCACTGAACATACCTACATGGGGATCAAATCATTAGCTCTATCATTGGCCTTTGTTTGATCTGTAGGTACTGAACGTGTAGATCAAGCCCTACGAATCTAATGAGTGACTCATAAGGACTTCTTATTTTTATTGTCTAATGTGCGTGCAATTTAATTAATCCTGCACTGCAAGATCTTTGTTGCAAATAAAATAATGTAGGTAATATACTGTAATGTGTCGTGGAACAGATTTTTTACAGTTACAACACAGTTATAGGTAGGTTGTGTTCAATGTGTAATTAATATTGCATGATATACGCCTTTAGTTTAAAATATGTAATAAATCCGTCATATGATGTATCATTATTCCATCAACATCGGTTCTGTGTTTGCTGTTACAACTAAGTTACAAGCACCGGTTGCGCTAAATAAACATTTTATGTAATTAAGTGCACTACGAACAATTAGAGGTTTTAATTAATAGCTATCTAAGTAGGTTGTATAACTTGTTCTTTAATTCCTGATATCTTAACTTGTTTAGAGATAATTAAACACTAATATTTTTAAGGTTCTCAATCTCTGTAAAACCTGATGTTACCATCTGGTTAGTAGCGCCGGCCCGAGCACTTGATCAAGGTAGAGCGAGATTGAGTTTTGGCGCCCTTGTTTAAACTTTTTTACCCAAATTACACTCTTATAAAAAAAATAAAAACACGCCAAGAGCATGGCGCACCAGAAACCAAAGTTGTTATTTTCATTTTTTTTTAATGAAATTGTTTTCGCCCATCAGCACTGTTATAGTAACTTTTGAATTTGGGGCAGTTTAGCATTAAATGATTTTTATTCGAAAAAAATGTATGGAGTAGGAACAAAAAAACAATTTATTTCAAATATCGCAAAACAAACCGTAATATCCTCGCAGATTTTTAGGGTTATATTACGAATAATTTGTGATTTTTGTCCTACTACATATTTCCGTCATAGGTGCGTATTTGCTTAATCGTTGTTTGATTATATGGAAAAGTGGTATACAGTGTGTCCCTAGCCATTGGACAAAGCCGAAATGTACATATGCATTAGGGTATTTAGAACCAGTGTACAAAGTATCATAACAACCGGTGTAGCGGTTTCGAAGAAATTAACAAATTACCATTTTTACTTTGGAGCAGCCTGTATGTGTTAGTAGCTCCTAAGATAATATCCTCAAAGAATAGTATGGAACCTTCTACGAGCTTTTTGATTATCTTTTTTAGGGTTCCGTAGCCAAATGGCACCCTTAAAAACGGAACCCTTATAGATTCGTCATGTCCGTCTGTCTGTCCGATTATGTCACAGCCACGTTTTTCCGAAACTACAAGAGCTATACTGTTCAAACTTGGTAAGTAGATGTATTCTATGAACCGCATTAAGATTTTTACACAAAAATAGAAAAAAAAACAATAAATTTTGGGGGTTCCCCATACTTAGAACTGAAACTCAAAAAATCTTTTTTCATCAAACCCATACGTGTGGGGTATCTATGGATAGGTCTTTAAAAATGATATTCAGGTTTGTAATATCATTTTTTTCTAAACTGAATAGTTTGCGCGAGAGACACTTCCAAAGTGGTATAATGTGTCCCCCCCCCCCCTGTAACTTCTAAAATAACAGAATGAAAAATCAAAAAAATATATATGATATACATTGCCATGCAAACTTCCACCGAAAATTGGTTTGAACGAGATCTAGTAAGTAGTTTTTTTTAATACGTCATAAAATTAAAAAAATATGTATACTATTTTATACTCAGAACGTTTTTTATTCATGAAAACCAACAGCATAATATTGAAGGTGTGGTTTCACAATCAAACCACGGCAAATCGTTCATAAACTTTATTTATTTGATTGAGTTTGCTGAAAGTTTAACCACACTGAATTACTAAATAATAAAAAAAAACTTAAACATTATATTTGCATGGAACATAATCGATTTTTCTAAGCGTCAAACTGACCTACATCCGTACTTTACGTCTGTCGACATATATCATTTTACCGCAAAGCAGCGGCCAGTGTGAGTTGGAACCTCTGTGGTTCCTAAGGGATTCAGATAAACTTCATATAAACGCCTAGTGAAAATGAACAAGCAAAAATACAATTTCCGAGACATATGGTTCTGCCCATATGGTCGCAGTTCTACCTAACACTCCTCCTCGCTTCGCTCGTCATCGTACCTAACGGCGACCAGCTTTGAAGTTGAAAAGGTAGATTGTTGTATAATTTTATAGTTTGATTGACACCAAGTATAGTTTGACGACCGGTTTGGCCTAGTGGGTAGTGACCCTGCCTACGAAGCTGATGGTCCCGGGTTCAAATCCTGGTAAGGGCATGTATTCGTGTGATGAGCATGGATATTTGTTCCTGACTCATGGGTGTTTTCTATGTATTTATGTATTTATAAATATTTATATATTATATATATCGTTGTCTAAGTACCCTCAACACAAGCCTTATTGAGCTTACTGTGGGACTTAGTCAATTTGTGTAATAATGTCTTATAATATTTATTTATATCATAAAACACTATGTCACCATTCGTCAAAATTTAGTACTATATTTTAATTATTATACGAAATGTATGTTATAACAAGTAAAATTATTCCTAAGGATTGTTATGAAGAATGTTTTTATGATTATAGAGCATTCTGTCATTAAATTAGTATGACTAACAACTTTATATGTTTTGTTTTTATACATAATTTTTATTATGAGTTTAATAGTAGTTAAATGAAATTATGCTAAAAGTTTGTATTAAAATTGAACGGCACCCTTAGCCTTTGGGTCGTCTCCTAACCTAACTTTATCTGCCTGCAGCTCAGTTTTCGGCCTCGCAACGAGGACAATGTGGTTTATCGAGGGCTAGAATCTTCCCTTCTTGGCGCCCCAGCGCTCCCAGCAACAGCACACAACATATGCATGTTGTACAATTGTACTTACATGGTGACGTTGTGGTGCAACTTTCCAGTTCATCTTTGACACAACTAACCATTGTCGTATCCTACTTCTTATCTCTTGCAAGTCGGTTCCGCTTGCTTGATTTTTTATAACTGAAATCACTCCGGCACCTCCATTTCGGGCGTATTTACGCGCCTGCGGCACGTAAAAAAAATTTCTAGGTTTTTCCCCATTTGCCATTTTAGCGCCCTCCTACCATTTGGCGCCTAGAGCAGCCGCTCCACTCGCTCTACCCCAGATCCGGCCCTGCTGGTTAGTAAGTATCAAAAAATAATATAAGGAGGCCTCGGGAACAGGACTAATCCCAATAAAACCTAGTTTCTCCTCTGGGTTAGATACTCAGATGGCAGTCGTTTTCGTAGAAACTAGTGCCAGCGCCAAATCTTGGAATTAGTTGCCGTTGCAGTTGGCGTGACTAAAATCCGGGACTACACTAGGAATATGACGAAGATGATAATTTTTATAAAAGGTTTTGGAATCAAGTGGCTAATATCGCCGTCTTTATCTTTCACGTAAATTGCTCCGGTTTAAGAACAAGCAGATGACGGTAATTTATCACTGTACTCATTTAAACGCTGCAGCAATTGAAATTGAACACTATTCTAAAATACATAAAGTTCAGGTTTGCCCGCATGCATCAAGTGGGATTAAACATGTCTAAGGGTTAGTTCAAGGTGACCCATAAGCTTAGGTTAAAGGTCGTATTAAGTTTTCAGGATCGTGCTGCTAATTCAGGTGCTGGTACTATGTTAGTTTGAGGTTTTTATGAAGGGTCAAATCCCTTCGCGATAATATAGAAAAAACATTAGGACATCTCTCGTAGGATAATAAGCAACAAAATATTATTTATTTATTTTATTTAAACTTTATTGCAAGTGGAGGACTTAATGCCAAATGGCATTCAGGCAATAGTTCCCTACCAGTCAACCATAAGGCCAAACAGAGATAAATACATTGAGCAGGGATATAAAAGTATATTTAATGAATTAAAAGGAAAAGCAGACTATTCTTATAAATTTTATAATATCATAGAACCTCTAATACTGCGGGCCTGCCGCGAAATACGAAAATCGAAATTTGGTTATCTGCCTCTATCGCTCCAATCGGCAACATTGATAGAGAGGCAAATAACGAAATTTAGATTTTTGTGTTTCGCGGTAGGTCCTCTGGAGGTGGAAATGGTGAAATAAATACTAATTTTTCATCAAAGTTTCTTAATTTTGTCACTCACTGACTGACCGATCATCAAAACTCTAAGGCAATTCTAGCAGACATAGAAGCTTGAAATTTAGAATACAATTAGTGTTTAGTGTATAAATCAAGGAAAAACTCAAATATTTTAATTTCGGACCAGTTTTCTAGATACACCAACTGCATAAACAATCCCATATAAATGTATAGGATTACTAAGTTATATTTGCAGTGAATGTATCAGTGTACCTGTATATGTATAATATAATGGAATTTAAGAAGTAGAAGGTACAGGAAAGGATAAAACGTAGGACTATCTACAAAATGAAATGAGATGCCATCAAAAACATAACTTGTAAAAAAAAACAAGTCTCGCAACTCAGTTCTTCTACCGTAAAAAGTTGACTGAAGTTGAAAGTTGATTGACTTGTCAATATATTATCTGATGTAAAATGGGAGTGCGGCAAACGCATCCCGTTTAACGCTGCGTTTATCGCATAAAACAACCGCCCGCTTTACTCCTATTAGTTATTTTGCCTACTCCCTTGACAAAGCCTGATATCGATAACGGATAAAATTCTAGATTAACTAGCCAAGCAGGGTTCCTATCCTTGTAGGATGTTATCGGAAAAGCGCTCTTAGCTGATGAAGTCTTCAACTTGAAGATAGCTTACTTAAATCATAGTACCTGGGCGACCGATTTATTGTAATATGGTGGTGTATAGGTGATAAATGATAATCTTAATTATTATTTTTACTAAATTAAACTTGCCTAAAACAATAAAAATTAAATAATTATATATAAACTTGAACATATAAAAAAAAACAAAAGTAATCACCGGGCGAGATTCGAACCCGTAACACTCGTTTCTAGCCGTCCGCGTCTTAACCCGTTGGACCAGACGGACAGTGGCCGGCAACACGAAATTAGCGACCATATTCTGCGTCGCAAGAAAAACGCATGAAAACTCGAAAACACGCGTTTTCCCAAACATAAGACTAATCTAGATCGATTGTATACCCTCAAAACCCCCATATACCAAATTTCAGCGAAATCGTTAGAGCCGTTTCCGAGATCACAGAAATATATATATATAGTTGGTCAAGCAAATCTTGTCAGTAGAAAAACGCGGCAAATTTGAAAAATCGCGGGCTAGCAACACTGTGTTCGAATAATTCCAAAATCGCGTGTAATCTGTGTTTTATCTGTAGAATGTGGATCGTCCATCTTGTTTGTTTACATTCCGAATCGGTGCTAATTCAAGAGAAATTTCTGCTCCCAGCATTAAAATAAATATCAATATATTAAATAATATTGTGCATGACCATAAGCAAAGTCAAGATGCCTACAATGTAAGTAAAATCATGCTCGTTGATCTTAACCATTAGAAAATTTTGAGGTTATGATAATTACTTCAAGATCCCGGAGAATTTTTAAGATAATGTGCAGTTTTTTCTGTTTCAGGGTTAAAAGGCTTAAATAAAGATAAAACGTATGCCTAAATATATCCAATAAGACCACGAATTGTGCCCTCGAAACCGCAACTGATTGATTGTTCCCAATATCAACAGACGAAGTCCTCAAATATTTTCAAAGGTAACTTTTTTAAACAATCTTCAGACGTTTAAGAACCTTGATTATACCTACTTTCTTTCGCAACATCAACCTAATACTTCCATATGTTTGTTGCAGGATTAAAACTCGCCCAATATAAGGCGTTCGTAAAAGTTTCTCTTCATACAAAACTTACCTACGGCGGTTTACGTACATACGTGTACATGTACAACGCAAACAAGACGAAAAATAAACTTGTTAATTAAAAAAACTAAAAAAATTGGGACAATAGTTTAGATTATTATTGTAAAAGTTGTCCGTTTGTTAATCATCACGAAAATATATTATTTAGGCTGATTTGTTTCATGCACTCAGCTATTGCACATGTATACCTATGGAAAATCCTAGTTTATACTTTCTGAAGTTGGTATGTACCTATTTAAAAGAAGTTTTAAGTCGCTTTACCTGTTTGTTCAATAAATTAAAATAATTTATTCAGTGTGCATAATTTTAGAAAAATATTTTAACATTTAAATCATACCTTCTTTTATCCAGAAACAATATAACTCCATATTACTCACATGAGTGGAAGTTGTTAAGTTTCCATTGTCAAGGTATCTTTGATTAATATTTTGAGTACCTGAAATTGTGTCAGTTCCTGACAAGTCTTGAATAGACTAATGTGAAAGTTAATAAAATTTCTTAACAGCATTCTCCTGATATCTAAATGACTTTTTTAAATATCTACATATAAAATATGATCTAGCCAATACATATACCTGTATAAAAACAGTAGTGTGAGCAAAACCTTACCAAGCTAGCATGTAAGAGTGGTCTCAGAGATATTGGAATATCTCTGTACTATAAATTAGGCAAATTGCTCTAGACTAAGTTTTATGTGTAACTACTACTATAAGAATACATTTTGAAACTTGGAATGGAAACTTTAAACTTGAAATTACAAATTTTCAAACAGATCTGTTTTATGCTTAAGATGCAATAAGTGACTAGGTACAAAGTATTCTGATGCTTGGAGTGGACCAGTAACATTGGTAACTTAATGATATTTTTTCAATGAATGGCCTGAATTAAGTGTAAGTAAGCTAAAGTGACCCGTATCTTAATTGCCTTGAAATTAAATGAACACCAAAATATCTGCAGTTGTGTTTTATTTATTTTTAATCTGTATATTTATATAAATATATTGTAAAACCATTTCAAAATTACACTGGTATGTGAATGTGACATTGTTCAAGAGAAATACACTAATTTACAATTAACAAGTGGCATAATTATTTTCTTTGGGCTTCTTCAGTTTCTGAACTGATGTTAAAAACAGCTTTCTACCGTGGTGCTCATGTTCTCTTTGCTCCCTATTTGTCTTCTAAGTTAGCTAAAACAGAATAAAACCATATCAAAATGATGTAAATAGTCCAGATATTTGATATTTAATAAGCCCTGCAATTGTGACAAGAATAGTTACAGTGATACCCTACCAGGGCTACCGCTGCCAGTGATGGCTCAGGGGTTACTTACCTAGGTTTTAATATTTACCTATATAAAACAATGGATTGTTTTATTCTAGTTAAATTCAGTAGTATAGGTACCTACTAACAGCTCGTTTGGTAAAAAGTACTCAAGTGCAAATGCCTTAACCTTTACATTTATTTAGCTATGACATCTTCATGTTTAAGTTGAATATATATGTAGCAGATCTGCTCCTAAGCATACCAAAGGTTAAGAATGCGAGCGCTCGCCTTTTGCGTCCACCTTTTACTAAGCATACAAACCTTTATTTTAATTCAATCTATTGATATATTTTTCGATTGTACCTACCTAAATATGTCTAATTAGCTTTTGAAGGTTGCATAAAGGAGCATTTGTATTGCATTTTATCGTGATATATCTTTAATATTGAATTCCAACCGAGAAATCTGATAATATATTAAAATCCAGCTACCTGCGGAAGCAATGACTTGATTCAAACATTATTTTCTCCAGCATAGTCCGTTTGCAAATAGGTATTTTTTGATCTCGTTTATCATATTGATTGACATCGTTTTTACTCCAGTTTAAATTGTCCCTCTCATAATAATAACAATTTCCAAATGCTTCAATAAACCGCGAGCGGCAGTTTTAGTTGACGTACGAAGAGCGCGCTCAGCGGAAAAAAAATGTTTCGGTTCGATGTACATTGCTGCTTTTCTTAGCGCAATACTGCTCTGTGAGTGTTGCCATACTTCAGTTTGCTTTACATTGCTACTGACAGACTTTGCTTGACAGACTATATATATACAAGAACTGCTCGTTTAAAGGTATAAGATTAAATATAGATATTGTATATCAATATCTGGGTTGAAGTAGGTTAAACATAGTTTTATGCGTTTTGTGCTAACGGGAAACTGTACACGTGCTAGCTAATAATAATATACACGGGATCAGGGTTGTTGCACACTAAACACTGATATGGCATGTATATTTTTAAAATGTTGAGGTTTGTATTTCAAATAAAAACTAAACGAAATGTCAAAAATGCATAATTATATTCATTCAATCAATATCAAGAAAAGGCTAGGCTATTGATTTCGCTTATATTTATAAGCTAACACTTAAATAGTTATTTTTTTATTACTAATTTACTTATTTTTAAATGTTTCTTGCCAATGCTACGGCAAAAAATTGCAGTATTGTACGAAAATCGCCTATGAAGTCGCAATGATAAAAACACCCTGCTTGAGGACCTAGACCACTGAAGGGTTCCCCTGTCATATTGGCCACCTGCTGTCACAAAGTAATTAGTTTACTTATTCTCGCTAAGTGTGAACTACCTCTGACGCGCACATTGAAAACCCCCATGCGTCTTAAATAATCGCTTTAACAGACTCATTGGGTTATTCCCACTAGTTACCACCAAGTTGTTACCAGTGGTAACTACTGGGAATTTTTATCCCACCTTTTACCACTGGTAACTACTGGAATTTTTTTTTAATTAAAATTATTTAATTATAAATTAATTTATTAAGGCAGTTTACTGAAACACTAATCGACTTATAATTAAACAAATAATTAAATGGCCTTTTAATTAATTATTGATTAAAGCACTCTCTATTTATACTGTTCTTATTACTATTGAACGCTAACCAAACTTTTGGTGGTAACTACTGGGGAAAAAAATCCCACCTTTTACCAGTGGTAACTACTGGAAACATTTTTCCCAGTAGTTACCAGATTTTTTTTCCCAGTAGTTACCAGTGGTAACAACTTGGTGGTAACTAGTGGGAATAACCAGACTCATTTTGCAGCATCTGTTTTGGTACAATGGTTTTAGATCGTTGAGTAACAACCCTAAGATTTTCCCAGCTTTGGGTTTATTACGCGACCCGTTGTAAATCATACATAATTTCTCTGGTAATTAAGATCAATTTGATTTTAACAACCCAGGGATAACTACATCAAGCGATTACTACAAGGCAGAGAGTAGAATATAAATATTACATGTAGATCAGGATCATTGATTGAAGAAAAAATAAATAAATAATAAACACCCCTATAACAGACATCCATTATTATAGGGGTGTTTATTATATTTACATTTTTTTACCAATAATAAGACGTACACCACAATATGTACTAGTACATTATGATACAAGTGCGAAAAATAGGAAATTCGAAACGAGTGGCGATAAATTAAAACACGACCGAAGAGAGTGTTTTAAAACGACACGAGTTGCGAATTACCTATTCGCACATGTATCGTACAACGTTTTACAGTACATATGGCCCTTTAAATGTTCGACACAGTAATGTAATATGCTAATTTTCGCACTAGTGCTATAAAGTAGCGCCATGTGTACTGTAAAATAAATATAAACAACATTTACAAAGCTGGTTAAGTTTGACGTTTCATCACTTTCAATCGGTTTTAAAAGAAATGGCTGGAAGCCTGGAGAAGAAAAGCAGTTTTTTTTGTTATTTTTTTTTCAATTATGAAATAGTATAATTATTACATAAGTAATATAAAATGAATTTTTAAAAGTAATTATTACAATTAATAATGTAAACTAAAACTAAAATATGACTAAATTAAATCAAAATAAAACTAAAATAAATCTAAAAATGGCCCCTGCGGCATAGTACCGAAGACGCTGGCAGCATTTCCTCGCTGGATCGTTAGAATGATGCGTTGAGTGAGGAAGCCGCCAGCTCTTTGATCTCCTGTGGCGTCTCTGAGTCTCTTAGACAGATCTTTGAAGAGACTCAGAGCGCCAGGGCCCCACGGACCAAGGGTCTCGACACTGAATGGAATAAAATTGTACTCGGCGCCGATACCCCTGTATTTTCCTACCTTGGCGTTCTCCGCCGCCTCTGCCGCTGTCGCTGCCCTCAGGGAATTTCGGTGGAGATGTGACGGGGCTAGTGTGTCTACACACGTTGCATCCCACACCAGCACCCGTCCCATACTCCACGGAATCAGGGACATCCCGTCCGGTCTCTTGCCGTCAGTTCTGGATATGCCGGTCGGCTCTAAAAGAGCCGGCACATTAACTGAGGCTAGAGACCGGCGGATGATGTCATTGAGGGCAGCATGTCTTGAAAAGCGGCCAGCGCTTCGTTGGCAGGAAAGTCCGTGGTACCCTAGTTGGGCAACTTCACTTCCGCAGGGGCAGCGATGGGGGGCGCAGACCGGGATCCCGAGACGAAGGCAAACTGCAATACGAAGTGTGTCGGGATTTAGAAACGTGCCTAAATTTGGGGAGGGGTGCGCATGGAGCCAGTATCCAGCTTCCCGTGTTCCTGCAGCAAGGAGTCTGGCTCGTCCCTCGGTGTTGGATTCATTTAGTAAAGAAGATACGGTAAATTTACATGCAATGTCGTTCCAGCTCCTTTGAGATTTCGGGTGTTCCGGAAAATTTTGACCGGGGCAAGCAACTGTCCAAGCATTTTTGGCATCAGCCAAGCCCGTAGCCTCACAGTTTGTTCGTAGGATTTTTCCTATGAGACTGGATGAGCTATGGGTTGTCGACAAAAATGCTGGTAAAGCCACACTGGACGTTTTGGGGATTGCCCACCATGCCGGATGGGAAGGGATCCTTGGGTCCAAGACTGCTCGTTTAGCTGGATATTGAGAACGGATTCTAGATTACTTTTAATTAAACAGTCTTTCTATAACAGAATATTTTGATTTTTCCAAAGGGGACAGCAGCGAAGCACATAAGTTAATTTAGGGACAAATAGGCAGAATTTTATAATACTTAATGTATAATGAGGGCTAATTTCTAGCAACCGGTGAGAATGATTTTCGAATTTGGAAACAGAATTTTGAACAAAATTTGCAAAAAAAAAATCGAATATAGGGGAGGCAAAGGTTACTTTTGTCGAGTAACTTAATGTTAGGTGCAAGTTGGTTGAATTTTTGTTTCAAGTTATCAAGGTTAATATGAGAATTTTGAATAAATAGTTCACATTTGTCGAAATTTAATTCTAGGCCGATGGATTTAAATTTATCAATTATTACGGAAAGATTGGCTAATACAGTATTTGAGTCACCTCCTAGGGTCCCGTCATCCAGGTACCAAACGTTAAATTTAGGTGTCAAATTTTTGATTATAGATTGTATTGCCAAACTGAAAATTGCAGGCCCCAGAGGATCTCCTTGTTGGCAGCCGACTTCTGAAGACAATTCGTTTGTCCGATACATTAATTTAGTTGGATCCGCGTAACAGTGGAGGAGATAGTTATACAATTCTGGAATGTTAGATTTTACTTCTGCTAACAAGGTATCTCTGTCCAAAGAATTAAATGCATTTTTGACATCAATTTTGAGCAACACTTCGCACTGGCCGTTGCTAAGGAAGGTCCGGAGGGCATGTACGGCGGCTTCGCAGCCTCCTTTGATTCCAAAGCCTAATTGAGTTGGTTCCATTTGGAAGCCAATCGGCGAAGTGTTGCACCAACAGCAATCGGCCCCACCCCTCCATCCTTTTTAGTCAAGGCAATTAAGTTTGCCCCGTATAAAATGGGCAAAATGTCTGGGTGAACATTACCTGCGAACATGACATTTATTAATTTCGTAATGTTACTAATAAGGTGCTCACCTGCTTCTCCTAAGGACAGGGATGTCAAGTCCTTTAAATGTTAAGGGCTGAGGCCATTTAGTCCTGCCGCGGAGCCGGTTTTAAAGGAAATAATAGCATATTAATATAATATATATTTACCCTCCTATTGGACCAGCTAAAATGTATGAAACAGCCAGAATTTTTTTTCGCGATTTCGGGGTTAGTCCCATAGTAAAAGTTGCTCAGAATAAGCCCAAAACCTCCCTGGCAACGAGAATGCACATATTTTTTGGCCGCCCTGTATAATGCCTCAATAAATAAATAAATAAATAAATATTATAGGACATTATTACACAAATTGACTAAGTCCCACAGTAAGCTCAATAAGGCTTGTATTGAGGGTACTTAGACAACGATATATATAATCAATATTTTTTTTATTTCTCATGCTCTGAAATGGGGTTATTGTTTATATATAAAGCGTGCAGAAAGTGATAAGGTTTCTGCTTTAGGGCGTTATACTTTCCACGTATGTTTTTTTTCTGTTTTTGCACAATAAGTAATTAAGATTTGGTTTTAAATGGATTTGTTGTACAAGTTTCATTCTGATATTTAACTCCCAATTCCATAAATAACGATACTAGAGAAATACTATACAAGTTTATAAGTCATGTTTTTTAAATACCTACACATGTATTTTACTTTCCTCTTATTTAAAATGAAAAGTAGAGTGTTTAACTCGGGTGAAGGACATAATTTCAGTACAAACTACTTCGACTGCAATAAGTGCCTTTCATCCCTTGGATAACAATTTACTATATATACATATGATACTCAAGAAGTTTTACGGTTATTGTTAATAATTTAGATATTATCTTACCAAATATCCCATAATGTATAATTAAAAATGTAATTTGTGTAGGTATGTGAAAGTGGTCATAAAAAAGTAGTGTATGCGCTTAGCATGGACTGGACCTGATCAGCGATTGTTACACGATGTGAAATACATAAAAAAATTGTATACCGGAAAGATATTCCCGATGTATTCAATAAGAATGGCTAAAGTAATGGTATGTGTGGTATGTACATTCTTTGCATGGAAAATAAATTTATTATTTATTATGACTACAATAATTAATTCTCCGAAATCCTCTGAGACCTCAACAAGCTATACAATGCCCTATCCTCTCAAAACTCAGGTTGTTAATGTACAATTTTAAATCTATTAATCGTCTGAGATGAATAAAAGTATAATCTGAATCTCTGAAGGAAGTTGTGCCCGATTGAGAATAAACAAAGACAGCAGTTTCTCTATTCTTGGATTAGATTTACCTGTATTACAACTGCTTCAAATTCGTGCCCCCTATTGAGAGTAGCCTAATAACTAACTTAGGGCCGGTTGCACCAAACTGTCTGTCACCGTTAAAGCGTTCGCTAAATTTTATTATTTCGCTAAGTGTCATAGTAAAACCGCCGCGGCGCGCCCGGTGACGTTGATCAGTCGTCTAGTGCGGATGGTGCAACTGGCACTTACAAGGAAGGGTACCCAACTGTCCAACTCCGATTTGATTCATTTTGATATATGTTATAGAGTAGTCTAAAATAACGGACACGTATTTTTTTTTAGCTGCCCAAACTCAACCTATTGGGAGAAATTGTCCTCCAAAGTACTAAAAGGGTAGGTAGGTTTTTATGTGCGTAAGAACCTCCGTGTACTAATTAAACAGCATCCTCCTTCCTCTTTGGAGCAAATGTGGCTAGAGCTGCGGATATGCGGCGTCGGGCGCTTCGCGATCGGCACCGCATATAGGCCTGAATCAGTGCCCGTTGACAGTGCTATAGACTCTCTTAATGAATCTTTAGACGTATTTTCATCATACAAAGGCGTATTCCTATTGACTGACTTTAATGTTGATATACAATTTCGAGACAGACCTAATACAAAAAAACTATTTACATTTCTATCACAGAGAAGTTTGGAACAAATTATAAATGAACCGACTAGAATTACAAAAGATTGTTCTTCCACATTAGACCTTTTTATAACAGACAGTCCTGCTATCTGTAAAAAAATAAATGTGCATCATAACCCTGAACTAAGCGATCATGCTATGATAATAGCAGAACTACTCATTGTCAAACCTAAACCAGTACCACAATATATCTACAGGAGATCTCTAGACAATATGGATATAGAAAGTTTCAGGGAAGATCTTAGACAAATACCTTGGAGCCAAATACAAGACGTAAACGATTTGGAAGGTAAAGTAAGTTGTTTTAACTTCCTTTTATCTAACCTATTCGACAAGCATGCACCCATACGTCGATCGCGAATAAATGGTAGTTCGCACCCATGGATCACAGAAAATATTAGGACCATGATGGACCTTCGTGATGCTGCCTTAAAAAGAGCGCAAAGAACAAACAATGAGTCACATCGCAAGTATTACAAGGATCTTCGTAACTACACTACTGGGGCATTAGAACGTGAAAAAGCGGCTTACTTTGCCTTCTACGTTAACAAGAATAAATCACAGCCAAAACAAATGTGGAAACACCTTAAAAACTCATCGAGTATAGGAGACAGAGATAGACCCATTATACCTGACCATTTATGTAAACCGGATGAAATAAACGACTTCTTCTTGACACTGCCGGGGAATCCCAATACAGACAAGGAAATGCAAAAATTTTTTGAAGGACAGAAGCTCAATAATAACGAGTTTGACATTAAGTGTTGTTCAGATAGCGACGTTCGTAAAATAATTAACTCAATTAAGACAACGGCAAGTGGACACGATAATATTAACATAGAAATGATCCGACATACGCTAGATGTCACCTTGCCTGTAATAACCCACATCATTAATACCTCTATCAAATCTAGGACCTTTCCCGATGCTTGGAAACTCGCCAAGGTAAAACCAATACCTAAGTCCAGCAAAACTGAGGAATACAAAGATTTGCGCCCGATCAGCATCCTCCCTGTGCTTTCTAAGATCATCGAAAGAGCTGTCAGTCAGCAACTGTCCATGTACTTAGAAAATAATAATGTACTACCAACCATACAATCCGGGTTTCGCGGTAGGCACGGAACAGCAACTGCCTTGGCTAACGTGACAGATGACATCATCGCGGCATCAGACAGGGGCAAGGGGTCTCTTCTCGTTTTGCTAGACTTCTCGCGTGCTTTTGACTGTCTTAATCCAAAACTACTGCTGGCAAAAATGTCATATTATGGCGTATCTATTCAGGCGTGTCAGTGGTTTGAGTCGTTCCTCACTAACCGCAAGCAGTATGTCGAAATACTAAATAATAAAGGCGAGTTGTCTCATTCAACTACTCGAGTGATCAGTCGTGGCACGCCCCAGGGGTCTATTTTAAGTCCTCTGTTATTTATTCTTTACACGGCTGATCTTGTAAAAAACTTAAAACATAGTGAAGCACATTTATATGCAGATGACACCCAAATATATTATTCATGCTCACCAGATGAACTAGACACAGCAGTCAGTAAAATAAACGAAGATCTCAGAATAGTAGCAGATTGGTCAATCAAGAATAACCTGGTTTTAAATCCTTTCAAATCCCAGTTCGTAACAATGGGAACTAAACGTCAACGACTGAAAATCAAAGCACAAAGACCAAGGATCAGTATTGATACAGAAACAATCTCAGAAGTAGAATATGCAAAAAATCTAGGAGTGACCATGGATGGAGAGTTGCGGTACACAGAACATGTGAATATAAACATACGAAATGCCTTCTACAGACTTAAGGTACTGTATAATATACGCAAATATCTATCCATTAAAGTCAGGGAAATTTTAGTGGAATCGTTAGTTCTCTCACTATTCAACCATGCCGACATTGTATATGGACCGAGATTACTTGCTAAAACAAAAAAGTCCATACAGCGGGTGCAGAATGCGTGTGTCCGATTCTGCTACAAAGTTCCAAGTAGGTCACACATTACTCCCTTTCTTAATGAAAACAAAGTTTTAAATATGGAAAATCGAAGACGACTGCATTTGGCTTGCGCTGTTCGGAAGGTGTTAGATTTTGAAAAACCCCGCTATCTGTTTGATAAAATAAAATGGGTAAAGGATACGCGCTCAAGGACGCTGAGAAAATGCACGAAACTGATAATCCCACCGCATAAAACTGCGTCATTCAGGGGGAGTTTCAAATTTGCCGCTAGTAAAGTCTGGAATGACCTACCTCCCCCCTTGCGAGAACCTTTAACGTTCTTAAAATATAAGCGTTTAGTCCGTACACATCTATTAAATATACAAAATAAGTTGTAGCTCCAAATATTATATTTATATATATATTTATTATTTTTTTGGTTTTGATAAATTATTTTCATTTTATTATTTTTATATTTATTGAATGTAATCTTCTTTTTTTTCTTTTATCTGTATGTAAAGACAAAACATAATACACACATTACAAAGTACATTCTTACCTACACTATTTCTACATACCAGCCCCACATACTCATACACGTACATTAATAAACCATAGTACAGGAACACACAAATACACAAAGATGTCAATATAGAGCTGTACCTAAGAAAGGTACATTATGCTAGTAGTGACCGACCCCAATCTCTCCCGGGACCAGTCTGAAAATCAGCGCAGAGCCCTCTGGCACTGCACATGCTGAGATTGGCACCCTTTGCCACATTATAGATTTAAGTTGTAATTATTATGTTAATTTAAGTTAATTAGTTTAAGTTATTTTGTATTTTTTAGCTATTTTCACAGAAATTGTAAATTTTGTTGTGTGGCAATAAAGATTTTTTTATTTTTAAAAAGTTACTGAATCCTCTAACTCCTATAGAAAGTGATGCTCAAGCAACTTGCTAGTTAATGGCTTGTTTGAGTATATGTTTGAGAGCAGGAAAAAATAATGTACACGTGTTTTGTTATATCTGCTTAAACTCAAGTTTTCCTAAAAAAACACCCGTCTTTATGTGTAGCTATAGTGATAAGATATTATAAAACTTCGAATGTCGATTTTCTTAGGAAAAAATGAGTTTTAGCCGATATAACAAAACACGTGCTCATTATTTTTTGCTGCTTTCAAACATATACTTAAACCAGCCATCAACTAGCAAGTTGCTTGAGCATCACTTTCTATAGGAGTTAGAAGATTTAGTAACTTTTTAGTACTTTGGAGGACAATTTCTCCCAATAGGTTGAGTTTGGGCAGCTAAAAAAAATACGTGTCCGTTATTTTAGACTACTCTATAACATATATCAAAATGAATCAAATCGGAGTCTTACAGTTGGTACCCTTCCTTGTTAGTGTATTATAAATACAAAAATATAAATTTCAGAATTGCTTCATTTCTCCACCAGCGTCTGGCAAACCTGCTCAAAGGCCCACTTCATACCGGTTTCCCGCGAATCTGGGACAACCTGCACAATGCATTCTGTGTCAGAATTGCGTAGCTTTTGTCGTCCCGTGACGTCAGCGACAATGGGAAGAGAGTGGTTTACTTAATGTTGTAATTATTTTGTGTTTGGAAGGACTGAGGATAGTGAGATTACTGAATGTAAATTACTGTCATGACTGGCTTACTGAGACTTCATCTGACGGAAGGATTAACGTTACGTTACGCAGTTATAATCGGTCAGTTCAGTTTTCTGTCCATTTGGACAATAGCTAAATTATATGACGATTACGCCTTTATCAAAAGTAGTTGCTCTTAGAACAAGACAGTGCAAGTACGTTCGGTAATTAAGCTCTTAGTAAAGCGGTAGCTGGACTTTACACACAGCCACGTGGACTGCTGGGTGCTGTCTGAATAACGGTTAAAAGCGTTTCATGATTAATGCACACTTTCACACTAGTTTACTGCGGATTAAGCTATAAAAAGCTGAAAGAAATAAAGCTATAATTATAAAATTATCATTATAGTAATATTAATGAGAAATAATAATACTCGTAATAATAATCATGAGGCGCCATCACCAATATGGCACACAAACGGAAGTCTCTTATCATCTGTCAATGAGATATAATTTTAGAGGTCATAATTACCAATTGTAACCAGATACAGTAGTCAGATAATTCACCAGGTGACGTACATGCCCTTTCTTACGTTTCTCATCGTTCTCTTACATTTTTGTATTTATCTTTACTCTTTGTTCACTGCTTGCAAACGTATTGAATATAGTTTGACCTAAAATTACCGTGCATTGTGCAATTCGATTGTACAATGCTACAGTAAAGTCAGCAAAAATATAGGTTTACAATTATTTTATGTTTTAATTTATTTGTTAAGTATTTATATTAGAGTACGAGTATTAGGAACACACTTACAAAAAGATCGTATTTATTCCATGGTATATATTATAGTAATAAACAAATGAATACAATAAACCATGTTAATCAATCTCAAAAATATTTTATAATGTGAACGCCGATCAATGCTCGCCGGAATAATATTCTAAAAACCTCCAGTGGTCATAGACAGCCATCAAATGTCAAACCCATAGAATATCCTCACGTCCGTCGTGCACTTACTAATGAGACCTATTCGATATTTTATCGATTAACAAACAGTCGATAATTCTTTGTGCTGCTTGCTAAATGTCGTGTAATACCGCTACGATGCTTGCCTCACTAGTTTTTTGCACATCCGGTGAGTTAATGAAACCGGTATTTTAATTGCACCCCTGATAAGAAATCCACATTAAATACTGGCGAAAATAATCTACGTTTTTAACATGTAGGTCCAGTAGTATTTCTAAACCTCGTCATCGCAAGCGTTTTTATTCTTTTTTCTTTGTATATTTATAGAAACTGAACTTAATTGCGTAAATATTACATTGATTTATTAGTCACAACGTTTAGAATTTTGTAATTGAAACATCTTTAGTTTAGGGTGTTTCACAAAGTCTGAGTAAAACATTGGATACCTAATTAATTAATTAACTGCCAGATAAAACTTCTTGCAAAACTTAGCACTTTTATCTATTAGTTAAGCTTATTTGACGATTGTGAAACGTCAAAGATGCCTTTATTGTTCAGATAAGTGGCAGATAGGACAAACCTCTGGAGTTGCAGGCGTCCATAGGCTACGGTGACTGCTTACCATCAGGGGGGCCGTATGATTGTATGCCACCGACGTGGTATAAAAAGGTAGCTTATTCAGGATTTTACTTGGACATTGTGAAACAGACCATTACACTATAGCACAATCGGATTAAGACCAACCTGGAAATCTCTAGAACAGTCATGAAATTTGGTATTTATATTAATTAAAGGCCCATTTTTCATGCCCACACTATTTGACATTTGGGGACCTCAAGGAATCGCAGCCATCTTGGAAAATGTGTTCCATCCAGGAGAAATTCGCGTTTTACTCTAAATCTACATTCTTTATGAATATATAGTGTAAGGCAACATTAAAGCTTATTAAATTCTACACAAAAAAGTCCTGGATATCTATGAGGAAAAAATACATCTTTTTATAGGTGAAACTACGTAAATTATTCATTAATATTTTCCGTAACCTCACATTTTTTAATAAAACAGTTCGGTCTGTCCAAGTCCAAAAAGCGTTGATTGTACCAACCCCCGTGTAGGGTGCCAATGCCAGGGGTGCGATATCGATTAACTAACTTAGAAGGTTAGGGTTACGTTTCGACTTCGGACAAATCGGTATTCATTGCGTCACTCGAGTAATCATATCAATAGTCGATTTATAGTATTAACTCGATTATATTACCTATTCATTTCTACGATTGTTGAAAGTTAACTAGCAGTGGCCAAACCTAATAGGCCCAATTCCAATATACAACATTGTGCCATACAGTAAAGTAACAGCTGGCATTGAAAAACCATTGAAACAGGCCAAAGTTGAAAAACTCACATTGGAAATTATACTACTTATAATGACGCTGACGTAATTTTTCTTTTCTTCATATTTGAAACGCTTAACAGGTCATATTTGTATATGGAGTTTTTATCTTTTTAGGGTTTCATACCAAAAAGGTACAAACGGAACACATGGTGCGATTTTGTCCGTCCGGCAGTCCGTCCGTCTGTGACATTACTAGGTCAAGAGGGGTATCATTTGAAATAGCTCTAATAGATAGCTCCAAAACTTTTTTTTCTGTTTATGTTCATAGTGAAAAAAAAATATTTATGAAGGAAAATGTTAATAAAATAACACCCCCCCCCCCCCCCCTCTTCGAAGTTAACCGAAGAAAAACTCGCCGTGAACATCAGTAGTACCATCTATAAAAATTCGTAAAACTGTGGCAGTATATATATGCACAACCCCCATTAAGGAAATAATATGCAACGTGCAAATTTGATATTCCTGATCAAATTTAAATAATAAATTGCTGATTTTTTTTAGATTTCGCCTAGTTTCACAGTTAAAACCAATTAATTTTGTGGTTACTTAGTGCAAAACGACTTTTTGATGGTGATGTTGCCAATTTGGGAACTAGTCCAAATATCCTTATTGATAGATGTCAAAATGTAACGAGTAACAGTTGCAAAAACAAGGTTTTACAAAAAAAAAATTAAACTCTGTTTGAGTGACAGTTTTACAAATGGCATTAAACAAAAAAATACATCTACGTTAAATAAATCTAAATAAAACGAAAATTATGCATATGCATTTTTATCACAGAAAAGTAATGAGACCAATTGATTGCAATTATGAAGGAACGGTTATAGAATCAATTTTTTTAAGGAGTCCATATAACACAACCATTGAAACTGGACAGCTCATACTGAGACAGATTGTTGACAGGTAAAATTTGGGTACAAGGTTTTATTGCTGACTGTACTTTTCTTTCCACATACAACTAATACTCATCGAAATAATTCTAAAACCCCCAAACACAATTAGGTTGCGTTGTTTTATCACAGGGTTCCTATGGCTACCTTGACAATGTATGGAAATCTTTAATTTTATTTATCCACCCTTCTACATTGTTTATGGTTAAATGGTTTATAAGGGCTATCTGTTTTGTCTGTGATCCCTCTTTTCACAACGCTCCGACTCGTCTACACGTATGTTCTTTATATTTACATTTAATAAAAGAATCCGAAGAACTTGAAGCTTTTTAATTCCGCCACACCACCACCAATGCCAAGGCTCATCATACCTCCCTACCTGTCTTCATCATCAAATCAGTTCGATGGTACCATAATTTTGCATTGTCATCCGATTTACATATGAATACAAATTTTCAATTTAAAAAAAATATATACCAGTTTCATTGAAGGAAAAAAGTTGGGAAAAAGATCATTCGTCTGTCAGAAAATCGATGTCATTCATGTTAAGTTTAATTAACTCGAACAATTTTCCTATCGTCCATTACCTCTACCGTTCCTCATTCACTATCTATAACCGACAAAACACACAGAAACTGAACTAAAGCTGATTTTCTTCTTTGATTTTCTCAATTTTTTAATTTAAATTGAAATCCATTTGTTGAAATCAGATGGAATGACCCTATATACACAGTAGCGGAAAAAAAATCTATCATATTGTGATTTTTCTGTAAAATATTTCAAATTAGATGAAACCAAGAACTGAATTTGATGATAACTAATCAAAAAAGGTTATATTGATTTATTCTCAACCAATTATACGCTAACAGGCCGGTACATATTTCGAAATTCAATTTGAATTCATTTTTCTGGAATTTAGCGTCCGTCACTAGTAGTATTTAAGTCGATAAAAAACGGAATACCGTGCTAATTCATAATCATATTTGTAAGAAATATCATTTCCGTTATGGGGAGACCTCGTGGAAATAAAAACTTAACAGTACCTATACAAGAAGCAATGTTTTAATGTTAAATGTACCTGAAGTTCTAAACGTTTAAAAAAAAATACTATTAAGCCTTATATCGATCTGAAAATTTACACAAATCTTCTTTGTAGATCCAAAAATCATAATAAAAATTATCAAGAGTCTACCACCCCCGGAACTACCCCTGATTTTTGGGTCTACAGAGAAGATTTGTGTAAATTTTCAGATCGATATAAGGCTTAATAGTATTTTTTTTAGTATTAGGGGTGAGTTTTTTCAACCAAAGCGGTAGTTCCGGGGGTGGTAGACTCTTGATAATTTTTATTATGATTTTTGGGTCTACAAAGATTTGTGTAAATTTTCAGATCGATATAAGGCTTAATAGTATTTTTTTGAGTCTTAGGGGTGAGTTTTTTAAGCCAAAGGGGTAGTTCCGGGGGTGGTAGACTTGATAATATTTATTATGATTTTTGGGTCTACAAAGAAGATTTGTGTAAATTTTCAGATCGATATAAGGCTTAATAGTATTTTTCGAGTCTTAGGGGTGAGTTTTTTAAGCCAAAGGGGTAGTTCCGGGGGTGGTAGACTCTTGATAATTTTTGTTATGATTTTTGGGTCTACAAAGAAGATTTGTGTAAATTTTCAGATCGATATAAGGCTTAATAGTATTGTTTTGAGTATTAGGGGTGAGTTTTTTCAACCAAAGGGGTAGTTCCGGGGGTGGTAGACTCTTGATAATTTTTATTATGATTTTTGGGTCTACAAAGAAGATTTGTGTAAATTTTCAGATCGATATAAGGCTTAATAGTATTTTTTTGAGTCTTAGGGGTGAGTTTTTTAAGCCAAAGGGGTAGTTTCGGGGGTGGTAGACTCTTGATAATTTTTATTATGATTTTTGGGTCTACAAGGAAGATTTGTGTAAATTTTCAGATCGATATAAGGCTTCATAGTATTTTTTTGAGTATTAGGGGTGAGTGTTTTCAACCAAATGGGTAGTTCGGGGGGTGGTAGACTCTTGATAATTTTTATTATGATTTTTGGGCCTACAAAGAAGATTTGTGTAAATTTTCAGATCGATATAAGGCCTAATAGTATTTTTTTGAGTTTTAGGGGTGAGTTTTTTAAGCCAAAGGGGTAGTTCCGGGGGTGGTAGACTCTTGGTAATTTTTGTTATGATTTTTGGGTCTACAAAGAAGATTTGTGTGAAGTTTCAGATCGATACTAGCTCGGGGCTGAAAAAATATTTTTGTTTCATTTCCGTTGGAAAAAAAAAACGTTTAGAACTTCAGGTACATTTATAAATGGCTATAGAAATGGCTTCACACAATCGACACTGGCTAAGCAATTTCAAGTTCATCAGTCTACTATATCGAAGGTTTTGAAACGGGAAAAAACTCACGGAGGTGTCAAAAGGCCCAACAGACCTGGTCGCCCACGCTGCACATCAAGTTTGGTAGACCGCAACATTTTGCGAATAGCAAGACATCCACGACTCACGGCGAGCGATATTATGCGGGAAATATCATGTGGAAATTCAGTTTCTGTGTCCATACGTATTGTAAGAAATCGCCTGATGGATGGTGGACTTCGTCCTCGTCGACCTGCAAAGAAACCACTGATTTCCAAAAAAAATCGAGCAGCTAGAAAAATATATGCGAAAGAACATCTTTCTTGGACTGCGGAAATGTGGTAAAAGGTAATCTGGAGCGATGAATCCAAGTTTATACTGTTCGGAACAGATGGAATTACCTACGTACGACGTCCCGACAATGCTCGCTATGACCCCAAGTATCAGCTCCCTACAGTCAAACACGGCGGCGGCTCCCTTATGGTGTGGGGCTGTTTCAGTGCAGTGTTATAACGAAGGAAGTTTATGAAAGAATATTACAAGATGTGTTTCTTCCATGGGCACGCCAAAATTTCGGCAGAGCGTTTATATTTCAGCAAGATAATGACCCGAAACATTCGTCTAATCTTGTTAAACAATGGTTCAAAAAACGTAGGGTGAGGGTTTTGGAATGGCCCAGCCAAAGTCCGGACTTGAATCATATAGAAAACCTATGGAAGGAGCTAGGTCGTCGTGTGAGTGCAAGAAATGTCAACGAAAGATTTGAACAATTAAAGGAAGAGTGGGAACGTATTCCAAGTTCTTTCCTCGCGAAGTTGATTGCATCAGTGCCCCGAAGATGCCAAGCTGTTCTTGATGCGAAGGATTTCAGTACCAAGTAATAATCTAATATTTTGGGTTCTCTGCCTTTTCGCCGAAAATTATATTGCCGAATTTCACTAGCTAACCAACTTTTCGCCGAAATTTCATTTGGGCGAATTTCATTTACCAACTTTACATGATCCAACCTAACCTAACCCAACCTAGTACGCAATTTTTATTTCCCAACTATGGGGTTGGGAAATGAAATGGTTGCGAAATAATTATTTGGTAAAAGTTATTATGTCAACTAAAACGTCTGCGAAAAATTTGGTTGGCAAGTGAAATTCGGCATTACAATTTACGGCGAAAAGGCAGGATACCAATATTTTTATTTTCAGTGCAGAATCTATAATTTTTGTTGTTTTCTTTATTAATAAACCACTTTTACCTATATTTCGAGTATTAGTTATTTTATGCACTTTTTAATAAACTCGTACAAAATGAGTTTCTTATATGGTGTCATACAAATGTAGTATATGGTTTTACTCTCCATCTAAAGGACTTTCACATGAAATTGTTTAGGCAGCCTTAGTCGTTCTCATAAAAAAATACTTAAAAAACAAAACACAAATATGATAGATTATTTTCCGCTACTGTAATTAATATATTAGTACCTGGGCGACCGAGCTTTGCTCGGTTATAACTATTTATTGTAATATGGTGGTGTATAGGTGATAATCTTAACTAATTTTCTTTTACTAAATTAAACTTATTAAAACAATAAAAATTAAAAAATTATATATAAACTTGAACATATAAAAATAAAAATAAAGTTAACCACCGGGCGAGATTCGAACCCGTAACACTCGTTTAGCATTCCGCGTCTTAACCCGCTGGATCAGACGGACAGTGGCCGGCAACACGAAATTAGCGACCATATTCTACGTCGAAAGAAAAACGCATGAAAACTCGAAAACACGCGTTTTCCCAAACATAAGACTAATCTAGATAGATTGTATACCCCCAAAAACCCCCATATACCAAATTTCAGCGAAATTGTTAGAGCCGTTTCCAAGATCACAGAAATATATATATAAATATATATACAAGAATTGCTCGTTTAAAGGTATAAGATACAAGTACCTAAATACATAGGTAACACCCATGACTCAAGAACAAACTTTTGCGTTCATCACACAAATAAATGCCCTGACCGGGATTCAAATTTCGAACCCAGGACCATCGGCTTCATAATCAGGTTACTCAAATACCCACTAGGCCAGAATGGTCGTTTGTTATCACTATGATTATATAAATACGTTATGAAGGCTACTCCCCTCGTTTTCACTTCTGTGGCGGCGGCACATTTGAGCCATGCAGAGCTGTGTCACTCGTTCGTGACTCGAAACCCGATCGCTTTACTTTCAATTGGATTAAAGTAACACAATACGATAAATCCGTGTTGAAAGGCCATAGGTCAACGGCCCATTCGTGTCAGTTATCTTGTCACGAAAATGAATGGAATCGCTACGTAGATTTTGTCCTGAGTTAATTGCGTGAATCTGAGTGAAAAATTATACCTGAGGTAACACTAGCAGATTTATACGTGTTGATGTGTAGGTATAAGAACATTTATCCCGTACTAGGGAATGCAAACCGGTAAAAAAATGTGTAGAAATTACTTGTAAATCGGTAAGTTGCCGGTATTTTTCGTACAAAGTATTTACTGGTTGCATTACCTACCGTACTGTACAAACTTCGTTGTGTAAATGGTACATTACTATAGAGGCCGAGAAAGGAAGTGTTGCAAGCCAAGTAGATATAGATGGCCGAACGTAGCGAGGTCGCTTAGGGGATACGCGGCCGGCAACCCTGCTTCTCGCCAAGATTTGTATAGTGCTTTTCTCAAACTTGCAATGAAATAATATTAAAAATAGGATGATGATGATTGTTTCATGTCCTAATGTGATAGGTTAATATTCAGTGCGTGGGGTTCTAAAGGGGAACAAAAATATGATTATTTTTGCGCTACGCACGGTTTAGGCCCTATAAAGATTTCTGCATGACTGAAAAAAAAATCTTTATAGGGCTGTATCTCCGAAATCGTACGTCGTAGCGCAAAAATAATCAAATATTCGTTCCCCTTTAGGAAACCCTAAAATAATAATAATAATAAAAAAAAACAAAAAAGAAAAAAAAGCATAATGGCAGAATTTTGCTTAACCTTATAGTTGAATGCCAAGTTTTTTTTTTAATGGTTGAATGCCAAGACGTGTCACAATTTGACGTTTCAAAACAAGAAGGTTGCCTTACAGGCCTAGGTGTGTAAGGCTATGAGTCTGCAAAGCCACACTTCACCGCCTCCACTATCGTCACATTGCCGGGTCTCTTCATACCACTAACCGCCGTGTACACACGGGAGAACCTGGATAAATATCCTAGAAGGGGTTAAAAAGCGACCGTGTAACTCGCTATGGACACCAGTTAGCGGTAGTGCCACGTAGTCTAAATTTTAGACTCTAAAACGACTAAATCTATACACGTCATGGGCCCCGCTGTCTACAATAACTTACCAGCATCGATAACTGATGCGCATAGTCTAGTGAGTTTCAAAGCTTAACTCGTAAATTGGCTTATTTAGCGGCCGTTTTATAGTGTCGAAGAATATTCCACCCGAAATGTTTATAAATAGTTAATAATAGAACCAAATAATGTAGTTAAATTTATTGTTTCTTTGTCAAATTTATGAATTTTGTATATTTAATTTCTCTTTGGTGTATATTAGTCATGGAATTCTGACCTGTAATATATATTACCAATAAACTATGAGTATGACTATAGGTAAATGTTACCTAGGTTGCAGAACTTTTGTCACTAAGCCACTGCAACGCAATGCCCGCAATGTTATGATTATCACCATAACGGCATAGACAATAAGGAACTTATGTAATAAGTGACAACGGCTAGGTATACATAGGTACTAAAATGAACCGATAACAAAGAATACTTATATTTGTCACCAAGTAAATAAAAAGTGGAAACATACATCTCTTTCGTGAATAAAAATCCAATAGAGACCGACAAATTAGCTGAGCTGTAACACCAGGGCAGGGCATGTTTTCTCCCCACGATACACGATGAAATACGGAACCCTTTGTTTGGCATAATTATTGAAAGTAATAATGTAATGATAGTCATATTATCATTAGTCATAACTTTAAACCCTTAACTTTTCAGTAATTTCCGTAAGTTATCCTATAAATAGGTTAGGTTAGTTTTATGGCAATCCTTAAAAGTTACGCGTTTCTGAGAAAAACCAAATTATAGCTAACGAAAATGCGGACAAACAATACATTATGACAAAACTTTATGGGAAACAATAGAGACCCCGATGAAATATACTCGGGGACTGGCTACTGGCTAGTTCCACATTAGAGTACCGGTAAAGGTATCTTTGTAATATTATAAAGGCCTTTTGTAATTCCACAGTCGTCCGAAGATAAACTGCCCCCTGTCATCTTTGTGCGTTATCTGTGACAAATGGCGGCAACGCAACCTACATTATGTAGAACTTTCGATTTTGTTATGGATTAACTGATGCGGGACAGTGAGCCGTTTTTACAAAGGTTTTCGTCTGTTTAAAGAAGTCTGCCTTGCTAGCTAAATGTATCCTTCACAACATCAGCAATTCACCAGAATAAAAAAGTATGCTTACTTATATACTTCTACTTTTGGGTATTGATACTAGTGTAAGAAAGAGACAGTATGATTTTGATTATGTATGTTTCTGTTCTCCATTGACCAAGCTGTATTTGGTCTGTCAGTCATGTCAGTCTGCTGAGCGATTTGTCACCGCCACCATAAATATCAAAATGAATAGAACTATACAGTTTATTGAGGTATTTTCACACTTATACTCATCGCGGTGAACGTTGGCCCCTATGACAATTGATAACATTTCATTTGTAATATGGGACTTGTTGCCTGAATAAATCCCGCGGATAGTATAGTTGATGGCAAGTCGCCGCTCACTTTAGACGGAATCTACCTTCATGATAATATGTATTTAACATAACACTCATGTAAAATATTCAAACGAAAATAAAAATGTTACAAAATATTAATGTATACATACATCGTGTATAAAATGTCTTAACACACGATGAAATTTAATCGGTGATCAGGAACCAATTTTTCTAATTCAGTCATCGAAGGCAATCACCTTTGACTATGGGGCCAACCCCGAAATAGCGAAAAACAAATTGACTCTCTCATAGAAAATATCATCATCGGATCAGGCGAAATGTATGAAACATTCAATCGAATAGTAGGAACGAAACGGCCAAGTCACATATTTTGGCTAAGGTGCAGTTTGTGAAGTTAATAGGGCTTTTAAAGTTAAAGCGTACCTAGTTGGTTACTAAATTCTGTTAATGCAATAATCTTTATCTACATAAAATATACGTACGAAAGTTGAACAAACTATATATTAAAATGAAGTACACAAAATCAGGAATTATATATGACAATATCATTCAAAATGGCCTCCTCTGGCCTTGCCACAGGCCCTCAAACGACGAGGCCAGTCATCAATAGCGGCACGCACGATTGTGATGTCTAATTCCGTCACTGTCTTAACTATGGCCCGCTTGAGGGAGTCAAGATTTGTGTGGGGTTTAGTACAGGCTTTCTCCTCAATAACCTGCCATATGGCATAATCCAGGGGGTTAAGGTCCGGGCTGGAGGACGGCCAGTCTTCGTGGGCAATAAAGTCAATTTTGTTCCTTCGAAACCAGGCTTGAGTTGTTTTTGCCTTATGTGCAGGAGCTGATTCCTGTTGAAAGACCCATGGCTGGTTTTGAAATAGGGTGTGGCTTTAGGGCTTCACTATTGGTTCGAGAACGGTTTCCTGGTAAACTTTGGCTCCAGTTAGCACACCTTTTTCACAGAATTGAACCTGTGTTAGCCCTGAGTATGACACAACCAGCCAAATCATCACATAAGAGGGATGATGGCCTCGTTGCACTCTCGGAACAGCCGCAATCGCATCCTGACTGTTTTTTGCATACACTCTGTCATTCTGGCGGGTACAACATTCTTCAATGGTACATTTTTTTCATCTGTAAATAGTATTTTTCGGTGGCCATTTTGTGCGTACCGTTTCAATAGCACGCGACTTCACTCTTGCCTCATAGTCTTTAATCGTTCATTAAGCAAATGACCTTTTTGTCTGCGGTAAGCGTGTAGTCCAAGGTCTTCATTAACTTTTTTTAGGAAGCTTCTCTTGACAGACATCTGTATTGCCAACAACTTTTGCTTCCGAACGGGGTTTCTTGCAATTCTCGCCTTCACTGCCTTTATTAGAGCTGGGGTCCGAACGGTGCGTGGTCTTCCAGACCTCTTGCGATCATCGAAGTTCTGAGTACTATTGTATCTATTAATTGTGCTATAAACAAATTGTTTGTTGATTTTTAGGTTTTCAAGCAACTTCAAAATCATATTTCGCGGGTGCCCACTAGCGATGAAAATTACATGAAAGATACATGTATCTTTCAAAGGCCCCTGTATTTTTCAATAAAATACAGTATCTTTCCTTGCGGATCTTCCATTGAATCTTTCGCAATTTTAAGTTTTTTACGTTTTTATTTTATAATACATAGTATGGTTATAAAATTTAAAAACAAAAAGCCGATACAAAAAAAAATACGAAATAAATGATATAAACATATAAAAAAAGCTAACCTAGAGTACCGCCGGCAAAGGTGATCAAACCACGAGAGCGGAGTCTCCTAATATTAATATTATTATTATTTTATTTTATTTTTTGACTTAGGCTAGGCTTTTTACAATATGTTTATAAAAGTAAAATACAAAAATATTATTATTATTATTTGTATGTCTCTTACAAATTCTCGGGACCATGTGGTCCCGGGCATTTTGAAGGCGTGCGTGGGGCCGAAGCCAACACGTAAAGGCCCCTTGTAATAAGACAATTTACTCTAAAAGTAATTTGACACCAACCGACGATTATCCCTGTTCACACTATAGCAGTGCACCCAAGGACAAGCCCCGGTTAGTGTAGGACTATTGTAAAAAAAATGGTACCAAAATAAACCGGGCTATTGGGTTGAGTTGCAAGTGGACTGGTAACCGGGACTATGGAGAATACTATGGCACCTGCCCTGATCATATGTTTTTAAAAACACGACAAAATTGGCAGGTGGTGACTTGCCAACTCACAATATGGGTCCCCCAAAACGGCCGCTCGCACGGAGCGACAAGGGGACAACATTGCGTGAGTGGCTCAGGGTGTGGAGAGGTGTACGCCGCTTTCTACCCAGTGGCTGTAAGCAGCCACTGTGCCAACTCGCGTCTTATGCAAATTTCACTTCCACCCTGCGAGCATATAGCTCTGACACCCCACTCTGGACGGCCGGTAAAGGCAAGCCAGAGGTGAGAGTCCTGCGGCCCCTGCTCAGTGTTCACTCCAGCCGGCCAATCAAGGCAAGCCGGAGAGAGGGGCCTGACCGACTCTCGGGGGTATGGGACCCAAGGGACGTCACTTCCCATTCAGCTCGCCACAAGCTGCTTATTATTATTATTATTTTAATACTACGTCGGTGGCAAACAAGCATACGGCCCGCCTGATGGTAAGCAGTCTCCGTAGCCTATGTACGCCTGCAACTCCAGAGGAGGCGTTAGTTATTATTTGTGTCTTGCCTTATCACGGGACCATGGGGTTATTATTATTATTTAATCAAGTCATTATTAAATAAACATGTAAAATACACAGTATAAAACAGGTACGTGTATGATTGTATTTGTCAGACAAACGTCAGTTTTGTTTTTTTCGAAAGTTACATGTATTTTATAGGAAAGATACAAAGTTTCGAAAGAAACAACATGAATCTTTCGCCATTTTCATCTCTAGTGCCCACATTTGTGCAACGCAATTACTGCGATACGATTCTCTTTTAGGCCCCAATTCATTATAGATACGACGAGATAAGCGTTGTGTGGTATATAATTATAGCTCACAAATCCACCAAATTATGTTATTTATTTTTATTTTTTCGGTAGCATTTGTTTTAATGGAAATAAAGAGGTTGCAAATCGAGTAACAGAACTTAGTAACCAACTAGGTAGAGAGCTACAAGCTTGGCTCTACATGAGATCTGATAACTTTTTGATAGTGCGAGCCATATGGTCTCGTCTTGGCAACATTTTACATGAAAATATTTTTGCTGGGATAGGTTTTCATGTGTGTAAACAATCACAAAAGAATTACACATCTTACTTAGATATCCGAGTATTTCATCGTTGCAAAACGCCTTGTTGCATTTTTTCCAAAGACACACCATACAGACAATGCACCGATCTCATAACAAAGTGACATTCATCGGCTCATACAAAGCGTCTCACTCAAGTTTATCTTTCTACGTTATTATCTTAGTGTATGGTATGGTTGATGATAGTAGCTTAGAATACAAGGCGCTTTCTAGAGATCAGTTGTTATGAATTATATGAAATAGTGCACTTAAACGTTAAATCATGGTGTTTGATGATCCTTTTGTGAAATTCTTATTATTAAGTTTACCACATCTATAATAATTCAATGTTTTTTTTAGAACAATAATAACTGCATCAATAAATTGCTCTGATATGTAGATTAAGATGATATTTGTAAAATTTGACGATTTAAAAGTGCTTGTTGCTAGGCCTATTTGAATAAAGAATATATTGACTTTCACTTCATAAATAAACGTGGCTATACGAGTACAATCATCTTAGTATAGATCTCACTGTTTTTAAGATTAGAATTTTCGACCCCAATCCTGTGCTTTTCAGTGCTTTTTTTAACAATAGCTTTAATGTTACTATATTTAGTATAATAACATCGATGGAAAAGCTGTTTAGAGCTTTTGTAATGTAAGAGGACCAGATCCTATTACCATATTCATTATTATTTTTATTAATTATGAAATTAGGTTCATTGGGTAGACTGCGAACTTGCGAAGGTTATTTGGTCTATTATATCTATACTGTGAGAAATGTATTTATAAAACCTAATTTGATGATAGAGCCAGAAGGTGGCTATAGATATTTCCTAATATGATAACGCATCAAAGTATACTGATGATGGTGTTCAAAGGTCAAAGGGGCTTTCCCCTCAACGTGGGTACGGGGTGTTACGCAGTGGCTTACGTGAGCGAATAACTCGCGATGCGACGCGGCGCGGCGGCCCAATGGCGTTCGCGTTCACAACGAGATCGTCCACGTAGGACACTTCCATAGGTATCAAAGGATTGAATTCACCCGCGCCGCTTCGCGTTCGCGCGTTATTCGCTCACGTAAGCCGACACACCTTAGGGTCGGCAACGCGCTTGTAACACCTCTGGAATTGCAGGCGTCTATAGACTACGGTAACTGCTTACCATCAGACGGGCCGTATGCTTGTTTGCTACCAACGTATTACAAAACAATCACCTGATTTATTTATTACATGTAATACATGTGTATTCTGCTATATACCGTACGATCTAAATTATGCATGAACTATTGTTGAGTTGGAAAGTAGCCTAACTTTTACAGTACCGCAGGTGCAAAAAAGCTTTTTCACCACACCACTGGTAAAGACCCTCTTGATTGTTCAAAAATGAAGGAGAAAGTTGTATTTTATCCACATGTGGGAAAAAGTAATCAGATGCAAATTTTGAGTTGTTTCCTTATGTTAGCTAGTAGAATTGACTTTTAAATAATGACTTTTAATGAGAATTTTTGTATTACGTTCATTTGGATATGATTTCATTTGAATTTTTTGGTATTTCATAGTTAGTATTTTCCTTGTGTTGGTGTGGTGAAAAATTTTGTGTTTCACTCGGAGGTAGTTTGTTTAACCCTCGTGCATTGAAACCCTCGCAACGCTCGAGATTCCAGTTCTCGAACGACTCGCTACGCTCGTGGTTCAATTTTGGAATCTTTCGCTTGCTCGGGTATCAATATTAGCACGAATGGTTAAACAACAACTTTGCCCCCTTGTAAAACAAATAACTATATTTCTCAAACTTGCAATGAAATGTTGACATAACTTACTTCAAATTAGGTCCGGAAATACTACATATCCGGTCCGGTGCGATGAGTGAAGATATTATGTAAAGGAATATCATACAGCCTTGACTCATACCATGGAACTCTGGCCGTAGCTCTTTAACGGCTCGTTTTTGGAGCCGGAAAACACGCTGCCAGTCGGCGGCGCGTCCCCATAGCTCATGCCCATATAAATAAATAAATAAATAAATATTATAGGACATTATTACACAAATTGACTAAGTCCCACAGTAAGCTCAATAAGGCTCGTGTTGAGGGTACTTAGACAACGATATATATAATATATAAATATTTATATATACTTAAATACAAAGAAAACACCCATGACTCAGGAACAAATGTCCATGCTCATGACACGAATAAATGCCCTTACCAGGATTTGAACCCGGGACCATCGGCTTCATAGGCAGGGTCACTACCCACGAGGCCAGACCGGTCGTCAAAATATATATTGTACAAAGAACTGTATGCTGGCATAGTTAGTAGCAGCTGCGGACTACTTGACGCGGAAGAATAGTCCTCAGCCTGCCTAAGGCGAAACAACCACTTCCCATTCTTCCGCACAGGGTTTCAATTATATTGAATTATATTAAAACAAGTTTAAAATAAATAAGTTTTTGTAAAAAAAATAGTTTTTGCTACCTAACTACAAGCTTCTATCGTTGACTGGACTTTTCTTTCCACAGGCAACTAATACTCATGGATACAATTCTAAAAACCCCAAACACAATTAGGTGTCATTGTTTTATCACAGAGTTCCTATGGCCACCTCCTGTCTCCATCATCAGATCAGCTCGAGGTTTGCAAGTTTTCAGCTTCGTCGGAAACCGGGAAGTGGGTCATATTTAACTTGCAAGATTTGACCCGTACAACCATACATAGTTACATTTCAAGTTAAATAAAAAATTGTAAAATAATGCTCAAAGCCAAGATAAGGTTTTTAAATACGCGAACTGGTGAAATTTTTGACATACCTACATACTTTATTATTTATACACGGTTTAACATGAGGAAACAGAAAGATTTTAACAGTGTATTCCTGACCTGATCACATTTAGAGACTAAAATGTCATATAAACTTTTCTGGATTTCGCCTAGTTTCAGAGTAATTAAAAAAAAAAACATCTTATTGTTATCGTAACTTAGTTCAAAACGCCTTTTTGATGGCGTAGTCTAAATATCCTTATAGATAGATGTTGAATCGTAAAAAATAATTCAGTGCCAGTTTTAGCATAACATTAACTTTTTGTGTACAAATAGTTTCAAAAAATTGAAAAAGAAAAACAAAAAAAAATTGTTTTGGCGAAATTTACTTAAACTCATGTAACATTTTTTCCTTCTTTTGGCCTCAGAAGTGCGTGGTTAAAATCTTGCGGGTTCCTCGTGTTACACCGTGTAATAGGATTAAAGTGGAAGCTATTTCACACAATCACTCGCGCTACGGTACAGTGCTCCAATGAGCTAGTGTATATAATAGTGTTCTAATCGGAGTAGTTCCGCGAAAATCAGTCTCATTTCCCATTGTCTTTGTAACGGCTCGTCCGATATCCCACGAGATGCTTTACATATTTGTATTTGTATTTATTGTATACAGTACAGTAATGCATCAGGATACATGGTGTTATAGTACAAGATACAAGAAATTTATTGATAAAAGTCAATGTTTTACAAGTCATTTTGAGTTAGGTACATATTCAACTAATACTAGTAGGTACACAGCATTTTTTGGATAAATGTCACTTATTATAAAATAAAAAACATGTTAAAGCAGAACAAATACATAATCAGTATTCAATAGGTCGCATATGTCTTTCAAGAAATCATGTTATTTATTTATTAGGTAAAAAATTAAAAACGTGCTTATATATAAATTACCTACTTAGGGTTAGTGCACGATTCAATAAATTCGTCGACGCTGTAGCATGCTAAGTCAGCTAACATTGCTTTAAGATTTTGGTCAAACTTTTTATTCGTTTTTGCTAGTTTTATTTCCTCAGGTAGCAAGTTACACAATTTTACGCCTAAGATCCCAAGTGACTTTCGGGCCCTTGCGAGCCTGCACCGCGGGATGATTAACCGGTTAATTCTACGGGACTGCGAATGGGTACATTACTATAGAGGCCGGGAAACGTAGGGTTGCAGGCCAAGTAGATATATACGGCTGAGCGTAGCGAACCCGGGTAGAGATACGCGGCCGGCAACCCCGTTTCTCGCCGAGATATGTATAGTGCTTTTCTCAAACTTGCAATTAAAACAAAAAAGGTGTAGTCAATTTGTTTTGTGGCGTCCTACTCGGCTCGCCACTCTATCAGCGGTGTAAAACCTTACGCGCGTAAGTCCGCGCGCCTGCGCGATGCGCCACCGTCGTTGCTTAGCAACGAATATGCACAACAGATCACCGTACCAAGCTAACGGATGGTAGAAGTTGATGGTTGAATGCCAAGACGTTGTGTCACAATTTGACATTAAAAAACAAAAGAAGGTTGCTTTACAGTCCTAGGTGTGTAAGGCAGTATGAAATTCCTTTACATATCATCTTCATTCATCGTACCTGATATGTAGTATTTCCGGACCTAATTTGACGTAAGTCATGTCATCATTTCATAGCAAGTTTGAGAAAAATATAATTTCTTAAGAATAGTACATGCTACCCTGTGAGGGCATTACAATGTCTTACTTCTATTCTTATACCTATGTCATATTCTGTCTATATTAATAATACTAATATTTAATATTTAATGATATTACTTATACAATTTAATTACATACATTTAAATGTATTCTCATTTACATAAAATATCCTATGTGTACCATGGTTTTGGAAGTGCCGTGCCGCCCACCATCCCGCGGTGCGCATACTCTATGCCAGAAATCTCGATCACGCAGAGGGATATTCGGCGGGAGTTGCTATCCCTAAACGTTCATAAGTCGAGCGGGCCAGATGGCATACCAGCAGTTGTACTCAAGCAGTGTGCTCCCGAGTTGTGTCCCGTGTTAGCGCGCCTTTTCACACTTTCTAGCACCAAACGGCATGTTCCATCTTCGTGGAAGACGGCCCTTGTGCACCCTGTGCCTAAAAAGGGCGATAGATCGGACCCATCGAATTACAGGCCTATCGCTATTACCTCCTCTCTAAGGTCATGGAGCGTATAATTAATGCAAAGCTCTTGAGATACCTAGAAGAACACGACCTGATCAGCGACCGCCAGTATGGCTTTCGCCACGGTCGTTCGACTGGTGATCTTCTAGTGTATCTCACACACCGCAGGGCTTCGGCCATTGAGAGTCAAGGTGAGGCATTGGCTGGATATAGCGAAGGCGTTCGATCGGGTCTGGTATTGGGGTCTCCTGACGAAGTTGCCATCTTATGGACTTCCCGAAGGACTGTGCAAATGGATCGCTAGCTTTTTGTCCGGCAGATGCATACGTGCCGTAGTTGACGGTAGCTGCTCCGATAGCATGGACATTAACGCTGGCGTTCCACAAGGCTCTGTGCTATCCCCAACGCTGTTTTTGCTGCACATTAATGACATGTTGTCTATCGGCGACATTCATTGTTATATGGACGACACTACTGGGGATGCCTATTACACAGGCCGTGCCAACATCCCTCGTTCTGAGGTGCTGGAGAGCCGTGAAAAGCTTGTGTCCGATATTGAGAGCGCTATCCAGAGTTTCGGTGTGGGGTCGGCACAATTTAGTCCGATTCAACCCTACCAAGACACAAGTTTGCGCGTTTACCGCTAAGAAAACCCCATTTACTGTGGTCCCACAGTTCCAAGGCACAGCTCTTACCATGTCAGGGAGTATTGGGATCCTTGTTGTCGACATTTCCAGTGACGTCCAATTTCGTAGCCACCTGGAAGGGAAGGTTAAGCTTGCATCCAAAAAACTCGGTGTGCTCAGTAGCCACCTGGAAGGGAAGGTTAAGCTTGCATCCAAAAAACTCGCTGTGCTCAATAAAGCTAGGCGATACTTTACTCCGGGGCAAAGACTGCTACTATATAAATCGCAAGTCAGACCCCACATGGAGTACTGCTGTCACCTTTGGGCAAGAGCACCTGGATGCCAGCTTGGACCCTTCGACTCAGTCCAAAGGCGCGCTGTACGAATCGTCGACGATCCCAAACTCACAAGCGGCATTGAAACGTTAAGTCTAAGGAGAGACTTTGTCTCCTTGTGTGTGTTCTACCGCTTGTACAATGGGCTGTGCTCTGAAGAATTGTTTGACATGATGCCAACGGTCACTTTCTATCACCGCACCGCTTGCCGTCGGCAGAGTATTCATCCTCATACACTAGAGCCTAAATGGTCGCGTACTGTGCGGTTTAAGAGGAATTTCCTCCCGCGGACGCTCCGGCTGTGGAATGAGCTCCCTGCCGAGGTTTTCCCGAAGGTATACAGTATGGAGTTCTTCAAAAAGTAGTATACAGGTTTTTAAAGGGTCGGCAACGCGCATGTAACACCTCTGGACTTGCAGGCGTCCATAGGCTACGGTGACTGCTTACCATCAGGCGGGCCGTATGCTTGTTTGCCACCGACGTGGTAAGCACAAAAGGAAACATCCTCATATTATAGTATTCGCTCACACTGGGAAAACCACCGGCGTTAATCTATCAATGCCACACAGGGCCTTCCGCCCTAGGTCCCAGGTTTTCTAAAATTTGTAATTACTTAATAATAAGCACTCATCATATGTTAAGTACTCAATATAGTTTATATAACGTCATAGTTTTACTAACAAAAATTGTAAACTTCTCTCCTCTATTCTCCCACCTGTTATCTCCTCTCTCACACACTCTCTTCCTGCTTGGCAGTGCCGCGGCCTGAAGGGGCTGACCCCACTCACACCAAAAGCTGTAGCTGGCGCAAAAAGCGCTCAGGGGCCGCCTATGTTGCTGCGTGACAGTCTGCAAAAGGGATGTTGCTCTCTTTAAGAGATCCGTAATACGAATGATAGCGCAAAAAACGTTTATGATGTCAAGGTTTGATTTTTTCATTAAAATATGAGAAACAGGAAAATCATCTAAATATTGCTCCACAGTAACGTATAAAAGTACCCACGTATTAGATTTCTTCCATATCGTGGCTATGGCAATCACCATTAATGCAATGAAGAGTATTCAAACGTCAAATTACAGAATATCAGTATAAAAATACCTTACTGCGGAAGCATTTAAACAAATTCGTTTATTTGAATTCAGTAAGGACCACTTGCGCGTTCTAGGTTTAGCTAACTAACACGGAGTTAACCGTTTATACAGTAAAGTTTAACACTGTATAAATGGCTTATCCCGAGTTAGTTGGCTAATCCTGGAATGCGTAAGTGGCCCTTAATTGTATTGTATGTACCTTCAATACGCCATGTCATAAATATAAATAAATAAATAAATATTATTATACGACATTATTACACAAATTGACTAAGTCCCACAGTAAGCTCAATAAGGCTTGTGTTGAGGGTACTTAGACAACGATATATATAATATATAAATATTTATAAATACTTAAATACATAGAAAACACCCATGACTCAGGAACAAATATCCATGCTCATCACACGAATAAATGCCCTTACCAGGATTTGAACCCGGGACCATCAGCTTCGTAGGCAGGGTCACTACCCACTAGGCCAAACCGGTCGTCAAATAACTAGATATAACTAGATTGCAATTTGTTTCTTCAATTTCTAACATAGTTTATGATCAAAATAATAGAAAAGCGTTGTGCTAGTCATTAAATAAGTGCGATTAACGTGCGTGCGCACATAGCGTGTCGCAGTGAGCACGTGGCTGAGAATGAGAATGCATGTGGAAAACGATGCCGTTGCCCTGTTGGTTTTTATGCTGTCTGCTTAACTGTGTTACCTTCTGTATTATGCCGTTTTGCTCTGCATATTCAAATGAACATTGTATTTTTTATCTTTTTATTTAAGTAAAGTCTAAATCAAAATGATTTCAGGAAAATCCTTTATCTGGGATCGGAGGGTTAGTTCAAAGGATTCTTTTGTTCATAGGTTATCCGATTTTTTTTTGCTTTGTTACACTTGATTGTTACCTTTTCTATGATTCGATTAGACTACTTATAGGTATAGTGCTTTTTTCAAATATGGTCCACAAATATTCGTATTCGTATTCGCGGGCTAGGTTTCCGCAACTCGACGTCGCAATTCGCGCCTATTTTGCGTGATGGTGGGTTGACGGCACCACTCCTGCCAACCCAATACTGGTCCACAAATATAAAAATAATAGAAATATTTTACAGTAGAACGTATTTTCACGGATGAAAGTAAAAACATATTAAATTACAATGTAATGTACTATAGATCCGGTTAAAAATGTCATTTAATAGGTTTACAAAACGTGAAAGTTTTGAATTTTATAAAAGTAAAACCAATTGAAAAGATTTGCTTTACCGCCGTTTTAGTTTTATTTTATTAAAAAATAGATAGTAGATTGTTAACCAAGGGTGGAAAATGAACCACCGGGATAGTACTTATTTCGAGGGTGAGATGTTTACTTTTACCCAAGTTGACTACTTGGTTTGTCATGGGCGGGGCGGCACTATCATTTAGAGCCTCAAGCAAACAAACAAAACCAAGTGTTCGGTCAAAAATCAACAACAAAGTCTGAATGATGGACCACTTTTACACTCTGCGACGAAGAAATATAGAAAAGTTTTTTTTTCTCAAACATACTCCGAAATGTATGCGTTAATGTCACGAAATGAAGACATGAAGTTGCTCATTTATGGCTCCTTACATTACTTCTTGACCTGGGTCAGGAGTATGAAACGTACATTATTGTCCGCTGCTCAAATTTTTTAAATTTGCTTACTAAAATTAGACTGACAAAGGAAATATTACATACAGCCAACGACCACTTTTCCTGTAAGCGTACTTGCGATTAAAATTAACAAAAAAAAACTATGGTACTATATTTATAAGCGGTTAAACATGGTGCTCGAAGAGCTTTTTCAAATGTCAAGCTAAAAAATAAAATTATTATTTATTCTCGTTCGTTCCGATTGTTATATCATTATAGTGCACAATTGTATTTTTTCGTAGGGTTTTACGTTTTTATGAGAATTTCCGCAACTTAGTAAAAAAGCCGATTTTCATGATATTTTTTTTACTTCTTATTTTATTTAAGTAAAGGGTACAGTTAATTTTGAAACATTGTCAAGTAATGGAGAAGAATTACACATAAAAGATCTAATATGATTGATCTTAAGTTATAGTTTTCCCCTAATTTACATTTTCTTATGTAAGTACTGCTATTCTATTGCACACAACTGCATGTATATACCTTGGAAGGTGAAATGGTAGTCGCTTTCGTAGAATTAGTGCCCAAGTCTATGCTTGGGATTAATTTGCCAAACGAACCTTAGGCTCCCCATGTGAACCGTGGCTAAATATTGAGACAACGCATGGAGCATGGATGATATTGACTTCACTGTGGTTTACCACAATAAAAGTTTGAAGTCAATATCATCCATTCCACTCAAGCATTATAATAATCTGTTTTTTTTTTTTATATCTGCAGAATTAAATGAGGCTTAAACTTCTGCAGTTATAAAAAAAATCAGATTATAAAGCTTGAGTGGAATACTATAATGAAGGGGTGATTATTTAAGTACAAAACATTTATGTCATAAACACGTATCACATTTGTCATATACATACGATCCGAGAGCATCTTAGGGCTTGTGCACAAATCACGTGAGGTTTTTTCGGCTACTTTTTGAGTGGATTATAATGTTACCAGGTGAGAGTTCTACAAACAAAGCAGTCTGACCCAATCTCGTGTTTCGAAATCAACCTATATTCACCATGGTTGACGTTTCTAAATCTGGATTTAGTGGGTTTGCCGCCATCGCTTTTACGCTCGATTGTTAAGTCGGCCAACTAAGAATAACAGATTTCTTCTCCGATTTGGGTTAGGAGGAATCTTTGATGTTCGGGAACGATTATAAATGTCATAAGAAGAGCTGTTTTATTTGATGTATTGGACTCTATTTGACAATACCTACTTAATTGTAATTAAATTTTAATTTGATCGAAGGTTTGACTGGAATACAGTAGGCTAGATGATGTCAAAGTAGTACGGTCGCCAAATCTCAAAAGCCCTCTAGAAACACGATTTAATTGACTCGGCTCGGCCTTACCCACAACCGGTATCAATGTGTTCGGACAGTTCTCCTGATCACCGTACATGCGGTAGTAAAGCGGAAAAATGGTGGAGGGGATAGTAATGACGTCACAAAGATGGCGGCCGGACCTATTCTTTTTGGCGGTGTATCTCGAAAACCACTTAACCGATTTTAATCATCGAGGTGTCAAATAATAGCTTATATTATGGAGATTATTTCCTTTTCTACAAACATTTACGTGAAACCTATAGGAAAAAAAATAATCACAAAAAACAGTTTTTTTATAAAAATTTTTTTTTTTATTTTGTAAAAATCTCCGTAAATATTAGCATTTCGCAAATTTTGTTTAATATAAAACATATTGCTTCATTATCAAGGAATGTAATGAGCCTTAAAACATACAGATCGAGTAATAAACAATGAAGCTACACTCATTTATTTGCGCATGGGTAACGATAACTGGCTTTTACCGGTCGAAACTGTGGTGACTGTCACGATACGTATTGAATGGAATTTATAGAGTATCGGTTTTAATTACTGAAATTATAATGACAATTATAAAAACCAGACACAATAATGTTACCTTACTTCGACGTTTAGTCTCTTTTTTCGTCTTAATCATAGGTAGGTACATATTTCTTTTTACTTAAAAATTTTATACAGGGTGAACTTTTAACCACCAGTCATACTCTGCGCAGCGACTTTATAGGTCATACTGAACAACTTTTACTATTAGTAGTCCCCAAGCCGCTCCGAGGCCAGATTTAATTGACTCAGCTCGGCCTTACCCACAACCGGTATCAATGTGTTCGGGCGTTTCTCCTGATCACCGTACATGCGGTAGTAAAGCGGAAAAATGGTGGGAGGGGATAGTAATGACGTCACAAAGATGGCGTCCGGACCTATTCTTTTTGGCGGTGTATCTCGAAAACCACTTAACCGATTGTATTCATCGAGGTGTCAACTAATAGCTTATATTATGGAGATTATTTCCTTTTTACAAACATTTACGTGAAACCTATAGGAAAATAATAATCACAAAAAACATTTTTTTTTTATACATTTGGTTGGTAGGTTTGTCTTATGTTTTAAAGCAGTAAAATCTTTCAAGTCGAAACACAGTATAAATATACATTTTGTTGTCTAATCTAAAAGTATGATGTTCATTGTTTAAGACTGATTAGTGATTACTGAATTAAATAACATGCTATTTGTTATTTTTGTTTTATTTTTTAAATCGGGTATTAATTTATTCACTATGTATCACTATACAGGCAAAATGTGTATCATAGTTGGTCTGTAAGTACTTACTACTTGTGTCGAATATAGGTATAAGATGAAATTTTAACCACCAGCCATACTCTGCGCAGTGACTTTACAGGTCATACTGAACAACTTTTATTATGGGACCAATGCCGAATCACGCAAGAAAATTTGGATCTGGAATGACACCCACTGGCTGTGCCCTACCACACAAAGCGAGATGACATTCACAATGCCCATACCTCTCTTTTGGACGTAGTTTAAGGACGTACCCGGGTCCATGACGCATGCTCGCCACACCGCTGCTTAAAATAAGCTGACGCACCGTATATTGAACTGCGTAAAAATCGCAAAAAATATTACACGGAGATCTTATGGCAGACACCGTACCGGTGACGTAAAAGACGCAACTGTTTTGCGAACAAAAAAGATTCGCGTGAAGCACGTCACTGCGATTCCGTACCGTCACCGTTTTTTAAACAGCGGTGTGGGGAGCATGCGTCAAAAACGGTACGCATACGACGCGTCACTGCGATTCCGTATCGTGACCGTTTTTTAAGCTGCGGTCTGGTCGCACCTTGTATTGTATTGTATTGTATTCGGGCGATTTTTCCGCAACTCGACGACTTGCGCCTATTTTGCGTCATATGTTGGGGGTGGGCTAGTCCTGCCAGCCCAGCTCCTCGAGGAATCATATCAAACCTTTGATGTTGAGTAGGACCTCGGGGAGGTCTCTCGGAGATCCGAGATGTTTAGCCCTGTATGGGGTCACTCCGCTGCATTCCAGCACCACGTGAGAGGCTGTTTCTTCTGTCTCCATGCAACCTCGGCACAGGGGACTGTCTGTGACACCTGTTGTGAAAAGATGTTTGTTAAATAGTCCATGACCTGTTATGACACTGGTTACCATACTCAGTCGGACCTTCCCTAGTTGCAGGAGCGCCCTTGTGAGTTTTCCGTTAATGCCAGGCATGGCTTCTTTTGCCTGTCTGCATCCAGTCTGGTTCAGCCAGTGTTCTGTGTGTAGTTTCCCTGTACGTGCCAGCAGCATTGAGCGTACCTTGCTAAATGGTATCGGAAGAATCGGTTCCGGACCAATCGCCCCCGCATTCGATCCTTGCCTGGCAAGCTCGTCCGCAGCATCGTTACCTCGGGATCCACTGTGTCCCTTGATCCATTGTAGGGTGATCTTGTTATTATGACATACCTCCATTAGTCGTTCGTGGCATTCGTGTATAAGTTTGGATGTAACTATATGGCTATTTAGAGCCATTAAGACTGCTCTACTGTCGGAGAGTATGCGGATGGAGGATCCTACTACCTTCCTTGCAGTGATGGCAGCCGCCGCGTTTATGATGCCCATGCACTCAGCTTGGAATACCGAGTTATGGGCTCCTAGCGGAGTGGTGATCGACATGTTCAGATCTTCTGAGAAGGTTCCAGAGCCCGATCCGCTGTCTGTTTTGGACCCATCAGTGAAGATTCTCAGCTCCCGGGGATTGAGTCCTTCATGATTGTCGTCCTCATATAACTGTATTTTGTACCTTTTATCGAAGATAGCTTGTTTGTGAATCCGGTCCGTGCCTGACCTAAGCACTGGAAATTCGTCATACACCTTTTCCAGGCATTTTGTGTGAAGAGCTCCTGTGATGTTAGACCATATCTTGAGGGTTCGCAACCTTACCGCTGAGAGACTGGCCTCTTGCTGTATGTGTAGGTGCAGCGGTGGAAGGTTTAGCATGACCTCCATGGCTGCAGTCGGGGTAGACCTCGTGCAGCCAGTGGTGGCCGCGCATGCGAGCCTTTGAAGTCTTTGTAGTTTGTCTCGTACGTTGCCTAGATTTGTTCTTGGCCACCAAACCAGAGCACCGTAACAGAGTAAGGGGCGGATTATCGTCTTATAGAGCCAGAGGGTAATTTTCGGGTTGAGTCCCCACCTCTTACCAATCATCCTTCTGCACTGCCAGAAGACAACTCCCGCCTTGTCTATCCGTTTGTTGATGTGGTTGTTCCAATTGAGTTTATTGTCGAGAGTTAGTCCTAAGTACTTAACTTCATCGGACAGCTGTAGCTCAGTTTGGAAAAGTGTTGGTCTGGTAAAGTTGGTGGCACCTTTATATGGGACAGTCAAAATTTTTTTCGCGATTTCGGAATTGGTCCCATAGTAAAAGTTGTTAAGTATGACCTATAAAGTCGCTGCGCAGAGTATGACTGGTGGTTAAAAGTTCACCCTGTATAAAATTTTTAAGTAAAAAGAAATATGTACCTACCTATGATTAAGACGAAAAAAGAGACTAAACGTCGAAGTAAGGTAACATTATTGTGTCTGGTTTTTATAATTTTAATTATGATTTCAGTAATTAAAACCGATACTCTATAAATTCCATTCAATACGTATCGTAACAGTCACCACAGTTTCGACCGGTAAAAGCCAGTTATCGTTACCCATGCGCAAATAAATGAGTGTAGCTTCATTGTTTATTACTCGATCTGTATGTTTTAAGGCTCATTATATTCCTTGATAATGAAGCAATATGTTTTATAATAAACAAAATTTGCGAAATGCTAATATTTACGGAGATTTTTACAAAATAAAAAATAATAATTTTATAAAAAAACTGTTTTTTGTGATTATTTTTTTTCCTATAGGTTTCACGTAAATGTTTGTAGAAAAGGAAATAATCTCCATAATATAAGCTATTATTTGACACCTCGATGATTAAAATCGGTTAAGTGGTTTTCGAGATACACCGCCAAAAAGAATAGGTCCGGCCGCCATCTTTGTGACGTCATTACTATCCCCTCCACCATTTTTCCGCTTTACTACCGCATGTACGGTGATCAGGAGAACTGTCCGAACACATTGATACCGGTTGTGGGTAAGGCCGAGCTGAGTCAATTAAATCTGGCCTCGGAGCGGCTTGGCGACCGTACTAAAGTGGTTGTACAACAGTTTCGGTTCAGTCAACAGTTTCGGTTCAACATTTCCACGTACTGCTTTTGGGATTTCAGAAAATTTCTCCTACCGATCAGATTAAATATTATTTCGTGGTACGCATTTGCGAATACAAAACCGTTTCAAGTACCCTTGATTATGTTTTGAGTGTTTCAAAAATAGCTGACTCAAATTCCTCATCGTCTTGGGAGAACCTTGTCTTAAGAGTCCTTATTCCTACAGACGAGCGTATTTTGTAAAATGCTTCCTTTTTCATTCAAGATTACGACGTAACTATTAGTATTTATTCAAAAACTGATAACGTACTTAAATAATCGTTTCCTAAACTAGGGGCTCCAACAGTTCAAATTTTCATTTTCTCTATTAAACCTCTTTTTTAATGAGGTTTTTTGGGAGTCCTTTCCAAATTTTGCAGTGAGATGTGGCGTTTCGGTTCTCAATTTTGCTATAAACAAGAATCATTTGGTACATGAATGACTACAATTTGATTCAACATATCTCGTACGAGGGGCTGGAATGATTAACAATCGAAGATTCATTTGAAAAAACTGATAAAGACCTTCCGAGTTTTCTTCATTTTTTTGGCGAAAACAGGGTTTTATTATATTTTATTTCCGCAAATTGTACGCATATTTTGCTTTAAAAATAATATTATAGCAAACTGTAACTTTATGTTAACCTATAAAAAAAAAAATCGTAACTATGGGACCTACATTGCCGTAAATTTATATTTTTTTAAAACACGTATAAATCACGCAGCAGCGACGCCCCGCTCTCAGTCCGCGCGGAGCGCGCTTAGAGGACGGACCTGTGCTCGATTGTCAGGCATTCGTTGCGATCGTAATCAGCTACGGAGTTCCGAGAAGTGCTATATACTGCGATTAGAAAATCTTAATAAAAGTTCATTTTTTACAGTATGCCTAACAGACTCGCTTATTGATGGATTTTCAGTGTTACTTTTTTTTAATACTAAGTCGGTGGCAAACAAGCATACGGCCCGCATATGTACGCCTGCAACTCCAGAGGAGTTACATGCGCGTTGCCGACCCTAACCCCCTCCCGCCCCTCGTTGAGCTCTGGCAACCTCACTCACCGGCAGGAACACAACACTATGAGTAAGGTCTAGTGTTATTTGGCTGCGATTTTCTGAAAAACGCATTTTCACTTGAAATTACGTTAGGGTTTGCATTATTATTTTTGACCCGGATGAAGTCCAAGTTCTCATGATGGAGTCAGGAGTTGGTTACCAGAACTCCTAATCTACTAATTATAATCCCATCGTGTTTGGGCTCAAAAGATTTGCCCTGACGAACACCATCGATCTAGATGAGGTCCAGGGTCTCATGATGGAGTCAGGAGTTGGTCACTAGAACTCCTAATCTACTCATTATAATTCCATCGTGTTTGGGCTCAACAGAGTTGCCCTGATGAGCACCTTCAATCTAGATGAGGTCCAGGGTCTCATGATGGAGTCAGGAGCTGGTCACCAGAACTCCTAATCTACTCATCATAACTCCATCGTGTTTGGGTTCAATAGAGTTGCCCTGACGAGCACCATCAATCTAGATGAGGTCCAGGGTCTCATGATGGAGTCAGGAGCTGGTCACCAGACCTCCTAATCTACTCATCATAACTCCATCGTGTTTGGGCTCAATAGATTTGCCCTGATGAACTCCATCGATCTAGATGAGGCCCAGGGTCTCATGATGGAGTCAGGAGTTGGTCACCAGAACTTCTAAACTACTCATCATAACCTCATCGTGTTCGGGCTCAATAGATTTGCCCTGACGAGCATCATCAATCTAGATAAAGTCCAGGGTCTCATGATGGAGTCAGGAGTTGGTCACTAGAACTCCTAATCTACTCATTATAATTCCAACGTGTTTGGGCTCAAAAGATTTGCCCTGATGAGCACCATCGATCTAGATGAGGTCCAGGGTCTCATGATGGAGTCAGGAGTTGGTCACCAGAACTCCTACTCTACTCATCATAACTCCATCGTGTTTGGGCTCAATAGAGTTGCCCTGACGAGCACCTTCAATCTAGATGAGGTCCAGGGTCTCATGATGGAGTCAGGAGCGGGTCACCAGAACTCCTAATCTACTCATCATAACTCCATCGTGTTTGGGTTCAATAGAGTTGCCCTGACGAGCACCATCAATCTAGATGAGGTCCAGGGTCTCATGATGGAGTCAGGAGCTGGTTACCAGAACTCCTAATCTACTCATCATAACTCCATCGTGTTTGGGCTCAATAGATTTGCCCTGATGAACACCATCGATCTAGATGAGGCCCAGGGTCTCATGATGGAGTCAGGAGTTGGTCACCAGAACTCCTAATCTACTCATCATAACCTCATCGTGTTCCGGCTCAATAGATTTGCCCTTACGAGCATCATCAATCTAGATAAAGTCCAGGGTCTCATGATGGAGTCAGGAGTTGGTCACTAGAACTCCTAATCTACTCATTATAATTCCAACGTGTTTGGGCTCAAAAGATTTGCCCTGATGAGCACCATCGATCTAGATGAGGTCCAGGGTCTCATGATGGAGTCAGGAGTTGGTCACCAGAACTCCTAATCTACTCATCATAACTCCATCGTGTTTGGGCTCAATAGATTTGCCCTGATGAACACCATCGATCTAGATGAGGTCCAGGGTCTCATGATGGAGTCAGGAGTTGGTCACCAGAACTCCTAAACTACTCATCATAACAACATCGTGTATGGGCTCAATAGAGTTGCCCTGACGAGCACCATCAATCTAGATCAGGTCTAGGGTCTCATGATGGACTCAGGAGTTGATCACCAGAACTCCTAGTCTATTCATCATAACTCCATCGTGTTTGGGCTCAAAAGATTTGCCCTGACGAGTACCATCGATCTAGATTAAGTCGAGGGTCTCATGATGGACTCAGTAGTTGGTCACCAGAACTCCTAATCTATTCATCATAATGGTAATTTGATGGTGCTTGTCGGAGTAAATCTATTGAGCCCAAACACGATGGAGTTATGATAAATAGATTACGAGTTCTGGTGACCAACTCCTGACTCCATCATGAGACCCTGGACTTCATCTAGATCGATGGTTATCGTCAGGGCAAATCTTTTGGGCCCAAACACGATGGAATTATAATGAGTAGATTAGGAGTTCTAGTGACCAACTCCTGACTCCATCATGAGACCCTGAACATCATCTAGATTGATGGTGCTCGTGAGGGCAAATCTATTGAGCCCAAACACGATGGAGTTATGATGAGTAGATTAGGAATTATGGTGACCAACTCCTGACTCCATCATGAGACCCTGGACTTCATCTAGATCGATGGTACTCGTCAGGGCAAATCTTTTGAGCCCAAACACGATGGAATTATAATGAGTAGATTAGGAGTTCTAGTGACCAACTCCTGACTCTATCATGAGACCCTGAACATCATCTAGATTGATGGTGCTCGTGAGGGCAAATCTATTGAGCCCAAACACGATGGAGTTATGATGAGTAGATTAGGAATTATGGTGACCAACTCCTGACTCCATCATGAGACCCTGAACTTCATCTAGATCGATGGTACTCGTCAGGGCAAATCTTTTGAGCCCAAACACGATGGAATTATAATGAGTAGATTAGGAGTTCTGGTGACCAACTCCTGACTCCATCATGAGACCCTGGACTTCATCTAGATCGATGGTACTCGTCAGGGCAAATCTTTTGAGCCCAAACACGATGGAATTATAATGAGTAGATTAGGAGTTCTAGTGACCAACTCCTGACTCCATCATGAGACCCTGAACATCATCTAGATTGATGGTGCTCGTGAGGGCAAATCTATTGAGCCCAAACACGATGGAGTTATGATGAGTAGAGTAGGAGTTCTGGTGACCAACTCCTGACTCCATCATGAGACCCTGGACTTCATCTAGATCGATGGTACTCGTCAGGGCAAATCTTTTGAGCCCAAACACGATGGAATTATAATGAGTAGATTAGGAGTTCTGGTGACCAACTCCTGACTCCATCATGAGAACTTGGACTTCATCCGGGTCAAAAATAATAATGCAAACCCTAACGTAATTTCAAGTGAAAATGCGTTTTTCAGAAAATCGCAGCCAAGTAGATTAGGAGTTCTGGGGAGTTCTGGTGACCAACTCCTGACTCCGTCATGAGACCCTGGACCTCATCTAGATCGATGGTGTTCGTCAGGGCAAATCTTTTGAGCCCAAGCACGATGGAATTATAATGAGTAGATTAGGAGTTCTGGTGACCAACTCCTGACTCCATCATAAGAACCTGGATGGACTTCATTCGGGTCAAAAATAATAATACATACCCTAACGTGATTTCAAATCACACTGAAACTCTATAGCACTAATGTGCGCAAACGATTGGCATCTTGACTACGCAGCATGGGTGCGTAGCCACCATGCCAATCGATACGACAACGAAACACTATCTGTCTCTCTCTCGTACTAATATGCACAAACGATTGGCATCTTGGCTGGGCAGCATGGGTGCGTAGCCAACATGCCAAACGTTTACGATACGACATGGAAACACTATCTGTCTCTCTATCGCACTAATATGCGCAATCGATTGGCTTCTTGGCTAGGTATCATGGGTGCGTAGCCAACATGCCAATCGTTTACGATACGACAACGAAACACTACTCTCTCTCTATCGCACTAATATACGCAAACGATTGGTATTTTGGCTAGGCACTAAGCAAGTGTGTGGCCAAGATGCCAATCGTTTACGATACGACAACGAAACACTATCTGTCTCTCTATCGCACTAATATACTTTATTTATACCTGCAGTCATTTAGTAACTTCTTCATTTTCCATTGGTGTGAAAGAGACAGAATAAAGAGCAAGGGTTATAGTACACTCTGTAGTCTGTACACTTAGTAGTAGTGTACATAAAAAAAAAACTACTGTGCATATACAATAAAATAAAGAGTGCCCATATGATATCATATGACACTAAAATTAATGTTGCTTGAAATTATATTGAAAACTATCAAGATTATTCTAGTCTGCATTGAAACGCGCGTCGCGTTGCCGGCGCTCGCGTACCGAGCGCCAACGCCATCTATCGAGCGTTATTTCGTGAAATCGGAGAACGCTCCAAGGATTAAGGGCTCTTAATATATAGAACGTTTAGCAAATATTCTGATTACATTCCGATGTGCCACAAACTTGTTTGATTTTCGTGCCTAGCTAAACACTGACGTAGTGTACAAAAAAAAAAATTAAAGCCACAATACCTTCTATTTTACTTTTAAATTCAGAAGTGCAAATTTCACCGCAGTTTCACAGTCACCGCTTCTCCATGCCAACGTAGTCTCCATTTTTCCTCTTTGGATATTAACATTACTTATAGAAAATATTCTGACGCAATTTGATGTATCATGATTAACTTCATCTATGCCTCTTCGTTTTTCTTTGGATATTTTAAAATTATTATATGAAAGAGGAGCATTCAAAAGTTCGTATGGAATTGTTTTCCGCCCCTAATTCTTACTTAGTTACTTACATGCGGTACATAAGGTACCTACGGTTATCACACAATGATACATTGTGTAATAATAGGTTGCATAATCTCAGCGTAATCCAGGGAGGAAATGGGGACTACGTTTGTATGGAAAATCGTTCGTCCACTATCCTCTTTAGTCATTTGACTAGCTACTAGGTTTGTTCTTAGGAAGAAAACAAAAGCGGATGCTATACCTATCGTCGAAGCATCCCTGTCCAGCCCCCGACCTATTTGCCGTACGCTGACCTGACTTTGTATTGAGCTGCGTGACTGGGGCAGATGGGCTTGTGTGGCCTAGTAACTCTACGTAATAGAGTTATGGGAAAATACAGATTTTCGCATGAATGATAGCATATTACAATGCTTTAATAGGATAGGATATCAATGAAGTAGTGCCTAAAACCCTGTAGTGTGTACCTGTGTGAGTACTTAAAATCTTTTTTCTTTCTATGTTGCGAAAGGGCTAGCGTCTAGACAGCGCTTCTAATTTTTAATATCATCCAAATTGAGCAAAAAAATATTTTGCGTTAAAGAAACAACAGATTTCGTGTTTTTCGGTGTTAAGATGAATTTACATTTGTGATGATTCTTAACTAAATGAGGCTAAATTCGTTGTTATGGCGGGTAATCATTTTAATAAAACGTCGCTTGATGATTTGTAGTACCGTTTATGTCAGTTTTAATACCCTTTGTAATAAATATGTGGAGTTAGAATCCGGTATTGTGTAAAAAAGGTTTTAACATATTAAAAATGTTGAACTTGTATGATGTTCAAGATGGCAACACTGCGATATACGATGGAGGATTGAGGCCAGATTAGGAAAAATGTCTGGGAGAAACGAGAAAACACTTGTTAGTTATATTTGTTAACTTGAGATTATGCTAACCATGAATAATTGTAAGAAATTGTAATACTTATCTAATAACAACTTAAAATAAAAGGGTTTGAAGTTTTAAACAGAGTTTGGATTTATGAAAACATTATTGTCTTTAGAAAAAGCATAATTTTAAACAACTTTTAAGGCTGAACCAAACTAGCTGCCCAAAGCTAAGCTGCTGCTTTGCTTAGGTGTGCTACCTCTTGCTTGTTGAATAGACAAAGACATACACGTGCAAACGCCCCGTCGGTGCCGTTACAGCCAAGTAGTCTATTCCAAATGTTGTTAGGGTAAACATATAATTGAATATAAAGTGAGCTATTCTTTACGACTTCTGATATTTCCATTTTAGACGTAGAGTTACTTAATTTCATAAAATCTTATTCGTAGCAAGTAATTTCATTATAATGCATAGATAACGGCGTTTGAGTAAAAATACAAGTTGAGAAAGTACATATGCCAGTGACATCGCATTTGCCACTCCGACGCTAGTCTAATTCAAAGTAAAGCCCTACAAATCTGCTAAACCCTCACTCTTGGCGGTACAATTAGTAATCGGCTTACCTTCCTTGCGTTAAAGCTGTCCTACTTAAAGTTCACGTTCTACCACCAGACATGTTTCCGCATTAGGTTAGGTATCATTTTTATCTACAAAAGAAGATCGACTGATTTTGTTTTTGTCTACAGTTAATATCTGTCTAATGTCGGGTGCAAATCAATGAGATCAGATTTTGTATGGTATGTAATAAATAAATACTCCTTATTGACTTCAGTAATATATTTTTTTATGATTCAGGAGGCAAACGAGCAGACGGAACACCTGATGGTAAGTGACTACCGCCGCCCATGGACACCGAATATTCCGTATTATAAATAGTAATGCAGTCATTGACTCGGACTGTCGATTCATTGGAATTACTACCACTTAATTTCGTGGTAGTACTTAGAATGTTTACATTTTAATGCCCATAAAGATGACAGTTAAAAAAGCGCAAAATACACTTACATCAGGCACTACTAAATCTTTTCAAAAGAAAATTCATAGGGTGGCTTAAATTAAACGAACAAATGTGAGTTTGCCAACGTAGGTATAGTACGTAAGTTCTAGACGGTTAAAATAGCAAAGGTCGCAAATATCGTCATAATGCTAATGCAGTTCTGCTCTCTAGTTATAGTTACAGAGCGGCGTCGTTGAAATTGCTTTATTATTGTGTTAGTTGCGGCTACAGTGACCGGCACCGCACACCGCGCGCTTCACTACGCTTAGATTACGGCAGCTGATGTGTTCTCAAACTGCAAATTAGCTTCTGACTTCTGAGCAAACTACTCAGTACAGAGCCCATAATACCTGTATAAATGCACATTAGGTTTGTCACGACGTAGGAAAATCATATTAGGTTCGTTATAATCACGTGTCAGTATTTATTTTCATTTTTTATTTCGCTAAAAGATTGATAAATTGTCACGAACCTGACACTATAAATGTTATTTTCTCCAATATACTCGGAAATTTTCACCTTTTTGTAGCAAAATTAGTACGGAAGTTCTTCGTTATGGTCAAACTCAAATTAAAAAAAATGCAATCCATTATTGTCGTGTTTTAGCGGACGGGAAAGTTATTACTGTATTGTTTTTAGGGTTCCGTAGCCAAATGGCAAAAAACGGAACCCTTATAGATTCGTCATGTTCGTCTGTCTGTCCGATTATGTCACCGCCACTTTTTTCCGAAACTATAAGAGCTATACTGTTCAAACTTGGTAAGTAGATGTATTCTATGAACCGCATTAGGATTTTTACACAAACATAGAAAAAAAACGATAAATTTTGGGGGTTCCCCATACTTAGAACTGAAACTCGAAAAATCTTTTGTTATCAATCCCATACGTGTGGGGTATCTATGGATAGGTCTATATGATATTGAGGTTTCTAATATCATTTTTTCTAAACTGAATAGTTTGCGCGAGAGACACTTCCAAAGTGGTAAAATGTGTCCCCCCCCCCCGTAACTGCTAAAATAACAGAATGAAAAATCTAAAAAAAAATATATGATATACATTACCATGCAAACTTCCACCGAAAATTGGTTTGAACGAGATCTAGTCAGTAGTTTTTTTAATACGTCATAAATGGTACGGAACCCTTCATGGGCCAGTCCGACTCGCACTTGGCCGCTTTTTTACTTTTTTAAAACATGTATCCACTAAGAAAAACGCATACAGCCAATTAATATAGCTGCGGGCTACGTCTACACGACCAGGTCAGCATCATTTCAAGCATTATCAGCATTATCCTATAGAGTCACGACTCTATGATCGTGCAAATACTGCTTAATAAAATCAAAGACTAAATAAATAAATAAATTAAATAAATTATCATTTATTTCGACCATCTGGGATCTTACAACAAACATGTTAATTAATAATTAGTTAATTAATAAAATTTAACAATATTCTGATTACATTATAATTAGATATAACAAATTGCCAAAATTACATATCAATGTTAGTACCTACTTACGTCTAGTGTTAGTATACATTACATATTGCCGATTACATGGAGCGCACTACGGTGGTTCAGATACGCACCATCCAACCTGCTTGCAAACATTGCTAGGATGCTGTTGGTGCTGGCCCTCACCCTGCTGATCAGCGATATAACTTATATATTTTTTTTAACTTTTATATATTTTTAAGGATCTCATGCGTGCAAATACAGCTTATATTGCACAGTTATATTGAATGAGTGAATATTGAATGGAACTGAATAGCAGAATAGTTGTGCCTTTAACTTTAAAAAAATAATTAAAGAGGGAAATTGTATTTGACGTTTTTGATGTGAAGGATTCGGCGCGGAAGCGCGGCGCGCAGGCAACTATCATTAACAACCAAAACTATTTAAACATATATGTGTTGCTACAGAGTGTTGGTTCATGTTTAAATTATGATTATTTTACCTAATTTCCTCGCATTTTTGGAGAAAAGCGCTATATGCCTGGGCAGGAACAGCAATTCGTGGATTCGTCGTCTTTGTCGGACGACGCGAAGCGATCAAAACTCATCCACGAATTGCCCTTTCCCGGCCTCTGCAATAATATACTATTAAGTTGCAGTTTTATGTTACGTGAAATTATGAAATTTCTGTTTCACGTAAATTTCTCAAATCTCAAACGGTCCCTTATCCAACTGTTCAAGTTGGTAGACTTGATAGCTCTTACAAAGAAACATTTTTTACATTAAAAACTTTCAAGTTCACATCTATTAAAGAAGAGCAGGTATAACGCTCTTGGTATGCTCTATGCTGAATAAATTATTGATATTGATTTATTTTTTTTGCTTTCAGGTAATCAATCGTAAATTCGCTATATCAATAGTACGGTAAATTGGAAGCATTGCTTTAAGTAATATGGTGTTTCGTCATCATTCATGCCTATATAAACAAATAATTCTTCAAGAATGGTAAGTAAACGGATGTGCTGCGTCAAATCAATACATTATTCATATAGGTTAGTTAATAATTAGAACAACAAACGTAAAATTTGCTTGATGTCAACCAAGCAAACGTATCACCACAAGTGGTCTCTTCTTTGTATTATGTTGTATCTACTTTCAATATTTTCAAGTAACACTGGTAAAGGTACTAACGGTTTTATGATAACCGTTTCAGCTCGTACAAAATAAAGTATTATTGGAAACTGTATATCTTTTTCAAACATTTAAAAAAGCTATTATGACGTGAATGATTTTAAGTACTATGTAAACAAGCAATGCCAATGACACCACGTTCCCACGCTCTTCTAAATAAACATGCCTAATCTTGATTTCTTGCCGTGTGCAGACAGGACATTCTTAGATAATGATGCTAGCTTGTTTTCTCATAGTGAAATTGACTGAAAAATGGAAAGAAAGTTCAAAATAAACAAAGTAGGTAGGTGCTTTGTTTATCATTATAACATCGCTTGATTTTATATGTTATATGTGTGCTATTACCAAAGCAGTAGCACACATATAACATTAAGAGTACATAAACATAGTGTTCATACAGAAATTAATGAAACACAATAACAAATTTTTACAATATTGACACAAGTAGGTACGTGCAAAACTACGTTTGGTTGGACCGTTGGGAGCGTTCTTGGCTGTTTCGGGAACTGAAAATGCGTTTTTGTTGTATCTGTTGGGCTCTTTAATGTCTCTTCATTAAAAAGGATTCGTCCATGTTGAAAATTGAGTATTGATTTTCTCGTTCATTATTGCAAATTGTGTGATGCAACAAGAAAAACTTGAATTTATCAATTATTTTACAGTTTTCTATTTATATTTGTAGTGCTTCTTCTCGCATGGTTACTCTAAACTACTACTACTACAACAATCGGGATACTTGCAGGTACTCTGACCTAACCAGTTCATTACGATGCGTCCTCTTTGACGGCCTCAACCCAAGTGAACGAGCCTGTCCAACATTTACCGTGTCCCCACCACTTGCTAAAACTACCGTGTTGCCAACAGTATAATGTTATTTTCCCAACTACCCCTGTATTAATCGGGGTAACATAATAATGTTGTCACAGTATAATTATTATTTAACTGCTATCTTATATGTAAACATATATAAATCATGACATATTCAAAACTCTTCCGCACAGGAAATGTAATCGTTCACGAACTTAGGGCAATTTTATCGTCGTTTGCCTTCCACACACTCGAACTTTCCCGATCGTTGATCGAATTACCAATAAAGGAAAGTAACGATCAACCGGTGTACGACGACAAAATCGTATATCACTTCTTTAATTTTAAGCAAAGTGAACCATATTCTGAGCTACTTAAATTCAAACTTTATTTAAATTTACAATGTCAAAGTGTCTTGAGAGCTTGTTATATAGATCGATCCAAGAAAGCCGTATAAATGACAATGGATGCATATTATTCGCAAGCTCGTATTTTGCTCGATCGATCTTTTGGAAAGTTAACCTAATCAACAAGGTATTTCTCGATGTCTTTGCACGACCGGTTTGGCCTAGTGGGAAGTGACCCTGCCTACGAAGCTGATGGTCCCGGGTTCAAATCTTGGTAAGGGCATTTATTCGTGTGATGAGAATGGATATTTGTTCCTGAGTCATGGTTGTTTTCTATGTATTTAAGTATTTATAAATATTTATATATTATATATATCGTTGTCTAAGTACCCTCAACACAAGCCTTATTGAGCTTACTGTGGGACTTTAGTCAATTTGTGTAATAATGTCCTATAATGTCTCGTTCTTAGTTATATCTTCATCTCTCTAATCTAAATAATGATGAAACTATATTTCTAACACTCACCGATTTACACCCGCAGGTCTTCCTTTTATTCTGTCCAACTGATTTCCCCCTACGAACATTGTTCCATCGGGGAAACGTGTCTTCTGCCTCCTACTGACAAAGATTCGTTCAAACCTTTTTATGTTCTGTCAGTGTTACCAGTATAAACAATTAAATCTGTTTAAGGCACAGACTTACCTGCTATTTTGTTGAGGCTCGCGTTCGTCGCGACACATGTCATGCATAACTTTCGCACTCATACTTGTTAGAACGTGACAGGTGATAAAAAACCGACTATCTTAGCCCTACAGAATTTTAATTTGGTAATTATTATTTCCTCATACAAACTCTCACCCCTTTTTTCACCTAACGGGAAGAAAGACTGGTCAAAAATGCATGAATATTCTTTATTTCTAACAAAAAGTTAAATGATAAAAATCTTATTATCTTTTTTTTTGAGAAATTTGTGATACCCTATACAAACTTCCACTTCGTTTTTTAAACTCTTGATAGTATATAAACTAACTATACCTTCATACCAAATTTCATCTAAATCGTTTCAGCGGTTATTTATTCCTCATACAAACTTCAACCCCCCTTTTCACCCCCTTACAGGATGATTTCTGGGATAAAAACTATCCTATGTCCTTTCCCGGGTCACAAACTCAACCCCCCTTTTCACCCCCTTATAGGATGATTCCTGGGATAAAAACTATCCTTTGTCGTTTCTTGGAACACAAACTATCTCTATACCAAACTAAATCGTTGAAGTTTAAGCGTGAAGAGGTAACAGACAGACAGACACACTTTCGTATTTACAATATTTATTAACGCGTCATTACCAAACTAAACTGGAGTTGGGCGGGAAATGTTGCTAGGCAGAGTGATGACAGGTGGACTAAAATGTTAACGGAATGGTGGCCGCTTTCGGATGAAAGAAGCGCCTGGCGTCCGTTGGCTAGTTGGGTGGACGACATTCGGAAGATTGCGGGTCACTTCTGGATGTGATTAGCTCAGGACCGGGACATGTGGCGTACTGGAAGAGAGGCCTATGCTCAGCGATAAATGATGATGATCATGATGAATATTTATTAAAGTGTGATGGCTCTAATGGCCGTACACCTACTCAGGAATATTTTATATTGTTCTTAATAAGAAATGTTTTAATAAATTTTTTAACGTAAATACTGCAGTACTACTTTGGTTTTAAAGATGTGGTGTTTGGGAGATGAAAACTTTCCGAAATACCACTGAGATATTAATGTAACTGCTGCATCTATTTACTCGTCTGTCATTTAACATATCGTAATTTAAACCCGTAACTCTAACCGTCGCTTTGACCGCATTGGTTCACCGTTACTTGTCACAATAATTAGTCTCCTGGTAATACTTGCCCAGTCTAAGAATTAATAATCAGATTTATAAAAAAAACAACAACGCTAAGTTATTAAAATTATGACGCGAATTTTATTTCGGGGCATTGTTTCTTCTGCTGAATGAAGACACTGGGCAATTTCTTAATCGGCGCCGGCTTTAATATTAAATATTCTTCATAGCGAATGTCACCATTATGTTTGATGAAACTGTGTGTTTTGAGACTCTTCAATGTTGATGTTATTAAAAATCACACCTAACAGAGATGTGAAACAGCCCAAAAATAATAACTTATACCTTGTGTTTCCAAAGTAACAGCAAATAGTTAATACAATTTTTAACCACTGTGTTGTTTAACCTTTTTCGATATACAAGCAGATTACCTAAGTACATTCCCTTTTTATTGCGTCTAAATCAAGAATTGTAATCAAAACTTTCCCCTAGAAACCTCCCACACACAGTCAATAAACAAGAGCCGCACGCGCCGCATACATTCCAGACGTTTATAGCTCCATCTACAAACAATACGTGACTTCAATTACCTACTACATTATTTTTGGAAGCATCGGCAGAGTAAAAAGAACTTCTGCAGGGCAGAGTTTATAGTGATCCTTAAAGGGCTGGTAGACGTTCAATGGCATTTGTTGTACTTTTTTTAATGCTTATAATATTACTTCTATGTCTTTCTATATCTCGGGACCATGAGGTCCCGGACCTTTGGAAGGCATGCGTGGGACCAAAGCCAACAGCAAAAAGGCCCTTTAAAACATGTTTGATGTTATGTAATACACCAGGTAGAACGTATTCACGGGTATAAATACTCGTAAATCGGTCCCAGGTGGCATAGGAGCTATTGTAAATATAGTGGAGAAGAATGCCGGTTATGGTGTTGAAGTTTGGCTGGTCTAAAGATTGGACTATTGCTGTGAGGTCCGGACACCTGCCATAAAAATATTTCTACACGTTATCGAGGCAGGCGGTGACTAGCTGCTAACTAGATGGGCCCCTGAAACTGTCGTGGTAAAGACAACCAAGAGCAACACTAGTGTGAGCGGCTCAGGGCTGTTATGCGTCATATGGACCATATAGCGTTAACGGCTCCTCTCTGGACGGCCAATGAAGGCAAGCCAGAGCTAAGAGTTCTACGGGTCCCCTTGGGGTCCACTCCCACCGGCAAAGACACGCCGGAGACGGGAGACCCTGACTCGGGAGTACTCGGGTCCGTGGTATCGTTACTCTTTATAGGTATTATTATAACGTCTTTCCCATCACGGAACAATGGCATTTCGGACCATTGGGAGGCGTGCGCGGAGCCGAAGCCAACACGTAGATGCCTTTGCCCGTGTCATGGGACGCACGCAGTGACAGCACCCGCCAGGGTGTAAGGACTATTTGAGAGTTGATGCAATCTAAAATGAACTGGGCTATTGGGTGAAAGCGATGGACTAATGGGCTATGGGATATAAAACCGGACGCCTGCGTAATAAAACGGTATCCAATTTGATTTCCGGCGGACGGTGACTCGCCCGCCCCCACAAAAAGAGACATCTAGGATGGCTCAAGGGCAACAATAGGTATTAGTTATTATTATGTGACGTGGGGGGGGGAGGTGGGGGGAAGGGTATGATTGTTTTTACAACTCATTATTCGTGAAGTCACTGTTTTTGTTTTTAATTCTGCTGCTTTCAAATATGGCTACTTACTTTCAGCTTCAACTTGGATGCAAAGTACTACAAAAACTTTTTAACATTATTGAGCTTTATATATTTATAACTTGCCTTTCTCGTATTGAATTTTTCGTCGCAGCCAATGTCGTGGTAAGGTCTCCGTGACTTATTGCGATAGAGACTATTGATCGTCCTAAGAGTGATTGTTTACAAATGATGTTAGTGTGATAAACTAAATAATTTTTCATCAATCATCCCACTTGCTCGAAAAAGATCTTATTCCATGCAGGTGTGCTACAAAGGCCTATTTCGTTCCCGCGGGAGTTACGGAATGTGAAAAAAAAGGCAGCACTCCCTAGGGAGTTATAGCTTTTTTCTTTAATTATGTCACTTATTCAATTCATACAAACCAAGTAGCATAAATGAGTTTTACTTTTAATATACTGACGTTTATAATTTAATATTTTTGTCTATGTTTAAAATTGTTTAATAATAAGAAAGCCGATGTGTGTAATGACCGATGCACACGCGTTTCATACGACGTTTTTCAACACACTTGCGAGGAAAAAACAAAACTTATAAATTCGTTTTTTTTTTGCCAAATCAGTAAAAATACAATTTTCAAAAAGGTGACTTACAGTTTTAACATCGAATAATTGCACCAAAGCGCGCTAGGCTTGTAGGCATTTATTTGCCAGTTCATTGAAGTAAGCTACCAACACGTTTTCCAATAAAGACTGAGCGTTTTTGCTGATTTTCCATTGAATAAAAGTTTCATATGCCGCCAATTATTTTTCACCCGATTTTGATAATAAAAGGCTATCGTTCTCGGCTCTTGCCTTTATTAGTATTACTGGCAATACTGGCAAGATCAATTTTATGTGTTCTTCATTTTCAATGCTTGAAAATCATATTTTCTTAAATATATAAACTAAAAACCTGCAAACTATTCCAATTTTATGACAAGTACGGAAAATGGCTGCCGCGTTTTTTTTTTACGCACGATTCCAATGCGCGCGCAAAGCAAAGGCGCGAACGAAATCGACAAACAGCCAATAAAAAAAATATAAAAAAGCTAATATTTTCGTATTTCTATTCGATGGATGGAGATCAAATCGATAAAATGTCATGTTTATTCATTAATGTAATTTACGAGATAATTTAATCTAAAAAATGTTTTGTGTGATAAAACCTCTTTGAACTAACATCTGAAACCTAATAGTTGTTTAAAGAAAAATGTATTACTCGACCAAAATAAGAAGGCTACGTTTCCCTGCATATTATTAGCAATCAGTTACCTTCTTAACTCAGTCGGATAATATAATGAAAAAGCACGAGTGTTATAATATACTGAAAAAGCACGCGTGTTTAATATCTAGGATTATGAGCCAAAAATCGGTGGAATAAAAACGTCGTTTTGAGCAAGTGTGTTGAAATAGTACATTACGATACAAGTGCGAAAAATAGGAAATTCGAAACGAGTGGCGATAAATTAAAACACGACCGAAGGGAGTGTTTTAAATCGACACGAGTTGCGAATTACCTATTCGCACATGTATCGTACAACGTTTTACAGTACATATGGCCCTTTAAATGTTCGACACAGTAACGTAATATGCTACTTCTCGCACTAGTGCTATAAAGTAGCCCCATATGTACTGTAAAATATTTTTACATAATTTTCAATCGTGGCTGAATGCCGAATAGGTATGTGCCTTCGATGCCTCACCTGCCAAGAAATTACAAAATGGCGGACGAATGTTTGATATGTCAATTGTATCGTTCATCTTATAGGGCACCTGTGATATTTAGTTAATAAGTTAAAAGTTACACAGAAATATGTCTGATAGAAATTAATGTTAATTTGATAGGTCAAAATCGGAAAAAAACAGCTGGCATTTGGGATTTTTATATTTTGCTCTGATCAAGATGAAAACCGATATCTGAGGATCTGAGAGGCCTTTTATTATGAATTTGAAATCAAAATAAAAAAAATTCCGCAGGTTTGAATTTCAGAATTTTTCATCCGATCAAGATGATAATCGATATCTGAGGATCCGAGAGGACCTTTATAACGAATTTTAGATCAAACATGAAAAAAAAAAACGCCCGCCATCTTGGATTTCAATTTTAATGTGTGTGTAAGATTTTACAATAAACTTCCTAATATTATAACTGAATTGTCTGTTAGTAAATTTAAAAATTATGTAAAACGTAAGCTTATCTCTAAAGCCTATTATAGCACACAAGACTACATGAATGATGAAACACCGTGGGATTAAGTGTGATTGTAAAGAATGAATTATTTATTGTTATGTTATTAATGATGAAATTGTTAATTCAATGTATATATATACCGTATTTTTTGACATTTAGATTTTATTCTAGAAAGGTTCTAGACTAGTATTTTATACAATTTTGATGTTTGACGATCTTTTTGTAAAATTCTTATTATTAAGTTTACCATATCTATAATAGTTCAATGTTTTTTTTAGAACAATAATAACTGCATCAATAAATTGCTCTGATATTTAGATTAAGATGATATTTGTAAAATTTGACGATTTAAAAGTGCTTGTTGCTAGGCCTATTTGAATAAAGAATATTTTGACTTTGACTTTGACTTTGACTTTAATCTTGATCAGAGCAAACATGCAGAAATCGTATTGAAAACGTCGTAGGAACAGTTTGTATGGGAAAATATCATTATTGTTTTTACTATTTTCCTCGCATTCTTTCCATATTTTTTCACCGTTCAAACCGTCCCTGGACCTAGAAATATTCCAATATCAAAATTAGCACAATCGGTCCAGCCGTCCGCGAATTTAACGAGAAGTTATAAATAGCAGCGAGATACCAGGACTTAGTAAAAATGTACACATAAAAAGCGCCACCTACAACGACGATTCGTATTTACTATCACGAATTTAAATTATCAAAACTACAACCTGCACAAATTTAAAATGAAAGTTTCTTAATATCAACAATTGTTTAAAATGCATAACATCATCCCCATAGAAAATCTGTTTTGATCAAGAGAAATGAAAATAATATTATCCTAGCTAAACTATACGTGAATGGTAATCCCATATTTTTTCCAATGTTTGTTGGAACGACTAGCACATCATTTATCCGCACAATAAGGCATGTCTTTTATTAAAGATATAATTTTAATACTTCTTACTACGACTGTGACAATGGGCCGCCATTTGCGAACTAGATAGCTCATCGGCACAAAGTTGACGCCCCGCCCGCTTTGGCACAATGTGTGTGGGGTCATTTTACAGAGCTAGTTCGTCATCTATGTTTATTATCAATCGCTGCCTATACAGATGACATAACTCGTTACCTGTCATTGGCATCTGCCTATTCTTCCGAAGAAAGTGATTAGAAAGTGTTCCCACCGTTATCTGGGAAAACAAAGACCGATAATTTTTCAATCTTGCTTCGGGGATTAATGAGCCAAATGTTGTTTTTATTCTAGTATTTCGCGATACGAACCATCGACCTTATACATATGTACCGAGTATTCATTAAAAATGTTCAGTTTTTCTCATTGTAAGTTTTAAATGTATATCAATCAGTATACACCATGTCTCTACCTCCTGGACATATCTATGAATAGGACGTGTCAATTAGGGTATTTCTAACCTACGTAAAAAGTCTCATTTCAAATGCCACAGTATTAACGGAGAAATCATTGATTTAAGATTTAACACTTGGAACAGCCTGTATGTAGATACACGGTGATTAAATTGATGAACCTCTTTGAACCGCATAACCCAGGCACTCCCACACTAGGGCTTTTCTTTTTCAAAAATGACACTAAACAAGCGTGACACTGTCATGTGTTACTTTAATCTTATCGTTTTTGTGAACGAATGATACAGTATGCTCCTATTTATTGATGATTTATTTGAATTAATTTAACTTTTAAAATATATATTTTTTATGTTCATCTAATCAAATAATTTACCATATTAGAAAATTCCTGAGAAGGAACTCTACTCGGGATCTCGGTCAATGTCCAGAGAGTAGAGACACGTTGTATTACAAGACAAGTATGAGGTGACATTTGACAGGAAGCAAAAAGCTGAGACCAGCGGGGTCAACGCACCGCAGCTCGCAGTAGTGCGGAGTAAGCTATTCGTTGTTGATTGGTATCGATTGTTGTATGTATTTAAATTTGAGTGCACAATTCAAACAAGTTACAAATGACGGACTTAATGCCTTAAGGCATTGTCTACCAGTCAACCATATTTGTTTTGTTTACTTTAAATATTGCAAATCAGTGCCTGAATGAAATAAATGTACTTATGACGTTATGACTGATTCGAATCCACCCTAGAATGCGAGTTAGAAACTTCAGTTGCCATTTCGTTGATCCGTTGGTATCTGGTCTTCGAGGCACGTAGATGTACATTATCTTTCCCAATTAAGAACCCGAAAATATTATTTTCTCGGCAATCAATAATGGTAGTTTCGTACTTTCAGTCTATCGATGTGAGATTCTCTTCCCATTACTAGCATAGCAGCTCGCGCTTGATGCCGCATCTCGCGATCTGCACTATCCATCTAAGTATTAACACACACCTTCACACGTCTATGCCCGCTGTAGGCGGACATTATGGAACTCACGTTGACCATTATGGTATTAGGTAGCGATGGGCAATTTCTGAAACATTTCACATATTTCCTTAACGACAGGAAATGTTTCTGATAGAAATGTTACCGTGTAAATTTCACTTAAATTTAATGCAACTTTTCCGCTACTCTTGACGTCAGTAGGGCGGATTGTGATCGGAAAATTCGAAAAAATATGTGACAGTAGCCGCGTAGCTTATTAAAAAATGAAAAGAAAGGAAAAAAGGCGCAGCGTAACTTGGTCTTGAACTTCGGTCCATCGTATAACAAGTTGTTGCCTGCTATTTGTTTTCTTCGTGGGTATGTGTATATTAAACATATTTCATTTCAACATCATACATGAAATTTCATTTTACTCTTTCTTATTCGTTATCCTAACACACCATAATATTCGTGATGTCTTTATTGAGCATTATAGACTCCGCTTGACGTTTTATATTCTATTTGGCATGCTGTTAATTCTGATAAAAACAAGTTCTTTATCTAAACATATTGTACATATAGCAAAGTCGCCCCTTTGTTGTATTGTACGACAAATATTTCGATATCGATATCGATCTTATAATAGTACATTTCGATGTTAGTGCGGAAAGTATGTCATTATACTTGACATTTCCGCACGTGTATCGAACGACTTTTTTAATACAGTTGCGAAAAAATAAGAAAAACAACAAGTACTTTTTTATGCATGTTCTATAACTTCTATAAGACAGAAACAATTGTTAATATAAACTACTTATTATACTATTATTACCTAAGTATCGTTGTTTACGATTATTTGTGTATCGTATATTTAAATTGTATGAAAACAATATCGAATGTTGCCTTTGGAAACTTAAAACATTCTTGCAGTAAGAACGCCTCTTCTTTGACAGGCGTTTCGGCAGCTATTCCGTTCCTTTCAGACAACTTATTACGAATGGTTTTTCAATATTCAATATTAAAAAATAAACGTGTTATAAAGATGAAGAGGTAAGTAATAAAATATGAAATATGCTTGTATTTATTATTTTTACATTTACAGTAGGTTTTTATGTTGATTACGACTTTTAAAGGAATCTAATATTCACACTCATCAATAAGTAGTCATGAATTGGAACAAGTGGAAAAGTAATTAAAGCGGCCAAGTGCGAGTCGGACTCGCCCATGAAGGGTTCCGTACCATTTATGACGTATTAAAAAAACTACTTACTAGATCTCGTTCAAACCAATTTTCGGTGGAAGTTTGCATGGTATGTAGTATGTATATCATATATTTTTTTTAGATTTTTCATTCTGTTATTTTAGAAGTTACAGGGGGGGCACACATTTTTTCACTTTGGAAGTGTCTCTCGCGCAAACTATTCAGTTTAGAAAAAAATGATATTAGGAACCTAAATATCATTTTTGAAGACCTATCCATAGATACCCCACACGTATGGGTTTGATGAAAAAAGATTTTTTGAGTTTCAGTTCTAAGTATGGGGAACCCCCAAAATTTATTGTTTTTTTTTTCTATTTTTGTGTAAAAATCCTAATGCGGTTCATAGAATACATCTACTTACCAAGTTTGAACAGTATAGCTCTTATAGTTTCGGAAAAAGTGTGGCGGTGACATAATCGGACAGACAGACGGACATGACATGACGAATCTATAAGGGTTCCGTTTTTTGCCATTTGGCTACGGAACCCTAAAAAGCACTAGTTCGCGAAATCCAACTTTCCGCACGCTAAACAGCTACGTAAAGTAGCACTTTTTGAGCAACTGTATTAAAAATGATTTTACTTATTGCTAATACCAATGACTTATCTTTATATCTGTTGTCCTTTCTCGTGGTTCAATGTCGAAGTCCTTTTAGCAACGGCTTGTGTTCCAGATGTTCCATCAGTTCCATGGTAAAATGCATATCCTACTACACTACCAAAAGAGTGCCTATTTTCAAAATCAAAGGGAGGGAACACACAAAGCGAAATGCATGGGTCTTTTGTACGCAGGCATTGGTCTGTACAAGAGCTTTGTTAAAAACAAGCTTTTTGTTCGTTCCGTATGTTTTTGAGTATTGAATCCACATTTTTGTCGGTTCAATGGGCACAATTGTTCGATATTTTGTTTATTCTCTTTTATATATATGAATTTAATTTCATCTGAATTAGTTAAGCCTTGGCACAGGTTGTCGTGTGCTAACATTGGAATCGGTTATTTATTATAATTTGAAATGGATGTCATTTATGAAAGAAAAATTGAACAAGCTCGAAACGAATTAGCGTCTTCAGTTTACGCAGTTGACGCCATAAAGGCCAAAGGACACTGGTTTCGTGCACGTCAACGTGAGCTAAAATATTGGAGTCGTGGACGCACACGTCACGCAAGCGATGTGCCGTCTAACATAAGGATCTGTATATTACAACGCGCACGTGCACGTCTATTCACACGCATCCCTCGTTGTGTACAGCCCAGGCCACCCGGGCTACGGCGGTATTCGTCTAAATTAAAGTGCTTATGTTTGGCATAAATAAATAATTTTCTTAGTAGTGTGTCAACTTAAAATTAATTACATAAATACAAAAAATATTGGTCGTTTAATGTACTTATGTAAATTCTTTCAATTGATCTTCTATAATGACTAAAATTCTGCCTTTTTTGCTCGTGACGCCTGTGACTATAATTATTATCATTCGTGTACTTTAATAACGAAACTATACTTCCCTTATTTATGAAATATTTTGATTGAATATTGTATCACGTCCTATGTCACATTTTCACTTATACTCTGTTTTGTGTTTTATTTAAAAAAAAGCGGCCAAGTGCGAGTCGGACTCGCCCATGAAGGGTTCCGTACCATTTATGACGTATTAAAAAAACTACTTACTAGATATCGTTCAAACCAATTTTTGGTGGTGGTTTGCATGGTGGTGGTTTTTGGTGGTTTGGGTGGCATGGTTTTTTTTTTTGATTTTTGAAGATAACCCACACGTATGGGTTTGATGAAAAAAAAATTTTTTTAAAATTTTATGACGTATTAAAAAAAACTACTTACTAGATCTCGTTCAAACCAAGTTTTGGTGGAAGTTTGCATGGTAATGTATATCATATATTTTTTTTATTTTTCATTATGTTATTTTAGAAGTTACAGGGGACACACACACACACATTTTTTCACTTTGGAAGTGTCTCTCGCGCAAACTATTCAGTTTAGAAAAAAATGATATTAGAAACCTCAATATCATTTTTAAAGACCTATCCATAGATACCCCACACGTATGGGTTTGATGAAAAAAGATTTTTTGAGTTTCAGTTCTAAGTATGGGGAACCCCCAAAATTTATTGTTTTTTTCTATTTTTGTGTAAAAATCTTAATGCGGTTCATAGAATACATCTACTTACCAAGTTTGAACAGTATAGCTCTTATAGTTTCGGAAAAAAGTGGCTGTGACATAATCGGACAGACAGACGGACATGACGAATCTATAAGGGTTCCGTTTTTTGCCATTTGGCTACGGAACCCTAAAAACGGAGACTTGTACTCACGTTCCCTAAACTGCACCCTAGTGTAAATTTCGTTCGATAGCGTGACGTGGCGTACGCATTGGAGTTAGGTGTCATTTTGTATGAGAAGTTTCCAAAAGGTTCCGCTAAGCGAGCTGTTCAAAATACCACACAAAAATAGACATAACGCAAATACGAACGCTCGTCACGTTATGGAATGAAATGTACACAAGGGGTTCTGTACCTATATTTTCGGTTATTTTTAGTTACTCGACTGCGAATTTACCATGTTTTCTCGAAAATAACCGAAACTTATTATATATCATTATCGGTTATTTTTCGGGCATAACCGTAACCGAAACCGGTTATTGCATTCCCTAGTAACAGCGTAGATGAAATACGAGTAAGATATCAATGGTACACATAACAATACAATATGAATAAGAATAAGAATGATTTATTGCAGTTGACGACCGGTCTGGCCTAGTGGGTAGTGCCCTGCCTACGAAGCCGATGGTCCCGGGTTCAAATCCTGGTAAGGGCATTTATTCGTGTGATGAGCATGGATATTTGTTCCTGAGTCATGGGTGTTTTCTATGTATTTAAGTATTTATATATTATATATATCGTTGTCTAAGTACCCTCAACACAAGCCTTATTGAGCTTACTGTGGGACTTAGTCAATTTGTGTAATAATGTCCTATAATATTTAAGTACTGTGTACATTTGTAGATGGTAATCCTGATACAATTTATTAGTTCCAACAGTTACCCATTTCGGGTATGCAATACTTAAATAACTTATAAACTAAACTTAAATAGCATGCAAAGATAATTAATTACATACCAATTAATGTTCAAAATATTCTTTTAAACTATTAAATGATTTATTAAGTAACCAGTTTTTCAATTTTACCCGGAATCGGTTACCTTCGAGTGCCTTAATATCAGCTGGAAGGTGATTATGATTAAATACCTGAATAGCTGTTACAAAAGTGCTCTTTTTAAATAAATAATAAATAAATAAATATTATAGGACATTATTACACAATATGATAATGTTGACGCTTCGGGTGGCAACTGTTTTAAAGTCTGGTTAACATTTATTTATTTATTTAAACCTTTGGGAAACAAACATGCAAAAACAACATAAATCAGATTACACATTCAAAAGCCAAACAGTAGCCAAAATATTAGAAAATTTAATTGTTTGTTGTTAGCTAGGTTTACAATATTTATCAATTGTAAGTAAGTAGTATGTTTGGCACTGAAAACGAATAAACAACAGACTTCACAAAACTGTTTAATACATTTTCCAAAAAATCACAATAAAACAAATATTGGTTACGCGAGTATTAGTACACTTACAGACCTAACAGTTACGAATTTTCACTTGAATGCTACGAGGGTGGGTGATTGAAAACTGTTTCACCTTTTTTAGTTTTATTTCTCTACATAATCTCCTTTCAACTCCATACACTTCATCCAACGATGTTCCAGTTATTTCATCCCCTTCAAAAAAAATTTTTTGTCAAACCCTGAAAAATATGCTTCAGTTTCAGCTATGACTTCCTCATTTGATGAAAATCTTTTCACACCGAGCCATTTCTTCATGTTTGGGAATTAAAAAAAAAATCACATGGGGCCAAATCTGGAGAATAAGGTGGGTGGGACAGTAACGCAATTATACTAATTTGGCTGTTGCCACTGCTGACGAGTGTGCAGGGGCATTGTCGTGGTGAAAAAGGATTTTCTTCTTTGCCAGATGTGGCCGTTTTTTAACAACTTCTGCGTTAAATTTTTCCAACAAAGTAGCATAATAAGGGCCATTTATTGTTTTACCTTTCTCTAAATAATCTATATAAATAACCCCTTGGCTGTCCCAAAAAACAGTGGCCATTACCTTTCCTGCCGAATTAACGGTTTTCGCTTTCTTTGGGGCCCGTTCGTTAGCAGAAGTCCACTGTTTTAACTGATTTTTCGTCTCTGGCGTATAATGGTGGATCCACGTTTCATCTACCGTCATAAATCGACGTAAAAATTCATTAGGATTACGCTTGAATTTGGCTCAGTAATGCTGGCCTCGGAAGTTGTTTCACGAAGTCGTTTTTGATCGGCTGTCAGCAAACGCGGCACCCATCTTGCGGAATGCTTTTTCATATTCAAAATATTATGCAAGATATGAAAAAGTCTTTCAGATGAAATGTGTACAGTTTCAGCTATCTCACGAATCTTCACTCGACGGTCATCCAAAACAATATCGTGAACTTTATTCACGACATCATCAGTGGTCACTTTAATCGGCCTTCCAGAGCGTTCTGCGTCATTGGTAGTGGTACGTCCAGAACGAAATTCTGTAAACCACTTATGTACCATTCCATGAGAAGGAGCAGATTCCCCATAATATTTTTTTAAACAGTTTTCAGTCTCTTTAATAGTTTTTCCACGTAAAAAGTAATGTATAATTAATACAAGTAATTCGCTTTTCTCCATTTTCCATCAATTTCCCGATCGTATTTGACATATGCCTCAACAACTTTTTTATTGCCGCGCCTTTAAAAAAAAAAAAAAAGCTGCCAGCTACCAAGGAGTTCAGAATTGTAATTAAAAAGTTTATATGTTAAAATGATTTTTGTTTTACATAAAGTCACTGACTTCTCAAACCGCCCTCGTATTGTTAATTCAGCACTACGCTACGTTCAGCGATGACTTCCATTGAATTCCAAAACTTTTCCATTCCAAAAAATTTATTTTGATACAACTAAATTTTAAGTGAATATACTATACGTAAATAAAAATTGGTGTGGTCGTATGGATTACTGTCAGATATAAATTGAAAAATGTTGGGAAAATAAAAAGCACGCGTTCGAAAAAATATCAACTCTGCGAATGTTAAATCAGCAAGGTAAAGTAGCACTTTTTGAGCAACTGTATTAAAAATATATCTGCAATTCTGCATTTCATCCATTTCCATCCAGAAAGACGACCTGTCGCGAAATTGGCAAAATTATAGGATATTAAAATCCAGAATTGTTATGAAAACTATTGCTACCGCGTCACGTTTTCCCGGTTATGTATGTATTACAAAACTTAGGGCACTGTAAGTACGTGTAAGTGCACTAGTGGAGGCTGTGAGGCCATAATAGTTGGCACCGAGGCTAAACTGGGTGAACGTACTGCTGAGACCCTTGACTCGCACTTGACATTTGTTTGCACACTAACTTTTAACTTGCATGCCTATAAGCTTTTAATTCATTCATATTGTTATGAAATGTTCTTCATTAACTGTTTTTCAAACTTGCTAAGTTGATATGCTATGTATCTGGTATAATTTTTTTTTATATTGTATTATCCTCACAAACGCCAGTTATTACTAAAACTTTTGATTAAGGTAATAATGTGTAAGGTAGAAGTGCCAGTGCTCGACGCTGCACTAGTACTGGATATGGCCACTTTATGTCAAAGTGACAAGGATTAAGTTCGAATGCAGAAAAATCTTCGTTGTTCAAATTTAACCTATATTTCCATGAAATAAAGTGCCCATGTCGGTGACTAGTGCAGCGTCGAGCACTAGTACTTCTACCTTATATGATTATTCGACCAAAAACAGGCCAAGCCACATAATTTTGACTAAGGTTAGAGGTTAGAGTTTGTGAAGTTAGGGCTTGTAACGTTAGAAGCTTGGCTCTATATGAGATCCGATAACATTTTACAGTGCGAGCCTTATAGTTTCATCTTGGCAACGTTTTACATGAAAATGTTTTTGGTGGGATTTCACTTTTTTTGTAAGTTGCTTATGACAATTTTCCATCCCCTAATTTTAAAGGGGGGGGGGGGGGGGTGATTTCCAAAAAAATCTGAAATATGTATTTTATTATTTGTAACAAGGAGTCCCTATATCAATTTTCAGACCTCTAGCATCAAAATTTGCATAAGTCTCATACAAACTTTCATCCTCTAATTAAAGGGGTTGGATGTTCCAAACGTACATAAAACAGAAAACATGAAAGTTCTCATGGTAATAACTTATTAGTAATAAGTGTGACCTTCTATCAATAAAGGGTAATGCGGCGTGTTGATGTGTTCTGAACAGTCCGTTGGAGGCCAATTTGTGTCCAATGTTACGGTCACCCCAATAACCAGCACACATTATCCGGCAGTATGTCGGCACTTAACACACATTGCCTCAGATATGACTGTGTATATGTTACCGGAAATGTATGTAATCCGTCATTGTATACAATTCCTAGGAAATGTATGTAATTCCTAAAATCGCACGGAAATGTGTAAAACAAATTATATTAGACACATTTCCTAGGAAATTTATACATTTCCTAAATAGCAATCGGAAATGTAAAATAGTTGAGTGTTTTATTACAGAAAGCATTGTTTTTTATACATTTCCTAATCCGATATTGGAATTATATACAATTCCTAGGAATTTTACATATTTCCTAGGACAAGTATGTATTAAATAGTTTTTGAAACCATATTTTATACATTTCCTAAATAGCTTCGGAATTGTATAAATTTCCTAGGATTTGTATACAATTCCTAGATTTCATACATTTCCGGTAACACAATTCCTAGGAAATGTATGTAATTCCTAAAATCGCACGGAAATGTGTAAAACAAATTATATTAGACACATTTCCTAGGAAATTTATACATTTCCTAAATAGCAATCGGAAATGTAAAATAGTTGAGTGTTTTATTACAGAAAGCATTGTTTTTTATACATTTCCTAATCCGATATTGGAATTATATACAATTCCTAGGAATTTTACATATTTCCTAGGACAAGTATGTATTAAATAGTTTTTGAAACCATATTTTATACATTTCCTAAATAGCTTCGGAATTGTATAAATTTCCTAGGATTTGTATACAATTCCTAGATTTCATACATTTCCGGTAACATATATATCAGGGAAGGATTAGTAGTTTTAATGAGTAGGTAAGTACAATGATAGAAATGTTATTGTGGCGGCTGTTACACCTACGCGTGTCACGTCTCCGTTCCTACGGACGGTCTCCGTTCAATGATCTATAAGCGCGTTTCTGTTTTTTTTAAATATTGTGTATCGTTATTTTGGTCAATCGATTAGGTATCCAACTGATTCAACTTATCGTCCGACGAGTCGTAAAATATGGCACAAATGCTCTGTACAGAAATATAATTATTTTTTCATCATACTTGCTTGTAAACGGTGAACGCTCGTAAACGATGGAATGAGCTATATTATGCCCACGGGCTTAACAATCGTGTTTTTTTTTTAAATTTCATCGCGCCCATGGGCATATCGCGAATAATGTTTTTTTCAAGTAGGTATAAATAAATAAATATTATAGGACATTATTACACAAATTGACTAACTCCCACAGTAAGCTCAATAAGGCTTGTGTTGAGGGTACTTAGACAACGATATATATAATATATAAATATTTATAAATACTTAAATACATAGAAAACACCCATGACTCAGGAATAAATATCCATGCTCATCACACGAATACATGCCCTTACCGGGATTTGGCCATCGGCTTCATAGGCAGGGTCACTACCCACTAGGCCAGACCGGTCGTCAAAATGAGTTTTACTTTTGAAATACAGACGTTTATAAATTTTTTTTTTTTGTGTATTTTTATTTATGAATATTTAATTTGATTAATTTAATAGCCGTGTTATTTCAATCGTGGCTGAGTACCGAATAGGAGTGTGCTTTCGAAGTCTAACCTGTCAAAAATGTCAGTATGGCGGACGAATGTTTGAAATCGCACCGTATTATTCGCTTAAAATTTCGTTTATTCCTCACAACTGTGATGAATAACATTGTGTATGTCACGGGCGGTACAGGAATAACGAACTCGTGTTATTAAGCCCTCGCCTTCGGCTTCGGGATTAAAATTAACACTTGTTCGTAAATTCTTGTTTACCGCCCTTAATGCAGTGTGTACTGTAATTGTCCTGGAAGTGAAAGATAGTTGTCGCTGCTTAAACTGCTTTCTTCATTTACTGTGCACAACTCGACGCTGCCAAAGCTATCAGTTCTAATGTTTATTGTTATTCGCCTCACGCCAAACGTTTTGTGCCAATGGGAAAGTCCATTGGCACAAAACATGACTTTCGGCTTTTTGAGGGAAATTCCATGAGGTGTACGAGTTGTACTACGAGTTAAACTGTTGTATATGACCGATATTTAGATGTATGTTATATATGAGGACTTGCAAGTTCCTTTTTTTGGTATAAGGAAAATTAAAAGTGTTATCTTAAATGATTTTGTTGATGCCGGTATAATCACATCATAGCATTAGACTTTCCTTAATCTCTCGAATAATAAGCTCGAAATCTCTTAAGATTTGAGCTTATAGAGAAATGATCGATCCAAAGTCGGCGGTATATTGGTTGGCTGTTCGATCGGTGGCAAAATGGTAAACAACATAAGTTACGCCGACGACATGATGCTGTTGAGCCCGCCGATCAGCGCTATGAATAAATTGTTAAAGGTGTGTGACACGTATGCGGAGTCTCACGGGCTCATCTATAATATTAAAAAAAGTGAGATACTCATCTTTCGAGCTGGTAATAAGACCCTACCAATAGTTGAGCCGGTGACACTCGGAGGTGTTACCTTAAACAGAGTGTCCAGTTTTAAATACCTGGGACATGTAATTACAGAGACCCTAAAGGACGATGCGGATATTGAAAGGGAACGCAGGGCACTGGCAGTAAGAGCTAATATGTTGATTCGGTTTGCGCGTTGTACTGTGGAGGTCAAGAAAACATTATTTATGTCGTATTGCCAATCATTCTACACGTGCAGCCTGTGGATCAATTATACGAAGCGCGCTTACAGTGCTCTGCGTGTCCAGTTCAATAACGGCTTCAGGATGCTGTTGGGGCTACCACGCTTTTGCAGTGCCTCAGGCATGTTTGCGCAAGCACGAATGGACGATTTTCATGCAATATGAGAAAAAGAATCGCCTCTCAAATGCATCGCTTGCGGGGTAGCACCAACAGCTTGCTGGTAGATATAGCGGAGAGATGGGACTGTCCATTTTTTTGTCACTGGGCGTCAGCTCATCGTCCTGTGTACCAAGACCCCAAATGAAGCCGTGAGACCTAGGTTAAGATGTACTAACACTAGTATTGTAAGTCTGTATATAACTAACAATCTATGGGCAAATTGGCCTGAAATAAAGAAAGAAATAAATAAATATTGCAGAGCGTGCGTATACAACGTGCAGAGAGGTCTGTTTTTCCCATGAATACTTTGACTGCTTAATTTTGTCACTAAATTGGTATATAATATTGCATAAGCCGTTCGTTGTGGCAGCATGCAGAAAGCGGAGTACTGGCGCCGGCGCGGCTAGCGTAGCGGTACCTTGACCCTTCGTGCTTGGCACAAGCCATGAACGACGGGGAGTTTGTTTGCATTATATTTTGTATTATTTCCTTTTACCTCCAAAATGTTACTACTGGTAACATTGGTAACACCGCTCGTACGGTAACATCAATAAAATTGCAGTGGTAAATACTTGTTGGTAGTGATAAGTAATTGGTGGTCAAACTCATATTTTAATAATAAAAAGGCCAAGCAACAAGAAAGTATGGCGGGAAATGCTTGGAATGCATTTTTTGAGTCCGTCATTTTATTTGGACTAGTTAGGAAGTGAACATATCAAAAGTCGCCGGCCATAGCCCTTGAGCCAGGGTGGATAGGGGGGTTTGAAGGTGCCATTTTTTGGTTTTTCACTTATATCTTGGAAACTTTACGTTTTAGCGACATGACTACAGACACAAAATGAGAGCTGATTAAATTGGCTTAAGCTACTAGGCCATGATTGGCATCGTTTTCGTATAAATCGGGAGTGCCAAAGTCATTTATGGTATCACATTGATACCATTCCGAAGTAAAAACATATAAGTATAACCTTTAAACCAATACATTTTTTTCAACTCTTCTTCTCGCGTCCCATGGGACGATGTGTTTGGTGACGTTGAAAATAAGTTAAACTCCACCTTGAATAAAATCGTAAATTGGCTACAAAATAATAATCTAGAACTTAATCTCAAAAAAACAAAACTTATTCAATTTAAACCCTACCAAAAATCCCCCCTGTCTTTAAATTTCAGCTACCAAAATACATGTATAGAACACGTCAGCTCGGCTACCCTTCTAGGACTGGAACTAGATACTAACATGTCTTGGAAACCGCACATCCAAAAACTTGCAAAAAAACTATCACCTTTTATATACGCCCTCCATCTCTTGAAACGCGTTACGGATTTTAGGACAGCTCTCACAGCATATTACGCATACGCCTACTCTAGATTATCTTACGGCCTAGTGCTGTGGGGAAATAGCAGTGATGTAGACAAAATTTTCATACTACAAAAAACATGCATTAGGATATTAGTTAATATTGACCAACTAGACTCCTGCCGCCCCTATTTCATTAAGCACCAAATACTCACCCTGACCTCTATGTACATATTCGAGTCGAGCAAGTTTGTCAGGAAATACATCGATTTATATACGCCTTTAATTAATAATAGGAGAAACAATCGAAACTTAAATAAACTAAGATTGCCACTTTCCACATTAAAGCTTGTTACGTCCGGCCCTCATTACATGACCATAAAAATTTATAATCACCTTCCGAATTCCCTGAAAGACCTAAATAAACCTAAGTTGTTTAATGATAAATTAAAAATATTTCTGGCAAGTAAATGTTTCTACAACTTAGATGAATTTTTTAGTGAAGAATATGATTAGGAAAATTTTTATTTTTATTTATTTATTTATTTTTATTTCCCACACTTACAACAATTTTTACAGGTACTAAACCTAAGACAATAGTGTAACTACTTATATATAAAAATACAATTTAAAATATATCATTAAATCTATAACATAATATATACAATGCTGACTTTGTGAATTCATTCAGAGAACATGAGAATATGTCAATATTCTCCGCTATTACGTTGAGGGTCCGCGCGCACAGCGCGCGTCAGCGGCGCCAGACCAAGCAGATTTGTGCGCCCGCGCGGCTCGGCCAGCAATCGCGGCCGACGCCGGCGCCACACATACCCGTCGGGCACGTACACGCTCACATACCTCAATACCTGACTGTTGTGCAGTTTTCCTCTGAGCAGTTTAAAAATGTATGTTGCCAGGCATAGCTCTCTGCGCACCCGTAACTCGTTATATCCTACCATACCAAGAACGAATAAAGTTGGATACATTAAAGGGTAGAAAGGGTATACTTCATATTTCCGCCAATACAAAAATCTAACGAATTTGTTCTGGATACGCTCCACCATTAAATTATATTTTGTTTCATGCGGAGCCCAGATAGCTGCATTGCATTCAAATCTACTGCGCACCAGTGCGTTGTATAAGGCGATAATAGCGCCAATATTTGTAAAACCATGTGAACGCCGGAGCACAAAACCCAGCATTCTATAGGCTTTTTTACAAATATCGACGATATGATCCCTAAACCTTAGATCAGCTGTGAATTTAACTCCCAGGTCTTTAACTTCTGTCACTCTATTTAAATTCTCCGAGTTAATTTTGTAGTCATGTACAATGGGGTTTCGCGCTCGAGTGAAGGTAATAGTCACGCACTTGGACGTATTAAAATACAACTTATTAGCTTTACTCCATGAAACCACACTATCTATGTCACTTTGTAAATTTGCACAATCCGAAGTATTTTTAATGGGTAAAAATATCTTTAAATCGTCAGCAAAAAGCAGGCAAGCCGAATTCTTGATAACCTGAGGCAAGTCATTGACCATTACTATAAATTCCAAAGGGCCAAGGTTACTTCCTTGACTTACCCCAGATCTCACAGAATAAGACTCTGACCTGAATCCCGCGTACTCAACATACTGTAGTCTGTCGCTCATGTAACTCGCAAAAAACTTCAGTAAATGAGGAGTGAAGCCGACGCCGGCTAGTTTTCTTAGTAGGATATCATTGTCAACGACATCAAACGCTTTACGAAAATCAAAATAAGCGGCGTCGACCTGCCCCCCACTGTCCACTTCCGGTATAATTTGGGCCACGTAACTAAGCAAGTTGCTGGTTGTGCTACAACCTGGTCGAAAACCGTGTTGCGCGTCGGACAGCTGACTCTGTAATTGATTGTAAATAATACCCTGCAACGCTGATTCAAATGCTTTAGCGGGTGTAGACAACACTGCAACCGGCCTGTATCCCTCAACCCCTACAATTCCCCCTCCTTTCGGAACTGGAACCACACGAGTTGTTTTCCACAAATCTGGAAAAATTTCGTTTTTTAGACAAATATTGTAAATGTGCAGCAGCGGCTCACCTAACACATAACGACAATCTCTAAATATAAACGCGGGGATGCCATCAGGTCCGGCCGACCGTTTCGGCTTAAGATTTGTAAGTGCCCGCATCACATCAGCCAGATGTAACCTTTCAATGTGAATGCGCGCTGAGTTGAAAGAGCTTTCCGACTCCGTCACCTCTGCGGTTACGTTAAGTTTCGCCGGGGTAGTGCTATACACCGTTTGAAAGAACTTTGCGAACTCACTTGCACCCCTTTTCCCATCGAGGACTACCCCATCCTTAGATAACTTTTGAGCATTCCCATGTTTAGTTTTTGATTTAACATAGTTCCAAAAAGCTTTTGGGTCCTCTTTTAGATGCGTTTGAACACGGTCCTGATACTGTGCGTAGGCTGTTTTAATCATAGTTTTGACCCGTGCCCTACTTCTAGCGAAATTTAGATAATTTTCTCGTGAATCGTTAGCTTTATATTTTTTATGAAGAGAAGCTTTATACTTTATTTCCTGAATAATTTCGGAGTTATACGATTCGGGATAGAAATACAAATCATCCATTATAATAAATGATTAAAATGTACCTAGTTTAAGCTAAGTAGATTTAAGTTATCTAAATTTAAGGCTTAAATTGCTATGCCCTTGCAGGGCGTCACATGTATACCTTCTAAAATGTACCACCTTTAACAATTAATGTAATGTGACATGCAATAAATATTCATTCATTCATTCATTCTTACACCGCTAAACCGATATTTACGCAAACTATCTATATATCAAATTTCAACGAAATCGGTTCAGCTGTTTAAGATTCTCCTCCCGCAAAATAATGTAAAACTAAGTTACTCTGAACTATTTTTTTTAATATTAAATGTTTTGAGCAGAAAATAATACATAACAAACTACAAGATAGAGTTTGGCTAGCCAAATATTTTTTGAGCAGAAAATAATACATAACAAACTACAAGATAGAGTCTGGCTAGCCAAATATTGTTGACAGATATTTTCATGTTGTATCACCAATTGTCTATGATTAAAAAAAAAAGCCAAAAGTCTGTTGTCAATTTATGTCATTCATTCAAATTGTTCGCGGTTTATAAGGGGTTTATTTTAAATAATATTAATAATGACTATACCGAGTGAGGTCCGCAAACTATTATTTAAGCTCGTAAATAATTACGACAATGTGCGAAGTCGACGTGAAATGTTGTATAACGAAAAACTGCAATGTTTACAAGTCGTAAACAATTTAGTAGGTTGGTGCTCTATTCATATTTTGATACTTTAAGTACTAGTTCTAACATTTGTCTAAAACTTTGTTTAAGTACGTGAATTTATTAATACCTGAATCTCATAAACAGGACAAGTGTGTAAAGAAACGGATAAACTAAAAGTTTTGGAAAATATAAATAAAATCAAAACATTGGAACGTAAAGAGTTACTTACTGAAAACCAATATTTAGAAGAAATCTGTGGAGTGACTGGTCAGTAGTCATTTGATATATAAAAATAACTTGGCGAACTCAATGGTCACAAAGACAGACGTTAGAAACTCATAAATGACAATAGGGAATATTACACGAAACTCTGCGTAGGGGGCGCCACTACCACAATCCATCCAGCGAACGAAAAAAACAGAAGACTAACGTCAAACAAAATATCAGCGTAAAAGTGCCCCCACACCAAACAAAACAATGGTGAATTTAGTACCCCGGGGAAAAAGCGGCCTCATCAAGCTACCATGTCACACTTGGATAGCTTCGATGTTCAGGCCATCAAGAATAAAATTAATGAATATTATGTGGTCAGAAAACAAGTACCTACTCTCAGAACCCTTTTGGCTGATTTAAAAGAATCTATAAATTTTACTGGTTGCAAAGAAACTCTACGTCGAATATTGTTGGCTAACGGTTTTGAATTTAAACAGAACATGAATGAACGTTCAGTGCTCATTGAGCGGTACGATATTGCAGCGTGGCGGCATCGTTTCTTAAGCAGCATCGCTTTGAAACGTGCTGAAGGCAAACCAATAATATATCTGGACGAAACTTATGTTCATCAAATTACAAACCAAAAAAGTCTTGGCAGGGCCCGTCGACAACAGGTTTGATCGAAAACATTTAACAAGGAAAAAGATATGTGCATGCTGGTTCCGAAAATGGCTTTGTGCCCAATGCATTGCTACTATTCAGCACTAAATCGACTGCAGCAGATTATCATCACGACATGAATGCGGCAAACTTCAACAAATGGTTACGGGAAAAATTGGTGCCGAATTTGCACGAACCTAGTGTAGTCGTTTTAGACACACTTAAATACCAATCCAATGCCAGTTACCACCTTGTGCAAATTAATAAGCTGCCAAATCGACAATCCCGCAAAGCAGATTTGCAAAACTGGCTTATTGAGAAAGTTTGGTTGGACAGCATAAAGAAGAGCCTATCTATGAAGCAGATGAGATCCTTGGGACTCATGGGCACGAAGTTCTAAGATTGCCACCATAGAGCTGATTTGGAGTATCGCTAAGCTAAAGTGGCCAGCAAAAATGTAGCTCCATCTGCGCAGGAGTTGGAAAGAACTATTAAAGAATGCTTCGAAAGCGTAACACCTAACGACTGGAAAAAAATGACTGATCATGTTCTTCACATAGAGAATCAGTACATGCAAAAAGAGAATATAACTGCTCACACAAACAGATGTGTCATAAGCGTCGGCGATGACGAGTCTTCTAGCAGTTCAGATCAATATACAGGAGTGGGCTCGGAGCCAGAGTATTTGCTGACTGACTTTGAAAACAGCCCAAGCTACTCCAACAACTTGGAAGCTGAATATTCAGAGTCCGATTTTGACTATAGCGAATAAGTAATGGTTAAGAATAAGTAATGGTTAATTAAATGTGTAAATATTCATCTTAGTCAAAATTATTAATTGCAAGCAAACAAGCCAGAAACATACAAATGTATTAGGTTGAACTTGAAAATTTTAAATTTGGCATAGTACCTACTTAAGTAATTTTTTTGGTGATGGATTAATATTACGGTATTATCGAGCTAGGTCTTATTTACACTACATTTCATTTTTCCCCTTGTTATAATGGTGTATGGTGAGAAAGTGTAGGTAAACATATGTGTTTGTCGTTGTTGTCGTACTTTACATAGTGGTAATAGGTATGTGAGCTTTAGATTGCACGTCAACGTATAATTAACTTACGTATTTCCTTTGGTTAGAAGGCTTAACTAACCTACCTTATGTGTGCACAGAAAATCAAAAATATTTTCTAGTACCAAAAATATAAGTCCACAAAGTGTGACCAGCCGAAGATTTTTTGAAATTCACGCCAAAAATTTGTGTAATATTTCAGTAGCCAGACTCTATGAGCAATGATGTGTTTTTTCTGGATAGCAAATTTAATTTTCTCAAACTTGTAATCAAATGTTAACATGACTTACTTCAAATTAGGTCCGGAAATACTACATATCAGGTGCGATGAGTGAAGATGATATGTAAAGGAATTTCATACAGCCTTTACACACCTAGGCATGAAGGCAACCTTCTATTGTTTCTAAACGTCAAATTATGGCACGTCTTGGCATTCAACCTTAAAAAACCTATGAGCAAAATTTCCTTTTTTTTTTGTTTTTTTTTTCATTTCTGTGTTTTTCAAATATTATTTCAAGGTTTCCTAAAAGGGAACGAAAATTTTATAATTTTTGCGCTACGACGCACGGTTTATGAGATACACCCCTATAAAGTTTTTTTTTCTGTCATGCATAAATCTTTATAGGGCTGTATCTCCTAAACTTTCGTCATTGACTCACTCACTCACTCACTCACTGACGATCCTGAAACCCTTGATTCCTGATGTTCTGGGAAGCTGAAATTTGCTATGTAGGATAATATAAGTATACAAACAACAAAAAATTCAAAGGGGGGTAGAATTTTGTATGGGGAATCAATAACCGCTGAACCGCTGTAATTAAAATTTGCCATGTAGACAGTTTTTGTTATGGGGAAGGATATAGAATAGTATTTTAAGTTTTTTTGTAAAGGTGAAAAGGGGGAGGAAAAAGGCGTTAGAGGGGAAAAGGGGGTCGAAGTTTGTATTGAGAATCAGTAAAAAAATAGATTTTATAAAAGATGGCGCCAGATACGTATTTTAGGATTTTTAATAGTAAATCACCCCCATACTTTGACTTAGGGGATGGAAGATTGTCATAAGCGACTTACAAAAAAGAAGTGAAATCCCATTACAAGACGAGACCATAAGGCTCGCACTGTCAAAAAGTTATCAGATCTCTTGTAGAGCCAAGCTTCTATCTCTACAAGCCCTAACTTCACAAACTTGCCTTAGTCAAAATATGTGACTTGGCCGTCTCGGTACTACAAGAAGTATTGTATAATATGAAATAATGAATAGTGTGATGTGAATAATGTGACGGTAGCGAAACAAGTTAGGAGCAATAATGTGGTTTTTCTGGATATCTATTTTAATTTAAATAAGTGAAAAGAAATCTTGAAGTCACCTCTATTTCTTTCAGTTGTATCCTTAAAATTTATGAAACTTTACAATCTTTCTTACAAAACACTATTTAATGATTTGATTTTCTTGCTTTTTGCAAATTCAAAAAACTATGCCTCAATTCCTAAAAAAATAAGCCTAAATCCCGCCTAGGTTCCTACCATTACCCCGCTCTCGTCCGTATAGTCAGTGCGGGGCAAGTCGTGTTGCTAGACGGACCTGTGCTGCGTTGCGCGTGCGAGCAAGCGAAATCCTATTTCAATTCAAACGCATAGTTCTGCGCGCTCGATCTTTTGCAGCGGATGGTGCGGTGAGGGATATCAGCTCCGGTCACACGGTCGTGTGAAGTCGTTGGCGATTAAGCGTGAAGAGGAGGAGTTTAAAAAAAAGTATTTTTTTAAAGTTAGTTTTTATTTCGGAATGGTGTCAATGTGATATCATAAATGAATTCAGCACCCCCGACTTCGAAAACGATACCGAACACGGCCTAATAGCTTCACTGATGTAGATATCAAGATAAAATTGAGAGCCCTAATTAAACTTTCAAGAACGAATATCTCAAAACTATACAAGATATCGAAAAACTTGACCAAATTAAACTTGTAACAAATTTAATCATTTTTTTTGTATAGTGGCATTTCCCTCTATAACTTTTTTATAGCATTCGTTGCCTGGCTTCGTCGTTATTATTTCTCTTATTTATATACTTGTTTGTATCGCCGCGCACAAGGTTCTTATCAAGAAAATATACCAACGAAAAAAATTGTTTATCCTTTCCTTCACGTCTATACGTGTGCCTGTTTGGCGGCAGAAGGGACTCATTTATTTATCTATTTATTTATTATTGCGCCATTTATTTATTATAATTAACCTTCCGGTTTTTTGGTATGCTCATCTTTATCACCACATCATCCTAATTTTAATCTCATTTGGTAATGTTTGCTAAACCTTGGTAACTGTATAACTGTGTAATACGTAAGGTATTATACGCTGCCGCTGTAAGTGTTTGACTCCCACCGCAGGGGCAAGTAACATAACATAATGCTTCGAGGCGGATAATGAGTGCTGTTGATTTTATTTCGCTTGCGAGGCGAAACTGCTTTATTTTTGGGATATTCACAGATATAACAACTGTTGGATTGGAACCGGTTTTCAATGTAACTCATTGACTAAGTGGTAATCTATTTAGATACCCATAGATGGATTATCGGTCAAATCAATTTAGTAACTGCATTTAGATGTTACGGTTACTGTTGGATTGGAACCGGTTTTCAATGTAACTCATTGACTAAGTGGTAATCTATTTAGATACCCATAGATGGATTATCGGTCAAATCAATTTAGTAACTGCATTTAGATGTTACGGGTCATACGGGTTTAACTGGCGGCATATTCTCGTAGGTATGTAACAGACATGTATTTGTTGAATGGAATTATCAATTTAGTAGTACTTAGGTAATGGAATGATACAATCATTATATCAACCCTATTTTACGCAATTGCAAATTGCATAATGCTTAATTCTGTATAACTGTCCTACTATATGGGCTATTCTAATTTTTGTTTTACATAAGTAGACACTTTTTTGTAAATTTTAGAATACTTGGTCATTACTTTTATTTTCTGTTTTGTAATGGAGAAAGAGGCTTAACTTCTGTAAATATTCCTAATTACAGTAAATCGATGATCCTTGATTATCTCCCCATTTGTATGAAAATAAGGCACATACTACTGCGTTACCATACTATCTTTTTACATTAATTAATATTAAAATATGAATTTTGGTCAACAGATTTGTTTCAGGTATAATATAGGAATACAATTTTTGTACACGAATTCAATATTTATTATACATTTTTCTGGCAATATATCAATGGTCATGGAAAAGTAGAATGGAATGCTCCATATAATAGTTAAAAGTGCATTTCATAAGTTGTACACAAGAAGCAATGTTACAGGCTTGACATATTCTGTTATAATTATTAGATTAATGTACTAATATCTGGGAACATATAAAGACTCAAAAATGTGCGTTTTTCTAGAGATAGGACCTAGCTAAATCGATTTTTCACATTATTTTCGTATTATTTTATTGAAATTTCTTTCGTTTTGTTTTATTGCGGTAATTAAAGTTAATTGTTAGAATACCTTCAGAAAACATGAGTGAAATAGTGATCCGTCCGTTTGGATTACATTTTTTCAGGTTGTATTTTTTGATTGCTGACTGACGTGAAAAATTTTGTGTACTACACGAGATCAAAGTTATTTACATCTCGTGCGCTTTTGAGTCCCTTACTACGCTCAACATTCTAAATTAGATTCACTCGCGACGCTCGTGAATCTATTATAGAATCTTTCGCTTGCACGGGACTCAAAACAAGCACTCGAAAAAATATCAAACTTTGCTCTCTTGTTGTACAAATAACTAGTTTCATTATTTTAATTCAAAGTATGTTTTTATATAATATTTCAGTTTAATTTTTATTTTATGTAATCTAAAACGAACGTTTTAGATTTCCGACGGGTCTCTATTGGTTCCCATAAATTTTTAGTTCCGATTTTCTCAGTCCATAACGTTTTCTACCATAATTTTTATTAGTCATATTGTTAATAGTCATAAAATTAAACGACATAAATTGTAGATCCGATTTTTGCAGGTCATCATTATTGTTAGTCATAATATTTGTCGGTCATAATATTCAAAGCTCAGATTCTATATCATTACATAATGTAGAAGGTAATAAACTTGTTTATAATAATTGTCGTAAGGTCTATTTTCGCAAGGTATAATGATCGATATTCACTTGATTAGTTACTAATACAATTCAATGTTTTGGTGTTGCCAGACTTCATAATGTCGCATTCACTAAAAAACACTCGTAATAATTATAATTTATAAGATTTTTTACCAGTTAAGTACCCGTACCACTGGCTTTTGATATTAGCGTCCACGTGAACTCCATCGCATTCTCTTTATCGCACTAATGCATCAGTACAAGCGAGATGAACTGCGATCGAGGACACGAAATGCTATTTTTCATGTAGCCTATTACATGCTATTTTTTATGTAGCATGGAGTCGACTCCTATTTTCGCTCTGAGGGACACAAGGTAACTAACGAACCTACCTGGGGAAACATGATTTTTTATTTGGCTTACTGACTTTACCTCCGTTTCCTATATTTCATGTAACTTATTAATCCATTTCGTGCCGCCAACGAGTCGATGGAGCCCCGCTTCGCGGGACTCCTGTTTTCGCTCTGAGGGACACAAGGTAACTAACGAACCTACCTGGGGAAACATGATTTTTTGTTTGGCTTACTGACTTTACCTCCGTTTCCTATATTTCATGTAACTTATTAATACATTTCATGCCGCCAACGAGTCGACGGAGCCCCGCTTCGCGGGACTCCTATTTTCGCTCTGAGGGACACAAGGTAACTAACGAACCTACCTGAGGAAACATGATTTTTTGTTTGGCTTACTGACTTTACCTCCGTTTCCTATATTTCATGTAACTTATTAATCCATTTCGTGCCGCCAACGAGTTGACGGATCCCCCTTCGCGGGACTCCTGTTTTCGCTCTGAGGGACACAAGGTAACTAACGAACCTACCTGACGAAACAGGTTTTTGTTTTGTTTGGCTTACTGACTTTTGCGCCGTTTCCTATTTTTCGTGTAGATTATTAATCCATTTCGTGCCGCCAACGAGTTGACGGAGCCCCGCTTCGCGGGACTCCTGTTTTCGCTCTGAGGGACACAAGGTAACTAACGAACCTACCTGGGGAAAAGGTTTTTTTTGTTTGGCTTACTGACTACCATGCCGTTTCCTAAATTTCATGTAATGTAGCTTACTAATGCATTTTGTGCCGCTAACGAGTCGAGGAAACCTCGCTTCACGGGACTCCTATTTTCACTCTGAGGAAAACAAAGTAACTAACGATCTAGATACATAAGTTTATTTTATTCTTATTTTACAGCATAATTTTAACGAGACATTATCGAAAGGCATAATTATAAAAAGAAGCACCTTCAAAAGTATGTCTTTAAACTTTTCTGAGTAAATATATGTATGTGTATAAAGTGGTATAGATATGATTTCTTAGACGTAATTCACTTTAGTAATTAAAACTTGATGATGAATAATAACCATTAGTCCGTTAAAATGTATGCCTTAAAATATTTCTGAATAATAATGAATAGGCCTTAGAATGTTATACTAATCAATTTTATAACTTTTGCGATTATAGTATTTAATATTATAGAATGATAATGTTCGAACTATTAAACGTTATGCTTAGCAAAAATTATGAGTATTGATCTTTATGTTCTTTAATTATATGGATATCAATTTCTGACTATCGAAATTCGGAACAATAAGAATATGGGAAAGAAAGGGATCCCATTTCCGACACTATAGCGCAAATACTGAACAGAGTCGGCTTGTGAGGTAGTGTTCCTCATTGTTTGTAAAGAAGTATAAAAATATATTCAAATATAGTATTTCTTGCATATATGTAAAATAAAATAAAATAGTAAATGCTTATTTATTTAAACCTTATTGCCAAAAAACAGGCGTAGCTCTCTCCGCGATTTCGTTGCTATTTTTATTCAACTTGTATGCCAATAGGCACGACAGAGTGATACCAAAATATTTATTTACAGTACATATGGGGCTACTTTATAGCACTAGTGCGAGAAGTAGCATATTACGTTACTGTGTCGAACATTTAAAGGGCCATATGTACTGTAAAACGTTGTACGATACATGTGCGAATAGGTAATTCGCAACTCGTGTCGATTTAAAACACTCCCTTCGGTCGTGTTTTATCGCCACTCGTTTCGAATTTCCTATTTTTCGCACTTGTATCGTAATGTACTATTATGTAATATCTTGTAATCTACCTATGTTGTACAAATAAAACTTTTCAATCTTACACGTACATGCGGTCCGCGTCCGGATCAATTTTGGCGTCTAGTAGTGGTTGCCACGCACCGCTACGGAACGGATAATTATTGATACATTTATATATAGACAAATTCGATAGATTTTGTATCAGGTAAACGTATTAATCGTAACGTAATCCTTATCGAATCACACCAAAATCATGGTATGCTTCAAAATTTGGCTTGGTACCGACTTCAAACATATATCGTTGGTAACGCACATACTTAAAAAAGGATAATATTTTATTTTTCTTTTTGAAGTCGGTTTACATTTTTTTGTAAAAAGTTTTTATTCGGCCTTTCGAATTCTCCAACTGCCATCGTCTCTTTTGACAGGTCCCAGAATCTTCCTTAACACCTTATGTTCTGTGACTCGAAAGCTGTTCTCCTCGTTAGTGTCCAAGCCAACACATACATCAGGATGGGGCGGATCAGAGTGGAGGCAGATCTAGATCTACAGCTCGAGCAAAGTGGCGTGCTCTTGTGTTGGAGGCCAAAACTCATTTTGGGTCATCGCGCCAGCCAAGTAAGTGTTTTATATGAATGTATCCATGCAATACGTGTTTTTAAATAAACTGTGTTTATGTTGAGCTCATCTAGACCCTGTACTGTGGTTATATAACATTTAATTGATAGCTATTGTAGATTAGACTATACAGATCTGACAGGCAATTCCGATTGTTCGCCTCATAAGGCGCGGGTAATCTATGCGTTTCACCATACCCCTCGCGGATGCACGTGCTCTTCAATAATCAGTTTCCTTCGTTGCAGCACCATGCGCAAGCGACCGAAACTTCCTCTGTTATTGCTTCCATTTATTTAAAGCTAATTAAGAGGCATTGCGAATAGTGATTGTTTCGAATGACAAAAAGTCAACAATTTGCCGTTGTATGATGTGTTTAACAATCATTACATAGGTACCTATGGTCTTTAATTGTTTAGCCATCCAGGGTTCATGCTCATTTGGTTGCTTAATACTTCCGCAAAGACAACGAGAACTTGGGTATGGTCAAATATATTATTGATTCTATGCAATTGAAACAACGTTTAAGTATGTTTATTCGGTTGTCTCCACTGCTACAAGTGTGTTTTGTTACTAATATTTAACAAACTTGTACCAGTGGAGGCAAATGGATTTATTAGTATGTAACTCTATACAATTTGTTCTTATTTATAAATGTCAGAAAAAAATCATGTAGACAGAAGCTACAACGTTGTTTTAAATCAAGCTTACGTGGTTTTTTTGTTCGGCATACCATTTCGGCTGTCCCATAGAAATCAGCGGCATCACATCAGCCGGAATTTATGAAACAGCCAATTTTTTTTTTTCGCGATTTTTGCATTGGTTATCCCATAATAAAAGTTGTCCAGTATCACCTATAAAGTCGGATTATTCCCACTAGTTACCACCAAGTTGTTACCAGTGGTAACTACTGGGAATTAATTTCCCACCCTTTACCACTGGTAACTACTGACTGGCTCGGGCTATAGTCCCCACGCTAGCCCAATGCGGATTGGGGACTTAACATACACCTTTGAATTTCTTCGCAGATGTATGCAGGTTTAGACATAGACATAGAATTTTTTTATTTAACACCACATTGAAACATGTTTACAGGCAATACTACAAAACATTACAAGCCTTAAAATGAAACTTAATTAGGCACAAATTTATGTTTACATGTAGATATAAAAAACTTTTAAAATTATGATGCTAAAAAGGAGCGAACCTCAGCATGTGTTGCAGCAGGCTTACCTACTACAACGCTGGTTTTCAGGCCGACCCTTCGTACAATACGAATTTACTTGCTGCTTGTCGGAAACTGTATGGCTAAGACTGTTTAAGTTTGTGTAGAAAATAATATAGGTATGCAAATATATGTTTATGTTTATGGATATATTTATAAGATTATACTGTATGATACTATGACATATGTGATAGTAGGTTTAATGTTTAGGCTAAATAAATACGTTGGGTAATAAAGTATATATTTAGGTTTCCTCACGATGTTTTCCTTCACCGAAAAGCTAGTGGTAAATATCAAATGATATTTCGTACATAAGTTCCGAAAAACTCATTGGTCAGGCTCACGAGCCAGGATTTGAACCCGCGACCTCCGGATTGAAAGTCGAACGTCATATCCACTCGGCCACCACCGCTTCCCACTTACAATTAATTCGACTTTTAATTAATTATTGATTGTAGCACTCTATATTTAGACTGTTTTATTAGTATTGAACGCGAACCAAATTTTGGTGGTAACTACTGGGAAAAAAACCCACTTTTTACCAGTGGTAAAAGGTGGGAAAAAAATACCAGTAGTTACCACTAGTTGGTGGTAACTAGTGGGAATAACCCATAAAGTCACTACACAGAGTATGGCTGGTGATCAAAACTTCAGCCTGTATAATTAATAATTATATTAATTATCAGTGCTAATTATTCTCATTGCCTATATAGGTTAGCCTAGTCATCTCTCTCGATCACTCTTCCATATTAGTGCCATAATGACAATTGCGTTTCTACGGAGCGTTAATGATTGTCATGTTGGTTATGCGGGCTGAATCGATTTAAGAAGTATAATATCTGGGAGACCGAGCTTTGCTCGGAAACATATTGAAACTCAAAAATGCGCTTTTTCCCAGAGATAAGACCTAGCTAGATCGATTTATATTTATTATATTTATAATATATATATTTGACGACCGGTTTGGCCTAGTGGGTAGTGACCCTGCCTACGAAGCTGATGGTCCCGGGTTCAAATCCTGGTAAGGGCATGTATTTGTGTGATGAGCAATTGAGCATGGATATTTGTTCCTGAGTCATGGGTGTTTTGTATGTGTTTAAGTATTTATAAATATTTATATATTATATATATCGTTGTCTAAGTACCTCAACACAAGCCTTATTGAGCTTACTGTGGGACTTAGTCAATTTGTGTAATAATGTCCTATAATATTTATTTATTATTTATTTATATATACAAGAATTGCTCGTTTAAAGGGATAGGATAAGATATACTACTTATATCGTTTCAGGTATTATACCATATGTGGCTGTTTTATCGTAGTATTCTTCAGTTTTGTAAGTGATGCATAATATTAATAGTGTGGTCAATCTCAGATTTCTTTACATAAACCAAAGGAGACGGACAATTTATTGCATTGAAATAAGGTGTTAAACATATCACTACTTGCTGTTTGTACCATTAGCACATTTTGCTATAGGTTTACTAATGGTACAATCCAGTATACCTTGGGCCGCTTGTGTAAAATTAGAAAGAGTTGATGCCGTTGTTGGATACGGAGAGGACTGTTTTCTTTCTACATTTCAGAGTATCAGCCAAGTCTCAGCTTCATTGCAATTGCTATTGCATAGTATAGCATCTTTACAAGTTTACACGGTATGGGAATGGCGGTTATGATACACACAAGTTATATTTATTAAGATTATAATTATTACAAAACTCGTACTCATAGTTGGTGTAGCAGAAGACCCGACTAAAACAACTGTATCAATACTACAGGTAGCACGGGTGACATTGTCGAGCAAAAGGTTACATAACAACGCCGCGCTGCGTAGACGGCATGCCTCAGCAGTGCAGTTTACACTCCACGTTGTCGTTACGGTGTAGTTACTGTAAAGTCATACAAGACATTGGGAATAATTTTGATTGAGTACCTATATATAGTGCTTCAGAATTTATGAAATAGCAAGCTATTAACTTTCCGCAAATTTGAGCAGTATAACGAGACTATCTATCGATTTGGTTGGGTGTACTGTGACTACTGTGTGTGTACTTAAAATTTAAAAAGTATGACGAAGATACACTTTTAGACGAATTCGAAACCACCCTTAAATAAACCAGCGTATTTTGGTTGGCTTTATCCACGTGATAAAATAACTGACACTTTTTAACACAGCGAGATATAAAGTGACAGACATCGTTTTATCATGCTGTCACGTAGACAAGAACGACCATCATATCAGTACTGGTAAATGTAATATATAAGTAGACGAAGATAGACTTGATACGTTTAATATACGTAGTTGTTAGTTACATCGAAATCGGCTTTCTATGTCATTTCGTGAGAGTCAAAAGGGTTCTCGCCAAGTACAGGTAGCCGCCAGGACATGTATTTGCATATTCAATACGTTTTTTGTTTTCTTGTGGACGAAATATATTCAGCTTTGCTCTAACAATTATTACTAAAAAAACTTCTGGTATATCTGGAAAAATATTCGAAGAATGGTAAATTGTACTTTTTTCTTGGGATCTTTGTCGTTGACGTCGATCTGTATCCCGTCGTAAAAATATCAAACAATTGTGTCACGCGCCTTAATTGGTCAAGTGTACTTAAAGAATTGCACATATTTACAGATTCCCTTTGCAAATAAAATACGGTAAATAGGTTTTGCTTTGCTGGCTGCTGGCTCTACACAGCTTATGGAAACAGAAATATTGATACAACTCGTTTCTTATATGTCCAAAAACATGGGCAAAAGTATATAAAATAAATTTAATTGATTGTTTTATTTTCGTGGTTCTAATACACTCCGTTGCGTAACTGTTCTTTTAGGTAGTTAGTAATCAGCAGGCCCTTTGGTTTGGCTAGGCGCCAGCCTTTTTGGACACAAGGTCCACCGGAAGGCCAGAATTGGCTGACCTCTATATGTTGAACTCTTAATAATGAAACTGTTCTATTTATAAATATTTTGGCTGTCATTTCTGATTTATTACGAATAAAGAGACGGATTGCTTTATATATTATTACTCAGATAACTTCAAAATTAGATTGCGCCACAAGGAACGTTTAATTCATTAGGTATAAACTAATAGTATTAAATCGCCCCTAACTGAGAACTCGCGGTTCGCCAAAAAGATAGATCAATTGCATACTTAGTCGGCAAAGGATCGAAAACCGCGTGCAATTTATTGCAATGTCTGTGGAGCCCTTAAAGCTGAACTTTCGAGCAAAGCGGCTCTGACGCGTCGCAGCGTTAATATCAATATCAAACATTTATTCAGCAAATAAGCCACAGGGGCACTTTTACATGTCCATTTTTACAAACAATAAAAATTACAAAAAAAAAAACAATAACAAATATGGAATCGATGAAATAATAAATACTTTATTAGAGATGTATACTGTCTCTAAATGTCAAATTACACAAAAAAAACTATGATAAAAAAATAAAACCAACAAATACTAAAATTCTTTAGAGATGTATAAGTCTCTAAGTGTCGGAGATAAAATATAAAAAAAAAATATTAAATTATCCTTAGAGATGTAGAGGGTCTCCAAGGCTTAACTGACGCAGATTCGCTTCCGAGCGGCGCGGCTCCGGCGACAATTGCAGTTGTTATTCCATACGGTGCAGATGTGATATACTTATGATTGATGAACCGATCAATTATTAAAATAAAAATAGTAGAAGACGAGGATGACGATCTTTTGCGTCGTTAATTTTATAGTATGGAGTGGAACCTACCGAACTCAATTTTCTAAAGTAGAACATCATCTTCATAGTGAATTAAAGATAGATCAGTAGCTTCATGTTCTTGGACGTACACCTCTGTCTACTTCTGAAATAGGAGATTGTATATTGTGGAGTTCGGTGGTTGAATGGAAAAATTGTTCAGAATTGAAGTTTGCCGAATTTGATACAGAAGTAGCAGCCAGTATCTGTGACATGGAGGCAGCTATCTGTAGATGGATTGAATTTTGTACATGAGAATGAGCGGCTGGTTTTTATGTCTGTTTTTATAGCCTGGTTCGCTTAAGAGCCCTTAATCCTTGGAGCGTTCTCCGATTTCACGAAATAACGCTCGATAGATGGCGTTGGCGCTCGGTACGCGAGCGCCGGCAACACGACGCGCGTTTCAATGCAGACTAGAATAATCTTGATAGTTTTCAATATAATTTCAAGCAACATTAATTTTAGTGTCATATGATATCATATGGGCACTCTTTATTTTCTTGTATTTGCACAGTAGTTTTTTTTTTATTATGTACACTACTACTAAGTGTACAGACTACAGACTCACTAGAGTGTACTATAACCCTTGCTCTTTATTCTGTCTCTTTCACACCAATGGAAAATGAAGAAGTTACTAAATGACTGCAGGTATAAATAAAGTATATTAGTGCGATAGAGAGACAGATAGTGTTTCGTTGTCGTATCGTAAACGATTGGCATGTTGGCCACACACTTGCTTAGTGCCTAGCCAAAATACCAATCGTTTGCGTATATTAGTGCGATAGAGAGAGAGTAGTGTTTCGTTGTCGTATCGTAAACGATTGGCATGTTGGCTACGCACCCATGATACCTAGCCAAGAAGCCAATCGATTGCGCATATTAGTGCTATAGACAGACAGATAGTGTTTCCTTGTCGTATCGTAAACGTTTGGCATGTTGGCTACGCACCCATGCTGCCCAGCCAAGATGCCAATCGTTTGTGCATATTAGTACGAGAGAGAGACAGATAGTGTTTCGTTGTCGTATCGATTGGCATGGTGGCTACGCACCCATGCTGCGTAGTCAAGATGCCAATCGTTTGCGCACATTAGTGCTATAGAGTTTCAGTGTTATTTGAAATCAGGTTAGGGATTGTATTATTATTTTTGACCCGAATGAAGTCCATCCAGGTTCTTATGATGGAATCAGGAGTTGGTCACCAGAACTCCTAATCTACTCATTATAATTCCATCGTGCTTGGGCTCAAAAGATTTGCCCTGACGAACACCATCGATCTAGATGAGGTCCAGGGTCTCATGACGGAGTCAGGAGTTGGTCACCAGAACTCCCCAGAACTCCTAATCTACTCATCATAACTCCATCGAGTTTGGGCTCAATAGATTTACCCTGATGAGCACCATCAATCTAGATGAAGTCCAGGGTCTCATGATGGAGTCAGGAGTAGGTCACTAGAACTCCTAATCTACTCATTATAATTCCATCGTATTCGAGCTCAATAGATTTGCCCTGACGAGTACCATCGATCTAAATGAAGTCCAGGGTCTCATGATGGAGTCAGGAGTTGGTCACCAGAACTCCTAATCTACTCATTGTAATTCCATCGTGTTTGGGCTCAAAAGATTTGCCCTGACGAGTACCATCGATCTAGATGAAGTCCAGGGTCTCATGATGGAGTCAGGAGTTGGTCACCATAATTCCTAATCTACTCATCATAACTCCATCATGTTTGGGCTCAATAGATTTGCCCTCACGAGCACCATCAATCTAGATGATGTTCAGGGTCTCATGATGGAGTCAGGAGTTGGTCACTAGAACTCCTAATCTACTCATTATAATTCCATCGTGTTTGGGCTCAAAAGATTTGCCCTGACGAGTACCATCGATCTAGATGAAGTCCAGGGTCTCATGATGGAGTCAGGAGTTGGTCACCAGAACTCCTAATCTACTCATTATAATTCCATCGTGTTTGGGCTCAAAAGATTTGCCCTGACGAGTACCATCGATCTAGATGAAGTCCAGGGTCTCATGATGGAGTCAGGAGTTGGTCACCATAATTCCTAATCTACTCATCATAACTCCATCGTGTTTGGGCTCAATAGATTTGCCCTCACGAGCACCATCAATCTAGATGATGTTCAGGTCTCATGATGGAGTCAGGAGTTGGTCACTAGAACTCCTAATCTACTCATTATAATTCCATCGTGTTTGGGCTCAAAAGATTTGCCCTGACGAGTACCATCGATCTAGATGAAGTCCAGGGTCTCATGATGGAGTCAGGAGTTGGTCACCATAATTCCTAATCTACTCATCATAACTCCATCGTGTTTGGGCTCAATAGATTTGCCCTCACGAGCACCATCAATCTAGATGATGTTCAGGTCTCATGATGGAGTCAGGAGTTGGTCACTAGAACTCCTAATCTACTCATTATAATTCCATCGTGTTTGGGCTCAAAAGATTTGCCCTGACGAGTACCATCGATCTAGATGAAGTCCAGGGTCTCATGATGGAGTCAGGAGTTGGTCACCAGAACTCGTAATCTATTTATCATAACTCCATCGTGTTTGGGCTCAATAGATTTACTCCGACAAGCACCATCAAATTACCATTATGATGAATAGATTAGGAGTTCTGGTGACCAACTACTGAGTCCATCATGAGACCCTCGACTTAATCTAGATCGATGGTACTCGTCAGGGCAAATCTTTTGAGCCCAAACACGATGGAGTTATGATGAATAGACTAGGAGTTCTGGTGATCAACTCCTGAGTCCATCATGAGACCCTGGACCTGATCTAGATTGATGGTGCTCGTCAGGGCAACTCTATTGAGCCCATACACGATGGAGTTATGATGAGTAGATTAGGAGTTCTGGTGACCAACTCCTGACTCCATCATGAGACCCTGGACCTCATCTAGATCGATGGTGCTCGTCAGGGCAAATCTTTTGAGCCCAAACACGTTGGAATTATAATGAGTAGATTAGGAGTTCTAGTGACCAACTCCTGACTCCATCATGAGACCCTGGACTTTATCTAGATTGATGATGCTCGTCAGGGCAAATCTATTGAGCCCAAACACGATGAGGTTATGATGAGTAGTTTAGGAGTTCTGGTGACCAACTCCTGACTCCATCATGAGACCCTGGGCCTCATCTAGATCGATGGTGTTCATCAGGGCAAATCTATTGAGCCCAAACACGATGGAGTTATGATGAGTAGATTAGGAGTTCTGGTAACCAGCTCTTGACTCCATCATGAGACCCTGGACCTCATCTAGATTGATGGTGCTCGTCAGGGCAACTCTATTGAACCCAAACACGATGGAGTTATCATGAGTAGATTAGGAGTTCTGGTGACCAGCTCCTGACTCCATCATGAGACCCTGGACCTCATCTAGATTGAAGGTGCTCGTCAGGCCAACTCTATTGAGCCCAAACACGATGGAGTTATGATGAGTAGAGTAGGAGTTCTGGTGACCAACTCCTGACTCCATCATGAGACCCTGGACCTCATCTAGATCGATGGTGCTCATCAGGGCAAATCTTTTGAGCTCAAACACGTTGGAATTATAATGAGTAGATTAGGAGTTCTAGTGACCAACTCCTGACTCCATCATGAGACCCTGGACTTTATCTAGATTGATGATGCTCGTCAGGGCAAATCTATTGAGCCCGAACACGATGAGGTTATGATGAGTAGTTTAGGAGTTCTGGTGACCAACTCCTGACTCCATCATGAGACCCTGGGCCTCATCTAGATCGATGGTGTTCATCAGGGCAAATCTATTGAGCCCAAACACGATGGAGTTATGATGAGTAGATTAGGAGTTCTGGTGACCAGCTCCTGACTCCATCATGAGACCCTGGACCTCATCTAGATTGATGGTGCTCGTCAGGGCAACTCTATTGAACCCAAACACGATGGAGTTATGATGAGTAGATTAGGAGTTCTGGTGACCAGCTCCTGACTCCATCATGAGACCCTGGACCTCATCTAGATTGAAAGTGCTCATCAGGGCAACTCTGTTGAGCCCAAACACGATGGAATTATAATGAGTAGATTAGGAGTTCTAGTGACCAACTCCTGACTCCATCATGAGACCCTGGACCTCATCTAGATCGATGGTGTTCGTCAGGGCAAATCTTTTGAGCCCAAACACGATGGGATTATAATTAGTAGATTAGGAGTTCTGGTGACCAACTCCTGACTCCATCATGAGAACTTGGACTTCATCCGGGTCAAAAATAATAATGCAAACCCTAACGTAATTTCAAGTGAAAATGCGTTTTTCAGAAAATCGCAGCCAAATAACACTAGACCTTACTCATAGTGTTGTGTTCCTGCCGGTGAGTAAGGTTGCCAGAGCTCAACGAGGGGCGGGAGGGGGTTAGGGTCGGCAACGCGCATGTAACTCCTCTGGAGGTGCAGGCGTACATATGCGAGCCGTATGCTTGTTTGCCACCGACTTAGTATTAAAAAAAAGTAACACTGAAAATCCATCAATAAGCGAGTCTGTTAGGCATACTGTAAAAAATGAACTTTTATTAAGATTTTCTAATCGCAGTATATAGCACTTCTCGGAACTCCGTAGCTGATTACGATCGCAACGAATGCCTGACAATCGAGCACAGGTCCGTCCTCTAAGCGCGCTCCGCGCGGACTGAGAGCGGGGCGTCGCTGCTGCGTGATTTATACGTGTTTTAAAAAAATATAAATTTACGGCAATGTAGGTCCCATAGTTACGATTTTTTTTTTTATAGGTTAACATAAAGTTACAGTTTGCTATAATATTATTTTTAAAGCAAAATATGCGTACAATTTGCGGAAATAAAATATAATAAAACCCTGTTTTCGCCAAAAAAATGAAGAAAACTCGGAAGGTATTTTATCAGTTTTTTCAAATGAATCTTCGATTGTTAATCATTCCAGCCCCTCGTACGAGATATGTTGAATCAAATTGTAGTCATTCATGTACCAAATGATTCTTGTTTATAGCAACATTGAGAACCGAAACGCCACATCTCACTGCAAAATTTGGAAAAGACTCCCAAAAAACCTCATTAAAAAAGAGGTTTAAAAGAGAAAATGAAAATTTGAACTGTTGGAGCCCCTAGTTTAGGAAACGATTATTTAAGTACGTTATCAGTTTTTGAATAAATACTAATAGTTACGTCGAAATCTTGAATGAAAAAGGAAGCATTTTACAAAATACGCTCGTCTGTAGGAATAAGGACTCTTAAATCGTACAAAATAGAATGGTGTGATATGAATTTATAAAATTCGAGATCCCGCGGGATTAGAAATATCAATCCTGCGGGATTCTGGAATTTTCGGGATCCCGAGTAGATTAAAAAAAAAGTAAAATTCGATTGAATTAAAACGATAATACATATTTGTGATGGTGACGTTTATTAAAATAACATATTAATAGACAGAAAACAAAAACCTTTATTCTTTAATATTATTAACTAAATCATCATCAGTTTTCCTTGGAAATTAACAAAGGTAATCAAAACAATAAGTATAACTATAATAAGAATCAAAACAATAAGGAATTAGAGAGTATTACAGGTGATTTTGAAAGTGACTTCTTAAAAAACAAAGGGTATTAAGAGTGTTATCTGCTAAACGGCATCTTACATCCGTTGCAATGTACCCAGCTGCCGAGAATGCCCTCTCCGACTCAACACTGGTTGGCAACAGCGTGGCGAAGCAATTATATGCAAACTGCAAAAATCTCCCCCTTGTTCCTCCACACTCAAATAAATCCATTTCCTTTTTTATGACAAACCTAATCTGTCTAAGCTCGTGGATACACGTGTAAAGGGACTAGTTTTCTAACGCTGTTCGGCGCTCCCGCCACTCCCGGCTGTCAGTCAGCGCCGCGAGTGGACGTGTGTAGCGTCGCTGTCGACTGCCGCCCAATCCCGTCGATCCCGAACGGGATCCCGTCATATTATGCGTCGAGATTGATCCCGAAAAATTACACGGGATCTCGCGAGATCGGGATCCTGCGGGATCGGGATTGCATTCCCTAATATTGACATAACCTCAAAACCACGTGCTATCGCGGTGTCGTCTTGGCTCGTCTCAATCGTTTTTTGTCAAGTTCTTAAATTCGTCCCGTTCTGCTTTCGTCACCCATTCTTCATTCGTCACTTTCGTGGGTCGGCTATTTCTTATTCCGGCTCATTTCGGTATTCGTCAACATCTTCTTTAGGCATGTTCGATGTTTGTCTATATTGTTTCCAGACTCAATCGTTATTCGTAAATTCGTTGTTGGTCCTATTCGGTTTTTGACAAGTTCTTAATTCATCTCATTCTGCATTCGTCACTTTCACTGGTCTGTGTCATCTTTGGTCATATTTTTTGTTTGTCTTTTAAATTATGACGTTTACTTGCACAGGCTGGGCTATCAAAATCGTTGCCAACTTAGCTTGGTCTGACTCTTATAGAGAATGTGTCCAACAAAGAAATATATAAATTCCAAAAGAGGTGAAATAAGAAAAATACCAACTCACAATAATACCAAAAACGACAGGACAAATAACGAGTGAGTCTAAAAACAACATAGACTAACATCGAACATGCCCAAAGAAGATGTTGACGAATACCGAAATGACTTGGAATAAGAAATAGACAAACAACAAAGATTACCAAAGATGATATGGACGACTCACGAAAGTTACGAATGAAGAATGGGTGACGAAAGCAGAACGGGACGAATTAAGAACTTGACAAAAAACGATTGAGACGAGCCAAGATGATACCGCTATCGCAGAGGCTGCGCGATACTCGCGACAGTGCTCGCGCAGACGTAGCACGGCCGCTACCGCCAAGCGATACTGAGCGATCGAAAAAGATAATAATGCATAAGCTTAAAATTATTATTTTTCTTCGTAAGTGTGATTATCCATTTTATGAAACGCTCGCTAAGCTAGGACAGGTCCGACGCTGACAATGGTCACGGCCTCACGAGCGTACTGGCGTACTGACGGTGTTGCCGCGCAAGGTAATAATGTTCAGTAGGCAAAATGTTGAATTCATAATTATGAATGTCATAATTAACGTATCGATAAAAGGTTAATCAGAAACTTAGAGTTACTTGAAAGCTATCGAATGAAGTAAGTTTCATATTAACATCGTACTTCTAAAATATGGCAAGAAACACGATTTGAAGCTTATTTTCAAAGCAATAATGTATCTGTCGAGAAAAAGATGAGCCATCGTGTTTTTGACAAGCAGAAGCCTAGTTCAAGGACTGAAGTTTAACATACTAGAAAATAATCGATGAAATCCTTGTACAAGTCTGCAATATTCAAAATAGCGCATTTTATTATACACCGCGCCTTAATTAATTAACAACAGTAACTCGCCGGGAAAGCAAATGTTAGTTCAGGTCTTTCCGGTGCATGCGACACTAAACTCAAAATACACCACTACTCAATTACTGCCAATATTATAAAAAACTATTCTCAAAACGAATGAAACTCAAATAAACTTGTTACCAAAATGAACCGTTCTCGATTTGCACTTTCCTTAATATGGGCCAATTCCAAATTAACTGAAGCTCATAAAAACCGGTACACAAAAGGCTCTCTTCCCAAAATACCCTAAATTTGAAATACGGGAAAGTATCAGAACACCCGATTTTCATAATAATTGATTCACAAAACGTCATGTTCCCAAAATACACCAAATTCACGATTGTCATACTTTATACGGGTACGTTGCTTTTTAGGGTTCCATATGAAATATCTATACATACTAACATATTTATTTATTACAATTTGCTGCAAAATAGTGTCGATAAATTGAGTGAAATTAAAAAAAAAAACGTTTCCGTGCTCTTTAATTCGTATCAAATTCACGCCACTTATGTTTAGGGAAGAGAGATTTTCTGCAAAAACTATTTTTGTTAAAAGTACTTGTAATGCACTATTCCCTTGTTTTTTCATATTTTTGGTAAACTCGGTATAGTAGTATTTTTCTAAGATGTCAGTATTGCCTTATAGAACTATATAGGGCAATGCGGATGACTACTACTGCTCAAAAATTTTCGAGGAAGGCGATTTCCTCCAAACATATACACTGAATCAAAAAACTTTCTTTGTAATTTGTTGATAGGGATATCCTTACTATTTGTAGGGTTCCGTAGTCAACTAGGAGCCCTTATAATTTCGCCATTTCCGTCTGTCTGTCTTTCTGTCTGTCCGTACGCAGCTTTGCTCCGTGATGGTTAGTGCTATTAAGCTAAAAGTTGACATAGATATACAAATTAATATCTTCGGCCACATACACGTGAAGTGGGAATTACATTTTTTTTCGCTTCAATCCAATTGTGTAGGTTCAAATGATGTCGCGGATGCGAAGCAACCTATAGTGCGATTCGCACATTTCCAATTATTAGAATTTTTGTTCTCGTGACTAAAATTATACCTGTGCCCGTCATAAAGGAGAGCGGGCGCCCGTTTTGGTTCTCAATAAAAATAATTTCGGTGCTGCAACTCCTCTTGGCCATGGCGAATCTCAAGAAACAATAAATGATGACATCGATTCCTTTCCTAAAATATGACAATCAAGAATTTAGTGTATTTTGGGAAAAGGCCGTTTTATGAATCAATCATTATGGGAAACGGGTGTTCTGTGATTGAAATTTAGAGTATTTTGGGAAAAGAGCCTTCTATGTATCGGTTTTTATGAGCCTCAGTCCATTTGGAATTGGCCCATATTGAGGAAAGTGCAAATCGAGAACGGTGCATCTTGGTAACAAGTTCATTTGAGTTTCATTCGTTATGAGAATAGTTTGTTATAATATTGGTAGTAATTGAGGATTGGTGTATTTTGAGTTTAGTGTCGCATGCACCGGAAAGGTTCAGGTAAAGGTAGCACGCTCAGTAATCGTGAAACATTGTATTTTTTTTCAAGTAATCTTGTTTAGTGCATTTATGAAAAAGAATCGTGTTGAAAACAGTTTGCCGCTGTCAATAGTGCTGCCTGGGTGACACGTTTCTTCAACCGTTTTTAGGGTTCCCGTAGTCAACTATGAACCCTTATAGTTTTAGTACCTCCCCTACACGTAAGGGGAGGATACATTTTTTTACTACAAGCCGATTGTGTGGGGTGTCGTTAGTATATCTATAGCTCCTTCAAATATTTTCCGAAATAATATCTCTAAAAGAAAAAAAAATTTCCACATCACTACTTTTGAACCTTAGGTACAAAAAATATGAAAAAAAAAAACGTGAAAGTATAACTTCATAAAGACATTCAATGAAAACTATAGCGAACAGTTGAGCCGTTTTTGAAAAATCTCAAAGTCTTATTAAAAAGACGTTCTGTACAAAGCGCTGCGAAGGTACTCCCTTTTGCTTATAAAGTACATGTATTTCGCAGCGCTTTGTACAATACGTCTTGTATTAGCAGTGGGCGAAACTGCAGCGTTCGGGCGTTATCGGCTCTGTTCGGCTCAGCATTGCTATTGCTACGAGCAATTATAAGGGTTGGCAGAAATTGACGTTCCTTTGCTTGCACAACCACAGATAAGATAATCAGTTAAATAAATAAAATTATAAGGACATTATTACACAAATTGACTAAGTCCCATACTAAGCTCAATAAGGCTTGTATTTGGGGTTCTTAGATAACGATATATATAATATATAAATATTTATAAAATACCTAAATACATAGAAAACATTAGAAAGGGATAACATGATTCGTCCCTGAATCGCTGTCAAACTTCGGCTTTGTAGGAAGTTTCCGTTCTTTACGGCATTACTATTATTTATTCTGTGCTATTAGTAAGTATCCATGATATTTACTAATAGTGTGATACTTAGTAGGTAAAGCGTTTAAGGTGGCTTGTGACCGACAGGTAACTGCGGAACCCCACACTAAGCAGAGGGCCTACCGCGAACCACGTTCGACGTGTTGCCTCTCCATCGCACTTGTGAATTCGTACGTAAATGTGACAGGGAGGCAACACGTCGAACGTGGTTCGCGGTAGGCCCTCAGGGCTTGCAACATGTCAGCGAACGAAATAAACATAGAAGACTAACGTCAAACAAAATATCAGCGTAAAAGTGGCCCCACTATTAAAACACGCAACACTCATAACGGATTAAGTGTAACTCGTCAAAGTTCAGGTCTTGTTTTCTTCGACGAAACTTCATTTGACCATAATTAGTCAATTTAATATCAACATAATTAATAAATTTAAGATTTAAACCACCCGAACTACGATTGGTCTATTATAAAATGAGGCGCTGTGATTGGCTGTAGCGTTGTCACTTGTAAATATATGTCAACGGAAACCAACTCTAGGTAGACGGTTTCATGTAATATAGAACATAAAATTAGCATGTAGCATACAATAAAGAACAATTAGCCCATTACGCAAGCATCTAAACAAGACGCCCAATCAGATGACGACATCAGAGTACAAAGAACCTAAACGGAGGCCTTGACATGCACTTTTACTTTGAGATATGCATAATGTATGGATTTAACTATTGTTCCGAACGATTTTTTAATGCAAGGCGAAGTATTATTTTGTAAATCTGCTATCCATCTGCCAGAACTTATGAAAAAAACCGGCCAAGAACATTGACATGTTGCAGCGATTGATAATAAACATAGATCACGAACTAGTTCTGCAAAATGACCCCACACACATTGTGCCGAAGCAGGCGGGGCGTCAACTTTGTGCCGCGGAGCTTATTTAGTTCGCAAATGGCGGCCCGTTGTCACAGTCATAGGTATTCAAATTATATCTTTATAAAAAGAAATATGCCTTAACATTGTGCGGATAAATGATGTGCTAGTTGTTCCAACAAACACTGGAAAAAATATGGGGCTACTTTTCAAGCACAACGTACAGTTTAGCTAAAATGATATTATTTTGAATTGTCTTGATCAAAACAGGCTTTATATGGGGATGATGTTATGCATGTTAAACAACCATTGATATTAAGAAACTTTCTTTTTTAATTTGTTCAGGTTGTCGTTATTATAGTTTAAATTTGTGATAGTTCAACTTCTTCTTCTTCAACTTCGACATTTATTCAGCAAATAGGCCACAAGGGCACTTTTACACGTCAACATGGAATTTACATACAAAAAAAACAAACACATCAACAATTAAGTATAAAATAAATTTACAAAAAAAAACTAAATAATAAAAAAAAACAAACAGATAAAAAAAAATCTGTAAATGTCAGAACTAAATGACTTTTATCAAATTATCCTTAGAGATGTATAGAGTCTCTAAGAGTCAAAATTCCGTATAATTAAAACATTAATTAGGATAAAAGAAACATACGAGAACCGAATGAGGTGTCTCACCGTAATTATATACTCAATAAAGTTAGCTTAAACAGACCAGTCTCCACAAACAGCACCCGTTCACGAGTATGACGCGTATCTCAGCCATCGCCTCCCTCAACCTTCATTCGGGAAAGTGGCGACCCGATCAACGACGCCACCGTAAGTAAAGACTTTTAAGCGAGCATGACATGTTCAAGCTAACGGGGTATATTCATATTTAAATAGTAATAACATGCAGCTATGAGACACAACATTTTGTGCTTGTATGTCAGATAAAAGACGGAATAGCTACACAAAATTACTAGCTTAAATTAACTTAAATTTACTTAGAGATGTAAAGGTCTCTAAGTGTCAGAATCATTAAAAATATAGGTATACACAATCAAATTAAATGCAAAATAAAAGTAAAAATTTAGAGATGTATAAGGTCTCCAAGTGTCTAAAACTAAGTTAAACAGTAAATACGAATCGCCGTTGTAGGTGGAGGTTTTTTATGTGTACTTTCTTACTAAGTCCAGAGGGCCTACCGCGAACCACGTTCGACGTGTTGCCACCCTGTCACACTTACGTACGAATTCACAAGTGCGACAGAGAGGCAACACGTCGAACGTGGTTCGCGGTAGGCCCTCTGGTATCTCGCTGCTATTTATAACTTTTCGTTAAGTTCGCGGACGGCTGGACCGATTCGGCTAATATTAGTATTGGAATATTTCTAGGTCCGAGGACGGTTTGAGCGGTGAAAAAATATTAAATGAATGCGAGGATAATAGTAAATACAATAATGATATTTTCCCATACAAATTGTTCCTATGACGACGTGTTCAATACGAATTTCTGCATGTTTGCTCTGATCAAGATGAAAATCGATATCTGAGGATTCTAGAGGACCTTTATGAGGTCAAAAATGAAACAAACGCCCGCCATCTTGTATTTCTGCATTTTATCCCTGATCATAATGAAAATCGATATCTAAGGATCGAGCGGCCCAACATTATGATTTTGAGGTCAAATTGGGTATAAACGCCCGACATCTTGAATATCTCTATTTTTGCTCTTATCATCATCATTCATTTTATAAAAGCAAACAAGGAGAAATTTACGATGTCGGGCGTTTTTGCCAAATTTGACCTCAGAATCATAATGAAGGGTCGCTCGGATCCTTAGATATCGATTTCCATCTCGATCAGAGCCAAAATGCAGACATCCAAGTGGCGGACATTTTTTTTCATTTTTTACCTCAGATTCATTATAAACGTCCTCTTGGATCCTCAGAGGGCCTACCGCGAACCACGTTCGACGTGCTGGCTCCCTGTCACACTTACGAATTTAAAAGTGCGACAGAGAGGCAACACGTCGAACGTGGTTCGCGGTAGGCCCTCAGATATCGATTTTCATCTTGGTCAGATCAAAAATGGAGAAATTCAAGATGGAGGGCGCTTTTACCAAATATGACTTCAGAATAATAATGAAGGACCGCTCGGATCCTCAGATAACGATTTTCATCTTGATCGGATGCAAAATTCAAACCTGCGGCATTTTTTTTTTAAATTTTGATCTCAAATTCATAATAAAAGACCTCTCGGATCCTCAGATATCGGTTTTCATCTTGATCAGAGCAAAATCCCAAATGCCAGCTGTATTTTTTTTGAATTTTGACCTATCAAATTTACATTAATTTACATACGTCGCAGGTGCCCTATAAGATGAACGACACAATGTATTAATTGGTTCGAAGGCTTAATTGCCTTAAAACACGTGCCATAAACGAACAAATAATAAGCCTTTAAAATAAAATAATAAATTATCATACACAAATATTGCATTTAAAACATGTTCTATATTACATGAAACCGTCTACCTAGAGTTGGTTTCCATTGACATATATTTTCAAGTGACAACGCTACAGCCAATCACAGCGCCTCATTTTATAATAGACCAATCGTAGTTCGGGTGGTTTAAATCTTAAATTTATTAATTATGTTGATATTAAATTGACTAATTATGGTCAAATGAAGTTTCGTCGAAGAAAACAAGACCTGAACTTTGACGAGTTACACTTAATCCGTTATGAGTATTGCGTGTTTTAATAGTGGGGCCACTTTTACGCTGATATTTTGTTTGACGTTAGTCTTCTATGTTTATTTCGTTCGCTGACATGTTGCAAGCCCTGAGGGCCTACCGCGAACCACGTTCGACGTGTTGCCACCCTGTCACACTTACGTACGAATTCACAAGTGCGACAGAGAGGCAACACGTCGAACGTGGTTCGCGGTAGGCCCTCTGGTATCTCGCTGCTATTTATAACTTTTCGTTAAGTTCGCGGACGGCTGGACCGATTCGGCTAATATTAGTATTGGAATATTTCTAGGTCCGAGGACGGTTTGAGCGGTGAAAAAATATGAAATGAATGCGAGGAAAATAGTAAATACAATAATGATATTTTCCCATACAAATTGTTCCTATGACGACGTGTTCAATACCAATTTCTGCATGTTTGCTCTGATCAAGATGAAAATCGATATCTGAGGATTCTAGAGGACCTTTATGAGGTCAAAAATGAAACAAACGCCCGCCATCTTGTATTTCTGCATTTTTTCCCTGATCATAATGAAAATCGATATCTAAGGATCGAGCGGCCCAACATTATGATTTTGAGGTCAAATTGGGTATAAACGCCCGACATCTTGAATATCTCTATTTTTGCTCTTATCATCATCATTCATTTTATAAAAGCAAACAAGGAGAAATTTTATGCAAATCTTTATTATTTTTTATGCAAACCAATTATGCATATCTCAAAGTAAAAGTGCATGTCAAGGCCTCCGTTTAGGTTCTTTGTACTCTGATGTCGTCATCTGATTGGGCGTCTTGTTTAGATGCTTGCGTAATGGGCTAATTGTTCTTTATTGTATGCTACATGCTAATTTTATGCACTTGATCTTACAATAAGGTCTATGTAAGGCAAGTACCCTCTACATCTGCCTACTGCTGAATAATGGTACAGCCTGTCCAGCTCATATCCTTCGCGTTATCAGCTGTCTACCTTACATCAGATTACTCGCCCACTTACACCCACTTCTGTGTCGAGTGGCTTTCTTTTCACTTTGAAATGCGATGCGGGTTCATATCGCAATGCGACCCATATCCTACGGCGCCGTGTTCTAGAAATGTCGATATTATGAAGAATGTTGAGCACTCATTATTTTACGCCCCGCAAATGATTTATACATACACCACTTCAACTAGGGTTTTTTAGTTATTTTTATTTGTATGTCTAAAGTTTCATTATAATTTCAATACAATCGATTATAAGCTGGAAAAAGTAACAAAGATTCATGAAAATAATTTATTTTCATGATAAGCTTTATGGAAACTTGGTCAATATACGTATAAATTTATATCTGTTGATACAGGTACTGATTGAGCTGACATCATCAAAGTAATTTTGACGTGTGTCGCGATTTCATGTCAATAAGTTCAGTTTGTTTAAAAAACTGGTCGCTATTGTCTATCCCAAACAAAAGTAAGTTCTTGATTTTAAATAACTTTATATATTTAATGAAAGCATTTAAATTATCATTAAGATGTTTGGCTACATCCACAATAACGGCTTGCAACTCGTAACTGCCCTTTTGATATGTCCATTGTTATTTACACAAAACGTTTTTATTCCGTTCAAACTCGGCACATATCTGAATTGTAAACAACAACAACGCAATATCCGGCGTTTTCTCTGTTTCATTGCCTCACTTGTTGTGTTTATTTATTATACAAGTTTTTTTTAAACAAAAAACAAAAACAAAAATGAGGCTTTCATTTGTTTTGTCAAGCAGAACTTTTCAGAATTAGTTTGCGAAGGTTTGTTCGAATAAATACTACAGCTGTTCTGTTCCCATACACAATATCCCACATCTATTTAAAATAGTTCTATTCCGCGTCGATAGCAATTTTCAAGATGAAGTCAAGATGCAAATAAAAATAGATGGGAGCCCTATTAACAGAACGACGTAGATACGATCCACATCACACGGAGATCATCACATGTTTACTTTTATAGACAAGTTTTTGACAAAATGGTAAATATTACGACATTTAATTTGGCCCAGGACTTAAAACAGAGTGAGAGGGCTGCGGGAACTGTGTACCTACGAGATTGTTTTTTTAGAGAAGTTAGCGATATCGTTTTGGCGTCTTTAAAGCACAAGTGCTGTTTTGGGGAATACGGTATGAACTTATTCCGGCCTATTATGTTTGTTCTTATTTACGAGTATGTGTTCACTGATGACTAATTGACAAATAAAAGTAGTGTTACAGATGCCTTCGCCGTTAATCAAAAATGTATAACTTTATTGCATGGCAGAAATTATGGCGTAATTTGTTATCTTGCTAGAAGTCTGTATTAAGCGGAAAATTCTGATATGTAAGCGTAGACAATCATGAATGGTGCCGGATGCGCACACGCATAAAGAGGCTAATCTCGACTAACACTAACGGAATGATATGTATTGGATTCTGTACTTTTCCCAGGGTTAGGGCTGCTGGCATTTGAAACACAGAAAACAAGAAGTGCCCTGGGTAACTTGCGTTTAACAAAAATCTACTAACAATTCTGGATTAGGCTCAGGCGGGGCCCCTGTGTTAAGAGAGGGGCGTTAAGCCAGGAAATTAGAAAGAAGCGACGCAAGTTCGTGCTAGTTTCATCTTTTTATCTCAATAACTTTGAAAGTATACTTCTGCTGAAATTTTGCTTGTCAAATACTCTGTATCACTAGCTATTTTATACTAAAATTGTATTGCTGTGGTTTGCAGGATAACGATATTCAATGAAAATTACACATGTTTTCGTGATATTTTTCTATCGAGCTAACTTTAACCTTTTCACATCTCCTATTCGGAATTGGGCTTTTTCTTCCCTGCTACTGGACATTTTGTTGCCAGTATAAGTTATAAACAAAATAAAATGTGAAATCTGCATGCACATAATCGATTACAATTTCTTTATTTCTTCCTACTTATCTTATTTTTAAATCATAAATTTCAGAATCAATTACGTGCATATTATTTTTCTAACTTAAATAATATTTTGTCATAATTAGATGTATAATTAGCGTATTTAAAATGAACTAATAGCTCGTTTTAATTAATTATATGTAACACTACTTTTATTTGTCAATTAGTCATCCGTGAACACATACTCGTAAATAAGAACAAACATAATAGGCCGAAAAAAGTTCATACCGTATTCCCCAAAACAGCACTTGTGCTTTAAAGACGCCAAAACGATGTCGCTAACTTCTCTAAAAAAACAATCTCGTAGGTACACAGTTCCCGCAGCCCTCTCACTCTGTTTTAAGTCCTGGGCCAAATTAAATGTCGTAATATTTACCATTTTGTCAAAAACTTGTCTATAAAAGTAAACACAAACGTATGATAAAGTAAACGTGTAACTAATGCTCTCCGTGTGATGTGGATCGTATCTACGTCGTTCTGTTAATAGGGCTCCCATCCATTTTTATTTGCATCTTGACTTCATCTTGAAAATTGCTATCGACGCGGAATAGAACTATTTTAAATAGATGTGGGATATTGTGTATGGGAACAGAACAGCTGTAGTATTTATTCGAACAAACCTTCGCAAACTAATTCTGAAAAGTTCTGCTTGACAAAACAAATGAAAGCCTCATTTTTGTTTTTATGTTTTTTGTTTAAAAAAAACTTGTATAATAAATAAACACAACAAGTGAGGCAATGAAACAGAGAAAACGCCGGATATTGCGTTACAGTTAGCGCAAATTTAGATGAGTTACTTATTGATGGGTATCATAATAAATAGTTGTTACGTGAATAAAAGCTTGTTACGCTGTTAAAAACCAAAAAATATGTATTATTTCATAAATTAATAATCTATTATTTATTTGTGTGACAATAAAATGAAAGTCAGTTAGACGTTTCTATACTGATTGTCAAGTATATGTATCAGTTACCTAAAGAGGTTGACAAATGATTAATTATTACGAAAATACTTATTGGAATCATACTCTAAGTAGCGTGACGTCATTTTTCTTTCAACGGCATGAAATGTACGGGCTCTGATAATAATGAATAATAAGTCATAGTGTACTTCAGAAGCTTTTGGGTAAAAGGGTAAGAGCTAATTTGTTTCCAGAAAAATTAACAATAATAATACACTTGATTTTCATTTCATCATTTTTAGGTGTTTGCTGCTGTCTTAGAAAAGATATTATGTTGGTAATGTTTAAATAATGTTTTGAAACATAAATATCATTTTCAACACACTTGCTCAAAACGACGTTTTTATTCCACTGATTTTTTGCTCATAATTCTAGATATTAAACACTCGTGATTTTTCAGTATATTATAACATAACACTTGGGCTTTTTCATTATATTATCCGACTAAATTAAGAAGGTAACTGATTGCAAATAATATGCATGGAAACGGAGCCGTCTTAAGTTGGTCGAGTAATACATTTTTCTTCTAACCAACTATTAGGTTTAAATGTTTTCCTACTCCTCTACTGTTATCTGTCATTTATGCATTCATTAACACGAATATAAGAACATACATAAAAGGTTTCAAGAAAAGTCTATATTGTCTATTCCTCATAAAAGCTCTAGTGCTTTTATAAGCTATAACGTTACTGCGATTAATGGCTACCAACCTAACAAAACCAAAACGAATACAGTTTTAAACTAAGTGCATTGCTGCCAACTTACAAAATATTCATTTGGTTGCATAGTAAAAATAATTACTTCATAAGTCAGAAACATGCATGTGACACCCGTAATATAGCAACACCCATAGACTACGAAGACCGCTTAGCGTTGCTTATTAGTCTCCGTAGGCTACGGTGGCCAAAATTGAGAAAAAACTGTCCAAAAAATTAATTTAGCAAGTACCAGGGCCTCATGAGTTACGAGGAGGTGTCGCTGACCGCCCGGCCGCGGCCCGGGGCGGGCCGGGCGCGTAACAAGGTATGCTCGCGCGTCTTGGCTATATACTTTTGCTGTAATTTGTTTACCTAAATTAAGATTTATTTTTGTTGACTCGTAGGAAAAATATTGTATGCAACGTTGTATAAGTAGGTCAAAAAATTCTCGTGGCGTATTCCTTTACAATGTTCGCCTACGCCTTCGGCTCCGGCTCACATTGTAACTCACGCCACTCGCCTTTTTTGACCCTTCTTATACAACTGTTGCATAAAATACTATAGTTCAAAGAGGTTTTATCACACCAAACATAATTTATAGATTAAATTATCTCGTAAATTACATTAATGAAAAAACATAACAATTTATCGGTTTGATCTCCATCCGTCGAAAAGAAATACGAAAATATTAGCTATTTTACATTTTTTTAGTTGGCTGTTTGTCAAATTCGTGCGAGCCTTTGCCTTGCGCGTGCGTTGGAATCGTGCGTAAAAAAAAAATAACGCGCCAGCCATTTTCCGTATTTGTCATAAAATTTGAATAGTTTTGCATGTTTTTAGTATATATATTGACGAAAATGTCATTTTCAAGCATTGTAAAAGAAGAACACATAAAATTGACTCTGCCAGCTAATAGAGGCAAGAGCCGAGAACGATAGCCTTTTATTATCAAAATAGGGTGAAAAATAATTGGCGGCATATTAGTACGGTCGCCAAATCTCAAAAGCCCTCTAGAAACACGATTTAATTGACTCGGCTCGGCCTTACCCACAACCGGTATCAATGTGTTCGGACAGTTCTCCTGATCACCGTACATGCGGTAGTGAAGCGGAAAAATGGTGGAGGGGATAGTAATGACGTCACAAAGATGGCGGCCGGACCTATTCTTTTTGGCGGTGTATCTCGAAAACCACTTAACCGATTTTAATCATCGAGGTGTCAAATAATAGCTTATATTATGGAGATTATTTCCTTTTCTACAAACATTTACGTGAAACCTATAGGAAAAAAAATAATCACAAAAAACAGTTTTTTTTATAAAATTATTTTTTTTTATTTTGTAAAAATCTCCGTAAATATTAGCATTTCGCAAATTTTGCTTAATATAAAACATATTGCTTCATTATCAAGGAATATAATGAGCCTTAAAACATACAGATCGAGTAATAAACAATGAAGCTACACTCATTTATTTGCGCATGGGTAACGATAACTGGCTTTTACCGGTCGAAACTGTGGTGACTGTTACGATACGTATTGAATTGAATTTATAGAGTATCGGTTTTAATTACTGAAATTATAATGACAATTATAAAAACCAGACACAATAATGTTACCTTACTTCGACGTTTAGTCTCTTTTTTCGTCTTAATCATAGGTAGGTACATATTTCTTTTTACTTAAAAATTTTATACAGGGTGAACTTTTAACCACCAGTCATACTCTGCGCAGCGACTTTATAGGTCATACTGAACAACTTTTACTATTAGTAGTCCCCAAGCCGCTCCGAGGCCAGATTTAATTGACTCAGCTCGGCCTTACCCACAACCGGTATCAATGTGTTCGGGCGTTTCTCCTGATCACCGTACATGCGGTAGTAAAGCGGAAAAATGGTGGGAGGGGATAGTAATGACGTCACAAAGATGGCGTCCGGACCTATTCTTTTTGGCGGTGTATCTCGAAAACCACTTAACCGATTGTATTCATCGAGGTGTCAACTAATAGCTTATATTATGGAGATTATTTCCTTTTTACAAACATTTACGTGAAACCTATAGGAAAATAATAATCACAAAAAACATTTTTAGCAGTAAAATCTTTCAAGTCGAAACACAGTATAAATATACATTTTGTTGTCTAATCTAAAAGTATGATGTTCATTGTTTAAGACTGATTAGTGATTACTGAATTAAATAACATGCTATTTGTTATTTTTGTTTTATTTTTTAAATCAGGTATTAATTTATTCACTATGTATCACTATACAGGCAAAATGTGTATCATAGTTGGTCTGTAAGTACTTACTACTTGTGTCGAATATAGGTATAAGATGAAATTTTAACCACCAGCCATACTCTGCGCAGTGACTTTACAGGTCATACTGAACAACTTTTATTATGGGACCAATGCCGAATCACGCAAGAAAATTTGGATCTGGAATGACATCCACTGGCTGTGCCCTACCACACAAAGCGAGATGACATTCACAATGCCCATACCTCTCTTTTGGACGTAGTTTAAGGACGTACCCGGGTCCATGACGCATGCTCGCCACACCGCTGCTTAAAATAAGCTGACGCACCGTAAATTGAACTGCGTAAAAATCGCAAAAAATATTACACGGAGATCTTATGGCAGACACCGTACCGGTGACGTAAAAGACGCAACTGTTTTGCGAACAAAAAAGATTCGCGTGAAGCACGTCACTGCGATTCCGTACCGTCACCGTTTTTTAAACAGCGGTGTGGGGAGCATGCGTCAAAAACGGTACGCATACGACGCGTCACTGCGATTCCGTATCGTGACCGTTTTTTAAGCTGCGGTCTGGTCGCACCTTGTATTGTATTGTATTGTATTGTATTCGGGCGATTTTTCCGCAACTCGACGACTTGCGCCTATTTTGCGTGATATGTTGGGGGCGGGCTAGTCCTGCCAGCCCAGCTCCTCGAGGAATCCTATCAAACCTTTGATGTTGAGTAGGACCTCGGGGAGGTCTCTCGGAGATCCGAGATGTTTAGCCCTGTATGGAGTCACTCCGCTGCATTCCAGCACCACGTGAGAGGCTGTTTCTTCTGTCTCCATGCAACCTCGGCACAGGGGACTGTCTGTGACACCTGTTGTGAAAAGATGTTTGTTAAATAGTCCATGACCTGTTATGACACTGGTTACCATACTCAGTCGGACCTTCCCTAGTTGCAGGAGCGCCCTTGTGAGTTTTCCGTTGATGCCAGGCATGGCTTCTTTTGCCTGTCTGCATCCAGTCTGGTTCAGCCAGTGTTCTGTGTGTAGTTTCCCTGTACGTGCCAGCAGCATTGAGCGTACCTTGCTAAATGGTATCGGAAGAATCGGTTCCGGACCAATCGCCCCCGCATTCGATCCTTGCCTGGCAAGCTCGTCCGCAGCATTGTTACCTCGGGATCCACTGTGTCCCTTGATCCATTGTAGGGTGATCTTGTTATTATGACATACCTCTATTAGTCGTTCGTGGCATTCGTGTATAAGTTTGGATGTAACTATATGGCTATTTAGAGCCATTAAGACTGCTCTACTGTCGGAGAGTATGCGGATGGAGGATCCTACTACCTTCCTTGCAGTGATGGCAGCCGCCGCGTTTATGATGCCCATGCACTCAGCTTGGAATACCGAGTTATGGGCTCCTAGCGGAGTGGTGATCGACATGTTCAGGTCTTCTGAGAAGGTTCCAGAGCCCGATCCGCTGTCTGTTTTGGACCCATCAGTGAAGATTCTCAGCTCCCGGGGATTGAGTCCTTCATGATTGTCGTCCTCATATAACTGTATTTTGTACCTTTTATCGAAGATAGCTTGTTTGTGAATCCGGTCCGTGCCTGACCTAAGCACTGGAAATTCGTCATACACCTTTTCCAGGCATTTTGTGTGAAGAGCTCCTGTGATGTTAGACCATATCTTGAGGGTTCGCAACCTTACCGCTGAGAGACTGGCCTCTTGCTGTATGTGTAGGTGCAGCGGTGGAAGGTTTAGCATGACCTCCATGGCTGCAGTCGGGGTAGACCTCGTGCAGCCAGTGGTGGCCGCGCATGCGAGCCTTTGAAGTCTTTGTAGTTTGTCTCGTACGTTGCCTAGGTTTGTTCTTGGCCACCAAACCAGAGCACCGTAACAGAGTAAGGGGCGGATTATCGTCTTATAGAGCCAGAGGGTAATTTTCGGGTTGAGTCCCCACCTCTTACCAATCATCCTTCTGCACTGCCAGAAGACAACTCCCGCCTTGTCTATCCATTTGTTGATGTGGTTGTTCCAATTGAGTTTATTGTCGAGAGTTAGTCCTAAGTACTTAACTTCATCGGACAGCTGTACCTCAGTTTGGAAAAGTGTTGGTCTGGTAAAGTTGGTCGCACCTTTATATGGGACAGTCAAAATTTTTTTCGCGATTTCGGAATTGGTCCCATAGTAAAAGTTGTTAAGTATGACCTATAAAGTCGCTGCGCAGAGTATGACTGGTGGTTAAAAGTTCACCCTGTATAAAATTTTTAAGTAAAAAGAAATATGTACCTACCTATGATTAAAACGAAAAAGAGACTAAACGTCGAAGTAAGGTAACATTATTGTGTCTGGTTTTTATAATTTTAATTATAATTTCAGTAATTAAAACCGATACTCTATAAATTCCATTCAATACGTATCGTAACAGTCACCACAGTTTCGACCGGTAAAAGCCAGTTATCGTTACCCATGCGCAAATAAATGAGTGTAGCTTCATTGTTTATTACTCGATCTGTATGTTTTAAGGCTCATTATATTCCTTGATAATGAAGCAATATGTTTTATATTAAACAAAATTTGCGAAATGCTAATATTTACGGAGATTTTTACAAAATAAAAAATAATAATTTTATAAAAAAACTGTTTTTTGTGATTATTTTTTTCCTATAGGTTTCACGTAAATGTTTGTAGAAAAGGAAATAATCTCCATAATATACGCTATTATTTGACACCTCGAAGATCAAAATCGGTTAAGTGGTTTTCGAGATACACCGCCAAAAAGAATAGGTCCGGCCGCCATCTTTGTGACGTCATTACTATCCCCTCCACCATTTTTCCGCTTTACTACCGCATGTACGGTGATCAGGAGAACTGTCCGAACACATTGATACCGGTTGTGGGTAAGGCCGAGCTGAGTCAATTAAATCTGGCCTCGGAGCGGCTTGGCGACCGTACTATATGAATCTTGCCAAACGTATCTCAACATTCTCAAATTCATCCGACATAGGTCTGTACAAAAGTCAACTTCATTAGCCGCGTGTCCAATACACAACACGAAACTCCAATGACGAATGCTGAAATTAAACCTCAATGACGTCCCCACGTCAAAAAAAAAATGTTTCAATGACGTCTCCACGTCATACAAAACGACTTCAATGATGTCTCAACGTCATACAAAACAACTCCGATGACGCCACTACAATATACAAAACAACATCAATGACATCAAAACTTCATACAAATGACACCTCCGTGTCATATAAACGACGCCTCCACGCCACAAACAAATGACACCTCCATGTCATATAAATGACGCCTCCACGTCATACACAAATGACACCTCCATGTCATACAAATGACGCCTCCACGTCATACACAAATGACACCTCCATGTCATATAAATGACGCCTCCACGCCATACACAAATGACACCTCCATGTCATACAAATGACGCCTCCACGTCATACACAAATGACACCTCCATGTCATATAAATGACACCTCCACGCCATACACAAATGACACCTCCATGTCATACAAATGACGCCCCCACGTCATACACAAATGACACCTCCATGTCATATAAATGACGCCTCCACGCCATACACAAATGACACCTCCATGTCATATAAATGACGCCTCCACGTTATACACAAATGACACCTCCATGTCATACAAATGACGCCTCCATGCCATACACAAATGACACCTCCATGCCATATAAATGACGCCTCCACGCCATACACAAATGACACTTCCATGAACAGAGCTTATTCCGTTTTAATTTAACTCGACCTGCTGGGCATGTCCTATATTTAATGAAAGGAATAAGATTCCGATCATTGGCCATCAACACAAATCCACACATCAAAGAATCTGTTATAGTGAAAACATAATAAGATCAAAATAATAGGCATTTCAAATACTCATAAATGTATAAATTTTCTCACGACGTTGCAATTTGATGACAAAATTTTGATCATTTACAGATAATAACTATATATAAAACAATAATCTGTGTTAAATAGCCATTAAATAGGTGGGTACATAACTATCAACTCATTCCAATATCTAAAATCTGCCGCTTTAATACTACAATAATTACCTATTATTTCATTGTAGGTAAGTGTCGTAATCGTAACCGATCAAAATAATTGTACTAAAACTCAAATACTTATATCGACAATTATTCTTAAATTCCAAATACTTTTGCAACGAACACGTAGTTAGGTCAGATACTCTAATTTTAACACCGTCAAACATTTAACTCAAATTAAATCATACTCGTTACTCACTAGGGATTGCAAACCGGTTTTAACCGAAACCGAAAAAACCGGTTAAAACCGGTTTTTTGACGGAAACCCAAAACGGAGTTTTTAGAATTTGAAAAAACCGGTTTCGGTTTTATTCGGTTTTTATTTTATTTAACTAAGTTGCATGTTTTATTCATTATAAGGGTGTAAATTGGTCCTAAACCGGTTGAATCGACATCAAATCAAATAATGTGGTGTTGTGTTAGTTTGATCAACAAACCAAAAAAATAATTTAATATAATTGGTTTGTTCCTATTCCTAGTTACTAATAACATTAAGTCATTTGACAATTCCCATACAATACAATAAAATAGTCAGATATTCTGTCTTTAATTTCGTGATAAAATCGTGTATATACGAGGGCTGCTATTTATATATCCGGAAACCGGGATTACAATCTTCTTATATAGTATATTTGACCTCCATGGTAAAATTTGAACTTGTTTAAGTACTGGCCGGTATATTTTTTCTTTCTTATTAACGCTAATGTTTTGTTTTTGACGGGTTTTAAATGTCATCTCGCTGCAAGAATGGAACTCACTCGTGAAAATATTCGTGCTATAATTTATTTTGATTTTCGGCGTGGTTTAACGCAACAACAGTGCATAGATCAACTAACTTCAACTTTTGGTGATGAAGCTCCATCTAAAACTACTGTGTATCACTGGTTTAGTGAGTTCAATCGTGGACGTAGTATGTTTTCGGACGAAGTTAAGGCAGGTCGACCGAAATCGGTCGTTGTACCACAAAATATTGAGGCTGTGCGAAAACTTATAATGGACGACCGATATGTTACGTACCGCGAGATAGAGTCGACTCTGGGTATTTCTATGACTAGCATTAATAGCATATTACATGATCATTTAGCTGTAAAAAATACGTACGTTGTTCGCGTTGGATTGGATACCGCACAACTTAACTAAGGAGCAAAAAGATGCTCGCGTCGAATGGTGCAATAAAATTCGCACAACACGTTATGGAGGTACCTCAGGCGGAGTGGTAGAAGTGCTTCAAAAATTGGTTCACACGAATGCAAAAGTGCATAGATCATCAAGGGGAATACTTTGAAAAACAATAAAACCATTTTCAGCCGTGTACGTTTGTTTTTTTATTTCCGGATATATAAGTAGCAAGTACTAGCAAGCCTCGTACTATACTAGCATTCGTTTTTACACGTGAAGCAATCTTTTCTTTATTCCATGGCGATGAATTTAAGAATTGTTGATTCTAAAAACTGTTTTTTTTTGTGGTAAAACCGAAGAAAAAACCGGTTTTGAAAAACCTCCGGTTTTTGCATTCCCTATTACTCACCCATTTATATGACTACTTAACTTTTAATATTTTTTCGTTTGCAAAATGTAGGTACACCTTCAACAAAATAAACCAAACTGAATTCAATACTTTTACAATTGAATGTTGTAAAGTTTACTTGGTCCTTGATGATAAAATTGAATAACACTATCACTAACGTATTATAAAACTAACTTTTTTTTCTTGATAGTTTAAAACATCACGACAAAGCAACAATATAATGAAACTCTAAGGTTCTTACGGCTAAACAAACTGCATTCGAAACACATAAATAAATCATTCAAGATTCATATCAAGTAGGTACTTACTAATGAAATAAAGACAACTTACGTTTTTAGTCTACCGATCGAATCTAAAAATCCTATTGTGGGTTAGTGGTACGTTAAGGCGCGGTGTATAGTAAAATGCGCTATTTTTAAATCGATATTTACAGGCTTGTACAAGGACTTCATCGATTATTTTCTAGTATGTATAACTTCAGTCTTTGAACTAGCCGTATGCTTGTCAAAAACACGATGGCTCATCTTTTTCTCGATAGATTTTTGCTTTGAAAATATGCTTAAAACTGTATTTATTTCGATATTTTAGAAGTACTATGACGAATATCAATATGAAATTTACTTCATTCAATAGCTTTTAAGTAACTCTAACATTTTGCTTGTCAGTTTATCGATGCGTTAAATTTTTCATTCATAATTATGAATTCGACATTTTGTCTACTTAACGTTACCCTGCGCGGCAATACCGTCAGTACGACAGTACGCCCGTGACCACTGTCAGCGTCGGACCTGTGCTAGTTTAGCGGACGTTACATAAAATGGATAATCACATTATAAATACACAAATATGTTATACACACAATGTTTTCATCACTCTTACGAAGAAAAACTAATTTTTAAGCTAATTGATTCTTAAATACGGTGACATTTCAGACATCCATCCGTCATATTATCTTTTTGACAAGTTTTACACACGCACCTGTCCGGCATACAGCCACGATTAACCAAATGATGAAATGGTGCCTTGCACCCGAGTTAAACACTCTACTTTTCATTTTTAATACGAGGAAGGTAAAATACATGTACATTTTAAAAAACACTGCTAAGTATAAAATTCAGTAGTACTTATTTCGTGAGGGGTACTTTTAATTATCAATTTTGGTAAAATAATATTTTAAATGGCTATTACAGTAATAATCAAATTGAATACCTATTTTTAAACGTAAACAAATAAAATTAATCCGCTTGTTTAATTTATATAAGTCATTATATTGGAACAGCTTCATTTTTAATATGTACATACAGGATCCAGGAGATATACTGGATTTAAATATGTGGGATTTAAATAGTGCTTAGTGAAAGGTACCATTTCACGTTTTTGTGGAAGTGCTCAAATGGCTGTAATAGTTTATGTTATAAGTGTTGAATTTGTTTGGTATTTCTGGTTTATTAACTTTCATATTAAGACTTTATTTACAACATTTATCAACTATTTTATTTTGTAAGGTGAGCAGGAGTGATATTTACCCTTCAAATTCCATTCAAAATTTTGCAAGTACTCGGTTCGGAAGTTCGTTTAAATTTGTACCTCTCGCCAATATTTTTATTTCACTGGTTAATTATTCTGTAAATTCAAGAATGTCACTAAATTCCATTTTTGATAATGTTAAACATAAAGTCCTTTGTAAAAGTTTGGAATAATACTTTTATACCATGCTATTTCTGTTTTGTATGAAATGAAAACTGGTGACATTTTATTTCTTTTTTCAAGTATAAATTTCGATGACACTCTGCCGTCAATTTCAGGTCTCAGCCAATTTTACCTTCTTTAAAACCTTGGACCTTGTTATGTCTTTGTGATATGCTTTTACTATTTTTCCTGCCAATACAAAATATAAGTGGAAAAATCGATCGAAAGTTTCGCAAAATATATTTTCTTCATTTTTGCATTAGGGTGCTTATGTGTAATATGTATATATTAAAATAGTTTATTTTGAAATGAATCACTAGTCAAGGCCTATAGTATATCCTTTCAAGTGGCAGAAGCCAAAACGTAAAAAGTAGTCACGTGGCGGGGCCCCGTCGGGTGTTCAGCGCGGATTTAGAGAATATTACAAATTCAACTATTTAAGCTTATCTATGTATAAAAGTATATATTGAAGCATATATCGTTAGAATAAGCACTAAATACGCTATTCGAATAGAACAATTAAATTATTGTCTTCTTCTTCTTGGTCCCTCAATGCTGAGGATCATGACATCATGTCCTTCTGTTGAAGTTGTCCTTGTTGTTATTAAATTATTGTAATGTTTATGCATTTCGCCACATGCACCTAACTAATCAAACCTAGCAACAGTGACAGTTTTCCAGTTTCCTTATTAAAAATGACTACCACCACAAAACAAAGTTATGATTGGAGGTAATTGTTAATTAATTTTCTACGTAGGGCTTAAAATTCAAAGGTTAAGTCATAAAAAGTGCCCGTGAGCAAACGGAATTTTTTTAACCACGTATTCCTGAGGTCATAAGAAGAATTTCATGTACAAGTATAAGTCAATTCCGCAAAAAAAATTGTTTTTTTTTTTTTACTTTTTGTATGTTTTTAAACATATTAAGTTCATGTTCTTGGAAAATTTATGGATTAATATAAATTGGTACATTTTTTTTGTAAAAATTAGTCTATTCAAATGGTACCTTGTGATTTTGATATCTGTAAAGAAGGTACGGAAGACGACATAGCCATCAAAAAGGCGTTATGCACTAAAACACAACGAAAAAAAAAATTTTTTTAATTGGTATTAACTCTGAAATTAGGCGAATTAAAAAAGTTTATATTATTATGACATTTTTGCCTCTAAATACGACCCGGAATATACTGTTAAAATCTTTCCGTTTCCTAGAGGGTACCGTGTATTTACAAAATAACCTCTTTAAAAATCAAGACAGAACTCGACCTAGGCGTTCGATCCCGGATGAACGGTCCTTAGCAACCAAGCGTTAACAAGCGTGTGTATGTATGTTTTCCTTGTCTAACTTGCTAGCTACTTTTGGGCGCTAGAAGAGCGTAAATATACTTCAAAGCCTTCAATTTTGCCACTAAATATGGCAACACCTCACTAACCACCGTCTGTTGGCCGAGAGCTTTCTGGCTATCGCATCGACCCGTGAGCGGGGGGCCACCACTTGAAGGGATAAATAACATAGTTGACGATAAAATTATTTTGTTCATCGGAAAGTTTTGTATGTTAATTAACTTTACGGAACAGGTCTTAACTGTACTTCTTTCCAAAGGAAAATAATACTCATTGAGACAATTCTAACAACCTCAAACGCAATTTGGTTGCGATATTTTGACACAGAGTTCCTATGGCCACCTCCTCTCTCATGCATCAGATCAGCTCGATGGTACCATAATATTTCATTGTCACCCTACTTACATATGTATGCAGATTTTCAACTTCATCTGAAACCTCAGTGGGTCAAATATACTTGTAATATTTGATTACAGACAGAGTAGACAGACAACAGACTGATTCTTTATTAGACATTAATTAAAGTCAGTCAATTATACTCATTACTATATAACTTCGAAGTAGTAGTAGTAGTATAAGTGCATTTTTGCCATTATAAACTTTAAATAATAAATAGCAGTTTTCTCGACTTTTGCATTTAAAATTTATAATCGTCTTCATTGTCGTCAATTCAAAAAATAATATAGAAATAGTCGTTACAGTTAGAGTCATGGTTCTTTTTTGAGAAGATAGCATAATTTATCTACTTTTTGGAGCTACATATGCTTATGCTTATGTTTTCAGTTATCTCAATACCAGCAAAAACATGCTACCTTTTTACGTTCACTTCCACAAATTACTTAGCTTTGCTAGTATTCTTCCTTTTTTTTACTACTTGCCCGAAATTGACTTCTATTGCATTTTTAAGGTCAATTAAGTTTTGAATAGGTATGATTTAAATTTTATATATATATAAAATTTAAATATGATTTAAAGCAGTCAGTTGTAACTTTTGTCTGAATTAGTATGTAATATTATTTCGACACAAAACGATTTGGTATCATTTTACTGGGTTCTCAATTTGCCGCGGTATACTCTAGTATTATATATAATTATAATTTTTTTAATTTCATTAAGTTTAAATCATAATCAATATAAATTTCCGGAAAAGATCCCAGAACTAACAAACCAGAATACGGATGGCGTCAGAATAAGGACGTAGGCTTGCTGCGAGCGCGGCGCGCGGGGCGCTCGCCTGCCTGCTTTACAACTTCGTCTGCTTCACCCCCTCAAAAACCTAAAATCTGTCTATAAGAGCGCCTTAACACTTCTGAAGTATTATGAGTATATCCAATTGCTCTAATTATAAAATGGAAGTGCCTCTTTAACTTTGCTCAACCCGTTACCATCAAGATGTCGTCTCTTTGACTTCCCCAATCCAAGTGAACGAGTCTGTACAACACTCTCCTTAGCTTCCGCTTACCCCTACCACTTCCTAACTAATGTGTTGCCAGGTAAGTCATGAAACATTACCCATCACTCTCACATTAATTTAGGTATTTTCGGAATGTTGCCAACGTAAAATTCATATTTGCTTACACTATTTAGTATTATTATTAAGAAATCATGACAAAAGTAAGATCGTAGATACATCCGCCGAAGACATCAGACGCCAGCGACTACATGATTTCAACTAATGAGATTTCATTTATAAAATGATAACGCTTACGCGACGCTTGGTGCTCACTGCTCAGCACTCTACGCGTCTCGTACTCGTAACGTTTTTACGATACGCTTACGCGCCGTGTGCTGAGGGCCTAACGGTTATATTTTTATCTCGCAGGTGAATGAACACAGTGTGTTTAATAAGACTCTAAATTAGGCTGGCACTTTTCTTAAATATACGTATACAATATGTATTTTGTGTTATCATTATTGACATCTGTTGTGTTTTAAATAAAGTTCCTTATCCAATTAGTAGTACTAGTAGGAGATACGAGGTTGTTAAGTACAACCTACGTAAGTAGTTGATTTGGGTATGGTTGTACTATGTGGGCGCTTTGATGAAAGCTTTCGTTACCTTTGCGTAAAATCTTAAACTATTATGAAATAGGTATGATTTTAATACAAGGATTATGTATCTTACGTCTTTTTGTTCAGTGTTAAAAATCTATGCATAAGATTAAAGTGAATCATACACTAGAACGTAATAAATACTCGTAGATACCCTAAATAATTATGGTATTCAGGTGAATCCTTAGGTATCTTTAGATGTGACCCATGCTTTTATGCAGAACTAAATATCAGTACTATTTACAAGCCCTTGTGCTAATAAATAACTAGGGTCACAAAATGAGGGAGTGTCATTATAACCGTCGTATTTTCATAGAAATTTGACATTAATGATGACATCGCCACAAAAGTGTGCAAAGCTAAGTTAATATATAATATTATACTTACATTTTTAATTTGCAAAGGCAAATGCCATGTAGAGTTAGCTTGGTCCTCTAGCTGTTTAGGGACAAGGGGCAACTAATAAGTCGCGCTACCAACATTTATAGTTATAAAATTAACTTTTTAAACATTGAAATTCAACAAAGTGTAGTTGTACCTATGTAATGCCTTGCAATTCTGCAATATTCTAACATTTTAATTTTTTACTAATAATAATCTGCGCACTTCATAATTACAAATGTCTGTCGCTTTGAACATTTGTGCCTAATACGATGCAGTATACATATATAAATGTTTCTATAAACTGTGCATGTTACTGCGTAATGGTATTAAAACAAATAGGGGCCCAATTTAGTTATTAAACGCGTCCCGTTTTGTGTCAATACGATTACGAAATCCTATTTTTATATATATCGTTTACCTAATAGCACCCGGAACGTTTAAACTAATGAAATCTGTTTTTGAACGAATAAATTGTGGTTACATAATATAACAGATGGTGTTCAAAGCTAATCCACAGAGGTGTTTATGTTTACAGAAAGTCTATGGTGCACGTGGGTTTTGCAAGAGGTTTTCATATGGCCTGTTGCGTTTGGGAAACACGTCGATACTCGATACCTAACAGTTGGGTAAATATTTTGGTGAAAAGTTTGATAAGATTCAATTAAAACGACGTCATTGCCAGGATTTTAATAGAACTACACTTTGGAAGTATGTATGGTGATTGGATAAGATTTCCTTATTTTGCCTATATACTATAACTTTTCTTCGCCCCTAATATCGTCTTGGATATTTCGGATAATAAATTATAAAAAACCGGCCAAGTGCGAGTCGGACTCGCACAGGAAGGGTTCCGTACCATTATCTATAAAAACGGTCACCCATCCAAGTACTGACCCCGCCCGACGTTGATTGGATGAGAACCTCGAGATTGGAAAGAAATATTTATTTTATTCAGTTTTTAGTATTTGTTGTTATAGCGGCAACAGAAATACATAATCTGTAGAAATTTCAACTGGCTAACTATCACGGTTCATGAGATACAGCCTGGTGATAGAGGGACAGACGGACGGACGGACAGCGGAGTCTCAGTAATAGGGTCCCGTTTGACCCTTTGGGTACGGAACCCTAAAAAACGAAAATAATAAAAAAAATACTAGGAATAATCAAATCTCTCATATATCAGATTAAGAGGTTGCATAAACAAAATAGGTATTTTAAAAAGGCTATATAACATGGAATCCTTCGCCCCTTAACCAAACGTTAACGTTTCTTTTGCTATATTATTATTCATTAATCAGCATGACACAATATCTACACTCGCGGGCAAATAATACGGGTCAGTGACAAAAACCCTTATATTTTGCAAATTAATAGCGGTATCTGCAGGAAACTAACTGTGTATTATAGAGAATTTAATATCGAATTGAATTGAACCTTCAATGTTCTACAGTCAGCATCAAAAGTAGCGGATGAAACAACGCGCCATAACTTTTGGAAATATAGATAAATTTCTAAAATTCGCGCTTAAAAGTATATCTTTTACAGTCTTAGTTGTACTATATTAAAGACATCACTTTTTAGGGTTCCGTAGCCAAATGGCAAAAAACGGAACCCTTATAGATTCGTCATGTCCGTCTGTCTGTCCGATTCTGTCACAGCCACTTTTTTCCGAAACTATAAAAGCTATACTGTTCAAACTTGGTAAGTAGATGTATTCTATGAACCGCATTATGATGTTCACACAAAAATAGAAAAAAAACAATAAATTTTGGGGGTTCCCCATACTTAGAACTGAAACTCAAAAAATCTTTTTTCATCAAACTCATACGTGTGGGGTATCTATGGATAGGTCTTTAAAAATGATATTGAGGTTTCTAATATCATTTTTTTCTAAACTGAAAAGTTTGCGCGAGAGACACTTCCAAAGTGGTAAAAAGTGTGTCCCCCCCCCCCCCCGTAACTTCTAAAATAACAGAATGAAAAATCTAAAAAAAATATATGATATACATTGCCATGCAAACTTCCACCGAAAATTGGTTCGAACGAGATCTAGTAAGTAGTTTTTTTTTAATACGTCATAAAAATTAAAAAAAAAAAAATTTTTTCATCAAACCCATACGTGTGGGGTATCTATGGATAGATCTTCAAAAATGATATTTAGGTTTCTAATATCATTTTTTTCTAAACTGAATAGTTTGCGCGAGAGACACTTCCAAAGTGAAAAAATGTGTGTCCCCCCCCCTGTAACTTCTAAAATAACAGAATGAAAAATCTAAAAAAAATATATGATATACATTGCCATGCAAACTTCCACCGAAAATTGGTTCGAACGAGATCTAGTAAGTAGTTTTTTTTTAATACGTCATAAAAATTAAAAAAAAAAAAAATTTTTCATCAAACCCATACGTGTGGGGTATCTATGGATAGGTCTTCAAAAATGATATTTAGGTTTCTAATATCATTTTTTTCTAAACTGAATAGTTTGCGCGAGAGACACTTCCAAAGTGAAAAAATGTGTGTCCCCCCCCCTGTAACTTCTAAAATAACAGAATGAAAAATCTAAAAAAAATATATGATATACATTACCATGCAAACTTCCACCGAAAATTGGTTTGAACGAGATCTAGTGAATAGTTTTTTTTTAATACGTCAATAAATTAAAAAAAAAATTTTTTCTTCAAACCCATACGTGTGGGGTATCTATGGATAGGTCTTCAAAAATGATATTTAGGTTCCTAACATCATTTTTTTCTAAACTGAATAGTTTGCGCGAGAGACAGTTCCAAAGTGGTAAAATGTGTGTCCAAAGTGGTAAAATGTTGAACAAGATCTAGCAAGTAGATTTTTTTTTAATACGTCTTAAATGGTACGGAACCCTTCATGCGCGAGTCCGACTCGCACTTGGCCGCTTTTTGTTAAGCTGTTACAGAATGGTAGATACTTATGAAACGTTATTTGATCTGCTACTTTTGATGCTGACTGTACAAGAAATCTGTAAAAAGTTTTATTAAAAAAAATATTTTGAATTTGGTACTAAATTCAAGTTGAGCCTATTTCACATTTGCTTGTTTTCTCACTTTTGTTTTCAATCTGTCAAAGCAAAATGATAAAAGGCTGTTATTGTTGTCTTTGATGGTCATTATTGAATTACTATCATGTCGCTAACGCAAGATGAATGTACACGTATAATCACTTTGTTACAAGAAGGCAGAAGTCAGAGATATACAGCAAGAAGAACAGTCGTGTGCAGAGAGTCCTCCAACGTTTCCTAGAAACTGACAGGAACCTTCGAAAACCAGGAATCGGCAGGCCGAGATGTACTACGGCTAGAGAAGATCGATTTATTGTTACAAGCATGCTCCGAAATCGGCATCTCACTGCAGTTGAAGTCAAAAACCAACTTCGGGAGATCCGAAGAGATGACATCAGCAAGTGGACTGTAAGCCGGCGGCTTCGTGAAGCTAATTTAATCCCACATAAACCGGCAAATGGCCCAAAAGTTGACAGAGGACATCGAACAACAAGAAAACTTTACGTGCGCGAACATGCGATGGGTCGACGAAGAATGGGCAAGAATTATGTTTTCTGACGAAGCCAGATTTATGCTCTATGCACATGACGGGCGGGGAAGAGTTTATAGACGGCCAGGTGAACGTTTTATTCCAGCGTGTTTTGAAGAAACAGTTGCCTTCGGCGGTGGGTCTGTTTTGGTTTGGGCTGAAATCTCTTCAAAGAGTCGCATGGAATTAGTTTTGATAAAAAATGGAACGTTAACTAACGTGGAAGAGATTCTTAATGAGCATGTCGGCCCATATTTAATTAATATGGGTGAAAACTCCATGTTCATGCATGACAACGCCAGGCCACACACAGCTCACACTAAAAAAAAAAAAAAAACCTGGTACTGGTAACCAGAATCTGGTTAGCTGTACTATATTGTCTTGATGTATATGTGACGACAGGACACTTTGTAAACATAACCAGACCATTCTGGTTAAATTAAATTTGTTAACTCTATGAAGCGTATAGTAATTCATAAAGTGCAGAAATGTAATGTATACCCATGCACCCTAGTAGTGGGTATAAGACTTTTAGTAACTGAACGATTTGTGCGGTGTACTGGTTTTATATTGTTCACGTTACCAGAACGCACTGTGCTAATGGGGCTTCTAAACGGGCCATATGTTCACTGCAATATGTGGCCAGCAACACAGTAGACAATTTAAAAGTAAAATAATACGAGAAATAAAATCAAACGCTTTATTATTGGTTTTCTAAATAATGATAATTATAAAGCATCTTGAAATTATTTAAAGTATATCAAGAACAGTATGAATTAAAGGGTCTAGCAGGCTAGGTTAACAAGACTGCCCCCCACGAGGGATTTGGTTATACTTTTAGAGTAGTGGCTGCACCTGAGAACAAATAAATAATTAATTTAAAACATAGTTTTTGTATTTGACTTAGTAAATACGTATATATGCGTCAACCCTAATGTGCAACTGCTACGGTTTTGCGGATTCAATTGCGAGGTATGTTTATAAGTATGTATTATTCACATGATTTTAAGCTTTGAAATTAGAAGAGTAAGTTAGTAATTACACGTTCATAAAACATACATAGGTTATACATAGAGATATAGTCGCAAACAAGTTTTATTGGTAGAGTGAATTTAATTTTTTTTTTGAGTTAAGGACACCGCCGGTTCAATACATTCATATAATGGGCTCGAAATTGGCCACAAATAAGTAAATATGTTCTATAGAGGTCACTTTTTTCAGATAAGTACTTGTTGTTTGTTTGATTATTAAACAACCTAGTTAGAAAAGGCAAAAGAACTGCTCAAGCTACTTGTTTTATGAATACATGAGTTATAATATCACTCTCGTCGATAAATGACATGGATAAAATGCATAGCCATCAAATGACGCCATTTTGTTACAATAAATATGCGCGGGTCAAACATTCTGGCGAACGCGCACGTGCACGTCTACGCACACGCAGCCGGTGTGCTCTGTGCCTTTAATGATAAGCAAATGGAATGAAAAAAATCATACGGAAACAACTATATTTTACAATGCATATGCTCTGAAAGTGGTATTTTATGTGAGACAACATAAGCATGTTAAAAAACTACTTTCCCGCACGCTTGCGGGAAAGTAGTTTTTTAATTTACCAAATATCTAATCATTTTATTGTTGTCCAAACCAAGGTAATATTTTAGTAACTATTATCGGAGAATTTTAATTTTCATCCTAATTACGTATAATAAATAAAAAATTTATAAACAAACTTAAAATCCTGATATACTATGCGTGAGAATAAAAACAGATACGATATTGAATTTTCTGAAAAGTTTTAAAATAAATATGTGGTATTTATTATACTTCTACTCTATTCCGGACCGAGCGGGGCGAGCAACAATTACGCAGTAATTTTGGCAATAAAGAAAATAGTCCGTATCGTACTATGGCAAACATTAAAGCTCCACTGAAATGATTCTTTTATTCCAGATTATTTAAAAATATTCTAAAGTATTATTCATATTAAAATTTTCACGATTGAATATTTATTTCTAATATGAAATGTGTAATTCTCTTGTCTTCATTAATAGTTATTTGTACACATACAAGCCCACAAGTCCAATTCGAACCGAGGAAACACAACTGCGCGCGTATGTTTATTCGCGGCATTTTGTCTGCCGATTTAGATTAGATTTCTTTTGAGTTTTCATAGTTTTGATTTTGATTGAGTTCGGCCCGGTGTTATAAGTATTAAGAAAAATGGAAAGTTTTGGTGAACTCACGCCGCCAGATAGTCTTATGGAAGCGCAAATTGCGACTGAAAAACTTTTGCCAGGGTCAGTCAGGGCCGGATCTAGGGTAGAGCGAGTGGAGCGGCCGCTCTAGGCGCCAAATGGTAGGGGGGCGCCAAAATGGCAAATGCGGAAAAAAATCTAGAAAAAAAAAATGCTTCGAGTGGCGCAGGCGCTCAAATATGAACAGGAAATAGCGTAACGAAAATCCATATAGACCACTGTGCAAGCAGAGCTGACTTGCAGGAGATAACGGAGACGACAAAGTTTAGTTGTATCAAAGATGAACTGGAAAGTTGCACCACAACGCCACCATGTACATGCATTAGGTTGTGTGCTGTTGCTGGGGCGCCATGAAGGGGCTACGCAAAAAATAAGCTGAGTTCACGATAAAAGTGCAAGGCGCCGAGCGTCTCAGCGAGGCGCGATTTTGTTTAGCCAAAGGAGCGCAAGTATGATGATGAGCGAGCTTCGAAGCCCTAGGAAACCGAAGGGCGCATTCAACGTAGTTCCAAAATACCGAAGTGCGCTTCCCGAGGCTAAAGGCTGAGTTACTGCAGAGCCGTCTAATTTTTTGTGTTATAAATATAAATTGATGGCAAATAAAAGGCATGACGGTCGGGTTCGGCGCCCCGTGAAGGCTGAAGAACCGAAGTATACCAGCAAGCGAGGCCAAAGACTGTGCCTCATGAGAACTTAAATCATGTTATTTCAATTCCAAGTTCTGCTCTCCTGCAGCTCTGTCTTCGGCCTTGCATGGAAGCATATTTAGATTATATTACGTACTTTCGAACTTTCGATTATAAGTTAGCTGGTGGCAGTGTCTCACGGGTGTCGTCGATCCGAGATTTAGGGATTACTCTGGATGCTAAACTCTCCTTTGTTGAACACATAGATAATATTGTGGCGAGAGCATATAAAAAATTAGGAATGATTTTGCGTTTAAGTAAACCATTCAAAAGTACATTCACGTTAAAAGTTTTGTATTACTCTTTCGTCCGTAGTATTTTGGAGTTTGGCAGTGTTGTTTGGAGCCCACATTTTGGCATTCATAAGTCACGACTTGAAAGGATTCAGAAAATTTTTTGTAAGTCCCTTGATTACAGAACCGGCCGCTATAACTGTGATTATTTTTCGTCAGCAGCTAAACATAGTCTCCCTCCATTGGAGAAAAGAAGAGCATATCTAGATGTTTTATTTTTATTTAAAATTATTAGAAATCACATAGATTCTAACCTTTTATTAGATAGCGTTTCCTTCAAAATCTCTCGTTTCCACTCACGTTCTAAACCCACATTTTCTATTTCCTCCTGTGGCACACAGTATGCTAAAAACTCTTTCTTTAGGCGCACTTGTTATTTGTATAATGAATCTCTTAACGATATAGATATTTTTGTTCATAGTTTGTCCGTGTTCAAGAACAAAGTTCGGCAAATTTTGTTTTCTAGAAATTGATCAATTTGGTTCCAGTCATATTTTTCATACTTTTGTATGTTTTCTTAACTTACTTGCATGTAGCACACAACTAAACCGGTAATTTATAATTGCGTAATTTACATTTCCATGTAATAGTTTTCTTAGTAATGTAGGAAACTTTAGGCCTATTTTTAGTTCATTTACTTTAGACATATTTGTAAAAGGCTGTTTGTTTTCTAATAAATTAAAAAAAAAAAAAAAGAAGTTACGGGGGGGGGGGGGGGAGGAAACACTTTTTACCACTTTGGAAGTGTCTCTCGCGCAAACTTTTCAGTTTAGAAAAAAATGATATTAGGAACCTCAATATCATTTTTAAAGACCTATCCATAGATACCCCACACGTATGGGTTTGATGAAAAAAGATTTTTTGAGTTTCAGTTCTAAGTATGGGGAACCCCCAAAATTTATTGTTTTTTTTCTATTTTTGTGTAAACATCATAATGCGGTTCATAGAATACATCTACTTACCAAGTTTGAACAGTATAGCTTTTATAGTTTCGGAAAAAAGTGGCTGTGACAGAATCGGACAGACAGACGGACATGACGAATCTATAAGGGTTCCGTTTTTTGCCATTTGGCTACGGAACCCTAAAAATATGTGTTCCTCTTACTTAATGGGTCCAAAAAATATGAAAAATATCATAAAATAAAACCTTAACTAGTAATTTCCATGAAAACTATAGCGAACATGAACGGTCCAGTCGTTTTTGAATTATTCCAAAGTCTTCTCTTTTAAGGTTCCGTAGTCAACTAGGAACCCTTATGGTTTCGCCATGTCCGTCTGTCTGTCTGTCCGAGGCTTTGCTCCGTGGTCGTTAGAGCTAGAAAGCTGCAATTTGGCATAGATATATAAATCAATAAAGCCGACAAAGTCGTTCAATAAAATCTATTTTTTTAGGATACCCTTCCTTACACGTAAAGTGGGGGGAATTTATTTTTTGCTTCTACCCTACTGTATGGGGTATTGTTGAAAAGGTCTTTCAAAACTAGTAGGAGTCTTCATCAATAATTTTTTGATAAAGTGAATATATTCGGAGATAATCGCTCCCAAAGAAAAAAAAACATTGAGCCCCCCCCCCCCACCTCTAACTTTTGAACAATAGGCCCAAAAAATATGAAAAAAAAAAAATCATATAAGTAGAGCTTAAGAAAAACATTAAATGAAAACTATAGCGGACATTATCAGTTTAGCTTGAGTTATCGCAAAAAGTCTCCCCTTCATACTCGTAGTAAAAAGACGTACATCCACAGTTAAACGTTATTATGACATTAAATGAGTTGTTACGAGGGTGAATCAAAAAGTCCTTAGAAATAGGGTCAAAAACAAACGAATATCATTTTTTTTTTACTTTTCGACATAATTTCCTTCTTGTTCTATACATTTATTATACCGTTTTTCAAGTTTTTTTAATCCATCATTAAAAACGATTTTTCTTGAGCCTCAAAAACTCCTCTACGGCTCCGATGACCGCGTTGTTGTCGTCCAATTTAGTTCCGCGAATGTGCTCCTTTAGTTTCGGAAACAAGTGGAAATCACTAGGAGCTAAGTCTGGCGAGTAGGGCGGATGCAACCAGAATATCCAAATAGAAAGTATAATTTATATCAAAAGCGTATCTTTATGAACTTTGAACAGAACAGATGTGCTGTGTAGACGGTGGCGACATCGCTTACAAAAATTCAGACTCCTGGAACAGAAAAAATACTCAACGAATGGCAAAACGGCTAGATCTCTTAGTACCTACTAAATATAAACCATCAAATTTTTAGCTGTTTCATAGATAATATTTTCCGTCAGACGAGACGTTGCAGACAGAGAGATCAGAATAGCCAACATGCTAATCGTTAACGCTCCGTAGTAAACGAAACACGACTGTCACTGTCGCACTAATATGGAAGAGTGAGTGACAGACACAAAGCGTTTCGTTGTCGTTGCGCAAGCAATTGTCACCAGGACCCAGACGTTTGTATTTTGCTCTTCCTGCATGTGATCAGAATTTCAGAAACGTCCTCCTAATACTATTAAAATATCTTAGTAAATGGAACCTGGTTTACGTGATTAAGTCCCGTTTTGCCGTATAACAACAAAAATTGCGGTCATAACAAAGTAGGGTCATTGCTCTGTCATAGGCCGTTATGAGCAAGCCAAAACATGACGAGTAATCGTGACCTCTAAGAGAAGATTTTAAGCTGTGTTCAAAACTTACAAGACAATAGTTATTTGTTTTACAAGGGGGCAAAGTTGTTGTTTAACCCCTTCTGCCATTATTGATACGCGAACATTTTTCAACACATCAAGACGAGGAGAATACTAACTGTAAAACATTACAAATCAAATCAAAACGCTGTGGATTAAAAGTCAATTCTACCAGTCTACATGAGGAAACAACTGCTTCTGGTCATTAGGTATAATAAAGTAACTAAAGGTCTGAGATCTGAGTAGTCACTAGTCACCAAAAGATGAATCATTAATCGACTGCCCCATATTTCACCGTTATTATTCGTAAGGTGCTCTTGATTAGCGACCAAAAGTGGTTGCGTTTTCTTCACTGGATTCATGTTTTAAAAAAGTAAAATACAATACAGTAATAAGTTCATAACTTACCGTCCGCAAAAACACGACAAAAATGGTTAGATTTTTTTTAATTTCAAGTTAGACAATAATGAAAGTCAAAATTTCCAAGCATCTTGGAGAAAAATAAATTAAGATCGTGTCCACGTATTGTGTCACTTTTTAACTTTTATTATTATATATGTATTATTTATTACCTGCCCATGCCCAGCATTACAAAAAAATATATAATAAAAGAAAACAGAAAAAAAAGCGGCCAAGTGCGAGTCGGACTCGCCCATGAAGGGTTCCGTACCATTTGTGACGTATTAAAAAAAACTACTTACTAGATCTCGTTCAAACCAATTTTCGGTGGAAGTTTGCATGGTAATGTATATCATATATTTTTTTTAGATTTTTCATTCTGTTAGTTTAGAAGTTACAGGTGGGGGGGGGGGGGACACATTTTTTCACTTTGGAAGTGTCTCTCGCGCAAACTATTCAGTTTAGAAAAAAATGATATTAGAAACCTCAATATCATTTTTAAAGACCTACCCATAGATACCCCACTCGTATGGGTTTGATGAAAAAATATTTTTTGAGTTTCAGTTCTAAGTATGGGGAACCCCCAAAATTTATTGTTTTTTTTTTTCTATTTTTGTAATCCTAATGCGGTTCATAGAATACATCTACTTTCCAAGTTTAAACAGTATAGCTCTTATAGTTTCGGAAAAAAGTGGCGGTGACATAATCGGACAGACAGACGGACATGACGAATCTATAAGGGTTCCATCTTTTAGTTTATTCACAAAACACGTCTTCATTCCACTCCATTCGTTTAAGACGAAATATCTAACAACGGTTTTAGATTAGTTCAATTATGCTATTAATATGTCTTATGAATCAACTTTTACATTTAAAAGTAGGTACCTAATAAAATTTTAATTGTTTCTTCCGTAAGCGGGCTGGCAGGATAATTTCTAATGGCAGATATTTTAATAGCGTTGATTTGGTTTAGATTTGTAATGTTAGAACATAGGTACCGCGAGTTCTCAGTTTGGGGCGAACTACTAGTTTATCTATTTCAACTTTTTATTGTAATGCTTTTTTAACGATTTTTTTTTAACAATAAAAGATATCTCATGTCTAATCTAATCTCATATTTGTTCGTTGTCTAAATCTAGCTGACCCTGGCGACCAGGATAATGAAGATACGTTACAGGACTGTACGTGTTCTACTTACAACTCTTACAAGCCAGTGTCCGGTCGAATGATTACTAACGTCATAAAACATGCGGCTCTTATTCTTACCTACAATTTGGATTTGGGCTAACCCAATTGGGAGTTTTGTAGATTTGATTTTCTTTCGAGCGAACATTTTTTAATGTGTTTGAATTGGCAATACTTATATGGTGACAATTAATTAGAATAGGAAAATTAAATTGAATATGTAACAAATCAATGTGGGCATATATCACCTTAAATACTTAGGAACAAGAAAGTATATCGACAAGATCTTTTTCCACGGTTTACCCTGTCAGTTTTGATCGTGCCTGTTGAGTGTATATTGAACAATTTTTTCGAGCCAAAGAAACCTAACGTTAATGAGATGTCATGTCCATCCATATGAATAAGTTTATAGAAAATGTAGTCTTACAAATGTTTTTGTGTGTTGTCTAGGTATGTTATATGGATTCCTTATTGTACGAAATAAATAAATATATATATTTCTTTTTTTAACGCCGTGGGACGCTGGCCTATGTAAATTCTACAGTGCCTGACGGACGGACGGCCATTTATCTAATATTGTACCGAGACGGATGACTGCAATTTTTATATGCCACTAACTGTGCTATTTCTCGCTTTGTGTGCCTGACTGATTGAGTTAGCAGTTTTGTTGGCTTTTGCAAAGGATTCTGAAAAGGTGCAATTCTTCTTAAAGACTTATAATAATACGTCTTACTTCACCGACTCGTAAGAATGACGGGTACAGTTTATTCGAACATGGCATGCCAACCGATTTTCGAAAAAAGCGTCGATGTCATCTGTCAGTATTGTTTTTTAGATAAAACAACCTCTTGTCCAAAGATAAAATCATGTGTAGTTAGGTTTGTTACTGGCCATTGTGCTCAGAACTTTTTCCTAATAAACGGGTCAACAATAATAACTCTTGCACTCGTATCTGATATTTGTCTTTCGTGCTATAAAAAGTATTTTCTGTCTTATCGACTACATTCACATTTGTACTTTTTTGTCTACAGAACAGTGCTCCGATGTGGGAAGACTTCATATCAAAGGCGACAAAACTTCACTCGGCGCTAAAGTAAGTACTCTAAGTGTATTTATTATTTTTACTGTTATTTATTTTACATCATATCTACTTAGTCGGGTCATAAGTTCTGTCAAAAAGGATTATGAAATGAAATGTTTTTATTCCAGAAATAATATTCCATGGGTATGTACAATAAAATTAGGCTATTTAAACTAAAGTCTACAATTAATAATACAACTAAAATAACTAAATCAGACAATTCTAATAGGCCTAGGAGCCTGGAGGTTTAGACTAATAAAAAAGCTATAGGTTAAGATCCCTTATTATTCATATGTATGGGTTGAAAGCTTATTTATTGCTGAATTACTTACATTATAATTAAACTTAATTTGCTGTCTCAGTTTTGCACAATTCTATGTAATATTCATAAAAATGTTATAAAAAAACATGCAAAAAGTGCGCGACCTGTTCGAGGTGGTTTTGATCCTAGTTATAGTTATTCTAGAATAGTTATTTATTTTTCTTGTTTACATGGTCGAATCTTACATAAAATTAAAGCTGGATCTTTTATTTTTCTTAAAATATATAATTAATGTGTATTGGTATTGCCAACCTGCAACTGTACGTGTTTTACCAAACGGACTCGTAGGATGGCAGTCAAAATTTACATATCACTGAAAAATACCCTAAGTTTGAAGGGTATTTTAGCTGAAGTACAGACTTGTTGGAAAACTAATTGTAGGTGATTAAATAACATTCTAATAAAGTAGGATCATACAAATAAACGGTTGTACCTATTTTTATGAACAACATGTAAATAGACATTTAAAAGATTGTAAAAGTTTCTGGTCGAATCTCAAAAGTTTTTTGCTCCCTAGTAAGAAAGACACAGTGGAGCTCCCGGATTATTTAAATGATCCGGAACAAATAAACAGACATTTTCTTGACGTTCCGGGTTCAAACAGCCAAGACATTTCACTATTGACTTTTTACGAATTTCATAAGCACAGTACTGCAATGTTTAGTTTGAGCATGGTCAATGAGTCTGTAGTATCCAAAATTATCATGGGTTTCAAATCAAATGCTATGGGTATTGATCGTATATCATTGGATATGATAATTCTTACTTTGCCAGAAACCTTGCCAACTATTACAGCAATGATTAACAGAGCTATTTTGACATCAACTTTCCCTGATATTTGGAAAACTGCAGTCATTCGGCCAATACCCAAAAATAATAGGTCCCTCCAGTGTTCGCGACTTACGACCAATTAGTCTGTTACCTTTGTTGTCTAAAGTCCTAGAAAAGGCTGTATACGATCAGGTACTTCAATACTGCGAACTCTTTTATCTACTGCCAGTAATGCAATCGGGCTTTAGGAAGCAGCATAGCACGAGCACGGCTCTTCTAGATGTCGTTAATAATATCCTTGCTTCTCAAGATGAAAGCTGTGGAACCATTTTGACGCTGCTTGATTTTTCTCGTGCTTTTGACTCCATTAATATAGCACTCTTGCTGTCAAAGTTAGCCTACTACGGTTTTGATAATTCGGCTATAAAAATTTTCAATAGTTATCTTTCCAATCGCCAGCAACTTGTAGAGCTTAGGAAGTCCAATGGGTTGGTCGTACATTCTGACGCCCAGCCTGTTCAAAGAGGCGTGCCCCAAGGATCTATTCTTGGCCCTTTGCTATTTATATTGTACTCGGCGGATATTATACAAAGCATTAAAAATAGTAAATTTCATTTATACGCTGATGATTTGCAATTGATGGTCCCTTTTCATAAACACGACGTCGGGGAAGCAATCCGTCGTATGAATGAAGATCTCTCGAGCATAGCTGAATGGTCTACGAAGAATTCCTTAGTCTTGAACCCAGCCAAGTCCAAATTCCTCGTCCTTGGAAGTAAAAAACAAATTTCTGGCTTTATGCAGTGTGATGATAACATTCAAATTGTTGGTATCCCAATTGAGCTAGTATATAAAGCTCGTAATCTTGGTATTTTAATGGATTGTCACCTTCGGTTCGAGGAACACGTTATTGACACGGTCCGCAACTGTTTCTATAGGCTGAAAGTGCTTTACGGGATGCGTCAATTAATTTCTGTAGACATTGAATTACTGTGACACGGTTATAGGCCCGTGTTTGTACAAGAAAACTCAAACGCTGATCCAAAGGGTTCAAAATGCCTGTGCCCGTTATTGTTTTAACATTACCTCTCGAACATCGGTTTCACCTTACCTATCCAATGCAAGGATGCTTAAGATGGAACATAGACAACACCTTCACTTAGCGTCTCTTCTGTTTGGTGTAATTAAATACGGCAAGCCGTCCTATCTTTCAGAAAAATTAATCTGGCGACAGGAAAGGCGGACAGAACGTAATATCGCTAACCTGAAGCCGCTTATCACCCCTAAATATAAATGTGCTGCATTCCGTGGCAGCTTCCGGTTCCAAGCTACCAAGTGCTGGAACGACTTGCCGCCGCCTATTAGAAACTGTGGTTCCAATTTCGGTTTCAAACGGAAACTGCGTGAAGTTCTTTTACACTTTCAAATTAAATCTGGACCCGCTGCACATTAATTATTGTTATTATTTTAGAGGTATAAATTGTTATTGGCATGAATATTTAATATTTTAATTTAATCTTCAGCAACTATTCATTTACTATATTATTAGTTTTTTTCTTTTTTTAATACCTATTTATATTACTATATAAACCTATTTATTAATATTTATATGTCACTCCCCAAGACCTTGGCAGAATAACAGCGTTGCAATTTGCCTCGTTTGCGAATAGCAACAATATGCTGAGACAGGGGCCCTACTGCACACATTGCTGGACCCAAGTGTGTAATTTTCGGATTTTAATGTGTACATAATTTATATCTGTTGTTTTTTTTGTTTTTGTTTTGTTGTTCTTATCGTTACCTTTCTATCTTATTTCTTTCATCTTCTTGTCCTGTGTATGTGTGCTTTATGGAATAAATGTCTTTTTTCTTTTTTCTTCTTTCTTTCTTCTTTATATTTTATTAATGTGGCACTGATTTTTACTCCCTTTGGTAAAGTATAATTTTTCACAATCCAGCCGCGTATTTGCGTCTAACTTCAATCCCAAAGTAAACAAGTAGTAATTAAGACGCGATCTAAATTTTAAACGTAATTTATATTACGTTTTGATCAGTATAAAACAAGCTTTCAATTCATGGCAAACTTTTTTTTATTAAAAGCTTTGTATTACATTTTATCAGTCGAAACCTTTGTGACAGAACTTATGACCCAACTAAGTATAAGTTGCAAGTCTAGACCAATCCAAGCGATAAGCGTAAAGAACATAGCCAGTTACTTAATTATCTCTCGTCCACAACGGCTTATATTCACTAGCAGTAAAATAATGCTATTACTGATTAGATTTAGATTTTTTAATTTAATGGAGGGACAGCAAACAAAAGGCGCCTAAATCAAATAGATACATTCATATTAGTACATTATAGCGCACTACGGATAAACTTTAAACTACGTACCTACCTAATAAACCAAGGCCAATCGGTTACTTTTCCTCTAATTTATTCCAACCCGGTAATGGAGGTATATGATAGCTTTCTATTTCCATTACATTTTTGTTGCGTCTTATTCGCCTTAACGCGGTAACAAACTATCAAATGGATGGTATATCCATACGAATGTAGTGTCACGCAATATACGGGTGCCTATTACTATTGCCATAGCAATGTTATAGTGTTGTGGCATAACATGCTGTATAGTGTTATTTTGCTAGATTATCCCAGAACTTTGATAATCTTTGACATCATTAATTTAGAAATCCTCAGTTGGCACGTTGCACTGTGGGCTGAAATTCGGCTCTCATTGACATAGAAACCGAAGTTGTTATTTTTATGTTTTTTTATTGAAATAGGTTTTGCCCAGCATTGTTATGGTAACCTATAAATTTTAGACGATTTGGAATGAAAAATGTCGAGTTACGAATTTAAAAAAAAATGTGTGGTGCAGGAACAAGAAATCATTATTACTCAAGAACCGCTAAACAAACCGTGATATCCTCACAGGTGGTTATACTACGAATTATTTGTGATTTTTTGGCATCTACATATATCCGTCACGGGTGCGGTTCTTTTTAATCATTAAATGTTTCTATGGAAAAAGCACAAAAACCAAAGTCAACAATTTAAGATTCTTTTTTATTGAAATTGGTTTTGCTTAGTGTGTTTATGCTATAAGTTATAAGTTTCAGACGATTTGAGTTGAAAATAGTAGTTATGATTTTTAAAAAAATGTATGGAGCTGGAGCAAAATATCTCAAGAACCGCAACAAATACGGTAATAAATATCCTCGCAGATGGTTCTACTACAAATTATTTGTGATTTTTTGGCATAATACATATGCATACATACATACAAACGTAACTCGACAATTTTCATTCCAAATCGTCTAAAACTCATAGTTTACCATAACAATGCTGGGCAAAATCTATTTCAATAAAAAAAAAACATAATAATAACAACTTCGGTTACTATGTCAATGAGAGCCGAATTTTAGCCCACAGTGCGTTGGCAAGGCGATGGGCTAGTGATTAAGAGACGCGGGTGCGAGTCTCGCCCGAGACAGTTAATTTTTCCACTTTTCAGTTATTTCTAAGTGGTATCGTTTAACACAAATTTGTCAGTCGTCCAGAACAGAATTAATTTAATAATTAATTTAGATGGTGGTTACACTGTAACTTTGTTTTTTTTTGTTCCAATATGATCTGCATGTATATACGTGTATTCTGTGCAAATAAATTCTTTGAATCTTTGATGTGGGTGGCGCATTGTTACTGGTGAATTTTCAATATGACTTGTAACTCCGGTAACCGTTTAAGAAGTGTAATGCTCTTATCGTAGATGTCGCGGTATCGTCTTGGCTCGTCTCGATCGTTTTTTTTTTGTCAAGTTCTTAATTTCGTCCCGTTCAGTACCCCTAGTGTAAATATTTTCGACAGCGAAACGTGACGTACGCGTTTGCGTTAAGTGTCATTTTGTATGAGATTTTTGACTTTCCAAAACGTCCCGCTTGGCGCGCTGTTCAAAAACCTATACAAAATGAGACTAAACGCAAACGCGTACGTCACGTTTCAAAATCGAATTTAGTTACACTAGGGGTACAGCTTTCGTCACCCATTCTTCATTCGTCGTGGGTTGTGCATATCATCTTTGTTACTCTACAAAGAAATATATAAATTCCGAAAGAGGCGAAATAAGAAATATACCAACTTAGAAAAATATCAAAAACGACAGGACAAATAACGAGTGAGTCTAAAAACAACATGGACACAAAGAAGATGTTGACGAATACCGAAATGAGCCGGAATAAGAAATATACGACCCATAAAAGTGACGAATGAAGAATGGGTGAAGAATTTAAGAATTTGACAAAAACTGATTGAGACGAACCAAGACGATACCGATGTCGCCAGGCGCCGTCCTAAGGCTAAGTATTTCTAAGCTTTATGGTATCGTTTGCAGACGTTTCTGGTTAATACAAAATTAATTCATAACTCCAGTGGTAAGCAAAATAGCTTTAATTACCCTGCACGCCTAAGTGTTTCTTTATTTATTTTTTTATTGAGGATCACCATTCACTAACACATCATGAAAAAACATCATGAAAATTAACAATACATCATGAAAAAATGATCTGTAAGGGTAGATGTTTGTCCAATTATACGTATAGGTGATCACAGCTTATTCCAGTATCTTAGGACAAACAATATAGGTACAGTAAGACATTTAGACGTAAGCTATTAATAAGTAAAATTTTACAAATATTATGAGAATAGAAGGGAATTTTGACAAATACCTAAATAAATTAATTTGGACTTTGCGACAGAAAAGTAGCGGAATAACATAACATTAACATATTTCAAGAAGAGAGAGAAAACATGCAAGGAGATGACAATACGATTTAAATGTAAATGTTATATTATGGTAAAAGAATTAAATTAGGCGTTACACAATATAACAAACATGACTGCAATACGTTCAAGGGCAATAATCTCAGTCCATGTTACGAAACATCACGTTCCAAAAAAACTGAGATGGCGGCAAGAATTACTTCCGTTCCATGTAGTTATAGTGAATGAGGAGTAATCGGACCAGCAAATCGGAGAGACTGGGGGAGTTATACGCCATTGTTTACGTTGAGCTAAATTGTTTGAATGGCTTGACCGGTCCTGGTATAGCTCCAAGCATCCATTGGAGTTATAAAGAAGACTGCTCAGTAAATTCTACTAGATTCCTGACTTCTCAGCATTGCATTTATAACTATATAACGGATATCGCTTACACCTTAGATTAGATAATTTCTTAAAGGTACCGTATCTAATGATAGCGTTATCGTTCCAATCAAAAGCGACGTTAAAAGCTTTCAGAACGTATTCCAAGCCTCTAGATTATCGCGTAGACTGTAGAGATTTCACAAAAAAAAATATAAGTCGAATAATTTTTTAGAATGTAAGAGTTTATAATCACTGTCAAAGTATGCACGATGCAAACACGATGCGAAGACCTTGTTGTTACCTTGTTTCTTTAGGTGCAGTAGGTTCAGAAAATGGATTTAAAAAAAGTCGTAGCGCTTTTTTTGATCACAATACGGCTGTCATGTATTTAATTAGCAATCGTGAGGCCTTTGTCGAGGGCTTGTATCGATTCGAATCCCGAGGTTTTGACTTTCGCTCGATAGAAATAAATCTCAAACGTAGGTCTAATATGCACTTAAAAAAATTGTAACAAATTATGCACTAAACCCAAAAATATGCAAGTTGCTTCTAAAAATCGGCTACTTTTTCATTTCTTTCAATGTACAAAAAAATTACAATTAAATACATGAATACAATTAAATATAATCCTCCCGAGCACGCAATTGGGAGAATCAACTTTTTAGCGTCACTCGTTGCCATGGTTACGATTAGTTGTCCAGGGGACAAAAGTTCATTGAAATACTGATTTTATGGTACTTAAATGTATTAAACTTGCGTTTTTGTGGTCGTTATAACCAATGTCCATAATGAGCCCCCTACTAAGCATGTTAATAGAACGGCATACAACGTCTCTTCAAACAAACGGTGCCACTGTTGTCCCTTGGACAACGGGACAGGATAACAAAACAAAAAAAGTTGATTCACCCAATTACTATCTCGCTCACGCTTACGCTCAGTGAGAGAAGAGCACCAACTTACTGCACCATAACTGTATTTCCCTGTCTGTGTATTTTTAACTGTATGATGCTCAATAATAGTTATTTACAGTACATAAATATGGTGCTAGGTACTACTACACTAGTGCGAAAATTTGCACATTTGCGTTTAGCGTAATGTACTATTACGATACAAGTGCGGAAAGTAGGAAACGAGTGGTGATAAATTAAAACACGACCGAAGGGAGTTTTAAATCGACACGAGTTGCGAATTACCTATTCGCACGTGTATTGTACAACGTTCGACATTGGCACGGAAAGTGCTTATTCCCGCACTAGAGCGGCAAAGTAGCTAGCACCATAAAGAATATTTGCTTACCCACTTACTTAAATAATTTTGTAATGTTATTAAAGTTCTGTTGATTCATTTATTTTGACTGCTAAAGCACTGCATAAAATATACTACTATACTGCCCTGTTTATTTATATGCATTTGATTTCTGGAAATAAAGTTTTATCTAGAAAAAATTACATTAGCTTTTCATACTGTGTGAACGGTGAAATAAAATACACATCTTTAATTCGTGAATTTATTTACAGATCTGCGTTGGTTGCAATATCTGCATTTCTGGACGCGTTTCAGAAAATCGCAGATGCAGCGACGAATGCACGAGGTGAGTACTTACACTTAGCTATTTTTTAGGGTTCCGTACTAAAAAGGTACAAAAGGAACCCTTGTGGTGCGTCTCGGTCCGTCCGTCTGTTTGTCACATTGCTAAATATCTCGAGAACTGCTTAAGTTATCGATTTGAAATAGAAAAACTCACACAGGCACATTGAAAGTGTATTTTTTATTTTCTTAACTATGGAAAATGCCCAATATAAAGAGGGGGCAATTTTTCAAAGGTCATATATAGTATAGTCCTCATTTTCTAATTTGATTTGCAATTTAACCTCCATTCAGCGTATTTATTATAAGTACTTGAAATTTCTAGGAGATTACATTAAAATCATCTTCTTTCAAATATTTTTTTTTTTAAATCAGTAACATTAAACACAGGTCGCTCATATTAGCTAGCCAATTTACCGATAGGTATATGGCTCTGTTCACAATTATGCTTAGTAAACTTTTAAAAAGTCAAAAGCCTTTCGTGTTTATTTTACATGAGATGAATTACAGATAATTGAAAGTTTATACGGAACCCTCGGTGCGCGAGTTAAATGGACTCGCATTTGACCTGTTTTTTATTTAAGTAGTAATTTATTAAAGAGACATCAAAGCTTAAAATAAAATTGCTAGCATGGAAAATAGAGCTGATCGAAATAACAATGACATATGTAAAGCGTATGTATTCGCTGCGCTTAACTTTATTTACGTGTCAAAATACTCGTCTAAATTAAAATTATTCAGCAAATACCGTGGTACAAGCTATTAAGCTTGTGCCTTAATAGCTTAGTTCCTTATCCTGCCACGGCCTTTTACTTAAGTACTTATTTAATATCTCTAAGGATATTTAAATCATTTCTTTCTTAATCCAATCCAAATATCTATATACATGTGTGTAAACACCTGGAACATCTTTAGTTCCGCAATTATTATGACCGTAACTGACCACGCCGACTAGCTCGAAGGTGTCTCCATATTGGATCATTAAAGGTCCTCCAGAATCCCCTTTACACGAGTCTCGACCTTCCTCACCACCGGCACAGAGTTGATTATCGTTAAGCCTAAGCTTGTATGGAATCTGGCAGATGTTTGGTGGAACGTAAGGGAGCGAGATGTGCTGTTTGACGTCGGAGAAGACGGTCCCGTTGGATCCCCAACCGGCAGTCAGGAAACGGAGGCTCTCGCTAGCTTTTTCGGTTGGGTCCTTAGAGGGTAGGCAAATTGGACGGATGAAGTCTGCAAAATAAAGTTAGTTTAATACCAAACCGTCTGTGTTCGTAATAACGATGGCTACAGTTTTATTGTAAGGTAAGTTTATTACTTTGCCACTAAGATCAGATCAGATCAATATAATCAGATCACAGTTGTGGTTGGTGCATCCGTACCTAAGCAAAATAATAACCAATAAAATATTGGCAGTCTAGCTCATTTTATAACCTTACCCAGTAAGACAATTTACATTAACTGAATTGTAATTACGTAGTCGATCAACAATTCGACATATACCTATAATTATTACCTATATTAAAGACTAACCTGTATAAGGTGCGTTTTTGCTTAATTTCACGAGACCAATATCATGCGGTCCGCCTTGAAACCGACCCTTATATTCAGGGTGTGCTATCTGACGTTCGATGCTGATGAGGATCACTTCTAGGATTTCAAAACCACCACCGTAGACTTCAACTGTGTCAGTGGGAAAGGAAGTCGTGTTGTATTCGCCGAGTCGGACTCGCTTTCTGAAAATTATTAAAAGTCAGCATCAACGGTGTTTTACAACAACAATCTCCATGCGCATTTTATCTAACTTCACCTGTTACAAGACGTATAATGCAAATGGTTGCATAAGCGTTTCTTATATGTACAAAGATCGTTTCTAATAGAAAAATGACTGTGCGTTTCTCCAGAAACTTCCTGCCTCGCACAGCTAAACTGTGGAATGAACTATTTATTGCCTGCGGTATTCGCGGACCGATACCGATACGTACACTGCCGGCACCGCACTTATAACTGTTATTGCGGGTGTCTATTAGCGACGGTAAAAGCTTACCATCAGGCGATTTTTCTGCTCGTTTCCCTCCTATATCATAAAAAGGACCCATAAATATACGTATGGCAAAAATTCGTTGAAATGAAGACTGAACTAGTCTTATTATTAGTAAATTAGTTATCTTACTAAAAACTTCACCACGAGTTTGACACTGACATATTCGCTAGTAAACTAACTCACAATGCATATCCCTCGTTCTGACACTGGTGCAGTTACTAGCGTTTAAAAGGAAAGGTCAGCTGAGCCCCTTCTCAGGTATAAGAATTTTAGATAAATATTTCAGTCGCGTGGACGGGGACGGCTCCTGAAATTAGTGTGATAAGGAAAACTGCAGCTTAGACGAAAAATCTCAGAAATCGAAGTTTCGTTCTCGATATTTTCCTCCTCCAAAACTTAACTAATCGTAACGAAATTTTGGGAACGGAATGAGGAAGAAATTATCTGTGTCAGACCGTTTTGATTGTTGAGTTTATTGTTGCCGATTTTGTATACTAGGCGTCTGTTTAGATTTTATTAATACCTAAAAATGCCCGTTTTAGTCACTCACTCACTGATGATCATCAAAATTCTTTGGGCACTTTCTGAAGAATTTTGATGATAGAGGTCTGAAAGTTGAAAGTTGATATAAAGACTAGTGTTATTATTATTATATACCATTGTCCATTTCACTACCGTCAAATGGGCGTAACCTGTTCATTACTTTTCTATTAATCATTCTTGTAGCAACGAAACGGCCAAGCCACATATTTTACGAGGAGACTATTTGAGAAGTGTCTTTTCAAAAGGGCTTATTTCTTCTATAATTTTTTTTCGGGAAATCGAGAAAAGCAAATCCACAGTAACTCCAATGAACGGTTACAAAAATCCATTTCGTAACTGTTATTTTATTTTCACCACACTTGCTCGTTAACGAGATGGAATGAGCTACATTATTTATACCCACGGGCGGTAATAGATTTTAAAATTTCATTTGAAACATTATGCCCAATATGCCCATATTGGGCATAATGTTTTTCAAGTAGGTATAAATGAGTTTTACTTTTAAAATTCTGATGTTTATAGTCTTTTATGGTTATAAATATTTAATTAGATTAATTTAATAGCCGTTTATAGTACATTGTATATTAAGGGCAGTAAACAAAAATTTACGAACAAGTGTTAATTTTATTCAGTTAACACGAGTTCGTAATTACCGCGCGTGGCATACACATTGTTTTTCATCACTTTTGTGAGATAAATGAAATAATTCTTAAATACGGTGTCATTCAAACATTCGACCGCCATATTGTCATTTTTGACAGATAATGTATAGGAAGCACAGACCTATCCGGCATTCATTAGCGATTGATAATTGTGTAAAATTATTTCAACCTTTTTTTATTAGAGAACAAGAAGAGACTTTATAGAACTTGAATCCTAATTAAATGCGTAATTTAATGTTATTTATTTATTTAATCTTTATTGCACAAAAGAAAACCTTATAGTACAAAAGGCGGACTTAATGCCATGAGGCATTCTCTACCAGTCAACCTTTAGGCAAATCAGAGAGATTGTGGGCGGTGCTACTTTAACAACAACAACCAAATATAATACAATAACATACCATACATACATAATACATACATACATACATAAATATACATACTTATATTTCTTATAATATATACATAAATAACGACAAAACATATAGAGCTTACCCATACATTATTATTTTTTCATTCTGCTAGCAAAGAAAGCACGTAAGGAATTTTTAAATGCAAACTTATTTTGAGCATTTTTGATGCCGTAGGGAAGTCCGTTCCAAAGACGGGCCGCCTGCACGGAAAACGAATTCGACATGAACCCAGTGCGGTGAAGAGGGATAGATAGAGACATATTGCCGGAAGAGCGAAGTCGACGGTCTCGGGTAACGCCGTAGTATTGAAATAGAGACTTAAGGTATTCAGGAGAATGAGGATCATTTAACACAGAAAAGCGGCCAAGTGCGAGTCGGACTCGCGCATGAAGGGTTCCGTACCATTTAAGACGTATTAAAAAAAAATCTACTTGCTAGATCTTGTTCAACATTTTACCACTTTGGACACACATTTTACCACTTTGGAACTGTCTCTCGCGCAAACTATTCAGTTTAGAAAAAAATGATGTTAGGAACCTAAATATCATTTTTGAAGACCTATCCATAGATACCCCACACGTATGGGTTTGATGAAAAAATTTTTTTTTTTAATTTATTGACGTATTAAAAAAAACTACTCACTAGATCTCGTTCAAAACAATTTTCGTTAGAAGTTTGCATCGTAATGTATATCATATATTTTTTTTAGATTTTTCATTCTGTTATTTTAGAAGTTACAGGGGGGGGACACACTTTTTTTTACTTTGGGAGGTTCTCTCGCGCAAACTATTCAGTTTAGAAAAAAATGATATTAGAAACCTTAATATCATTTTTGAAGACCTATCCATAGATACCCCACATGTATGGGTATGTTGAAAAAAAAATTTACGAACAAGTGTTAATTTTATTCAGTTAACACGAGTTCGTAATTACCGCGCGTGGCATACACATTGTTTTTCATCACTTTTGTGAGATAAATGAAATAATTCTTAAATACGGTGTCATTCAAACATTCGACCGCCATATTGTCATTTTTGACAGATAATGTATAGGAAGCACAGACCTATCCGGCATTCATTAGCGATTGATAATTGTGTAAAATTATTTCAACCTTTTTTTATTAGAGAACAAGAAGAGACTTTATAGAACTTGAATCCTAATTAAATGCGTAATTTAATGTTATTTATTTATTTAATCTTTATTGCACAAAAGAAAACCTTATAGTACAAAAGGCGGACTTAATGCCATGAGGCATTCTCTACCAGTCAACCTTTAGGCAAATCAGAGAGATTGTGGGCGGTGCTACTTTAACAACAACAACCAAATATAATACAATAACATACCATACATACATAATACATACATACATACATAAATATACATACTTATATTTCTTATAATATATACATAAATAACGACAAAACATATAGAGCTTACCCATACATTATTATTTTTTCATTCTGCTAGCAAAGAAAGCACGTAAGGAATTTTTAAATGCAAACTTATTTTGAGCATTTTTGATGCCGTAGGGAAGTCCGTTCCAAAGACGGGCCGCCTGCACGGAAAACGAATTCGACATGAACCCAGTGCGGTGAAGAGGGATAGATAGAGACATATTGCCGGAAGAGCGAAGTCGACGGTCTCGGGTAACGCCGTAGTATTGAAATAGAGACTTAAGGTATTCAGGAGAATGAGGATCATTTAACACAGAAAAGCGGCCAAGTGCGAGTCGGACTCGCGCATGAAGGGTTCCGTACCATTTAAGACGTATTAAAAAAAAATCTACTTGCTAGATCTTGTTCAACATTTTACCACTTTGGACACACATTTTACCACTTTGGAACTGTCTCTCGCGCAAACTATTCAGTTTAGAAAAAAATGATGTTAGGAACCTAAATATCATTTTTGAAGACCTATCCATAGATACCCCACACGTATGGGTTTGATGAAAAAATTTTTTTTTTAATTTATTGACGTATTAAAAAAAAACTATTCACTAGATCTCGTTCAAACCAATTTTCGGTGGAAGTTTGCATGGTAATGTATATCATATATTTTTTTTAGATTTTTCATTCTGTTATTTTAGAAGTTACAGGGGGGGGGACACACATTTTTTCACTTTGGAAGTGTCTCTCGCGCAAACTATTCAGTTTAGAAAAAAATGATATTAGAAACCTAAATATCATTTTTGAAGACCTATCCATAGATACCCCACACGTATGGGTTTGATGAAAAATTATTTTTTTTTAAATTTTTATGACGTATTAAAAAAAACTACTTACTAGATCTCGTTCGAACCAATTTTCGGTGGAAGTTTGCATGGCAATGTATATTATATATTTTTTTTAGATTTTTCATTCTGTTATTTTAGAAGTTACAGGGGGGGGGACACACATTTTTTCACTTTGGAAGTGTCTCTCGCGCAAACTATTCAGTTTAGAAAAAAATGATATTAGAAACCTAAATATCATTTTTGAAGACCTATCCATAGATACCCCACACGTATGGGTTTGATGAAAAAAAAATTTTTTTTAAATTTTTATGACGTATTAAAAAAAAACTACTTACTAGATCTCGTTCGAACCAATTTTCGGTGGAAGTTTGCATGGCAATGTATATCATATATTTTTTTTAGATTTTTCATTCTGTTATTTTAGAAGTTACGGGGGGGGGGACACACTTTTTACCACTTTGGAAGTGTCTCTCGCGCAAACTTTTCAGTTTAGAAAAAAAATGATATTAGAAACCTCAATATCATTTTTAAAGACCTATCCATAGATACCCCACACGTATGAGTTTGATGAAAAAAGATTTTTTGAGTTTCAGTTCTAAGTATGGGGAACCCCCAAAATTTATTGTTTTTTTTCTATTTTTGTGTGAA